>NC_052148.1:45097453-46297453 GCF_902713615.1 Scyliorhinus canicula | reverse complement strand
GCATCGCGATGTTGTGCAGCGCACAGCAGACAACTACAATGCGAGCGACCCTGTCGGCCTGGTACTGCAGGGCCCCTCCGGAGCGGTCCAGGCACCTGAATCTCATCTTCAGGAGGCCAAAGCAGCGATCCACCACATCCCTGGTTGCTGCATGGGCCTCATTGTATCGTGTTTCCACATTGGTCTGAGGCCTCCGTATAGGCGTCCTCAGCCAAGACCTCAGCGGATAACCCCTGTCGTCTAGCAACCAGCCCCTCAGCCGGGGGGGACGCCCCTCAAACATCGCAGGGATGTACGACTGCGCCAGTATGTGGGAGTCATGCACACTCCCTGGGAACCTTGCACAGACATTCATGATCCTCATGTGGGGGTTGCATACCACCTGGATATTCATGGAGTATGTCCCCCTCCTGTTTGTGAACACCTCCCTGTCCCCTGCAGGCGGGCGCATGGGGACGTAAACACAATCGATTGCCCCCTGCACCATCGGTATCCCGGCCACGCTGGCAATCCACGAGCTCGTGAGTCTTGAGTTGCTCGGTCCTCGGGAAAGGTGATGTAGCGGTCCGCGATGGCATAGAGGGCGTCGGTCACATCCCGGATGCACCTGTGGACCGATGACTGGGAGATCCCGGAGAGGTCCCCACTCGGAGACTGGAAGGAGTCGGTCGCATAGAAGTTAAGAGCGACAGTCACCTTGATGGCAACCGGGATCGCGTGTCCTCCCCCCGTTCCACGTGGGGCGAGGTGCGCCACGAGGTGACAGATATGTATCACCGTCTGCCTACTCAGCTGGAGTCTCCTCCTGCAGGTGATGTCCGTCATTGTTAGGAAAGAGATCCGGGCACGGTACACCCTCGGCCTTGGTCGTCGCCTCTGGCACCGTGGCTGCACCCTCACTCTCTCCTCCTCCCCCTCCTCCTCCTCCTCCCCCCCATGCTGCTCGACGACTGGCAACTCCTCGGCCCTTCCCTCTGCTGCTGCAGCTGGCCCTGCATCCACTGCGGGTTGTGGCTGTGGATGCTGCTGCATCTCCAAATGCAGTGCAGCAGCGCCAACCACTGCGCAGAACATAGCCGTTCTGTTCGCAGACATTGTGCTAACCTACAAAAGGGTGGTGGGGGGGCAGAGAAACGGGACATGTTAGACGGAGGTTATTCGACACCTCGGCAGCCGCCTGCCACGGGATACCTGTGTGTCCCGGTGGCCTGGTCGTGCTGCTGACACGCGGGCAGCCTAACCCCTGATCACTTTCTGCATCCAACGGGCAGTTAACTACGTCCTCTTCACCGGTGCGTCAGTGGCCTGTGTCCGTAAGCCACAGGGCAACCAGCGGCCTTGTCCTCATGACCGGCACGCCATGGCATGGTGGCAGACATTTTGTAACTGGGGTTGGACGAGTCACTCGCTCACTCTCTCCCTACCTCCCCCCCCCACTCCCACTCCCCCTCCTCTGTCTCACCCACTCCCCCCTCCGTCTCCCCCACTCCCTCCTCAGTCTCCCCCACTCCCCCCTCAGTCTCCCCCACTCCCCCCTCCATCTCCCCCACTGCCCCCTCCGTCTCCCACACTCCCCCCCTCAGTCTCCCCCACTCTCCCCTCCATCTCCCCCACTCCCCCCTCAGTCTCCCACACTCCCCCCCTCAGTCTCCCCCACTCCCCCCTCAGTCTCCCCCACTCCCCCCTCCATCTCCCCCACTCCCCCCTCCGTCTCCCACACTCCCCCCTCAGTCTCCCCCACTCTCCCCTCCATCTCCCCCACTCCCCCCCTCAGTCTCCCCCACTCCCCCCTCCATCTCCCACACTCCCCCCCTCAGTCTCCCCCACTCCCCCCTCCATCTCCCACACTCCCCCCCTCAGTCTCCCACACTCCCCCCCTCAGTCTCCCACACTCCCCCCCTCAGTCTCCCACACTCCCCCCCGCTCTGGACCCCCTCCCGTTCTCGGGGATGCCTTCCCCGTTGTGGCCAGACTCCAGCAGTGCGCTGAGCGGTGCGCTAAGCGGTGCGCTCACCTACTCAAAGCTCTCGTCAGCCAGCACGACTGGTTGACGAACTTGAAAAGCAGGTGTGTTGGCCAGCGTGAAAACAGTGCGTGATGACGTCGGGACTTCGGCCCATCCAGGCCGGAGAATAGCGGGGGGCCGATAAGTACCGATTCAGGTCGTATCAGGGGCGCATTCGAGGCCTTTGCCGGGAATCCCGACGTGTAGTTTGTGCAGGGTTCGGAGAATAGCGGGAGGGCGTCGGACCAGCGTCGCCGTGAATATTTGCGCGGCCCGCTATTCTCCGAACCGGCGTGAGTCCGCAGAATCGCGCCCGTTGCCTGTGGTCAAAGAGAATGTGAAGATATCTGTTAAGGTCCCAGCTATTTCTCCCCCTGCTTCCCACAGTAATCTGCGATAGATCCCATCCGGCCCCGGGGACTTGTCCACCTTAATGTAATTTAGGATACTCAACACTTCCTCCTTTGATCATAGAATTTACAGTGCAGAAGGAGGCCGTTCAGCCCATCGAGTCTGCATCGGCTCTTGGAAAGAGCACCCTACTTAAGACCCTGCCTCCACCCTATCCCCGTTACACAGTAACCACACCTAACATTTTTTGGATACTTAAGGGCAATTTATCATGGCCAATCCACCTAACCTGCACATCTATGGACTGTGGGAGGAAACCGGAGCACCCGGAGGAAACCCACACAGACACCGAGAGAACATGCAGACTCTGCATAGACAGTGGCCCAAGTCAAGAATCGGACCTGGTACCCTGGTGCTGTGAAGCAACTGTGCTAACCACTGTGCTACACTGTGGTAATCACCACTGTTGTATATATTGGGAGGTGTGTGGTAAGACCCTGTACTACAGGTACGGGGGGGGGTAGTCCCTGCCTGCTGGCTCCGCCCAGTAGGCGGAGTACAAATATGTGTGCTCCCCATACAGCAGCCATTTCGCCAGCTGCTGTAGGAGGCCACATATCTTAGTGTAATAAAGCCTCAGTTGTAGTCAACTCTCGTCTTTGTGCAATGATCGTGCATCATACATTCTCAAGAGAGTTCACACACCTATCCCTGACCTCAACATCCATCATGTCTTTTCCCTGGTGAATACCGATACAAAGTACTCATTAAGGATTTCAGCCACGTTCTGTGGTTCTTGGCATAACTTCCCTCCATTGACCTTAAGTGGACCTACTCTTTCTCTTGCTACCCTCTTGCTCCTAATATGTGCATAAAAAGCCTTGGGATTCTCCTTGACCATGTTTGCTAAAGACATTTCATGGCCCCTTTTAGCCCTCCTAATTTAAGTTCCTTCCTACTTTCACTGTCCTCCTCAAGGGCTTTGCCAGTTATTAAATGCCTGGCCCCAGCGTATGCTTCTTTTTCTCCTTTTGACTAAGGTTACAATTTCTCTTGTCATCCATGGTTCCCGAATCCTGCCATTTCTATCCTTCATTTTTGCAGGAACATACCTGTCCTGCACTTCAATCAACTGACCTTTAAAAGCCTCCCACATGTCAGACATGGATTTGCCCTCCAATAGCCACTCGCAATCCACATTCCCCAGTTCCTGACTAATTTGAATGTAATGGGCCCTCGCCCAATTAAGCAGCCTCATCCATGGGCCACTCTTGTCTTTATCCATGACTACTCGAAATCTTATGGAATTATGGTTGCTAAGCCCAAAATGCTCTCCCACTGAAACATCACCTGGCCTGGCTCATTCCCCAATACCAAATCTAGTATGGCCTGATCCCTGGTTGGATTATCAACATACTGTGTCAAAAAGCCCTCCTGGACACATCTAATAACTTGCTCTCCATCCAAGCCCCTGGCTGTAAGGGATTCCCAGTCAATATGGGGGGAGTTAAAATCGCCCATCACAACTACCCTGCTTTTTTCACACCTTTTCAGTATCAGACTGCACAACTGCCCCTCTGTCTCCTGCAGGCTGCCGGGAGGTCTATAGTACACTCCCAAAATTGTGATTTCACTCTTCTTATTCCTGAGCACCACCCTTTTCACAGTAACTTCATACTTGTGACAATGAAAGGTTTTATTATTATAAGGCCTCACTACAAGATCTCTCCAATGTGTCCTCCCTCAACACTGCTGTGATCTGCTCCTAAATAAGCATTGCAACTCCTCCACCTCTTTTGTTTCCCCTTCTATTCCGTCTAAAAAAACCAAAATATCATGTTGAATATTAAAATACTCTCTACCCGACTTTTGTACACCTTCTCGAAAACATTTTGACTCACTCCAAACCCTTTCCGTTTTCTCATTAAAAACAGACGATGACTAGCCTTTTTAAAAGGAGTCAGTAGTCTCAGTATTCTCTGTGAAGCTTAGCTTCTTGTCTATATATTCCCAGGAACTTGAAACACTCTACAACCTTTGCCAGTTGATCATACCGGTGAATATCCACCTGCAACAACGTAAAATTATAAAAGTCAAGATTGAATTTAGATACCAACTGGATACCAGACAAAGACATGAATTAATATGTCACTTGATATACAAGTCTCCAGGGAGCGGTCTGTGTAGGTGGAGGGATGTCAAACTCGGTGAGTATTACCTCGGGGATTCACGAGCCAGTCCCCAGGGAGCGATCTCGGTGGGTGGAGCGGTCTCGGTGGGCAGAAAGGTATCGAACTCGGTGAGTGTTACCTCGAGGATTCACGGCCCAGTCTCCAGGGAGCGGTCTAGGTGGGCAGAGCGGTTGGTGGGCGGAGGAGTCTCGGTGGGCAGAGGAGTCTCGGTGGGCGGAGGGGTCTGGGTGGGCGAGCGGAGAGGACTGGGTGGGAGGGCGGAGAGGACTGGGTGGGCGAGTGCAGGGGACTGGGTGGGAGAGCAGAGGGGATTGGTTGGGAGGGCGGAGAGCACTGGGTGGGCGAGCAGAGGGGATTGGGTGGGAGAGCGGAGAGGACTGGGTGGGTGAGCAGAGGGGACTGGGTGGGAGGGCGGAGAGGACTGGGTGGGCGAGCGGAGGGCACTGGGTGGGTGAGCAGAGGGGACTGGGTGGGTGAGCTGAGGGGACTGGGTGGGTGAGCAGAGGGGACTGGGTGGGTGGGCAGAGGGGTCTGGGTGGGTGAACGGAGGGGACTGGGTAGGTGAGCAGAGGGGACTGGGTGGGTGAGCGGAGGGGACTGGGTGGGCGAGCGGAGGGCACTGGGTGGGCGAGCAGAGGGGACTGGGTGGGAGGGCGGAGGGGGCTGGGCGGGTGAGCGGAGAGGACTGGGTGGGTGAGCGGAGGGGACTGGGTGGGAGGGCGGAGGGGTCTGGGTGGGCGGGCGGAGGGGTCTGGGTGGGTGGCGGAGGGGTCTGGGTGGGTGAGCTGAGGGGACTGGGAGGGTGAGCGGAGGGGACTGGGTGGGTGAGCAGAGAGGACTGGGAGGGTGAGCGGAGGGGACTGGGTGGGCGAGCAGAGAGGACTGGGAGGGTGAGGGGAGGGGACTGGGTGGGCGAGCGGAGGGGTCTGGGTGGGCGAGCGGAGGGGACTGGGTGGGCGACTGGAGGGGACTGGGTGGGCGAGCGGAGGGGTCTGGGTGGGCGAGCGGAGGGGTCTGGGTGGGTGAGCGGAGGGGACTGGGTGGGTGAGCGGAGGGGACAGAGTGGACGGAGGGGTATCAAACTTGGTGAGTATTACCTCGGGGATTCACGGCTCAATCTCTGGGGAGTGGTCTGGGTGGGCGGAGAGGTCTGGGTGGGCAAGGGGTCTGGGTGGGCAGAGGGATCTGGTTGGGTGGATGGAGGGGACTGGGTGGGTGGGCGGAGGGAGGGGTATCAAACTCGGTGGGCAGAGGGAGGGGTATCAAACTCAGTGGGCAGAGGGAGGGGTATCAAACTCGGTGGGCGGAGGGAGGGGTATTGAACACGGTGAGCGGAGGGAGGGGTCTGGCTGAGTAGAGGGGCTCGGTAGGCGGAGGGAGAGATCTTGAACTCTGCTAGCGGAGGGAGGGGTCTGGGTGAGCGGAGGGAGGGATATGGAACTCTGTTAGCGGAGGGAGGGGTCTGGCTGAGTAGAGGGAGGGATATTGAACTCGGTAGGCGGAGGGCGGTCTGGGTGAGCGGAGGGAGGGATATTGAACTCTGTTAGCAGAGGGAGGGGTTTGGGTGAGCGGAGGGAGGGATATTGAACTCGGTAGGCGGAGGGAGGGGTCTGGGTGAGCGGAGGGAGGGATATTGAACTCGGTAGGCGGAGGGGGGTCTGGGTGAGCGGAGGGGTCTCGGTAGGCAGAGGGAAGGATATTGAACTCTGTGAACGGAGGGAAGAGTAATGAACTCGGTAGGCGGAGGGAGGGGTCTCGGTAGGCAGAGGGAGGGGTCTGGGTGAGGGCAGGGGTCTCGGTAGGCGGAGGGAGGGGTCTGGTTGAGAGGAGGGAGGGGTTTTGAACTTGGTAGGCGGAGGGAGGGGTCTCGGTAGGTGGAGGGAGGGGTCTGGCTGAGTAGAGGGGCTCGGTAGGCGGAGGGAGAGATCTTGAACTCTGCTAGCGGAGGGAGGGGTCTGGGTGAGCGGAGGGAGGGATATGGAACTCTGTTAGCGGAGGGAGGGGTCTGGCTGAGTAGAGGGAGGGATATTGAACTCGGTAGGCGGAGGGCGGTCTGGGTGAGCGGAGGGAGGGATATTGAACTCTGTTAGCAGAGGGAGGGGTTTGGGTGAGCGGAGGGAGGGATATTGAACTCGGTAGGCGGAGGGAGGGGTCTGGGTGAGCGGAGGGAGGGATATTGAACTCGGTAGGCGGAGGGGGGTCTGGGTGAGCGGAGGGGTCTCGGTAGGCAGAGGGAAGGATATTGAACTCTGTGAACGGAGGGAAGAGTAATGAACTCGGTAGGCGGAGGGAGGGGTCTCGGTAGGCAGAGGGAGGGGTCTGGGTGAGGGCAGGGGTCTCGGTAGGCGGAGGGAGGGGTCTCGGTAGGTGGAGGGAGGGGTCTGGTTGAGAGGAGGGAGGGGTTTTGAACTTGGTAGGCGGAGGGAGGGGTCTCGGTAGGTGGAGGGAGGGGTTTGGGTGAGCGGAGGGGTCTCGGTAGGCGGAGGGAGGGGTCTCGGTAGGCGGAGGGAGGGGTCTGGTTGAGAGGAGGGAGGGGTTTTGAACTTGGTAGGCGGAGGGAGGGGTCTCGGTAGGTGGAGGGAGGGGTTTGGGTGAGCGGAGGGGTCTCGGTAGGCGGAGGGAGGGTCTCGGTAGGCGGAGGGAGGGGTCTCGGTAGGCGGAGGGAAGGATATTGAACTCAGTGAGTGTTACCTCTGGGATTTCACTGAAGCTGACAAAAAACTGAAACAGTGATGTCACAGTAAAGCTGTGACCTGATTGGATGATAGGGAACCTGCACTAAATTTGAAAAGAAACATTAAAAAACTAAATTAATGAACAAAGTCGAGATGTTGGGTGGGCAACGTGTTGTAGCTGCACAATGTGGGAGCGGACAGATCCCATTGTGAGCTGCAGTGACCACATTTGCAGCAAGTGTTTGTTGCTTGAGGGATTTCAGAGTTGATAAACTGGAGTCTGACCTTCAGACACAGGCAGTCACACCCCGTAGACTAAGTATCTCTAATTCGGCCAGAGGTCAGAGACAGCAGGGTGTTGCTGTGAGTGAGGCAGGTAGAGGGATTGTTGCAGGGGATTCTATAGTTCAGGGCACTGATAGCATCCTTTGCAAGCAGGACCAGGAGCCCAGCGTTGTGCGTTGCCTGCCCGGTGCCAGGGTGAGGGACATCTCTGACCAGCTTGAAAGGATTTTGGAGCGGGAGGGGGAGCGGGAGGGGGAGGGTCCAGTTGTGGTCCACGTTGGGACAATCAACATGGGCAAGACTAGGAAAGTGGATCTGTTTGAGGAATATCATGAACTATAATAATAATAATCTTTATTGTCACAACTAGGCTTGCATTAACACTGCACTGAAGTTACGGTGAAAATCCCCTAATTGCCAATATCCGGTGCCTGTTCGGGTACACAAAGAGAGAGAATTCAGAATGTCCAATTCACCTAACAAGGATGTTTTTCGGGACTTGTGGGAGGAAACCGGAACATCCGGAGGAAACCCACGCGGACACGGGGCGAATGTGCAGACTCCGCACAGACAGTGACCCAAGCCAGGAATCGAACCTGGGACTCTGGTGCTGTGAAGCAACAATGCTAACCATTGTGCTACCGTGCTGCCCAGGAACACAGTGGGCTAAACAGCTGGATTGTAATGCAGAACTATGCCAGCAGCGTGGGTTCAATTCCCGTACCGGCCTCCCCGAGCAGGCGCTGGAATGTGGCGACTAGGGGCTTTTCACAGTAACTTCATTGAAGGCTACTTGTGACAATAAGCGATTATTATAGGGGGAAGCATGGTAGCATTGTGGATAGCACAATTGCTTCACAGCACGAGGGTCCCAGGTTTGATTCCCGGCTTGGGTCGCTGTCTGTGCGGAGTCTGCACACCCTCCCCGTGTCTGTGTGGGTTTCCTCCGGGTGCTCCGGTTTCTTCCCACAGTCCAAAGATGTGCAGGTTAGGTGGATTGGCCTTGCTAAATTGCCCTTAGTGTCCAAAATTGCCCTTAGTGTTGGGTGGGGTTGCTGGGTTACAGGGATATGGTGGAGATATGGGTTTGGATGGGGTGCTCTTTCCAAGAGCCGGTGCAGACTTGATGGGCCGAATGGCCTCCTTCTGCACTGTAAATTCTATGACAAAACAGAAACTAGGAACAAAATTAAAGAACAGGTCCTCAAGCCTTATAATCTCTGGATTACTACCTGGGCCACGTGCAAATTAGCATAGGGATGAGAAAATTAGGGAAGTAACATGTGGCTAAAGGAATGGTCTGGGAAAGAGGAATATTGACATCAGTATTTGAACAGGAGGGATCTGTATTGTTGGGACGGTCTCCATCTGAACTGATCTGGGACCAGTGTTCTAGCGGAAAGAATAAATAGGATGGTCACAAGGACTCAAGGACTTTAATCTAGCAAATGGGGGCGGGGGCGGAGGGGCGGGGGTGGGGGGGGGGAATGTAGTTTAGGAACTGCAGCCAACGGTAAAACTGCAGCTAATGGTAAAACTACAAGAAGTATAATGGTTAATGGTCAGAAATTAGGAGTGTGATGGAATACTCTCCACTTGTATGGATGAATGCAGCGCAAACCAATTTAAGAAGCTTGACATCATGCAGGATAAAGCAGCCCGCTTGAATAGCTCCCCATCCTTCACCATTCACTCCACCACTGACGCACAGTGGCAACAGTGTGTACCATCTACAAGATGCACTGCAGCAACTCACCAAGGCTGTTTCAGCAGCACCTTCCGAACCGTGACCTCTACCACCTCGAACAACAAGAGCGGCAGGTGCATCGAAACACCACCACCTGCAAGTCCCAAGTTCCCCTCTAAGCCACACATCCTCCTGACTTGAAACGACATTGCTATTCCTTCACTGTCGCTGGGTCAAAATCTTGGAATTCCTTTCCTAACAGCACTGTGGGTGTACCTACACCACATAGAGTGCAACAGTTCAAGAAATTGGCTCACGATGACCTTCTCGAGGGTAATTAGGGACGGCAATACAAATGCTGGCCGAACCAGCAACATCAACATCCCTTGAACGGATACATTTTAAGAAAGCATTGTTCCCAGCATACAATTTGTGAATTCAGTGTTGACCTACAAATATACATTACTGCATGCGCACTAAATTAACCAAAATAAAATGAGACCCACCATTGTGTGAACCACGTCCACAGCGCAATTAAATGCTTTTGTATTTGATTACTCTTCTCAACTATGTTAACCCTTGCACAGATTTTGGTGTCAACTGTAAAATGACTGATCATATTTCCAGAATCAATGTCCAGATCAATAATAATTCAATAAATAGGAGCAAGTTCAGGACCAATCACTGTGGAACATCACTGGAACATGCCTGAAGACGGAACCACAATCATTAACCACAACATTTTGACTGCAGGATTGTAACCAATTCCCAAACCAGTTTTTCAAATTTATGCTGTTAAAATAAATGAAATAACCTGGATAAGATCCGAAAGTATTCAAATAGTCCAGCTAGATGAGATAAGGTGAGAGTGACTGCCCTTGACATCAAGGCAGTATTTGACCGAATGCGGCATCAGAAACCCTAGCAAAATTGAAGTCAATAGGAATCAAGGGGAAATCTCACCCTGTTGAGAGTCATAGCTAGCAGATAGGAAGCTATTTGTAGCTGTTCGAGGCCTATCATCTGAGTCCCAGGAATCCCTCAGGGTAGTCCTAGACCCAACCATTTTCAGCTGTTTCACCAATAGCTTTCCCTTCACCATGTGGTCAGAAGCGGGGATGTTTGCTGATGGTTTCACAGTGCAATTCGCAACTCCTCAGGTATTGAAACAATCCATGCCCATTTTTAGTAAGACCTGGACAATATCCAGACTTGGGATGATAAGAGAGACGTAACATACAAGCCACACAAGTGCCAGGCAATGGTCATCTCAAAAAAAGAGAACTTAATAATAATATAATAATAATCGCTTATTGTCACAATGTACTGTGAAAAGCCCCTTGTCGCCACATTCCAGCGTCTGTTTGGGGAGGCCGGTACGAGAATTGAACACGCGCTGCTGGTTTTGTTCTGCATTACAAGCCAGCTGTTTAACTCACTGTGCTAAACCAGCCCCAGAGTCTCAAAAGAGAACTTAACCATCACTCCTTGACATTCAATGGCATTACCATTGCAGAATCCCTCATTATCAGCATCCTGGGAGTTACCATTAGCCAGAAACTAAACTAGATCTGCCATATAAATACTCTGGCTATAAGAGGAGGTCAAAGGTTTGCAGCTAGTAACTTACATCCTCTCTCCCCATAGTCTGTCAATCATCTACAAAATGCTTCAACCATCCAGTACAAAGCAACTTGCTTGATTGGCATCCCACCCACCACCTTAAACATTCACTCTCTCCAACATCAATGCAGTGGAGCATCTACAAGATGCACTGCAGCAACTTGACACGCCTCCTTCAACAGCACCTTCCAAACCCGCAGCATTTACCAGCAGGAAGGACAAGGGCAGAAGACACCATGGAACACCATATTCTTTAAGTTCCCCTCAAAACCACCTGCTATGTTGACTTGCAACTGTATTTTGTTTTATAAATTTAGAGTACCCAATTCATTTTTTCCAATTAAGGGGCAATTTAGCATGGCCAATCCACCTACCAGCCAGTAGTAATCAGGCAGGTTATTAGTGAATTACTAATATATTAACATTTATATATAATTCGTCAAATGCATACCTAGGGAATCATTCTCTGTTCACAAACCTTAACTCCTGCACAATTTTAGGCCTTGCACTTAGTCAGCATTTTCCATTTTGAACTGATATATTCAGGCTTCCAATTAAATTCTGCCATGTCAACAATCATGCATGGTGTAGCCTCGGGCACTGGGGGTGGGGGGGGGGGGGGGGGGCTAATAGGCAGCCGGGGATTAGATCCGCGCGGTTAGATGCTCGGGCGTGCAGCCGATCATGGGGGTCTAACTTTTCCGCCTGGTTCCAGGGTCCGTGTCCACGATGGAGCTTGGCGCGGCCGCTGGAGGCTGCCGCCGTGCGCATGCGTGGACTGTTTTTACAATGGCGTGGGGATATAGTCTCATTTTGGGAGATCCGGCCACCTGTTTTTGCAGGTCTCAGACCATTCCACTTGTACTCAGCTCTCAACAGCCCTTCCTTTCTTCATCCTGCTGCAGATCTCACCCTGCCATTACTGCTCTGCTCCCACTTTACTTGTTTAGTTAGGCTTTGGGCTTCCTGATTATGGAAGAGCTCTGTGGTTCATGAAGCTTTCCCTTCTTGCGGTTTCCTGTTCCCTCTAGATTGGCACATAAGCATTCCCTTAGTTTTACTCCTGATTTTTAAGTTTTCACTATTATTTGCGCACTTGTTATGCTCCATCACTTTACGTACAGCTTACTGCTTCCTTTTCATTTCAGCTTTGATTTTCTTTTAACAACAGTCCTGCTCCCAATCTTGGTGTTTGTCAAATTTGGTTGAGTGGCAGTCCAGTTCCCTTTTTAAATGTCACTCCTGGCAATTGCATTTCGAGTAAAACACTGATTTATTTGTAAGAACCTCTCAGTCCAGGGCTTCTTCCATGTGCTTTGTGCAAGGTCTCCAGCACATTGCTGGCATCCCTTCACAGTGACCGGAGACGCCAGTCATGCCTGTATCACGTAGGAGGACGTCTTCAACAATGTACAGGACTTGCTTCACTCATTCCAGTCATTGTCCATGTATGCTCTCGGCACCTTTGAGCTGCAGCTGGCCACCCATCGCAACCATCCCATCTGCTTCAGCCTCCGGTCAGGGATTCACAGAAGCTCTGTGAGTATCTACGCACTGTCCCTGCAGCAAGGGCCGGTACGGCGGCATAGTGGTTAGCACTTCTGCCTCACAGCTCCAGGGTCCCGGGTTCAATTCCTGCCTCGGGTAACTGTCTGTGTGGAGTTTGCACTTTCTAATCGTGTCTGCGTGGGCTTCCTCCGGGTGCTCCGATTTCCTCCCACAGTCCAAAGATGTGCAGGTTAAACTGTGCTAAATTGCTCTTAGTGTCCAAAATGTTGGCGGGGTTACAGGGTTACGGAGATGGGGTGGTGGCGTGGGCTCCTTCCAAGGGCTGGTGCAGACCCGATGGGCTAAATGGCCTTCTTTCTGCA
Source organism: Scyliorhinus canicula (assembly GCF_902713615.1). Lineage (NCBI taxonomy): Eukaryota > Metazoa > Chordata > Chondrichthyes > Carcharhiniformes > Scyliorhinidae > Scyliorhinus > Scyliorhinus canicula. Next base: position 46,284,764 of record NC_052148.1, on the reverse strand, counting down.
CTGTAAATTCTATGAAGTCATCATCATCCTCCTGCATTGTAGGGACTATGGGAAACCGCTCCCTGCCCATTCACAGAGGATATGTGCTGCTTTCAGTCAGACGGGAGAGCAATGCTCACAGAAGGCAGGTGAAGATAATGGGATGTCCTCACTGGATCACCTCATCACCCTCCATGAATTTAGCAGAAATGAGCGCATCCTGAGCTCGTCTGCCTTGTCTGGACATTGCCATTGCCTCTTGGCTGACATCCTCTCCTTCAAGGACCTCCTAAGTCCTTGTATCCCATGCCCCCTAACTTTCTGAATGAGCCCACCATGGGAAACCTTATCAAATGCCTTACTGAAATCCATATACACCACATCCACTGCCCAACCTTCAATGAGGCTTGTGAGGCATGACCTGCCCTCACAAAACCATGCTGACTATCTTTAATCAAACTATGTTTTTCTTTTTTTTAAATTTAGAGTACCCAAATATTTTTTCCAATTAAGGGGCAATTTAGAGTGTTCAATCTACCTATCCTGCACATCTTTGGGTTGTGGGGGTGAAACCCACGCAGAAACGGGGGGAATGTGCAAACTCCACACGGACAGTGACCCAGGGCCGGGATTCGAACCCGGGTCTTCAGCGACGTAGGCAGCAATGCTAACCACTGCGCCACCGTGCTGCCCTGAATCTATGTTTTTCTAAATAATCATTAATCCTATCTCTCAGAATCCTTTCCAATATTTTGCTCACCACAGATGGAAGACTGACCTGTCTTTAATTCCCAGGGATTTCCCTATTCCCTTTCTTGAACAGGGGCACGCTGAGCTTACCCAGCCCTTCTGGGATGTTTGAAAAGTTGATGGGAGGGTTGGAACAGATGTTCTCCCCTGAGCTGGACAGAGCCCACCGAACACTCGGGTGAAGCCATGGGTAAATGAGCCATCATGGACAGTGATGTGTTCTTCCAAAGCTACCGCACGAAGGAGAGGGTCCTGAAATGGGCCAAATGAAATTGTGAGGTGTGATGGGAAGGCAGCAGCATTTGGAACCACTAGGATGTCGCGGCAGAGCTGGCAAAGAGGCATGCGGCCTTTAACAAGGTGAAGTCAGTGTTGTATAGGAGTGACGTGCGTTTTGCTGTGATGTACCCGGCAAGGCTGAGGGTAAGGGGGGGGGGGGGGGGGGGGGGTGCTTTCGGTGTGGTCCCTTCGGTTGGGGGGGGGGGGGGGGGCTGGCTACCTCACCAGCAGGCACACGTTCAGCTGGGCAATGGGAGTAATGATGTGGGGGGAGGGTCAGCAGCCTGTTGGACCTGTTGACAGGTTTGGATGAGCCTAGAAAGTGTCAATGGTGGGGGGAAGCGGATGGTGGGCCCTGGTAATAGGGATTTGGAAGATGGAGGGCATAATCCCTCACGGTGGAAACGGCTGACTCGAGAGGGAGCAGCAGAGTGAGACCCCCAATTAGACTCATCATGTGGAACATTAGGAGTTTGGGGGGCCCGGTGAAATGAGCAAGCTTTTTCTCTCATTTGAAGAATTCAAGGGCCGATGTGGTGCTTTTGCAGGAGACCCACCTGCAGGTGAGGGATCAGACTAGGCTTCAGAAGGGCTGCGTGAGCCAGGTGTTCCACTCAGGCTTTGATAGTGGGGCCGGGGTCTGGCAATTTGAATTATTAGTTCCAGGAAGGTAGGGTTATGGCAGATCAGGGAGGTAGGCACGTAATTGGTATTGGGACAATGTAAGGTATGTCAGTGGTGGTGGTGAATGTGTACCCTCCAAATTGGGATGATGGAGCATTTATGAAGAAGTTGTTGGCTGAAATTCCAGACTTGGATACGCACCAGTTGATCTTGCGGAGGGATTTGAACTGTGTTCTGAATCCAAAATTAGAACAAAGAACAAGCAAAGAACAAAGAAAATTACAGCACAGGAACAGGCCCCTCGGCCCTCCCAGCCTGCGCTGATCCAGATCCTTTATCTAAACCTGTCGCCTATTTTCCAAGGATCTACTTCCCTCTGTTCCCCGCCCAATCGTATATCTGTCCAGATGCATCTTAAATGATGCTATCATTGCTTCACCCACCTCCGCTGGCAAAGCGTTCCAGGCACCCACCACCCTCTGCGTAAAAAAACTTTCCACGCATATCTCCCTTAAACTTTCCCCCTCTCACCTTGAAATCATGACCCCTTGTAATTGACACCCCCACTCTTGGAAAAAGCTTGTTGCTATCCACCCTGTCCATACCTCTCATAATTTTGTAGACCTCAATCAGGTCTCCCCTCAACCTCCGTCTTTCCAACAAAAACAATCCTAATCTACTCAACCTTTCTTCATAGCTAGCACCCTCCATACCAGGCAACATCCTGGTGAACCTCCTCTGCACCCTCTCTAAAGCATCCACATCCTTCTGGTAATGTGGCGACCAGAACTGCAAATAATATTCCAAATGTGGCATAACCAAAGTCCTATACAACTGGAACATGACCTGCCGACTCTTGTGCTCAATACCCCATCCGATGAAGGCAAGCATGTTGTATGCCTTCTTGACCACTCTATCGACCTGCATTGCCACCTTCAGGGTACAATGGACCTGAACTCCCAGATCTCTCTGTACATCAATTTTCCCCAGGACTCTTCCATTGACCATATAGTCCGCTCTTGAATTAGATCTTCCAAAATGCATCACCTCACATTTGCCTGGATTGAAGTCCATCTGCCATTTCTCTGCCCAACTCTCCAATCTATCTATAGTTTACTGTATTATCTGACAATCCTCCTCGCTATCTGCAACTCCACCAATCTTAGTATCATCTGCGAACTTGCTAATCAGACCACCTATACGGTCTAAGCCAAAGTAATTGACCCCTTCGGGGTAGCAAAGGTAGTGATGGCATTTATTTAGGAGATGGGAAGGGCGGATCTATGGCGGTTTATGCATCCTGGGGGTAAGGAGTTCTCCTTTTTCTCCCCAGTACATAAAGTATATTCGCGGATTAACTTTTTCTTGATGGGAGGGTCTCTTTTGCCTGGGGTGAGGAAATGGGAACTCTGTGATAGTCATCTTGAAACATGCTCCACATCTGGTACATTTGGCATGAGAGGTAGGTCCGGTTCAGTGTCCGGCGTGAAAGCTGGATGTGGGGTTGTTGGCAAACCTGGGGTCCTGCGGAAGGATATCAAGGGCGAGAGCATATATGAGTATGTGGGGTTTAATAAGAATGGGTTGGTCTCATCCTCGGTTCTGTGGGAGGCCCTTGGTGAGACGGGAGGTAATCTTGCATAAAGCATATACAGATAGGGAGGCAAGGGAGGAATGCCAAAGGTTGGTAGATGAAATCCTGGAGGTAGATGGAAGATACTCAAGTGACCCAACCCCTGAGCTCCAAGCTAGTAGGAAGAAGCTGGAGGTGCAGTTTGACCTATTATCAACAGATAAGGCGATTCACCAGCTGTGGCGCTTGAGTGGGGCTATGTATGAATATGAGGAGAAAGCCAGTCATCTCTTGTCTTGCCAGTTCAGATGGCAGGCAGCCTCACGAGAGGTTTTTCAGGTTCGAAACTCAGTGGCAGACTGGTGTCCGTGCCAGATAAAGTCAATGGGGTATTTGAAGCATTCTACAAGAATGCTTTCTAGGTGTGAGCCGCCCGGGGAGGGGTCAGGTATGTTGGAGTGTTTAGAGTGTCCCAAGGTGGAGGAGAAAGAGCAGGAGGGGTTGGAAGAGCCATTAGGGGCAGAGGAGGTCTTGACAGCTATAGCGCGAATGCAGATGGGTAAGGCCTCGGGGCGGAATGGTTCCCAGTGGAATTTTATAAGATGTTTGCAGGACAGTTGGTACCATTATTAGTAGAGATGTTCAAGGATTAGGTAACACGGAGTTCCCTTACCGAGACGTGGTGCAAGCATCCATTTCACATCTTTTATAAAAGGATAAGAACCCGGTGGAATGCGGGTCGTATCAGCATATTTCTTTATTGAACGTAGATGCTAAGATATTGGCCAAGGTCTTAGCTCTGAGCCTGGAGCTATGTCTCTCTCAAGTTATTGAGGAGGATCAGATGGGTTCTATCAAAGGCCAGCAACTGTCAGCTCATGTGCAGCGGTTGTTAAATGTGGTGCTGTCCCCGTTGGAGAGGCCAAAATCAAAGGTAATTGTTGTATTGGATGCTGAGAAGGCACTCAACACAGTAGACTGGGGGTATTTGTTTGCTATATTGGAAAAGTTTGGGTTAGGGCCCAAGTTTGTGTCTTGGGTATGATTGTTTTCCAGGTCATCGATCTTGGCCTTCAACTTATTTTACCCCTCCAACATCATCAACATCTTTGCCTCCAAGGAGGCAATCCGATCCTCGTGCTCAGAAACTGTCTCCTCCTTTCACCTTCGGGCAGCACGGTAGCATAGTGGTTAGCACAATTGCTTCACAGCTCCAGGGTCCTAGGTTCGATTCCCGGCTTGGGTCACTGAGTGTGCGGAGTCTGCACGTTCTCCCCGTGTGTGCGTGGGTTTCCTCTGGGTGCTCCGGTTTCCTCCCACAGTCCAAAGATGTGCAGGTTAGGTGGATTGGCCAGGCTAAATTGCCCTTATTGTCCAAAGTTGCCCTTAGTGTTGGGTGGGGTTACTGGGTTATGGGCAGAGGGTGGAGGTGGGGGCTTGGGTAGGGTGCTCTTTCAAAGAGCCGGTGCAGACTTGATGGGCCAAATGGCCTCCTTCTGCACTGTAAATTCTGTGATCTATGAATCAACGCATTCTGCAACTCCAGCCACTGTTCCACCCTCTCCAGTACTGCCTGAATTGGTCCTGTCACTCTCGCTCAGTCTTCAGTGATCACCTGGCTTTGGTTTTTAAATTCGACTGATAGGAACTCCACCAACCTTTCCATTGACCACTGGGCAGGCAACGATGCCATGGGTTGCCATTTGCCAACTTTTCCCCTCCTGCGCACACATGTCTTCTGAGTCCGAATAATGCCCTTTATTCAACACACTCCTTGTTTGTTAACTCTTCGACATCTCTCACCCCGGAGGAGAAATCTCGGCTCTTCTACTCCACCACCTTTCCTCCCGCAAAACGGGTAAAAAGGGACAAAAATACAGACCTCAGGCAGGAGCCACCTTATGTGCGACCACTTACTCCTGCAGGAGAGACAGGGGCTGGTTTAGCTCACAAGGCTAAATCGCTGGCTTATAAAGCAGACCAAGCAGGCCAGCAGCACGGTTCGATTCCCGTACCAGCCTCCCCGGACAGGCGCCGGAATGTGGCGACTAGGGGCTTTTCACAGTAACTTCATTGAAGCCTACTCGTGACAATAAGCGATTTTCATTTTTCATTTTCATTACTCCATGGCCTCCAGCAGAAGTCGGGGCTACATTGATGTTGATTGCAGAGTGCACTAGATAGTGATCCATCCAGCAGTCTGCTTGCTATTTGTTTGTTTGTTATTTACAGCACAGAAGGAGGCTATTTGGCCCAACATGACCAAACTGGCTCCCAATAGAGCTAGTCCCATTCTCCAGCCCTATCGCGGTAGTCCTCTAAATTAATCACTTTCAAATCTGTAGCAGCTCTCTTTTGAAACCTCCTCTGGAACCCACCTCCACCACTCTCACAGGCAGCGCATTCCAAACCCCAACAGGGTTCGGTCCTTGGGCCCCAGCTATTCACAATCAATATAAACAATTGGATACAGGGATAGAAGGTTCTATAGCCAAAATTGCAGATGACACAAAAATAGGTGGGACAGTAAGTTGCAACGAGGAAATAAGAACCTACAAATGGATATAGATAGGTTAGGAGAGTGGGCCAAAATGAGGCAGATGGAGTTTAATGTGAATAAGTGTGAGGTCAGGCATTTTGGTCGGAAAAATGGGAAGGCAACCTATTATCTAAATGGGGAGAGACTTCAGGGCGCTCCGTTGCAAAGGAATCTGGGGATCCTCGTTCAGGAGTCACAGAAAACTAGCATGCAGGTACAACAGATAATAAGGAAAGCAAATGGAATGTTGCATTTATAGCTAAAGCAATAGAGTATAAAGGTAAGGAAGTGTTGTAACTATACAAGGCATTAGTGAGACCACACCTGGAGTATTGTGCATTGTTTTGGTCCCCTTATTTGAGGAAAGATGTAGTGGCATTGGAAGCAGTTCAGAGGAGGGTCACTAGATTGATTCCGGAGATGAGGGGTTTGTCGTATGAAGAGAGATTGAACAGATTAGGCCAATACTTTCTCGGGTTTAGAAGAATGAGGGGAGATCAAATTGAGGGATACAAGATGCTAAAAGGTATGGACAAAGTCGACATGGAGCGGATGCTTCCTCTTGGGGGGCATTCGAGAATAAGAGGTCATAGTCTTAGGAGAAGAGGTAGCAAATTTAAAACAGAGTTGAGGAGAAACTATTTTTCTCAAAGGGTTGTGAAGTTGTGGAATTTGCTACCCTAGAGTGGATCACATGGGGTCAGGGGGGAACTAGCTGGATGGATCCAGAACTGGCTTGGCCAGAGAAGACAGAGGGTAGCAGTGGAAGGGTGTTTTCCGAATTGAGGTCTGTAACTGGTGGTGTTCCGCAGGGATCAGTTCTGGGACCTCTGCTCTTTGTAATATATATAAATGACTTGGAAGAAAACGTAGCGGGTCTGATTAGCAAGTTTGCAGATGATACTAAGATTGCAGGATATAGATAGGCTGCAAAATTGGGCAGAGAAATGGCAGATGGAATTTAACCCGGATATATGCGAGGTGATGCATTTTGGTAGATCCAATTCAGGCTGCAGCTATAAAATAAATGGCAGAGCCATCAGGAGCATAGAAACACAGAGAGATCTGGGCGTGCAGGTCCACATATCCTTAAAAGTGGCAGCACAGGTGGAAATGGTGGTAAAGAAAGCATATGGCAGGCTTGCCTTTATAGGACGGGGTATCAAGTATAAAAGCTCTCAAATTATGTTACAGTTATATAGAACGTTGGTTAGGCCACATTTGGAATACTGTGTCCAATTCTGGTCACCACACTACCAGAAGGATGTGGAGGCTTTGGAGGGAGTACAGAAAAGGTTTACCAGGATGTTACCTGGTATGGAGGGTAGTAACTTTGAGGAGAGATTGAATAAACTGGGATTGTTCTCCCTAGAGAGACGGAGGCTGAGGGGCGACCTGATAGAAGTTTATAAAATTATTAGGGGTATAGATAGGGTGAACAGTTGGAGGCTTTTCCCCAGGGCGGAAATGACAATTACAAGGGGGCACAAGTTCAAGGTGCAGGGGGAACGGTTCATTGGAGATTTGCGGGGGAAGTTTTTTACACAGAGGGTGGTGGTGGCCTGGAATGCACTGTCAAGTGAATTGGTTGAGGCAGATACGTTAGCGACCTTTAAGACTTATCTGGGTAGGCACATGAACAGACAGGGCATAGAACTATACATGCAGTTGGTCTAGATAGGACACGTGATCAGTGCTGGCTTGGAGGGCCGAAGGGTCTGTTCCTGTGCTGCATTGTTCTTTGTTCTTGTTCTTTGTTGTTCTATTCCCTATCCACCTCCACAATCTCACTCATTAGACGGTCATATTCCTCCCTCCTTTCCCTATCCGCGTGAGCCTTGAACGAGATAACTTCACCCCGATCACTGCCTTTAATGTTTCCCAAACATGACCGCCGACACCTCCCCGTTCTGATTCAACTCCACATAATCATAGAATCATAGAATTTGCAGTGCAAAAGGAGGCCACTCGGCCTATCGAGTCTGCACCGGCCCTGGGAAAGAGCATCCTACCCCAGCCCACACCTCCACCCTATCCCCGTAAACCCGCCAAACAGTTCGTGATACAACGAGCCCGCTCTCGTAGGTGAAATTAGGATCTTGCCGTAGCTTGGTGAAAACACAATTATTACCACTTCATCCCTATTTCCATACAATTAATGAGATCCACCCCATATCCAACGGCCTCCCGTCATTCAGCGGCCTCCCCAGCATATGGTCACGCTGGTGTTGGTAGTACTTCTTTTGAAAAATGTGAATCTAGCGGAAGGGCTCCTGTGGGGAGCTGAGGAAGTGAATAGCCATCTTTTCTCACAGGCAAAGAGATTGGGGGTGCTGGACCTACCACTCCAGTGCTCAGCTGGGGGTGTGGGCCCCTCCGCAGGGGTGGGCTGCCATGGGAGGGTGGGGAGGAGGCAATGGGGGAGCAACCGGGGGTCAACCACGCATGGCACCACCATGTCAACCCCTGGATCATTGCCCCCAATGTACCTGCCCGTCTGCTGCACCGACTACCCATAACCTACACTGACTTGCGTGCGGCTGAAGGCTTTTGCTAATAGGGAATTGGCAATCGTGGTTAAGTGAGCACTTTACACAGCCTAAGTGGATTCCCATGGGCAGGCAGGCCATGGAGCATGTGGGAGTCATTGCCTAGCATCCCAATGACACCTTGATTTTGATTTAATTTGATTTATTGTCACATGTACCGAAGTACAGTGACAAGTTTTTTTTGCGGCAGAGGTAACGTACACAGTAAGTACATAGTAGACAAAAAAGAATAATCAGCAGAGTACATTGACAAATAGTACATCGACAAACTGATTGGTTACAGTGTGGAACAAGGGACCAAACAAAGCAAATACATGAGCAAGAACAGCATAGGGCATCGTGAATAGTGTTCTTACAGAGAAGAGATCAGTCCGAGGGGGAGTAATTGAGGAGTCTTGTAACTGTGGGGATGAAGCTGTTCCTATGTCTGGATGTGCGGGTGTTCAAACTTCTGCACCTTCTGCCTGATGGAAGGGTCTGGAAAAGGGCAAAGCCTGGGTCTGAGGTGTCTCTGACAATGCTGTCTGCCTTCCTGAGGCAGCGGGAGGTAGATACAGAATCAATGGGAGGATGGCAAGCTTGTACGATGCATTGGGCTGAGTTCACCACACTCTGCAGTTTCTTGCGTTCCTGGGCCGAGCAGTTGCCATACCAAGCTGTGATGCAGCCGGATAGGATGCTCTCTATTGCACATCTGTAGAAGTTTCTGAGAGTCGATACAGACATGCCAAATTTCTTTAGCTGCCATAGGAAGTAGAGACTTTGTTTGGCTTTCTTTTTTTAAAAAATATTTCTATTCTCCTCCTTTTTCACATTTTCTCCCAAATTTACACCCACCAACAATAAACAATAATCAGTAACGAATATGTCAATCCCCATATGAACACAGAACATACAATGCAGAAGGAGGCCTTTCGGCCCATTGAGTCTGCACTGACCCACTCAAGCCCTCACTTCCACCCTATCCCGGAACCCAATAACCTCTCCTAACCTTTTTTGGTCACTAAGGATAATTTAGCATAGCCAATCCACCTAACCTGTACATCTTTGGACTGTGGGAGGAAACCGGAGCACCCGGAGGAAACCCACGCAGACAGGGGGAGAACATGCAGACTCTGCACAGACAGTGACCCAGCAGGGAAACAAACCTGGGACCCTGGCGCTGTGAAGCCACAGTGCTAATCACCTGTGCTACCGTGCTGCCCATATCAATAACAACGATCCCATCCTCCCACCAAACCCCAAACATTAGCCCGCATGTTCACATAAACAAATGACAAAAAAAGAATCAGGAATCACCCATAGTCACCATTAACACACACAGTCCCTCCCCCCCCCCCCCCCAACCATCCCAACCACCCCCCTCCAACTAATGTTCGATGTTATCCAGTTCTTGAAAGTGCATAATGAATAATGCCCATGAATTGTGGAACCCTCCATCCTTCTCCTCAATTCAAACTTAACCTTCTCAAGAGTCAAGAATTCCAACAGGTACCCACTTCCACACCAGGGCAGAGGGTGGAGAGGCTGCTCTCCAACCCATCAGGAACCGCCTTCGGGCGATCAACGAGGTGAAGGCTACAACATCTGCCTCCGCACCCGTTTCCAACCCTGGCTGGTCCAACACCCCGAATATGGCCTCCCGAGGGCCCTGGTCCAGTTTCATGTGCACCACTTTAGAGTTTACCCTAGAAGCCTCCATCCAGTAATCCTCCAGTTTTGACAAGGACCAAAACATATGAACGTGGTTTGCGGGGCCTCCCCCGCAACATACATCATGTACCCCCTCAAAGAGCCTGCTCTGTTGGAATACTTGACCCTTGAGAAGGTTAAGTTTGAACTGAGGGGAAGCTCGGAGGGGTTCTACAAGTCATGGGCACTATTTATTATGCACTTTCAAGAACTGGATAACATCGAACATTAGTTGGGGGGGTGGGTGGGAGGGTTGGGGGGGAGGGAGGCTGTGTGTGTTAATGGTGATTATGGGTAATCCCTGATTCCTTTTTGTCATTTGTTTATGTAAACATGCGGGCTGATGTTTGGGGGTTGGTGGGAGGATAGAACATAGAACATAGAACAGTACAGCACAGAACAGGCCCTTCGGCCCTCGATGTTGTGCCGAGCAATGATCACCCTAATCAAGCCCACGTATCCACCCTATACAAGTAACCCAACAACCCCCATTAACCTTATTTTTAGGACACTAAGGGCAATTTAGCCTGGCCAATCCACCTAACCCGCACATTTTTGGACTGTGGGAGGAAACCGGAGCACCCGGAGGAAACCCACGCACACACGGGGAGGACGTGCAGACTCCGCACAGACAGTGACCCAGCCGGGAATCTAACCTGGGACCCTGGAGCTGTGAAGCATTTATGCTAACCACCATGCTACCGTGCTGCCCACAATGCGATCGTTGTTATTGTTATGGGGATTGACATATTTGTTCCTGATTATTGTTTATTGTTGGTGGGTGTAAATTCGGGAGAAAATGTGAAAAAGGAGGAGAATAAAAATATTTTTTAAAAAAGGGCCGGCTCATCCTCGCCCTTGTAAGGTGTGCTCCATACACCACCTTCGGCTTTATCAGCCCCAACCTCGCAGACGAGGTTCTCCCAACTCTTCCTCCTACTTTGCTTTGATCCGTTCAAGTGGTGCTTTCTTCTCTTCCAAAATAGCCCCATAAACCGCCGACACTACCCCCTTCTGCAGTCCCCCTGCTGTCAGCACCTCCTCCAATACCCTTCTAACATTTGAAATGAGCTGCCTCCCTCTCATGAACCTCGTCTGATCCTCACCTATCACCTTCGGGAGGCACTCCTCCAGCCTACCCACCAGTACCGTCGCCAATACTTTTTTTGCATCCACATTTAAAAGTGATATGGGCCAATGGAAAAATGAAAATCGCTTATTGTCAGAAGTAGGCTTCAAATAAAGTTACTGTGAAAAGCCCCTAGTCGCCACATTCCGGTGCCTGTTCGTGGAGGCTAGTACGGGAATTGAACCTGCGTTGCTGGCCTTGTTCTGCTTTATGTGGTAGTCACCAATGTTGTATTATATTGTATATATGGGTTTTACGGTAAGGCCCCTGTACTACAGGTATGGGGGTAGATCCCTGCTTGCTGGCTCTGCCCATGAGGCGGAGTATAAATGTATGTACTCTCCGAACAGCAGCCACTTCGTCAGCTGCTTGAGGAGGCCACACATCTCTGTGTAATAAAACCTTGATTACATTCTACTCTCGTCTCGTTGTAATTGATAGTGCATCACTTTACAAGCCACTGTGCTAAACCAGCCCCTGAGTCTCAAAAGAGAACTTAACCATCTCTATCCGTTCTAGGATCCCCACCGTCACCTCCTCCTGGAGGCCCCTACTTACCTGTCCTGCAATCCCCCACCCTTCAAACCCCCCGTCCACCTTCCTTTAATGGGCATTGCCCCTCTCGGGCCCTGACCCTTGGCAGTGCCACCCTGGCACCTAGGCACCCTTGCACTGGCAACATGGCATCCAGGCCAACTCGTGGGGATCACTGGTTTGTGAACTTCCAAAATGGTGAAGGCTCATTCAAGAAGGCACCGAACACATTGTGAGACCACATTGGGAACATGCAGAGGTAAAGTCGTTGTGTTGGAGCAAGCACACAAACCTCTAAATATCTAACCAAGTGCCACCTGCCCCGCATGTGGCTGAGTATTCAGATCACACATTGGATTTATTAGCCACCTGAGAAAACACCAGAGTGGACTTGAAAGGGTGGATACTGGAAGCATATTTCCTATTGTGGAGGAGACTAAAACTGGGGGTATGGGTTTAAAAATAAAATATCTCCCTTTCATGAGAGTGATATGGAGGAATGTTTTCCTCTGAGGATGGTTAGTATGGTAAATTTGCTTGCCCAGAAAACAGTGTCGGCTGGGTCAGTGTTCACAAATTTCTTTTTCCGGGGACCCACTTTAACCAACCAGCCAGCCTCGGGACCCAACCCGGCCGACCTTCGTGACCCACGCCAGCCGACCTGCGCTACCCACCATTTTCTCTTACCTTGTTTGCTGCTGACAAAAATGGAGGAAATGGTTTTGGGTCCCTTTGGCCCTCGTACACGCTCCTCCAATCGAACATGTTGGATGAAGGTGAAGCCTTCCGGTGTCGGAAAGTATGGAGTCTCCATCTGTCCAAAGTTCTGCATTTTTTTCTTGTAAAATTTTAGCAAATAAAACCAACCCCCCCCGAACTTGTAAAACAAAATAAAAATTAAATGAATAAAATAAATGAATAAAACAAATAAACTCCCCCCCCCGAACTTGTAAAACAAAAGCTACAAACGTTTTTTAAAAAAGCGGCCGCACTGCACATGCGTGCCCGATCATCGGAGCGCTTGCGCAAAGTTTTGCGCTTGCGCGCCGATGATCTGGCATGCATGCGCAGTGCGGCCGCAATTTTTTACATGTTCGTGGCCATTTTGAAGGCCGCTTGCAGCCAGCCTTATTAACAGCCGGCTGCTGCGGCTGTTGCGCGCAGATTTGCGTGATTGGGAGCGCCGCGATGGATAGCTCTGCGACCATCCCGAAATCCGCCCACGACCCACTGGCGGGTCGCGCCCCCGGGTTTGACAATGCCTGGGCTGGGTCTTTGAATTTATCCAAAGCCGAGTTAAACAGATTTTTTGATAGACAATGGAGTCAAGGTTATGGAGGAAGACAGGAAAGTGGAGTTAAGAACAACCGAATGAGCCATGATCTTATCGGATGGTGGAGCAGGCTGGAAGGGCTGAATGGTCTACTCCTGCTCCTAAGTTTCATCAAACCAGGATGGAAGTAAGTCATCCTCAATTCCGAGGGAGTGGGCCTGTATTCACTGGAGTTTAGAAGAATGAGAGGAGATCTGATTGAAACATAAATGCTGACAGAGTTGGACAGACTGGATGCAGGAATTTTGTTTGTCCTGGCTGAGGGGTCCAGGACAAGGAGTCTTGCACACAGACTGGCACTGGAGAGAGTGCAGAGCAGATTCACTAGATTGATTCCGGAATTGAGGATTGGTTTATGAGGGGAGACTGAGTAGACTGGGACTATACTGATTGGAATTTAGAAGAATGAGGGGTGATCTTACCAGAAGCATATGAAATTATGAAGGGAATAATTAAGATAGAAGCAGGGAGGTTGTTTCACTGGTGGGTGAAACTAGAACCAGGGGGTATAGCCTCAAAATAAGGAGGAGCAGATTTAGGACTGAGTTGAGGAGGAACTTCTTCATCCAAAGGGTTGTGAATCTGTGGAACCCCCTGCCCAGTGAAGCAGTTGAGGCTACCTCATTGAATGTTTTTAAGGCAAAGATAGATAGATTTTTGAACAGTAAAGGAATAAAAGGTTATGGTGAGCAGTCGGGTAAGTGGAGCTGAGTCCACAAAAAGATCATCCATGATCTTATTGAATGGCGGAGCAGGCTTGAAGGGCCAGATGGCCTACTCCTGCTCCTAGTCCTTATGTTCTTATGACTCAGGATACAGGGTAGACCGATTAGGACTGAGATAAGGAGAAATCTCTTCACTCAGAGGGTGGTGAACCTGTGGAATTCTCTAAAACAGAAGGCTGTGGAGGCCAAGTCACTGAATATATTTAAGAAGGAAATAGGTTTCTAAACTGCCAAAGGAGTCAAGGGATTTCAGGAGGTCGCGCGAATATGGTTTTGCGATAGAGTTTTCTGATTATCATGTACATTTTATTGTACCATTTTTGGTGAACACCGTACCTGTGGAACTTGGGTTGATTATGTGCATGTTTCTATTTTAAGGAAAATTGTGATCCTGGACTGAGTGGGAAGGAATGTCGTGTAAACGCTTGGGTCAAGAAATAAAATTTGGAAAGATCAGGCTTGTTTGTGATTTCCCAACATCGGCAAAGAAGCTCCTGTAACGCAATTGTCCAGACCAGGAATAAAGAATTAATTTTTTTGGTCAGGTTTGTGTCTGGTTCTGTGACATCAGTGGCTCCAGAACATAAAGAGGATAACTGGAGAAAACAAAGGAAATATGCTTCTCGAGACTGAATGTAATGGAAATGACCAGAAGATGGCACTGATCAGCTGCACTAGTTTCATAGCACACTGCAGTAATGGTATGTTAACAGTTCACTCCGGGAATCCGAGTTGCTGTAGCAACATGCATTTTTACACGTGATGGTGAAGGTTCCAGTATTCTTTCCATCAGATGGCTGACCAGAAATCTCTCCCACTCTTACCGCTGGTCATTGGCATGTTTTGGGAGGATTAGCAGGTTCATACCCAGCCTATTTGGCTACGTTACAAACAAACCTTCCTTGGGCTATCAAGTCCTGGAGTGAGACTTAAATCCAGAGCTTCTGCTCAGAGATAGGGACACTAGCCACAGCATCACAAGACCTCCCTATAACACAGTGTACACTTGGTGTCTTGAATCTTGCTGGATTATTGCTTGCGTACCTTAGCTACGGACAGACAGATGTTTTTGACAATTGTCAGTGGTAATTTTTTGTGTTGGTTTATGTTGCTAGGGACGAGCATCTCTGAAGTATTTTCAAAAATTGACCGCTGCAGGCAATCATTTAAAGGGAAAATGTATTATATGGCTGTCAAGTAATTCTAAATGTAATGTACGGAATGTGTGGTCAAAGCTTGTATTTTGTGGGATAAACCCTAACTGAAAAGGGAAACAGAAAAGGGAACCTGAGAAAGAAAACTGACCCTCCCAGTTACAAAGGAAACTAAGACAGAAACTGATAGTTGGAAAACAAAACCTCTGGGTGAAACTATATAAAATAAGACCAAGCCATTGGGGCTCAATGTGTGATGAGTGCAGTGGTGCAGTACAGGCAGGCTGAAGAAAACAAAGGCTAGATCCAGAAACTAAGCATTACATAAAAATTATATTGGTGGATTTATGCCATCCAAACTGTCCAATGCAGAGTTTAGGAGGCTCTGCAAACCTGTGCCATTTTTTGTGAACACTGTGCCCATGGAACTTGGGTTGGTTTGCTCTGCAGTCAATTTGAATGTTAAGTTAAATTCTAGAGAAGAGGAACTGAAAATCTATGGAAAGAAGACAGAATTTTGAAGGATTTTGGCACTGAGACCGATAAGGTACATGCTCAGTGGACCGCTGAGCCAAATCACAAGATCTGTCTTAGTCATATCAGCCATTTAATATGTAATTTATAGTTCCAAAGTTACTGCAATTTGCTGGTTAATTCATATTTTGGTTAATTAATTATTGTACAATGAGATGGGACAGGATGAATTGATAATCTCATAGTGAAAGCCCACCTTTTTGCAGCGATCATAATATGATTGAATATTACATTCAGTTTGAGGGAGAGACGAGTTGGTCCAAGACTGGTATGTTAAACTTATCATAGAATTTACAGTGCAGAAGGAGGCCATTCGGCCCATCGAGTCTGCACCGGCTCTTGGAAAGAGCCCACTACCAAAGGTCAATACCTCCACCCTATCCCCATAACCCAGTAACCCCATCCAACACTAAGGGCAATTTTGGACACTAAGGGCAATTTATCATGGCCAATCCACCTAACCTGCACATCTTTGGACTGTGAGAGGAAACCGGAGCACCTGGAGGAAACCCACGCATACACGGGGAGGATGTGCAGACTCCGCACAGACAGTGACCCAAGCCGGAATCCCCAAATGGAGAAGTCTCTGTCAGGAAGCATTATCAATGTTTTGAAGAGAACAATAGTACGTCCCTTCAGAATTAGTGAGCACTCTGCAAACCCAATGCACCCACCCCTCTAATAGTGACTTATGGAATATCTGAATCAGATCTGCAAATCAAAATTCAGTTCAACATCACATATGAGATGACATTGACCTAGGTAGTGAACAACTGATCTCCTTGCTGAACACTTATCCAGTGAAGGAATGGATGACTCAATCACTGTGTGGTAAACGGATTCAAAGGAATCAGTGTTTATATTATGTCAGTAAAAATGTCAATTCTATTTATGTCTGAAGCCATTCTGAAAGGCTTCAGATTCTAAAACATTGGTTTACAAGTGCAGGCAAATGTTTGATGATTCTGTTTTCGGCTGTGGGGACAGAAATATCTGTGGATTTGGCTGCATGACATGTTAATGAATAAGGGGAACAGAAGTGAAGCTGATGTTTCCTTCAATTAAGAGCTTATATTGTGAAAATGATATGAAGTGGATGTCATGCTTTCACCACATGTGGGAAACAGTTAGCGGTGGATCCTGAAAATGGCCTCAAACACGAAGGAGTGTCTAGTTAGGGTCCAGTGGGTGACACACTATAGAACTATGCTTCCAGAAATGAATCTGTACACAGCATTGGCACAAGGCGTAGCAAAAGAATGGAAGGGGAACTATTGATTGCCGGTGTGCCTAAGGCACCCCTGAGTTGTTATTTTGTGTAACATTGACTTAACATAAAGCCAAAACATGTAAATTCTCTATCTAAATTTTGGTTGGCCTGTCTCCCAGTACAAGAGGTACGCTGAATTCGTCAGGTTTACCAAATATGATTGTGCTACAGAAACAAGTTGGATACATATTTCATGAATGACCATTGGAATCCTGCAGAAATAGAAGAACATGAAGCAACAGGAGAATGCACTGACTGTCAAACTTCCATGCATTTTCAACTTCAATGATAAGTAGTTTGTTTAATTTTGTTCACCTTAACTGCAAGATTCACTAAGGGTGAGTGAAAGTGTACTTTTCAGAGATTTAAGCAATCAAAATGCTTCCTTTCTCATTAAAGACCAACCACAATCACAAGTGGCATGGAGTAAGCTGCTCCTGGGATGCAGTTTCATTGTGGCAGTGATTATGGTTATGCATGGATCCTGTGGGAAGGATTTGAAGAAATGTGGCGCCATCATCAGACAAGGCAGTTACAAAATTGGAAAACAGATGTATATAAATTTAAAACCATCCCTTTCCATAAATAATTGAAAGAAATTGAATAATATGGCACCAAAGTGCTTTAAAAAGGGTGTGTAGATTTCCAGCAATTAGCATGTTTTGTCGTTGCAGTGGTGTGATAATGTTTTTTTTATTCACTTATGGGATGTGGGCGTCGTTGGTTAGGCCAGCATTTATTGCCCATCCCTAGTTGCCCTTCAGAAAGTGGTGGTGAGTTTCCTTCTTGAACCGCTGCAGTCCTTGAGGTGTAGGTACACCCACTGTGCTGTTAGGGAGGGAGTTCCAGGATGTTACCACAGTGATAGTGAACGAAGTCCAAGTCAGGCTGGTGAGTGACTTGGAGGGGAACCTCCAGGTGGTGGAGTACCCAGGTATCTGCTACTCTTGTCCTTCTAGGTGGTAGCGGTCGTGGGTTTGGAAGGTGTTGTCTGAGGAACCTTGGTGAGTTACCACAGATGGTACACACGGCTGCCACTGTTCGTCGGTGGTGGAGGGTTTGAATGTTTGTGGAAGGAGGAGCAATCATGCGAGCTGCTTTGTCCTGGATGTTGCCGAGCTTTTTGAGTGTTGTTGGAGCTGCTCTCATCCAGGCACGTAGAGAGTATTCCATTACACTCCTGACTTGTGCCTTGTAGATGGTTGATAGGCTTTGTGGGGTCAAGAGCTGAGTTACTTGCTGTAGGATTCGTAGTGTTTGACCTGCCCTGGTAGCCACAATATTATTGTAGCTCGCCCAGTTCAGTTGCTGATCAATGGTAATCCCCAGGATGTTGATTGTGAGGGATTCAGTGATGGTATTTAATGCCATTCAATGCCAAGGGCCGTATTATGTTATGTTATTTGAGTAACATAAGTCGCTACTAACTGTAGACGATGTTGAAGAATACTCCAGTCCTCGAAGAAAGTTGAAATTATTTATTTTGTAATAACAAAGCTAATAGATGTGTTTGACACTCTGCTGATCTAACTCTAGCAACACAGTAAACTTGACTAGCTGGACAAACTGTGGGCGTGATTCTCCAAAATGGAGACACAGGGCGCAATTCTCCGAAATGGAGGCAGAGTGTTTGCGCCGTCGTGAACACTATTGCATTTCACGACGGCACAAAACGGGTGTGGGGATTACTGATTCTGGCCCCCACTGGGGGCCAGCACGGCACTGGAGCAGTTCACACTACTCCAGCCTTACTTCCTGCCCCGCACTGGGGGCGGCGCCAACCCGTGCATGCGCAATAGCGATGGGCCAACCCGCGCATGTGCGGTGGCCTTACTGAACGCTACGGCCCCGATGCAACATGGCGTGGGGGTTCTGGGGTCGGACGGGCAAAAAAGTAGGCCCGGGGGGGTGGGGGAGAGGCAGGCCCGCCGATTGGTGGGCCCCGATCACGGGCAAGACCCCATTGGAGGCCCCCCCCCCCCCCCCCAGGGACGGAGCCCCCCTCCCCCCACAGGCTGCCCCCTGACCCTTCGTTCAGAGTTCCCGCCGGCAGCGACCAGGTGTGGACGGCCCCGGCGGGACTGCTTTTTCCGCGCGGCTGCTCAGCCCATTCGGGCCGGAGAATCAGCGGCCCCACCGCATACAGTGGCCCGCGACCAGCGCCGGAGCAAATGGCGCCGATTCTCCGTACCTCAGAGAATCGCGCACCAGTGTCGTGGCGGCGTGGTGAGGTTTACAGCAATTCTCCCACCCGACACGGGGCTGGGAGAATCACGCCCAGTACCTAAGCCACACGTGGTGGCTTGACTGAGATCTCTGCGACACTCGTGTTGTTCATCCAGTCTCTGCTGGGAGTAAGGGCGAGAGCTTGTGTGAGCTGTGGTTTTATAGTGGTCGTGTAATGCCCTCTAGTGGTTATGCCACAGCAGGGTGTTCTGATCAACCCCTTAGTTACATGTCTGTCTACATATCATTACATCTCCCCCTTTTTGTTTGCATTTCTTGTGTGGTAATAAGAAAAAAATGGTTGACAATACTAAAGGTAAGAAATTGATATGTATGACTTATATGCACAGCAGACATGGGAAGGAAAATGTTTATAAGTCCAGTCTTTGAGGTCGCTGTCTCGTTCTCGATGACCTTCTGAGAAGTGGCGGTGGAGACGTCAGTGGCTTGATAATTGTGTGTGAATCACAACTAGTGGAATCGTGGGTTGTGGTGTCTTGAGGTGTTGCTTCAGCAAACGGCAGTGGAGGGAAGATCAGTCATGGGCATGTGATTTTCTGGTGCCCTTCGATTTCTGCAATGATGCCATCAGCCGTTTTTACCACATAGGATATGGGTGCGGCTTGTCGAATAATGACAGCAGGAGCAGACCAACCGCCATCAGGTATTTTGATTCTGACTGTGTCTGCTGGAGATAGCGCATCCAGATCAATTGCATGTTTGCCGTAGTGATGTTTCTGATCATCACGAAGCTGTTGCATCTTTTTTATCACTGGTAGGTGATCTGGATTAGGTAGGTGTAGGGCTGGAAGCGTTGTTCACTGGTCCCTGTTCATCAGCAGTTGAGCTGGTGACATGCCAGTTGATAAGGGAGTAGCACGATATGAGAGTAGTGCTAAGTCAATGTTAGATGCAGAATCCAAGGCTTTGTTGATGAGCTGTTTGACTATGTGTACCCCCCTTTCAACTTTGCCGTTGGACTGCGGTTAGTGTGGACTAGAGATGACATGAAATGAAAATCGCTTATTGTCACGAGTAGGCTTCAATGAAGTTACTGTGAAAAGCCCCTAGTCGCCACATTCCGGCGCCTGTCCGGGGAGGCTGGTACGGGAATCGAACCGTGCTGCTGGCCTGCTTGGTCTGCTTTATAAGCCAGCGATTTAGCCTTGTGAGCTAAACCAGCCCCTGCTTGAAGTTGTAGCATTTTGCAAACATAATCTAATCTCGACTGTGAAAGCATGGTCCATTTTCAGTCATAACAGTATTCGATATGCCATGATGAGAACAAGTTTATTTGCATTCTTTGATTACGGTCTTTGAGGTGAGGTCAAACAGCTTCATTATTTCAGGGTAGTTCGAGTAGTAGTCTATGAGTAGTATGTAGTCACGACCATTAGAGTGGAATAGGTCAATGACTACCTTGGACCACAGAAGAGTTTCCAAGTTGTGTGGTTGAAGAGTCTCCTTACACTGTGCTGGTTGGAACATCTGACAGGTCTCACAGCCCAGGACCATGTCCTTAATGTCCTGATTGATGCCAGGCCAGCAGACGGCTTGTCGAGCCCTGTGTCTGCATTTTTCTATGCCAAGGTGTCCCTCGTGAATTTGACTAAGTACCCTGGGCCTGAGACGCAGTGGAATCACGATTCTGTCCATCCTCAGCAGTATTCCGTTGAACATCGTTAGGTCATCTTTGACGTTGTAGAATTGCAGACATTGCCCTTTCGGCCACCCATTGTTGAGGGGTCTTTGTCCAGCTGTTTTCTGATGAGAATTAGTTTTTCATCCGTTGCAGGAAGGTTGTTTGTGCACATTTGTACCTGAGATTCGATGTGTCGGATTATCTCTCGTTGTTCACTTGGTGAAGTGACTGAGCGAGGCTACGTGTCTCCAATGATTAGATCTTTGCCAAGCATATATACAAGATTGAAATCATGGCCGGGATTCTCCCCTACCCGGCGGGGCGGGGGGTCCCGGCATAACGGAGTGGCGCCAACCACTCCAGCGTCGGGCCTCCCCAAAAGTGCGGAATTCTCCACACCTTTGGGGGCTATGCCCACGCCGGAGTGGTTGGCGCCACGCCGACTGGTGCCAAAACCGGCGCCAATGGCCTTTGACGCCCGCCGGCCGGCGTCGGGGCTGGCCAAAAGGCCTTCGCCGGTTCGCGCATGCGCCGATGCGTCAGCTGCCGCTGACGTCACCACCAGCGCATGCGCAGTAGGGGGTTTGCACTGGCCCGCCCGCCGATCGCTGGGCCCCGATCGCAGGCGAGGCCACCGTGGGGGCACCCCCCGGGGTCTGATTGCTGCGCGCCCCTCCAGGACCCCGGGGGCCCGCTCACGCCGCTAATCTCGCTGCCACCAGAGGTGGTTGAAACCACGGCGGCAGGATTGGCCTCTCAGCGGCGGTACTTCGGCCCATCGCGGGCCGGAGAATCGCCGCAGGGGGCCCGCCGATCGGCGCGGAGGGCACGCCGATCGGCGCGATTCCCGCCCCCGCCAATTCCCGGGTGGCGGAGTCTGAGTAGAATTATTTGTAATCGAGGAGTCATATCATTTAGGTTCTTTTGGATGATGTGCACCAGAGGTCTGTGATCCATTTCAATGGTGAATGTTGGTAGGCCGAAGACGTAGTCATGGAATTTTAAAATGCTGGTGAGGAGGCTTAAACACTCTTTTTCAATTTGAGCGTAACGAGTCTCTGTCGGTGTCATTGCACGTGATGCATATGCTGTTGGGACCCATGACGAGGTGTCATCTTTCTGTGGCAACACGGCTTCAATGCCTTCCTGACTTGAGTCAGTCGAAATCTTGGTTTCACGATCTGGATCAAAGAACGCTAAGATGGGTGCAGTGGTGAGTTTCGCCTTTAACTCCAACCACTCTTTCTGATGTTCCGTCGTCCACTCAAATGAGGTTGATTTCTTGATTAACTTTCTTACAGATGTTGTGTGGTTGGCCAAATGTGGGATACATTTGCCTAAATCACCACTCCAAAGAAGCAAAGAACTGCTTTCTTGTCCTCGGGGACTTTCATTGCTTCAATGGCTTTTATCTTGTCCGTGTCTGATCGTACACCGTGTTTTGATATCTGGTCACCCAGGAACTTGAGCGTGGATGTTCCAAAGCTCCATTTGGATTTGGTTAGCTTGAGGCTATGCTCGTCAATGCGTCTGAATACTCTCTTCAGTCGCGACACATGCTCTTCTGGAGTCGTAGACCAGATGATAACATCATCCACGTAGACACAAACTCCGTCTATTCCTGCCATCATCTGTTCCATGATGCGGTGGAATATTTCAGGTGCCGAGATGATCCCAAATGGCATTCGATTGTCGCAGAATCTGCCGAAAGGCGCGTTGAAGGTGCAGAGCTTTCTGCTGGATTCTTCTAGTTGGATTTGCCAGAATCCTTGGGATGCTCTAGCTTGGTGAAGAAGCGCGCGTGTGCCATTTCGCTTGTAATCTCTTCTCTTTTTGGGATCGGATAATGTTCCCGCATTATGTTTTTGTTTAGATCCTTGGGGTCGATGCAGATTCTTAAGTCCCCTGAAGGCTTTTTGATGCACACCAGCGAACTGACCCAGTCAGTCGGTTCAGTGACTTTGGAGATGATTCCTTTCTTCTGTAGACTTGCGAGTTCAGAATTTAACCGTTCCCTCAAAGAAGCAGGAACTCCCCTTGGTGGGTGAACTACTGGTTTCGAATTAGCACGCAGCAGAATTTTGTATTCATATGGAAGTGTGCCCATTCCGCTGTAGACATCTGGGTGAAGGTCCAGTATTTCTTCGATGCTGATCTGAAGAGCTTGATGAGACGACGTCATGGCATAGACCCTTTGAATAATGTTTAGTTGCTTCCAGGCTTGCACACCTATCGGCGATGACTTGTCTGGTTGGACAATCTCAAATCTCAGGCTCGTCTCTATGTGTTTGTTGGACACTGCTAAATGGTGTGACCTGAATGATGAGATTGCGTTGCCATTCTGGTCCTGGGGTTTGCAGGCAGCTGGAAGGATTTTGGGAGCTTTCTTGACTTTCATGAAGTCGAGCTTCGAAAGCAGGTTAGCAGAGGCACCTGTGTTATTTGAATTTAATGGGGCATCTGTTTACATCCAACACTGTGTTGCATTCAGCTTCAGAATCAACGGCATGGATTGATTGCACTTGCAAAGTATTCTCTGTGGAGTTTTCAAACTTTTTTCTGATTCCCACTTGGAATGTTTTCTCCAGGTAGTCATCGTCTGGATCCGTTGCACTACCTTGAACAGACTCATCTGTTTAGAGTTGTACACTTCTAATGCGACTCTGCTTTAAATGCGGTCTTTGACTTTTGAATTGTGGTGCAGATCTGCACTGAGCAGCATAATGGTTTAGTCTCCCACATTGGAGACATTGTTTGCCTCTCGCAGGGCATTTTTTTTGAAAGTAGGCGGTTCCACACTTCATGCACGTCATCAACATCATGACGTTCCGTGCATCTTGGTGCATGCGCGGTGCGGTTCTCGCCCATTTCGTATCTTTGTTCGTAATGCGCATGCGCGGTGCTGTTCTCGGCCGTTTCGTACTTTCTTTCATACTGCGCATGCGCAGGGCCCGAGTTCGTGCGCGCAAGCTAGCTGCCATCGGAAATATGGAGGCGCTGTAGTCGGGAGACGGCCTGGATGCACTCAACCTCATGGGACGGCTTTTTGCCACTTTCAGCGATCTTGTATTGTAAGTAGTGATTTTTTGAGTGTTCATTCAACGGGCATGTTTCTGTAACGATTTCCAGAGTCATATGTTTTGTCTTAAGTAGTTGCTCTCTGAGAGGATCAGAGCAGATTCCAAATACTATCTAGTCTCTAATCATTGAGTCATTTAGAGCACCAAAGTTGCAGGATTGAGCCAACAGTCTAAGGTTAGTTAAGAAACTGTTAAAAGATTCCTCTTTCCCTTGCATCCTTTTGTGGAAGATGTAGCGCTCAAATATTTCAGTTATTTGGACCTCGCAGTGCCTGTCAAATTTTTCAAGGATGGTTTCATATTTTGTTTTATCCTGCCCTTCTGTGTAGATGAAAGAGTTGTAGATCTCTAAAACATGATCACCAGCCGCAGTCAGTAAGAGAGCTATTTTTCGAGCATCTGTCGCATTTGTTAAGTCAGATGCTTCGACATACAGTTGAAATTTTTGTTTAAACAAGCGCCAGTTAACATTAATGTTACCGTCGGTCCTGAGGTGACGAGGAGCTTGTGGTCTGTCCATCGTGCCTGGAATTGGGCAGGTTTTGTTCCAGAGGCGATAGTTCTGTTGCCAAAAGCCTATCTGGTTTTATCTCTATACTTACTGAATTTAACTAGGTCGATGCAGCAGTCACTCTGGTACCATATTATATTTTGTTATTTGAGTAACATAAGTTGCTACGAAATGTAGACAATGTTGAAGAATACTCCAGTCCTCGAAGTAAGTTGTAAGCATTTATTTAGTAATGACAAAGCTAATAGATGAGTTTGACACTCTGCTGATCTAACTCTAGCAACACAGTAAACTTGACTAGCTGGACAAACTGTATCTAAGCCACATGTGGTGGCTTGACTGAGATCTCTGCTATACTCATGTTGTTCCTCCAGTCTCTGCTGGCAGTGAGGGCGAGAGCTTGTGTAAGCTGTGATTTTATAGTGGTCGTGTAATGCCCTTGTGGTTATGCCACAGATAGGTGTTCTGATTAACCCCTTAATTACATGTCTGTCTACATATCATTACAGGCCGGTGGTTAGATCTACTCTTGTAGGAGATGCTCATTGCCTGGTACTTGTGTGGCATAAATGTAACTTGCCACTTGTCAGCCCAAGCCTCCTCAGATAATGAAGCAGCCCATGCCCAAATGCAGCAGGAGCTGGACAATATCCAGGCTTGCGGTGACAAGGTGCATGCACCCCGTGACTCCGACAGCACGAACTCCCTGTGACCCCGACAGTAAGAACTCCCCGTGACCCCGATAGCACGAACTCCCCGTGACCCCAACAGTAAGAACTCCCCGTGACCCCGACAGCAAGAACTCCCCGTGACCCCGACAGCAAGAACTCCCCGTGACCCGACAGCACAAACTCCCCGTGACCCCGACAGCACAAACTCCCCGTGACCCCGACAGCACAAACTCCCCGTGACCCCGACAGCAAGAACTCCCTGTGACCCCAACAGCACAAACTCCCCGTGACCCCGACAGCACAAACTCCCATGACCCCAACAGCACGAACTCCCCGTGACCCCGAAAGGCTAGAACTCCCCGTGACCCCGAAAGGCTAGAACTCCCCGTGACCCCGACAGCAAGAACTCCTCGTGACCCCGACAGTGCGAACTCCCCGTGACCCCTACAGCACGAACTCCCCGTGACCCCGACAGAGAGAACTCCCCATGACCCCGACAGCACAAATTCCCCGTGACCCCGAAAGGCTAGAACTCCCCGTGACCCCGACAGCAAGAACTCCCCGTGACCCCGAAAGGCTAGAACTCCCCGTGACCCCGAAAGGCTAGAACTCCCCGTGACCCCGACAGCAAGAACTCCCCGTGACCCTGACAGCTAGAACTCCCCGTGACCCCAACAGCACGAACTCCCCGTGACCCCGACAGCTAGAACTCCCCATGACCCCAACAGCACGAACTCCCCGTGACCCCGACAGCAAGAACTCCCCATGGCTCCGACAGTGAGAACTGTCCGTGACCCCGATAGTGAGAACTCCCTGTGACCCCGACAGTGAGAACTCCCCGTGACCCCGACAGTGAGAACTGTCCTTGACCCCGACAGTGAACCTCCCTGTGACCCCGACAGTGAACCTCCCTGTGACCCCGACAGCACAAATTCTCCGTGACCCCGACAGCATGAGCTCCCGTGACCCCGACAGCATGGACTCTCTGTGACCCCAACAGCACGAACTCCCCTTGACCCCGACAGCACCAACTCCCCGTGACCCCGACAGTGAGAACTCTCCGTGACCCCGACAGCAGGAGCTCCCTGTGACCCAACGGCACGAACTCCCCGTGACCCCAACAGCACGAACTCCCCGTGACCCCGACAGCAAGAACTCCCCGTGACCCCAACAGCACAAAGTCCCCGTGACCCCGACAGCATGAACTCCCCGTGACCCCGACAGCAAGAACTCCCCGTGACCCCGACAGCAAGAACTCCCCATGACCCCGACAGCAAGAACTCCCCGTGACCCCGACAGCACGAACTCCCCGTGACCCCGAAAGGCTAGAACTCCCTGTGACCCCGACACCAAGAACTCCCCGTGACCCCGACAGCACGAACTCCCCGTGACCCCGAAAGGCTAGAACTCCCTGTGACCCCGACACCAAGAACTCCCCGTGACCCCGACAGCAAGAACTCCCCGTGTCACCGACAGCACGAACTCCCCGTGACCCTGACAGCAAGAACTCCCTGTGACCCCGACAGCACAAATTCCCCGTGACCCCGACAGTGAGAACTTCCCGTGACCCCGATAGTGAGAACTCCCCGTGACCCTGACAGCGAGAACTCCCCGTGACCCAGACAGCACAAACTCCCCGTGACCCCAATAGTGAGGACTCCCCGTGACCCCGACAGTGAGAACTCCCCGTGACCCCGACAGTGAGAACTGTCCTTGACCCCGACAGTGAACCTCCCTGTGACCCCGACAGCACAAATTCTCCGTGACCCCGACAGCATGAACTCTCCGTGACCCCAACAGCACGAACTCCCCTTGACCCTGACAGCACCAAACCCCCGTGACCCCGACAGTGAGAACTCCCCGTGACCCCGACAGCACGAACTCCCCGTGACCCTGACAGCATGAACTCTCCGTGACCCCAACAGCACGAACTCCCCATGACCCCGACAGCACGAACTCCCCGTGACCCCGACAGTGAGAACTCCCCGTGACCCCGACAGCACGAACTCCCCGTGACCCTGACAGCACAAACTCCCTGTGACCCCGATGGCATGAACTCTCCGTGACCCCGACAGCAGGAGCTCCCTGTAACCCGACGGCACAAACTCCCCGTGACCCCGACAGCAAGAACTCCCCGTGACCCTGACAGCATGAATTCCCCGTGACCCCAACAGCATGAACTCCCCGTGACCCCAACAGCAAGAACTCCCCGTGACCCTGACAGCAGGAGCTCCCTGTGACCCCGACAGCAAGAACTCCCCGTGACCCTGACAGCAGGAGCTCCCTGTGACCACGACAGTGAGAACTCCCTGTGGTCTAGTATCGGGAAGATTGACCACCACACAGTCCATGAGGAGACAGTCCTGTCTTCATGTTGAGAATGCTCTCTATCCTGTTGTGTGGCACTACCATAAGCTATAATCTTTATTATTGTCACAAGTAGGCTTACATTAACACTGCAATTGAGTTGCTGTGAAAATCCCCTAGTAGCCACATTCCGGCATCTGTTTGGGTACATTGAGGGAGAATTCAGAATGTCCAATTCACCTAACAACACGTCTTTCAGAGCTTGTGGGAGGAAACCGGAGCACCCGGAGTAAACCCAAGCAGACACGGGGAGAACATGCAGACTCCGCACAGACAGTGACCCAAGCAGGAATCGAACACAGGTTCCTGGCGCTGTAAGCAACAGTGCTAACCACTGAAAAATTTGTGCCGCCCAGCGTGCTAAATGGAATCCTAACAGATGTAGCAATCCAAGACTGGGCATCCATGAAGCGCTGTAGGACATCAGCAGTAGCAGAATTGTATTCGACGTGTAACCTCATGGCCCGGCATATCCCCCACTCCAATCTCTGACCATATATCGGTTGCTTGGATCCCTAAGCATCCTGGGAGGACTGCCCGCTGTAGTGACCTCAACATCGGAAGCAAAGACACTCATCTTTCATTTTATTTTAGCTATTATTATTTTACCCCTTCCACTCCCTCTCTGTGTGTGTCTTGTGTGATTAAGTAGAGGTGGTACAGTAAAAGTGGGGGGGGGGGGGAATAGTAAACTAGCTGACCGTTACTCTGTTATAATCATTGCATATTTCAACTTTGTTTTAGTTAACTTAAAAATCTGGTACCTATAACTTATTGAGCAGGCATCGGGGCAAAGATTCTGCAAATGTTATATGAATTACTGGTTAATTAACTTGTGTTGGGACTCCGGGGTCTGTGGGGATAGAATCAACCGCGCACTAGCCCAGGGTATAGTAAGTAACAGCTGGTTAGCTTTCTAAATCTGTAATAATGTTGTGATAACGTGAGTTGCTTTTTCAGGGGCATCCGTTGATGGTGGAGAAGGCAGGGGCAGCCAGGAAGGTATGTATGATAAAGGAGATGAGGAACTGGCTATGGAGTGCCCTATTGATGAGGTCTCAAGGCCATATATGATGACAAGGTCATAATCGCAGCTGTAGCTCAGCATATTATGAATCCATGCTCATTAGAGTATCAAACTAGTACATCATCATGTCTCCCCAAGGGTAGTTTATTTTAAAAACTTTTTTGCCTAGTCGCCCTTGATGTTTTTCACAAAATACTGCTGCACATTGAGATCAGCTGTGGAGACTCATATGCTATGGCTCATTGCCCAGTAAATAGTAATACTTTGGCCCAAGGGTACAATCATTTGAGTTACAGCATTCATTCAAATCCATAATATGTTTAATACTATTATCATAAAATAACAGAATGTTAAAAGTTTTATTAAGATTTGCACTACTGATCTAGAATTATCAAACAGCAGCTGCCACTTCACAGCATGAGAGGCTCCAACAGATGCTAGTTACACAAACTTCACTGACACAATGTGAACAGGAAGTACTGCACTTCTAGTATTCTTCATTGGTAGAATAAGCTATTCAGCAACTGAAGCTTGACAAAGGCTGCTTGTCCATCGTGCCTCAACTAAAACAAGCTGGCACTGCGAGTGTAACACGCATAGATAGATTCCTCATTTGACTTCCTGGTTTTAAAGATGTTGAGTGAGGAAATATTTCAATCTACCAAATAAGCTGGAAAAGAAATGGACAAAGAAACTGAAGAAAATCTCAGTTGAATTAAAATTGAAAACTTGTTTATTATATCACATATTTTTCTTTTTCAAAGATTGTTATTTTATTTTTCCAGATTATTGTTAGTTATATATTTTTACAACACAAAAAATGTTAGCCCCTTTTTCTTTCTCTCTTTGCCCTGTTAGTCTCCCTTTACCATAGAAATGATTGAATATATCCTTGAAGACTCTTCTCACCTCCCCCTGTAAAATCTGCACAGCCTGCATACAGTATGTAAGGTCACATCTAAAGTGTAATTTATTTCTATATTTTCCACCTCTTCAGCCCTCCTAATGCTTTCCATCATTCACAGTTCAGAGGGTTCACCCAGAACCAAATCTTCAGTGTCCTTGATTGACCCATCACAAGATAGTACGACACCAACTGCAGCACATCATCCAAGTGCCATTTTTGGCTCAGCGGAGGCAACTCTCACCTCTGAGTCGGAAGGTCATGTCTTAAAGATCTAGTAAAAAGAGCTGTAATCCCTCAACCAACATCACTAAATAAAGAATTTCTGCTCATGGAAGGTA
Source organism: Scyliorhinus canicula (assembly GCF_902713615.1). Lineage (NCBI taxonomy): Eukaryota > Metazoa > Chordata > Chondrichthyes > Carcharhiniformes > Scyliorhinidae > Scyliorhinus > Scyliorhinus canicula. Next base: position 46,255,331 of record NC_052148.1, on the reverse strand, counting down.
GAAGAATGTAAAATAAAAAAGGTTACTTTAGTAACTGAGGAAGCCAGCAGTAGTGGAACAAGTATTTATTGAACTATGTACAATACTCTGCCCACTGCAGTAACTCTCTCCCAATCCAGCCCCTGTTAGGACAACCAACAGCTCTGAACCCTGCATGGGTCACTTTTATATGTAGGTCTAACGCGCTCCTGCATGGTGGCCTCCGTAGCCGACCTGCAAAACTCGTACTCCATGAGTCCCATGGGGAGACTGTCAGTGGTTTCTTCGTGGTCCTCATGGGGGTTATGACACCCCTCCCCCCTGTAATATCCCACGTGGGACTGACAGGGTGGTTCTGATTATCTTCCCTGTGGCCCTCGCGGAGTATGAACTCCCCCACTGAGGGACTTACCGGGTCGTAAAATACCATTATTATAAATAATCCAAGTTCTTTATTTTACTCGGGTTGGACTCTCCATGTCCTTATTAAACCCCCCCCAAAGGCGCAATCTCCCATTTAGCTGCCAAAAGTGGGGCCTTCTGCACTGCTTCGCCCAGGACTATGTTTCAGTTTGTGGAGGTTCTGGGTCGAGCGGTGTGTATTAGTTCATTGACCGCCATTTTCTGGTCAACTTCCTAAGTGTTTTCGCTGGGACCTTGGTCCCGGACACAATGACGTCTGTCTGCACGGATAGTTTGTGTCCATTCCGAGCCTGAGTCATCCTCATCCTGTTGGTCCGGGCACTGGGATATAGATGGTTGGGTTCCCTGGCTGAGGGGCAGTCCTGGCACGGACAGGACATAAATGCTGCTGGTTGGGGTGTCGTATAGTGCAGGCTCCCGCTTCTTGAAGTAGTCCACTTACTTCTGCTAAACTCTCCGTGAACCCTAACTTTGATGGAGACTGGTCCTGTTTTCTCTAATATGATACCTGGGAGCCAAAGTGCCCCGTCTCCAAAATGATGTGGGCACAGACCGCGTCCCCCAAGTGAAACTGTTGCCCTGGCGTCCTCCGGACAGGGTGTCGCTTCTAAGCCACCTGCTGCACCTCCACTTTCCTGCTGAGCTTCAGAAACAGGTTCTAATAAGTCTTCGGCCCATCAGCAGTTCTGCAGGCACTATCCCCGTTATCACATGTGACGTTGCATGTCCATGGAGCCCGTGGTTTGCTTTTTTATGCCCCTTTTGAAAGTCTGGACTGGCCTTTCTGTTAGACCATTAGATGAGGGATGTTACGGGGCAGTTCTGATATGCCAGATGTCAGATGGTGTTCCGTTTGCAAACGTGGAAAACTGCTCATTCGTGAAGGGTGTCCCATTGCCCGTCACCAGGACCCTCAGGGATCCCATGGGTGCTGAACAAACACCGAAGTTTTTCTACCATGGCCCTGGACATCATCGAGACCATCTTGTACATGTCAAGCCTGATGCATGATCAATTGCACAAAGACGAGAGTTGGATACAACTGAGGCTTTATTGCTCTAAGATGTGTGGCCTCCCACAGCAGCTGGCGAAATGGCTGCAGCACGGAGGACACACATTTATACTCTGCCAACTGGGCGGAGCCAGCAGGCAGGGACTACCGAGATGTACCTGTAGTACAGGTCCTACCATACATCACCTAATATAGGTGCAACCGTGGTTTACCACAAAGCCACTTCGAGTGGGCATCCATGATGATGAGGAACATAGATCCTATGAAAGGCCCTGCGAAGTCGGCAAGCAGTCTCACCCATAGGTATCCCGGTCATTCCCATGAATGAAGGGAGGCTGCTGGTGGGAATTTCTGATGCTCCTGGCACGCAGGGCAGCTGCTTATGACCCTCTCAATGTCCCCAGTGATGCTAGGCCACCAGTCGTAACTATTGGCTAGCATCTTCATCTTAGAGGCTCCCGGGTGACCACTGTGTACATCCTTCAGCAGGGATCCCTGGCCTTGCGGCTGGGTGACTACGCAACCGCCCCACAATATGACACCACACTCCATGTTCAGGTCTGAGAGCTTCTGGATGAAAGGGTGCAGGGCTACAGGAATGGTCCCCTGCATTCCACCGCTCAAAATCATGGAGCGGAGTTTTGCCAGTCTCAGCTCCCGCTGCGTGCATGCTTGCACCTGAGCAGCCGTCACTGGCAAAGTACCCATAAAATTAAGAGTAGCAGCCACTTCATCCACCACTGGCGGGGATGGTAGATGCCTGAGAGTGTCAGCATGGGCAATCTGTGTACCTGGGCGGTGTTGAAACCAATACTCATACAAGGCAAGGAGAAGCGCCCAACGCTGAATTATGGCTGAAGCGATGGGTGGGATTCCCTTATCTTCCTTAAAAAGGCCGAGCAGGGGCTTGTGGTCAGTCACAATAGAGAAGTGCCTCCCATAAACATATTGGTGGAATTTCTTGACTCTAAATATTACCGCCAAGCACTCTTTCTTGACTTGAGCATATCGTCATTCAGTGTCTGCCAGGGTCCTTGAGGGGAAAGCGATAGGGCATCCATGTTGTCATCCCATCTGTGGCTAGCACCGCCCCAATTCCATAGGTGGTGACATCGCAGGTTAGGATTAGTAGCTGAGCTGGATCACAGTGAGTGAAGAATTGTGAGGATGACAGATGCTCTTTTACCCCGGTGAATGCATTGTCTTGAAGGCACCCCAGAATCACTTCTGGTCGTTCTTCGACAGTATGTGGAGTGAAACCAATAAGGTGGACAGGTTGGTGATGAACTTTCCACAATAATTCACAAGGTCTAGGAATGACTGGAGTTCAGTGATGTTCTTTGGGGTCGGGGCCATTTTTAAGGTCTCCACCGGAAGTAGACCAACCTGTCCACTGTGTATCCTAAGTAAGTGACCGTTCTAGCACGGAACACACACTTCCTCCTCTTTAGCCCAGCGCCCACTGGGAAAACCGCTGGAGCACCTCTTACAGGTTGTCCATATGCTCTTTCTCCATTTGACATCCAGACTCAATGTTAGCTCCCTTCTCTCTCTACAGATGCTGTCAGAGCTGCTGAGATTGACCAGTATTTTCTTGTTTCAGATTCCAGCTTCCACAGTCATTTGCTTTTATCTTTATGCTCTTTCTTCCATGACGCCTGTGAGGAGCACGTCATTTAGATAGACGGCCATCTTCGGCAGACCCTGCAGGATGTGGAAGCTTTGGAAAAGGTGCAAAGGAGATTTACCAGGATGTTGCCTGGAATGGAGAGTAGGTCATACGAGGAAAGGTTGAGGATGCTCGGCCTTTTCTCATTAGAACGGAGAAGGATGAGGGGTGACTTGATAGAAGTTTATAAGATGATCAGGGGAATAGATAGAGTAGACAGTCAGAGACTTTTTCCCTGGGTGGAACAAACCATTACAAGGGGACATAAATTTAAGGTTAATGGTGGAAGATATAAGGGGGATGTCAGAGGTAGGTTCTTTACCCAGAGAATAGTGGGGGCATGGAATGCACTGCCTGTGGAAGTAGTTGAGTTGGAAACATTAGGAACCTTCAAGCGGCTATTGGATAGGTACATGGATTAAGGTAGAATGATGGGGGTGAGGATTAATTTGTTCTTAATCTGGGACAAAAGTTCGGCACAACATCGTGGGCTCACGGTGATCTCAGCAGCTGCCTTGGACGGCGTTCTCTGTGCTGAATTCAGTGGCTCTGGTCATCATGTTTGGCAATATGGCTGGCTCTCTCCTGGTCCTCGGTGGAGGTATCTCACAGGTCAGTGGTTGCTCCCAAGTGCTTGGCCCAGCTACGGAATCACCTCTGGAGTTGCCCTTTGAGAGGTGAACTGACCTGACTGGCATTTCCCCGTGATGCAGTGGGAGGTCGAAATGGAGGGTGGGCCAAACTATGGATCCCATATTCCATGGACCCCAGCAGCTCTTTCTCTGCATGCTCACAGGACAGTGACAGCTTGATGGTCCGTTTTAAACAGCTTCCTCTGAGTGGCTGGGTTGTTTGTCCAACAAACCAACATTTCAGAAAGGGATGGCCCAAACTCGCAATGTTCTGCCAGTCGCCTATGGTGGGTCAAGAAATCAGTGACCAATTCATCTGGAGACCACACCACACTGTTAAACTCATTTTGCAGCATGATAACGGTAGGTTTAGGGTCATAATGTTCAGCTACCAATCCGACCAGCTCGTCAAATGATTTGGAGTCTGGTGTGTCCGGGTAATTGAGACTCTTTATAATTCCAAAAGTTGGAACTCGACAGGCGGTCAGGATGATGACTTTCTGACGGTCTTTCCCCAAAATAACGGTAGCCTGGAAGAAGTAACTCATGCTTTCAACTCTCTGACTCTAGGCTTACAAGCCTGCATTGTGGCTTTTAGCTTTTAGTGGCATCTGGGGCAGCTGGGTGATTCCACAAATGAGCCCAGAGTCTCCTTTGTCCTCGTCGCCAGTTTAGTAATTGAGGAAGCCAGCAGACAAGGATTTATATGAACAATACTCTGCCCACAGCAGTAACTATTTATCAATCCAGTCTCTGATGGGACAAACAACAGCTCTGGGCCCTGTGTGGGCTAACTTTTTATGTACGTCTAACAAGCTTCAGCTGGGTGGCCTCTACCCCCTACCTGGAAAGTTTGAACTACACAAGTCCCGTGGGGAGATTGACACTTGTTTCCCCATTGTCCTCGTGGGGGTTATGACAGTCGCCACAGTCACAGGGGAGCATAGGCTGCTCTCTCCTTTGAGAGCTGACTGGTGGTGATTTAACCTGAAGGTTATGGGAATACGGATATGGCCAAGTTCGAATACGTTGAAACTCAAACAAGTTGGCAGGCGTGTCTGGATCCGCCCTGTCAATTGTCCATCAAGAGATAATCGATACTATTGATATGCACCAATCTATTGTCAGTAGCCCAGATCAAGTCAGACTCTCGGGCACCCAGATTTCCCGCCGTTACCTTATTTGGTAAGGGGGTATGTGCAGACCACACCATCAGAGATGGATACCTGGGGCGGGCTTAGGTGCCCTGTCGAACGATCATGAACCAAACCATTGTGTGCTGAGACCCCCTCATTGGCAAAAAGCCACAGGAAACGACAAAAGTGCAAAGGAAAGGCGGATACAAATAGGCACCTGAGGCACATCAGCAGCGAAGACTCAACGTGGGAGGTGACCTTGACCATCCAGAAGACTGACCAGGAAGGATGGAAGGAAGAAGCTGCCGGTGAGATTCAACTTCGTGACTCAAGAATCGGATCCACAGTTCAACCAAACCAGCTTTGCGTGTAGCATAACTGAATCTTGGGTGTTTTCTTGTATTGCATTTGTGGATTAATTTATGGGTTGATATTGTGTTTATTAATAATAATAATAATAATAATCGCTTATTGTCACAAGTAGGCTTCAGTGAAGTTACTTTAAAAAGCCCCTAGTCGCCGCATTCCGGCGCCTGTTCGGGGAGGCTGGTATGGGAATTAAACTTGCGCTGTGGCCTTGTTCTACATTACAAGCCAGCTGTTTAGCCCACTGTGCTAAACCAGCCCCTAAATAAAGTTTGTTGAGTTTATGTTTGTGTTGTCCTTTGTTCTCCTTACCAACAAAGACAAAGGCAAAAGCTTTGAGTAAGTAAACATGTTGAAAGTATCTGAATTGGACAGATTTGGCACCGGAAGTGATCATGTTGCTCCGAATTTGAACCCACCCAACACTCTGTATGGGCCTGAATTAAGAGGACAAATGCCCCACATGACATACAGTCTTAAGTGAGTGAAGGACTAATACAGATTTCGATCAGTAAATTGATCCATGAACACAAGGTTTACAAACTACTCATTCAGAATTAGGATAGTCAAGGGAGTTGGGACAACTCTGTGGGAGGGAATTTAGTGTTAGCTGGACCCCTATCCCAATTGATTCCCAATACATCTACGGCGAACCCAACAAAGGAGAGAACTGTCATGGCCAGTCGTGCCGAATGGAAGGAAGTCCTCTGTGCGTATTTGAATAGCAAATGGCCCAAATGAGTACAGTGGGGTGAAGCCCTGAGAACGGATCTGGGATCCGAGGGAGAAAATTGCTGGAGGCACGCTCATACGGAGATGGGTAAATGGGCTCCCAAGCTTAGTAAGGTGATTGCATTTGCAAGTTGTTTAGAGCAGCTTTGGGGCAGCAGGGTAGCATGGTGGTTAGCATAAATGCTTCACAGCTCCAGGGTCCCAGGTTCGATTCCCGGCTGGGTCACTGTCTGTGTGGAGTCTGCACGTCCTCCCCGTGTGTGCGTGGGTTTCCTCCGGATGCTCCGGTTTCCTCCCACAGTCCAAAGATGTGCGGGTTAGGTGGATTGGCCATGCTAAATTGCCCGTAGTGTCCTAATAAAAGTAAGGTTAAGGGGGGGGGTTGTTGGGTTACGGGTATAGGGTGGATACGTGGGTTTGAGTAGGGTAATCATGGCTCGGCACAACATTGAGGGCCGAAGGGCCTGTTCTGTGCTGTACTGTTCTATGTTCTAGCTCCGTGGAAGAGAGACGGAGGTAATCAATGTTAAACGGGACAGTGAAGCCGAGATCGCCCAATTACAGCAAGACAGAGAAGAGCAGATCAGTTAATTGAAACAGGATAAGGGGGTGTAAATAATATGTGAGGCAAGAGAAAGAAGCTCAGGTATTCCAATCCAGTTTAGACAGGGAAACGTAGCTGAATCAATTAAAGCAAGAAAATTATGGTCAGATAACGCAATTAAAGCAGGATCTGGTCGGTGCTACCGGGCGCTTTCAGCAATTGGAAACAGAAGTAGGAATGAGAGAGGAAAGAAACCGTGTTAACATGATACACATGAGCCAGGTACAGTATGATAAAGCAAACTAAAAAACACAGCGCGCCATCAGAGAGAGGGATGCCGCGTTCAAGCAACTAAACTAAAATGCAGAGACCTGCAGGCTGCAGTAAAAGTCATACACCAAGCAGGAAAGGAAATTCCGCTCAACAGACCAGACCAAATGCCTGCGCGAGGTACAGAAATTATAGTCCCAGCTCACCATAAAAAGAGGTGCAATGTGCGTCTTTACTACAGATTCTGGGGACAGTGACTCAAGGATAGAATGGGAGGAATTAGAGGAGGATGCCTGTGCTTATGCGACAGCCAGCCCACTACTAACTGGGGACCCCCACCTCCGTTCCAAGCATCAGAACTGACAGCATCCCCCGAGCCCAACCCCATCCCGATGAATCCCGTCATCACCTGCTGGCAGGACAGACAGAATCCCAATGTGACTTACTTAACACCCAACATTATGACTAAACTTTTCTAAAAATATATTTTTATTGAAGTATTCGCAAATTTTTTATAACAATAACAAACAAAACAATAATAACAGGTCCACAGACCTACCTCTACCTCTCCACCTAACGCCTCCTCCCACCTGCCCTTCAGTTCCTCCACCAGGGTCTCCTCCGTCTCCAACAGCTCCTGATAGATATCTGACAATTTCCCCTCCCCCACCCAGGTACCGGACACGACTCTGTCCTGCATCCCCCGTGGCAACAACAGCGGGAAAGCCAACACCTGTTTCCTCAGAAAGTCCCGCACTTGCAAATATCTGAAACCGTTCCCCGAACTTGTCCTCCAGCGCTGGCAAAACTCCTGTCTATGAATAGATCTCCCATCCGTCTAATTCCTGCTCTCTGCCAGCTCTGAAACCCGCCATCTATCCTGCCCGGTGCGAATCTGTTGTTATTGCAAATCGGGGTCCAGACCGACGCACCCTCCACCTTCTTATATCTCCTCCATTGCCCCAAGATCCTCAGTGCCGCCACCACTACCGGGCTAGTGGACGGGCCAGCGAGTACGGCAGAGTTGCCGTTACCAATGCTCCCAAACTGGTGCCTTTGCATCACGCCGCCTCCATCCGCTCCCATGCCGATCCCTCCCCCATTACCCACTTCCTAATCATCGCTATATTAGCCGCCCAGTAGTAGTTGCAGAAGTTCGGCCGTGCCAACCCACCCTCCCCCCGACTGCGCTCCAGCAACACTTCATTCACTCGCAGGGTTTTACTCGCCCACATAAAGCCCAAAATAACCTTATTCACCCGCTTGAAAAAGGCTTTGGGATGAAGATGGAGAGGCACAAAAAAACAAACAGAAATCTGGGGAGGACCATCATTTTCACGGTCTGTACCCTCCCCACCAACGATAGGGGGAGCATATCCCATCTTTTAAAGTCCCCTTCTATTTGCTCTACCAGCCGGGTTAGGTTGAGCTTGTGTAATGCCTCCCATTTCCGAGCCACCTGTATTCCCAGGTAGCGAAAGCTCCTCTCTACCATCCTGAGTGGCAGCTCCTTCAGTCTCCTCTCCTGCCCCTGTTGTCTGGATCACAAACAATTCACTTTTTCCCATGTTCAATTTATACCCAAAAACCTGCCAAATTCCCCCAAGGTCTGCATAACCTCCCCCATCCCCTCAACCGGGTCCGAGACGTACAAGAGCAGATCGTCCGCGTACAGCGAAACCCGATGCTCAACCCCCCCGAACCAGCCCCTACCAATTCCTTGACGCTCTCAGCGCCATGGTCAATGGCTCTATAGCCAGGGTGAACAGCAACGGGGAGAGGGGGCACCCCTGCCTCATCCCTCGGTGTAGTTTAAAGTACCCCGACCTCAGCCGGTTCGTGCATGCGCTCGCTACAGGCGCCTGGTAGAGCAATCGCACCCAGTCGATGAAGCCCTCACCAAACCCAAACCTTCCCAGCGCCTCCCAAAGATACTCCCACTCCACCCGATCAAAAGCCTTCTCCGCATCCATCGCAACCACCATCTCCGCCTCCTCTCCTTCTGAGGGCATCATAATTACATTTAAAAGCCTCCGGACGTTAGCATTGAGCTGTCTACCTTTAACAAATCCAGTTTGGTCCTCCCCTATCACCCCCGGGACACAGTCTTCTATCCTAATGGCCAAAATCTTAGTCAGCAACTTGGCATCTACGTTCAAATGCGAAATCGGCCTATATGACCCGCATTGCTCTGGATCCTTCTCTCGCTTAAGAATGAGTGAAATCGAGGCTTACGACATTGTCGGGGGGAGGATTCCCTTCTCTCTAGCCTCATTACATGTCTTCACCAGCAGTGGGCACAACATCTCTGAGAACTTCTTATAAAATTCTACCGGGTAACCATCCGGCCCTGAAGCCTTGCCCGACTGCATGCCCTCCAGTCTGGATGCCCTCCATTTCCTCTGCCTCAATCGGGGCCCCCAGCCACTCGACGAGGTCCTCCTCCACCCTCAGAAACTTCAACTGATCTAGGAATTGCCTCATCCCTCCTGCTCCAGCCGGGGGTTCAGACTCATATAATTTGCTAGGTGCAGGCAGAGTGGCTGCGTGACCACCGGGAAAGACAAAGGGAGCAGGCAGAGAGTGCAGGAGTCCCCTGTGGCCATTCCCCTCGTAAACAAGTATACCATTTTGGATACTGTTGGGGGGGGGGGGGGTGACTGTTCAGGTGACAGCAGCAGTTGCCAGATCTGTGGCACTACGACTAGTTCTGGGGCACAGCGGGAAAGGGTAAAGGTAAACAGGACCGTAGTGATAGGAGACTCGATAGAGGGACAGACAGGAGATTCTATGGCCATAAACGGGAGTCCAGGGTGATGTGTTGTCTCCCGGGTTCCAGGGTCAAGGATATCTCGGACGGGCTGCAGAACATTCTCAAGGGGGAGGGTGAGCAGTTACATAGAACATAGAACGATACAGCGCAGTACAGGCCCTTCGGCCCTCGATGTTGCACCGACATGGAAAAAAAAACTAAAGGCCATCTAACCTACACTATGCCCTTATCATCCATATGCTTATCCAATAAATTTTTAAATGCCCTCAATGTTGGCGAGTTCACTACTGTTGCAGGTAGGGCATTCCACGGCCTCACCACTCTTTGCGTAAAAAACCCACCTCTGACCTCTGTCCTATATCTATTACCCCTCAATTTAAGGCTATGTCCCCTCGTGCTAGCCACCTCCATCCGCGGGAGAAGGCTCTCGCTGTCCACCCTATCTAACCCTCTGATCATTTTGTATGCCTCTATTAAGTCACCTCTTAACCTTCTTCTCTCTAACGAAAACAACCTCAAGTCCATCAGCCTTTCCTCATAAGATTTTCCCTCCATACCAGGCAACATCCTGGTAAATCTCCTCTGCACCCGTTCCAAAGCTTCCACGTCCTTCCTATAATGAGGCGACCAGAACTGTACGCAATACTCCAAATGCGGCCGTACCAGAGTTTGGTACAGCTGCATCATGACCTCATGGCTCCGGAACTCAATCCCTCTACCAATAAAGGCCAACACACCATAGGCCTTCTTCACAACCCTATCAACCTGGGTGGCAACTTTCAGGGATCTATGTACATGGACACCGAGATCCCTCTGCTCATCCACACTACCAAGAATTTTACCATTAGCCAAATATTCCGCATTCCTGTTATTCTTTCCAAAGTGAATCACCTCACACTTCTCCACATTAAACTCCATTTGCCACCTCTCAGCCCAGCTCTGCAGCTTATCTATGTCCCTCTGTAACCTGCAACATCCTTCCGCACTGTCTACAACTCCACCGACTTTAGTGTCGTCTGCAAATTTACTCACCCATCCTTCTGCGCCCTCCTCTAGGTCATTTATAAAAATGACAAACAGCAACGGCCCCAGAACAGATCCTTGTGGTACGCCACTCGTAACTGAACTCCATTCTGAACATTTCCCATCAACTACCACTCTCTGTCTTCTTTCAACTAGCCAATTTCTGATCCACATCTCTAAATCACCCTCAATCCCCAGCCTCCGTATTTTCTGCAATAGCCGACCGTGGGGAACCTTATCAAACGCTTTACTGAAATCCATATACACCACATCAACTGCTCTACCCTCGTCTACCTGTTCAGTCACCTTCTCAAAGAACTCGATAAGGTTTGTGAGGCATGACCTACCCTTCACAAAACCATGCTGACTATCCCTAATCATATTATTCCTATCTAGATGATTATAAATCGTATCTTTTATAATCCTCTCCAAGACTTTACCCACCACAGACGTTAGGCTCACCGGCCTATAGTTACCGGGGTTATCTCTACTCCCCTTCTTGAACAAAGGGACCACATTTGCTATCCTCCAGTCCTCTGGCACTATTCCTGTAGCCAATGATGACCTAAAAATCAAAGCCAAAGGCTCAGCAATCTCTTCCCTGGCTTCCCAGAGAATCCTAGGATAAATCCCATCCGGCCCCGGGGACTTATCTATTTTCACCTTGTCCAGAATTGCCAACACTTCTTCCCTACGCACCTCAATGCCATCTATTCTAATAGCCTGGGTCTCAGCATTCTCCTCCACAATATTATCTTTTTCTTGAGTGAATACTGACGAAAAGTATTCATTTAGTATCTCGCTTATCTCCTCAGCCTCCACACACAACTTCCCACCACTGTCCTTGACTGGCCCTACTCTTACCCTAGTCATTCTTTTATTCCTGACATACCTATAGAAAGCTTTTGGGTTTTCCTTGATCCTACCTGCCAAAGACTTCTCATGTCCCCTCCTTGCTCGTCTCAGCTCTCTCTTTAGATCCTTCCTCGCTTCCTTGTAACTATCAAGCGCCCCAACTGAAACTTCACGCCTCATCTTCACATAGGCCTCCTTCTTCCTCTTAACAAGAGATTCCACTTCTTTGGTAAACCACGGTTCCCTCGCTCGACCCCTTCCTCCCTGCCTGACTGGTACGTACTTATCAAGAACATGCAATAGCTGTTCCTTGAACAAGCTCCACATATCCAGTGTGCCCAACCCTTGCAGCCTACTTCTCCAACCAACACATCCTAAGTCATGTCTAATGGCATCATAATTGCCCTTCCCCCAGCTATAACTCTTGCTCTGCGGGGTATACTTATCCCTTTCCATCACTAACGTAAAGGTCACCGAATTGTGGTCACTGTCTCCAAAGTGTTCACCTACCTCCAGATCTAACACCTGGCCTGGTTCATTACCCAAAACCAAATCCAAAGTGGCCTCACCTCTTGTTGGCCTGTCAACATATTGTGTCAGAAAACCCTCCTGCACACATTGTACAAAGAACGACCCATCCAATGTACTCGAACTATATCTTTTCCAGTCAATATTAGGAAAGTTAAAGTCTCCCATAACAACTACCCTGTTACTTTCGCTCTTTTCCAGAATCATCTTCGCCATCCTTTCCTCTACATCTCTAGAACTATTAGGTGGCCTATAGAAAACTCCCAACAGGGTGACCTCTCCTTTCCTGTTTCTAACCTCAGCCCATACTACCTCGGAAGAAGAGTCCCCATCTTGTATCCTTTCTACCACCGTAATACTGTCCTTGACTAGCAGCGCCACACCTCCCCCTCTTTTGCCCCCTTCTCTGACCTTACTAAAGCATCTAAACCCCGGAACCTGCAACAACCATTCCTGTCCCTGCTCTATCCATGTCTCTGAAATGGCCACAACATCGAAGTCCCAGGTACCAACCCATGCTGCCAGTTCCCCTACCTTATTTCGTATACTCCTGGCATTGAAATAGACACACTTCAAACCACAGACCTGAACACTGCCGCCCTCCTGCGAAGTCAAAACTGTGCACGTTGGCACAAATGACATGTATCTAAGTAAGGATGAGGTCCTGAGTAGTGATTATAGAGAGCTAGGGAAAAGGTTAAAAAGTAGGACATTGAGGGTGCTAATCTCTGGATTACCTCCAGTGCCACGTGCTACTGTGGGTAAGAACAGGAGAATATGGCAGATGAATACGTGGCTGAAGAATTGGTGCAGGGGGTAGGGATTCAGATTCTTAGATCATTGGGATCTTCTCTGGGGCAGAGACTACTTGTTTAAGAGGGATGGGTTGCATCTGAACTGGAGGGGGCCAATATCCTGGGGGGAAGATTTGCAGGTGCTGCAAGGGAGGGTTTAAATTGGAAGACGGTGAAATCCTCAGCAGCAGGGAAGCCAATGAGGGGCTGAAAGGAGATGCAATACTCAGCAATGACAAGCTGAATAGACATGATAGGCAGGAGCACGGTAGGGAGCGGGGAAAACCTCTTAGATTAAATAACATCTATTTTAATGCAAGAGGACTGACAGGTAAGGCTGATGAACTCAGGGCAAAGATAGATATGTGGGACTGGGATATTATAGCCATAACTGAAACATGGCTAATGGAGGGACAGGACTGGCAGCTGAATGTTCCAGGGTACCGATGGTTTAGGCGCGACAGAGGTGGAGGAAAGAGAGTAGGGGAGTTGAATTTTTGATTCAGGGGAGCAACATGGCAGTAGTCAGCAATGAAATAACTGAGGGATCATCCAGCGGGACTTTGTGGGTGTAACTAAGAAACAGATGGGAATGGTGACCTTATTGGGGTTGTACTATAGGCCACCAAATAGTCAATGGGAATTAGAAGAACAAATATGCAGGGAGATTGGGGAGACTTGCAGGATAACAGGGTTGTCATAGTAGAGGATTTTAATTTTCCTAACATAGACTGGGATTGTAATAGTTTTAAGGGCTTAGATGGGGTGGAATTTGTTAAGTGTGTCAGGAAAGTTTCCTCAGGCAGTTTGTGGAGGGTCCTACTCGGGAAAGGGCCACATTTGAGCTACTCTTGGGAAATAGGGCAGGGCAAGTGACTGAGGTGAAGGTGGGGGACCACTGTGGGACCAGTAACCACAGTTCTATTAATTTTAAAATAGTTATGGGAAGAGACAAAACTGGTCCACAGGTGCAAGTTCTAAATTGGGCAAGGCGGATTTTGATGAAATTAGACAAGAGCTTGCAAGGGTTGATTGGGATAGCTTGTTTGAGTGCAAAGGGACCTCTGGCAAGTGGGAGGCCTTTGAAAGTGAAATAGTTAGAGTTCAGGGTTTACATGTTCCTGTCAGGGTGAAGGGCAAGGCTCGCAAGAGTACAAAACCTGGATGACAAAACATATTAAGGTTTTGGCCAGGAAAAAGGAGGAGGCATGGCTCAAGTACAAGCAGCTGGAATCAAGGATTCCCTGGAGGTGTACAGGGGATACAGGAGTATATTCAAAAAGGAAATTAGGAGGGCCAAAGGGGGGGTCTGAGGTAGCTTTGGCCAAGAGGATTAAGGTGAATCCAAAGGGATTCTTTAAGTATATTAAAGGAAAAAGAATAACTAGATAGAGAATAGGACCCGTCAAGGACCAAAGTGGACACATATGTGTGGAACTGTAGGAGATGGGCGAAGTTCTCAATGAATATTTCTCTTCTGCGTTTATCATGGAGAAAGACATGAAGACTTGGGAACTTGGGAAGGTTAGTGATGATATATTGGGGAAAGTTTGCATTACAGTAGAAGAGGTGATGGACGTATTAAGATGTCTGAAGGTGGCTGTCCGGTGTGCACCATGGAGTAAGTGGTCACACACAAGGCAGCTCTTGCCCAAGGTTACAGAAAAGAGCTCTTTTTTAAGCAATACGGGGTGGAATTTTGATGAAAAGGCGTAGGTGAATGTTGGAGGAGTACTTTCCCCCAGGAATGGTATGTTTCTTGGTTACCAGACCCGCAGAAACAGTGAAAGATTTGGCTGAAGCTACAGCAGAGACAAAAGCCTCTTCCAGCATGCAGGCGGGGGTAGGGCGACCTTAAAGGCCTCAAGCTGACTTGAGGGCCTTTATGAAAGCTGAATTCTAGCAGCAGAGGTAACAACTGTGAAAAGATCTCACAAAGGCCACTGAAGAAGCGGTGACGGCTGACTTCCGGTGACGGCGGGCAGGAGGCAGCTGCGCGTTGGAGGGCCCCGTTCAGGAATGGCATTGTCGGGGATTGACGCCCGGTCCTAGGGGCAGCTGAGGCAGTGAAGGCCAGGAGAAAGTACAGGGAAGGGATATGTCGAGGTCCAGTAAGAAAACAGCTGTGAGAACAGCTGAAAGTTCATTGGGGAGTAGAAAGGTCACTGCGGGGTCACCAAGGAAAATGGATGCTGGAGCACTAGGGGAGGCCGCATTGCTTACGGCTGAAGAAATAACTACGGTGATGGCTGTGGAATTCAAAAGGCAGTTTACAAAATACATGGAGACAATGAGGAAGGAGATGAGGGAGGTTTTGAGTGTGCTGGTGGAGGAGGCGATTTCCCCGGTGACGACGGCGGTGGCGAGTGCAGTGGCGGAGGTGCGGGAGCAAGGGGAGGCTCTGAAGGAAGTGGAGGAGACATTATTGTAGCATGGTGATCAACTTACGTTGATGGGGAAGGAGATGCGGAAGGTGGTGGAGATTAATATGGATCTGCGATGTAAAATGGAAGACCTGGAAAACAGGTCCAGGCGACAGAATTTGAGGATTGTGGGGCTGCCCGAAGGAGTTGAAGGGCCGAGGCCGACTGAGTATTTTGCTGCGATGCTGGCGGAACTATTGGGGGAGGGGGAGGATCCCTCCCGATATGAACCGATCGGGCTCATCGGTCGTGGAGGCCTGTGCCAAAGGCGAGTGAGCCGCCAAGGGTAGTGACTCTGTGCTTCCGTAGGTACAGTGTGAAGGAGAAGGTCCTGTGCTGGGCCAAGCAGAAGCGGGTGGTGCAGTGGGCTGGAGCTGGTATACGTGTATACCAGGACTTTACGGTGGAGCTGGCGAGGAGGCGGGCTGCTTTCAACTGGGTGAAGAGGGCACTGTACATTAGCAAGGTGCAGTGCAGCATTGTATATCCAGCGAAGCTGAGGGTGACTTACAAGCTCAAGGACTTTTATTTTGGAACGGCGGAGGCAACGGAGGAGTTTGCGAAGGCAGAAGGACTGTGGCAGAACTGAGAAATTGAGAAATGGCCATGTGCCGATGTAACCTCAAGACTGTATTTTCTTTTGTTTTTTTGTTTGTTTCACTGCGTGCGGGTGTATGGGCTACAGGAGCCAATGTTGTATATATTTGGACAAGGGAAGTGATGGGACTTTCACTCGAAGTGAGGGCTCTTTAGGGTGTAGATGGATATGCGGGGTTTGTGCGCTAAAAGGGGGCTTTTTGGGCTTTCCTAGGGTTGGGCAAGGGGGAAAGGGATCTGGGCGGGGGCCTCCACGCTGGCCGGTCTAAGCCGGCCAGTGAAAGGGAGTGAGGTGGGGGGAGGGGCTGCGGCCATCAGAGCCTGGCAGAACAGGGTCTGAGTGGTCTAGCCGGGGTGGAAAGTTGGAGGGGAAGGAACCGAGGTTGGGGGAAGGAGTTTTACAAGAGGTAGTGGACGGGAGGAGTTGGGAAGGGGGGGGGGGGGGTTTACAACTCTTGGGTATCATGTACGGCACTCTTTCAGAGGTTGGACGGCGTTGAGTGTGTGTGTGTGTGGGGAAGGGGGGGGGGGTGGTGGGGGGGGGGGGGAGTGGACTCTATGGTGACCGTGGGCGGTCCCGGACTCCTTTTTTCTTTTTCTCCTTTGCTTTTTGTTTCCACCGTGGGAGGGTTTGTTTTATTGGATGCATATATTGACAGGTGGGCCGTTGTTTGCGGTGGTGGGAGGATGGGACCGTTGTTATTGTTAAGGGGATTGATTTTGTATTTGTTACCGTTTACTGTTTGTGGGTGGGGTGTAAATTTTGGAGGAAAATGTGAAAATGGAGAATAAAAACATTTTAAAAAAAAGATGGCTGAAGGTGGATAAATCTTCTAGCCCTAACTTGGTATATCCAAGAACACTGGGAGAGGCTAGAGAAGAAATTGTGGGAGCCCTGGCTAAGATATTTGCATCATTGTTAGCCATGGGTGAGGTACCAGAAGACTGGAGGGTAGCAAATGTTGTGCCCTTATTTAAGAAGAGCTACAAAGAAAAACCTGAGAATTATAAATCGGTAAGCCTAACATCTATGATCTATAAGTTACTAGTGAGGATTCTGAGGGATAAGATATACAGGCATTTGGAAACACAGGGTTTCATTAGGAGTAGTCAGCATGGCTTTGTGCATGGGAGATCATGCTTTACAAATTTGTCAAAGTTCTTTGATGAAGTGACCAGGAAGGTTGGATTGGATTTGTTTGTTTATTGTCACATGTACCGAGGTACAGTGAAAAGTCTTTTTCTGCGACCAGCTCAGATATTTAGTACATGAAAAGAAAATTTAAAAAAAAGAAAATACATAATAGGGCTACACAAGATACACAACGTAAATACATAGACACAGGCATCCAGCATACAGGAGTGTTGTATTAATCAGGTCAGTCCATAAGAGGGTCATTTAGGAGTCTGGTAACAGTGGGGAGGAAGCTGTTTTTAAATCTGTTCGTATGTGCTCTCAAACTTTTGTATCTCCTACCAGATGGAAGAAATTGGAGGAATGAGTAAGCCGGGTGGGAGGGGTCTTTGATTATGCTGCCCGCTTTCCCAAGACGGCGGGAGGTGTAGATAGAGATAATGGATGGGAGGCAGGTTTGTGTGATGGACTAGGCGGTACTCACAACTCTCTGAAGTTTCTTGCGGTCTTCCGCCGAGCAGTTGCCATGCCAAGCTGTGATGCAGCCAGGTAGGATGCTTTCTGTGGTGCATTTGTAATAGTTGGTAAGAGTCAGTGTGGACACGCCGAATTTCCTTCGTTTCCTGAGGAAGTATTGGCACTGTTGTGGTTTCTTGGTGGTAGTGTCAACATGGGTGGACCAGGACAGATCTTTGGTGATGTGCACACCTCAGAATTTGAAGCTGTCAACCATCTCCACCTCGGCCCTGTTGATGCAGACTGGGGTGAGTACAGTACTTTGCTACCTGAATTTAATAACCAGTTCTTTAGTTTTGCTGGCATTGAGGGAGAAATTGTTGTCATTGCACCACTCCACTAGGTTCTCTATCATCCTCCTGTATTCTGACTTTCATTGTTCGAGATCCGACCCACTATGGTCGTGTCATCAGCAAACTTGTAGATAAAGTTGTAGGTTGATGAGGGCAGGGTGGTAGACGTAGTCTATATGGACTTCAGTAAGGCCTTTGATAAAGTTCCACATGGTAGGCTATTCTGGAAGGTTAGATCACATGGAATCCAGGGAGAGCTGGCAAATTGGATATACAATTGGCTTGATAGTAGGAAATAATGAAATGAAAATTGCTTGTCACAAGTAGGCTTCAAATGAAGTTACTGTGAAAAGCCTCTAGTTGCCACATTCCGGCGCCTGTTCGGGGAGGCTGGTATGGGAATTGAACCGTGCTGCTGGCCTGCCTGGGTCTGCTTTCAAAGCCAACGATTTAGCTCTGAGCTAAACCAGCCCCAGATGGAGCCCCAAATAGAGGGTAATGGTGGAAGGATGCTTGTCGGACTGGAGGCCTGTGACTAGCGGTATGCCTCAGTGGCCAATGTGTTTGATATCTATATCCACAGGCCTTCATCAGTCAGAGCATTGAGTATAGAAGTTGGAAAGTTATGTTACAGTTGTACAGGACGCACTGGAGTGGTGTTGATGGGTTGACTGAAGCTCATTCTCGTAGTTGTTTAGAAAATGAGCTTTAAGTTCTTGTTTTGCTTAGGTTTGTTAGTGTAGTGATCTCTGTTTGTGCATGTACATAAGGGGTTAACGTGTAATCAGTAGCTCCAGATGATCACTAGAGGGCCAGACCAACAGGGGTGTAAAATAAACCACACTGAGTCTCTCTCTCTCTCTCTTTTGGATGGACTGTGACCAGGACAGGAGTATCAGATTAGCTTAGATGGTTAGTGCAGTTAGGCATAGTTACTGTAGTTAGATCTTGTTAACTTTATCGCTAGTATCAATGTTAAAGTAAAGAACTCACACAATTATTGTTATAATTACTCAAAGACCTCATCAGTAACCAAGGTTTGAGTAACTCATATTACAGTCCATAGTATATCAAAACACACAGAGAAGTTTAATGAAAGATAATACAGGAGCATAATAAAAGATGGTACCAGGACTGGTGACTTTGAAAGAACTAGTTAGATTAGGTTAGACAAAAAGAGAAGAAAATTCAAACCGGATATTCGACTGTGGAACACTTAGCAGCATATGGATCCTCGACGACTAACTGATTCGAGGGAACTTGTTGGAGCTCCATGGCAGCTGGAAACAACCGGTAATTTAAGTTATAACTGGAAAATGTTTCAACAGATGTTCCAAATATTTATCGCAGCTAATGATTTGAGCACAGTCTCTGATGCAATGAAAATATTGCTGCTACTCACAACAGCAGGACATGAAGCTTGAGAAATCTATAATTGCTTTAATTACTTAGAAGGTAAAGACAACACCAAATTAGAAGTAATGCTCAAAAAAATTGAAGAACATTGTAAAGGTCAGTCTGGTGAGATGCTGGAAAGATTTAACTTTTGTCATAGGTACCAGAGAAATGGAGTGCCCATCACTAATTTTATTACAGACCTCTGTGGATTCCTGGTTAATTTGCTGTCAGTCTAGATTCAATAAAATCTGAGATGGATTTGCAGGTATCATATCCTTTAATAATAACCAACTTGCAAGGCTGACTTAATCCATAGGACCTCAGGACACACACACTGTCTTCTGAGAGCCCAGAATAAAGAGAGACAGAATACAAAGAAGCTTCTGCTGATATATTCAAAATCACAGTAAGATTCACATATAAGCTTCCCATTGGTCATTCTATACACCTCCTGACCTGGCCCTATATCCTAATTGGTCACTTTGCATTGTAACCCCAGCATCTTTGATTCCTTCTGACCACGAGGTTACCATCCCCCGCGAGCCATGAAACTTCTGCTTTCCTTTGTTCTGTCTGTGACCACAGTGCCCTCAGGGTCCTAGTGCCTAATTTTATCACATTCATTTATTCATTTCCTCATTCCCTCCTTTTATCATTTCATGATAAACTATCGGTCCAAGCCGCAGTCACGGCCCCTCATCTAGGAAAACTTGTTGCTGCATTTCTAAATCCTACTGCAGCACCTCATCGGCCGCTGCATGCTCGTGGATCCTAACAGTCAAGACTCTGGCGGCGGCTATTTGTTCCACGGCATCCTGCATTTTACCCATCACGCATTTAAGGATGATCGTGCCCACAAAGATGCAGGCAAGATAGTCAAGAGCATAACGGTTCTGCATGGCAAACAACCTGAGTTGAGATAATTCCCTGGTTAGTGCCCCAAGGGCCCCTAAGGTCTCGTTTCCCAGGATGGTAAGGCCGCAAATAAAATACTTCCTATCGTTGACCGCCAAGGAACCCCCCATACCCCCCCAGTGTCTAGGCGCTCAGAATTCCCCATCCGGCTGAGTGGCCCCGGTTGGGTGCTGGAACCTGAGGTTTCTTCCAACCTTCGAAAAATTCGTCTGAGACTGACCGACGCGCCAATTTATGGTGCAGTATCCACTCAGTGGGGCAGGGGACTGTGGTGGGGACTAGAGTCCCGATAGCAATTTGGCGGGGAAATGGGAGTGACTAAACATTGGCCGCTGTACCATTAAAGAAAAAGTAGTATCCTTGCTCCGTGTACCGGCTGGCATCACAATCAGTATATTGATTGAGCAGGGAACCCCCAGTAGCCCATTTCATCCAGCTTTGGAACGCCCATTCGGGCCTCATAGCAATGCGGAACGCCCTAGACTCAACAGTGATATGAGAGACATTCGCCCAGCTACAAAGGAGCTGGATGCCTAGCGTCAACGGGACACAAGTGGCATTGTAACAGGCACATTGACCTGATGTCAGGGTTATGCAACACTTTGGATCAGTACAAGTGGAGGACAGACATGTTATATTCATTTTCATCTCTACCAGCAAACAGCCGTACCTCTCACTGCTGAAACAATTCTCATATGACCGGGAATCTCTATTGGGAGTGAAGGGGCTAGATATATATGCCCTCCACCGTTGAAGCTTATCCTAGTGAGAGTGGGAATTATCCCCAGGAAGGGGAAGGCGAATAGCCGGTGGGCCGAACCTGGATCGTAAGGAAGAGTAACTTGCGCGGGCGGTGGCTCGGAACTCTGACAATGAACCACAGTTGGGGGAGTGCCCCAAAGCGGTGAAACAGAACATAACCTAGACACCGATGTGGGGTTTGGGTAGCAGACAACCCTCCCCTGGCCATACAAGCGGTGGTAAATCTAGAAGAGATTCATACCGTCCAGGTTTCCCTCATTCCGGATCCTAAATAAATTAAGTACATCTCCTGATAATCTACGTCTGGTTGTACCTCCCCTCTTACACAGCCCTTCCTCTGTCTAGTCCCTCTTTCTCTCTCACAACCTCTTCCTACCCCCTCCTCATAGTCTGATTTTACCTGTAAGGCATCAAGGTTAACACATCCAAAATCAAATTTACATATGCTCCAAAAACAAGGCAATGTCCATGCAGTCTTCCCTTCCCATCGTTGGGACCGGTGCAATTGCGTCATAAGTCCTGAATGGTCCGTTAACCGGATGACCTTCCATGAGTCGATACCACGTCCTCGTATATGGGGGGCAGCGAAGAACGTCATCTTTGCAGAGGTGGAATGTCCGGGTACTTCGGTTGGGGTTACAGATGTAGATGATATTCCCCTGTTCCATTACCGCCGCCGATGTCACTCTAAGCGAGGCGTTGCCGAAGATCACACAGGCGGCGTGTAGCCACCCCATCATGCTTCACACCTGTAAAATAGCGCTGGGGAAGGGAGGCAGGTTAGTGACCGACCTTTTACAGTGGTGGAGGTGGGCCCAAACACTCCACCCCTCCACTTTAACTGCAGTGGGGGTGGTAAGGAGAACTTGGAAAGGCCCCTCCCATCGTGGCTCTGACCCTTTCCGAGTCCAATTCTTGACCATGACATAACGACCAGGCTGCACTGAGAGCGAGCTATGTAATAGGGACGGTGACGAGTGAGCTGCACGGTACTGGCCATGGAGCTCCTTGAGGGCGTTAGTGAGGGCTAGAACATAGTTAGTCCTTTCTTTAGTCAGATGGTGAAACTGGACCAATCTGGGAACAGGCAGGTTCCCGGGAGTTCTAATGGGCCTGCCGGAAAAGACTCGGCAGGAGAGAGCCAGGCCGATCCTGCAGGTGTGACCTACAGCTGAATGAGGACACCGGAGAGCAACTTAAGCCATGTCGGCCCCGTGTCCGCTCTTAATTTAGCCAATTTAGTTTTGAGGGTCTGATTATGTCTCTCAACCAACCCGGCTGACTGCGGTCTGTCCACACAGTCTAACTGCTAACATATCCCCAACTGGGAGCAGAACTCCTTGTTAATCTGTCCAATCAAATGAGGCCCGTTAACAGAACTTAACTGAGCCGGTATTCCGTACATAAACACCTCATCACATTTTTACAGCCTTTGGCTCTCCGTCCTCTTCCGTCTGGTGTCATGGTCACCAGTGACGAGATGTCATCTTTGGTGAATAATGATGGGCCAAGCCTATCGGCAGCATCCGAGCCCTAGCCAGCGTACAACACATATTAAAGCATCCAATGATTGTGCAGTCTACAATTATAATAACAAGTATTATCAATCCATGCAGCAGGTAAATCCCCATGACCAAGCTATGAGAGATAACCCCGAACTGAATCTGACTAGATAGATAGCCATCCTCAATACTACTGTGTTTCCCTTAGGATTTATCCTTCTTATAGTTATACTGACTAGCAACTATCCCTCAGCCTTGTCATTCGTGTTTACATGTCAGGATTTGTAAACTGTGCAGGAAAATCAATGGTAAATGCATCCATCTCGCAGACCAGTGTCAATAGACCCTTTGTGAGGTGCTTTCCTCAAGTCCAATCACCGTGAACCATAGCTGGCGCCACTCAGGAAGGTAACACAATAGCCATTCCGGTTGTTCCACTACCTCCAAGGCATCTGACTACCTCGGGGCAGTAGCACCATAAAAGCGTCCTCATGTCCCTTAGAAGCAGCCCACAACTCAGTCCATCAGTGACCACAAAGTCCTTATCCCTCACTGGGATTTTTTGTAGGAAGTGCTTTCCGTTTCCCATAGGAATGGTAATTGCTGATATTTTGTATCATGCACTGATTATCTTGCTTTATTAATTGCAGGAGCGTCAACCAATCCTGTTTCTATTTCTGACGTCCTGACTCTGACGTCGAACATTGTACTGAATCATGTAGCCTGCCCGCCCTGGCTTACTTGAGACAATAGCTCCGTTTTCTTCAACCCCCTGTTGTCTGTTATCATTTTCCTTACCGCATGGAGTGTATACTTGCCATTATTTGTTTTTTCTTAAACACCACTCACGCACTTAGTACAGGTAACTTCTTGTGGTTACAACCCAATTGAATTTATACATAACATTCCCAAACAACTTACAGGACATTTAGTCTGTAACAACTGTTATACTCTCCAATGCTATATTGGTTACAAATTTCCCCTCGCGGCAGCAAGCTGCTAATATTCTAGACCAGTGCCTCTCAAAGTGTGGTACGTGTACGTACCGGTACGTGGAGTGCTTCCAGAAAAGAAAGAGACAGTAATCCTGGATTGGCTTGTTTCGCTCACCGGTCCCTGGCACATTGGGAAAAAACTGCCGGTACGCCACATCAGATAGTTTGAGATGCACTGTTCCAGACTACTGTCATTTAAAATATGGGGGTTCCTCGTCAGTCACTGCTGTCTGCCGAGACCCTTAATAACTCCTCCGCGTAATACGTCCCTCCTGGAGACCACAGATCACCCATCAGCTAACGTCCCGTTAGAGATGTCTGACCGGAGGTTTCAGTATTCAGTAATAATTTGATATTTTGATTTGTTGCTAACCCGTAAGGTTTTTCTTCCGGGCTCTATCATTCAATTCCCTCAAACATGTAGCCAATTGTATCATTAGTTTTTTCCCATACTGTCTGAAACATTCTTCTGCAGAGTGTTGTTCAGGTTCTTCATCGGTATGATCGTTGCTTCATCTGAAACTAAAACGAACAGGTCAAAGGCGGAGAGGGTCCTATTTCTTAATTTGTATCTTCCTATCCGTGCTTGGATATCCCAGAAGTACCATCTAGCATAGCCCATGTACTGCCTCACAAATCGATACCATAAGTCTGTCACTTGTCTACAAGATTGCACAGCCTTTTAAAGTCACATTGTTGTCGGCCAAATTATCCTTGCAGTAATTGCACGTTGTCATTAATCTATCCCACTTACACTGACACTTATGTAGCATGGTGGTTAGCACAAATGCTTCACAGCTCCAGGATCCCAGGCTCGACTCCCGGCTGGGTCACTGTCTGTGCGGAGTCCGTACGTCCCCCCCCCCGGTGTGCGTGGGTTTCCTCCCACAGTCCAAAGATGTGCGGGGTTACGTGGACCGGCCACGCCAAATTGCCCGCAGTGTCCCAATAGCAAGGCAAGGGGGAGGGGAAGCTGTTGGGCCACGGGTATAGGGTGGATACGTGGGTCCGAGCGGGGCGATCATTGCTCGGCACAACATCGAGGGCCGAAGGGCCTGCCCTGTGCTGCACTGCTCCATGCTCTTGGATTCAAAATCCCCTCTGTGGTCACAAACCTCAATCATTAAAGTTGCCTGATATTCCACAAAACAATCAGGACAAACCTGAATGCCCCAAATCTCCCTGGGGGCTGCAGCATCCCATCGCTGTCTTTGCAAATGCATTATCCATTCTCCTGAATACTCAGTATCTGACCGTCTCCTGGGTTTCATATGACTACTACCAGTCCAAACAATCGGGCTACAGAATGCCCCACAATCCAGACTTGTGGTTTCCTGATACTCACTGTGAACCATTTTAAACTGAGGGCCATTAATCACCGCCCTTGTGGCCTGTTAAGCCTCCTCTTTCTGATATTGCACCCCTGAGTGAGATGCGAAGAATCTCAAACTCCTCCCCTTTTGCTCACCCAGTGATCCAATCTGGTAAAAACCTTCCTTTGATACATTCCTGATAGTGCTACTGCATTTACTTTAATTACTTTATGTTGATGACGACCGGATTTGTATGAAAGTAAGATCCAAACATGACATTTGAACTTTATCAGCTGTCCAATCAATGCTGCGAACAGGTTTTAATTCACTGTCTTCTCCCCCATCGGATCATTTGTTTTAAATGTGATACAATTTCATTTGCTCCAGACACCATGCTGCCCTAATTCAACTGTATGTGTACTCAGAATCTGAACTAATCTTGTCTTCACATCTTACAGCTTCACGGATGATGTTCCCTGAAGTCTTAGTTGGTAGCTTCACCCAAACTTCCTCTAAATTAGCAATTGGTTTTAATATCTTAATTTTTCTGCATCAATTTTTTCATTAAATATTTCCCTGCAATCAGATTCTCATTTCCTGATACTGCAATTAATTCTCTTAATCTAACTTCTGGTCCAATATCTTTATTCTCCAAATCTCCTTCTTCAATGTCTATAACATGCTAAACATCATTATTTCTGCAAGTGACTTTTCGTGCTCGTCGGGCACTAGGACCCTGCGGAGCCATGCAGTACAGCTTACACAAAGCTGACTGCTTGAAATCTTTGTCCCAAGCACATTGCTGTGCCGGCCATTTATTTTACTTCTAATTGATTTGAAACTTTTGTATTTATCTCCCTCATTTTATTTATTTATTTTTTTCCAGCCAAGACTATGCCGAGTTGCAACTAATCATTTACGAATCCCAATTTATACAGTTTGATTTCAATTTTTGTTTTCTTCCTGAGAATTATGTTTAATTAACATCATTATTACTAAGGTTCTGAAGAACTTTCAAATACTTACTCCGTTTTAACTCTCACTTTAATACCTCCTAAAACACAACATTTCACAAAACTAGGAACAGAGGTTATCACATTCTTATCAAACAGACTCATTCATTCATTGGAGATCTCCATTCAGACAAAGGAATTCACATCCGTACACATGCATTCATCAACACACAAGTCATTTATAACCCAATTCTGTTTCATTCAAACAACCCATATCTTCGCGAAGCTATAGTTGAACGGCATTGAACTGTCCGCAAACATTCCATCAGCGATCCTTCCTTCACTGAACTGTTTCGCGACATCACATCAACCCGGTACGGACCTTAACCAATTTTTTCATCAAATTTAAAATTGAACGGAATTGAAGTGTGCGCCAACATCCCATCAGCGGTCTTTTACTGAACTGTTGCGCGATATCACATCAATCCGTTAAAGACCTTAACCGAATTAAAGTATAATTTAATAGAGCCAATTTTTAATTTGCTACTCACATGCAACCGAGTAACCAGGCAACATCTCATCAGACTCCAACTGAACTGTTCGCCTCATACAACTGAGGAACCAGGCAACATCCCATCAGACACCAACTGAACTGTTCGCCTCATGCAACTGAGGAACCAGGCAACATCCCATCAGACACCAACTGAACTGTTCGCCTCATTCCAAAACTTAACCATACCTGCAGTGACTGAAATAAAATCTTTGAATCCATCAGACTGACCTTTGATTTCGTCGAGGCAATCGAACCTGAGCAAATGCGAGTGATTAGACTGTTAGCAGAATACGAGACAGAGGAAAATCGATATAAAAATACCATGGGGCCCATTTCCTTTCTCACCGTCTGCGAGCATTCCAATTCTGATTTCGCAGATGAAAGGCAAAATTGTCGAGAAATCCGGATTTCGGCACCAAATGTGGATTCCTTGTTAATTTGCTGTCAGTCTAGATTCAATAAAATCTGAGATGGATTTGCAGGTATCATATCCTTTAATAATAACCAACTTGCAAGGCTGACTTAATCCATAGGACCTCAGGACACACACACTGTCTTCTGAGAGCCCAGAATAAAGAGAGACAGAATACAAAGAAGCTTCTGCTGATATATTCAAAATCACAGTAAGATTCACATATAAGCTTCCCATTGGTCATTCTATACACCTCCTGACCTGGCCCTATATCCTAATTGGTCACTTTGCATTGTAACCCCAGCATCTTTGATTCCTTCTGACCACGAGGTTACCATCCCCCGCGAGCCATGAAACTTCTGCTTTCCTTTGTTCTGTCTGTGACCACAGTGCCCTCAGGGTCCTAGTGCCTAATTTTATCACATTCATTTATTCATTTCCTCACCTCAAGTTAATAGCACACGCAGTAATTTTGCTGATTTCAGAGACTCAATGATAATGGATCAATTAATTTCTGGACTATCTGATAAAAGTTTTAAGGGAAGAACTTTCACAAAAAAAGTATCTAACTCTAGAAATCGCATTACAAAAATGCCTTGCTTATGAACAAAAACAAAATTAATACTTTGAGTCTTTACAAAGAATCAGTATCTGGAAAACAAAATCCGTAAAAATGGCATGAATACTCACCATGAGGCAGAGGCAGGGTTGAAATTTAAGAAGACGGAAGTTCTGAGCGGCAGCCATCTTGCACGTGTGCAATCTGACCAGTCTGCACACGCGCATTTCCCGAAAAGACGCAAACCGGCAAAACAGTGTTTTGCGCATGCGCAGTTGCGAAATGAGCACAAAGTAAAGGAAACACGAATTCCAACACATGACGTCACTAGCGTCATGATGTCAGAAGACCCGGACCCCGCCCATTTAAAGAGGAAATGCCCAACATTTTAAAAAAGAGTTTTAAAGCTACAGAACCCAATTTTTTTTTACCTCAAAAGACAGAACAATGCCTGAACTGCAACCAGCAGTTGAAAATAACCTCCGCAGCACCCTGGAACAAGCAGTTTGCACCACCCAAAGTGAAGAGCACAATGACAAATCCAAAACCAAAGAAGATGGTTTGTTCATTGAAAATGAAGAGAACAATAACAAATCCGAAACAAAAAGAGATGATTTGTATATTAAAGAATACTACTCAGACATGGCTGGGTTTTTCGGATATGATGATCATAGCATCAGCAACACAGTTGAAAAGCTCAATACGAATCTACTCATGGTAGATGAATCCAAAACCATGATGGAATGGCAGATCGTTGAAACATTGGATGACAGCAACCTGTCAAATAGCCAAGAAGAAAACGATGCCACACAGAGAGCACAGAACAACTCCGTTGCGAGAGCACAGATTGACTCCAACGCGCGAACACTGCACGACTCCACACAGAGAGCGATGAAAGACTCCACAAAGAGAGCGACACAAGCCTCCATAGAGAGCTCATTGACAGACTCCAGAATGGAAGCAACTAAAGACTCCAGAGCACCAACCGTGCACGAAGAAGACTATGAAGATCTATCCACCTTATCTGAGCGAACAGAAGCAGACTATGAAAGTTTACCAAGCTCACGTGAACAACAAAAAGACTATGAAAGTCCACTCAGCTCATTTAATCAACAAAAAGACAATGAATGTCTACCCACTGTATGTGAGAATAGTGACAATGTGATCACAATCGACATACAAGATCTGCAAGATCACAGCGAGACTGACAGATCTCAGCTCGTCTGTACAGAAACATTCAACGATCTAAGTAAAGCTACTCATGAGTCCAGTGAGACCACATCAATTAAAACCTCATTTACTCTAAACTACCCACAAGAAAATGAATTCTGGAAGATTTTGACTCCAGAAGAGGAGCACTAAGAAACCAAAGATGATTCAAATGAACCAGAAATGACTCCAAAAGAGGAGCACCATGAAATCAATGATGATTCAAGTGAACCAAAATGACTCCAGAAGAAGAGCACCAAGAAATCAAAGAGGAATCACATCAACCACAAATGACTGATGTCACCGAAATCAATGCAACATCAGATCATTCTCACAATCTTCAATAAGAAAAGCTCAATGAAACATTAGATACCACAAAGGACACTGACACCAATAACTTTGAGAATGACTCGAATTATCCACACGGAACAGTCATTGAGCGCAACAAGAACAACAAAAACCACAAGAAGCACAAGAACAACAACAGAAACTACAAGCTCAACAACAAAAACAACAAGAAGCATAACAAAGACAATAACAAGCACGACAAAAACAAGAACAACATCGAAAGCAACAAAAACAGAAACAACAAAAACAATGACGGAAACGACAAAGGCAGAAACAACAACAATGAAACAGCGACCTGTACATCATGGTACAACTCTGCATATGAAGGACCATGCAACAGCACACTCCAAAACAATGACAAGAATACAAACATACCATGGCATGACAACAAATCTCACAAATTCACATTTGCCCCACAACAAACAAGCAAACCAGCTTTCAAGCCAGATGACATACAGAATCAATACCACAAGCACAGGCAAAAGTCCAGGTCAGACAACAAAGATGTAACACAGAATCACTACCACAAGCATAGAAACAAAAGTCAAAATCATACAACAAAGTGATTTGACCATTCGAACACCTCATGATGACTTGTTGGTTACTTAAACACAAGAACACTGACGACGTTCACAAAGAAATGACAATATCAACATCACCACTTTAACAACAGAAGAAGAAAGCAACTCACCCGAATAAATTCATAAAGTTTGGACTCATAAATGTTAATTAGCTTTCTATAATCATCACTATCATCACAACTTGTACATATCATCATTTATCTACCTGTTTCAAGCAAATGGGAAAAAAACCCTAAAAGTATTAACATTTGACTGATTAACTCATTGATTTTATGTAATGCATTTGCAAACTGCATCCATTATGTTTGTTCAATTTTCTTCCATAAAATTAAGGTATTGCAACCCATTTGTCATTGATACTGCCTATATTCACCAAATGTTGGACTTTGTAACTGAGTTGGTCATCTGCAAACTGTGTAACACAAGAAAGAAAAGGGGGATGTAGTGATCTCTGTGTGTGCATGTACATAAGGGGTTAATGTATAATCAGTAGCACCAGATGATCACTAGAGGGCCGGACCAACAGGGGTATAAAAGAAACCACATCGGGTCTCTCTCTCTCTTTTGTATGGACTGTGACCAGGACAGGAGTATCAGATTAGCTCAGATGGTTAGTGTAGTTACGCATAGTTACTGTAGTTAGATCTTGTTAACCTTATCACTAGTATCAATGTTAAAGTAAAGAACTCACACAATTATTGTTATAGTTACTCAAAGACCTCATCAGTAACCAAGGTTTGAGTAACACATATTGCACTCTGTAGTTTATCAAAGCACACAGGTAAGTGTAATAAAAGATAATACAGGAGCATAATAAAAGAGTTAGAAGTAGATTGTAGTTGTTTGTGTTTGCCTTGCTTCTACTTGGGTGTGTATTTGTGTGTTGTAGTATCCGAGGGTGAGGACAAAGGGGGGGAAGGGATGGGGTAATTTTCTGACGGTACCTGCAGATTTTTCTTTGTTTGGTCTTCTGATTTGGTTTGGCAATGATCTTGGGTGGGCCTGGCTGCTGTACCTATTAAGTATCAGTTGGGTAATCTTTTTTGGTGGAAATGGCTGATTCTTGATTGGGAGTGAGGGGAGACCTCCAATTCTTTTGGTCACCTGGAATTTCAGGGGGTAGAATGGCTCAGTGAAAAGGATGAGAGTATTTGCTCTCCGTAAGATTTTAAATTGTGATGTGGTGAATTTGCAGGTCAGAGACCAGACAATGCTGCAGAAGGGGTGAGTGGGACAAATCTTTCAGTCACGCTTCAATGGTAGGGACAGGGGTGCGGCAATATTAATTAATAAATTTTCTGTCGCTAAGATCTTGGCTGTCCCCAATAGCTGCATGTTATTGTTTGTGGCTCTCTGGCAGGCACTCCTATGGTTCTGGTTAATAGCTATGCTCCAAACTGGGACGTTACAAATTTTATTAATAATCTGTTGCCCTCCCTTATTTGATTTGGATTTGCATCAGCTTATTTTGGGTGGGGGCTTAAATTGTATTCGGAACCCTAGTCTGCATTGGTTCAAGCCCAAGTTTCTGACTCCATTAGGAGCGGCCAGAACTTCATAGTTTTTCATGGAACAGATGGGGAGGGGTTAGATCCTTACTGCTTTTTGCACCCAGGTGATAAAGATTTTTCATTTTTTTCATATGTGCATCAGGGATATTCATGGATTGATTTTTTTTGTGGTGGCTAGGTTTCTCTTCCCTTCTGTGGTGCAAGCTGGTTACTCAGCAATTGTGATTTTGGATCAAAGAACCATAGAACCCATACAGTGCAGAAGGAGGCCATTCAGTCCATAAAGTCTACACCAACCCTCTGAAAGAGCACCCTACCTGGGCCCACTCCCTCTCGCTATCCTTTTTGGACACTGAGGGACAGATTAGAATGGCCAATCCACCTAGTTTGCGCATCTTTGGACTGTGGGAGGAAACCGGAGCACCAGGAGGACACATTATTAGTGGACAAGAAAATTTGTGAATGCATGTCCACTGCCATTGGTGAATATAGAAAATGTAATAAAAATGAGCCAATCTCACCTTCTACGCTGTGGGAATTCCTTAAGGCGGTCTTCAGAGCGGGGGAGACTGTCTCCTACAAAGTGCACATGGTGAAAACAGTGAGGGCGAAGTAGCAAGGCTGGTGGATTCCATTCTTGAGGTTGACCAGCAGTACTCACTTGCCCCAAGCCCAGAGTTGTTGCCAAATAAGAAAAAGCTGCAGACACAGTTTGAGCTATTGTCCAGTAAGAAGTCTTACAACACCAGGTTAAAGTCCAACAGGTTTGTTTCAAACACGAGCTTTCGGAGGACTGCTCCTTCCTCAGGTGAAGTGCTCCGAAAGCTTGTGTTTGAAACAAACCTGTTGGACTTTAACCTGGTGTTGTAAGACTTCTTACTGTGCTCACCCCAGTCCAAAGCCGGTATCTCCACATCATGAGCTATTGTCAACAGACAGAGAAGTGGGCGATCTGCGACGCTCAAGGGGTATGTTTTACAAATACAGGGAGAAGACCAGTCGCCTCTTAGCTCACCAGCTGGAGTGACAGGCGACTTCCCAGGATATTGTACAGGTACGAAACTCGAGTGGCAGCCTAGTTTTCACCCCTCCTCAGGTTAATGTGGCTTTTGAATCGTTCTATCGGCGTTTCTATAGATCAGAGCCTACGGCTGAGGGATCAGTCAGGACTGACATTTTGGAGAGCTTATCCCAGCTATGGAGGGGGAGAAGAGCGAGGAGTTGGAATTCCGATTGTGTCCAGAGTAAACCATGAAATGCATTGGGTTGATTCAGACTGGAAAAGCCACTGGCCCGGATGGCTTCTTCATTGAATTTTCTAAGATGTTTACGGAGCAGTTGGTACCTTTAATTCTAGATGTGTTTAATGATTCCTTATCCCAGGGTTCGTTGCCCTCTACCCACAGACAGATCTCCTTGATTCTCAAGGAGGAAAAGACCCAAAAGAGTGTGGGTTGTATTGATCTATTAAATGTAGATGTTAAGTTACTTGCCAAAGTGCTGACACTGTGACTGGAGTCCTGCCTCATAGAGGTGATCTCTGAGGATCAGACAGGCTTTGTCAAGGGTCAGCAATTGTTGGTCAATATACGCCGCCTGTTAGACGTAGTGCTTTTCCCTTCCTCAGTGCCCCAACCGGAGGTGATTGTTTCCTTTGGTGTTGAAAAGGCGTTTGATAGAGTGGAGTGGGAATATCTTTTTGAGATTCTTGGGAGGTTCGGATTTTGACACAAGTTTATCTCCTGGACCCGATTACTGTACAGTGCCCCACTGCTAGTGTTTGTACAAATGCTTTAAACTATGGCTACTTTCCGTTGAGTAGGGGCGCAAGTTGGTGTATCCACTGTTTACTTTGGCAATAGAACCACATGCTATAACGCTGAGTTCCTCTGCTATGTGGAGGGGTATAAATCGAGAAGGGTTGGAGCATCGGGTGTCCCTTTATGCAGATGACCTAATTCTCCATATTACTGACCCAGTACCCTCTATGGATGAGATAGTGAAGCTGCTTGGAAGTTTTGGCTCCTTCTCTGGGTACAAGTTTAAGTTGGACAAGAGTGAATGCTTCCCAGTCAATCCCCTGGGAAGGAGAACCCAAAGAGGGATGCTACCTTTTCGCCTTGCCAAGACTAGTTTTTGGCTGGGGGTCTGGGTGGCCCACAATTATTGTGTCTCACATCACAAATTAAATTACACTAGTCTGGTTGATGGTGTCAAGTCCGCAAGTGGCAGACTCGCTGATGCTTCAAATGGGGGTGAAGCCGAAACTCCTCATCTTCCTCACCAACTCCTCCTTGTTGAAAGCCTGGAGACAAGTTCTGCTTCAGTGGACGTCTCCAGTGGAGCCTGTGCCTTGGCTTGGTAGGGTGACTTAATGTGTTCCTTACATTTGGAGAAGGTTAAGTCCACCATTCAAGGGTCAGTGGAGGGGTTCTATCTAAGGTGGCAGCCATTCATTTCCCCTTTTAAGGAGCTTGTCACCATCTGCTGTTAGGGGGTTTAGTTTAGTTTTTAGGAGTTAATATGTGCTTTTGCTTGCTAGTCTTGTTCTTTTATTGTGTAACTATGGTTGTTTGTTATGATTGTGTTTATTATGAACGTTTTTTAATGAACATATTTTAAAAAAACCTTTGGATTGATAAAGTCTTTGGAGTGTCACACAACCACAATCGCCTTTGTAATGAAATTAAATGAAAATCGCTTATTGTCACAAGTAGGCTTCAAATGAAGTTACTGTGAAAAGTCGCCACATTCCGGCGCCTGTTCGGGGAGGCTGGTACGGGAATTGAACCGTGCTGCTGGCCTACTCTGGTGTGCTTTCAAAGCCAGCGATTTAGCCCTGTGCTAAACCAGCCCTTATTATCTTCCCAATCAGAGGAACTTGCCCATGGCTCTTTAGCAAGGATCCTTGGTGATGAATTACGACCGTCCAACGCTTTTCATGCAGTCTTCCAAACGTGGAATATGAAATGAGTCCCTCTGGGCTATGGCACTCCCCTGTCTGTAGTTCACGCAGAGTCTCTGGGTTCCAACCGGTTTGGGCACCATGACGACAGGGGAGCTCCAATCACTGGAACTCAATTCAATAAGGTCAGTTCTGAGCACATACTCAATTGCCTTCTGTGCTTACGATAACTTAGCTGTATTTAACCCTCGTCTTCCCCCTGCTTCATTACTAACAAGAGTTCTTGCTTGTTCTCATCTTCTCTAACCCAAGGCTTTTTTTAACATTTTCACATGGTGAAGTCTGTGTGATCTGCATCTATCTGGGGTGCAGACCAGATAGCTTTCCTCGCTCACTTTCCTTCCAATGTACCACTGCCCACTGCATCTAGCTTTCTGGGGTGTGCCACCAAAGTTGCCACCCAGGTTGATAGGGTTGTTAAGAAGGCATATTGGCTTTCATTAACAGGTGGATTGAGTTTAAGAGCCGCAAGGCTTTGCTGCAGCTTTATGAAACCCTGGTTAGACCACACTTGGAATATTGTGTCCAGCTCTGGTCGCCTCATTATAGGAAGGATGTGGATGCTTTGGAGAGGGTGCAGAGGAGATTTACCAGGATGCTGCCTGGACTGTAGGGCATGTCTTAAGGTTGAGGGAACTAGTGTTTTTCTCACTGGAGTGAAGAAGGAAGAGAGGTGACTTGATCGAGGTGTACAAGGTGACGAGGGGCATCGATAGAGTGGATAGCTAGAGACTTTTACCCAGCGTGGAAATGGCTGTCATGAGGGTACACAATTTTAAGGTGATTGGAGGAAGGTATAGGGGAGATGTCAGAGGTAGGTTTTTTACACAGATTGGTGGGTGCGTGGAGTACACTGCCAGCGGAGGTGGTGGAGTCAGAGTAATTAGGGACATTTAAGCGACTCTTGAACAGGCACATGGACAGCAGTAAATTGAAGAGGTTGTGGTAGTATGACTAGAGGTATTACGGTAACTAGCAATGCCGAGACACCATTGGTGGAGAAGGTTCGCTGCTCATTGGCCCAATGGTATGTAACACTAGTCACCCATTGGTTAGAGCTGTAAGGTAGCTCCGCCCTGTAAGGCGGGGGATAAGAGCCCGTGTGTTCCCCACAGCTTCCTTTCTGTACCTGAGCTGCTGGGAAAACATCTTGTCTATTAGAGCCTTCAGTTCCGGACTACAACTTCGCTTCTGTGGCCAAGTGATAGTGCATCAATTTAATAGACAAGATTTTAAAGGATGCAGCTCCGCATCGAGCCGGAGTATCTACAACTCAGCCCCCACGCAGCTAACGCAGCAGCAACCTTTAAGCACTGGTTAGCATGTTTCAACGGCTACGTCGGCATGGCAGAAAGCACACCTATGAGGGAGCAGAAACTACAGATCTTGCACTCGAGAGTGGGCCCGGACATCTATACGCTCATCGAGGACGCTACGGACTACGATTCCGCAATGGAACTACTCAAAGGACATTATATCCACCCAGTAAACTAAGTTCATGCCTGGCACCTACTGGCAACGAGAAGGCAGAGCCCTGGTGAGTCACTAGACGAGTTCTATCGTGCGCTCCTCGTGCTAGGGAGGAACTGCAGCTGCCCACAAGTTTTGGCTGATGAACATACTGAACTTTTGATCCGGGACGCTTTTGTTGTGGGTATGCAGTCCCCACAAATCCGCCAGAGACTGCTTGATAAAGACACTCTGGGCCTCAAGGAGGCACGGGCCCTCGCCGACTCACTGGACGTGGCCTCCAGAAATACCCGCGCCTACGCCCCCAACTGCGCGATGGCCCCCTGGGCAGCGTGGAATTCCCAGGTTGTGGTGGTAAAGACCGGGGACAAGAACAGGATGGTCATCGACTACAGCCAGACCATCAACAGGTTTACGCAACTGGATGCGTACCCCCTACCCCGTATATCCGACCTGGTCAACAGGATCGCGCAGTACAAGGTCTTCTCCACGGTAGACCTAAAGTCCGCCTACCACCAGCTCCCCATCGGCACGAGTGATCGCCAGTACACTGTGTTTGAGGCAGATGGGCGACTCTACCACTTCTCAAGGGTTCCCTTCGGTGTCACAAATGGGGTCTCGGTCTTCCAGCGAGAGATGAACCGAACGGTCGACCGATATGGTTTACGGGCAACATTCCTGTATCTCGATAATGTCTCCATCTGCGGCCACGATCAGCAGGACCACGACACCAACCTCCACAAATTCCTCCAGACCGCAAAACTCCTGAACCTAACGTATAACAAGGATAAATGCCTGTTTAGCACCGACCGCCTAGCCATCCTCGGCTACGTAGTGCGAAATGTAGTGATAGGCCCCGACCCTGAACACAAGCGCCCCCTTATGGAGTTCCCCCTCCCTCACTGCTCCAAGGCCCTGAAGCGCTGCCTTGGGTTCTTCTCTTATTATGCTCAGTGGGTCCCCAACTTCGCTGACAAAGCCCGTCCTCTCATCCAAACAACTACTTTCTCCCTGTCGACGGAGGCCCACCAGGCCTTCAGCCGCATCAAAGCAGACATTGCAAAGGCCACGATGCACGCCATCGACGAATACCTCCTCTTCCAAGTTGAGAGCGACACGTCCAACATAGCTCTGGCTGCCACCCTCAACCAAGCGGGCATACCTGTGGCCTTCTTCTCGCGACCCTACATGCTTCCGAAATCCGCCACTCCTCGGTCGAGAAGGAAGCACAGGCCATAGTAGAAGCTGTGCGACATTGGACGCATTACCTGGCCGTCAGGAGGTTTACCCACCCCACAGACCAACGGTCGGTAGCTTTCATGTTCGACAATGCACAGCGGGGCAAGATAAAGAACGATAAGATCTTGCGGTGGAGGATCGAATTATCCACCTATAACTACGAGATCTTGTATCCTCCCGGGAAGCAAAACAAGCCTCCTGAAGCCCTGTCCCGCGGCATATGTGCCAACGCACAAGTGGACCGCCTCCGAGCCCTTCACGAGGACCTCTGCCACCCGGGGGTCACTCGTTTCTTCCATTTCGTAAAGAGCCACAACCTGCCCTACTCCATCGAGGAGGTCAGGACAGTCACTAGGAACTGCCACATCTGCGCGGAGTGCAAGCCGCACTTCTACCGTCCGGAGAAAGCACATCTGATAAAGGCTTCCCGTCCCTTTGCACGCCTCAGCATGGACTTAAAAGGTCCCCTCCCCTCTACCAACTGTCAACACGTGATTGACGAGTACTCCCGCTTCCCGTTCGCCATCTCCTGCCCCGACATGACCACAACCACCATCATCAAAACCCTCCACAGCACTTTTTCCCTGTTCGGATTCCCCGCTTACATACACAGTGATAGGGGGTCCTCTTTTATGAGTGATGAACTGCGTCAATTCATGCTTAGCAAGGGCATTGCCTCGAGCAGGACGACCAGTTACAACCCCCGGGGTAACGAGAGGGAGAACGGAACGGTCTGGAAGACCGTCCTACTGACCCTACGGTCCAGGAATCTCCTGGTCCCCCGCTGGCAGGAGGTCCTCCCAGATGCCCTCCACTCCATCCGGTCTCTGCTCTGCACTGCAACTAACCAAACGCCTCACGAATGTCTCCATGTCTTCCCTAGGAAGTCCTCCTCAGGGACCTCGCTCCCGACCTGGCTGGCAGCCCCCGGGCCCATCCTGTTCCGGAAAGACGTGCGGGCGCACAAGTCGGACCCGTTGGTCGAGAGGGTCCATTTACTCCACGCTAACCCCCAGTACGCGTACGTGGAGTACCCCGATGGCCGACAAGACACGGTCTCCCTACAGGACCTGGCGCCCGCTGGATCCCCTCCCTCGCCACCAGCCCCACCCTCCCCCCCACCCTCCCACCGGCGCACCTCACTGTCGCCCCCTGCCCTGGACAACCGTTTTTCCCGCCGGCCCTGCCTGGACCCCCCCCCGCCTACCGCAGAACTCTACAGAAGCTCCCTTCACTGGCTAGTCAACTTCCCCACCAGCGCCATCTAGAGGTCTGGGTCAGCCACCCTTACCAGCACCATCTAGGGGTGTTGAAGCCGCTACGGGACTGGATCCACGCTCCCGGAGTCACAGATGCCTGCACCTCCACCTACGTCTCCGCCGAAGCTCCGTCAATCGTAAAGGACAACCAAGGCCCCCGACCGTCTGATTGTGTCGCTATGAACTGTATATAGACCTTTTAATGTGACATGTACATGGCCAATTGTGTAATTGTGAAACTGTATTATGTCTTTGTAAATAGTTATGGGCCAGTGGGCAGACGTAGTATGAAAGTAGCGCAGTACCTCAACACTAGTCATACTACCAGTATGCTATTCAACCCGTGCGGACCACCAGTGATGGTTGGGCGACCAAGCCGCCACCACCCCCCTGCCGGATTCTTTTTCAACAGGGGGTGAATGTGGTAGTATGACTAGAGGTATTACGGTAACTAGCAATGCCGAGACACCATTGGTGGAGAAGGCTCGCTGCTCATTGGCCCAATGGTATGTAACACTAGTCACCCATTAGTTAGAGCTGTAAGGTAGCTCCGCCCTGTAAGGCGGGGTATAAGAGCCCGTGTGTTCCCCACAGCTTCCTTTCTGTACCTGAGCTGCTGGGGAAACATCTTGTCTATTAGAGCCTTCAGTTCCGGACTACAACTTCGCTTCTATGGTCAATTGATAGTGCATCAGGGGTGTAGGTTAAATTGATCTTAGATTAGGGTAAATGGTCGGCACAACATTGTGGGCTAAAGGGCCTGTACTGTGCTGTACTGTTCTATGTTCTATGCCTGACACAGTTAACAACACGAGCATTCTCTCTCCGATTACAAAACGCTGAGTCTGGGCCTTTGTATCAGCCCTGTCCTGGCTTTTGCTCCCTGCTGGGCTGTCTTTAAATGTGTTACTTTTGAGTCACTCTGTTGTAATTCAATCAACCTCTTTGAATTGAATATATTTGCCTCGTTCTCTGTGTCTGCCTCATTGTCATTCAGCTGGCTAAAAATTGTATTAGGTAACGTGACCTCACTGGTCTCACCCAGGGCTCACAGCTCCTCCCTCTTTTGTCTTAGTTTATGAACCTCTGATTGCATCACCATGCAATCCAGAAATACCCCTGGGGGCTCTGATTTTCATTTCTCTGTCGTAGGATTCTCTATCATTTGTTCGACTACAGTAGGCATCACTACCATCTGGGATCCTGCGATATTATTCCGTCGAATGAATTGAATGACTGCAATGGCCTAGGTTTCTACCATGCCTACCACTACTTCCCCTGTCTTAAAGCTACTCGGGAAGCTTATTTTTACTAAAGAAATGTCTTTCCTTTTTCTGAGAATGCTGTAGATCAGCACCGTTTCTAATATCCCTGCTGGACAACAAAAATCTTTATCTCACAGATTAGGGATTAATTGGTGCAACATTTTAATACCTTTTCCCCTTTGATCTTGTCCACATGGAAACATTTTACCTTGACACACAAATTCTTTCAATATGTCTGCCATCTGCTGAACATCCTGACCTTGTTCTCTCCTATTGGCTGTTCCTTGACTGTGTGTTCAAATCCCACCTACTTCTCCTGTTTCCAGCCTCTAATTTCATATTTCCAGTTTTGAGATTTGTACCACCTTGTGGCCAACTGTTTAATCTCCAGCATTGCAATTTTGTGTGGCCCAGTTTATTACAATGAAAACATCTGACCTTTTTCATATCCCTCACTCCTTTAGCAGACTCTGTTGTATTTTGAGGCGAGACCTCCTTTGAGTTTCCGACCACTCCTTCTCTGGCTGTCTGGTCCTCTCCTGTACCTTCCCAAGTTTTAACCTTCTCCGATTCACAATTGGGTCTAAAGAAGGGTTTTGGTCTATGAACCAGTTCACAGTCGTCTGCAATTGGCAGGTCCAAATTTCTGCTCCTCAACATGAGTTCTAATCATGGTCAGCAGCAAATCTTTAAATTCCTCCAACAGAATTATCTCTCTGGGAGCTTTTCCTATTTTCAAGGTCCTTACCTACCTACCAAAATGACTTTGCTTCACCCTTTCGACATCAAGGTAAGTGTTCAGCCTGTTTTCTTATAGCTCTAAGTTTCTGTCAGTTCGCCTCCGGTAATAGCTCATATGCTCCTAATGTAGCTTTTTTCACTGTCTCAAAGTTCCCAGACCTTTCCTCTGATAAGGCTGCACAGACTTCATTTGCCCTACCCATCAGTTTAGCCTGTAAGAATAGGGTCCAACAATCTTGTGGCAATCGTAACTGTTTTGCTATTTTCTCAAAAACACAAAAAAGGTTTTGGCATCTCTTTCATCCAATTTAGTTCCGAGTTTGTGCATATCGAAACATCCCACCCTTTTAGGACCACCTTCCTCTGCCATCTGCTCGAACCTTTCGGTTGCTGCTGCCTGCGTGCAAAGTTGGAAGTCTCTTCCTCTCTATTTCCATTTCATTTTTAAACTCCCTCTCTTCCCATTCCCATTGAAATGCTCTGTCCTTCTCTTTTTCCTGCATCTATAATTTCTTAATTTCTACGTCTATTTGTAATTAGAGCTTCACTAATTCAAAATCCTCACTGATGCACCATCAATTGGACTCGAGTCGTAGTGAAGTTCCAAACAACAGGCTTTAATACGCTAGATGTGAGTCAGGCAGTGGTCGTACAGAGAAAGGCCGACTGCCAGCCAACACGAGCTCTTATACCTTGCCTTGTAGGCGGAGCTACCAACCTCTCAGCCAATCGGCGGGGAGTCACATGACCAGCCACAACCAATTGGCAGAGAGGCACATGACTTGCCTGGGCCAATGGGCAGCGAGGCTGCTGTACCAATGGCAGCCCGGTTCTCCTGTGATATGGTCTCTCTAACCATACTACCACATTCACCCCTTGTGGAGAAAGAAGCGGGGGGGGGGGGAAGGAGTGGCGGGAGAGACGAGGGAGGGGAGTGTATGGCCCAAAAAACTGGTAGTATGACTAGAGACCTTCTCGGGCAGTACCGAGGTAACTATGGCTGCCCACTGGCCCGTGATTAACGTGCAGGAAAACCATGCTATACACAGCGTACAAGAGAGAAAAAAACAACAATAACCATAGTAATAATAATAAAAAAAACAACAGCAAGGAACATGTGCAGAACATGAAAGTCCATAAGGTCCATCAAATTGACTCGATCAGCCAGATGGGTGCTTTCGGTGTCCTGCCGGACCTGCGCAGCGGCGCCGGTGAC
The DNA here is from genome assembly GCF_902713615.1 of Scyliorhinus canicula. Lineage (NCBI taxonomy): Eukaryota > Metazoa > Chordata > Chondrichthyes > Carcharhiniformes > Scyliorhinidae > Scyliorhinus > Scyliorhinus canicula. The sequence continues at coordinate 46,214,465 of NC_052148.1, read as the reverse complement.
GTTGGATCGGTGGTCTTTTGTGACTCCGGGAGCTGTGGTCGTGGTCCTGTGTCCGTACCCCTGGTCGGAGTTGGTGGTAGCCGGGCCAGGGGAAGGGGTTCCTGTGCGCTGGGTTGCGGGGGCGCTGGGGCCGCCGGGGGCGGTCGGAACTGGGGGAAGGGTGTTGGTGTTGGGGGGTGTGGCCGCACGCCAGCAGGTGCCAGGTCCCGAAGGGAGACCATGTCCTGTCGTCTGTCGGGATACTCCACGTACGCGTATTGCATGTTTGCATGGAGTAACTGGACCCTGTCAACCAAGGGTCGGACTTGTGCACCCGCACATGCTTCCGGAGCAGGATGGGCTCGGGTTGGCCAGCCAGGTCGGGAGTGGGGTCCCAGAGGAAGACTTCCTGGGGAAAACAAGAAGACGTTCATGAGGTGTTTGATTTGTGGCAGTACAAAGGAGGGGCCGAATAGAGTGGAGGGCGTCTGGGAGAACCTCTTACCAGTGGGAGACTGGGAGACACCTGGACCGCAGGGCCAGTAGGACGATCTTCCAGACCGTACCGTTCTCCCTCTCGACCTGACCGTTACCCCGGGGGTTATAACTGGTCGTCCTGCTAGAGGCGATGCCCCTGCTGAGCAGGAATTGACGCAATTCGTCACTCATAAAGGAGGACCCCCGGTCGCTGTGGATGTACGGGGGGTAACCGAACAGGGAGAAAATGGAATGGAGGGCTTTGATGACAGGTGAAGTGGTCATGTCGGGCAGGAGATGGCAAAAGAGAAGCAGGAGTACTCGTCAATCACATTTTTAAATTATATGTTGCGGTTGTTGGAGGGGAGGGGACCCTCAAAGTCCCTGCTGAGATGTTCAAAGGGATGGGAAGCCTTTACCAGATGCGCTTGCTCGGGCCATAAAAGTGCGGTTTGCACTCTGCGCAAATTTGGCAATCCCTGGTCACGGTCCTGACCTCCTCGATGGAGTAGGGCAGGTTGCGGATCTTAATAAAGTGAAAGAAGCTGGTTACCCCTGGATGGCAGAGGTCCGCGTGGAGGGTGCAGAGGCGGTCTATCTGCACGCTGGCGCAGGTACCACGGGACAGGGCATCAGAAGGCTCGTTGAGCTTCCCAAGACGATACAAGATATCGTAGTTGTACGTGGACAACTCGATCCGCCATCGCAAGATCTTGTCGTTCTTGATCTTGCCCCTCTGTGCATTATCAAACATAAAGGCCACTGACCGTTGGTCTGTGAGGAGGGTGAACCTACTGCCGGCCAAATAGTGCCTCCAATGTCGCACAGCTTCTACTATGGCCTGTGCCTCCTTTTCCACCGAGGAATGGCAGATTTCGGAAGTGTGGAGGGTCCGGGAGAAAAAGGCCACGGGTCTGCCCGCTTGGTTGAGGGTGGCCGCCAGAGCTACATCAGACGCGTCGCTCTTGACCTGGAATGGGAGGGACTCGTCGACAGCGCGCATCGTGGCCTTCACAATGTCAGTTTTGATGCGGCTAAAGGCCTAGTGGGCCTCCATCGACAGGGGGAACGTGGTGGATTGGATGAGGGGGCGGGCTTTGTTGGCATAGTTAAGGACCCACTGGGCATAATAAGAAAAGAAGCCCAGACAGCGTTTGAGGGCTTTGAGGGAGTTGGGAAGGGGGAGTTCCATAAGGGGGCACATGCGTTCGGGGTCGGGGCCTATCACTCCGTTACGCACTACGTAGCTGAGGATGGCTAGACGGTTGGCGCTAAACACGCACTTATCCTTATTATATGTGAGGTTAAGGAGTTTTGTGGTTTGGAGGAATTTACGGAGGTTGGTGTCGTGGTCCTGCTGGTCATGGCCGCAGATGGTGACATTGTTGAGATACGGGAAGGTGGCTCGTAAATCGTATTGGTCAACTATTCGGTCCATTTCCCTTTGGAAGACCGAGACCCCATTTGTGACACCGAAAGGAACCCTTAAAAAGTGGTAGAGTCGCCCATCCGCTTCGAACGCAGTGTACTTTCGGTCACTCGTGCGGATGGGGAGCTGGTGGTAGGCGGTCTTGAGGTCCACCGTGGAAAAGACTTTGTACTGCGTGATCCTGTTAACCAGGTCGGAGATACGGGGGAGAGGATACGCGTCCAGCTGCGTAAACCTGTTGATGGTCTGACTGTAATCGATGACCATACGGTTTTTCTTCCCAGTCTTAACCACCAGCACTTGTGCTCGCCAGGGACTGTTGCTAGCCGCTATGACCCCTTCCTTTAGGAGCCTTTGGACCTTGGACCAGATGAAGGTCCGGTCCTGGGCACTGTACCGTCTGCTCCTGGTGGCGACAGGTTTGCAATCTGAGGTGAGGTTCGCAAACAACGAATGGGGGTCGACCTTGAGGGACACAAGGCTGCAAACAGTAAGGGGGGGGAATAGGGCCGCCAAATTTAAAAGTTAGGCTCTGCAGGTTGCACTGAAAATCCAGTCCAAGAAGTGCCGGTGCGCAGAGGCGGGGGAGGAAGAGGAATTTATAATTTTAAAAAACCCTCCCCTGGACCGTGAGGTCCGCTACGCAGCACCAGTGATTTGGATGGAGTGCGAACCAGATGCCAGAGCTATTTTGTGCTTTACGGGGTGAACGGGGAGCGCGTAGCGTCTTACCGTGTCGGGGTGGACGAAACTCTCTGTGCTCCCGGAGTCTGGTAGGCAGCTTGTTTCGCGACCGTTGAGGTGGATCTGTGTGGTCGCCGTGGAAAGCGTGCGGGGCCGTGTCTGGTCAAGTGTCACCGAGGCGAGTCGTGGCAGGAACGCGGAGTCGTCATCCAGGACGGAGTAATCACTTGCAGGGTCCTCCGTGCCAATCCAACATGGCCGCGCCCATCGGCCGCATGTGGTGGGGATGAACAATAAGGTGGCGCCCTGGGGTCACACGTGGAGTCGCGGGTACAAAATGGCGGCGCCCGGGGCCCGCACGTGGCGTCAGGGGCCCAAAATGGCGACGGCCGTGGATCACTCGTGGCGGTGGGGGTGGAGGCAGCGAGGTCCGCGGGCCGCACGGGGATCTAGAGGAGTGCGGGGGGGGGGGGCCCGCTTAGCGAGGCAGACGGCCGCGAAATGGCCCTTTTTGCTGCAGTTCTTGTAGACTGCGGTGCGGGCCGGGCAGCGCGGGCGGGGGTGTTTGGCCTGCCCGCAGAAATAGCAGCGGGGGCCCGAGGGCTTGTCTGGGCATCCTGCAGCGCAGGTCTGGGGGTCCGTGTCGGCGGGGTTGAGGGGGCTGTGCCACGCTGCCCAAGAGGCTGCCGCGCGGCTGGGGGCATACGCACGCGCGTTGCGGTCAGCGACCTCCAAAGAGGATGCGAGGGTCCGTGCCTCAGTGAGGCTGAGAGCGCCCTTCGCTAACAGTCTCTGCCGTATTTGGGGTGACTGCATGCCCGCCACAAAGGCATCCCTAATCAAGAGTTTGGTGTGCTCCGCAGCAGTGACCTGCGGGCAGGCGCAGTTTCTCCCTAGGACAATGAGGGCCCGATAGAATTCATCGAGGGACTCACCAGGGAATTGTTGCCTTGTTGCCAGGAGGTGCCGTGCGTAGACTTGGTTTACTGGCCTGATGAAGTGTCCTTTTAGGAGATCCATGGTGATATCATAGTCCAGTTCGTCCTCTATCATCGAGTAAACGGCGGTGCCCACGCACGAGTGGAGGATGTGGAGTTTCTGCTCCTTTGTTGGTTGATTTTCTGTAGTAGAGAGGTAGCTGTTGAAGCACGCCAGCCAATGTTTAAAAGTTGCTGACGCGTTTGCAGCATGCGGGCTGATCCGGAGGCATTCTGGCTTAATCAGTAGTTCCATTTTCAAAGTCTACCGTATTAAATTGATGCACCATCAATTGGACTCGAGTCGGAGTGAAGTTCCAAACAACAGGCTTTAATACGCTAGATGTGAGCCAGGCAATGGTCGTACAGAGAAAGGCCGACTGCCAGCCAACACGAGCTCTTATACCCCGCCTTGTAGGCGGAACTACCAACCTCTCAGCCAATCGGCGGGGAGTCACACGGCCAGCCACAACCAATTGGCAGAGAGGCACATGATTTGCCTAGGCCAATGGACAGCGAGGTTGCTGTACCAATGGCAGCCTGGTTCTCCAGTAATATGGTCTCTCTAGCCATACTACCACACTCACTTCGTGAAATGTTGGGTCCAGCTGACCCCTCTCTCATTTATTTAAATTTGTTGCTGAGCTTTCAATTATTTCAGCCTTCTTTGCTCCTGTAGATAAGACTACTTCCAATTTATCTGCCAATTCCATCAATTTGATTTGAGGCACACTTTTCAAACTTGCCACGGTTACATTGTCTATGTCCAGGTAAGATTGAGCTATGCCAAGAGGGTGGCACGGTAGCACAGTGGGTAGCATCGTTGCTTCACAGCTCCAGGGTCCCAGGTTCGATTCCCGGCTTGGATCACTGTCTGTGCGGAGTCTGCACGTTCTCCCTGTGTCTGTGTAGTTTTCCTCCGGGTGCTCCGGTTTCCTCCCACAAGTCCCAAAAGATATGCTGTTAGGTAATTTGGACATTCTGAACTCTCCCTCTGTGCACCTGAACAGGTGCTGGAATGTGGCGACTAGGGGCTTTTCACAGTAACTTCATTGCAGTGTTAATGTATGCCTACTTGTGACAATAAATATTATTATTTTCTGCAGCCTTCTTACTTAACATAACACATTCTTACTTGGTTCAACTTGTTTCTCACTCTTGTTACGTTCAAAAGTCAAAACTTCCCGACACCCAAGAATTAAGACATTTTAAGGCCCTTGACACGAGGCCCCAATTTTCTGTTATGAAGCACGCTAATGTTGTCTGCGAGGGTATCCCAACTTGGAACACCAGTTTATGGGGGCGTATAATTTTGTTTTGGTGTGAGTAGCCAAGTGAAACCCCAGTGTGAATAAATAACCCAGTCGTCATGTAACAATTATAAAACCATAAGACATTAGGCCATTCAGCCCATCGAGTCAGCTAGGGGTGGTGCCAGAGAACTGCAGAATTGCTAACGTTACACTTGTTCAAAAAAGGGTGCAAAGGTAACATCAATTACAGGTCAGTAAATTGAACCTTTGTGGTGGGAAAGCTTTTAGAAATAATAATTCAGGACAAAACTAACAAGACATATGGACAAATGTGGGTTAATTGGGAAAGCCAGCACAGATTTGTTAAATAGAAATTGTGTTTAACTAACTTATTTGAGATTTTTTGATGAGGGGACAGAAAGAGCTGCTGCGGGGAGTGCTGCTGTTGGACTTCCTTAAGGCATTGAAAGAAGGCTTCTGAGCAAGGACAGAGTTTATGGAATAAAAAGGACAGTAGCAACAGGGATATGAAATTGGTTGAGTGGAAGGAAACAGAGGTTAGTGGTTAATGCTTGCTTTTTGTACTGGAGGAGTAAAGCCAGCAGCAGTAAAGCCTATTCCAATGATTCTTCATCACCTGGCCATAGTAAGGCAAATCTCTCAGCATCGGTAGAAGGCTGTAGGATGAGTCTCTTCCTCCCGCATCCAGCTTTTGTAGTTTTCCAAATCAAGCAGCCTTTTTTCTCTGCTGTCCACATGGAAACTGCCTACCTAGGGTATTCACTGATATAACGGAAAGCTTCCTCTAAATCTAGTTTTGACAGTCATCGGACTTGAAACGTTAGCTCTTTTCTCTCCTTCCAGATGCTGCCACACTTGCTGAGATTTTCCAGCATTTTCCCTTTTGTTTCAGATTCCAGCATCGGCAGTAATTTGCTTTTTTCCCCCCTCTAAATCTACCTTCTTTCCCATACATAGAAGATAGGAGCAGGAGGAGGTGTTTTGGCTCTTCGAGCCTGCTCTGCCATTTATCACGATCATGGCTGATCATCCAACTCAATAACCTAATCCTGCTTTCTCCCCTTAACCTTTGATCCCATTTGCCCCAAGTGCTGTATCCAGCCGCCTCTTGAATATATTCAATGTTTTAGCATCAACTACTTCCTGTGTTAATGAATTCCACAGGCTCAACACTCTTTGGGCGAAGAAAAGTCTCCTCATCTCTGCCTGAAATGGTTTACCCTGAATCCTCAGATTGTGACCCCTGGTTCTGGACATACCCACCAACGGGAACGTCTTCCCTGCATCTACTGTGTCTAGTCCTGTTAGAATTTTATAAGTCTCTTTGAGATCCCCCCTCATTCTTCTGAACTCCAACAAGAGCAATCCTAACCTAGTCAATCTCTCCTCATATTACAATCCCGCCATCCCTGGAATCAGTCTGGTAAACCTACGCTGCACTCCCTCGAGAGCAAGAACATCCTTCCTCAGAAAAGGAGACCAAAACTCCACACATTATAGGTGTGGCCTCACCATGGCCCTGTATAATTGTAGCACATCTCTGTTCTTGTACTCAAAACCTCTCGCAATGAAGGCCAACATACCATTAGCCTTCTTTTCCGCCTGCTGCACCTGCATGCGTACCTTCAGTGACTGGTGAATAATTTTTTGATTTGTTTTATTATTGTCACATGTATTAGTATACAGTTAAAAGTATTGTTTCTTGCATGCTGTACAAACAATGCATACCGTACATAAAGAAGGAAGGAGAGACTGCAGAATAAAATATTACAGTTACAGCAAAGTGTAGAGAAAAGATCAACTTAATACGAGGTAGATCCATTCAAAAATCTGATGGCAGCAGGGAAGAAGATGTTCTTGAGTCAGTTGGCACGTGACCTCAAACTTTGGTATCTTTTTCCTAACGGAAGGTGGAAGAGAGTATGTCTGGGGTCCTTAATTATACAGGCTGCCTTTCTGAGGCAGCGGGAATTATAGATAGAGTCAATGGACGGGATGCCGGTTTGCGTCATCCACTGAGCTACATTCATGACCTTTTGTAGTTTCCTGCGGTCTTGAGCAGAGCAGGATCCATACCAAGCTGTGATACAACCAGAAAGAATAACCTCACACTTATCCAAATTATACTGCATCTGCCATTGATTTGCCCACTCACTCAACCTGTCCAGATCATGCTGTCAGATCTCTGCATCCTCGTCACAGTTGATCCTCCCACCCAACTTGGTATCATCTACAAACTTTGTGATGTTACATTTTGTTCCCTCATCCAAATCATTATATATTGTGAATAGCTGGGGTCCCAGCACTGATCCCCGTGGCATCCCACTAGTAACTGCCTGTTAATTTGAAAAGGTCCCATTAATTCCTACTCTTTGTTTCCTCTCTGCCAACCAGTTTTGTATCCGCCACAATACACTTCCCCCAATCCCATTCGCTTAAATCTTGCACAATAATCTCTTATGCGGGACATTGTCAAATGTCTTCTGAAGGTCCAAATATATCACATCGACTGGCTCTCCCTTGTCAAAGTTACATCTTCAAAGAATTCCAACGGATTTGTCAAGCATGATTTCCCCTTCATAAATCCATGCTGAAACTGACTGATTCTGCCATTGCTTTCTAAATGTTCCGCTATAAAGTCCTTGGTAATGGATTCAAGAATTTTCCCCACTAACTGGTTTATAATTAGTGGTCTACAATTCCTAGTTTTTACTCTACCTCCCTTTTTGAATATTGGAGTAACATTAGCTACCCTCCAATCTGCAGGGACTGTTCCAGAATCTATAGAATCCCAAAAGATGACCACCAATGCATCCACTATTTCCAGAGACACCTCCTTAAGCACTCTGGGATGCAGATTGTCGGGCCCTGGAGATTTATCCGCCTTCAATCCCATCCATTTTCCCAGCACCATTTCTCTACTAATATTGATCTCCCTCAGTTCTTCCCTCTCACTAAACCTTTCATTCGCCAACATTGGTACCAGGTTGTAAACAGTTGTGTTTCAACAGTCCCATTTACTATTAAGATGAAAGATAGTTGGGATCAAGGATGACTAATTATCATTTCTACCTAGATTCAACGTTAATGTGTTTCACGGGTCCATGGTGACTTATTTGTGTCCTCTTTTGTGAAGACAGAACCAAAGTATGTATTCAATTGCTCAGCCATTTCTTTGTCCCTTATTATACATTCCCGTTTCTATCTGTAGATTGTCTTTACCAATCTCTTTCTTTTCACATATCCATAGAAACTCTTAGTTTCAGTCTTTATGTTCCCTGCAAGCTTACTTTTGTACGTATTCTCCCCTTCTTAATCAATTCCTTGGTCTTTTTTTGCTGAATTCTAAACCGCTCCCAATCCTCAGATCTATTTCTTAGCCAATCTGTATGCTTCTTCCTTGGATCGGATACTTTTTCTAATTTCCTTTGTAAGCCATGGATTGAACCGCTTCCCCATTTTGGTCTTGTACCAGACAGGAATGAACAGTTGCTGCAGTTCCCCAATGCGTTCCTTGAATGATTGCCATTGCCTATCCACTGCCATCCCTTTAGGAACTCTCCCCAATCTATCAAGGCCAACTCATACCTCATATCTTCATAGTTTCCGTGATTAAGATTCAGCACCCTAGTCTCCGAATCAACTACTTCACTCTCCACCTTGTTAAAAAATTCTATCATGTTATGGTCGCTCATCCCCAAGGGGTCTCGTTCAGCCAGATTGGCAATGATTCCCTTCTCATTACACAGTACCCAGTGTAAGATGGCCTGTTCTCTAATTGGTTTCTCCACATATTGGTCAAGAAAACCATCCCCTATACACTCCAAGAATTCCTCCTCTACGGCATTGTGGCTAATTTGATTTACCCAATCTATGTGCAGATTAAAATCACCCATGATCACCAATATTCCCTTATTACATCTGTAATTTCATGTTTAATGCCATTCCCAACATCACCACTGCATTTTGGGGGTCTATATATGCCACCCACTAATGTTTTTTGAGCCTTTGTATTTCTCCACTCTATCCATACAAACTCCACATTGTCAGAGCTAATATCCTTTCTCACTATTGTGTTAATTTCCTCTTTAACCAGCAGTGCCGCACCACCACCTTTTTTTTATGCCTGTCCTTCCTGAATACTGAATACCCTGGCACATTCAGTTGCCATTCCTGGTCACCATGGACCCGTGAAACACATTAACGTTGAATCTAGGTAGAAATGATAATTAGTCATCCTTGATCCCAACTATCTTTCATCTTAATAGTAAATGAGACTGTTGAAACACAACTGTTTACAACCTGGTACCATCATATCTTTCTAGAACTTTGGGAAACTCGACTCAAGCATAAATACCTTGCATCTTCTCAGTAAAACAACCTAAGCCGTCCTTTGGTCTCTAACAAATCATTCAACCTGTCAGGCAGACTTCAGAATAGGTCACATAAACACCTTCATTTATACTAAATTTAATGCTATAATCCCAAAGTATAATGATCATATAAAGCTCATAATTGTACCAGACAATGCAATCCTGTTTGATCCCACTGCAGATCTCAAAAGGTTCCAATGTTGCACCATCATAGCTGGCCTTGCCCATCAGGTTATCATGCAGATTGTGCAGTTTAGGCTGCACCCAACTTTCTCCAGCAGCTTGAATAGACTGCCTCTACTAACATGGTTGAGTGCCCTGGTGGGGTGAGATCGATGAAGGCAATGTTTAGTGGTCTCCTTTGTTCATGACATTTCTCTTGCAGCTGCCAGACTGAGTGATCATGTTAATTGTAGATCTCCCAGTTCAGAAACCACTGGAACTTTGGCATAGATGCGCTCAGTCAAGATCTGCAGTCTGACAAGAGTAACACATGTGGAGATGCCGGCGTTGGACTCGGGTGAGCACAGTAAGAAGTCTTACAACACCAGGTTAAAGTCCAACAGGTTTGTTTCAAACACTAGCTTTCGGAGCACTGCTCCTTCCTCAGGTCCACCTGAGAAAGGAGCAGTGCTCCGAAAGCTAGTGTTTGAAACAAACCTGTAAGAGTAACACAGGCAAATACTTTCCCCACAATGTTCAGCAGAGAAATGCCATGATAGTTGTTGCAATGATTGCAGTTGCCCCGTTCTCCTAAAGGTCAGTTTGCATCACACATATCCAGGGCTACAGCATCAGCTGCTATTCCCATCCTAAGCAAGTCAAAGATTTGTTAAACACTTCTACTGTGGGTAGGATATCCAGCTCTGTCGTGCCAGGCAGGCTTTCTCTGGTGTCTGGAGCTTCAAACACTGTAGATGGTGTTTCAATGTTCCATTTTGCTCTGCCCTCTGTGTGCCTCTGCCTGATTTGCCTTGACATTTTTAGAGGTATGATGAAATGCGTTCTTCCAATATTTATCAATATTTCTATACTTTCTTCCATTATAAAAAATGTAATTATCAATGTAATTGTAATTATCCCTCAATTATCTTTTCCCTGATTCCCATTTCAAGTGCTTTGTACTTGCTTCAAAACTGTTAAATCTCTCAGTTTTTCCAGTTTTACTGGCAGTTCATCGACCCGAAACGGTAATTGTTTCTCCCTCCACAGATGCGGCCTGGTCTGCTGAATATTTGGGGGGGGGGGGGGTATTTACATTTTCAGCGTGGGTAGCTGTTTATTTTTTTATATATTTTCAATTCACGTGTCCCTTTTCATCCGTGGACTGCACCCCGATCAGCCACAAATCACAGCATCAAAAGGCCCACCCAGGACAGTTCAAGGCTGGGGACCGCTTTGCCCATGCGATGCATTCATTCTCTTTCTTCATTTTCGTTCTTGAAGCTGTCAATCTGTGGAGGAGCTGACCCTCCGGGGCTTCTCACGGGCAGTTTACCCCCGCCTTCACTCGACGTCCATTGGCGAAATCTGCCGGCGAGCAACGCCGAGGCCGCCCTCGCGCCGCCCTCCTTCCCGATCTGCGTCAATCATCGCCTTCGCGTCACAGGGTGAGGCGGAGCGGCGGCCGTGGGGGGCGCGCGTGCGCGTGCGGGCGGGGGGCAGCAGTTCATGAAAGCGCCTCCCTCCCCGCTCGCTCGCTCGCTCGCCTCCTCTGATTGGCGGCTGCCTGCCGCCTTCCAAGTGACGGTTGGAAAGGGGCGGGGGGTGGAGCGCGCACGCGGGGCTTGATGCCGATTGGCCGCCAGTGCCGTCCATCAAAAGCACCCCAGACGGCTGCCCTCCTCCTCCCCTCCCCTCTGCTCTGCCCTGTCTGTGGCTGGGGAAGTTAGGCTGTTACGTGAGTGGAAGGGCAATATCCCTATGGATATATTTTCCCGTTTTTTTTTCTAAGGTTGGGTGGGGTTTACTCCCTCCCTTACCAACTACATATTTTATAATTACAGGAGATGGGAGGGAAGAGGAGGCACACATATCCATCCGGGCTCCTGATTCACTGACACACCATCACCAAGGGATTGTGGACTGATAGAGGGAAGAGACATTTAAAAGAGAGAAAAAAAAGATCTGAAGGGGAAATTAAATAACAGCAGTTGACAGTGATTGGAGAGGACACAACAGGTACTGTCTCTCTGTGAGCGCTTCTTCTGTGGGAACATTGTTGCTGTGCTTGTTGATAAACTTCTGTTGTCAGGGATGGAAGGGGTCATGTTTGGTTTATTTTTCATTTTTGGTGGATTAAAGGGACTACATTTTTAAAATTGAAGCTGACAGTTGGATAGATCAGGTGTCGTTTTGAGATGGAGAATCGTCCTTTTCAGGGGGCTTGTCAGGTGGTCGTGCGTGCCTGAAAGAAGGGAAGATGCCATTCTGTAGTCTGCAAGACGGGCTATGAGGGAGTTTGCCCAGGTATTTGCTCTGATAGAAATGGCTGATGAGTTATGAATTATAGAATTATTGCTTAATCTCGGCGATATAAGAGTTTGTTAGTGTTTCGTGTTCGTGTTCGGGTTTTGCTATCGTATTCTTCAGTGATCTATGAGATTGAGGGAGCTTGTCAATGGTTGTACATAAAGGAGGCTGCCAGGTGTGGGTGTATCACAAGGTCCTCCAGTAATGCAAATGACGAAGTTCAGGAATATTCTACATGAAACTTGTGATTGCTGACCAGAGCGATGAAAGGGGGTTCTGTCCTTTATGGTCAGCTCGACCAAAAGGTCCTTGTCAGCAGAAGGAAGCAATCCCAACCATAACGGAGTAGCGTCGTGGTAAAAGGCAATCAACATCTAACTGCCTTCTCGATGGAGAGAGCAGGGGCAGGTCAGTTGTTTCTTACTGTGCAAGTCAATGTTCTCAACTATCTGTTGAAGTCAAAATGCCGCTTGCATCTTTTGGACAATAACTTGGAATCTGCACTATGATTAAGTAATGCCAGAATTTCAAACTTTGGTGAAAGATTAAATTACATTTAAGTAAATATGCATATTAAATACTACATTGTGTGTAAGACAGTTCCTACTGAAGTTAGTGCACATGGCCAAACTGATGACACTGTAGCCATGCCCTGTGGCTCGTCAGCGATTTCTCCATCAGGGGTTTTTCAATTAGCAGAACTTTAAAGAATGATTAAGAAACCAGATGCTATATATTTGATTAATTTATTGAATATATTGGAATGGGTGTCAGGATTTTACAAGATGCGAATGAATGATAAATGTAAAAGTTGTTTTTTGAGGCTGATGGGAACGCATATAGAAAGCCCTGTATTAGCAAGGATCAAATGGAGGATTAAATGAATGATGATGGGTGTACATAAACTACACTAAGGTGCAGGAACTGTGTAGCTGGTTACTTTTATGGTAAATTGCATAAGCAACTTTATAAGGAATAGGTTTTTTATGAAGTGGAATGGAGAAAAAAAACCCATGCACTATTTCAATGATGTAGTTGGAATTACTTTAATGTTTTAAGGTTCATTTAGCACAATCTCAGATTGGTGTGGCAGAAGAGCTCATTCTAATTGGTAGAGGCTTGTCACGAAGAATGCACTCTGAGTCCACTTGTCAACCAATCGGCATTCTCTTCTCATATAATATGAATTGTTGTCTTCCCCTTTTACTGGTATTCTTGTAAAGTGTCCTGATGGGTGCAAGATTAAAAGCTTCAACATGTCTCTTCTTTTCAGCAATACTAAAGTTCTGTCCGACCAAATGACTATAAACAGAAGGAATAGGAGCAAGGGTAGACCATACCCCTCAAGCCTGTTTCTCAATTCCATGTGAACATGACCATCTTTTGTTTCAACTCCCACTTTCCTGTCCATTCCTGATATCACTTAATTCCCTGAGAGACCAAAAAATCTGATTGTCCAAGACTGACTGCATTGGAATGTCAGCCTAGATTTTTGTGCTCAAGGTTCTGGAGTGGGACTTGAACCCACATTCTCCTGACATATAGGTGAGAGTGCTTTCAACAAAGCCAAAGCTGATACCGTCTAATATTAAATATGTTGCCTTGGATATATGGAAAATATATTTAGCAAACTATTGGGATTAAAAGCAGGCTATTTATCATGGTCTGAAAACCTGCACCATAGGATCTTGAAGGAAATGGCAGTAGAGATAGTGGAGGCATTGCTCATAATATTCCAAAATTTCCAGGATTCTGCAAATGTTACAGTGGATTGAAAAAAGGCTAATCTACCCCCCCTGTTCAAAAAGGAAGGAAGTCAGAAAGTAAGAGATTATAGACCAGTTAGTTTAATGTCTGTTGGTGAGAATCTGTTGGAATCCATTATTAAGGAAGTAGTAATGGGACATTTGAAAAGTCAAAACACAATCAATCAGAGTCAGCGTGGTTTTATGAAGGGTAACTAATTTGCTGGATTTCTTCAAAGATGTAACAAGGCGGCTGGATAATGGGAATCCTGTAGATGTAGTGTATTTGGACTTCCAGAAGGCATTTTGATAAGGTGGCACACAAAAAGGTAATACACAAGGTAAGATCCCAAAGAGTTGGGGTTAATACATTTGCTTGGATAGAGGATTGGCTAACCAACAGAAGACAGAGAGTGGGGATAAACAGATCTTTTTCTGGTTGGCAAGCTGTGACTAGTGGTGTGCCACAGGGTTGGGTCCTTGGCCCTAACTATTTACAATTTATATAAATGACATGGATTTAGGGATAGAATGCACTGTAGCTAAATTTGCAGATGACACTAAGATAGGTAGGAAAGCAAGTTGCAAGGAAATAAGACATTTACAAATGGATATGGATAGGTTAGGTGAGTGGGCCAAAATTGGCAGATGGAATTTAACACAGACAAGTGTGAGGTTATCCATTCTGGTTGGAGGAATAAAAAGGCAACTTATTATCTAAATGGAGAGAAACTTCTTAAAAGTTTGGTGCAGATGGGATCTGGGATTCCTCGTGCACAAATTGCAGAAAATTAGTATGCAGGTGCAGCAGGTAATAAGGAAGGCAAATGGAATTTTGACATTCATTGCAAATGGAATAGAATATAAAAGTAGGGAAGTGCTGTTGCAACTATAAAGGAAATTGCTGAGACCACATCTGTGCACAGTTTTTGTCCCCTTACTTGAGGAAAGATGTAAATGCATGAAAGATGGTTCAGCGAAAGTTCATTAGATTGATTCCAGGGATGAAGGGTTTGTCTCATGAAGAGAGATTGAGCAGTTTCGGCCTATACTCGCTGGAGTTTAGAAGAATCAGGATATCTAATTGAAGTATATAAGATTTAAAGGGGAGGGACGGGGTAGACATAGAGCAGATGTTTCCCCTTGTTGGACATTCTAGAACAAGAGGTCATAATTTAGACTAAGGGGTTACAGATTTAAAACAGAAATGAGGAGAAATTACTTCACTCAAATGCTTGTGAACCTGTGGAATTCTGTATCCCGGAGTGCAGTGGACACCGGAACACTAAACAAATTTAAGGAGGAGATGGCTGGGTTTTTAATTAGTAGTAGGATGAAGGTTTATGGGGTGTGGCAGGAAGTTGGAGATGAGGCCAAGGTGATATCAGTCGTGATCGTATTGAATGGTGGAGGAGGCTCGAGGGGCTGAATTTCTAACTCTTGCTCCTTATTCTCGTGTTCTTATGTTCCTATATAATTGAAGCAGCCACATTGAACAATCTCAAAAATTAAAAACATTTTGACATTAAAAAAGTGAAATACAGTAATACATCTTTGAACATATTTTCTTTGTATTGGAAGGGGCAATCTTTTTTATTTATATTGGCGAATATGCTCAGTTAGCTTCTGGTTGAAAATAACTTATGAAGCTGCATAGGTTACTATAAAGGGCATGGGAAATGAGAGGGTTGCATGATGGATTGATATGATGTACTCTTAAAAAAGAGGTGGCTGGAAAATTTCCACATGAGAATATGTTTACCTCGGAGCTATCTCTTTTTCCCATAATGATTTTCACCTATCGTTGACAAATTTATATTTTCTACAAATCAAAATTATTTAGATTTAAAGGGAAAATGATTGGTTAATATGATAACATTAAAATGGGAATGAAATTCTGCTGGAATACTGAGTTGCAACTGTGGCTAACAATTGGCTAAACAACAGAAGTTGGATTTGAGGCATTGTGGTTATTGTTAAGTGTTGCTTTTCAGAAAATCTGACTAAATGGTACAATACTTACATAATTACACTAACAAATATTTTTCTGGTTAATTTTAACATTTAACTGATGCCTATGTATGTTATACAGTAATATGTCTTACTAGGAATGGTTCTATGATACGTTTTCCCAAGAGCATGAGAGTCCCACGGCTCATGAAGGATGTAGGCATGACTTACAAAAGAAGCTTTTTCCCACAAATTCAAACTTGGTACTGTTATTTGATGAAGTGTCTGGTGAGCATCAGGATTTTGGTAGATTTCAGATGAGGCCAAATTTTTTTAATACTCTACATTGTTTCAGTCAGTGGTTCAAGGTATTTTGCACCGTCTACCTTCTTTCCTCTGTACACCATGAGTATAACGGATTAGTTGTATAATTAGATGGGTGAAAATGGCTATTATTTATATATATATATATATGATATATGTGTGTGTGTATATATTTAAAAAATGAGTTTACAACAAAAGTAAAGAGACAACAAAAATAGAACGACTAGGCAAAAAAGACATGTTAAAGGTAACCAGTTGGTTATCAAGCCAAAAAATATGTCATTTTAATTTGAGTATGCTTTGAAATTATTTTTGGTCCCAGATACTTTCTGCTTTATTGGAATTTTCTATGTGTGTTAATGTTGTTATTTGTTACCTCTTGTCAGACTAAATCCAAAAATCTATAAAATGAATTTGCTATGAGAGGCATGCATTCCATTGTAATTTCCTGTGAAAACCAGCCATTACAGGATATCTCATTATGAAAGTGTCCAGAATTTTTACCCTGCAGGTGGTATAAGTGATAAAACCTCCATTGTTATGGGTGCCACCAATTGATTGTAACTTCACATCCACATTTCAGAGAGTGTCTGGCGAAGCAATCATATCTATATTTGCCCCACAAATCATTCAAAATGTTTTCTAAAATAACATTTACAGTTTGTCAGGAACTGAAATTTCTAAGTACAAGGGATTTAAATTTAAAAAATGAAAATCATTAGTTTATCCATTAAATTGTCCTTAATACTGTCGCTAAATCTTGGCAGCACAGTAGCATAGTGGTTAGCACTATAACTTCACAGCACCAGGGTCCCAGTTTCGATTCCCGGCTTGGGTCATTGTCTGTGCGGAGTCTGCGCATTCTCCCTGTGTCTGCGTGGGTTTCCTGCTCCAGTTTCCTCCCACAAGTCCTGAAAGACATGGGGTGCGATTCTCCGCAAATGCGGAGAGTCGTGAAGGCTGCCGTGAAACTGGCCGTGTTTCACGGCAGCCTCCGCACCCCCTCCCGGGACCCGATTCTGCTCCCCGGTCGGGGCTAGCAGCGGGGCCCCGTGAACCTCGGCATCGCAGTCTTAGCGAACTTCGCTAAGCCCGCGCGCCAAGGGTAACGGCGGCTGACGCAAACGATGACGTCAGCCGCGCATGCGCGGATTGGACGGCTCCAATCCGCGCATGCGCGGATGACGTCATCATGCATATGCGTGAAACCCGCGCATGCGCGGGCCATTATGCCCCTCAGCCGACCCGCGGACTGATCCAGCGGGGCGGCGGAGGAACAAAGAGTGCGCGGGGTTCGGACCCGCTGCCCGCGATCGGTGCCCACCAATCGTGGGCCCATGCCACCCTTGGCACGGCCGTGGTACGGCTGTGCCAATCGGTGCTATGGTTCTCGAGAACGGCACTTTGCGGCCGTTTTCACGAACTGTAAGAGCAGGTGTGCTGGAGTTCGTGAAAATGGCCGCAAAGGCCTGGGAAATCGGCCCATCGGCTAAGGGAGAATCGCTGCTCGCCGTAAAAAACGGCGAGCACCGATTCGTGTCGTGGGGCGGCCGTGTGGGGGGGGGGGGAACAATAGCGGGAGGTCGGGAAAAATGTCGGGAAGGCCCTCCCGCTATTCTCCGACCCGTCGTGGGGGGCGGAGAATCGCGCCCATGCTATTAGGTAATTTGGACATTCTGAATTCTCCCTCTGTATACCCGAACAGGTGCCGGAATGTGGCGACTAGGGGCTTTTCACAGTAACTTCATTGCAGTGTTAATGTAAACCTATTTGTGACAATAAAGGTTATTATTATTATTATTACATTTCTATAGAAAACAAAGCCTCTAAGGAAAATAAATGGATAGGCAGGAGGCAAAGGGAGACAGGTTAAGGAAGACTCTGGTGTCTCATCACACACCTATGAAGAGAAATGATTGAAGATTTAAGTGACAATGGAACAAAGAGGAGGGAGGATGTGAGGTTTGAGCCAGCAATTATGGGTGGAGGAGATCATTAAGATCTACAAATTGTTTTGATATCATTGCTGCTGGTTTTTTAGTTCTAAGTGGAACTTGTTAATCACTGATTGCCTCACTTTCTGGGATTTCAATCTTCCTCACTGTGGTGAATGTATTCACCTAATGCATGTATGATACTGTAACCTATGACCTGGAAGTGGTGGTACGTGCTGCTTCCAGGTACTGCACTGTAACCCCGGTCTGGCTCCCCCTCTGGCTCCGCCCTCACCGGGGCCATATATAGACCGGCCGTCTGTGGGCGGCATTCATCTGTACAACCGACTCTGACTAGGCAAGTTCATGACTAATAAAGCCTAATGTTCACTCGCTCTCTCTACCTCTTGGTGAATTGAAGGTATATCACTCACCTTTCATATAATGGTGTCACCTTAACAAGTGCTCCAATTTGTATAGTTCAAATTATAATAATGTAAATTCACTCCAGCACCTTCTTACGTTTTTAAAAAACACGCTTGACTTGGTTCCTTCTGAGGCCTAATAGTTTTGACAAACTGCAAACTAGAGTTTCTGACCATGGTACTATTACAGGTACTGCTGCTGCTTGTAGCTACTCCTACTGGGAGATCGACTGTCATGGTATGTCACGTTCATCTGTCTGGAGCCATGCTCCCACATTCATTGTAGTTCATCTTCAACCACTCTGTGATGCCTGTTATCCAACTGTATCTTGGGCAATCCTTTCTGTTGACCTCCACTTCCCTCGCTAGAAGAGATTTCTGATCGCTTGCAGATAGCTCATTCTGAAAAGTGAGCAAACAGCAATGTTAAAATAATTGTTCTGAAAGTAGGAATCAAAGCCATTGCAGTTGAAATACCCCTGATTAGAATTCTCAGTTTTTTATTTACACTGCTTGTTTGAATGCTTTATCCAGCTGTTCGCTAATCAGTTAACTGCAGAAAATCTGGATATTAATGTCTTTCAATAAATGCTCACTTCTATTGTAATAAATGTAGCATATTCTGAGACTATCTGATTTTAGTTGATATTTATGAAGAACAGAATTGCAATTTCATTGCAGATAGTACACAGATGAACTCAAAACCCCATATATTACTTGAAACAACTATGTTGTTGTAAACAAGTATTTTCCGCCACTTTGGCTCTATGATTTTGCAAGCGGCTCTTCTGAAATCCATGCCACAATGCATCTTCAATGTGCTCCCTCATTAATCTCATTAAGCGACAAAGGGGAAATTTTGACTTTGGTTGCTCACGTAAAATGGTGCAATATCTGCTCAACCACCAGCTAAACACTCTTCCTGATTCACGTTGTCTTGAAAAGCCTATATTGCAAGTTTTGCAGCATCATTCAATCAGAATTATCTCCACAGTGTCACTGCTCCTTCATGCCCTCTGCCAAAATGAGAGCTGTTAGGCCAGGCACAAAGATGCTGAACAGGGTATTTTATTACTTGCATTTGTCTTTCAGCCAATGTGATTTGTTTTCAAACCATGTTTTTTTGCACTTAATGAAATGTAATAGAATTTGAGTTGGAATAGGCTACCATACATGAAAATGACGTGTGAGAAATAATTGGCACTGTACTTTGCTCGTTGAAATTTTCATTGTTGTGTGCTGGGAAGATTGTGTTTATAATGCTCATACCAAATTTGAATCAGACTAACCCATATAGAGTTTGTAAACAATGTTCAGAAATTGCTTGCTTTGTTGCTTTAATTATTTTATTTGAGCCACTGGGAACCGTCAATGAAATCTGTTCTAGTTTCTTGCATTGCTGCCTGTGGTGGATAGAAGCAGCTATTGCAACTTGTTACTTCATTGGATTTTGTTTTGTGCATTTGCAACATGTTTATTTAAATTTGTTCATGGGATGTGGGAATTGCTGTATAGGTCAGAATTTATTACCCATTCCTTTTTGCCCTTGAGAAGGTGGTAATGAGCTGCCTTCTTGAACCCGGGGTTTGGAACCTGTTGTCCTGCCTCTGTTCAGGTCGACCAAGATTTTCAGGAGGGCGAGTTGAAACGCAGGACTGCAAACCTGCCTAAATTCGTGTTGTGTTTAATTAAGCTTGTTAAAGGATTTTTGAAAGCACGTCTTTCTGAAGTGTTTCTGATTTGGTGGAGGTGCCTAAGATTTAGGAGCTGCCTGCTGAAGGCAGGCATGAATTAAGTTGTGAGCAAGTCAGGTGACCTGTAAACTTCTGGAACTTAAGTCTAAATGCTAATCATAAGTGAAAGGACTTATTCTTTTGAAGTAAAAGTTGCAATAGCCCATCACCGAGAGAGGAGTTAGCATTAAGAACTTTGTTTGTTCACAGGGTTGTCATTCTCCTGGTATTACATGAGCATCAAAGCAGTGAGTGGGGATGTTTCAACTCCAACTGAGCACCAGCAAGAGAGAATGTGGAAGTGGGTACTACACAAAGAAATTGAGACCAATGGTAATGAGGAGCAGCAGCCTGCACAGGAAGGACAGAGCTCTGGGCATCAAGAGACCAGAAAAGAAAGACAAGGGGCATGAAGGGGAAGGAGACACCACCCTACAGTGCAGACAGTCATGACTGAGAACCAGTGCGGAAAGAGACTGCAACTCTCTCGGTGGATCACGGATATCTGTGCCCTCAACAGTGTGGCCCTCAGTTTGTACCATTGATTGCTATGCGCGGCCAGTAGCAGTCAAGGTAATTTAGCCTTGAATTCTTTCATCACTGGACCTTTTCAGGGATCAGCTGTGGGTCTCATTGGCATTCCATAGGCAGCCGCTCACCAGTGCTTTGTCCAGGTGACAGGTGCTCTCTTTAGCAAGGCTGAACAGCACATCAGATTCACAACTGATGGGACACTGGGTGCAATGCTGGACCAGTTAGGCAGTGTCCTCCAATATCCTCCTGTATGAGTTCTTGGTCGTTGCGGTGGTCTGTAATATTCTACATTACATTGTCCTTCAGATATATGTGGACCTTGACAATAGTGAGGCCCAGAAAGGGGACCGCTCCTCGGGGGAAGAGCAGGAAGTAAAAAGGAGAAGAGGAGGCATTGGAGGCAGAGGGACATGATGCTGAATGAGGTGCTCCTGTTGCATGATGATGTGAACTCCTCTTGCCACCCTCTAGGAGGACCTCTCTCCTCCCTCATGGCTACTAGCATTGGCTCCAAGTTAACAAAAAGCGAGAGTCTTATCTTTTCCTGGGTGCCAAGCCTCCAGCTGCCCAGTGACATCTCCCTTGTGGTGCGGTGAAAAACATCAACACAAGCTGCAAGTCTGTCCTCCAGTGATGGCTGCTATGGGCAGTCTAAAGGAATCCCCCCTTCAATTGACCAGCCGCCATTCCTTCCCCCACCACCTGGATAGCACAGTGGATAGCACAATTGCTTCACAGCTCCAGGGTCCCAGGTTCGATTCCGGCTTGGGTCACTGTCTGTGCGGAGTCTGCACGTTCTCCCCGTGTCTGCGTGGGTTTCCTCCGGGTGCTCCGGTTTCCTCCCACAGTCTAAAGGTGTGCAGGTTAGGTGGATTGGCCATGCTAAATTGCCATTAGTGTCCAAAATTGCCCTTAGTGTTGGGTGGGGTTACTGGGTTATGGGGATAGGGTGGAGGTGTTAACCTTGGGTAGGATGCTCTTTCCAAGAGCCGGTGCAGACTCGAGGGGCCGAATGGCCTCCTTCTGCACTGTAAATTCTATGATAAACCAGTCTCCATATTTATCAAGGGCTCGCCCCTGGGAAAATCTAGGGCTTGCCCACTGGAGTTGGGCTTCTGATCCAAAAACAGACCTAGCTCCTGTTTCCCACCTCCAAGGCAAAAATCCAGCCCTTGCTATCTAACTTCAATGCCACAGACTATCTAATTTTACTGGCATTGTAGCGAACTGATTTCTGGTTGCAGATATTTCATGTTTCATTTCATGATATTTTGGGCTGTCAAAATAATGGGATTTGTTGAAGAATGTTGACTGGATTATGAAGAATGTTGACTGGATTATGAAGAATGTTGACTGGATTATGAAAGTTTTGTTGAATGTTGCAGCAAACTGATTAGGGGGAGGCGGTGGTGTAATGGTATTATCACTGGACTAGCAATCCAGGGTAATGCTCTGGGGACCCAGGTTCAAATCATTTGCTATGGTGGTTGTAATATCCCGCACGGGATACTCAATTTAGCATTGTATAAAAGGTCGGCCAGTAAGGCACCGACCGAAAGAGACCCGGTAGTGATCGACCAGGAAGTGTATGTACTGTATTGTAAATAAATCAAAGTTCTTTATTTTACTCGGTATGGACTCCCCATGTCCTTATTAAAGTAGAATTTGAACCAAGGTCCCCAGAGCATTACCCTGAATTTGACTTCAATTAATAAAAATCTGCAATTGAAACCATTGTTGATTGTCATTTAAAAACCAATCTGGTTCATTAATGTCCTTTTAGAGAAGGAAATCTGACTTCCTCACCTGGTCTGGTGACCTACATGTGACTCCAGACCCACAGAAAATGAGTTGACTCTTAAATGCCCTCTGAAATGGTCCAGCCCACTCAGCTGTATCAAACCGCTAGAAGGTTAATAAAATGGATGAAACCAGAGGCTCTGCCAGAAATTGACCCAGGCACTGGAAATGACATAGCCTCAACAACATCCTCCTTACTAACATCTGGGGGCTTCTGCCAAAATTTGTAGAGCTGTCTCACAGACTAATCAAGCAACAGCCTGACATAAAGGTAATGTCCCAGACACCACCATCACCATCGCTGAGTACGTCCTGCCTCACCGGCAGGACAGATCCAGCAGAGGTGGCAGCACATTGTTATACAGTCGGGAGGAAGTTGTCCTGGGAGTCGCCAACGTGGACTCGGGGCCACAGGTATAGGCCTTCTGACTACCACCTACCATCCCTCCCCCTCTTCAGTTAATGCATCTGTGCTTTTCCATGTTGAATGCCACTTGGAGGAAGCACAAGGATTGCAAGGGTGCAGAATGTATTTGGATGGCTAGTGGCTTGGTATAGAGGAGCTGCCTGAGCTCTAAATTACAAAGCTGCAAGACAGGCTCTGCGGCAGGTGGTGAGGAAACCAACTAGAAAACATACTTATTTTTGGCTGTTAATATTTTTATTGACGTTTACATTTGTACACTGCACAGGAGATGATTGAAATGGTTATTTACAAATTACATGCTGTTCCTTTTTTTTTGCCCACCTCCTCAACACCGCTGCTCCCCTTGCTTTCATGCTTCCTAGCGCTAGCTTTCCACGCTAGCATGGTGACCCTCCTCTTGGGGCTGACATTACTTTTCTGTGCCTGAACAACAGCTATTCCCCCTGTCTCCTCTTCAACCTCTCCTGCACTCCGCTACCCTCGCCCCTTCCTGGGAGCTGCTGCTTTTGCTCAAAGTGAGGTAGTACTGTCCCGCGCAAACATTGTTCAAGTCCATCACTTTTCTTTCTCTGCCTCTTCCTCAACGCTGCCTTGTCTGCCCCTTATACAGGCCATTCGTCTGCACAAACTCATCTGCCTCTGCCAGGGTGTTAAAATAATGCTCCTTGTTTTGGAATGTAACCCAGAGCCTGGCTGGGAATAGCATTCCAAATTTTACTCCACTTTTGTACAGGTCGATTTCGCCTGGTTGAACTTGGCCCTGCGCTTTGCCAGGTCTGCTCCAATGCCCTGATATACTCATATTCTGTGTCTTTCCCAGCTGCTTGCCTTTGTCTGCTGTGCCCAACATAGATCTTATCCTGATCTTGGTATCTGTTGGTGATTATTGCCCTTGGCCGCTCCCTGGCCTTGGGCTTTGTTCGCAGTGACCTGTGTGCCCTGTCGATCTCCGGTGGCTTGGGGAATTATCGGGTTGCTCAGAATCTGGGTCACATAGTCTGTTGCTTCCCTGCCCACGATCCCCTCTGGCAGGCCCACAATTCTGATATTTTGGCGGCAAGATCGATTCTCCTGATCATCGACTTTCCCCTTCAGACTCCTCTGGGTCGCCACCAATATTTTTATTTCAGCCTCCAGAGCAACAATCCTGTCGCTCTGGTCTGTCAATGCCTTTTCAAGCTCGAGGATCGTCGTCCCCTGAGCTTCCAGTTTCTTCCCCATTCCGTCGATTACCATTTGCATGTTGACCTATCTTGACCACCATTTGGGTCTCTATTTTAATCGCTTCTCTCATCTCCATCAATTCCTTCATCAGAAATACCTTGCATCCATCTCCTGGTGGGTAGGTGGGGGTACATGTATGTCCTGTACCCCTAGCCTCGTGGATTCGCCGATTCACTTGCTCGCTGCCCCTGACCTTGTCCTCCACTCCTACCTTCCCTGTGGCCTTTTGAGCTCCATTCGCTGTCATCCTCTCCCTTACTTGTTTGTGGGTAGAATGAGTCCGAATTTTCGGGCTAAAAGTGCCTACTTTATTGTATTCTGGAGGAGAGCCACCTGATGTGCGACTGCTCAATACCTCCCCATCACCGGAAGTCCAACTAGAAAACATACTTGATCTAATTCTACAATTGCTACAACACTGGCATCTACCTGGTAATGTGGAAAATTGCCCAGGTATGTCCTGTACACAAAATGCAGGACAAATTCTAACCAGGAAGGAGTCATCAACAGTACTATCAAGTGGCATCTGCTTCACAATATCCTGCCCACGGACGCTTAGTTTGGGTTTCACCAGGGCCACTCAGCTCCTGACCTCATTACAGCATTGGTTGAAACATGGACTCAAGAGCTGAATGGCAGAGGTGGGGCACGAGTGACTGCCCTCAACATCGAGGTCGCAGTTGACCGAGTATAGAATCAAGGAACTCCAGCAAAACTGGAGTCAATGCGAATCGGGGGGGGGGGGGGGGGGGGGGGAGAAACACTGTGCTGGTTGGAGACATACCTAACACAAAGGAAAATGGTTGTAGTTGTTGGACGTCAGTCGCCTCAGTTGTAGGACATAACTTAAGGAGTTCCTCAGGGTAGTGTCTTAGGCCCAACCATCTCCAGCTGCTTCATCAATGACCTTCCTTCCATCATGAGGTCAGAAGCGAGATGTTCACTGCTGATTATTGCACAACATTCAGCACTATTTCCAACTCCTCAGGTACTGAAGCAGTCCATATCCAAATGCAACAAGACCTGGACAATATTCAGGCTTGGGCTGACAAGTAGCAAGTAACATTCGTGCGACACGATTGCCAGGCAATGACCATCTCCAACAATAGAGAATCTAACCATCGCCGAGTACATTCAGTAGCATTTCCATTGGTGAATCTCCTACTATCAACATCTTGGGGGTTACCATTGACCAGAAGCTGAACTGGACCAGCCATATAACCATTGTTGCTGTAAGAGCAGGTCAGAGGCTAGGCATCCTGCAGCGATTAACTCACCCCCTGATTCGCTGATTCCCCATAGCCTGTCCGCAAGGCACTAAGCCAGGAGTGAGATGGAATACCCTCCACTTAGCTGTATGAGTGCAGCTCCAACAACATTCGAAATGCTTGACATCATCCAGGACAAAGCAAGCTGCTTAATTGGCAGCCCGTACATGAACATTTACTCCCATAGAACATAGAACATTACAGCGCAGTACAGGCCCTTCGGCCCTCGATGTTGCGCCGACCTGTGAAACACCTCTAAAGCCCATCTACACTATTCCCTTATCGTCCATATGCCTATCCAATGACCATTTGAATGCGTTTAGTGTTGGTGAGTCCAGAACTGTTGCAGGCAGGGCATTCCACGCCCTTACTACTCTCTGAGTAAAGAACCTACCTCTGACATCTGCTCCTGGCATTGAAGTAGACGCACTTTAAACCACCTTCCTTCCTGCCGGTACACTCCTGCGACTTTGAAACCTTACTCATGACCTCACTACTTTCAACTTCTTGTGTACTGGAGCTACAATTCAGGTTCCCAATCCCCTGCTGAACTAGTTTAAACCCTCCCGAAGAGCATTAGCAAACCTCCCCCCAGGATATTAGTACCCCTCTGGTCCAGGTGTAGACCATCCCGTTTGTAGAGGTCCCACCTACCCCAGAATGAGCCCCAATTGTCCAGGAATCTGAAACCCTCCCTCCTGCACCATCCCTGCAGCACCATCCCTGCAGCCACATGTTCAACTGCTCTCTCTCCCTATTCCTCGACTCGCTAGCACGTGGCACGGGTAACAACCCAGAGATAATAACTCTGTTTGTCCTGGATCTAAGTTTCTACCCTAGCTCCCTGAATTCCTGCCTTACATCCCTATCTCTTTTCCTACCTATGTCGTTGGTACCTATGTGGACCACGACTTGGGGCTGCTCCCCCTCCCCCTTAAGGATCCCGAAATGATCACTATCATGGATACACAGTAGCAGCAGTGTGTACCATCTTTTAAGATACGCTGTAGGAACTCACCAAACCTCCTGAGATAGCACCTTTCAAAGCAATGGCACTAACGTCTAGAAGGATGAGGACAGCAGACACATAGGAAACCCACCACCTGGAATTTCTCTCCAAGCCACTCACCATCCTGCATTAGAAAAATATTGCCGATCCTTTAGTGTTGCTTGGTCAAAATCCTAGAATTCTCTCCCTAACAGCACTGGTGCGTTCCTACATCACATGGACTGCATTGGTTCAAGAAGGCTGTTCATCACCACCTTCTCAAGGGCAATTAGGGATGGGCAATAAATGCTGGACTAGCCACGTTTATGAATGTTTTTTTTAAAAAGAGGATTCAGGAAACATACATGCTCATTTGGGCAGGTAAACTAGCAGAAAATGTTGTGACAAATCACTGGTAAGTGTGCAAGAGTAACTTCCTGAATTTCTGTCTTTGTTCTATTCCTCTTGCCTTTTCTTGTTTTGAGGAAGCACCTAACACTTGACTAGCTCTGGTCCACTAAGATCGCCATGCGAACACATATGGACAAACACTCATGTCCTGCTACTCGGTTTTAGAATATATTAACATTCTGTTGCCTCTTTTGGTAATACCATATTTAATATCTCCAATAGACCTATGTACAAAATAAAAAATGTTGAAGCAAAACTAAATACACAGATCTTTATTACAAAAATGCAATAACAGAAAAATCTTGGCAAGAATTAAGCCATCTTTCTTGGGTTCCGAGACAATTCCTGGTTAAAGGCTAAATCTGGTAGAGGTCGTCTTTGACTGCGAGATACATTTGAAATTCATATCCTCCCCATTGCGAACACAATTTACACCTTCATTTGTCTTGACCCTAGCACTTCCTCCACTGCAATTGGTATTTACCCAGACCTTTGTTATCTCTCAGGTGTCCAGTGTTCTCATTGCTGGCTAACAGGCACTGCATCATAGAAACTCCAACGCCCTAAAAGTCACTTCCACTGGAGGCCATGTGCTTAACGGTCGCACACAGGGTGGCTCCTTATTGAAGGCTTTGGTTTTGGCCTTTTCTGCCTGATAAATGGGCTATTTGGTTGGAAATTGTGTGAAATAAGTGGTGGGAATTCTCCTCCGAGATGGAATGTTGACGGGTTACTACACCCGGCAGAAATCGAACAAGGTGATGGCGCTAGAGGTGGAGGATCTGCGTGGTGCAGTTATAGGAGGCATGGCAGAGGTGGGGGTGTTGTCGCTGTCCACCCCATTGCCAGTGGGGCATTGATGGGGTTGTTTAAGGGAGAGCTTTGGCAGCATCAACTAGAGATGCAAGAGAACTGGCCTAAGATGATTGAGGTAGCCCCTCTTCACAGAGCCATGGAGCAGGTGGAGAAGCACCTGGAGTCACAAGGTGCGATGATCCAAGGGGTGGAAAGAGTGGTCACGGATCACTGTGATTGAATTGTGGAGTTGGAGGCAGAGGTGGCGATGCTGGAAGCGGTCTATAAGGAGTTGAAAGTAAAAGGTGAACGATTAAGAGAATCGGTCCAGTTGGCAGAATTTATACATTGTAGGCCTGCTGGAGGGGGTGGAGGGATAGAGCGCCACGGCCTGCTCCTCAAAGTTGTTGGCGAAGCTGTTGGATGAGTGGCATCTGTGAGAAGGACCTGGATGTGGACTGGGCACATCGATCCATAAGGTAGAGGCCAAGAGCAGGGGAACCACTGAGGGCGGTGATAGTAAGAATGCATCGATTCCAGGAGAAGGAAAAATCTTGAGGTGGGCGAGGACGAAGAGAGAACGCAGTTGGGAGACCAGCGGATCCAAATATACCAAGACTTTGGGACCGACCTGACCACATGGCAGATGGGCTTTAATTGGGTCAAAGCAGTACTTTTTGAAATAAGGTTGGTTCGGAGTGCTGTACCCAGCCAAACTTTGTGTGACTTTTAAGGGAAAGGAATATTATTTTATGACGCCCAAAGTGGCACACGATTTTATTGAGGAGTATAGTTTGGAAGACAGTTGAGCGGGGTATTGTTCTTAATGTTTTGGTTTCTGAGATGTCTGCATGATGTTTACCTATGCATTGTTCTGTTTTCACATGTTGGCCTTGTTGGTAGTTTACAGTGGTCAACCGGGGGGGGGGGGGGGGGGGGGGGGGGGGTGGGGTGGCAGCCGGAGTCCTGGGTGTGCCTTTCCTGTTGTAGGGGGAGATGGGAAGGCATTTTGGGGGGGAAGGGTAAGTTTGGGCAAAAAGGACCGAGGTGTTTGTTTCAGTTATTTTTGGTGGGCTTACTGGAGGTTAAGTAAGCGATTGGGTCGATGCAATCATAGAACATAGAACATAGAGCGATACAGCGCAGTACAGGCCCTTCGGCCCACGATGTTGCACCGACATGGGAAATCAAAAACTAAAGGACATCTAACCTACACTATTCCCTTATCATCCATATGCTTATCCAATAAACTTTTAAATGCCCTCAATGTTGGCGAGTTCACTACTGTTGCAGGTAGGGCATTCCACGGCCTCACCACTCTTTGCGTAAAAAACCTACCTCTGACCTCTGTCCTATATCTATTACCCCTCAATTTAAGGCTATGTCCCCTCGTGCTAGCCACCTCCATCCGCGGGAGAAGGCTCTCACTGTCCACCCTATCTAACCCTCTGATCATTTTGTATGCCTCTATTAAGTCACCTCTTAACCTTCTTCTCTCTAACGAAAACAACCTCAAGTCCATCAGCCTTTCCTCATAAGATTTTCCCTCCATATCAGGCAACATCCTGGTAAATCTCCTCTGAACCCATTCCAAAGCTTCCACGTCCTTCCTATAATGAGGCATCCAGAACTGTACGGAATACTCCAAATGCGGCCGTACCAGAGTTTTGCACAGCTGCAACATGACCTCATGGCTCCGGAACTCAATCCCTCTACCAATAAAGGCCAACACACCATAGGCCTTCTTCACAACCGTATCAACCTGGGTGGCAACTTTCAGGGATCTATGTACATGGACACCGAGATCCCTCTGCTCATCCACACTACCAAGAATTTTACCATTAGCCAAATATTCCGCATTCCTGTTATTCTTTCCAAAGTGAATCACCTCACACTTCTCTACATTAAACTCCATTTGCCACCTCTCAGCCCAGCTCTGCAGCTTATCTATGTTCCCGTAACAGCCTCCCCGAACAGGCGCCGGAATGTGGCGACTAGGGGCTTTTCACAGTAACTTCATTTGAAGCTTACTCGTGACAATAAGCAATTTTCATTTCATTTCATTTCATTTCATGGCCCTCTGTAACCTGCAACGTCCTTCCACACTGTCTACAACTCCACCGACTTTAGTGTCGTCTGCAAATTTACTCACCCAACCTTCTGTGCCCTCCTCTAGGTCATTTATAAAAATGACAAACAGCAATGGCCCCAGAACAGATCCTTGTGGTACGCCACAGTAACTGAACTCCATTCTGAACATTTGCCGTCAACCACCACCCTCTGTCTTCTTTCAACTAGCCAATTTCTGATCCACATCTCTAAATCACCCTCAATCCCCAGCCTCCATATTTTCTGCAATAGCCGACCGTGGGGAACCTTATCAAACGCTTTACTGAAATCCATATACACCACATCAACTGCTCTACCCTCGTCTACCTGTTCTGTCACCTTCTCAAAGAACTCGATAAGGTTTGTGAGGCATGACCTACCCTTCACAAAACCATGCTGACTATCCCTAATCATATTATTCCTTTCTAGATGATTATAAATCGTATCTCTTATAATCCTCTCCAAGACTTTACCCACAACAGACGTGAGGCTCACCGGCCTATAGTTACCGGGGTTATCTCTACTCCCCTTCTTGAACAAAGGGACCACATTTGCTATCCTCCAGTCCTCTGGCACTATTCCTGTAGCCAATGATGACATAAAAATCAAAGCCAAAGGCCCAGCAATCTCTTCCCTGGCTTCCCAGAGAATCCTAGGATAAATCCCATCAGGCCCGGGGACTTATCTATTTTCACCTTGTCCAGAATTGCCAACACTTCTTCCCTACGCACCTCAATGCCATCTATTCTAATAGCCTGGGTCTCAGCATTCTCCTCCACGACATTATCTTTTTCCTGAGTGAATACTGACGAAAAGTATTCATTTAGTATCTCGCTTATCTCCTCAGCCTCCACACACAACTTCCCACCACTGTCCTTGACTGGCCCTACTCTTACCCTAGACATTCTTTTATTCCTGACATGCCTATAGAAAGCTTTTGGGTTTTCCTTGATCCTACCTGCCAAAGACTTCTCATGTCCCCTCCTTGCTTGTGTTAGCTCTCTCTTTAGATCCTTCCTCGCTTCCTTGTAACTATCAAGCGCCCCAACTGAAATTTCACGCCTCATCTTCACATAGGCTTCCTTCTTCCTCTTAACAAGAGATTCCACTTCTTTGATAAACCACGGTTCCCTCGCTCTACCCCTTCCTCCCTGCCTGACTGGTATGTACTTATCAAGAACACGCAATAGCTGTTCCTTGAACAAGCTCCACATATCCAGTGTGCCCAACCCTTGCAGCCTACTTCTCCAACCTACACATCCTAAGTCATGTCTGATGGCATCATAATTGCCCTTCCCCCAGCTATAACTCTTACCCTGCGGGGTATACTTATCCCTTTCCATCACTAACGTAAAGGTCACCGAATTGTGGTCACTGTCTCCAAAGTGCTCACCTACCTCCAGATCTAACACCTGGCCTGGTTCATTACCCAAAACCAAATCCAATGTGGCCTCGCCTCTTGTTGGCCTGTCAACATATTGTGTCAGGAAACCCTCCTGCACACATTGTACAAAGAACGACCCATCTAATGTACTCGAACTATATCTTTCCAGTCAATATTTGGAAAGTTAAAGTCTCCCATAACAACTACCCTGTTATTTTCGCTCTTTTCCAGAATCATCTTCGCCATCCTTTCCTCTACATCCCTAGAACTATTAGGTGGCCTATAGAAAACTCCCAACAGGGTGACCTCTCCTTTCCTG
This sequence comes from Scyliorhinus canicula, assembly GCF_902713615.1. Taxonomy (NCBI): domain Eukaryota; kingdom Metazoa; phylum Chordata; class Chondrichthyes; order Carcharhiniformes; family Scyliorhinidae; genus Scyliorhinus; species Scyliorhinus canicula. Next base: position 46,183,430 of record NC_052148.1, on the reverse strand, counting down.
TTTCTAACCTCAGCCCATACTACTTCGGAAGAAGAGTCCCCATCTAGCATCCTTTCTGCCACCGTAATACTGTCCTTGACTAGCAGCGCCACACCTCCCCCTCTTTTGCCCCCTTCTCTGAGCTTACTAAAACACCTAAAACCCCGGAACCTGCAACAACCATTCCTGTCCCTGCTCTATCCATGTCTCTGAAATGGCCACAACATCGAAGTCCCAGGTACCAACCCATGCTGCCAGTTCCCCTACCTTATTTTGTATACTCCTGGCATTGAAGTAGACACACTTCAAACCACCTACCTGAACACTGGCACCCTCCTGCGAAGTCAAATCTGTGCTCCTGACCTCTCTACTCTCAATCTCCCGTACCCCAAAGCTACAATCCAGGTTCCCATGCCCCTGCTGAATTAGTTTAAACCCCCCCTGAATCAAGGAAGGTGCCTGGGCCTGATGGCTTCCCGGTCGACTCTTACAAATGGTTTGCAGTGGAATTGGCCCCACATCTCCTGGAGATGTTTCCCGATTCTTTGACGTGGGGAGAGCTGCCAGCCATAGAAATCATAGAATCATAGAATTTACAGTGCAGATGGAGGCCCTTCAGCCCATCGAGTCTGCACTGGCCCTTGGAAACGTCCATGCCTCCACCCTATCCCCATAACCCAGTAACCACATCTAACCTTTTTAAGGGCAATTTAGCATTGCCAATCCACCTAACCTGCACATCTTTGGACTGTGGGAGGAAACAGGAGCACCCGGAGGAAACCCACGCAGACACGGGAGAGAAAGTGCAAACTCCATACAGTTAGTCACCCGAGGCCGGAATTGAACCCAGGATCCTGGAGCTGTGAGGCAGCAGTACCAACCACTCTGCCACCGTGCCGTGAGGCAGCAGTGCTAACCACAGTGCCACTGTGCCGCCAGTGGCACGTTGGCTCAGGCTCTTAATTCCTAAGAAGGATATGGACCAATGTGAAGGTGCTGGCTCCTGAATTTGTTGTATTATTACTAGGTAGCAAAGGTGGAGAAGGTATGGCAGTGGTGGGCGGAGGAGGGAGCGGAGTGGGTGTACGTGGAGGGGGTGTCGTATGTGGGGGTACATTTAAGGGCCCTGGCTGTGCCCCCTCCTTCCATTTGTCCCGGGGCACTATTTTGGTGTGGGTGTATGTTAGTGCTGGCCTCTATTTGTGGGAATCATTGGTTTGCCCCGGCAGAGATGGATGTGACATTTAAGCGGTGGAATGGGGGAGGTGTGGAATGGGTCAGGGACTTGTTCATGGAAGGCAGGTTTGTAAGGTTGGGCGAGAAAGTATATATAGTTGCAGGATTTTGTACGGAATGAGGTGCCCTCTATCCCTCAGTTATCGGAGCGCACACTGTTGGACAGGTTGTTATTGCCAGATGAGTTGGGGGATGGGACGATCGTGGATATTTATGGATAGCTGGTGGGCACAGGGAAAGCGGCAATTGAGGAGGCTAAGTGGAAGTGGAGAGTCGTGAACACAGCCAGTCCATCTCACGAACCTGCCTCCCATTGACTCTATCTACACCTCCCGCTGCCAGGGGAAAGAGGGCAGCATAATCAAAGATCTCTCCCACCCGGCTTACTCATTCTTCCACCCTCTTCCATCGGGCAGGAGATACAAAAGTCTGGGAACACGCACAAACAGACTCAAAAACAGCTTCTTCGCCGCTGTTACCAGAATCCTGAATGACCCTCTTATGGACTGACCTCATTAACACTACACCCCTGTATGCTTTATCCGTGCCGGTGTTATGTAGTTACATTGTGTACCATGTGTTGCCCTATTATGTATTTTCTTTTATTTCCTTTTCTTTTCATCTACTTAATGATCTGTTGAGCTGCTTGCAGAAAAATACTTTTCACTGTACCTCGGTACACGTGATAATAAACAAAATCCAATCCAAATCCAAAGTGGAAGGAGTTGCTAGGCATGGAGTTGGGATGGGGGTGTGGAGTGAGGTTATTCACCAAGTGAATGCAACGTCGCCGTGTGCTAGGATGAGCTTGGTACTGTTCAAAGTGGTGCCTGGGGCTCATATGATGTGGGCTCAGATGAGCGGGTTCTTTCCAGAGATGGAGGATAAATATAAGAGATGTGGAAGGGTGCTGGCAAATCATGTCAACATGTTTTGGTCATGTCCAAGATTGGTGAGGTTTTGGGACCCGATATCTGAAGCACTCAAATTGTGGGGGTGGAAATGTCGCCTGGCTCTCTGGTGGCGATCTTTGGCTTGTTGGAGCTGCTGGATGGAAGTGGACCGATGTGGTGGCCTTCACCACTCTTGAGTGCCCTTCACCATTCGGTGACCACCGGCAAAATCGACTGGAGTGGAGGTCGGTGGAGCCACTGAGGGTGCTGGGGGATGTAGCAGAATTCCTTATGTTGGAAAAGATTAAGTTTGCCCTCAGGGGTCAGAGGGGGGTAGGGTTCTTGGTGTGATGGAGGTTGTTCTTGTCCCTATTCGTAGAGGTAGGATGGGGCAGGCGAGGCGGTGTTAAGAGGAGAAAGGGGATTGTGCTATGCTTTTGAAAGATGTGTTCATATTTAAGTCTACTCTGGTTTGAATAAAAATATATTTTTTAAAACGCCCTAAAGTCAGCTTCTTTGTTGCTCAATTTGTGCACCCTTGCAAAATTCTAGTTTTTCACTGTTTCCTCAGTGAACTGAATTGAAAATTCTTGGTTTCAAATCCTTCAATACATTGTGACAAATTTTGTGCAGCTCCACATTGTTTCTTAGCTATGTTGTCTTTGGCCTCTCCTATAGGTGGGAACTGCATCCATTATAATCAGGTGTTCTCCTTTACTATGTACACATTTATTCTTATGATAGCATGAGTCAAGCAGATAGATGCAGTCTTGGGCTGATATATGGCAAGTAACATTTGCGCTACACAAGTGCCAGATTATGAACATTTCCAGCCAGGGAGAATCCAATCACCTCCAGATGATGTTCAACAATAGTACTGTCATTGAATCCCCATCAACATCCTGGGAGGTTGCCAATGACCAGAATTTGAACCAGCCATATAAATACTGTGGCTACAAGAGCAAACTATAGTCTGGGAATTCTGCAGTGAGTAACTCACCTCCTGCTTCATAAAGCCAGTCCGCCCCATCCAACACCTTAAACATTCCCTTCCTCCACTGTTTGGTGTATGTTGGCAGCACTGTGTAACATGTATGATCTATCATCAGATGTGGTAATTTGCTTTGACTCTTTTAACAAAATCTTCCAGACCCAAAACCTCTAGCACCTGCAAGGACAAGAGCAGCAAATGTATGGATACATCACCATCTGCAAATCCCCCTCCATGGCACACACCACCCTGACTTGGAAATATATCATCATTCCTTGACTATCGTTGGGTCAAAATCCAGGCGCTCCCTTCCTAAAAGCACTGTGGGTGTACTTGCCTATGTGGATTGCAGCGGTTCAGGGAAGTAATCTGCCATCTTCCCAAGGGCAATTAGGGATGGGAAACAAATGCTGACCTTGCCAGCAATGCTCACATCCCATGAATGAATGCAAAAAAACCAAAGCCCCTCATTATATGAAAAATGAAAATGAAAAATCGCTTATTGTCACAAGTAGGCTTCAAATGAAGTTACTGTGAAAAGCCCCTAGTCGCCACATTCCGGCGCCTGTTCGGGGAAGCTGGTATGGGAATCGAACCGTGCTGCTGGCCTGGTTTGGTCTGCTTTCAAAGCCAGTGATTTAGTCGTGTGCTTGAACTGGATACTATTCTCTCATGTGTGATCACATGTGCTTCTCCAATCTTCGTAACGTTGGGCTGAGTGAAACTTTAGTGAAATGAGACTATATATTGACAGTGGCTCCACAAGAATGCTTTAAGTTAATAATGAGCCACCTGAACAGGACTGTTACCTTTATCAATATTCCACTGCAATATTATTGCTTTACTAGCACAGTTAAGCTATTTCAACAGCAAAATAACCTCACAGCATTACGTGTCCATCTAGAGTTTTTCAAACTCGGGGTCACGGTCCGAGGTCGGGACGGTCACAGAGCGATCAGTCATTGCACTCCCAATTGCAGGAGAAGTGCCCAACAGCCGCGACTGGCTTTTAGGTTGAGAATGCCACCGGCGTCCGCCAGCAGCCGCAGCTCCATCTGATTGGCATCCAGGTTATCCAATAAGTGATTAGCTTACCGAATGTCACATTCAACGTCTAATTGTTCCATTGACCAATAGAAGGAGGCTGGGGGCCTGTGAAGGACACGGAGAACGGCCGAGTGAAGTTTGTGTGAGGGATGTGAATGGTGGTTCACGATGCTGACAGTCAGCACTAATTCACTAGTTTCCACAAGTACTTCAATGCCTGCATCATCACAGGGAGGAGGAAGTATGTAATAGATACATAAACAGGGATTGCAGCAATTTGTTTGTTCTTCAAATTGAGATCCAAGAAGAAGGCACCAGTAGCAATCACAGAACATAAATTATGTGTGGTTCTCCTCTGGGGCAGGCAAGTGGAATTTAAGCACGAGCATGTGAAATCTGTTGAATGGTTGAAACCTCTGCAATCTTGTAACTATAATATGTGCTATAAGTCATCAGTCTTCACAAATAAAACTCATGGATGCCATGTGCAATTTTTTTTTAAAAAAGAGAATGCCGTCTGCATACATGCCCCTCAGGCAGATCCGGCAGTGCTCACGCCCGGTGCCCAACGTGGTAGACTGCCACCTCCTGACGTTGGGTGTGCTATCCCAGTACCATCTCATCCTGGCGTCAGCACGCTGTCTCAGTGCTGACATCTGCGTACTGTCCCAGGACCAAATTTCTTTTAAAAATGGCAGTCTTCCCACCAGAAGTGGTGAAAGAGCAGGTCACGCGTCCAGCACGTACACTGATGTCACGCGATCCGTGTTTTGGCCGTGAAATCATGGGGAAGAGATTCCTTCATTTTGTAGCTGCCAGCAAGCAAGCAACAGGAGTGTGTGAAGAACTGAAGATGGGTCAGTTAACAATAAGGAAGAAAGGGCCAGAGACCCAAACAGACCAGAATCTCACAACTGAATCTGCTGGTGAGAGTTACTCGGGAGACTCCATGGCAGGACAAAGCCGTGCTGGTGTGAGCTCCAGTACATCTGATGAACAACCCATTAAGAAGATGCTGAAATCCTGTACAAAGCAGTATAAAGATGATTTCTTTAGGTATGGCTTTATTAATTGTGGCAGTGCAAATCAGGATGCAAAGCCCACTTGCATTATGTGCAGGGAAGTATTGGTAAATGAAAGATTAAATCCTCAAAACTTCAAAAGCATTTGAAGACTAAGCATGGCGGTTTCGAGGACAAACCTCTTGATTTTTTTCAAAGGGTGAAGTAAGAACTTAAATTATCAGCTGAAGCCCTTAGCAGAACTGCAACATTGAGGACAAAGTAAGTGAGGATCAAGCAGGCTCACCTGTCGCATTAAAGGTAAGCAAAAAGTCAGCCACGAAGTTCGGGCAGTGTGGGTCACGCAGGTTGGCCAGCATGGGTCGAGAAGGTCGGCCAGCGTAGGTCGCAAAGTTTGGCTGTCCGCTGTGGGTCCTGAAGGATGGCCGGTTGGTAAAAATGGATCACGGTTAAAAAAGTTTGAAAAACACTGATCTAGAGTACTCTTGTAGAGTCCTGGACTTGAGTATCGAAGTTATAAAGTGACATCTGTTTGATCCTGACATGCTATGTTATGGTTCCATTCCCTGAAGCATAAGGATACCTGGAAACTAGAGCATTTGGTGGGTTTCTGATTCTATTTTCGAAGTGTAACCTTAATTTTGAGCCTTGATTTTGTAGTGGGAATCCAGCAGCAGCTGTAGCTGTCAAATAACATAGAACAAATTAAACCTTCATTGTAAGGAAAACAAGTGGTGACATTCAGGATTTTCAATCGTGCTGCTGACTTGACACCCAGGATAATCGCAGCAATACTAGGAATCCACTGTACAAGAGACACACCATTTTCTCATTGTCCTTAAAGGTTGACAAAAATTCATTGCAAACGACCAGAAAACTATCGACAAATATTTTTTGTTGTGAGGATAAGAATGTAAGGTTCGTGTAATCCATTAGCTTTATTTCAGATTATTTCAGAAGTGTGGTTCCCTTTTGAGGGACTGAATCTCCCATCCTACCATCTGCAGGAATCATGGTGGTCAGGGGCAGAGATTTGTGGCGGGAGTCCAATAATCAATTTCCCAATATTGAGAAATCAGGTTAGAATTGTGTTCTACTGATATTGATGGCAGGTCAACTTTCCCGCTGAAGATCGTGGGGAAATCATTTTGCAGCTCATGAATGCTCAATACCAGGTGAATACGCAGGAATCTTGAGCCCTCATCAAATTTCAACCCCACCAGCGGGAATTTATGCCCTTCAGTTAGCTAACTGGTCATTCGACGCTGCCTGTAACATTGGTGAGTGGGAAGAGAAGATGCAAGCATGTTTTATAGGGAAGGATCATTGGAGTCTAGAGCAGAATCCTGAGAGGAGAACAGAGGTTATTTATGAAATGTAGGGGTGGTGGCATTGAGAGAGAAAAAGTGGGATGTGGTAGGGTGGAAGGGTCAGGGTATGGGTATGGTGGGTGTAGTTCTCATTGGGTGAGTCATTGAAGGGTACAAGAATGGTGGCATGGATAGCTGGAGTGGACAGAATCAGGGTGCATGGACGCTGTGACTGGTTTGGGCTCATCAGGGAAGAAGGCATGTTCAGGTCATAGGGTCCAGGGTGATGGGGTAAGGTTCAAAGGTTACAGAGAGGAGAGTGAAGATCGCATGGGGAGTGGAGTCAGTGGTAATGCGGAGATGTTTGTGGGTTATGGGGGAGGATAAAAGTGGTGTGGAAAGTTTGAAAAGTGAGTCCAATCATCATAAGAGGCAGCTCAGCAGCAAGGCAACATGTTTAATGGCCACCTGTGAGACATCGAGGTGGGAAGAGGATCTTCTGGGTGAGTGGAGCTCAAGGTCAGCACATTTGGACAACTAAAGAGACGCCCTAATAATCTTAGTGCTATAGCACCTCAACCTCTCTCCAGGTATCCGTTCTCCTCAAGGAGTTGGGGAGTTGGGCACCTAAGAGTGGAGGAGCATTAGGCAGATATCCCAAGGATATTGAGGGAACCGTGGTTTACCAAAGAAGTGGAATCTCTTGTTAAGAGGAAGAAGGAGGCCTATGTGAAGATGAGGCATGAAGTTTCAGTTGGGGCGTTTGATAGTTACAAGGAAGCGAGGAAGGATCTAAAGAGAGAGCTGAGACGAGCAAGGAGGGGACATGAGAAGTCTTTGGCAGGTAGGATCAAGGAAAACCCAAAAGCTTTCTATAGGTATGTCAGGAATAAAAGAATGACTAGGGTAAGAGTAGGGCCAGTCAAGGACAGTGGTGGGAAGTTGTGTGTGGAGGCTGAGGAGATAAGCGAGATACTAAATGAATACTTTTCGTCAGTATTCACTCAAGAAAAGATAATATTGTGGAGGAGAATGCTGAGACCCAGGCTATTAGAATAGATGGCATTGAGGTGCGTAGGGAAGAAGTGTTGGCAATTCTGGACAAGGTGAAAATAGATAAGTCCCCGGGGCCGGATGGGATTTATCCTAGGATTCTCTGGGAAGCCAGGGAAGAGATTGCTGAGCCTTTGGCTTTGATTTTTAGGTCATCATTGGCTACAGGAATAGTGCCAGAGGACTGGAGGATAGCAAATGTGGTCCCTTGTTCAAGAAGGGGAGTAGAGATAACCCCGGTAACTATAGGCCGGTGAGCCTCACGTCTGTGGCGGGTAAGGTCTTGGAGAGGATTATAAAAGATACGATTTATAATCATCTAGATAGGAATAATATGATTAGGGATAGTCAGCATGGTTTTGTGAAGGGTAGGTCATGCCTCACAAACCTTATCGAGTTCTTTGAGAAGGTGACTGAACAGGTAGACGAGGGTAGAGCAGTTGATGTGGTGTATATGGATTTCAGTAAAGCGTTTGATAAGGTTCCCCACGGTCGGCTATTGCAGAAAATACGGAGGCTGGGGATTGAGGGTGATTTAGAGATGTGGATCAGAAATTGGCTAGTTGAAAGAAGACAGAGAGTGGTAGTTGATGGGAAATGTTCAGAATGGAGTTCAGTTACGAGTGGCGTACCACAAGGATCTGTTCTGGGGCCGTTGCTGTTTGTCATTTTTATAAATGACCTAGAGGAGGGCGCAGAAGGATGGGTGAGTAAATTTGCAGACGACACTAAAGTCGGTGGAGTTGTAGACAGTGCGGAAGGATGTTGCAGGTTACAGAGGGACATAGATAAGCTGCAGAGCTGGGCTGGGAGGTGGCAAATGGAGTTTAATGTGGAGAAGTGTGAGGTGATTCACTTTGGAAAGAATAACAGGAATGCGGAATATTTGGCTAATGATAAAATTCTTGGTAGTGTGGATGAGCAGAGGGATCTCGGTGTCCATGTACATAGATCCCTGAAAGTTGCCACCCAGGTTGATAGGGTTGTGAAGAAGGCCTATGGTGTGTTGGCCTTTATTGGTAGAGGGATTGAGTTCCGGAGCCATGAGGTCATGTTGCAGTTGTACAAAACTCTAGTACGGCCGCATTTTGGAGTATTGCGTTACAGTTCTGGTCGCCTCATTATAGGAAGGACGTGGAAGCCTTGGAACGGGTGCAGAGGAGATTTACCAGGATGTTGCCTGGTATGGAGGGAAAATCTTATGAGGAAAGGCTGATGGACTTGAGGTTGTTTTCGTTAGAGAGAAGAAGGTTAAGAGGTGACTTAATAGAGGCATACAAAATGATCAGAGGGTTAGATAGGGTGGACAGCGAGAGCCTTCTCCCGCGGATGGAGGTGGCTAGCACGAGGGGGCATAGCCTTAAATTGAGGGGTAATAGATATAGGATAGAGGTCAGAGGTGGGTTTTTTACGCAAAGAGTGGTGAGGCCGTGGAATGCCCTACCTGCAACAGTAGTGAACTCGCCAACATTGAGGGCATTTAAAAATTTATTGGATAAGCATATGGATGATAAGGGCATAGTGTAGGTTAGGTGGCCTTTAATTTTTTTTCCATGTCGGTGCAACATCGAGGGCCGAAGGGCCTGTACTGCGCTGTATCGTTCTATGTTCTATGATATTTCCCTGTGGACATTCCAAAGATGTCCAGGCATTCCCAATCCCCTCTGCCCATGACCACATTTACTCCAGCTTCTCAGACTGTGGTGAGTACACCTGCCTTTATGTAGGAGACCAAAGTAAGTCTGGGCCCTCCAGGCCTCAGTCTTCCAGAGGATGCCAAAGTCATCACAGACAAGAGAATGTAATAGTCAACAGGCTGCGGGTATTGGGGAAAAACCCAGACAAAGTGTTAGAGTGAGAAAGATTAAAGTAGTTTTTCATGAACCCTGATGTACAATCATATGTAGTTTTGGCACTTGTGAGTATATGCCAGCGAGCACTGATTGGAAGTCTCCTGGATTCAGTCTTGCTGCTAGTTATTTTTGGTCATTCACAATCCACCCCTTCCAGATGAAGAAAATACAGCACAGAACAGACCCCTCTGCCCACGATGTTGTGCCAAACTTGGGGGCGTGGGCCTAGGTAGGCTGCTCTTTCAGAAGATTGATGCAGATTTGATGGGCCAAATGGCCCCCTTCTGTACTGTAGTGTCTTTGATAAGCATTTGGATTTGCAGTCCATCACTATAGATTAACAATCCTTGAGAGACTGCATTCAAGCTTTGTTCTTTTGAAATCCTCACTCTATGGTGAAGGGGACATGGCAGCAGGTCTGGCCCAAGTGGTTCTCATAACAACAAGATCTCAGCAAGATGTAGAGCTGCTATTCACTCTGCTCCAGTCATGGCTAAGGATGAAGATAGGCAGGGAGGTGGAGGCCTACAAAGGGCTTGCAGGTGAATAAAATGGCGGCCATCTGGTGACTGCAAATCTCCATCTTCCCAGCAAAATGGACCTGCCTACCAAGGGCTCATGTGGTTAGTCTTTCTATTATGACAAGGCAAAAGTCTCTCTGTAAACTCTTGAGGGCAGTTAAAGCAGTGAAATAGTGTGAGTGGGAGGCTTCTCATATATCGCTGTCATCACCTTTGTCAAAGAGCGATGTCTCTATGTGCAGGCATGTAATAGGGAGTGGGACATACATTATTGGTCCCCCTGGATGTCTTTCATCAGAGAGCATGTAGACCGACTCCTCCGCCTCTTCTGCCATTCTGTTCAGGGCCTCAGACAGCTCTGACTGAAATTCCGTCTTCTCTTTAAATCTCCAACAACTTTCTACAGCAATTTTCAGATGTTCACCATCAGACTCTAATTTCGCAATGATCACCTCCAAGTGCCAGAGACCTAGACCAGGGATTCCCAAACTGTGTTCCGCAGAATCCTGGTGTTCCGTGAGAGTCTGCCAGGGGTTCTGCAGGAGGCCGGGCTGACTAAAACAATTTGAGCTCTTTCCAACTCGTCCAACCAGAATCCGGAACCTGATTAGACGAACTGGAAGCAGCACAGTACTAAAGTATATAGATCAGAGTGAATGCAGACGGTAGAGCAGGGTCTGTGAGGAGGCGCAAGGAAGAGTGGTCAGGTCTCCTAAGATGGGGAAGGCGGGTAAGAGCAGCTGGGCATGCGAGGAGAGGACAAGGAAGAGTGGTCGATCCACACTGGGGGACAGGAGGAATGGCAGGATCTGCGCGGGTGGGGATGGAAAGAGGGGACGGCCCTGCAAGTGCAGTGTGGGGAGTAACAATAAGACCCAAGCCAGAAACAGGGCAGTCGGGTCCCTTGCTAGGGGCGGAGTGGACCACTCTGGCGCCATGGCTGCATCGTAGGTCGGCGCGTCCTGGATAAGAGGAAATATGTTGGAGCTCAGCCGTGAGTAGAGTATCTGGATCTTCTGAGCTTCCGGAATTGGGTCTAGTCCAGACCTGATGTAAACTTCGAAACAAGCTAGCCAATGTTGAAAGTCCTTTTTGGCGTTGCTTGATTGCGGATCCAGCTGCAGGTGATCCGGCTTGATGCGGAGGTCCACCTTCTGAAAATCTTAGAGTAATAAATTGATTCACGATCAATTGCACAGAGACAAGAGTTGAATACAGCTGAGGCTTTATTACTCTAAGATGTGTGGCCTCCTACAGCAGCTGGCAAAATGGCTACTGTACAGGGAGCACACATATTTATTTATACTCCGCCTACTGGGCGGAGCCAGCTGGCAGGGACTACCCCGTACCTGTAGTACAGGGTCTTACTACACATCTCCTAATATACACAACAGTGGTGATTACCACAGAGGTGTGTGTGTGAGATGAGAGAGGTGTGTGTGTGTGTGTGTGTGTGAGATGAGAGAGGTGTGCTTGAGAAATGAGAGCGGTGTGTGTGTGTGTGAGATGAGAGAGGTGTGCTTGAGAAATGAGAGCGGTGTGTGTGAGAAATGAAAGAGGTGTGTGCGCGTGTGAGATGAGAGGTGTGCGTGTGAGAAATGAGAGAGGTGTGCGTGTGAGATGAGAGGTGTGCGTGTGAGAAATGAGAGGTGTGCGTGAGAAATGAGAGGTGTGCGTGAGAAATGAGAGAGGTGTGTGTGAGAAATGAGAGAGGTGTGTGTGAGAAATGAGAGAGGTGTGTGTGTGAGATGAGATGTTGTGGTAGTCACCACTGATGTATTATATTGTACATGTGGGTTTTGCGGTAAGGCCCCTGTACTAGAGGTACGGGGATAGATCCCTGCCTGTTGGCTCTGCCCAGTAGGCGGAGTATAAATGTGTGTGCTCTCCGTATAGCAGCCATTTTGTCACCTGCTGTCGGGGGCCACACATCTCTGTGTAATAGCCTTGATTACATTCTATTTTCGTCTCGTCGTAATTGATAGTGCATCAGAGGTGTGTGTGTGTTAGTGAGAGATGAGAGAGGTGTGTGTGTGTGTGTGTGTGTGAAATGAGTCTGTGTGTGAGATGAGAGAGGTTTGTTTGTACGAAATGAGAGGCATGTGTGTGTGAGATGAGTGTGTGAGAGATGAGTGTGTGTGTGTGAGATGAGCATGTGTGTAATGAGATGAGTGTGTGTGTGTTGAGATGAGTGTGTGTGTGATGGGATGAGTGTGTGTGTGTTGAGATGAGTGTGTGTGTGTGATGGGATGAGTGTGTGTGTGATGGGATGAGTGTGTGTGTGATGGGATGAGTGTGTGTGTGATGGGATGAGTGTGTGTGTGATGAGATGAGTGTGTGTGATGAGATGAGTGTGTGTGAGATGAGATGAGTGTGTGTGTGATGAGATGAGTGTGTGTGTGATGAGATGAGTGTGTGATGAGATGAGTGTGTGTGATGAGATGAGTGTGTGTGAGAGATGAGAGATGAGTGGGTGTGTGTGTGTGAGAGAGAGAGAGATGAGTGGGTGTGTTTGTGTGAGGGATGAGCAAGTGTGTGTGAGTGCGAGAGATGAGAGCAGTGTGCACGGACTTGCGATGGGCGACTGCGCGCAAACATGCGATGGGAAAGTGCGTAGGTGCGCAGGTGTGATGGTAGAGGGTGAGTATGTTTGTCCAATATGAGAATCCAGCATTCCAGCAGCACCCTTCCCATTTAGACCAAAGGTTCTCCCGCTGTTAATGAAGGGCTGTCCAGGTGCCGTTTAAATATGGCATCTTCGACATGAAGACCTACTTCTTGCCGATCCTGCCATGAGGCACGATGTGAACCATGCCCATGCATAAATAATACAGTGTGCAGAGCACGGCTGCATGTAATCACCCATCCCATTCTCCAAAATTCTTTGGACTCTGGAATGGTTCCTACAGATTGGAGGGTAGCTAATATAACCCTGCTGTTCAAAAAGGCAGGTAGAAAGAAAAGGGGAACTATAGACCAGTGAACCTAACGTTGGTAGTAGGGAAGTTGCTGAGTCCATTGTCAAGAATTTCAAAGCACAGCATTTGGAAAGCAGTGGTGTAATCAGACAAAGTCAGCATGGATTTACAAAAGGGAAATAATGCTTGACAAATCTGCTGCAATTATTTGAAGATGTAACTAGTAGAGTTCACCAGGGAGAGACGGTAGCTGTGGTTTATTTAGACTTTCGATAAGGTCTCACATAGCAGATTACTATGTAATGTTGGATGTAAAGTGTATGGGATTGAGGGTATTGTATTGAGATGGATAGAAAGCTAGTTAGCAGACAGGAAGCAAAAAGTTGGAATAAATGCGTCTTTTTCAGATTGGCAGGCAGTGACTAGTGGGCTACCGCGGGGATCTGTGCTAGGACCCCAACTGTTCACATTACATATCAATGATTTAGATGAGGGAACTAAACGTATTATCTCCAAATTTGCAGATGATACAAAGTTGGGTGGGAGGGTGAGCTGTGAGGAGGATAGATCATAGAATTTACAGTACAGAAGGAGGCTATTCGGCCCATCGAGTCTGCACCAGCTCTTGGAAAGAGCACCCCACCCAAGGTCCACACCTCCAACCTATCCCCATAACGCAGTAACCCCACCCAACACTAAGGGCAATTTTGGACACTAAGGGCAATTTAGCATGGGCAATCCACCTAACCTGCACATCTTTGGACTGTGGGAGGAAGCCGGAGCACCCGGAGGAAACCCACGCACACACGGAGAGAATGTGCAGACTTCGCACAGACAGTGACCCAAGCCGGAAATCGAACCTGGGACCCTGGAGCTGTGAAGCAATTGTGCTAACCACAATGCTACCGTTCTGCCCTTTTGCAGAGATGCTTCAGCGGGATTTGGACAGGCTTAATGGACATCTGCACGGCAGATACAGTATGATGTGGACAAATGTGAGGTTATCCACTTCAGTAGCAAAAATAGGAAGGCAGATTATTATTTGAATGGGTGTAAATTGAGAGTGGTGCATATTCAGCGAGACCTTGGTGTCCTTGTGCATCAGTCGCTGAAAGTAAGCACGCAGGTACAGCAGGCAGCAAAGAAGGCAAATGGTATGTTGGCCTTCATAGCAAAAGGATTTGAGTATAGGAATAGAGATTGTTTGCTCCAATTGAATAGGACATTGGTGAGGCCACACCTGGAGTACTGTGTGCAGTTTTGGTGTCCTTATCTGAGAAAGGATGTTCTAGCTGTGGAGGAAATGCAGCGAAGGTTTATCAGGCTGATTCCTGGGATGGCGGGACTGTCCTATGAGGAGAGACTAAATCGGTTACGATTATATTCACTCTAATTTAGAAGAGTGAGAGGGGATCTCATAGTAACTTATAAAATCCTAACCGGATTAGACAGGGTAGATTCTGAAAGAATATTCTCGATGGTGGGTGAATCCAAAACTAGGAGTTATAGACTGAGGTGGGGAGAAATGTTTTCACCCAGAGTGGTGAAGCTGTATAATTAACTACCACAGAAGGTAGTTGAAGCCAAAATGTTGTGCAATTTCAAGAAGGAATTAAATATAGCTCCTGGGGTTAAAGGGATTAAGGGATATTGGGGGAAGGCTGGATCAGGGTACAGAACTTGATGATCAGCCATGATCATAATGAATGGCGGAACAGGCTCGAAGGGCCTCCTTCTGCTATTTTCTCTGTATGTTTCTATCCTCTTCACCAGCAGAACTCTCACCACGGAACTTTAGCCTGGAGTGGAAGATTCCACCTGAAGGTCGTACTTTCGAAAATAGCAGATTTTTAAAAAAAATATGACTGTGTGTGTCAATAGTATATATAGGTTGAAAATGGTAGGCACAAAAGGTGTAATTATGATGCTGACTGCTTTTGATTTCACTGAGCTAATGTTGCTGTAATAGTGAATTAAAGCTGTTTTCATATTAATCTGGTTACCCTCCCTTCCCTGGGTTGGTTTCAGTCCTTTTAAAGAGCAGTACTTGCTACTTGACCTATAATTACATGTCTTCTCACAGTTGAACATGAAAATCTTTCCCTGGTGGAGCACATGGCAAAATCTTAGCGTTACAGCCCTTTATTTGACATGATTTTTGACAATATAATCACTCATTCCATTTGATTTCTGGAATGTTGATCCTCAACCGAGATAGGAAAATAAGAGGACAAGTGAAGAGGGACCTCAGAAGAGTGCATACTTCTGCCACCATGTGTTAATTCAATATTATTGAAATGACGTAGCTGTTCCTTGAAGCATTTTTCTATCTGGTTGATTCTCTGTAACTACGAAACTGGAAAAACTGTTGGGTGGGATTCACTGTTTCCCGACGGCAATTTCGTCATCGGTGATCCGGCGGAGAATCCCTTTTGACACTGAATTCGGAGGCAGCGCCTGTTTGACGCATGTTTTGTATGATCTGTCCCCTCCGAAATGGCATCATCGCGTCGCCCACCACACGTCATTGGGATGCCTCAGTGCATCACCTGAAGGCCCTCATCCAATGCTCCACCCCCGATGGGCCGAGTTCCCGACTGTGCGGTTGACATGTGGTCTCAGTGGTCGTGAAACCTGGCGTGGTGGCTGCGGACTGTGTCCAGTGCCGCCACAGTTGGGCGGGAGCCATGCAGCTGGCTGGGGAGAGGGGAGCTTGCGCAAGGTCTGGTGGGGGGTGGCCGGAGGGCACTATCAGGCAGGTCGGGTCAGCGCATGGCCGCCGCCACGTTGTACGGCACGACCGCTGCAGGTCGTCACCGTGCATGGCCACGGATCCAGCCATTCTCCAGCTGTTTATATTGTGGTAGCCGTTTACGCGCTGCGGCTGCTAGCCCCTCACGGTTCGGTGGGGGGTGCCGCTGATTTTTTTAACGTAAAACGCCACAGATCCTCTGCACTTAGGCCCAAAAGTGGTGAATCCACCCAATTTTGTTCTTCGGAGTCCCCATCTCACTGAGGAGGCTGCAGGCCAATCCATTTCCATCAAACTGCCTGGAAAACTCTGCTCTCATTTTGTGACAGTTGTGACAAATTAACCGCAACAACTGAGACAATCCACAGCATCCTAAATGAAACGAGCCACAAGATTCTGAAAAAAATGTCAGTTCATTCTAATGTTGTAACTGCGTTCCTGAAAAGTGTAACTTGCCGCCTCTCCTGCTCCCTGATCCTCTGGCTCGCCATTTCACCTGCTCTCTGGCCGTCCTGGTAACCATTAATTGTGTTTGCTGAACCACCCAATTGCCTCTCCTGCTCACCCTTCCCTCTCCAGAACCCTCGCTATAAGCATGGGCTTGTGAGCTGAATGGCAAGTGGCAGGAAGAGCATCTTTGAGTTGCTTGGTTGCAAATGTAAGCCACAGGCTGAAGAGTTAGTGAGAGGGAAGGTCGGCAGTGACCTGAGAGGGTCAGCAAGAGGGAAGGTAGGCAGCAACCGAAAGGGGCAATAAATGAGAAGGTCAGTATCAACTGGGAGGGTTGGCGAGACGGAACGTCAGCGAAAGGGAGGTTTCTGTTATTTATTCAAGGGATTCAGGAGTCTCTGGCAAGGTAACATGGAGAGTGCCAGTAAGAGGGAAGGTCGTCAGCAACTGGGCAGATTGGAGAGAGGGGTTGGCAGTTACTGGAAAGGTCGGCAGGAAGCGGGAGAGGCCCCGATTGGGGGTCTCAATCCTGTGTCAGGCTTAACACAAAACCAGATTAAATCAAAACTCGTAACATTAAATGTGAATTTGGGTCCCCTTAACTGACCTACGTTAAATCGAAATGACATAAAATGAGGGCTTACTGTAATTGAATTAGGGTAATAACATTGAGTTGCTCAAAGATTGGTATGGGAGATTGGGTTTTCATTCATGGTGCATTGTCCGCAGTACTGGGGAAATATGGAGCTGTTCCATTGGCATGATTTCAACTGAACTGCTCTGGGACTAGTATGCTACCGAATCAAATAACTAGGGCTTTAGACTAAATAGTCTGGGAGAGGAACTGCTTTTCCGGCGCAATGTGGCCATTGGATCGCGCCCAATGACTTTTTAAAAAATCATCTTTAGAGGGCAGCACGGTGGCCTAGTGGTTAGCACAACCGCCTCACGGCGCTGAGGTCCCAGGTTCGATCCCGGCTCTGGGTCACTGTCCGTGTGGAGTTTGACATTCTCCCCGTGTCTGCGTGGGTTTCGCCCCCACAACCCAAAAATGTGCAGAGTAGGTGGATTGGCCACGCTAAATTGCCCCTTAATTGGAAAAATTAATTGGGTAATCTAAATTTTAAAAAAAAAATCATCTTTAGAACTGCAATGAAGTTACTGTGAAAAGCCCCTAGTCTCAACATTCCGCCGCTTGTTCAGGTACACAGAGGGAGAATACTTGACGATTTTGAGTTCTTTTAGCCCTCAGTCTGGTCTCAGTAAACTCTGAGGTATCAATTATCTTTTATTTCAAACAGCTTGCAAGCTTGACTCACTCTGATTACAGCAGGACCACCACAGTTCCTGAGATCCCCAGAGCAAGTCAGGACAAAGGGACAAAGCATCTCATTTCATATACATTCAGGTAGCATCAAGTTTCACATACACACGACCAAATAAGGTAATGTTAACGAATGCAAAATTCCCATAGGTCTTCCTCACACATTCTTTGACCTAGCCATGTATCCTGATAGGCCCACTATATATTCCTCAGCCCTGGGGGCCCCTTTCACCCAACATCCTTTGCAGCACCCTTTGCACAAAGACCCGGTCCTAATGGCTAACCATCCCCCCTCCTGGCCATGCTTTTCCCAGTTCCTTTGTTCATTCCCTGCAACCTGGATTAATGCCTATAAATGCACTATCCTAATCTTTGGCTCTCCTATACTAGGCTCTACCTCTACACTATCCTAACTAATTATCCCATTTTATACCATGCTCTTTTGTTCAATTCCTCATACTGAATGTCCAAATTACCTAACAGCTTCATCTGAATCTAACATTCATAACAAGGGGGATGAAATAAGAGGCCATGATACAATAGCCATTATAGTGGTACGTTTGCAAAGTGATGATGGCTGGGACCTGAACATTCAAGAGTATTTGACATTTTGGAAGGACAGGAATAAAATAAAAAGAGATGGGATGCTCTTTAAATAAAGGATGAGATCAGGAAAATAGTGAGAAAAAAGGTTCAGAGGATCAATGTGTGGCATCAGTTTCGCTGGAGGTAAGGAATTATAAAAGAGATAAGTTACAGTGGGAATAGTTATATAGCTCCCTGGCAGTGACTATGCTGTAGGACAGAGTCAACGTCAAGAAATAATGGGGACTTGTAAGAACGAAACTGCAATAATCATGAGAGACTTTAATCTTTATATAGATTGGACAAAGCTAATTGTCAAAATTAGCCTGAAGGATGAGTTCATTGTGTATTTGAAACAGTTTCTTAGAACATTATGTTCTGGAACCAGCCAGGGAACAGGCTCTTTTAGACCTGGTAATGTGTAATGAGGTTAGATTAATTAATGACCTCCGAATAAAGGATCCTGTAAGTAAGAGTGATCATAACTTGATAGAATTTCACATTCAGTTTGACAGTGAGAAATTTTGGTCTGAAACAATGGAGGAACTTCACTATCAATAGAGAAAAAGTATGAGGGAAACTAAAAGTCAGTTGACATAAGATGGCCTGCATCTATATAACCATAGAAAAGTTACAACAAAGAAAGAAGCATTTGGTCCACCTTGCCCATGCCATCCCGGGGACACCTCGGCCCCCTTTCTAATCACCCCCTTCCTGCACCCAGTCCATAGCCCTGTAACTTACAGCACTTAAGGTGCAGATCCAGGTACTTTAAAAAAGTGTTTAGCGTCTCTGCCTCCACACCAACTCGGCAAATAATTCCAGACCCCCACTACCATCTGCATAAAAAAGTTCTTCCTCATCTCCCTTCTACACCTTCTGGCACTTACCTTGAATCTGTGTCCCTTCATTCTAGAATTCTCTGCAATGCCCACCTGAGACTGCGACATGCTATGCAGCATCCTGGCAAGATCCACCTGAGACAGGGACATCGAGACTGGGACACATCTCCCAGCATCTGGGACATGCTCTGCAGCGCCTCGGCAATGTCCACCTGAGACTGGGACATAGTCCGCAGCGCCTCGGAAAGCACGTCCCCCAGTGTGTGAGACATTCTGTCGAGGCCCTCAGCCATGGCTGTCACTGACTGTGCAACGCCTTGGACACCATCATGCACGGTGCTGACATCATTCTCCAGGCTCTCCGTTTTTGTAGCCCCATCATCATGTGAAATACAAGGAAATTAAGGGTTCTGGGACTGGCAGAAAAGTAAAGTTATATCCACAATCTGATCAACCATAATTTAATTAAGAGTAGAGCAGGCTTGATTTGCCGAATGGCCCACTCCTGCTCCTGTTTCTGATAATTTTTTGATTTGCCTGATGGTCGTAATTCTTACTTCCTCTGGAGTCCAAAAAACGACCTCAGCCTTGAAAATACTCAATTAATAAGTATTATGGAGTGGAAAATTACAAAGATTCTCAGCCTCAGTGATGAAGTGTTCACTTACATCAATCTTGTATGATTTGCACTTGCATTCTGAGATCACACCCACCCTTCAGATTCTAGATGCTCCAGCCAGAGGAAATAACCTCTCGACACTTACCTTCCAAACAGTGTATTTTTCACCTCTTTCTTCTAAACTATGGAGAGCATAGGTCCAATTTACTCAGCCTCTCATCACAGGACAGCCCTCATTCCAGGAATCAATCTTCGCTTCAGTGCTCCAAAGCAAAATTGTACTCCAAACATTTTGTAACCTTCACAAAAGACTCAAAAACCCACTGAAAATAGTGGAGAACCAAGGGCTATTGATAATGGGGAAGATAAAGTTTTCAGAAAGCACTTGTCAAGCTAATAGAACTAAAAGCTGACACATCTCCCAAATCAGATGGTATACATTTGACAAAGGTTGGTTGCAAGAATAGTGGCTGCAATAATGGTGGATGAGTGTCTTGTCAGTGTTTAATACTACTTTGCAAGAACAGAATTTGATGCCGAGCCACATAAAGGAATATTAGGGAAGTTAACCAGAACTTGGTCAAAGGAGTAGATTTTAAGAAGCCTTGAAGGAGGAAAGAGAGCCAGAGAGCTGGAGGAGTGTAGGGAGGAAATTCCAGAGCGGAGAACCTTGGCAGCTGAAAGCACGGCTGTACTTTCCCAACTCAGCCATCGGGGAAGCTGGCCTGAAATTCATTCTCAAACTGATTTTTTTTTTGTTTCCTTACAATTGCTTCTGTTGTGGGAACATGTAGTAAATTTATTGAATATCATTGCCAAAACCCATAATCTATTTCTAAGATGAATGGCAATCGATTAGATTGCTCTTTCATCTTTATAAACACCAAAATAATGCCAGTGTGGTAGAAAATATACAATTTTCAGTTTAGCTAAACTGTAATTGGTTTGATTGATAGTGTTTTGTCAGGCAAGATGCAATGCCATCCTTTGTTTTAGGCGTTCCTGCCATTAGTGTCTCTAGGAAAGGAACATTAGTGCAGAAAACTGAGTGGCATGCTCCTTTGGCAGCTTGTTAAAGCACAGTTGCTGGATGATGAAGCAGAAGTGGAGATTGTAGGAGCGTTTTCAGGGACTGAGTATTGAGCTCGCTATTACGTGGGAGATTTCCCCCACCTAATTGCAGTTCAGCTAACAGAAAGACTCTCGGAGACAGCAACTTTGGTTAAGATGGCTTTACTTTCCAAGCTTGAGGGAGAGTGATTTGGATAACGTCAAAACCACTCTGCTTTACGTTGCTTCAGGTTCAACAATTATACAATTTCCAAAAATCAGTAGCCTACCCCAGGTGGACTCAATCCAATCCTTGTAACTGTAGATTTTACCTTGACTTTAGGCAGCATGGTGACTTCGTGATCAGTTCGTGATTTAACTCTGTTCCCTGTCCTCTTGTTTTTCAAGACCCTCGCTTCCACTGTCTCTTGCTCTCCCCCACTCCCATTTCTCTTATCTTAGTGTGGTTCCTGCTGGTACCTTTGTCTGTCTGAGCGCAGGCTGCTGGAGCTGCTGTTAAGAACTGCTTATTGAGCTGGCTGGGTTATTGCTGACCACATTATTTCTGTCTGATTTGGTCTGCCTTAGGAATGTTGTTAAGTTAGCTAGCTTACATCCCATCATACATTTCGGCCACTACTGTTTCCAAGAGTTTAAATGCTTGTTACTGCTATGTTCTAAGAAGACATGTTTAATGGTTAATAATGATTATTGGATATACTTTCTATGATTAGTTTCAATCCTCAATAAGCTAACTTATGTAGAGCTATTCTAGTGTTATCCTTGCTATCCGGTTTTAAGAGGTCTCATCTCAGGACCCCCCCTTCAGATAGATCAGAATATGACAAAACTAAAAATGTCCTTTAAAGTTTGTGAAATAGCGGGCGGGATTCTCCCAAATCCCCGTGATGGCCCAACGCGGCGTAAAAAAATGGCGCAAACCACTCCGGCGTTGGGCCGACCGGAAGTTGCGGAATCTGCAAGGGTTGGCGCCGCGCCACCTGGCGCCAAAGGGCCGGCGCGAGTTAGCAGATGCGCAGAACCGCCGGCGTGGTTCAGTGCATGCGCAGACTGGCCAGCGTACTCTAGCACATGCACAGGGGGGTGTTTTCTCAGCGCCGGCCATGGCAGAGCCCGACAATGGCCGGTGCAGAAGGAAGAAGTGCCCCCATGGCACAGGCCCGCCTGCAGATCTGTGGGCCCCGATCACGGGCCAGGCCACCGTGCCCCCCCCCCCCCCCAAGGGCCAGATCCCCCTGCGCCCCCCCGAGGATCACACCAGCCGGCCTACTAGCCAGGTCCCGCCGTATGGGACCATGTCCAATTCACGCCGGCGGGACTGGCCAGAAAGCGACGGCTGCTTGGGGGCCCGGAGAATTGCTGGGGGGCTGCTGCCAACGGCCCCCGACCAGCGTGGCGTGATCTCCGCCTTAAAACCGGCACCGGAGAATACGGCAGCCGTGGTCGGAGCAGAGGGGATGGATTCTCGCCGCCCCGGGTATTCTCCAACCTGGCAGGGGGGTCGGAGAATCCCACCCAGCAAGTTCCAGACTGAAAAACATGGGTAGTAGTTTTGAAATTTGCGGCCCTTGAATTGACCTCCCCTTCCTGCTGAGGGACATTGAGACTTCTTATGGGGGAGAGGGAAAAGGTAGGAGAAAGAAATGGTGAAAGGGTGGGAAAGAAATTACTGGTGTGAGAACTGCACAAATTTAAATTATAAAAGGTTGTAGGATCAGGAATCTAGATTACTGTTCTATACCATGCCTGTTTGTTCTCTGGAAAGCTTGTTAAGCTTGGTAATATTGGAATATCATACACACAAACCGAGAACTTAAAAGTCTAATTTCAAATGACTTTTTAATGTAAATGAAGCACAAGGGGCTGGATTCTCCGCCGTCGGGATGCTCCGTTTTGCCGGCAGCCCGGGGGTTTCCCGACGGTGTGGGGCTGCCCCACAATGGAAACCCATTGTCCTGCTGGCGAAACGGAGCATCCCTCCGGCGTGCTGAACCAGAAATATGGCGTGGCGGGATGGAGAATCCAGCCCAAGTTATTTTTGTTGGTATGATGACACACTTTTTGTGACCGGCAATATGATATTCTGTGGTCAATAATACTTCTTTTCAGGTGCAAGATACAGCATGCTGCGAGGTCTTGCAGCTTTGTATCACAGACAAGAAAACCTACATTAGTAACTTTGATGTACAGGGTATTCATAGAATATCACTTGTGATGTAAGCTAAGCATTTAGCTTGTAAAGTTTGGTTAACTCAGTCAGATGAAAGAAGGATATTTAGAAACCAGCTGCAGTTAAAATCCATGCCCTGGTCTGACTCAAAATAAACATTAGTACAGTCTGGTCTGGTTTTCTAACTAGAAGATTGGAGGGAAAAGTGAGATCATGTTCACTGTGTGCAACTTCTTTTTTGAGTTTGTGCATAATAGATATTTAGTTATGAATGTAGCTGCTAGTTATTCAAACCCAGGAAGTACCTGAAAAACCCTGTTTTTGGCATATTTAATGAGTTGAAGTTGTTCAAGCAACAATTTGAATGAATTTCAACCTCCAGCGACTGTTCCACCATGACACCCAGGTCTTGTTGCACTTCCCCTTTTCCTAAATAGCCACCATTCAGATAATAATCTGCCTTCCTGTTTTTGCGGAAGCTGATCCTTATTGATTGGAACTTTCAGAGGAAAAATAGAGCAACTAACTCCCGCAGTTAAGAAGGACGATAAGAATGAAATACTATGTTAAATTATCCGTCATAAGAATAATTTAGCATATGGATTGTAACCTTTCAGGAAATGTTGGGATATCTGCTGCAAATATATGGCTACCATATTACTATTGTATATTTGCTTTTTCAAAGTCACACCACCATTATGGCACAGAAGGAGGCTATTTGGCCCATTTAGTCCATGCTGGCACCCTGCAGGACCTCAAAGGTAGTAATCTCAGGATTGGCAGACAGTGCCACATGCTAGTCAGAGTAGGAATGGCAGAATAGCCAAGATAAATACGTGGCTTGAGGCATGGTGTAGAGGGACAGGTAGTATTGAGGAAGCAAGGGAGTTGCAGAAGGAATTGGACAGGCTAGGACAGAGGGCAAAGAAGTGGCAGATGGAATTCAATGTGGAAAAGTGTGAGGTTATGCACTTTGGAAGGAGGAATAGAGGTATGCACTATTTTCTAAATGGGGAAATGCTCAGGAAATCAGAAGTACAAAGGGGTCCTTGTTCAAGATTCTCTTAACGTTAACGCGCAGGGTCAGTCAGCAGTCAGCAATGTTAGCATTCATGTTGAGTGGGCTAGAATACATGACCAGGGATGTACTTCTGAGGCTGTATAAGGCTCGAGTCAGACCCCATTTGGAGTACTGTGAGCAGTTTTGGGTCCCGTATCTAAGGAAGGATGTGCTGGTCTTGAAAAGGGCCCAGAGGAGGTTAACAAGAATGATCCCTGGAATGAAGAGCTTGTCGTGTGAGGAACGGTTGAGGATTCTGGGTCTGTACTCATTGGAATTTAGAAGGGTGAGGGGGGATGTTATCGAAACTTATAGGATACTGCGAGGCCTGGATAGAATGGACGTGGAGAGGATGTTTCTACTTGTAGGAAAAACTAGAAGCAGAGAACACCACTAAAGGGACAATCCTTTAAAACAGATGAGGAGGAATTTCTTCAGCCAGAGGGTGGTGAATCTGTGGAACTCTTTGCTGCAGAAGGCTGTGGAGGCCAAATCACTGAGTGTCTTTTAAGACAGAGATAGATAGGTTCTTGATCAATAAGGGGATCAGGGGTTATTGGGAGAAGGCAGGAGAATGGGGATGAGAAAAATAATGTAATAATATAATAATCTTTATTGTCACAAGTAGGCTTACATTAACATTGCAATGAAGTTACTGTGAAAATCCCCGAGTCGCCACGTTCCGACGCCTGTTTGGGTACGCTGAGGGAGAATTCAGAATGTCAAATTCACCTAACAGCACGTCTTTCGGGACTTGTGGGAGGAAACCAGAGCACCCGGAGGAAACCCACACAGACACAGGGAGAACGTGCAGACACCACACAGACAGTGACCCAAGCCAAGAATCGAACCTTGGACCCTGGAGCTGTGAAGCGACAGTGCTAACCACTGTGCTTGCATGCCACCATGATCGATGGGCCGAGTGGCCTAATTCTGCTCCTCTGTCTTATAGTCTGTGCAAGAGGGAGGGATTCAAATTCCTGGGACATTGGGAACTGGTTCTAGGGGAGGTGGGACCTGTATAAACCAGACGGTCTGCCCTGGGTAGGACACGAACCAGTGTCCAAGGGGGAGTGTTTGCTGTTGCTGTTGGGGAGGATTTAAACTAATATGGCAGGGGGATGGGAACTGATGCAGAAAGTTGGAGGGAAGTAAAGTGGGGACAGAAACAAAAGGCAGTAAAGGGAAAAGTCTAAGGCAGACAAAAATCAAAAAGGACCACATCACATCATAATTCTAAAAGGGCAATAAATGTCTACAGTAAGCCTGAAAGCTCTGTGTCTCAATGCAGGGAGCATTTGCAATAGGGTTGATGAATTAATTGCGCTGCCAATCATTAACGGATATTTGGGATCACTGAGACCTGGCTCCAGGGTGATCAAGGACGGGAACTCAACATACAGGGGTATTCAATATCCAAGAAAGTTAGAAGGAAAGGAAAGGGAGGTTGGGTAGCGTTGCTGGTTAAAGAGGAGATTAACACAATAGTAAGGAAAGACATTAGCTTGGGTGATGTGGAATCTGTACGGGTGGAGCTGCGGAATACTAAAGGTCAAAAAGCCTGAGCGGGAGTTGTGTACAGACCACCCAACAGCAGTTGTGAGGTTGGGGATGGCATCAAACAGGAAATTAGAGATGCGTGCAGTAAGGGTACAGCAGTTATTATGGGTGACTTAAATCTGCATATTGATTGGGCTAATCAAACTGGTAGCAATGCAATGGAGGAGGATTTCCTGGAATGCAAAAGGGATGGTTTTCTCGACCAACATGTCAAGGAACCAATGAGAGAGTCAGCCATCTAGACTGGGTATTGTGTAATGAGAAAGGATTAATTAGCAACGTTGTGGTGTGAGATATTTTAGGAAAGAGTGACCATAATATGGTAGAATTCTTCATTAAGATGGAGAATGACACAGTTAAGTCTGAAACTAGGGTTCTGAACTTAAAGAAAGCCAACTTTTATGGTATGAGACGTGCATTGGCTAGAATAAGCTGGCAAGGGATAATTAAGGAGTGGATGGTTGACAGGCAAATGCAGATATTTAAAGAACACATGAATGAACTTCAACAATTATACATCCCTGTTTGGCGCAAGAGCAAGACAGGGAAGGTGGCTCAACCCTGGCTAACAAGGTAAATCAGGGATAGTGTTAAAGCCAAAGAGAAGACATATAAATTGACCAGAAAATGGAGCAAGCCTGAGCAAAACTCGATGGACCGATTGGCCTTCTTCTGCATTGTAAATTCAATGATTCTATGACCTGCTCAATCGGGGATTTGGATTCCACAATGCCCACATGGAGATGTGTGCGGTTGGGGAGGGTTTAAACTAATATGCCAGAAGGAGCAAGGACAAAAGCAAAAGGTAGAAAAGTGATAGGTGGAGAAACCAAGGACAAAATTCGAACTGGGCAGTAGAGAAGAATATTGGGAGCAAGACAAACATTGTGAAAAATACAAACTTAAAGGCTCTGTGCCTCAATGCACGGAGCATTTGCAATAAAGTGAATGAACTAATCGCGCAGATAGATATAAATGGGTATGGTACAATTGGGATTACGGAGAAATGGCTGCAGGGTGAACAGGGATGGGAACGGAATGTCCCGGGTTCTCAGTATTTAGGAAGGACAGACATAAAAGAAAAGGTGGTGGCGTGGCACTGCTGGTTAAAGAGAAAATTAACACAATAGTGAGAAAGGATATTAGCTCTGACAATGAGGGTCGACAAGTCCCCTGGGCCAGATGGGATATATCCAAGGATTCTTTGGGAGGCAAGGGATGAGATTGCAGAGCCTTTGGCTTTGATGTTTGGGTCCTCATTGTCCACGGGGATAGTGCCAGAGGACTGGAGAGTGGCGAATGTTGTTCCTCTGTTCAAGAAAGGGAATAGGAATGACCCTGGTAATTATAGGCCAGTTAGTCTTACTTCGGTGGAAGGTAAGTTAATGGAAAAGGTCCTGAAGGGTAGGATTTATGACCATTTGAAAAGATGCAGCTTAATCCGGGATAGTCAACACGGATTCGTGAAGGGTAAGACTTGCCTCACAAATTTGATTGAAATCTTTGAGGAGGTAACTAAGTGTGCAGATGAAGGTAGAGCAGTTGATGTTGTATACATGGATTTTAGCAAGGCGTTTGATAAGGTTCCCCATGATCGGCTCATGAAGAAAGTAAGGAGGTGTGGGATAGAGGGAAATTTGGCCAATTGGATAAGTAACTGGCTATCACATAGAAGACAGAGGGTGGTGGTGGATGGAAAATTTTCGGACTGGAGACCAGTTACCAGCGGTGTACCACAGGGATCAGTGCTGGGTCCTCTGCTGTTTGTGAGTTTTATCAATGACTTGGAGGAGGGGGCTGAAGAGTGGGTCAGTAAATTTGCTGATGACACAAGATTGGTGGAGTACTGGATGAGGTGGAGGGCTGTTGTAGGCTGCAAAGAGACATTGATAGGATCCAGAGCTGGGCCGAAAAATGGCAGATGGAGTTTAACCCTGATAAGTGCGAGGTGATTCATTTTGGCAGATAAAAATTTGAATGTAGATTACAGGGTCAACGGCAGGGTTCTGAGGAATGTGGAGGAACAGAGAGATCTTGGGGTTCATGTCCACAGATCTCTGAAGGTTGCCACTCAAGTGGATAGAGCCGTGAAGAAGGCTTAGAGTGTGTTAGCGTTTATTAATAGGGGGCTTGAGTTTAAGAGCCGCGGGGTTATGCTGCAACTATACATGACCCTGGTGAGACCACATTTGGAGTATTGTGTGCAGTTCTGGTCACCTCATTATAGGAAGGATGTGGAAGCATTGAAAAGGGTGCAAAGGAGATTTAGCAGGATGCTGCCTGGTTTGGAGGATAGGTCTTATGAGGAAAGGTTGAGGGAGCTAGGGCTTTTCTCTTTGGAGGAGGATGAGAGGCGACTTAATAGAGGTTTATAAGATGATGAGGGGGATAGATAAAGTGGACGTTCAGAGACTATTTTCTCAGGTGGATATAGCTGTTACAAGGGGGCATAACTATAAGATTCAGGGTGGGAGATATAGGAGGGATATCCGAGGTAGGTTCTTTACTCAGAGAGTGGGTAGGGTGTGGAATGGACTGCCTGCTGTGATAGTGGAGTCCGACACATTAGGAACTTTCAAGCGGTTATTGGATAGGCACATGGAGCACACCAGAATGACAGGGAGTGGGATAGCTTCATCTTGGTTTCGGACAATGCTCGGTACAACATCGAGGGCCGAAGGGCTTGTTCTGTGCTGTACTGTTCTATGTTCTATGTCTAATATGGAATCTGTATGGGTCGAGTTGAGAAATACCAAGGGACAAAAAACATTAGTTGGTGTCATATATAGACCCCCAAACTGCACTGGTGAGGTTGGGAATGGCATTAAACAAGAAATTAGTGATGCATGTAATAAGGGAATATCGGTGATCGTGGGTGATTTTAATCTTCACATAGATTGGGCAAATCAAATTAGCCACAATGCCATAGAGGAGGAATTCCTGGTGTGTATACAGGATGGTTTTCTTGACCAATATGTGGAGGAACCAACTCGAGAGCAGGCCATCTTAAACTGGGTACTGTGCAATGAGAAGGGAATTATTGCCAATCTGGCTGTACGAGACCCCTTGGGGGATGAGCGACCATAACATGATAGAATTTTTTATCAAGATGGAGAGTGAAGTAGTTGATTCGGAGACCAGGGTGCTGAATCTTAATAAAGGGAACTATAAGGATATGAGGCGTGAGTTGGCCTTGATAGATTGGGGAGAGTTACTTAAAGGAATGACAGTGGATAGATAATGGCAAACATTCAAGGAACGCATGGAGGAACTACAGCAACTGTTCATTCTTGTCTGGCACAAAAGCAAAGGGGTAAGAGGGCTAATCCATGGCTTACAGAGGAAATTAGAAATAGTATCTGATCCAAGGAAGATGCATACAGATTGGCTAAGAAAAATAATAGGTCTGAGGATTGTGTTATGGGTCAGGGTTTAGAGAACCCCAAAGTGTATCATGGAGTTCACCTGACCCGCAACCTTTAATAGATTGTGGTATGGGGAGCACACGGCTTACTCTACAGGTATGGCACAACAGAAAATGGACCATTGGTTTTTAAAACAAATCAATGTTTATTCTGTGAACTCAAGTTAACCTTTCTAAAACAAACAGTGAATATCTTAGCAACCAGTAAATCAAATACACCCCCCCCCCCACAAAGACTACAACACTAAGCAACCTGGATGCTGTCCTTTTATCATCCAAAAGACTTAACAAACCTTCAAACAGGAACACATTAGGGTTACATTTAATACTGAGACCTTTTTACAATTCTGAGTTCGCCAAATGATCCATAGATAGTCTTTGCGTGGCAGAAATCAACAGCAGTGCAGCTCACAGACACACCCAAGCTCTTTCTCAAACTGAAACTAAAACAAAACAGAAGTAGAGCTCACCTCCACCCACACTCTGACATCCCTCCAGTAACATGAGCAGCTCAATTTCTTAAAGGTACATTTCTGAAATACCCATTTCTTAAAGGGTACTCTCACATGACAATTGGGAGCAGTTTAGAATTCAGCAAAGAAGGGATTGATTCAGAAGGGGAAAGTACAGTACGAAAGGAAGCTTGCAGGGAACATAAAGACTGATACTAAGAGTTTCTACAGATATGTGAAGAGAAACAGATTGGTAAAGAGAAATGTAGGCCCTCTGCAGACAGAAACAGGGGAATGCATAATAAGGGGCAAAGAAATGGCTGAGCAATTAAATACATACTTTGGTTCTGTCTTCACAAATGAGGACACAAATCAGATCCCAGAAATGTTGGAGAATGAAAGGTTTATGAGAGGGAAGAACTGAGGGAGATCAACATTAGTAGAGAAATGGCGCTGGGAAAACTGATGGGATTGGAGGCGGATAAATCCCCAGGGCCTGAGAACCTGCATCCCGGAGTGCTTAAGGAGGTGTCTCTGGAAATAGTGGATGCATTAGTGGTCATCTTCCGGGATTCTATTGACTCTGGAACTGTCCCTGCAGATTGGAGGGTAGCTCATGTCACTCTGATATTCAAAAAGGGCGGTAGAGAGAAAGCAGGGAATTATAAACCAGTAAGCCTGACATCTGTAGTGGGGAAAATGCTTGAATCCTGATGCGACCATCAATTCACTCGAGACAAGAGTAGAAGTAAACCGTGGCTTTAATCAACTTAGAACAGTACCTGCCTGCCACTGATCCAATACTGAGAACCGCCTACAGGTCGACTGCTCTTTATACCTCCCTTCAAGGGGAGGAGCTTTGGGCGGAGCCCATACATGCCCCAACATGTTCCCCTGTGGATAATGCCATACAATGGCCGATAGGAGAAGCCCACAAGGGCAACAGCATAGCACAGATACAAATACAAGGGAAACAGCACAGATACAAATACAATGGTGGATTATTGGCAGAATACATTCACCCCCTGTTAAAAAAATGAAGTCCAGCGGGGGTGACGGGTTCACAAGTTTAGCCTGTCCGGCGCACGGACTGTGTGCTATGATCGCCGAAGCTCTGGCGTTGTTGCGGCACGGGTGTCGAACTCGTCCGTGCTGGCATCGGTAGTGAGGGCGCCGGTCGGGTACAGACATGGACTCCGGGAGTGTCTCTTCTGGAGCTTCATTCCTGTGAAGTGGGGATGGTGGGCAGGAGGGAGCGCAGGAGCCATATAGGGGCGGGAGCGCTGGTCATGGCAGGTTGGGCAGGATATAGTGGAGGGGCGGCGGTGGTGGAACCAGCGGGCGCCAGGTCCGGAGGGAGACCGTATCCTGTCGGCCATCGGGGTGTTCGATATAAGCGTTCTGGGGGTTGGAGTGTAGGAGCTGGACCCTCTCTACCAGAGGATCGGACTTATGGCTCCTGATGTGCTTTCTGAGTAGGACTGGCCCCGGTGTCTTCAGCCAGGACGGAAGCGAGGCCCCTGAGGTGGATCTTCTAGGGAAAACAAATAGGCGGTCATGAGGGGTCTCCTTTATGGCCGTGCAAAGTAGGGACCTAATAGAGTGGAGCGCATCGGGGAGGACCTCCTGCCAGTGGGAAACTGGGAGATTCCTGGACCGCAGGGTCAGTAGGACGGTCTTCCAGACCGTCGCGTTCTCCCTCTCCACCTGCCTGTTTCCCCTGGGGTTATAACTGGTAGTCCTGTTCAAGGCAATGCCCTTACTGAGCAGGTACTGACGCAGTTCGTCGCTCATGAACGACGAGCCCCGGTCACTGGGGACATAATTGGGAAAACCGAACAGGGTGAAGACACTATGTAGGGCTTTAATGACGGTGGACGTCGTCATGTCGGGGCAAGGGATTGCAAAGGGGAAGCGGGAGAACTCATCAATAAAATTGAGGAAATATGTATTGCGGTTATTGGAGGGGAGGGGCCCTTTGAAATCGGTACTGAGGCGCTCAAAGGGCCGGGATGCCTTTATCAGGTGGGCCTTATCTGGTCGATAGAAGCGCGGTTTACACTCCGCACAGATCTGGCAGCCACTGGTCATAGCTCTGACCTCCTCGGTGGAGTAGGGCAGGTTGCGGGCCTTGATATAGTGGATAAGCCGGGTGACCCCTGGGTGGCAGAGGTCATCGTGGATAGCCGGTCATCTTGTGCCGCAGAACAGGGCATCTGGGGGCTCGTTGAGCTTCCCAGGACGATATACTATATCGTAATTATAGGTGGAGAGTTCGATCATCCACGTCAAGATCTTATTGTTCTTGATTTTGCCCCGCTGCGTATTGTCGAACATGAAGGCTACCGATCGTTGGTCGATGATGAGGATAAACCTCTTACCAGCCAGGTATTGCCTCCAGTGCCGTATGGCTTCCACGATAGCTTGGGCCTCCTTCTCGACTGAGGAGTGCCGAATTTCGGAGGTGGTGAGGGTGTGCGAAAAAAACGCTACCGGTCTGCCTGCTTGATTGAGGGTAGCAGCGAGAGCAACCTGTGATGCATCGCTCTCTACCTGGAAGGGGACGGACTTGTGCACCGCGCGCATCGCGGCTTTGGCGATGTCCGCCTTGATGCAGCTGAAGGCCTGGCGGGCCTCAGTTGCCATTGGGAAGATGGTGGCCTTGATTAGTGGGCGGGCTTTGTCCGCATAGTTGGGGACCCACTGGTCACAATATGAAAAGAACCCGAGGCACCTCTTCAGGGCCTTGGGGCAGTGGGGGAGGGGAAGTAGCACGAAGGGGCGCATACGGTCAGGGTCGGGTCCTAGAACCCCGTTTTCCACGACGTAGCCAAGGATGGCTAGTCTGGTTGTGCGGAAAACGCATTTCTCCTTGTTGTACGTGAGGTTTAGGGTATGGGAGGTTTGGAGAAATCTGTGGAGGTTGGCGTCGTTGTCCTGCTGATCATGGCCGCAGATGGTGACATTATCCAAGTACGGAAATGTGGCCCGCAGCCCGTACTGGTCCACCATTCGGTCCATTGTTCTTTGGAACACCGAAACCCCATTCGTGACGCCAAAGGGGACCCGGAGGTAGTGGAAAAGGCGGCCGTCTGCCTCAAAAGCCGTGTAGTGGCGGTCCTCCGAGCGGATTGGGAGCTGGTGGTATGCAGCCATCAGATCCACCATGGAGAACACCCGGTAGTGTGCGATCTGGTTTACCATGTCTGCAATCTGGGGAAGTGGGTCCGCATCGAGTTGCGGGTGCCGGTTTATGGTTTGGCTGTAATCTACAACCATCCGGTTCTTTTCCCCGGTCTTGACGACCACCATCTGAGTTCTCCAGGGGCTATTGCTGGCCTCGATGACTCCCTCCCGCAAGAGTCGCTGGACCTCGGACCTGATAAAAGTCCTGTCCTGTATGCTATACCGCCTGTTTCTGGTGGCGACTGGTTTGCAGTCAGCGGTGAGGATTGCGAAGAGTGGGGGAGGGTCGGCTTTTAGGGTCGCGAGGCTGCATATGGTGAGTGGGGTTAGTAGGGCCCCCCCGAACTTCAGGGTTAGGCTCCTGAGGTTGCATTGGAAATCTAGTCCCAATAGGAGAGGAGCGCAGAGGTCTGGGAGCACATATAATTTAAAATTGGCTTACTCGGCGCCCTGTATTGCTAAGTTTGTGGTAGTGCACCCTCGGATTTGCACCGAGTGCGACCCAGAAGCGAGGGAGATGGTTTGGTGCGCCGGGAAAATTGTGAGCGAGCAGCGTCTTACCATATCCGGGTGAATGAAGCTCTCTGTGCTCCCGGAGTCGAAAAGGCAAGGCGTCTCGTGCCCGTTTACCCGAACGGTCATCATAGAGCTCCGGAGGTGCTTGGGTTGTGACTGGTCCAGGGTGACCGCGCTGAGTTGCGGGTAGCCGGCGTGGTCGGAGGTGCTGGGGTAGCTCCGCGATGGCTTCCCTTGTTGATCGTATGCATCGAGCGGCATAGCAGATGGCGGCCACGATGGCAGCCCCCGTTGGTCGAGTGTGGCGGGAGGTGAGGAATATGGCGTCCAAGGTGGCAGCCCCCATGGATCGCATGTGGCAGGCCGCGTGGGGGAGGATGGCCAACATGGCGGCCCCCGTGAGTTGCATGTGCTGTGAGGGCTGGAAGATGGCTGCCTCCACGGATAGCACAATGCTGATCACGCGTCTGCAGGGAGCGGAGTTGGCAGTCATGCTGCCACACTGCAGGGTCTGCGGGCCTGTGAGTTTGAGGATCGGGCCTGTGAGTTAGAGTTCTTGGACCTGGCCAGGCAAACTTTGGCGAAATGTCCTTTTCTCCCGCAGCTGCTGCAGTTCGCATTACGGGTCGGGCAGTGCTGCCGGGGATGTTGGGACTGGCCGCAGAAATAGCAGGGTCGCCCCCCCATGATGGGCGGGCAGCCTGGGGTAGTCTTTGGTTGGGGGTCCACGAGGGGGTCGCTTGGTCAGCCGGGAATGCGTTAAGGTTCTGGAACGCTACTTCCAGCGAGGAGGCTAACTTTACCGTATGATCCAGGTCCAGGCCCCCCCCGTTCGAGTAGGTGCTGTGTCACATAGTTGGACCGGACTCCCGCCACGTAGACGTCTCGGACGGCGAGTTCCATATGTTGAGTGGCCGTAACGGCCTGGTAGTTGCAGCTGCGTGCGAGGACTTTGAGGTCGCGTAGGTAGTCTTCTAGCGATTCCCTGGGATGCTGGCGGCGAGTGGTGAGGATGTGTCGCGTGTAGACCTCGTTCACGGGCCGTACATAGAGGTGTTCGAGGGCGTCTGCGTAGGAGGAGGCCTCGTCGAGTTGAACAGAGATTCGATGGCTCACCCGTGCATGGAGGATGCTCAGCTTCTGTTCTTCGGTGACGGAAGGCATGGAGAAGGCTGCGAGATAGGCCTTGAAGCAGCGGAGCCTGTGCGAAAAAATTTCTTTTGTCTCCACGGCCTGAGGATCGAGTTCCAGTCGGTCAGGTTTGAGGGCCGAATCCATAGTTGGGTTTAAGTTGATTAAATTTATGCGACCATCAATTCACTCGAGACAAGAGTAGAAATAAACCGTGGCTTTAATCAACTTAGAACAGTGCCTGCCTGCGACTGATCCAATACTGAGAACTGCCTACAGGTCGACTGCTTCAAGGGGAGGAGCCCTGGGCAGAGCCCATACATGCCCCAACATGTTCCCCTATGGATAATAGGACATAGAACATTACAGCGCAGTACAGGCCCTTTGGCCCTCGATGTTGCGCCGACCTGTGAAACCACTCTAAAGCCCATCTACACTATACCCTTATCATCCATATGTCTATCCAATGACCATTTGAGTGCCCTTAGTGTTGGCGAGTCCACTGTTGTTGCAGGCAGGTCAGTTCACGCCCTTACTACTCTCTGAGTAAAGAACCTACATCTGACATCTGTCCGATATCTATCTCCCCTCAATTTAAAGCTATGTCCCCTCATGCTAGACATCACCATCCGAGGAAAAAGGCTTTCACTGTCCACCCTATCTAATCCTCTGATCATCTTGTATGCCTCAATTAAGTCACCTCTTAATCTTCTTCTCTCTAACGAAAACAGCCTCAAGTCCCTCAGCCTTCCCTCATAAGATCTTCCCTCCATATCAGGCAACGTTCTGGTAAATCTCCTCTGCACCCTTTCCAATGCTTCCACATCCTTCCTATAATGCGGCAACCAGAATTGCACGCAATACTCCAAATGCGGCCGCACCAGAGTTTTGTACAGCTGCAACATGACCTCATGGCTATGGCCCATTGGAGAAGCCCACAAGGGCAACAGCATAGCACAGATACAAATACAATGGTGGATTATTGGCATAATGTATTCTCCACAAATCCATTATCAAGGACTTTATAGAGCAACGATAAGAAAGCAGCGGCAGGATCAGTCAGAGTCAGCATGGATTTATGAAGGGAAAATCATGCTTGACAAATCTGTTGGAATTCTTTGAAGAGGTAACCAGTACAGTCGACAAGGGGAAGCCAGTCGATGTGGTATATTTGAACTTCCAGAAGGCTTTTGACAAAGTCCCGCATGAGAGATTATTGTGAAAAATTAAAGCGCATGGGATTGGGGGAAATGTATTGAGGTGGATAGACAACTGGTTGGCAGAGAGGAAACAAAGAGTAGAGATTAATGGGTCCTTTTCACATTGGCAGGCAGTAACCAGTGGGGTACCACAGGGATCGGTGCTGGGACCCCAGCTATTCACAATATATATTAATGATTTGGATGAGGGAACAAAATGTAACATCTCAAAGTTTGCAGATGATACCAAATTAAGTGGGAGGGTGAATTGTGGCGAGGATGCAGCGATCCGACAGCAAGATCTGGACAGGTTGGGCGAGTGGGCAAACCAATGGCAGATGCAGTATAATTTGGATAAGTGTGAGGTTATTCATTTTGGAAGCAAAAACAGGAATGCCGATTACTACCTGAATAGTTGTAAATTGGGAGAGGGGAGTGTGCAGCGGGACCTGGGTGTCCTTGTGTACCATTTGCTGAAGGTAAGCATGCAGGTGCAGCAGGCGGTAAAGAAGGCTAATGGTATGTTGGCCTTCATTGCGAGAGGTTTAGAGTACAGAAGCAGCGATGTGTTGCTGCAATTGTACATTGCCTTGGTGAGGCCACACTTGGAGTATTGTGTGCAGTTTTTGTCTCCTCTGAGGAAAGATGTTCTTGATCGAGGGAGTGCAGCGAAGGTTTACCAGACTGATTCCAGGGATGGCGGGACTGTCATATGAAGCGAGATTGACTAGGTTGGGATTGTTCTCGCTGGAGTTCAGAAGAATGAGGGGGGATCTCATAGAGACTTAAAAAATTCTAACAGGACAATGATAGGTGTGTCCAGAACCAGGGGTCACAACCTGAGGATTCAAAGTAAACCATTTCGGACAGAGATAAGGAGACATTTCTTCATACAAAGAGTGGTGAGCCTCTGGAATTCATTGCCACTGGAAATAGAACAGTACAGCACAGAACAGGCCCTTCGGCCCTCGATGTTGTGCCGAGCAATGATCACCCTACTTAAACCCACGTAACCCATATCCCAACAATCCCCCCATTAACCTTACACTACGGGTAATTTATCATGGCCAATCCACCTAACCCGCACATCTTTGGACTGTGGGAGGAAACCGGAGCACCCGGAGGAAACCCACGCACACACAGGGAGGACGTGCAGACTCCACACAGACAGTGACCCAGCCGGGAATCGAACCTGGGGCCCTGGAGCTGTGAAGCATTGATGCTAACCACCATGCTACCGTGAGGCCCAAGTTGATGCTAAAACTTTAAATATGTTCAAGAGGCAGCTGGATATAGCACTTGGGGAGAATGGGATCAAAGGCTATGGGGAGAAAGCAGGATTAGGCTGTTGAGTTGGATGATCAGCCATGATCGTGATGAATGGCGGAGCAGGCTCGAAGGGCCAGAAGGCCTCCTCCTGCATCGATCTTCTATGTATCTATGTATCCATTGATGATCCCCTGTGTGTTCATAGTCACCATAATATAACCCTTCAGTCCAACTCCCTATTTGGCACTACAGTTTCAGTGCATTCCAAATTATAACAAGGGCTGCCTTCCACAACCTCTTCCGTTTAAGGAACTCCTCACTTGCACCTTTTATAATTTATAGTGACAGCTACTGAATGTCACTGAAATAGTTGTAACTTTTACTCTGTAAAAATACAAGTTTAAAAAAGTGTAATTTTATTTCTGTCCCTTGATAAAACACTGTTAAGGCTGTTCAATCTCATTACACAGGGAAGCGTTATTTCAAAATGGCACTGGTGGAGTATCTCTGTTAACAGAGAAGTAAATTATTTATGCATAATTTTGATGCCTTTACAAGCCCGTAATGCTACTTTTCTGTTGGGGTTCTCATGTCATGTGACATTAAGTGGGAGAATCCAGTTAAGAAGGTCGAGCAGTGCTGGTCCGAGGCAACAGGAGAGCTCCTAGTGGACTGGTCCATATTTCATAACTCAGCGACCAACCTAACCAAGTATGTCACCACAGTCACAGACTTTAATCAGCAAATGTGTAGAAGACTGCGTGCCAAAGAAAGTAGTATATACGCTCCCCAACAGGAAACCATGGCTTAATTGGGAGATTGACTCCCTACTGACCGGCCGGGTCTGAGGCGTTCAAGTAGGGCGACCCTGACCTAAACAAGAAATCCATATACAACCTCCGTGAAATCATCAAGGATGCTAAAAGACTCACGGCGCCAAGGTCCCAGCTTCGATCCCGGCTCTGGGTCACTGTCCGTGTGGAGTTTGCACATTCTCCCCCTGTCATAGAATCATAGAATTTACAGTGCAGAAGGAGGCCATTCAGCCCATCAAGTCTGCACCGGCTCTTAACGCCACACCTCCACCCAATCCCCGTAACCCTGCAACCCCATCTAACGTAAGGGCAATTTAGAATGGCCAATCCACCTAACCTGCACATCTTTGGACTGTGGGAGGAAACCGCAGCATCCGGAGGAAACCCATGCAGACACTGGGAGAATGTGCAGACTCCACATGTACAGTGACCCAAGTGGGAATCGAACCTTGGTGCTGTGAAGCCATAGTGCTAACCACTATGCTACCGTGCTGCCCATGTGTCTATGTGGGTTTCACCCCCACAACCCAAAGATGTGCAGGCTAGGTGGATTGGCCACCATAAATTGCCCCTTAATTGGAAAAACTGAATTGGGTACTCATAATTTTTTTTAAAAGGATGCAAAGAGACAATATCAGACCAAGCTAGAGTCACAGACTAACGTCATGGGTTCTCGTCAGTTGTGGCAAGGCTTAAACAACATAACGGGCTGCAAAGCGAAGCCGAGCAGAATCTCCGGCAGTAGCACACCCCTCCCCGATGAACTCAATGCATTCTGTGCTAGGTTTGAGCAGGAAAACATCAAACCGCTGTCAATTGCCCGAGCAGCCCCGGAAACTTCCATACCCGCCGTCACAGCTCCCAAAGTCATATCGGCCTTCTTGAAAGTGAACCTCAGAAGGTGACGGGTCCTGACGGGGTCCCTGGTTGTGCACTCAGATCCTGCGTTGACCAGTTGGCAGATGTGTTTGCGGACATCATCAACCTCTCCGTACTCCATTCCATGGTCCCCACATGCTCAAGGAGACCACCATCGTACCGATGCCAAAGAAGAACCAAACAATGTGCCTCAACGACTACCGTCTGCTGACCTTGATATTGATGCAATAAAGTGCTTCGAGAGGTTGACATGAGGCACACCAACGCCTTGGTTTCCAGAATGCCTAGATCCACTTCAATTCACATACTGCCACAAGCGGCAGTTGCCATCTCCCCGGCCCAACACTCATCCCTGGAGCATTTCGACAACAAGGACGCCCACATCAGACTGTTATTTATTGACTACAGCTCCGCCTTCAACACTACAATCCCATTGAAGCTCATATCAAAGCTACAAAACCTAGGATGTGGCTCCTCCCTCTGCAACTGGATCCTCGGCTTTCTGACCCACAGACCACAATCAGTAAGGATAAACAACAATACCTCCTCCACGATAATCCTCAATACCGGGGACCCGCAAGACTGCGTACTTAGCCCCCTACTATACTCCCTATACACACATGACTGCTGTGGTGATATGATCTGCATACTCGTCTGCCATTGGGCCAGAACGTCGGCTTACCATTGGCCCTGGTCGGTCATGTGCCTCTCGACCGATTGGCCGAGAGGCTGAGTTAACCACGCCTCTATTAACGAGGTATAAATGCTCAGACGCCTGACGATCGTCCCTTTCCACTGTAGACGATCGCAGAGCTGTGTTCTAGTCAATTAAAGCCAGACTTTGGTAAATCACTCGCCTC
Organism: Scyliorhinus canicula; assembly: GCF_902713615.1. Classification (NCBI taxonomy): domain Eukaryota; kingdom Metazoa; phylum Chordata; class Chondrichthyes; order Carcharhiniformes; family Scyliorhinidae; genus Scyliorhinus; species Scyliorhinus canicula. The sequence continues at coordinate 46,144,443 of NC_052148.1, read as the reverse complement.
GCGTGCAATCGATGGTACATCAACTGCGTGGCAAGATTTGGCTCCAACTCCATCTACAAGTTTGCTGACGACGCGACTGTAGTAGGTCGGATCTCGAACAAAGATGAGTCGGAATACAGGAGGGAGAGTGGTGGAATGACAAAATCTCTCCTTCAAAATCAGCAAAACTAAAAAGCTGGTCATTGACTTCAGGAAGCAAAGTATCGTACACACCCTGTCTGCATCAACAGGGCCGATGTGTAGATGGTTGGCAGCTTCAAATCCCTAGGTGTGCACATCGCCAACAATCGGTCCTGGTCCACCCATGTCGACGCTACGACTACGAAAGCACAATAGTACATATACTTCCTCAGGAAACCGAGGAAATTTAGCATATACACATTGACTCTTACCAACTTTAACAGATACACCATAGAAAGCATCCTATCTGGCTGCATCACAGACTGGTATGGCAACTGCTCAGCCCAAGACTGTAAGGAATGACTGTAAGAGTCGTGAATACCGCCCAGTCCATCACACAAACTTGCGTCCCATGCACTGACTCTGGCTACGCCACCCGCTGCCTTGGGAAAGTGGGTACATAATCAAAGACCCCTCCCACCCGGCTTACTCACTCTTCCAACTTCTTTCATCGGGCAGGAGATACAAAAGGCTGAGAGCACGCACTAACAGATTAAAAAACAGCTTCTTCCCCTGTTACCAAACTCCTAAATGAGCCCCTTATGGACTGACCTGATCTCTTCACACATTTTGGCTGGGATTCCCCTGTTCAAGGGGCTCGCATGGCGCCGGAGAGCTGTGTGATGCTCGGGCGCCGAAAGGCGGCCCTACACGGCTGGTGCGGGTCCGCGTATGCGCGCGACGGCCGTCTCCACGTTGGCGCATGCGTGTAGTTGCCGTCTCCGTGCCGGTGTGGAGCAACATGTCGTGGACTTTACAGCAGGCCACGCGGAAGGATGTAGGACCCTCCAGATCGCCGATTTGATGCCCCTGATTGCGGTCCTGGATCCTGTGGAGGCCCCACTGGAGTCACATCCCCCTGCCACCCCACCAGGATGTCCACAGCAGCTGTGGGTCCGAGCTCCTGCCGCGTGATACCAGGTTAGAACCATGCCGGCGGGACTCGGCGGAGAATCGCCACGGAGGCCTACTTCAGCGGCCCCCGACCGGTGCTGCAGCGACCACATGGGTGCGATCGGAGAATCGGCGTCCTGGTGTCGGAGCAGCGTGGTGGGAATTTCCCCGCGCCCCTGGCGATTCTCCAACCCGGCGCGGGCTCGGAGAATCCCGTACCTTATCTACGGAGTAGTACTACACTCCTGTATGTTTCATCCGACGCCTGTGTCAATGTATTTGCATTGTACTTTTTATGTTTGCCCTATGTATTTTCTTTTCATGTACAGAATGATCTGTCTGAACTGTACGCAGAACAATACTTGTCACTGTACCTCGGTACACGTGACAATAAACAAATCTAATCCAAATTGTACAACATGTGAATCTATCGAGATTGTCCGGGTGTTGGTTTTCTTCTTTTCAGTTTGGCTGGTGGTTAACTGACTGAGTGTGGAGAATAGAATCATAGACCATAGAATTTGTACAGTGCAGAACAAGGCCATTCAGCCCATCAAATCTGCACCGACCCTCTGAAAGAACACCCTACACAGGCCCACTCCCCGGCCCTATCCCCGTAACCCCACCTAACCTGCACATCTTTGGACACTAATAGGCAATTTAGCATGGCCAATCCACCTAACCTTGCTGAGGTGTGAAGTCCACAGAAACACCTAAGAGAATTGCAAGGCACTGCTAACAGATCCTGATCAGTGTCGTTACATGCGAACATAAGAATAAATTTATACAAACTGATATGATCCGAATGGTTGGCCACTTTCAATGGCCCCCGACTGGCGCCGCGGCGACCCGCCGGCGCGATTGGCACCAATTTCCGGTTGCCGGAGAATCGGTGGCCCGGCGTCGGAGCGGCGTGGCAGGATTTACGTGCCCCCCCCCCCCCCACCATCCAGCGATTCTACGACCCAGGATCGGAGAATCACAGCCATTAACTTTTAGTGGTTTATCTGCACTGTATCATGGACTCACTTAAAGCCAGAAGGAGGTCATTCGGCCCCACAAATCCATGCTGGTTCCCTCCAGGGCAGTCCAGTCAATCCCGCTCCTCCATTCAGTCTCTGTAACCCTGCAATCAAGTGCTTATCCAATTTTCTTTTGAAATAATTGATTGTTTCCACATCCGCCAACCTTGTGGCAGTGAGTTCCAGGTCATTACTCTCACTGTGCAATTAAAAAATTTCTTCCTCTCAGGCCCCCTGCATCTCTTGCCCAAAATCTTAAATATATGTCCCCTTGTCCTTGTACAATAATGTGTCAATACGGCAACACAACAATGGGACAGAGATGTTGACAAAACGGTTAGAAACTTTGTGAGAGGAGGTCATAGAGAAAGGTTAGTTTCACTGCAGAGAAAATCACTGGGTACGTCTTTCAGAACCATGCAGAGGTTAATCTCTTTAAAAACTCCCCTTCCCTCCCTGTTCTGAAAAGAGAGAACTTGCGTCATGCTATGTTATGCTTTTGGGCTTGGACCACCAAAGTATTGAGCAGCACAGGAGGTGAACTGGGTTTCAGCTGAGGGTGGGGAGCCAAATTGTGCACAATCACTATGTTTCTATGCAACCGATTACTGTGGTTACAAAGGAGGATGTTTAAAGTGACAACACCCTCTTTGAAGCTTTGTTGTGTGAAAGACTGGCAGCTCACCCTAGAATTCCATTCTCTATATTTGGCCCAAGTTAAAATTACAGGTTAAACGCATTAAAAAAAACTGGGGTCAGGCAGGAGGAGGGACGGAAATGATGAATCTTCAGATGCTATGTTTTTGATTGCAGATACAGCAAAGCAGAAAAAGAGAACGACAAATTCTGGTACACCAATATTTGGTAAAAGCTTTTTATAGTTCAGAGAGTATTTTGTCCCTCATTTTTCTCTATTTAGTTCTTCCTGAGCCACTGGGATCAAGAGGGGAGTTTTAGACGTGTTTCTAGACTTCTGTTGATCCCAGATGAGAAGTATCCAATATAATAATAAGGTAGTGGCCCACCAATGCAATTTCTTCATTCACTCTTTATGAGTGTCTAGTCATTGCTTTATCTCTTCCAAAAACAATACAGGTTTTGTCAAGAATATAATGGGGAAGAGCTAAAATTGAAGGAATGTCATTCACTTAAAAAACAAATTCAATTATTTTCATTTTATACATAATACAAAGACAAAACAACATAACCAATAAGAATAACAACCTCAAATTCCCACCAACCAACCCCCCAAACCCTATCAACACCCCTCCAAAATAATCTACCCTCCCCCTGCCCCCTCCCCCTTATCCCCTCCCTTTAGCAACTAACAGGAATGTCATTTTCAACCAGCAAGTACTTCCCGCTGATTGACCCATTTAAGTCTGCCAGGGTCCTCTTGTTTCTCTTACTGTAACTTTATTAAGTGAAGAAACAGAGTTTAAGTGCTGAGAAACTGAGGGAGAGCAAAAGGGTGAAACAGACAGGAGGGGGATTAATTTCAACAGCTATGATTTCTCCTCTCACTACCTGTCCATAAAGAGATAGGTGTTTTTGTTTTTTGATTTCCCTCTTTATAAGTGTACCTTTCCCAATCCTTCAGTTTGAATTGATCACAGCAAACTCAAGTTAAGGTAAAATAGACTTCCGGTAGCGGCCATGGTGTGTGGTCGCACATTTGGTGGCTCCCGCTCATGGTGGTATTTTTGGACCATTTCCCCAGCTAACAGCTGGATTTGTTGATCAAAAAAGGTGCAGGAGGGGTGGTAGGAGAGAGTGTCCCACCGGTGGATGGATTTGTGTACCAGAAGTGGTCTAAAAAGAAAGGAGCAGTGGGCACGAGTTGGAGTTGTCCTGCGACACAGGTGAAGATGGCGCAGAGTCAGGGTTCCACCCTACCCTCTCAATGGTCATCAGAGCAGCTGGTGGGCCTCCTGAATGAAAAGTTCACCCAGCAGAGGGAGGAGAATCTGGAAGACCTGGCTAGGGTGGTGGACCCGATAAAGGCGGAGATTGACCGCCTGGAAACGAGGCTGGAGGCTCAGGGTCAGGAGATTCAGAAGGTGGAGGATTCGGTGGGGGTGGGGGGGGGCATGAGGACAGTTTGCCTCGATGGCAGCCAAGTTGGGGGTGATGCGGGATAATCACAGGTGGCTGCAGGAGAAGGTGGAGGACTTTGAGAACTGGGCCCGGAGGCAAAATTTGAGGATCGTGGGGCTGCTGGAGGGCAGCGAGGGAGCGGACACTGGCTCGTTTGTGGTTCAGAGGTTCGAAAAGTTGCTGGGTGACAGAACATTTGAACAACCTTTGGAAGTGGATTGGGAGCACAGGCCGTTGATAAGGAAGCCGCAGGGGAACGAGCCGCCAAGGGCGATGGTGGTGCGCCTCCATCGGTTCCTGGCTAAGTAGCGGATCCCGAGGTGGACCAGGCAGACAGGGCGCTGTATCTGGGAGGGCAATGAGCTGTGTGTGTATCAGGACCTGGGCAAGGAGCTGACCAAGAGGAGAGTGGGCGTTAACAAGGTGAAGGTCGCCCTCTTCGAGAAGGGGGTGAAATTTGGTATGCTGTACCTGGCGTGCTTGTGGGTGACCTATAAGGGTTGTAATCTGTACTTTGGGATGCTGGAGGAAGCGATGGAATTTGCCAAGGACAATGAACTGGCAGAAGGTGGACATAGAATTTTTGAGGAGAAGCTTGCTTTTTCTGTTCCTTTGGGTGTGTTTCTGGACTTTAGTTGGGACCATTGCTCTGTGTTCTTTCTTTGTGGGGGATGGTGGGCTGCTCTTTTCTTTGTGTTGGGTTGGTGTTGTTATGTTTGCATTGGGAGGGTGGGTGCCCCCCGACCAGGCTGATCACATGGAATGTGAGAGGGTTGAATTGGCCAGTCAAGAGGGCTCGTGTGTTTGCACATTTAAAGAGTTTAAAGGCGGACATAACTTTTTTGCTGGAAACACACCTGAAGGTTGTGGATCAGCCTGGGCTGAGAAAAGGGTGGGTAGGGCAGGTATTCCATTCAAGATTCGATTCCAAAATGAGAAGGGTAACAATTTTGATTAACAAGCGGGTGGCGTTCGAAGTGGGGACTATAGTGGCAGACTCTGGGGGGAGGTATGCTATGGCGAATGGGAAATCGGAGGGGCTGCCGGTTGTGCTGGTGAATAGAACATAGAACATACAGTGCAGAAGGAGGCCATTCGGCCCATCGGGTCTGCACCGACCCACTTAAGCTCCCACTTCCACCTTATCCCTGCAACCCAATAACCCCTCCTAACCTTTTTTTGGTCATCAAGGGCAATTTATCATGACCAATCCACCTAACCTGCACGTCTTTGGACTGTGGGAGGAAACCGGAGTACCCGGAGGAAACTCACGCAGACACGGGGAGAACCTGCAGACTCCGCACAGACAGTGACCCAGCAGGGAATCGAACCTGGGACCTTGGCGCTGTGAATCCACATTGCTAATCACTTATGCTGCCGAGCACAGTATTTATGCTCCGAACTGGGACGATGTGGAGTTCATGAGGGTGGTGGGGAAGATCCGGACTCGCATCGGTTGATAATGGGAGGGGATTTTAATAAGGTTCTGGATCCAAGGCTGGATCGGTCGAGTTCGAGGTCGGGGAGGGTGTCGGCGGTAGCAAAGGAGCTGAGGGGATTTATGGAGCACGGTAGCATAGTGGTTAGCACAGTTGCTTCACAGCTCCAGGGTCCCAGGTTCGATTCCCGGCTTGGGTCACTGTCTGTGCGGAGTCTGCACGTTCTACCTGTGTATGCGTGGGTTTCCTCCGGGTGCTCCGGTTTCCTCCCACAGTCCAAAGATGTGCAGGTTAGGTGGATTGGCCATGCTAAATTGCTCTTAGTGTCCAAAAAGTTAAGTGGCTTTACTGGGTTACGAGGATAGGGTGGAGGTGTGGGCTTGGGAAGAGTGCTATTTTCAAGGGCTGGTGCAGACTTGATGGGCCGAATGGTCTCCTTCAGCACTGTAAATTTTATGAAACTGTGAAACATGAGAGGGGGTGGATGCGTGAGGTTTTAAGGCCGAGGGCGAAGAATTTCTTTTCCTTTCACATGTGCACAGGATGTACTCCCGAATTGATTTTTTTTGTACTAGATAGGACGCTGCTGGCGGGGGTGGTCGACGTGGCGTATTCAGCGATTGTTGTGTCGGATCATGCTCCGCATTGGATGGACTTTCAGGTAAATAAGAGAGGGGGCCAATGCTCACAGTGGAGGCTGGATGTGGGGCGTTTGTCGGTCGAGGTGGTTTGTGAGCGGGTGAGGGCAGCCACTCGGGGGAATGTGAAGCTGAACGACACGGGGGAGGTGTTGGCGGCCACATTGTAGGAGGCATTGAAGACAGTAGTGAGTGGGGGGCTTATCTCGATATGGGCACACAGGGAGAAGGCAGAGTGGGTGGAGGTGAAAAGGCTAGTGGAGGATATCTTGCAGGTGGACAGAAGGTATTCAGAGGCCACGGAGGCCGGGCTGTTGAAGGAGCAGCAGGAACTGCGGATGGAGTTCGAGCTTTTATTCACGGAGAAAGCGCTTGGGCAGCTGAGGAAATCGAGGAGGGTGGTTTATGAATATGAGGAGAAGGTGAGCAGAATGTTGCCGCATCAACTGGGGAAACAGGAGACAGCGAGAGGGATCGGGAATGTGAAGGACAAGGGGGGGGGGGTACATGGTCTTGGACCCGGTGGGGGTTAATGGGGTGTTTAGGGATTTTTACAGCAGACTCTATGAGTCGGAACCCCCAGCTGGGGTGGAGGGATGCGGTAGTGTTTAGGGGGGTGTTGGAGTTCCCAAGGGTGGCAGAGGACCTGGTAGAGGGGCTGGAAGCCCCCATTGGGCTGGTAGAGGTGGTGAAGGGGCTTGAAGTGATGCAGTCGGGCAAGGCCCCGGGCCCGGATGGATACCCAGTGGAGTTTTATAAAAAAATTTCGGGGGTCCTGGGGCCCTTGTTGGTGAGTGCGTTTAACGAGGCGAGGGAGCAGGGGGTGGTTACCATGACGTTATCGCAGGCCTCAATCTCTTTGATTTTAAAATGGGATAAAGGTGCGGAACAGTGTGGGTTCTCTAGGCCGTCCATGTTGAATATGGACGCCAAGCTATTGGCTAAGATCTTGGACTCGAGCTTTGAGGACTGTGTGCCGGGGTGATAGGGGAGGGCCAGACTGGGTTCGTGAAGGGGAGGCATCTGGCGGCCAATATTAGGACATGATTCCCCCCGAGAAATGGAATGTGCAGGTGGTGGTGGCTGCCATAGACGTGGAAAACGCCTTCGCTAGAGTGGAGTGGGACTATCTGTGCGATGTTCTTGGCTAGTTTGGGTTTGGGCAGGGTTTTGTGGACTGGGTCCGGCTGCTGTAACAGATGAAACAGGTGAGATTGGACTATTTTAGGCTGCATTGGGAGACGAGGCAGTCAGGTGTTTTTCATGCGTCTATGCAGCCCCGATTGGGTGAAGGGCTTCTTCTGTGCTGAATTATTTTGTGATTCTGTTATATGGGTGTCCCTGACTAAGCCAGCATTTATTCCTTTATCCCAATTGCCCTTGAGCAGGCGAGCAGCCTTCTTGAACGGCTGCAGACCCTGAGGTGTAGGTACACTCACAGTGCTGTTCGGGAGGGAGTTCCACGATTTTGACCCAGTGACATTCAAGAAACGGCAATAGATTTCCAAGTCAGGATGGTGAGTCGTGCTCGACTGATGGTTAAGGTTAGGGTGATGCTAGAAAGGAATAAGGATAGTGATGGGAAAGAACACGGTCGGGATTCTCCGACCCCATGCTGGGTCGGAGATTTCCCGGGGGTGGGACGCGAGAATCGAGCCCCGCCACTCTGCCGCTGGCTTACCTATTCTCTGGCGGCGATTCTCGGGACCACCGCTGCGCCGTTTGGGGACCGTTGAAAGCGCTTCCACCCCCTGGCGATTCTCCGGGCCCCGATGGGCCGAGTGGCCGCCGAGTTCAGCTGGCTTGGGTTACTCAGGTCCCACACGGTGGGACCTGGAAGGTGTGTCTGCGGGGACCGTCCTAGAGGGGGGCGGGGGGATCCGACCCGGGGGGGGGGGGCACGGTGGCCTGGCCCACAGTGGCCTGGCCCACAGTGGCCTGGCCCACGATCGCGGCCTAACGATTGGCGGGCGGGCTGGTTCCATGGGGGTGTATGTTCCTCTGCGCCGGGCCCCTGTAAGGCTCAGCCATATTGCCCGGGGCCGGCGTTGAGAAGGGAACCCACGTGCATGCGCAGAATTGCACCGGCCGTTCTGCGCATCGCCGGCCGTTCCCGTGTCGGCTGGAGCTGCGGGGACCTCTCCGGTGCTGACCTAGCCCCCGAGGAAGGGGAGCATTCCTCAATATCGGGGACCGTTGACGCTGGAGTGGTTGGTGCCGCTTTTCACGCTGGGGTCAGAACTTGGCCGCGCGATTGTAGAATCCTGGCCCATATTTGGTTAAAAAAGACAGTTGCTACTGGAAAGCTGAATGAACAACTCCCAAATTACTTTAGAGAGCTTTACTTGGATTTTTTTTTTCTATGGATGTCAGACTTGAGCCTTTAGGAAGATGGAAACCAACTTGCCAAAAAGCTTTGAGGTGTGGGTTTGAAGAAGAATGGAAAGAATCAGCTGGACAGAGAATGTAACAAATGATGAAGTGCTATGGAAAGAAATTTGTTGACAACTGTAAGGAAAAAGCTGAGAGACAGGGCGCATTTTAAGAAGAAACAGACCAGAGCACACGTGATGCTGATTATGTAATTCTGTGTGTGCTTTTGCAGTTGGCCTGATGTGAACTAATTCTTGCTGCATTATATGGTAAGTGTGTGAGGCAATGACTTGTCATCTCTCCACCACCTTTTCTGACAACCTGAATGTACTTGGGGAAAGGAGAAACATTTTTATAAAAGGAAACAGAGACCAGTGCTGTGAATGGCAACAGTAGCTCTGTAGCCAAAGTGTCAACATTGACTGTGATAGCATTCCCACCTCTGTTGGATTTCTTCTATTGGGTCCAAAATGTCAAGAATCAAATGCGACTCTAGAATGGTTTTAAACACTCTAAATAATTTTAGTGACATTCAGATGCAATAGTTTTTGGGTTAACAAAGCCATGCAACCTTATCCTGGGGAGCGCAATTCAAATTCAAGGGTGTTGCGGTCCTTTTTCTGGGAGAGTTAAAGGGACTAATTTTTCTTCAACATTTTCCTTGAATGATGTTTGCGGCCTCTAGAAATTCACTGTAGCCTGTTAGACGTTTAGCTGCTGTTGTATGAAGAGTCAGCAGTTCTGCTCCTTTTCACCAACACCTTTATTTCACTTTAACAGACTCTGCACAAAACTCTAACATCACATCACCTGACACAACGCCCTTTTACATATCAGTGTCAATTATTGGATACTTAACATAAATGAGACAACTAATTGGAATGTCTCTTAACCCATTACTTAACAGTCTCCCCTTCCTTGGAGAAAGAAAAATAATTAGGTGAAAACAAAATTACAAGAAACTCAAAAACACAACGCAATTTCCCCCCCCCTCCTTTTTTTCATTTTTGGAAAAAAAACAAAGTCACAGGAACAGGTGCCCTTCATTAACAATTTCCAAAAGTTTCTGTGACCTATCCCCTCTTTTTGTAAAACAGTCTGACAATTGATAGCTACCGTCGACCTATTTAATTTTTGCTATTTCCCCTCTGCTGAACATCTGCTTCAAATTTGCGATGTCTATCCTTAACCTTTTCTCATTGACAGTTTTTGTCGAGTGTACACTTTCCCACAGGGATTTATTGTCAATGTGACATTCAATAGGTATATCACCCAAATCTCCTAATCCCAAAATTTCTGTCAATATCTGAGATATATAAAAGGCCATATCCACCACCTCTACAAGGCTTAATGTCTCAGCAGCTAAAGTGCTTTTGACCACTCTTCTTATTTTCTTTGTTTCACACACAAGCGGGCAACATTTACCATTGTTCCCCAAAAGGAAAATTATAAAACCTCCTGCGCTTGAAACCCCATCACATAAATTTGCATAGGACGCACCACTGCAAACTATGAGTTTCAAGTGCCTAAGGTCACCTAAAACCGGGAACCTCAAAACACACTCCTGCAATTTTAGTTTGATCAACTCTTTATTTGCTCTTATTATGTCTTCCACTTTGGGAATCATTCATTTTTGTACTCAACTGTAAGACATCAAAACCCACGCCCGGTCTAATCTGTCTACCTAACCAATTTAGTTGCCCAATTAAATTTCGCAGTTGCTCTTTTTCCATCTTTGAAACCATTGCGTCTTTTTGTGAACCATGGCCATGGCTAATTGCTATTGGGCTGATACTTTCCAAATAAGATGCGGACGTAAAGTTACCCCTAGCTTAATCTGTCCAATTTCCAGTCCAATATATTTAAATGCACTGGAAGCCTGACTTCCAATCCTGAATTCTTTCCTCAAACCAGAGATTACAATAGCTTCAAAATCACTAGTCCCACCCCACAAAAAATCATCTACATGCATCATAAAGATGCCAGAAAGATTCCCTTTATAGTGCCAGTAAAACATTGCCAGATCTGCTTTCAACTGGCAACAGCCTAACTTTAACAAAACTGACCTTACCGAAAAATACCAGACTCTAGACGCATCATTTAATCCATATAAATTTTGTTCAACTTTCAGAGTACCCATTCTGTGTTAGCTGCCTCTTTCGGAGGATGGAAAAAATGTCTCTCTGGAGCTGAGAAAGCACAGTCGCAGTGCTCCCATCCCAATCGGGCCCCTGGATGCCCCAAACGGGCATCCGGCGCCCGTTTCACGAATGCAGCGACCAGGTGTGGTTGCTGCCGTGGTGAAACGGGCGTGAAGGGCCAGCCGCTCGGCCCATTGGGCTCGGACGACGAGAAGCGATTTTTCCGGGGGGGGGGGGGGGGGGGGGGGACGTAAAAAATGTCGGGAGGCCCTCCCACGATTCTCCCACGCCACGTGGGGAGAAAGTGTGAAAGCAAAAAGGCTGCTTTTATATCTATAGATTTGCATTCCCATGCCTTTGTGGCTAATAGATCCAAGAACATCTTTAAAATAACCTTTCCTGTCGGAGGTGAATCTACCCTTAAATCCTGATCTTCTTTTTCTTCAAATCCCCTTGCCATAAGCCTGGCCTTGCCTTATAAGTTCCATCCAGAAGAACCTTTTCCATGCAAATCCATCTGTGGGATAGAGCTCTTTGTGCCCTGTGGTGATATGCATCACTGTAGATACACAAGGGGTTAATGTAAGTACACGTAGAATAGCTAGACACTAGAGGGAGTACCAGAGATATGACACACAGACACTCAACCAATAGGTCAGTAAGATAGGACACAATCAATGGGCATTCACGATACACACAGAGGTGACACTACCACAGGAGGGCATTACACCAACTCATATATAAAGGACACAGCACAAATGATCTTCCTCTTTCCAGTGGAGACACTCAGTGAGTACAGACACAGGGTTGATTCAATATCACACCCACCACGTGGATTGTAGCAGACTGGTTCATCAGTCTGAGTGGCTATAAAAGGATTAACAGTAGAGGTGAATCCGAGGAGGCGAATCCGAGTAGGAGAATTGTAAATAGTTTAATAAACGTGTTGAAGTTATCTCCACGTCTGAACCTTCCTTTGTCAGAGTGGACATCAAGGAAGCAGCTTATGCTATGTCAAGAGCATAACAATACATCCTCTATCCGGTACTTCTGTGTATGCCCCAGATTCACTCCAGCTATGCAGTTCTTGCTGTTTGGCATCTTTGGTAACTTTTTCATATAATTTATTGGAAGCCACCAAAATCTCACGTGAATGTGGGCTTCTGTTCCTATTAGTAAAAGTAGTCTTACTCATGTTCCGAGACCTTGATAAACTACGTCCCCTCTCCCGCCTGGTATCTCGTTCTGTACTGCTACTGCTTGATCCTTCCCTTCTGCTGTGGGATGTCGTTTCAATAGTTCTCGACCTTTTCCTGCACACCTGTTCACTGTACTATCTGTACTGGCACTGCGTTTCTGTGCCCTCCATTTTTGAACTTTGTGTCCGCAATCCATTGCCTTGACTCCTTCCCCTGAATGCTGTACATTCAACCAATGTTTATACTTTCCAGTGACCTCCCCTGCTCTACTAATAACAGTTGCATCCTTCCATTGACTAAACCCTTCAGGCAAGTATGTCACTTTTGTACCAACTTTTGGCAATTGTCCTTTTGGAAAAATAGCCTGTTCTAATTCATCAGAAGTATTGTGTTCCTTTACAGTAACCCTGTCTATATCAGTTAACTGGTCCTCATCGTACTGTAACCCTTGAGTACCAGATGACCTTGGTTCCTTGTCATGTCTGTCTGCTCTGTCTAAATTTGCAAATTTGTAGTCTGTACCCATTATCCTTGATAAATGTACCCAAACAGTTTGATTGCCATGTTGCAAAATAATTGTTTTACCATCTATAACTATGGGGCGGAATTCTCCGCTGGTGGCCAAAATCGTGGAGGCCCGCTCCCCGCACCTAATTCACCCCCACCCGGGGGGCTAGGAGCGGTCCCCCATCGTTCCCGGCTGCGACCTCGGCCGCCGGAAATGAAGCCCGAACGGCGCTTCGCGGATGTCATCCGCGCATGCGCAGGAACCCGCGCATGCGCGGATGACATCAGCGCGCAGACGACGAACCCGCTGTGCCGTCTTTCTCCACCGCCGCCCGGCAAGACATGGCGGCTTGATCTTGCCGGGCAGCGGAGGGGAAAGAGTGCGTCCGTTTTGGACGCAGGCCCGACGATCGGTGGGCACCGATCGCGGGCCAGTCCCCTCCGGAGCACAGTCGCAGTGCTCCCGTCCCAATCGGGCCCCTGGATGCCCCAAACGGGCATCCGGCGCTCGTTTCACGAATGCAGCGACCAGGTGTGGTTGCTGCCGTGGTGAAACGGGCGTGGAGGGCCGGCCGCTCGGCCCATTGGGCTCGGACGGCGAGCAGCAATTTTTCCGGGGGGGGGGGGGGGGGGGGGGGAGAGAACCGGGGGGGGGGGGGGCGTAAAAAATGTCGGGAGGCCCTCCCACGATTCCCCCACGCCACCCAATGCGCACATTGCCTATGCAGTTTTAAGACAACAAGCTTTTTATCAGCTAAAGTCCCATTTTCAACTGTCATTACCACATCCTTCACAACTCTACTTGAAATATTATTTGTCAGTAACGGAATACAATATTGTCCCGACTGTATAAATTATAAGTCCACCGTCTTTCCAAAAACTGTTGCCTTATCCTGTTCCATATCCAGTTTCATGTATGCTTTCTTCATCGATGGTCTGCTCAGAAGCAAAGATATCTCACTTGATACAACATCTGTGCTAATGAAATGATTCACTCCGGCAATATTGCAAGGGATCCACTCTTTTCAGCTACTTCAGAGTATTATCATCCCCAAACCTGAAACTTGTGGAACTTTCAAATTCCTTAACCTTGTTACGATTTTCAGCATTCAAGGAGTGCAGGTAACATTTTAACCAGTCAGTTCCACACATGGTAGATGTGCAGCCACTGTCCAATACAGCACAATTGAAAGATTCTGCAAACAACACCCTCATTACTGGCGTAAAACTGCTTGTTAATGGGACAATGCCTTCTTTCTGGTCACTATCTTTTTCTTCATCTTCTGACTCTTCCATGTCATGTGTCGCTTCAAACATTCTATTGTAACGTCTTGGAACCTGTTCAGAGCCGTACGATTTCGCCATCCTGTTAGTAGTGTATCTTCCATATTCTGCTTTATTGCAGGCTGACCTATTTGGGTCATCAGAGCCATCGGAATCAAACGTTTCCCCAGAAACCTTTTTTAAGCTTCTGTCATCTGATCGAATAAGGTATCCTTATCCGCAAACTGAACTCCTGTCAAAACCAGGAGCCTATCCATGTTGCTCACTCTAGCACAATCAAGTAATTTAAAGGCCAACACTGACTGCGGAAATTAAAGGTTGTATTTCTGCAGCCTTTTAGATAGTCTGCCAAATTCCATTATATAGTCTTCAATGGAGAAATTCTCGATTTTCCGGAACCCATCAAAAAATCCGACCATGCTTCGTACACACTTAATAAGTCATCCTTCTTGTAAATCTTATCCATATAACGTAATAGAGTCTGCAGACCTTCTTCTGAGTCTAACTCTTCCAATTCCAGCTCAGAAAACACTTTGCTCCGGATTTGACTGCCATAAGGTAGAGAAAGAGCCGATGCCATGCCTTGTTTTCTCTTTCCCAAGGCAGTTACCTTAGTCCACATAACTAGTGCACTTCTCCATTGGTTGTACAATCCCCTTTCAGAAAATAAGGGGGGATAGTCATATCCGGCCATCTTTATCCTAGGTTCAGCCATATATCTTTGTTTTTTCTTCTTCTCACTCACTCCTTGGTTTGACTTAAAAAGTTGTATCTTTCAACCCTTTACATTTGCTCGGCAACCATCCTCTGCTACCATTTGTTAGATGTTTAGCTGCTGTAGTATAAAGAGTCAAAAGTTCTGCTCCTTTTCACCAACACCTTTATTTCACTTCAGCAGACTCTGCACAAAACTCTAACATCACATCACCTGACACAAAGGCCACCTGAAGCATCTTTACATAATCAGTGTCAATTATTGGATACTGAGCATAAATGAGACAACTAATTGGAATGTCTCTTAACCCATTACTTAACATAGCCTTGCATAGTCATGCCTTTTTCTAAGTCTGTTGCTGGGAAAACTAGGCTAGTTTTGTTTAATTTCTCACGATTCAGCAAAGTAATTTCCACTGTTATTCTTTTCTTACCTTTTTCTGGCAACTGAATAAGCAAGTGCTCTTGAACAGTAGAGCAGGTTACAGTCAGTCTATCATGCCTCCATTCTCAAGGCGGCTTGAGCAGCAACCAAGTCAATGATGCTTTTCAATTTTGGTAAGTTGGACAATTATGGCCCAGAGTCTGCTCATGTGTGGTTGGTTTGAAGAAGGCATGTTCCTCAGTATGCTATCGATCCCAAATTAATCTACCTGTAATTTTGTTTCAGTTGCATTGGTTGCACATCTTTTAGTTGTTCATGAGTTATGGGCTTTGCTGACAAGCATTTATTGCCCATCCCCAAGTATGCTGTATGCTTTCACTGCTGCTCATACTTTAACTCGTTTTGCTCATTGACCGAGTAGTCATCCTATTAATCTAAAGTTTAATAGACCATTCTTTTATTCAATTCACAGTTTCCAGGCAAGCATCATCCTGACTCCATAGGCCTTACTTGGTCTTCCTTAATGGTAAGCATCAAAACTGCATATCAGAAAGCTCAAAATCCTTTATCTCTGCATCAGAAAGTAATGGATTCAAGTGACACATTGAGGGACAAATAAAAGTTAAGCAGTTAGAAGTTTTTTTTAAAGGAAAGAGGGATGCTACTAACGAAGGTCATTAAAGCAAAGGATATAAACTGGAATCAAATTCTACAAAGGGATCTATGAGAAGAGTTTAAATTGATCAAACAAAAAATGAAATGGTTGAACCCACTGACCTTGTTGAGAAAGTTTGTGAGTTACATGGTAAAATATCATAGGTGGAATTTTCCATTGCTTTTTCAAAGTGTGGGCTCAGGCGAGAAAAGTGGCATGCAGCACGTGGGCTGCACTGCTGGCTTTTCCTGCCATCTGTTCCAGCACTTTGAAAAAGAATGCTTAAGGCATGCCGAGCCCACCCCGTGCAGCGTCTGCCTTCTAGAGACAGGGTCACCATTTTTAAAGGTCACCCCAATCTAACAGAAAGGAAACCAAGGATCCCTCCCCTCCCATGCACACTGGGAAACTCCCAGTAAACAAGGAAATCTCCCCACCACGCACACAGAACCCCCCCCCCTCTCCAAATGGACCTCCCAAGAGGAAGTCCCTCCTGGCACTGCTATCTGGATCTGCCCCCTAGGACTCACCCACCCCCTCTGCCATGGGGCAGTGCCAAGGTAATGCCTGGCATGTCCCTCTCCTACCTGGGAGTTGTACTTACCTTGTGCCCCCAGTGAGTTACCTTTGCCTGGTTCACAATGCTCCAGACCTGTACTAAACCTCACCAATGTGATGTCACATTGGCAATGGGGAAGCTCTGAATTTGGGGGCCGATACAGCGAGAAGGCTCTCTAATGAGATCCAAATGTATTTAATTGGGTTTTCATCATTACATGGCAGGACCCCATTTTGTCACTGGCAGGGATGATTGCGTCGTGTGATCTCACTGGCTAGAATCACGTTTTCGGCTTCTCGTAAGATTTTGCACCCCGTCACCATTTGCACACCGCTAACGGGGGCAAAAAGTCCCAGCACATACATTTCTAGGTGTACAGATTAATTGAGTGCTGACACTTTAAAAATATCTTTGGTAGCATTTATTGTTATTTAGCTATGTTTCATAGTATCCTTCAAATCTTTTATTCTGTCACTTTGATTCCATGAATTTGTTGGACAGGTGCAAAGCCTCACAACCACATCAACAGATCATTGTAGTTCCTCATTCACATGAGAGCCCATACAGACTTAGTTTATGATATGCATTCCTAATTTTTGTCTTTCCATTTCTTGTTCTGAATTGGTACTAAAAGCCAAATGTAGTCAGTATCCTTGTGGTATTGATTCTAATTTCATAGTAGAGTTTAAAAACAGTCTGAATTGCCACATTGCTTAACCACTAAAAGTTAAAAATAAAATGCATTTAGATACAGAGGAAAGCTTTGTGACAGCTCATGCTAAAAATGCTTGCATAATTTACTTGTTTCTGTAATATAATATTGGTTCTACACATATAACAGTATATTTAAAAAACAAATGTATTTTTCTTTAATTTTTACAAATATCGCTTCAAATCAAAATAAAAAGCGAACAAAAGCCATAGGTATCAACGCAAAACAGGTACAGCACATAACAGAAGTCATTGCAAATATCAGTATAAATAAGATAGGATGAATCGGAGACAATATCCCCAATGTGTTCCCTCCATGGATAGAAGGTCCGCCTGCACCGAAGCAGGATGCAGCCAACAGTAGTGTTACATCATACCCATAGCTTCAAAGAAAAATAAAATGAAATGAAAATCGCTTTTCAAATGAGATTTGTCACGAGTAGGCTTCAATGAAGTTACTGTGAAAAGCCCCTAGTCACCACATTCCGGTGCCTGTCTGGGGAGGCTGGTACGGCAATCGAACCATACTGCTGGCCTGCTTGGTCTGCTTTAAAAGCCAGCAATTTAGCCCAGTGAGCTTAAAACCCAGAGAACCCCAGAGCTAAGGGGAATTACGCTGATGCCCACAAAAACAATCCTACTCCCTTCCAGACCCAGGACCAAGCAGACAACCATCATATAACATGCAGTCTGCCTGGGCCGAAAAAGACAAAAACAGATGCTCTTTATCCAAATTTTTAAAAAGCAGAAACTGGATACTTTCACTGGGGGGGGGGGGGCTACCTCGATCAGAGTGACGATGAACTAACTCGATCAAAAGCAGAAACTGGTTAGCTCTCACTGGGGGGGCTACCTCGATCACAGTGAGGACGATCTAACTCCAACCTTCCACCCCTCACCCTGCTGTGACTCTGCTCATCTTCCTTCTAAGTGAAACAGGGGGGAGCCAACCGAGACAAACACCTCCCTCGCTCCACCACAAGGATTGTCAGACAATATAAAACCCAAATACATTTAGGATAAAGACTGTGAACAAATCCTGCATTCAACATTGCCTCAATATAATATGAATTTGTTAAATCAGGATAATCAATGGTACAGGCCAGCACACCCACAAAAGAAATGACAACATCAAGCAGACATCAACATGATCGACAGGGAGAAAAGTTCAGAATAATAATAACTTGAGATGCAGAAATGCAAGGTCAGTATTCAGGATAAAGACTTCGTTACTGACGCACAAAGAAAGTCAAAATCAAGGATGAGGCAGGCTCAGGATCAATGAGCGTTCTTCAGCATCTCTTAAGAATTCCAACGATCGAAGTACAAGACACCATTACTTCCACCATGCCAGAACACAGGTGGTGGGAGAGGAGGGGGGTTAGAAGGTCACACCAACCCAGGCCTTGGAAGACAGGAGCTCCATCAAGTAATTTGCCCAACTCCCAGATCGAGATTCCTGAAACATGACACCCAATTCTCAAACTCAACTTTGAACTTCTCCACCGCCTCACCTTGGGGACCTGTCTAATAGAGTCACAGAAAAGGCCCTTTGGCCCATCGTGTCTACGGTGGTTAAAAACAACCTCTTAAGTATTCTAATCCCATTTTTCAGCACTTGACCCAAGGCCTTATGTGTCTTAGCATTGCAAATGCACATCTAAATACTTCCTAAATGTTATTAGGACCTCTGCCTCCACCATTCTTTCAGGCAGTGAGTTCCAGATTCCCATCACCTTCTGGGTGAAAAAGTTTTTCCTCAAATCCCCTCGAAACCTTCTGCCTCTTACCTTAAATCTTTGCCCCCTGGTCATTGATCCATTCACTAAGGGGAAACATTTCTTCCTGTTTACTCTATCTATGCCCATCATAATTTTATACATCTCAATTACGTCCCTCCTCTGGTCCAAGAAAAACAACCCCAGTTAATCCAATCTCACTTCATAGCTAAAACTCCCTCGCCCAGGCAACATCATGGTAAATCTCCTCTGCATCCTTCTCAGTGCTATCACATCCATCCTATAATGTGGATTCCAGAACTGCACACAATATTCTAGCTGTGGACTAACCAACATTTTATACAGTTCTAGCATAACCTCCCTGCTCTTAAAGTCTATGCCTCGGCTAATAAAGGCAAGTATATCATATGCCTTCTTAACCACTGCATTACCTGTATTACTACCTTAAAGGACCAGCAGCACTCCTCTCCTGTTTCCCCTTCTCTCTTCTTTGAAATTGTGCCCTGGACTCTTTTAATGGTGGGCGACATGGTAGGATAGTGGGTAGCACTGTTGCTTCACAGCACCTGGGTCCCAGGTTCGATTCCCGGCTAGGGTCACTGTCTGTGTAGAGTCTGCACATTCACTCCATGTCTGCGTGGGTTTCCTCCGGGTACTCCGGTTTCCTCCCACAAGTCCTGAAAGACATGCCTGATGTGACCATCAATTCACTCGGAACACGATTGGAAGTAAACTGTGGTTTTAATAGACTTACAACTGAGCCTGCCTGTGACCAGAACAACTGAGGGCAGGCTCACATGGCTGCAGCACTTTATACTTCTGGTTGTGGGAGGGGCCATGGGTGGAGCCATGGGCGGAGCCGAGGGTGGAGCCATGTACAAGCTCCTCATCTCCTCCTGTGGGCAGAGCCGCGCAACGGCTCACAGACAGAGCCCACAAGGACACAATACAATACAGTGTGAAAACAGAGCCCACAAGGACACAATACAATACAGTGTGAATTACATTCACCACATTCACCCCCTGTAAAAAATCAAGTCCGGCGGGGGTGACTCTACAGGTTTAGCCGGTCCGGTGGCCGAGTCATCCTTTGGGATCGGCGGAGCACCGGGGTTGCAGCCTCTTCGGGTGGCTGGGTGGTGACGGTCGGTGTGGATATGGGGGTGGACTCCGGGGGTGTTTCGGTCTGAGCTCCGTTCCTCACCGGTGTGACGGGTGCAGGGGGGCGCAGGAAACCTATAGGCGTGGGGGCGCAGGGCGTGGGGGGTTGGGTGGGGTGTAGTGTGAGGGGTACCTCGGCGGTGGTGGTGGATCCTGCAGGCGCCAGGTCCCGGAGGGAAACGGTGTCCTGACGGCCGTCGGGGTATCCAATAAAGGCGTAGTGGGGGTTCGAGTGAAGCAGTAGTACCCTCTCTACTAGTGGGTCCGTTTTGTGTGTTCGGACGTGCTTCTGGAGGAGAACTGGGCTGGGTGTCCTCAACCACGATGGGAGCGAAGCCCCCGTGGTAGTGCCCCTAGGGAAAACAAATAGTCGTTCGGGAGGGGCCTGGTTAGTGGCAGTGCACAGGAGGGACCTAATTGCATGGAGCGCGTCGGGGAGGACCTCCTGCCAGTGGGAGGTCGGGAGATTCCTGGACCGGAGGGTCAGTAGGACGGTCTTCCAGACTGTCGCGTTCTCCCTCTCCACCTGCCCGTTACCCCTGGGGTTATAGCTGGTAGTCCTGCTCGAGGCGATGCCCTTGTCGAGCAGGTACTGACTCAGCTCATCGCTCATGAAGGACGAACCCCTGTCACTGTGTACGTAGCTGGGGAAACTGAACAGGGTGAGACACTGTGCAGGGCTCTGATGACTGTGTGGGAGGTCATATCGGGGCACAGGATGGCAAAGGGGAAGGGGGAGAATTTGTCAATGATGTTGAGGAAGTACACATTTTGATTGGTCGTGGGGAGTCCTACCATTCTCCCTCTCTGTCTCAGCCAATTTAACATCCAACCGGCGCTGTCGCTCCAGCATTTTGCACCTTTTCAAAGGGGAGCCCTTTGAAATCGATGCTCAGGCATTCAAAGGGCTGGGAAGCCTTTACCAGGTGGGCCTTGTCTGGTCTATAGAAGTGCGGTTTGCAATCCGCGCAGATGGGGCAATCCCTGGTGATGGCTTTTACCTCCTCGGTGGAGAAAGGCAGATTTCGGACTTTGACGTAGTGGGCCGGGTGGCAGAGGTCGCTGTGGATAGCCTTTAGGCGGTCGTCTTGAGCTTCCCCGTTCGATATATGATGTCATAATTATAGGTGGAGAGTTCGATCCTCCACCTCAAGATTTTATCGTTTTTTATTTTGCCCCTTTGCGAGTTGTCAAACATGAAGGCAACCGATCTTTGGTCGGTGATGAGGGTTAACCTCCTACCTGCGAGGTAGTGCCTCCAGTGCCGTACGGCTTCCACAATGGCTTGAGCTTCTTTTTCGACTGAGGAGTGTCGAAGTTCCGAAGCGGAGAGGGTTCGGGAGAAGAAGGCGACTAGTCTCCCTGCCTGATTCAGAGTGGCGGCGAGAGCGACCTCTGAGGCGTCGCTCTCCACCTGAAAGGGGACGGATTCATCCACCGTCCGCATGGCGGCTTTGGCGATGTCCTCCTTGATACAGTTGAAGGCCTGGCGGGCCTCTGCTGACAGTGGGAAGAGTGTGGTCTTAAATAATGGACAGGCTTTGTCCGCAAACTGGGGGACCCACTGGGCGTAATAAGAGAAGAATCCCAGGCACCTCTTGAGGGCCCTGGGACAATGAGGGAGAGGCTCGGGGCCCAGGACTCTGTTTTCCACGACATAGCCGAGGATGGCTAGTCTGGTAGTGCGGAAAACGCATTTCTCCTTATTGTAGGTGAGATTGAGTTTCGGATGGTTTGGAGAAATCGGTGGAGGTTGGCGTCGGGGTCCTGCTGATCAAGGCCGCAGATGGTGACATTATCCAAGTGCGGAAACGTGGCCTGCAGCCCGTACTGGTCCACCATTCGGTCCATTGCTCGTTGGAACACCAAGACCCCATTCGTGATGCCAAAGGGGACCCGGAGGAAATGGAAGAGGCGGCCATCTGCCTCCAACGCCGTGTAGTGGCGGTCCTCCGGGTGGATTGGGAGCTGGTGGTAAGCAGACTTCAGATCCACCGTGGAGAATATGCGGTACTGGGCGATCTGGTTGACCATGCCTGCAATTCTGGGAAGGGGGTACGCATCGAGGTGCGTGAACCGGTTAATGGTTTGGCTGTAATCAACCACCATCCGGAACTTTTCCCCAGTCTTGACGACCACCACCTGAGCTCTCCAGGGGCTATTACTGGCCTCTATGACTCCCTCACGTAGGAGCCGCTGGACTTCGGCTCGGATGAATACTCTGTCCTGCAGGCTGTACCGCCTGCTGCGGGTGGCTACTGGTTTACAGTTAGCCGTTAGGTTAGCGAAGAGTGGAGGGGGGTCGATTTTTAGAGTCGCTAAGCTGCATATGGTGAGAGAAGGTAGGGGTCCACCGAAGCTGAGTGTGAGGCTCTTGGGGTTGCATTGGAAATCGAGCCCGAGTAAGAGTGGGGCGCAGAGGTCGGGGAGTACATACAGCTGGAAATTAGAGTAGCTGGCGCCCTGAATCGTTAGGGTCGCAACAGTGCGCCCTTGTATTTGGACAGAGTGCGAGCCCGAGGCGAGGGAGATAGTTTGCCGTGCAGGGAAGATAGGGAGCGAACAGCGTCTTACCAGGTCAGGATGTACGAAGCTCTCGGTGCTCCCGGAGTCGAAGAGGCACGGTGTCTTGTATCCGTTGATTCGAACGGAAATCATCGAGCTCTGGAGGTGCTTCGGACGAGACTGGTCCAATGTGACTGCGTTGAGTTGCGGGTAGTTGGCGGCTCGATCAGCAGTGCTGGGTGGCCCCGTGATGACTGTCCGCTGAGGTCGTAGTCGTCGGGGTGAACATCGGGTGATGGCGGCCCGTGTTGATCGCACGTGGTGGGTGATGAAGAAGATGGCTTTCAAGATGGTGGCCCCCATGACTTGCACATGGCCGGCCGCGTGGGGGAGGATTGCTAAGATGGCGGCCCCCATGAATCGCATGTCGGGCGGAGTCGGCAGACACGCTGCAACGTTGCGGGGCCTGCAGGCCTGCGAATTGGGGGAGCGATTGTTCTGGACTGCGGGGGAGTTAGAGGGTTTCGATTGCGCCAGGGATACTCTGGCATAATGTCCTTTTTGACCGCAGCTGCTGTAGGTCGCGTTGCGGGCTGGGCAGTGGTGCCGTGGGTGTTGGGGCTGGCCACAAAAATGGCACGCTGGTGCTCCATAGTGAGTGGGTGGCTGCGTGGCGCAGGCCTGGGGCAGTCGCTGGTCGGGGGTCCACGATGGGGTAGCTTGGTCTGCGGGAATGAGTTTAGACTTTGGAATGCGACCTCCATAGCAGTTTCTAGCTCTACCGTGTCCTCCGAGTTCTGGACCCCTTTCTCGAGTAGTCGCTGGCGCACATAGTTAGACCGGAGCCCCGTAACGTACACATCACGGACGGTGAGTTCCATATGCTGGGAGGCCATTACAGCCTGAAAGTTGCAGTCCCGAGCAAGGGCTTTTAAGTCGCGCAGGAAGTCCTCTAGCGCCTCTGTGGGGCGCTGGCGGCGGGTAGTGAAAATGTGCCGCGCGTAGACCTCGTTTACCGGCCGCACATACAATTGGTCGAGCATAGCAAGGGCCTCAGTATAGGAGTTGGTACAATTGAGTTGCGTAGAGATGCGATGGCTCACACGTGCGTGCAGTAGGCTGAGTTTCTGCTCCTCTGTAGTCTCGGAGGTGGTTGATGCAGCCAGGTAGGTCTTGAAACACCGAAGCCAGTGTAGAAAAATTTCCTTCGCGTCTGCAGCCTGCGGGTCGAGTTCTAGTCGATCAGGTTTGAGGGCTGATAAAGACAAAGACCCAACGGAATGTGGGTCATACAGACCCATATCTCTGCTGAACGCAGACCCCAAAATACTGGCCAAAATCCTAGCCAAAAGGCTAGAAGACTGTGTACCTGAGGTGGTCACAGAGGACCAGACGGGCTTCGTCAAAGGTAGACAGCTCACCTCGAACATCAGGCGCCTGCTGAACGTAATAATGACCCCCTCCGGGGAGAGAACACAAGAGGTGATCATCTCCCTGGACGCAGAAAAGGCCTTCGACAGAGTCGAATGGAAATACCTCATAGAGGTACTGGAGCGGTTCGGGCTTGGAACAGGGTTCACCGCTTGGGTAAAGCTCCTATACAACGCTCCCATGGCGAGTGTACGGACCAACAATACCAACTCCCAATACTTCCAGCTGCACAGGGGCACCAGACAAGGATGCCCACTGTCCCTGCTGCTGTTCGCACGAGCCATCGAATCGCTAGCAATCGCGCTCAGGGCAGCAAAAAATTGGAGGGGGATCCGAAGGGGAGGCAGAGAGCACAGAGTCTCACTCTATGCAGATGATCTGCTCCTCTACATCTCGGACCCACAAAGCAGCATGGACGGAATCATCGTGCTCCTGAAAGAGTTTGGAGCCTTCTCGGGCTACAAACTCAACATGAGCAAAAGCGAGATCTTCCCAGTACACCAGCAGGGGGGGGGGGGGGGGGGGGGCAGCACTAAAGGGGCTGCCGTTCAAACAAGCCCGACATAAATTCCGCTACCTGGGGATCCAAATAGCCCATGACTGGAAAGGGATCTACAAATGGAACCTCACCAGCCTGACGGAGGAAGTAAAAAAGGACCTGCAAAGATGGAACACACTCCCACTCTCCCTCGCGGGGAGAGTCCAGACGATCAAAATGAACGTACTGCCCAGGTTCCTCTTCCTGTTTTGATCCATTCCGATCTACATCCCCAAGGCCTTCTTCAAAGTGCTGGACAAACTTATCATGGCGTTCGTATGGGGGGGTATAAATGCTAGGAGCCCAAAGAAGGTCCTACAAAAAACAAAATCCGGGGGGGGCTAGCTCTCCCGAATCTACAATTCTACCACTGGGCGGCAACAGCCGAGCGAGTAAGGGGATGGATCCAGGAGCCAGAAGCCGAGTGGGTGCGTGCGGAGGAGGCCTCCTGCATGGGGACCTCCCTCCGGGCCCTCGCCACGGCAGCACTCCCATCCCCACCCAAAAAACACTCCAGCAGCCCAGTGGTGACAGCCACCCTCCAATCCTGGAACCAACTGCGGCAGCAATTTGGCCTGACCAAAATGTCGGACAAGGCTCCCATCTGCAACAACCATAGGTTCACACCCGCACTGACTGACGCCACCTTCAAAAGGTGGAGGCAGGACGGGGGGACACTGACAGTCAGGGACCTATACACAGACGACAGGATCGCAACAGTGGACGAACTGACAGAGAAATTTCGGCTAGCTGGGGGGAATGAGCTGCGGTACCTCCAGCTCAAAAACTTCCTACGAAAGGAGACAAGGACGTACCCACAACCGACACTACTGGAAGACCTACTGGACGCAAGTATCCTAGAGAAAGGGAACTGTAGCGACTTGTATGACCGACTGGTAGAAAGGGACGACACCGTACTGGACGCAACAAGAAGGAAATGGGAGGACGACCTGGGGATGGAGATAGGGTGGGGACTCTGGAGCGAAGCACTACATAGGGTCAACTCCACCTCTATGAGGGCAGCACGGTGGCGCAGTGGGTTAGCCCTGCTGCCTCACGGCGCCGAGTTCCCAGGTTCGATCCCGGCTCTGGCTCACTGTCTGTGTGGAGTTTGCACATTCTCCCCGTGTTTGTGTGGGTTTCACCCCCACAACCCAAAGATGTGCAGGGTAGGTGGATTGGCCACGCTAAATTGCCCCTTAATTGGAAAAAATGAATTGGATACTCTAAATTTATAAAAAAAAAAACTCCACCTCCACGTGCGCAAGGCTCAGCCTGACGCAACTAAAAGTGGTACATAGAGCCCATTTAACGAGAAACCGTATGAGCAGGTTCTTCCCGGAGGTGGAGGACAGATGCAAACGGTGCCAAAGAGGCCCGGCCAACCACGCCCACATGTTCTGGTCTTGCCCCAGACTTGTGGAGTACTGGACAGCCTTCTTCGAGGCTATGTCCAAAGTGGTGGGGGTGAGGGTGGAGCCATGCCCGATAGTGGCGGTCTTCGGGGTTTCAGACCAGCCAGATCTATTCCTGGGGAGGAGGGCGGACGCCTTTGCCTTTGCCTCCCTGATCGCCCGCCGTAGAATCCTGTTTGGCTGGCGGTCAGCAGCACCGCCCAGAGCTGCAGACTGGCTGTCCGACCTCTCGGAATCTCTCCAAATGGAGAAAATCAAATTCGCCATCCGAGGGTCGGACGACGGCTTCCACAGAACGTGGGAGCCATTCATGCAATTGTTCCGGGACCTGTTTGTGGCCAACGAACATGAGGAAGAATAGCCGGGTGGCCAAGAATCAGGGGAAAATGGATGGGAATCGGGGGAAGGTAGCCGGGGGGGGGAGGGCTACCGGTTCGTTACGGGGGTTTGATGGCTAGCTAAGGCCCAAAACCAAACTGTAAATAAATGCCTATAAACATGTGCCTCGGCCATATTGGGGAATGTAAAATATGTATGCCGGCTAAAGGGGGGCGGCCACAGTTATTATTACGAAGATGCTTACCTGTAAATATATATGTTAATTTTGGCGTGTTCTTTTTTTTCTCTCTCTAACAATTTGTAATTTGTTCAATATTAAACATGAAAACTGAATAAAAAACATTTATTATAAAAAAGGTTTGAGGGCTGATTCAATCCATTGTAGTTTTCTTCAAGTTTTCTAAGACTATTAAATTGATGTGACCATCAATTCACTCGGAACACGATTGGAAGTAAACTGTGGTTTTAATAGTCTTACAACTGAGTCTTCCTGCGACCAGAAGAACTGAGGGCAGGCTCACACGGCTGCAGCACTTTATACTTCCTGGTAGTGGGAGGGGCCATGGGCGGAGCCGAGGGTGGAGCCCTGTACAAGCTCCTCATCTCCCCCTATGGGCAAACCCGCGCAACGGCTCACAGACAGAGTCCACAAGGACACAATACAATACAGTGTGAAAACAGAGCCCACAAGGACACAATACAATACAGTGTGAATTACATTCACCACATTCACCCCCTGTAAAAAATCAAGTCCGGCGGGGGTGACTCTACAGGTTTAGCCGGTCCGGTGGCCGAGTCATCCTTTGGGATCGCCGGAATGTGGCAACTAGGGGCTTTTGAAATGAAATGAAATGAAAATCGCTTATTGTCACGAGTAGGCTTCAAATGAAGTTACTGTGAAAAGCCCCTAGTCGCCACATTCCGGCGCCTGTTCGGAGAGGCTGTTACGGGAATCGAACCGTGCTGCTGGCCTGCTTGGTCTGCTTTCAAAGCCAGCGATTTAGCTGTGTGCTAAACAGCCCCTAGAAAATCGCTTATTGTCACGAGTAGGCTTCAATGAAGTTACTGTGAAAAGCCCCTAGTCGCCACATTCCGGCGCCTGTCCGGGGAGGCTGGTACGGGAATCGAACCGTGCTGCTGACCTGCTTGGTCTGCTTTAAAAGCCAGCGATTTAGCCTTGTGAGCTAAACCAGCCCCTGAAGTCACAGTGACTTCATTGCAGTGTTAATGTATGCCTACTTGTGACAATAAAGATTATTATTATAATCCACCGAAGCAGACAGTTGTTCTTAATCTGAAAGATACCACCTCTCAAAGTGCAGTGTTTCCTCGGCATTGCTCTGGAGTGTCAGCCTTGATTTCTGTGCTCAAGCTCTGGAGTGGGACTTAATAATAATAATGCAGGAGAATGAGGATGAGAAAAATATCAGCCATGATTGAATGGCAGAGCAGACTTAATGGGCTGAATGGCATAATTCTGCTCCAATGCCTTATGGTCTAATGCCTTTGTTGGTGGGGATTTCAATTCAGGGGCTGGTTTAGCTCACTGAGCTAAATCGCTGGCTTTTAAAGACCAAGCAAGCCAGCAGCACGGTTCGATTCCCGTATCAGCCTCCCCGGACAGGCGCCGGAATGTGGCGACTAGGGGCTTTTCACAGTAACTTCATTGAAGCCTACTCGTGACAATAAGTGATTTTCATTTTCATTTTTCAATTGAGACCTTAACCCCTCAGTGGACAACCTCCAGTGATCAGAAATCTTTCCACCCAACAGGCAAGGCTCCAGTGTTGGTTTGTGAGGAGGTGGGGGATTTGGGCATGTGGAGAACTTTCTTCTCTGCTCCTCATCAATGTCATACTAGAATTGACAATTTCTTCATGCCAGAAGCAATCCTCCAATCCAATTTGGTGGCCTCTTGCTCTATAGGCAATATAGTGATCTCTGGTCATATTCTTGTTTTCCTTGATTTTTCTTGTGGGAAACATGTAAGGCTTATGCTTGGGGGCTAGTCTTTTCATATACAGCCAACAAAAGGGGTGGTACAGTGGTTACTACTGCTGCCTCACAGCTCCAGGGACCCAGGTTCAATTCCGGCCTCGGGTGACTGTGTGGAGATTGCACTTTCTCCCCGTGTCTGCGTGGGTTTCCTCCAGCTGCTCCGGTTTCCTCCCACAGTCCAAAGATGTGCAGGTTAGGTGGATTGGCCGTGCTAAATTGCCCCTTAGTGTCCAAAAGGTTAGGTCGGGTTACTGGGCTTATGGGCATAAGGTGGAGGCATGGGCTTAAGTAGGGTGCTCTTTCCAAGGGCCGGTGCAAGCTTGATGGGCTGTATGAAAAAAAAAAATGAAAATCGCTTATTGTCACGAGTAGGCTTCAATGAAGTTACTGTGAAAAGCCCCTAGTCGCCACATTCCGGCGCCTGTTCAGGGAGGCTGTTACGGGAATCGAACCGTGCTGCTGGCCTGCTTGGTCTGCTTTAAAAGCCAGCGATTTAGCTCTGTGCTAAACAGGCCCTTCTCCACTGTAAATTCCATGATTCTATGAAAAGGTGCAAAATGCTGGAGCGACAGCGCCGGTTGGATGTTAAATTGGCTGAGACAGAGAGGGAGAATGGTAGAAACCTTGACCATTCTTTGAGGGAGATGAATGCAATCCATGTAGAGCTGGATTCTTTGCTGACTCAACAGGCTGAGAGTATTACGATCCTGGATCAGACTCCAACAGTGACTAGGGTACTGAACAGATATTTAATTTTAATACCAACAACTCCCAAAGCCTTTCAAACTAGGGTTCTTTTAAAACATGGCTGTAGCAGTCACCTTGTAACTCAGGCATTTAACCCTTACAGCACCAAATACCTATACAGTTGAAATGCTTGGGGCCGTAAGTGTCTCAGATTCCATAATTTTTCGAATTTTGGAATACCTGCAGAAATCTACATCCAGTGTGGATGTCTAAGCATGAAATTAATTTGTATTTCATTTATAGCTTATTGATACATATAGCCTGCAGTTTTATGCAATATTTTAAATCATTTTGTGCATGAAATAATAAGATATACAAACTGACATTTTGGCAGCAAAACAGCCCCGCTGAGGGCTTGTAAGCGTCTGTGGCGTGTTGGGACCTGCATATCGCCCAGGAACCTTCCCAGAGCAATGTGGAATTTTCTACAACACTCGAAAAAATGTGCAGATTTCAGAATTTTTCAAATTTCAGAATTTCGAATAAGGGGTGCTCAACCAATGGCTATACATCATATAACTGGGTAGGATTGCATTGATTAAGATTAATGTGTTGTTAGGTTACTGTATCCTTTATATAAAATATATCTGAAATTCTACATTCATCACAAGAGGAATTTAAAGTTTGTTAAAAATGAAGGTTGTATGAGTTCGGGAACAAGCCGAGTAGATGCCTGGCCTTTTTGACTAGGAAGAAGACTAACTCCAGGGCTCTCCTCTCAATGCTAGATTCTAAGGGTAATAGAATGCTTAAACAGAGGGCATCAGAAAATCATTTAAGAGTTTTTACGCCCAGTTATACAAAACAGACCAGTTTGGTGATATACTGACACTAATGGAGTGCTTCTTCTATTCCTTTAAGTTCCCAACAATCTCTGAGGACCAAAGTCTGGCCTTGAGTGATCAGATCTCTAAAGGGGACATGGCTTTGGCCATGATGCAGCTCCAACCTTGTAAGGTCCCAGGGCCTGATGGTTTTGGTTGTGCATTTTGCAAGGGATTTAAGGACTTGCTAATGGATCTGCTGATTGGCATGTATAATGATTCATTTGAAACAGGTCTGCTACTGCAGACACTCAGGGGAGCGAATATTTCCTTGATTTTAAAGGCAGACTAGCATCCTGAAGAGTGTGCATCCTCTAGGCCAATCTCGCTCCTGAATGTAGATTTGAAATTGTTGTCTAAAGTGTTGGCACGGTTCTTGGAAGGAATTCTCCGGCTGATCATCCAGGGTGATCAGATTGAGTTCATAAAAGTCTGGAATTCATGTAACAATGTCAGATTATTGAATGTTATTCAGGACTTTCAAAAATGGAAATGAGATAGGTTCGATAGGTTACACATGGAGAAAGCTTTTGACCAGGTGGACTGGAATTACTTGTTTTTAAAATATGTTTTCATTCCATTGTTAAACTGCAAAGCCTTTGCGCTGAGTGGACAAGGCAAGCCCTTAATCCATATCATTGCTTGCTCCAAAAACCAATTCAAATTGAATCCAATTCTTGGTTTCCATAAGATCCAAACTGACAAGAAAGTCATTGGACTTAATCTGATGCTTGATCTTAGCCAACAGGCAGAGAAGCAACATATTTTTAGTCAACTTCCAGTGAGCTTTTCACAGTAACTTCATTGCAGTGTCAATGTAAGCCTATTTGTGACAATAAAGATTATATTCTTTTTTTCAGCTCACCCATGCCTACCACAGACGATTTACCATCTACTGTGGTGGGATTCAAGCCCAGGACCCAGAGCATTGCTCTAGGTTTGTGGTCTACCAGCTCAATGAACATACCACAAGGCCACATTATTGAACAAAGTCGCTGTGAACAGAGATTTGGATTGGGATGGGAATATGTTAAGTGGATACAGGTGCTATATCAAAGATCTCGGGTTGACTGTGCTTATGAATGGTTATAGGTCTGAGAATTTTAACATCCAATGAGGGAATAGATAGAGTTCCCTTATCCCTGTCCCTGTTATTGTTTGCAATAGCTATAGAGTTTTTAGCAGAGGCAATTAGACAAGATCCTTCAGCTTTTGGGCTATATAATGGAGGGAAACTGCCTCAGATTACACTTTACCAGGATGATGTGCTGCTGTCTGTATCTAAACCGGACGTTTCTGTTTCCACTATTATTGATGTGGTGGACTGATTTAGCTTTTTCTCCAGTTACAAAATTAATTTTGCAAAGTCTGAGGCAATGACAGTGGACGGGCTTAGAGGAAGACTAACCTCCTTGCTAACTTTCCATTTAAGAAGTCCCCCTTGGGATTTACTTATCTAAGTATTGTGGTTACCCCCCACCCCCTTAAGCAATTGTATGGGGCAAATTTCCTCCAGTTGATTGTATTGCATCTATTGGGTGGGAGTTGATCCGCTGGCCCTCCCTGCCAATATCATGGCTGGGTAGGATTGCATTGATTAAGATAAGGCGTTGCTAGGTTACTGTGTATCCTTTGCAGATGCTGCCAATCTTGTTGCCTGCTGCAGTCTTAAAATAAATGAATGTGATGTTTAATTTGTTTCTATGGAACAAAAATAAACCTCGCTTGAAGTTGGCTAGGTTCCAGCTCCCTGGCTCCAAAGGGGAATTGGGGGCACCGAATATTAAGATGTACCAATTAGCCCCTCATCTTAGATTTTGTTTTAAAATTTAGAGTACCCAATTCATTTTTTCCAATTAAGGGGCAATTTAGCTTGTTCAATCCACCTAACCTGCACATCTTTAGGTTGTGGGGGCGAAACCCATGCAAACAGGGGGAAAATGTGCAAACACCATACGGATAGTCACCGGGATCGAACCTGGGACCTCGGCGCCATGAGACAGCAGTGCTAGCCACTGCGCCGCTGTGCTGCCTCATCTTAGATTTATAAGGGATTAGGTCAGAGAATATCCCTCCTCCATTTGGCTCGATATTGAAGTGGGCCAGTTGGTGCATCCCTTACAGGCCTTGTTGTTCTACAGGGATTTTAAGTCTGGCCTGCTAAGTGCGAGAATCCTATAATTAGAAGAGATCCATCCAGGAGGATTGTCCTTGAGTTAGAAGGGAGATTAAAATTAACTCTTTCTCCCATTCAGAGCAGCCTGGATTTCCCACCATGTCTTATGGATCATGTATTCGATATCTGGAGAGATAGCGGCATTTGTCAATTGGGATACTTGCTCAGTGGTACTTCCTTGTAATGTTTTTAGCAGCTGTGAGAGCAGTTTTGCTATCCCAAGGCACTCCTTTTTTAAAATATCAGCAACTTGGAGACTTTATCATCAATAAGACAACTATGCTTCTTGACATTTCAGTCTCCCCGGGTTAAAAAATCCCCGGGTTAAAAAATCCTGATTCTATAAAACCTAAACAGTTCATTAGAAAGTTTTATGACACTTTGTGTTCTAGATCCTGTGTCAGTATATTACAGTATATTATCAGTGGGGCAGCACGGTAGCATGGTGGTTAGCATAAATGCTTCACAGCTCCAGGGTCCCAGGTTCGGTTCCCGGCTGGGTCGCTGTCTGTGCGGAGTCTGCACGTCCTCCCCGTGTGTGTGTGGGTTTCCTCCGGGTGCTCCGGTTTCCTCCCACAGTCCAAAGATGTGCGGGTTAGGTGGATTGGCCATGCTAAATTGCCCGTAGTGTCCTAAAAAGTAAGGTTGGGGGGGTTGTTGGGTTACGGGTATAGGGTGGATACGTGGGTTTGAGTAGGGTGATCATTGCTCGGCACAACATCGAGGGTCAAAGGGCCTGTTCTGTGCTGTACTGTTCTATAGTCTATTAGGAACCAGCATATTAGGTGGCAGCACGGTAGCATTGTGGATAGCACAATCGCTTCACAGCTCCAGGGTCCCAGGTTCGATTCCGGCTTGAGTCACTGTCTGTGTGGAGTCTGCACATCCTCCCTGTGTGTGCGTGGGTTTCCTCCGGGTGCTCCGGTTTCCTCCCACAGTCCAAAGATGTGCATGTTAGGTGGATTGGCCATGATAAATTGCCCTTAGAGTCCAAAATTGCCCTTAGTGGTGGGTGGGGTTATTGGGTTATGGTGATAGGGTGGAGTTGTTAACCTTGGCTAGGGTGCTCTTTCCAGGAGCCGGTGCAGACTTGATGGGCCGAATGGCCTCCTTCTGCACTGTAAATTCTATGAACCCTACAGACTTGGGAGAAAAACTTGACAGTCAGTATTGATGAGAAGACCTGTGGTATTATATGGGAATATGCCAATATAATTTAGGAATGTAATATAATGAAGGAGACGTAGTTCAAAATACTGCCCCTTCTGAATATCACACTGAACTTGAGACACAGATTTTATCCTGCTATATCCTTGATGTGCCTAAAGTGCCTGGGTGACTAGATCCTCTCTAGTTTGGTCCTATGTCAAAATTCAATTCTACTGGTCTGGTGTAGTTTAAAGGCTTGAGTGGATATTTAGCACAGCCTTAGAATTTGATCCTTTATTCCTACTTCTGGGGCTCCCAGATTGGAGAATTATTGACGTTAATGAAAAAGGCTGTATAATGTCCTAACTTCTAGGGTGGCATGGTAGCGCAGTGGTTAGCACCTCTGCCTCATGACGCTGAGGACTCAGGTTCGATCCCGGCCCTGGGTCACTGTCTGTGTGGAGTTTACATGTGGGTCTGCGTGGGTCTCACCCCACAATCCAAAGATGCCCAGGGTAGGTGGATTGGCCATGCTAAATTGTTTCAGGTGGTTGCCTTCTAGTACACTTTTCTTCAGTCTAGTCTTTTAGTTCGAGATGTTTGCTTTCAGTGTAACGATTTTCACTATAGATTCATCCAGGTCTCAAAAACTTCCCTGCAGGTTCAGACATCAGCAGTAGGCAGCATTTCAGAGAGAGAGAAAGAGGCCCAGTCACCTTGGCCGAATACAGCCTCTTGCCATTTAATTAGCTACCAGCCAACCAATCAACCCAATTCCCTATGATCTCAGGTGCCAAATGGTCTGAGTTCTGCTGTTCAAAAGCTATATCTCCAATGGACAGTGTACTATTTTGTTACTTTTTGAGTTCCTCACTTCCTCTGCTCGACTTAAAGGTATATGTCCATTAAATATCTATGGATCAAAAATAATCACGAAGTAAAAGAAATGGGAAATAAGTGAATCAACAGGGAAGGCCCTTACATCCTCCCCCCCTCCCCCGAAAAGGAATGAAACATCATGGCACGGACATTTCATTGTAAGGTATACAAGACATAAATCACAATCATCCATCCTCATTATGTAAGTTCCCTTCCCAGTTGCTACATTGGCAACTAGTCAGCCTTTAAACCAAGACAAAGCATCCGCTATTACATTATTCCTTCAGGAATGTGTACAATTTTAACATTAATCTGTTGTAAGAATGAACTCCAACGGAATAATCTTGCGTTCTGAGTTATAAACCTTTCTATAAACGAAGCGGATTATGGTTCGTATAAACTAAGCTTTGTTTATTGTCATGCCGGACATGCACTTCAAAGTGCTGAAAGGCTAATAACAATGCTCAGGCTTCCTTTTTAGTAGTGTAATACTTTTTTTGGCTTGGACAAGGTTTTTTTGAAAAAATCCCACTGGCCCCTCTAATCCTGCATCGTTGGCTTGAAGTACCACTGCCCCCACCCCAGGTCTCTGGCATCCATGACCATTTTAAAAGTCTGGAATAATTTGGGGAGCCAGCTCTGATTCACCCATAAACATGGCCCTCAATCTTCCAAACTTTACTTAGTGTTCTGTGCATCACAGCATTTCCGCTTGTTTCTGCAGCATATTTAACATGTACCGAATTTCAGTCTCCAACAGTCTCTAAAGTGCTGTACTGTTCTATGTTCTATAGCTTGATCTTGGTTTCGGACAATACTCGGCACAACATCAAGGGCCGAAGGGCCTGTTCTGTGCTGTACTGTTCTATGTTCTAACTGAGCCAGTCTCCATGGGCTTAGTCAAGATGCATGTTGCGTTATTGGTTCAGTGTTTTCTCTGTCTACATCATGACGAGTTAACGTAGTGCACCCTGGTGTGTCCCTACAAATCTGCCCACATTTCCCAGTTTCTTTATCAGACATTTTCGTGGTTATTCTTGTAAATAGGCAAACTTGGTCTTTAATTGCTCGTGGGCTACCTGACAAGCTCATGTGAGTCTTTCCAGAAACATGGACACGTAATGCAACATTGAGGATTTGTCCTGTGGTTTTAAAAACTTCTCTTTCATCAATTTTAATGGACCCTGTACTTCATGACCATTAACTAATTCAAATGGGCTAAACCCAGTGGATTTGTTCAAAGAATCTCTGGTGGCAACTAGTAACAAATCCAATCCCTTGTTCCAATCTCTTGGATATTCAATGGTTTTGAGTGTCCAATGATGTCTCTCCAAAGCTCCCTGAGTTTGTGGATGATAGGTGGTTGATTTTAATTGTTTGATACCTAAACTACAAATTATGTCGTGGCAAATATTAGACATGAAGTTAGGACTCTGGTCAGATTGTACTTATAAGGATAGGCTATAGCGTGTGGAAAAGTGCGCCAACTTCTCCACTACTCCCTTAGCTGTCATAGTTCTCAAAGATATAGCTTCCGAAAATCGGATCATCATATCCGTGACTGTAAGAATGTACTGATGCCCTGCCTTCGTTTTAGGCAACGGCCATACGCAAACTACTAATACCTGACTAAATGGTTCTTCAAACGCTGGTATGGATATTAAAGGTGCCGGTGTAATCACATGTTGTGATTTACCTATTATCTGACAGGGTTTGATATGTTCTACAGCTGTGTTTTTCAAACTTTTTTCTCCAGGAGCCATTTTTACCAACCGGCCATCCTTCGGGACCCACACCGGCCAACCTTCACGACTCACGCCGCCCAAGCTTTGCGACCCACGCCACCCAGACTTTTGACCCACTATTTTCGCTTATCTTAAATGTGACAGGTGAATATGCTTGGTCCTCACAATCTCACATGCTTTGTCATTCAAAGTTGCGTTTCTGCTGAGGGCTTCAGCTGATGTTTTAAGTTCTCAGTGCATCCATTGAAAAAAATCAAGAGGTTTTTCCTCGAACTTTCTATGTCAGTCGTGAAATGTCTTTGAAGGTTTGAGGGTTTTAATCTTTCCTTTGCCAGTACTTCCCTCCATATAATACACATGAACTTTGCATCTTGGCACAATTAACTCATACCTTAAGAAATCATCTTCATACTGCTTTGTTCCTGTTTTCAACTTCTTCATGGGTTATTCACCAGAGGCCCTGGAGCTCACATTAGTACTGCTGGCAGCTTCAAAATGAAGGAATCTCTCTCGCGCCCAAAGCATGTGACATCAGAGGGCACGTGACCTGCTCTCTGCCACCGCTTCTGGAGAGAAGACTCAATAGATTTTTTAAAAAGAAGCTGCCTCGCTAGGCTCAAGACCTCACTGCTGAGAGGGCACACATGCGCGGGACGGGCAGCATTCTGAAAGTCGGTTGTGGTCAGCATTTTAAAAAAATGGTCGTGGCCGTTGGGCTCTTTCGGTGATCGGGAACGCCGCGAACGATGGTCCACCGCCCATGACCCACCCTGACCCTGACTTTGAAAATCACTGTTCTACAGATTTGCACTACCCTTTTCTAGTCCTGGCCAGGAAAAAAGCCTGTTAATTGATGCCTGAGTTTTCCGAGTTCCCACATGTCCTGCCATTGGTATCTCATGCGCTATCTCCAGAACTTCCCGACGGTATTTGGGCAGTATCACTATCTGAACAACCATCCACTCCACTGGCGTCGCATATACGGGAGATGGAGAAGGTGATGTCCGACCACAGTGATTGGGTGGTGGCGTTGGAGGGAGGTGGGTGATGTGTTGGGTAAGCTGGGTCTGCGAGGACTGCGTTTACTGCAGTGGTGAGAGAGACCGGCTTCCAACACTTGAAGAAATGCAACTCGATTTTATTAAACTCTTAACTATCATACATACTTTAACTGTGGGTTGCCACTATGCTGACTTGACTGGAGACCTGAGGCTAACCTGACCAGACTATCTTACTACCACATGGTGGATGTTCTAGTTGCTGCTTACGAGCTCTGACTGTCTCAGAGGCTGGATCCCCGGAGAGAGCGGGAAAACTAGTGCCCTCTGGCTTTATAGTGGTCGTATCCTGTCTGGTGATTGGCTGCTGTGTTCTGTGTGCTCACTGGTCATCCTGTGTGTCAATCACTGCCTGTCTGCACACCACCATATACCTGTGTGTATATTATGACATTAAGGTTCCTGGGGGACCTTTGCAAGTCACTAAAGGCAAAGGTAGAGGAGCATGAGAACAGGTCCAGAAAGCAGAATCTGCTTAACGTCAGCCTGTGGAAGGTACAAGTGCTACAAGATACATTTTATGGATGCTAGTGGGGCTGGTGGCAGAGGGGGCGCAGGTCAAGGCCCCAGAGCTGGACAGGGCTCACAGCTCCCTAAGGCAAAACCCGAGAGTGGGTGAACCACCGCAGGCGTTTATTGTGAGACTCCACAAGTTTGTGGAGAAAGAAAAGATCCTGCAGTGGGCCAGGGAGAAGCGGAACTGGGAGGGGAACCAGGTTCGAATTTACAAAGATATTGGTGCAGACCTGGCGAAGAGGCATGCCCTATTTAACGAAGCCAAAGCAGTGCTACATGGAAGGCAGATTCGGTTTGGGGTACTGCACCCAGCGAAACTATGGGTAACTTCCAATGGGCGGGAGTATTATTTTGAAACACCAGAAGAGGCCAATGACTTCATAAGAGACCATACATTGGGGGAGAACTGAATGTCGATGGGAGACAGCGGAGCTGGAATAGCAGAGATCTGAATATGAGGGTATTGTGCGGGGGGGCAGAGGGTAGGGGGGTTTTGGATTGAGTGATTTTGTCGTTGTTATTGATTGGGGGGAATACGTTTGTAAGGGGGCATTTGCCCCCAACCCCCTCCCGCTGTCTGTGGTGCTTTTTTTGGAGGGTGTGACCTGTGGTTTTGGATGAACCTTTGTTTGTGTGGGGAAATTTCTGTCTTCTTATTCCCCCGAGGGTGATTTGTTTTTTTTCTCACCTTCACCGTGGAATGTGGCCTAGAATTTTTAAGCAGTTTGTTCTGTATCAGTTCAAATTGCAAAATTTCCAGTAAGTTGAAAAACCATTGGCATGATCCTCCACCTCGCCGCACCAGTTTTCCAGTGTGGCGCACCCCCACTGGCAGCAGGATTCTCTGTCCTGGCAGCCGGCTGATGGGGTTTCCCACTGTGGCCACCCCCACACCGGCGGGCATGAGTGCGCTGCCGGCGACACGGATGAACCCGTCAACGGAGAATCCAGGCTCATATATTCAAAAATAAAGGGGTCTAGCTTCATAATATGTACTGTGGATGACAGCTATCCAATTATCCAATAGATTATGAGATATATACATTATTTATACATTACCTGGATATAGTTTGGATTAATCATGTAAACATGTACCTTATCAAATCAAAGAATACATCTTTGCAAAACAAGCTCAAATATTGGAAACAATCCGCCAATTTTAGTGTTGCATCATAATCCAACTTGTTTGAAAACCTTATTTTACATGTTGAATGGAAACAAGCACAAAGTACTGATTTTCACCTGTATCCTCAAATGGTTAATGTGGTGCAGGTTTGTGAAAGTTTTAATGAAACTGTAACTCAATAAATAAAAGCTGTCTAAAATGTGTGACTAATTGGCACCAATTTAGCTATTGTATTCATTTAAACAATAAAGGACATTATTCACTGGACGTGTAGGGGTGTTCTGCAGAGGTTGGAACAGCATAAGAGGGAGTTTTACATTGCAACACACTGGTACTATGTGGTACTGAAGGATCATCACTTAATCATTGCTTGTCATTCATCATCCCTATCCAGTGCAGCATTAAAAATAAATATACATTCCTATCAATATTCACAAGTATACATGCAGCCCAACATTTAGCCCTTGATAAAAGAATTCAAAACACAAGTCAGGCCAACATTCCTATTATAATTTCAAAACAAGACCCTACATTCCTGCACCAATCACAAGTAGCACAAGGCACGAACACAAAATTATTTTGCGTTAATCCTTAATTGAACAAATTCACCTAGAGATATCATGCAGCTAATTAAAGTAGTACTCCATACTGATAAGTCAATTTATCAAGAAGTTTCAAATGATTCAATAACCTTCCATGTACTTCAACACAGGAGAATAAAACAACCTCTTGTATTGTACTGTACTCTTTTGAAATTCACAAACATTGTTCCAGCCCCATTAAACTTATTTCTTCCTATCTTGTGCATGATTAAAAATTAAGATATAATGTCTGGAAATTTGCTGTATAATGTTTGTCCCCTGCTGGCCTACAATTTCCTGTTCCTGATTCAGCAATGTTTTGTTTTTAAAATTATCATTCTTGTGTTCATATCTCTCCATGGCCTTTCCATTTTTCTCAGTTTTTAACTCCATCATACAACCTCTTGAGATCTCTGCGCCAATTCTGCGCCAATTCTGGGACATTCCTGATTTTACCATGAGTAACTGTGCTTTTATTTACTGAAGCCACAAGCTCTGAAATTCCCATCTAAAACTCTCTATCCCTCTACTTCTCTCTCTACCTTGGAGATGTTCCTTAAAATCTTGTTACTTGGTGTCCAATTTTACATGAATACCTTCTATGGAGTGTCTTGGCATATTTGTACTACCGTAAGAGTACTATATAAATTGAAATTATTGCTGAAGTATCAACGTTTGGAAGTGTGACTGAAGATACTTGCCCCACCTATCTGTTTCTATCATTGTGGGAGCTTCATTGTGTCACAAATATGTTGAAAAGAGAGCAGAGATCAATGAAGGCATGTCTATATCTTAGATATTACTGCAGCATGGTGTTCAAACAAATGCAAAAATAAAAGATACACCTGTCAATTTGTCTGGTGTTATGTCCCCATTATAAGGGCCCTTCCTGTTGATTCTCGAATTTCCTATTTCTTTTAGTTTGTGGTTATCATTTTGATCCATTGATATTGAATGGACATTTACTATTAAGTCAAGCAGAGGAAGTGAGGAACTCAAGAAGTTGCAAAATAGTTCACTGTGCATTGGAGATGTAGGGCGTGATCTACCGAATGGGAGTGCAACTTGGCCGATAGATCCTGGGAGAGGCCACCCACGGGCTTCCCGGCAGCCAGTACGCCTGCGAGATGTCCAAAGATCTCACGAGGCATTGCAGTCAGGATCCCACCCACAGTGAGCGGGGATCAAGCTTCACTCGTCTAAGTCGATTTAAAACAAACTTATGCATGCTGATCCAGGATCTATTGGGCTCAAAGCAATTATCGGCCTCCACAGGGAATCCCAGCTGGGTGTCTTTCAATACTGCTCCACACAATCATGGACCAAGTGGTATGTCATCGGGGCGGGGGGGTTGTCGCCTGGATCATCGAGACCCCTGGGTATTCAAGGCAGGGAGGCACCCTGGCTCTCCCCCTGGCACTCTGCACCTTGACACTGCCAGGCTGGCACCTTGGCATTGCCATGGTTCCCAGTTGGCACTGCAAAGCTGGCAGGAGCACTGTCAGGGTGCATGGGTGCTAGGATGGCACTGCTAAGTGTCAAGGCCTGAGGTGGGCCATGCCCATGAAAAGAGAGTGGGGGATATGAAGTGTGGGAGGATGCAGGGCGGGTATGAAGGGACATCCGGAAGGTTGGGGAGGGGTGAAGGGTGGGGGTCCTGCAAGTGATGAGGGTTGTCATCACTTGGGAAGGGCTGGGGTTGATACTCATGGGTGTGGGGCCATTGCCCATGGGTGGGGGGTCTGTGGGACCCACAATCACACTTAGAGATCAGGACACCCTTTCAAAATGGTAGTCTGGTCTCTGAGTAGCCAGTCGGGCCAGCGAGTGATCAAAATATATATAACTTGACTTCCGGTGGCGGCAATGAGGAGCTAAGCCGCACATTCGGCAGCTCCCGCTGAGAACGGACTTTGGGGCTCTTTTCAGGGCCCCCAACGGAGCTGTGGCGGCAAATCCCGACGTGGGAAGAGGTCAGGAGTCGACCCCAATGGTCCTATGGTCCGGACCAGGAGTGGGGTAAGGAGAAAACCGGAGAAAGCACCCCTGAAAAAGCGGGGGAAGGAAGACAAAATGGCGGCCGGCGGACGCCTTGAGGAGCTGAGGCAGTGGGCTCAGGATCAGCAGGCGACTCTGCTGCGCTGCTTCCAGGAGCTTAAGTTGGAGCTGCTGGAGTCGCTGAAGGTAACCAACAGGGAGCTGATGGAGTCCCAGACAGCCCAGGGGGCTGCGATCCGGGAGCTGCAGCAGCAGGCCTCCGAAAGGGAGGATGAGGTCGTGGCCGTGGCGGGGAAGGTGGAGATGCACGAGGCGCTCCATAAAAGATGGCAGGAGCGGTTCGAGGAGCTGGACAACCGGTCGAGGAGGAAGAATTTGCGGATCCTGGGCCTCACGGAGGGGCTGGAGGGGTCGGACCTAGCGACCTATGTGGCGACTATGTTAAACTCGCTGATGGAGGCTGGGTCCTTCCAGGGGCCCCTGGAGTTAGAGGGGTCCCACAGAATTCTGGCTAGGAGGCCCAAGCCGAACGAGCCGCCGCGGGCGGTGTTGGTGCGGTTTCATCGGTTCGTGGATCGTGAGTGTGTGCTCCGGTGGGCCAAGAAGGAGCGGAGCAGCAAGTGGGAGAACACGGAGGTGCGGATCTTCCAGGACTGGAGTGCGGAGGTGGCGAGACGGAGGGCCGGGTTTAACCGGACGAAGGCAGTGCTCCATAGATGGAGTGTGAAGTTCGGCATGTTGCAGCCGGCGCGTCTGTGGGTCACCTATAAGGATCGGCACCATTATTTTGAGTCCCCGGAGGAGGCGTGGGCCTTTGTGCAGGCCGAGAAATTGGACTCAAACTGAGGGTCTAAGATGGGGGATGCTGTATAATACTGTATTTGTATTTGCTTGGTTTAATGTAAGATGTGGGTTGGCCTGAGGGTGGGTGGGGTGATGTCGATTGTCTTTTCTATATGGGTTTTTCTGTTGGGGTCTGGTGGACGGGTTCGGGCAGAGGGGTAAACGGGGAGTTCGGGGAGCTGGTGGTGGGGGGACTGACAATGGGAGTAGCCCTGGAGGAGGCGGGGCCGGGTAGGGCGAAAGCACGGGCTTTCTGCGGGTTTCCCGCCCTGGGAGATGGTGGGGGTGGGGTCGTGGCTGAGAAGCGCGGGTCATTGCTGGCTGTTTTCTTTTCCCGTGCAAGAGCGGGCGGGGGCGGGGGGGGGGGGGGGGGGAGGACCCGTTGGTGGGCACGATGGAGGAGGGGTAGTCCCACGTGGGGAGGAGTCGGAGGTAGGGCGGGAGTCGCCGGGGTCAGCAGAAGTTAGCTGGCTCACGGGAGTACTATGGAGGGAGGGGCGCGGCTAGGAGGGGTCCTAGCCTGGGGGGGGGGGGGGGGGGGGGGGGGGGGTACCGGGTTGCTGCTGAAACGGTCAGGAAGGTGTTGGAGGACGCAGGGGGTGCTGGAGGGGGGGAGTTGCCGCCGTGGGAAACCGGCAGAGCGGGGGACGCTGGCCGGGTGTGGGCAAGGGATGGGGTATGGCTAATCAGCAGGGGAGGGGGGCAGGGAGCCCTCTGATCCGGCTGATAACCTGGAATGTGAGGGGGCTGAATGGGCCGGTCAAACGGGCCCGGGTATTTGCGCACCTGAAGGGGCTGAAGGCGGATGTGGCCATGCTCCAGGAGACACACCTGAGAGTGGTGGACCAGGTCCGGCTGAGGAAGGGATGGGTGGGCCAAGTATTTCACTCAGGGCTGGATGAGAAGAGTAGGGGGGTGACGATCC
This sequence comes from Scyliorhinus canicula, assembly GCF_902713615.1. Taxonomy (NCBI): domain Eukaryota; kingdom Metazoa; phylum Chordata; class Chondrichthyes; order Carcharhiniformes; family Scyliorhinidae; genus Scyliorhinus; species Scyliorhinus canicula. The sequence continues at coordinate 46,101,952 of NC_052148.1, read as the reverse complement.
TGGTGGGGAAGAAGGTGTCGTTTGAGGCGTTAAATGTGGTGGCTGACAGTGGCGGGAGATATGTGATGGTGAGTGGTAAGCTGCAGGGGGAGCGGGTGGTGTTGGTGAATGTTTACGCCCCAAATTGGGTCGATGCGGGGTTCATGCGGCGTATGTTGGGCCGCATTCCGGACCTGGAGGTGGGGGGCCTGATCATGGGGGGGGACTTCAACACGGTACTGGATCCCCCATTGGATCAATCAAAGTCCCGGACGGATAGGAGGCCGGCGGCGGCTAAGGTGCTGAGGGGATTTATGGAGCAGATGGGGGGGGGTGTATCCCTGGAGGTTTGCGAGGCCAAGGGCCAGGGAATACTCGTTTTTCTCCTACGTACATAAGGCCTACTCGAGGATTGATTTTTTTGTCCTGAGTAGGGGGTTGGTTTCGAGGGTGGAGGATGCGGAATACTCCACCATTGCCATTTCAGATCATGCCCCACACTGGGTGGACCTCGGGCTGGGGGAAGAGAGGGACCAACGTCCGCTCTGGCGCTTGGAGGTGGTGCTGCTGGCAGATGAGGTGGCCGAGAGGGTTCGGGGGTGTATTGAGAGGTACCTTGAGGCCAATGACAACGGGGAGGTCCGAGTGGGGACGGTCTGGGAGGCATTGAAGGCGGTGATGAGGGGGGAATTGATCTCCATCCGAACCCATAGAGAGAGGGGGAGCAAAGGGAGAGGGAAAGACTGATAGGGGAGGTGATGCGGGTGGATAGGAGATATGCGGAGGCTCCAGAGGAGGGATTGCTGGGGGAGAGGCGTAGCCTTCAGGCCAGATTCGACCTATTGACTACCAGAAAGGCGGAAGCTCAGTGGAGGAAAGCACAGGGGGCGGTGTATGAATACGGGGAGAAGGCGAGCAGGATGCTGGCACACCAGCTCCGAAAGCGGGACGCGGCCAGGGAGATTGGGGGAGCGACGGATAAGGTTGGGAAGGTGGTGCGGAGGGGAGTAGATGTTAATGGGGTCTTCAGAGACTTCTATGGGGAACTGTACCGGTCGGAGCCCCCGGTGGAGGGGGGTGGAATGGGGCGCTTCTTGGACAAGCTGCGATTCCCGAGGGTGGAGGAGGAGCAGGTGGAGGGACTGGGGGCGCCGATCGAGCTGGAGGAGGTGGTCAAAGGGATAGGGAGCATGCAGTCGGGGAAGGCGCCGGGGCCGGACAGGTTTCCGGCGGAATTTTATAAAAGGTATTTGGACCTGTTGGGCCCCCTGTTGGTCCGGACCTTTGACGAGGCAAGGGAAGGGGGGCTTTGCCCCCAACTATGTCACGGGCGCTGATTTCCTTGATCCTGAAGCGGGACAAGGACCCTCTGCAGTGCGGGTCATATAGGCCGATTTCGCTGCTGAACGCCTACGCTAAGCTGCTGGCAAAGATCCTGGCCACTAGAATAGAGGATTGCGTGCTCGGGGTCATTCATGAGGACCAGACGGGGTTTGTGAAGGGAAGGCAGTTGAATACGAACGTGCGAAGGCTCCTCAATGTCATTATGATGCCGGCCATAGAAGGGGAGGCGGAGATAGTGGTGGCATTGGATGCGGAGAAGGCCTTTGATAGGGTTGAGTGGGAGTATTTGTGGGAGGTGTTGGAGAGGTTTGGGGAGGGGTTTATCCGGTGGGTGAGGCTGCTCTACGAGGCCCGGATGGCGAGTGTAGCCACGAATAGGAGGAGGTCGGAGTACTTTTGGCTGTACTGGGGGACGAGACAGGGGTGCCCCCTGTCCCCCTTGCTCTTCGCGCTGGCGATTGAGCCCCTGGCCATGGAATTGAGGGAGTCAGGGAACTGGAGGGGCCTGGTGTGGGGTGGGGAGGAGCATCGAGTGTCGCTGTATGCGGACGACCTGTCGCTGTATGTGGTGGACCCGGTGGGGGGATGCCAGAGGTGATGAGGATTCTTAGTGAATTCGGGGGTTTCTCTGGGTATAAGTTGAACCTGGGCAAGAGTGAGTTGTTTGTGGTGCATCCGGGGGATCAAGAGGAGGGGGTTGGTAGGCTCCCATTGAAGCAGGCAGGGAAGAGCTTCAGGTACCTAGGGGCCCAGGTGGCTGGGAGCTGGGGGGCCCTGCACAAGCTCAACCTCACAAGGTTGGTGGAGCAGATGGAGGAGGAGTTTAAGAGGTGGGATATGTTACCGCTGTCACTGGCGGGGAGGGTGCAGTCCGTTAAGATGACGGTGCTCCCGAGGTTTTTGTTCCTGTTCCAGTGCCTCCCCATCCTTATCCCAAAGGCCTTTTTTAGGAGGGTCAACAGGAGTATCACGGGATTTGTGTGGGCGCATGGGACTCCGAGGGTGAGAAGAGTGTTCCTGGAACGGGGCAGGGATAGGGGGGGGGCAGGCGTTGCCCAACCTCTGTGGGTACTATTGGGCTGCCAACGCAGCGATGGTGCGTAAGTGGGTAATGGACGAGGAAGGGGCAGCATGGAAGAGGATGGAGGCGGCATCATGTGTGGGCACGAGCCTGGAGGCGTTGGTAACGGCGCCGTTGCCGCTCCCTCCAACGAGGTATACCACGAGCCCGGTGGTGGCGGCTACCCTCAAAATTTGGGGGCAATGGAGATGGCAAAGGGGAGAAGTGGGGGGCTCGATGGAGGCCCCGATACGGGGGAACCATCGGTTTGTCCCAGGAAGCATTGATGGCGGATTCCTGGGCTGGCACAGGGCAAGGGTTAGGAGGTTGAGGGACCTGTTTGTGGAGGGGAGGTTCGCGAGCTTGGGGGAGTTAGAGGGGAAGTTTGGGCTCCCCCCAGGGAACATGTTTAGGTACATGCAGGTGAGGGCGTTTGCCAGGCAGCAGGTGGAGGGGTTCCCCTTGCTGCCCCCACGAGGGGTGCGGGATCGGTTGCTCTCGGGGGTGTGGGTTGGAGGAGGGAGGATTTTGGACATATACCGGGTGATGCAGGAGGTTGACGAGGCCTCGGTGGAGGAACTGAAGGGTAAATGGGAAGAGGAGCTGGGTGAGGAGATTGAGGAGAGGACGTGGGCGGATGCCCTGGAGAGAGTGAATTCCTCCTCTTCCTGTGCGAGGCTTAGCCTCATACAGTTCAAGGTGCTGCACAGGGCCCACATGACTGGGACGAGGATAAGTAGGTTTTTCGGGGGCGATGACAGGTGTGCTAGGTGCTCGGGGAGCCCAGCGAACCACGCCCATATGTTTTGGGCGTGCCCAGCGCTGGGGGAGTTTTGGAAGGGGGTAGCAAGGACGGTGTCGAGGGTGGTGGGATCCAGGGTCAAGCCAGGCTGGGGACTCGCAATTTTTGGGGTTGCAGTGGAGCCGGGAGTGCAGGAGGCAAAAGAGGCCGGTGTTCTGGCGGAGGATTCTTCTTCAGTGGAAGGATCGGGGGGAGGGAGAACTGTGTACATGGGTTTGTGGGATGTGGCGGGTGTTATCTCTTTCCCTTTTGTTGTTGGGTGTTCTTTTGTTTTTTTCTTTTGTTTGTAGTTGCTTTGGAAGATGGGTGGGTATTGTTCTTGGGGTGTTACCGCGGTTGTTTTGTTAATAGAGTTGAGATGTTTATATTTTGTAAAAATTTCAATAAAAATTATTTTAAAAAAATATATATATAACTTTAAATTAAACATATTTTTAAAATGTATTTTATTCCAAACATATTCAAAAGTACTAACACAAATTAGTAACATTGTCAATGGTCCCACAGTTCACAGTTTGTACAATTTTTGCCCTTTTCACCTTGCTCCCCACGACGATTGATTCCTCAAACATTGTCATGAACAGTCTCCACTGTTTCTCAAAGCCCTCCACTGATCCCCTCAACCCGAACTTGATCTTTTCCAGTCGAAGGAAGTCACACAGGGTGCCCAGTCAGGTCGCCACCAATATCCTTCACCGGGCAATTAGAGTAGCGAAGGCCACAACTTCGGCTCTCCTCCCCTCCATCAGCTCCGCCATTTCCGATACCCCAAAGATCGCCACCAATGGGTTTGGCCTGACCTATAACCCCACAAACATCTCAAGTATGCCTTCCAGAATCTCTCCAACTTCTCGCACCCCCAGAACATGTGCACATGGTTCGCTGGCCCTTGCCCACACTTCTCACACTCGACTGCCACCCCTTGGAAGAACCCACTTATCCTTGCCCGGGTCATCTACACTCTGTGCACCACCTTGAATTGAATCAAGCTCATCCTCGTGCACGAGGAGATTGAATTCACCCTACACATAGCCTCACTCCACAGTCCCCATCCTATCTCCCCACCCAGCACCTCGTCCCATTTATTCTTAATCCTCACCACCTGCGCTCCCCCTTTCCCCAGCCAATCATATAAATCACCAATCCTGTCCTCCCCCCTCCGCATCCGGGAGCAGCAACCACTCCATCAGAGTATACTCTGTACAGAAGGAATGCAGAAGGTTTTCCCAAGCTGCCAGAGTATATTCTGATGGAGTGGTTCAATTATATGCAAGTGAGGGACTTTGTACAGAAGGAATGCAGAAGGTTTCCCAAACTGCCAAAATCCCTCACTTGCATATACTTGAATTTGCTTCCCTTCAGCAGCTCCACTGTCTCCCGCAGCTCTTCCACACCTGCAAACCTCTCTTCCACATACAAATCCCTCGCCCTCACCAACCCTGCCACCCTTCATCTCTTCTACATGCCACCCGTCTCCCCTAGCTTAAACTTGTGGTTTCCACACAACTGTGTCCCCTCCATCCTGAAGTGCCTCCTCAACTGGTTCCACACCCTAATCGTGGACTGCACCACTGGGCTCGCCATGTACCTCCTCGGTGCCAATGGTACTGCTGCCATCACCATGGCCCTCAGGCTGGACCCTCTACAACAGGACTCCTCCTCCAACCAAATCCACTCCTTCCCACCACTGCCTCACCTTCTCCATGTTCACCGCCCAGTCGTAGTGCAGCAGGTTTGGTAGCACTAAACCCCCTTTCTGCCTCCGTGTCTGTAACTGGGCCCTCTTTACCTTTGGTTCCTTCCCCGCCTATATAAACTCCAAGATCGCTGCGTCCAATTTCTGGAAAAAGGCCTTAGGAAATAAGACCGGGAGGGTCTGGAATACAAACAGGAACCTCAGCAGCATGTTAATTTTAACCACCTGGACCCTCCCTGCCAGTGTCAGGTGCAGCAGATCCTACCTCTTAAAATCCCTCCGAACCTCCTCCACAGCCGTAGTCAGGTTCCACTTGTGCATCGTCGACCACTTCCCGGGCCCCCCGATACCTGAATCTGTCCCTGGCTGTCCTAAATGGCAACACCCCCAGATTGTTCCCCGACCCGCCTCATTCACCAGAAACACCTCACTTTTCAACATTGAACTTATCCTGAGAAGGCCCCGAACCTCTCCGGTATGCCCCTAATTCTCCCCATACCCTCCAGTGTGTACAACACGAACAGCAACAGATCATCCGCGTACAGCGGCACATGGGGCTGAATTCTCCGATACCCCGCCGGGGAGAATCGCCGGGGTTCGGCGTGAATCCCACCCCCGCCGTCCTCCAAATTCCTATGCCCCCCAAAAACCGGCCCGGCCTGAGTCACGCCGCCCGCCTCGAAGAATGGCGGGGTCCGGCGTGACTCAATGGGCGCCGGGGTTGCCCGAAATCTCCAGCCCATGATGGGCCGAAGTCCCGCCCGGCTGTTGCCGGTCCCTCCAGCGTAAATTAGAGTAAGTCCCTTACCGGCGGGATCTGGTGGCGCGGGCGGGCTCGGGGTTCTTGGGGGGGATGGGGGCGTGGGGGGACCTGGCCCTGGGAGGTGCCCCCACAGGGCCCACCGATCCACGGGCGGGCCTGTGCCGTGGGGGCACTCTATTGTTCAGCACCGGAGGTTGTGGTCCTCCGCCATTCCCAGTGTGGAAGCAAATCCCTCTGCGCATGCGTGGGGTGAAGCCAGCACGCGCTGGCGCTTTCACGCCTGCGCCGGAGGCCCTTTGGCGAAGGTTGGCATGGTGCCAAGCCCCTTTCACGCTGGCCGGCGGGCGCCAACCACTCTGGGGCGGGTCTAGCCCCTGAAGGTGCATAGGATTCCGCATCTTTGAGGCGGCCGGACGCCGGGGTGGTTCACGCCACCCCGTCCCGCAGGGGTGAATCCTGCCCATGGTGTTCCCTACTCCCCCTCACAATCCCCTGCCATTCCACTGACTCCCTAAGAGCCATCACCAAGGGCTCTATCGCCAGCGCAAACAACAGCGGCAACAGCAGATACCCCTGCCTTGTACCTCTGTGGAACCCAAAACTCCGTGAACTCATCTCATTTGTCCATACACTCGCCACTGGGTTCACATACAACAGACGCACCCACGCCATGGCCAAACCTGAACCTTCCCAGCACCTTAAACAGATACCTCCACGCCACCTGGTCAAAAGCTTTCTCCGAGTCCATAGAGACCACCATCTCCAGTGGTCCCTCCGATGGAATCATAATCATGTTTAATAGCCTTCTGATGTTACTGGAGAGCTGTTTGCCCTTCAAGAAGCCCGTTTGGTCCTCAGCGACCTGCCATGGAACACACACCTCCACCCTCCCCGCCACTAATTTGGCCAACACTGTTACATCCGTGTTCAACAGTGAAATGGCCCGATATGATCCACACTCCAACAGGTCCTTCCTCTTCTGGATTAGTGTAATCAACACCTGAGTCAATGCCTCCGGTAGCTCCCCCTTCTCCAATGCCTTGCTAAACATCCCCAGCAAGTGCGGTGCCAACTCCATTGCGAACTCTTTATAGAACTCCACCCGGTAGCCATCCGGCCCCAGGGCCTTTCCTGACTTCATTCCTCTTATGCTGTCCATCACCTTCCTCAGCCCTAATGGCTCCTCCAGCGCCTGCCTCTTCTCTTCATGCAGCCTTGGGAACTCAGCTCATCCAAAAATTGCCCCATATCTCCTTCCTCACGGTTCAGCGCTATACAGCTTCTCATAATACTCACTAAATGCTCCATTAATCTTCCCCGGCTTCAACGCTACCGCCTCCTTCTCTGTTGCACTCTCAAAATTTCCCTCGACGCGGCCTGCCTCCGTAGCTGGTGGACCAGCATACGGCTCACCTTCTCCATATTCATATTGCACCAAAAAGAACAGGAGGGAAAGTCCCAGTCAGACCCTTTGATCTAGGACACTGATTTGCTACCGCATATTAGAAACAGAGGAAGTACAGAACCAGAAAAGACTAGTCAGTGCATCTGGCCTGTCCCAAAAAACCTGCCGATTATCCAGTCTTTCACATTTTTCCTTCAATCTATAATGGATTTTTCACATTTTCTTAGAAAATGTGTGGAATGGGAGTTCAAATCAAATTTGTGTACTTAGAACATAGGGGTGAATTTTAACCCCAGAAATTGGAGATTTGAGGTCAGGTGAGATGTAAATCCAAACCTAACCCAATTTGCATGTTTAACAGATGCAGGTCAAGGTGCTGTCAGCCATTACCTTTCCAGGAAACAGATTGGCAATTTAAATATTGAAATGAGGCTGGGCGAATCACATTTAACTTTCCTGACATATTTTAACTCTGACCGGCCATGTTTCTTTTAGGAAATCCACAGAAGGGAAGTGACAACAGCTTCAGAAAATGACTGCCATCCAGACCTGAAACATTAGCTTTGTTCTCTCTCCACACGTGCTGTCAGACCTGCTGTGATTTTCCAACATTTTCTGTTTTTGTTTCAGATTCCGACATCCACAGTAATTTGCTTTTATTGAAGCCAGCAGTGTAGATGGATTCAAAAACTGATTTAGTGCCTTTGTGAAGAGAGAAGGGTTTGGGATTTAGCAAGAAAGTGGGTATTTTTGCTGATCTACTAAACAAAGAACACTCGTTTGGGCCCAATGGTCTTTTACTTCTCGAGCCAATCATCACCCCCCCACCCCAATTTCTATTTGATAAATTTGATAACATCATGGTGATTCTCTAGACCTGCAGTATTTAATTCCTTGGTATTTGTCATGTTCATAAGTGCATTTATAACAGCAATTTTACAGACATGCAGTGCATCTGGCTTTTTTGTCCCATCCACGTCTGTTGAAAAGCCCTTTCATTAAGGTGAATTTTACAGCTGGCACAGCAAAGCTGCAAAATTGCTCTCCCAATTATTGGATAAGCAATTTGATCCTATAAATCGTTAAAAGAATTTTGTAGATCATATTTTTACCAATATCTCCAGATATGTTACTCCAGGGACCAGCGGAAAGGGCAGTCACCCGCTGACATTACTAGAGTTGTTTTGAAATTTTGATTACCTCCGAACAAATAGATCAATGTTCTCTATTTATGAGTATGACAGGATTTAGTCCTTAAAAGGTGGAGGCAATCCTTCTCTTTACAGCTTATGTTTTAATTAACATAGGTGTGAATAATGGAGAGAAAAAAGCTACAAATGAGGCACGCATTTGTTAACTCATTTATATATTTTCTATTTATTCGGGGGCAGCCGCAGGACCTCGCTGTCGGATCGCCTGCTCAAAATGGCAGCCCGATAAAGTGAATCCTTCGTTTCCATGCCATCATAAATTAGCACGGCAAGGAATATGGAATTGCTTGCTGATTTGCGCTTCCAGGGCGATCGTAAACCGGTTGCAATTCACATCCGGCGGGAGTACATACTCTCCCAAACGGAGAATCCAGCCCCTTATATTGAACAATGTGCTTCTTCTCCAGAGCTCATTACTTTTTATGGCCTTATCAAATCTTAGGCAGACATTACCTGTATCATCGTATTTGGCTGTGGCTGGAGCACTGCACTATTAGAAGTGCCGTCTTTCGGATAAAATGTTAAACTGCCAGCTCGAGCGATGTAATGAACTCATGGCAGTATTTTGAAAAAGAGCAGGGTAGTTAACTCAAGCACCCTGGCCTATATTTATTCCTCAATTAACATCACAAAAACGGATCATCTGGTCTTTATCTCAATGCTGTTTGTGGGAGTGCAAATTAGCTGCTCTGTTTCCTACATTACAGCAGTGACAACTGTTGCAAGATCCTGGGCTATTGCTCGATCAATTCCAGTCCCGCAGACCTGGGAGTTCCAGCACAAGTGAACTAACCAATAATTGGTATAAAGTTTGAGATCTTTGGCCCTTGACTGCTCCAATGACATACGAGCGCCAGATTTGCAAATGAAACACAACTGTTTATTAATAACAACAATAGAGATAAGACTTGCAATAATTATACTAGAATCATGTCCAGCAAATCTACTACTCTTCTCCCCCCCCCCCCCCCCCCACCTAAACACACACAAGCCATACATACACAAAGGGAAAGGGAGGGGGAAAATAAAAAAGGATTAATGTGAGATGGAAGATGTGTGGCCTTGCTTCAGATGTGAACTTGTTTTTTCAGCTGACTGTCCTTCCAGGATGTGGGGTGTACTAATCCATGGGAGGCAGGAGTTCCGTCACCACACCAATATTTATTTACAATAACGATGTTACAGGAGCAGCTACAAACAGTGCTGCGAGCAGTCCAGTCAACTTAAGACTGCTCACAAAGCCTACACAGGTGATTATATGGGCCCCCTCAATGAGCTATCATTGAGGGAGCTCATACTCCAATTGACCAACCAATAAAGCCAATTGGAGTTCATTACACCCCCCCCCCCCCCCAAGGTCCGAGGAATTCCTGCCAGCTGGCATTCCTCTGAGCTTCTTCCTGCTCCTCATGTCTGGGTCTGTCACCTCTGTGTCGTCCGCCGGGTCGTTCTCCGAAGTGGGCGGGGTGTACCTTATAGGTGCCCGTCTTTTCCTTGACGACCTCCTTGGTAGTTGTTCTTCCTCCTCCTCGTGGAGAGGTGTCGCGGCGGCCTCATCGAGTGTGTCCATCTCCGACTCTGATGACTGGATGACGGGGTCTGGAGAAATTGCTCGGGGCTGGGGTGTGGGTATCCTTTCCGTCTGGGCTATCCCAGCTTGAGGCGGTCCTGCTTCGCCTGCCTCCAGGTGTGGTTCGGCTGCCCTTATTTGGTCTAGGTGTTTCTTCAGCACCTTACCTCCTATTGAAACCTCATAGGATATGGGCCCTGTTTGGGACTCTACCGTGCCTTTGACCCACGTTGGTCCATTCCCATAATTCTTGACCCAAACCGGTGCCCCCATCTGGAAATGTCTCTGCTGCCGACTATTTGCCGACTATTTGCCCCCGCGTTGGGCCTCCTGTTGTTTCTCCACTTTCCCCGTTAAATTTGGGAAAAGGAGACTCAGCCTCGTTCGCAGCCGCCTTCCCATTAAGAGTTCAGTTGGCGGTATGCCCGTTGTGGAATGCGGTGTGGTCCTGTAATCAAACAGCCAGCGGGAGAGCTTTGTGTCTATTGACGCTGCCGGCTGCTTCTTGAGTCCCGCTTTAAGTGTCTGGACCGCTCTCTCTGCCAAGCCGTTGGTCGCTGGATGGTAAGGGGCCGTTTTGATGTGACGGACTCCGTTTTCCTTCAGGAATTTTCCAAATTCCCCACTTCTGAATGCCGTTCCGTTGTCCGACACCAATACCTCCGGAAGTCCATGTGTTGCAAACGAGGCCCTGAGCTTTTCAATTGTCAATGCTGTGCTTGCTGTGTTTACCCGGTGGACGTCCAACCATTTGGAATGGGCGTCCACTATCACCAAAAACATTGAGCCCATGAAAGGGCTGGTGTGGTCAATATGCAGGCGGGTCCACGGTCTGCCCTGCCATTCCCACGGGTGCAATGGCGCCGCTGGTGGCACTCTTTGCCCCTGTTGGCACTCCTGGCACCAACGTACCAAGGCTGCTATGTCTGTGTCCACACCCGGCCACCAAACGTAGCTTCGAGCTAGCATCTTCATTTTAGACACCCCTGGGGGTCCGTGATGTAACTCAGTTAAGATTGCCTGACGGCCCTGAGCTGGGACAATTACCCGGGCTCCCCATAATAGGATACCGTCTTCTACGGTTATTTGGTCCCTTCTGCTCCAGTATGGGTGCATCTGGGGCTCCTCTGGTCTTTCCAGTTCCCCTGTTAGCAGTAAATGCTTCATCTTGGCTAAAACTGGGTCTTTTTGCATCCACAACCGAATATGTTGTGCGTCTACTGGTAGGGTGTCCAAAAAGTTTAGAGTCATTACTGTCTCCTCTACTTTTGGTATTTGCGGCGGAGTGTCCGGGAGGGGAAGTCTGCTCAAAGCATCTGCATTTGCTACTCGCGTTCCCGGTCTGTGTCCAGAACGTATCTATATGCCGCCAGTAGCAACGCCCAACGTTGGATTCTAGCTGATTCAATCGGGGGTATTGACTTGTCTTCTTTTAATAACCCTAATAACGGCTTATCGTCCCTCACTATGGTGAATTTCCGCCCGTACAGATACTGGTGAAATTTTTTCACTGCGAATATCACCGCCAGTCCTTCCTTCTCGATTTGGGCGCACTTCCTCTCAGCCATCGCCAAGGTCCTCGAAGCATAGGCTATTGGCCGTTCTTCCCCATTCCTTCCTCTATGGGCTAAGACGGCTCCTACCCAGTAGGGGGATGCATCACAAGTGAACACCAACTCCTTCCTTGGGTCATAATGCACTAGGACATTTTCGGATGACAGCTGTTCCTTAAAGTCCCTAAATGCTCAGTTTTGGCGGGTGGACCATTTCCATTCTTGCCCCTTTTGTAGTAGCTGGTAGAGGGGTTCTAGGATGGATGCCCTATTTTTAATAAATTTTCCATAATAGGTTACCAGCCCTAGAAATGATCGTAACTCCTGGACCGTGGTGGGAGCTGGGGCTTCTTTTATTGCCCTTACTCTGTCTTCCAATGGGTGTAAGCCTGACTCGTCTACTTTATATCCCAGGTATGTGACTTGTGGGGCCAGAAAAACACATTTTTCCCTTTTTAGCCGGACGCCTGCCTTTGCGAAACGCCTGAGCACTTCCTCCAGGTTCCTTAAGTGTTCCCTGTTTGTCCTACCCGTGATTAAGACATCGTCCAAATAAATCGCCACCTGCGCTAGTCCCTGCAGTATATTTTCCATCGTACGCTGGAATATAGCGCAGGCTGATGACACTCCAAAAGGTAGCCTAGTATAACGAAAAAGGCCCTTCAGGGTGTTGATCGTAACGAACTTCTGGGAGCCCTTGTCCAGTTTTAACTGTAGGTAGGCGTTGCTCATGTCTAGTTTTGTGAACTAAAGCCCACCTTGGCATATAGGTCGTCTATTTTTGGGATTGGGTATTTGTCCAGCAGTGCGTATTTGTTTACCGTCTGTTTGAAATCTCCACAGAGACGTATTGAGCCGTCTGGCTTCAAAATTGGTACCACCGGCGCTGCCCATTCCGAAAACTGTACTGGTCTGATAATGCCGTCGCGCCGTAACTTTTCTATTTCGTCATCTACTTTCTTCCTTAATGCAAAAGGTACCGGCCTGGCCTTACAAAATTTCGGAAGGGCTTCTGGGTCCACATGCAAAGTTGCTTTGGCGCCTATGATTTCCCCCAAACCTTCCTGGAAGACCTCCGGGTATTTTTGGAGTACTCCACTCAACTGCCCGCTTCCACTCTGGAAAATTTTCATCCAATCTAATTTTAGGTCTTTCAGCCTGTTCCGTCCAATTAAGCTCGGTCTGGAGCCCTCTACTATCGTCAACGGTAATCTGAGCAATTGTTTCTCATATTCCACAGGTACATGAGTCGTGCCTAGAACTTCCAGGGGTTCCCCCGTGTAGGTTTTAAGTTTCGTCGATGTTTTTGTTAGGGTTAGTGGCTGGAGTCCATCTTTGATTTTTCTAAATGCTGCCACTCCTATTACTGATACGGCCGCAGCCGTGTCTATTTCCATTATTGCCGGCCACCCGTTCACCCGTGGGGTAATCCTAATGGGTTCTGCTTTCTTTGTTGCAATATTATATAATTGTTCCCCTTCAGAGGAGGATGGGATGTCTAGGTTGTGTACTTCCCTGCGTCCCCACCTACTATTCCTCTATTGCCATCTCCTTCTAGGGTTTCTGTCGTTGTTACCCCACTCTGTCTGGTGCCAGAAACGGTCCTTCTCTGTTGGGGGAGCCTCAGCCGGTACTTCCCTCTGTCTCCAGTTAGTCCTGGCAGACTTGGGGGCAGTTCTGGGGTTTTCCTTTTTCCCTCTATTCCTCAGGCTTTTCCTGAGAGTGGCTATCTGGTAGCAGGACCCGTTGTGGTAGTCCCTCTCACAGGTATCTACCTCCATTGGCGTGCCCTGTAGTTCCTGCGCCCCACTTGCTGCCTTTTCTAGGGACAGTGCGAGCTGTAACGCCTGCCTGCAGTCTAGCTCCCTTTCCGCCAACAGGCGTTTCTGTATTGTGAGGTCGTTTATACCACACGCTAACCGGTCCCGAAGCATTTCATTTAGCGTCGGGACAAACTCACATTTTTCCGCCAGCGTTCTCAGGCGGGTCAAGAAATTCGTGACTGACTCCCTGTCTTCCCGCTTCGCTGTGTAGAATCTGTACCTACGCAAAATGAGGGGTGGTTTTGGGTCGTAGTGCTCTTTCACCAATTCTGTTACTTCTTGGAAAGTTTTCGTGTCCGGCGCATGGGGATAAGTCAGACTACGTATAATGGCAAAAGCGGAGGGTCCGCACGCCGACAGCAGGATAAGCCGTCTCCTTTCGTCCGTCAGTATATCATTTGCCCGGAAGAAGTAACACATTCTCTCCACATACTGGGACCAGTCCTCAATAGCCGGGTCGAATGCCTCTAACCTCCCAAAAAACGGCATTTTTAAAATGGCAAGGCTTACCCTCCGCGTGCGGCAGCTGGTCTCCGCAAAATTCGTAGTTTATCTCGTCGCCACTGTAGTAATCCACGGGAGGCAGGAGTTCCGTCACCACACCAATATTTATTTACAATAACGATATTACAGGAGCAGCTACAAACAGTGCTGCTAGCAGTCCAATCAACTTAAGACTGCTCACAAAGCCTACACAGGTGATTATATGGGCCCCCTCAATGAGCTATCATTGAGGGAGCTCATACTCCAATTGGCCAACCAATAAAGCCAATTGGAGTTCATTACATGGGGTGATTGAGAACCACCAGTTGGATGGCCAACGAGGATCTTCTGGCTGGAACATTCAGTCTGAATTCCCAAACTGGGATTCCCTCTGGGGAATCACTTTCATTTTTATTAACCTGGACCTTCACTCAGAAGATCCTCCTCAGGCCAGTGTAATTCTTGTTTGTTTCCAATTCCACCAGAATGTTCCTTAGCTTTACTGAGGAAAATCTGGATTTCCTTCCAAGATTTTAAAGAGGGTTCTTTAAACAACTGGCCCTGCCTGCAGCTTTTGCTGGACTGAGCGTCCCTGCAGGTCGATCTGAATATAGAGATGAAATGTCTTTATTTTCAACCTTTCGACAAAGTCCATTAGGCAAAAGAGAGATCGGGCCTTTTACCCTCCAGCTTCTTGATCAAAATGAACTAAAAGGAAAAACACAGTTTCACAGAATATGGAACATTCTAGAGAAAAACCTGAATAAATCGGGCAGCATGGTTGGCACAGGCTTTAGAGGGCTGAAGGGTCTTTTCCTGTGCTGTACTCACTGGCGGAGGAGTTGGAAGCAGGTACGATAGTGACATTTAAGGGGCATCTTGAAAAATTTATGAATAGGTTGGGAATAGAGGGATACGGGCCCCGGAAGTATGGAAGGTTTTAGGGTAGTCAGGCAGCAGGCTTGGAGGGCCAAAAGGCCTGTTCCTGTACTGTATTTTTCTTTGTTCTTTTTTTATAGCAAGAGTGCTCTGTGGGAATTTGGTGCAAGTGGGTGAAAGTAGAGGGGAGAGGAGATGTTGCTTTTCACTTTTTTGTTTTACTTCCAGTAGCTGGCCATTATTTTTTTTCATTCTAAAGTGAATAAACTTTAATGTGATACTTAATTAGCAATTAACCAATCTAATAAATAATATTACATTAGCATGGCAGGGCGGGGAGTTGGTTTGCTATGTCCACAACACGTGTGAGTTTGTGGAGAGCATTGCAGTCCTGGGCAACCAAATCGGTGGTAAGTGTCTGCAACTCAAACAACTTTGACTCAGTGTTGTTGAGCTTGAGTCCAAGCTGCAGAGATTTCAGTGCATCAGGGAGGAGGAGAATTACCTTAGGTTGAGTACAACTTGAGTTTGTCAGGGGCAAGAGGTTGTGACTGTGAGTCAAGGAGCTATGGGGATCCAGAATATAGTGAGGAAGAGCTTCAGCCCGGCGGCTGGATTCTTCGATTTGGAGACTATGGCCTACATCGGCTTGGGAACGGTATGCCAGGGAAACTGGTGCAAAATGGCTACCGATTCCCCGTTTTGCTGGGGGCTAGCAGGGAGGCACCTGGCTCTAGCTGCTGATATGGCCTGGAGAATTGCCAGGTCCATGGCCGTGCATGTGCACGGCGGCCGCCAGCAGTGGCCACGCTGTACTTCATGGCGGATGCTGCTCGCGGACCCGGCCTGCAAAATGGTCCCCGCCTTCGGCTAGCTCGCGCGCCTCGGACCGCCCCACCACAGTGTCCCGAGCCCCGAATATGTTCACCCCTGCCCACAGACTAGCCCTCCTTGACTGTGGTGGTGCTGGACCGAGTCCGCAGCCGCCACGCTGAGTTCCCAACAGCTGAAACCATGAGAAACCCATGCCGTCGGGAACTTGGCCGATCGGGGACGGAGCATTGCGGGGTGGGCCTCAGCCAACGTACGGAGGCTGTGGATACGGCATGCGGTGCACTCTAAGAGTACTCTGTTTTTCAGGAGTGGAGCATCGGGAAAGCGGCACCGCACCCAATTTAGCCGTTATCGGGGATTCGCTGCCCCATTGCCGAATGCGATTTCGGCATCGGGGGTCGGTGAATCCAGCCCCTTGACTGTAACCAGCAGTTAAAAGATATGCGAATAGTTGTTTGATCCCATTATACTCCTTACAGTCACAAGGCTGTATGGCAAAATTCGGCTCCATCTCCATCTTCAAGTTTGTTGATGACACAAGTGTAGTGAGTCGGATCTCAAACAACAATGAGTTAGAGTACATAAGGGAGATAGAGAACCTAGTGACATGGTGCAACAACAACAATCTCTCACTCAATGTCAGCGAAACTAAGGAGCTGGTCATCGATTTCAGGAAGCAAAGTATCTGCATCAATGGTGCTGAGGTGGAGATGGTTGACAGCTTCAAATTCCTAGGTGTACACATCACTAACAATCTGTCCTGGTCCACCCATGTCGACACTACAACCAAGAAAGCACAACAGCGCCTATACTTTCTCAGGCAACTAAGGAAATTTGGCATGTCCACATTGACTCTTACCAATTTCCCAGATGCACCATTGAAAGCATCCGATCTAGCTGCATCACAGCTTGGTATGGCAATTGTTCGGCCCAAGACCATAAGAAACTACAGAGAGTCATGAACACAGCCCAGTCCATCACGTGAACCCGCCTCCCTGTAGAAGTCAATATTTTTCCTGCTTCTGGATTGTGGTAGAAAGACTCAAAAAGGTTAGTTTCGATAAAATAAGGAGTCTTTATTTACGAAAAGACTGCATGCAGTATTGGCTGCAACTTGAGTTCAGAGAGCAGTTGGTACCCACTGCTTATTCCTCCTCAAGTCCGCGCTTACACAGAGAATCAGTTCAATATTTATACATTATCATTATCAAGATTGCGTGACTTCAGCTTAGTCAGGAATTCGATCAGAGGTGGAAACATAAGCAAAGTCATAAAACATGGCACAACCTGCTGACCCCCTAGGACTCTTTGTCTCATCACTCATACCATTATCTTGTCCTTTTATAGAACATTAAAGGGTCGGTTACTCCTTCTTCCCTGACCTTATCTTGTCTTACTCATACAGCCCTGGGTCATGATAAGTTAACCTTATCAGAATTTAAAGAGGTCAGGCATTTTGGAATAGCTTGACCTTCTCTGATCTTATTCATGCTTTAAGTTATGCGGAGTCAGCCTTTCTTACATTGTATCAAGTAGTTGACCGATTTTCCCATCATGCCATTACTTAATTCGTACAACTTCACCTTCCCTCCTTTTGTCATATCATGCCAACTAGTTAAATAGGAACATCCATGACTCGATTGAAAATGCATTTACACAAGCAACCAAGCAATCCTATTCCTAGTAGCAGAAGTAGTAGTAGCATGAAGGCTTTAAAGATCCAATCAAATAACCCATGATCCAACCATCCTAACCAACCCGGCGGGTTATAGTTATGAAATTCACTGCCAATCTCTTGAATTTGATCAGCCTGTCTCTTAATGTGATCAGCCAGGCTGGTGATATTTTCAGAGCCATCTGAAATATAAGTACAGCACTTCTGACCTACAATAGCGCACATTCCTCCCTGACGGCTAACAGATAATCCACAGCCAGTCGATTTTGTAATGCCACGGTCCGGACAGCCACAGCTCAGCTGAGACCTCGGCCAATGCCTGTCCAGTTTCCATGGCTTCTGCTGCCGTTACGTTCACCAGTTGTTCCAATGCTGAGGCCATATGGATCAGTTTGTTGGATGCCTTGCCCGTTCCATACAGTGGAAAGGCCATCATGAAGAACTGTTCTGTTTTAGTAATAGTCCTTTTGGCTCACGAGGAGTAGTGCTTAAGGGAGGGCAGGTGACACATTTGGGGTACGACATATCCCAGATAACAGGATCCTGTCCAATCAATAGGGAGCCACGGGTATGCTTTAGTGCCGCATATGAAATAGGTTCCATTATAGGCCGTAAAATCATCAGCTAATGTCATCCAGGGGATTGGGGATGTCTGTCCCTATGAACTATTAGAGGTTATATTCCATACCCTGGACCAATCACAGTTAAACATGCCCTTGTTGGATATGCCTGGTACCGGTCCTTGCCAGTCAACTGGAAGGTTGCAACTACTTTTCCCAATCAACTTTCCCTGATTTATTAAAACACATGGAACCTTGAACATCATTCGAGTGGACGGTGAGGGAAGGTGGAGTCAAGGCATAATTATAAGCAGGCTGACACCAAGCCGAAAATCTAGTCATGTCATAGCCAGCAGATCTCCATATTTTCATATCTCCCCTATCTCCCCTGATCCCTGTTTGATTTTGTAGTAAAATCCATTCAACTGTCTCTGCGATATGGAAGGGGAGGGATTGGAGAGGTATTCCTTCCCTCGAATGGACGGGGATGTGGGTACAAACCCAACACTTTCTTACATTCAATTTTTCAGCATAAAGATATGACATATATAAATAGGTATTGGCATGCAGTTCCCGGTAGTTCGCTTTTTTACTACCGAGTGATCATTAAGGCTAAATAGTCCAGAGAGTCCAAAAGTTATAATGAAGATCTTCATCCTGTGTTTGCGTCTGGTTTGGAGACTATCTTCTTGCAATCGGATAGGTGTATCCAACTTGAACGTCCTTCAAGCTTGACGGATGTCGGTGCAGTCAGTAGTACTAGGAAAGGTCCGCTCCAGTGTTGTCCTAGTTTCTTTCTATCCCAGTTCTTCACCAATACGTAGTCTCCAGGTTCGATCACTGGATATCGAGGGGTGGCTGTCCCTGCTGTCACTGGGAGATGTGACTGTTTCACCTGTGAGTGGAGAAACTTCAGAGAAAGTGTTAAGTGCTTCAAATAGTTCTGCATCTGTTCCCCCATCACATGGGGGTCTACTCCCGCCAGGGGTTTTTCATGGGCATCCCAGGGAGTCCTCATTGGCCGACCAGAGATTATCTCTGCAGCTGACAGTCCGGTCCGCGAATGTGGAATCACCGGCATGTGAAACAGTGCCAAGGGTAATATCAGCCAATTTAACCCAGTTTCTTCAGTCAATTTAGATCATTTTTCTTTTAAAGTCCCGTTGGCTCTTTCCACAATTCCTACTGCCTGCGGGTGATATGCACAGTGCAGTTGCTGTTTAATTACGAGTGCTTCGCATAATTCAGTGTTGATCCGAGCCACAAAATGTGGTCCATTATCTGAGCTCACCATTTTGGGTACCCCAAAATGGGGAATAACTTCTGTTAACAACAACTTCACCACCGTATGTGCAGTGCAATTCGTGGTGGGGAAGGCTTCAATCCATTTACTAAACATCGATTATTACCAAACAATATTTATAGCACTGTACTTTTGGTAATTCAATAAAATCAAGCTGTATACAGGCAAAAGGGCCATCTGGCAAGGGAGTGGTTTCTGGAGGGCATTTAATGTCGTTACCCTTATTATTTTTCATGCACATGAGGCATCGATCCAGCCGCGTTTGCGCTGCTGTATTCAAATCTGGGTGCCACCAAGTTTTTAGGAGTAGTTGTACCATTCCCTCCTTGCCAAGATGGGTACAAGAATGCAAATAATCAATAAGCACCGGCAGCAAAGAATTCGGAACACAAACTTGACCCACTGGAGTCAGCCAGACGTCCCGTGTCAAGGAGTGCGAACACCCCATTGACTTGCATAGTGCGCGCTCAGAATCAGAGGTGTCGCTCTGTAAATTTTGAATCTCAGTTATCTCAGGCATGCCCTTAATGCAGGTACCTGATTTAGAGCCTGATTACCCCCACTAGGAACAATTAAAGATCAAAGAGGCCGATGCAGCCACCACCTTAGCAGCTTGATCAGCACGGGCATTCCCTAATTGTACAGCAGTGCCCCCCATTGTGTGCGCAGCACATTTAATAATTGCCAATTGACGAGGAAGCTAAATAGCATCGAGGAGATTTTTAACCCAAAGAGAGTTTTGAATGGGAGCTCCCGCAGAGGTGAGAAAGCCTTGTTGTTGCCAAAATCGTGGGTCACCCCAAAGGCATACCTAGAATCGGTGTAAACGTTTGCACTTTTACTGCGACCAAAATACACACTCGAATAAGGGCGAATAGCTCGGCTTTTTGTGCAGAGACAGGGGTCTGGAAGGCAGCTGCTTCCCGAACTTCAGTGTCTGTTACAATGTCATATCCCGACTGTGGGATACCAGTGAGAGAAATGGAGGAGCTGCCATCAACATAAAAAATGAGATCTGGATTTTCAATAGGCCGATCGTAAAATCCGGGTGAGGCGCGGTAAGGAAGTGATTCTTAAGCAAACAATCGTGCGGTGGGTCAGCAAGGTTATCGGGGGGCTGCTCGAGGAACACAGCAGGATTTAAGGTAGAACAGTAATGAAAAGTGAGGGAGGGGTTCTGCAATAGTGAAACCTCATAGCCGCTCAAGCGAGCTTGAGTCAGATGCTGGGTTTGCTGAGACGTTAGGAGAGCCACAATGGAGTGCGAGGTATGCACTTGTACTGGCCGGTGAAGGGTCAAATTAGAGGCCGCTTGCGTTAACAAATGTACAGCATAAAGAATTTGTGTGCAGGGAGGTAGACCGCAAGCTACAGGATCCAATTTAGTAGAATAGTAGGCGACCAGGTGTAGCCACCTGGGTTGGCCACTTCCCGACTTTAAAATGGAGATTCGCTAAGAATGCAGGGAAATTCAGCCAAGGACAGAAAAACAAGCAGGTGCAAAATTTCCTGTATATTAGGACTTGCAGAACCCAGACAGAATCGAAACCAAAAACCATCTGCATAGTAATGAGCGATCCCCGGGAACAATTGGTAACATTAAGAGCAATCAAGACCAAACCAGACTCCTCGGCGCCAGCAGGAACCAAGACAAAGGAAGGCCAACGGACAGTTAGGAACAGTCCAGCAATCAGGGAACAGCTCCAGTATTGGAGAAATCGATCCAAGTGATCAGAACTCAGTCCAATCACTTGGAACCAGGTACGGGGTCCGTCCAAAAGGGCGCGAAGCCCCTGGGGACTATACAGATGAGTCCCCAAGTTCAATTTGTTCTTCTTGGCAGAGTTTCTCAGCAGCTCGAAACAACTCTTGACCGTGGCCTGCCTAGCAGCTGCACCAACCAAGTAAGTGTCCAGTCAACGCATGCTACGAGATAGGCGCTCCTAACCATTAGTCCATACCAGCTGGAAGCCTGCAGACTCGGGATCGAACGAGAGGCCAATTGTTCCCCTGACCTAGTGGGTCCCTTTTCCAAAGCTAAGTATTGGCCTGTTAGTGTTAGAAATAGTCTAGCGAGTAGTATTTTATGCATGAGTAGCGATTGACTGTGTATATAATAAATGTGTTTTGATTTGAACCTTACTAACTGGTGTATTGAGTTATTGATCAGCACTTGAACTTGAACCTTGTGGTGGTATCATAAAGATACCTGGCGACTCTAGAGCAAGGTGATTAAACAGGGCAGATTAAGTGTAAATCACACTTAGCAACATTTAGCAACACAGGCGACGCCGGTCACCGTGCTCTTGTGTCAGAACACCAGTGGCACATTCATCAAGACACATTAACGTACAACTGAAAGGGTCTGTCATACATAGGTTGTCCTAGCGCCGGGGCGGTAGCCAGGGCATTTTTCAGAGTAACAAAAGATTGCTTTGCCAAATCGGGTAGGTCAAACTTAAGAGGAGCATATTGAGAGGAGTAAGGAGTAAGTTCTTTAGTATGGACAGTAACATTCGGAATCCATTGTCTGCAAAAGTTCTCCAGTCCTAAAAAGGCTCTCATCTGTTTGGGCGAGGTAGGAAATGGGGTCTGCAATATAGGATCAACACGTTCCTGAGTGAGGGAACGTTCGGTAGCACTTATCAGGACACCCAAAAATTTGACCTGCCGTCGGCCTTGATGAACCTTAGCGGGCGGGATCACATATCCCCACAAATGGAGATGGGTGAGCAGGAAAACGGTGTCACGCTGGTTAGTGACGACGTCAGGGCTGGCAAGTAGTAAATCATCAACATATTGGATGATGATGGACCCACCAGGCGGTGCTAATGTCGCTAACTGGGAGTGCAGTGCCTGTGAGAAAAGGGTTGGCTGAAGGGACCTTCAGGTTCAACATGACAATTAATCTTCTTTTTAAAATATGGTCCTCTTTAGATGTATTCGCTGTTCTGCTCGGTTGCTATGCTCTATGTTTCCCATGTACCGAGCTGTGAGAGTTGGCTCTGCTGACTCTGAGCTGACTCTGCCTCCTCTTTAAATTCTGGTCTTCCTTAGATATATCAGTTGTTTTAGCTCGGCTGCTTTGCTCTGTCCCTTTCCCATGACCGAGCTGACTGTAAGCTGACGCTGCATTGCTTCTCTTGTTCCTTCTCTGCTTCTCTGCCACTTTCTCAGTGTTTATATATCTTTCTAACAGTTATTAAGTTTTTATGACTTTATTGTAGGGTAACTTTTATTTCACTTGGATTGTAAAAGGTACCTTTAATCTGAATTTTTCTAACACGACTAAGTATTCATTTTGAGCATGACCTCATCTCATAGATCTCTGATTACATTGTTTCCTTTGTGATGTTCAAAAATGCTTTGAATTCAAAGCGGTGTTACTTTTGATTCCTGTCATTTCTATAGTTTTATTATTATCAAATTGTGTCCCCAGCTCTTAATTTTGACTTTGATTTGGGTCCAATTTGTGTTCTTGTAGACACGTTGTCTCCAGCTTTCCATATTCACCGGGTGTCAGCAAAATTTCACACCTAGAATTGTCACCTAATTCAACTGAAACTCATCCATTCTTTTCCAGCTGCTTACTTAACTTCAATGAAGGTGTGAATTATTGCTTTTAGCTTTATACTAAAATTCATTGATTGTGTCTTGAAAGACCTGTTTGGTTTGTTTGCTAAGCCTGCTTGGTCAAGGCTATCTGCATTTTACAATCCTCTCCTGGCAGCTGCTGTTAACCGTTCGTGGGCTTTTTCCCTACATTCTTTCATGTTTCTTAAATCAGGCATTACCAGACTTCCATGTTTCAAATGACATATCTTTCCATATTTTCAATTACACCCAGTCTTGACATTTGAAACATAACTATATCATTTGGTCAATTATCCCCTCCATCCAATTGTACTGACTAACATTTATCCCCAATCTTTGTCATTTGTATGTATGTGATGTGATTTTAAATTGAGCACCAAAATAAATTTGTAAATGTATCCATATCACCATGACCAGTGTTGATAAGAGTCTTTTTCGTTCTTTCCTCATGTCCAAGTACCGTGAACCATAGTTGTAGCAGCTCAGGAAGGTAACACAATGGCTATCTCCGTGTGTTCCACTACGTCCAAAGCATTTTACTTCCTTGAGGTAGCAGCATCGTAGAAGCTTCCTCATGTCCTTTAGAAACAGCACCCAACTCAGTCCATCAGTAACCAAAAAGGTCTTTTGTCCATCACTGGCTGTTAAGTGTCCCATTTTTCCGTCATCCAAATTGCTTTCCGTTTCTCATTGGAATGGTAAATTATGATATCATGTACCACCGACTGATTCCCTTGCTTCATTCATTTAAAAGATGCAATCGATTCTGCTTCTATCCCTGACTTCCTCACTTTAATGTCTAACATTGTCCTGAACCATGTATGTCTGCCAGGCCTGGTGTACATGAGAGAATATCTTTCTGAGGAATTTCCTTTAAATCCCTTTCGTCTGTCATCATTTCCCTTGCAACATGAAGTGTATGTTTTCCATTACAACATTTGCAACATAATAGGCCAACAGTACTCGCAAAACCATATCGAACTGTCACTTTTCTTTTTCCAAATAAATTATCCCTATTGTTAAATACACAGTAAAAAATTAAGTCTTATCTTAACACATTACTCATTACATCAACACACAAATAGACTGTGTGTTACAACTTTACATATTTGCAAATGTTATCACAATTTCAACACTAAAAATAAAGTACAATATCAACACATCCCTTCGAGACTTTGGGACCAATAGTCATTACATATAAAATATGGCGTGTTAACAACATCAATATTATTCGTGATGTTCTATGTGGTTAAATCAGGAAAACACATTAAACTACCACTATTCCCCCTCTATTAAAACATTCACACAGTTTAGAAATGCTGATTAAGTTCTTGAACGGCACACATGCCCCCATTATCATACATACATAACAGTACCTAACAATTTACATGACATTTCTTCCTTAATAACTATTACAGCTCTTCAATGCAATATTGTTTGCTGCATTGGTAATAATTTTCCCACCGTGGCATCAAGCTACAAAAATTCTTACTATTGTCATTTATCATGTTGGGGTTCCTCGTCAGTCGCTGCTGTCTGCCGAGACCCTTAATAACTCCACCGTGTAGTACATACCCCGTGGAGACCGCAGATCATCCATCAGCTGATGTCCAGTTAGAGATGTCTGACTGGAGGTTTCATTGCTCAGTAATAATTTGATATTTTGATTTGTTTCTAACCCGTAAAGTTTTCCTCCGGGCTTTGTCATTTAATTCTCTCAAATATGTAGCCAATTGTATCATTAGTTTCCCCCCAATCATGTCTAAAACATTCTTCTCTGGAGTGTAGTTCCCTTCCTTCTTGTGAACTGGTTTGTCTGTTATTTATTTTTTCCATCTGAAAAATCAAATGAACAGGTCAAGAGTGGAGAGGGCCCTAATCTTTAATTTGTACTTTCTATTTTCGTTTGGCTACTCTAGAAGTGCCCTCCCAGGACTTCCGGATTTCTTTTGCCACCATTTCTTTCCCTTTTCTTTTTGAACTGGTTTATTTTCCTTATCATTGATGTACATCATACAATTAAGGCCTGTTAAGCCTCCTCCTTCTGTCATTGCACCCCTGAGTGAGATTCGAAGAATCTCAAACTCCTCCTTCTGTCATTGCACCCCTGAGTGAGATTCGAAGAATCTCAAACTCCTCCTCTTCTGCTCACTCAGTGATCCAATCTGGTTGAAACCTTACCCTGATACATTCCGGGTATTGCTACCGCTTTTACTTTAATTATTTTATATTGATTACGACTGGATCTTTATGAAAGGTAAGTTCCGAGCATGACATTTTAACTTTATCATCTGTCCAATCAATGCGGCTAATGGGTTTTAATTCACTGTCTTCCCACCAATTGGGTCGTGTGTTTTAATTGTGATACAATTTCTTTTGCTCCAGACTCGATGCTTCTGTAATTCAACTGTATGTTTACCCAGATTCTGAATAATCTTGTCTTTACATTTTACAGCTTCACTGATTATTTTTCCTGTGGTTTTAGTTGGTAGCTTCACCCAAATTTCCTCTGTGTTATCAATTGGTTTTAATATCTTAATTTTTCCTGCATCAATTTTTATTAAATTTTTCTCTGCCATCAGATTCTCATTTCCTGATACTGCAAGTAATTCTGTTAATCTAACTTCTGGTCTGATATCTTTATTCCTTAAAACTCCTTCTTCAATTTTCACAGTAACTTCATTGAAGCCTACTTGTGACAATAAGTGATTATTATTATTATTATTATTTAACATTCCAAACATAATTTTTCCTGAGTGACTTTCTTGTGATCGCCGGGCGCTAGGACCCTGCGGAGCTATGCAGTGTCAATTTCAACGCATCAGTTTCAAAGAAATTACCTTCACACAGCTGACTGCTGCCCAGTAAAAACTTATTTATCTGTTTATTCTGAGACCAATTTAGTTCTGAACATATTGACATACCACCTCATAATACTGATCACATTGCTACCTGCCGTTTATAACTTCCAATTGATGTGAAACTCGGTTTTGCAAAATACAACATTTTAAAAAATACAAACACCAAAGGAAATTCACAAATCCTTATTAAACACACACACTCTTTTATCCACTCAGATCTTAGGTCCCTACTCTGTAGGGCTTCACAAATCCTTATTAAGCACACACACACTTATCTACTGAGATCTTGGACCTCTATTCTGTAGGGTTTTAGGTACTCTTAACAAAAATTGAGACCTCTCCGTGCTGATAAGACTCTCTTATGCAGGAGTTTTTTTGCCTCTGTTACTTTCTTCCACTCTTGTTTCATTGCTTCAACTCTCTTGACCGTATTCTAGGGCAAGAGAATTACCCTAATTTTTCGGATTTCTAACTTCTGTTCCTGGTTGTCCCTTTCAGGTGCACTCTGAAATTAAGGATAAGTACCCTTTCTGGGCCTACCAAGGGTACTAAGGCCCAATCTTCCTGTATTAGTTAAGGGTCGATTGGTTATTGGTCTCTAAAGGTTTCTAGGCATCTCTATTTCTCTAGGATTTCCCTCACAATCTGCCTCACTCTAAGGATGATTTATTTTTTGGCCTCCTTTTACCAGTAATGGATGCAAGATTTTTAGTGCTGTCACCAAGAGGTCTTGCAGACTTTTTCTCAGGGTCAGTATCTTCTAGTCGACTGATTTTCACACCCAACCTGAGTTTCATGTCCCCTTGATCCACAGAATATCCTTACAAAAGTCAATCACACATGACTTTCCAAACTAAACTCGGCAGGTAAAGTTTGACTCACACATAGACTAGA
This sequence comes from Scyliorhinus canicula, assembly GCF_902713615.1. Classification (NCBI taxonomy): domain Eukaryota; kingdom Metazoa; phylum Chordata; class Chondrichthyes; order Carcharhiniformes; family Scyliorhinidae; genus Scyliorhinus; species Scyliorhinus canicula. The sequence goes on along the minus strand of NC_052148.1, from coordinate 46,075,663 downwards.
AACTTCTAATATTCTAGCCCCTGTGTCGGTTAGAAACTTCTAATATTCTAGCCTCCACTCTGCTTAACTATAAACTTCTAATAGTCTAGCCTTGATTTACCTAGAAACGTCTAATATTCTAGGCCTCCACGCTGGGCGCCATGAAGTAAAAAACTCACCACTATTCTTAGAATTCCCCCTATACCAAAAAGGGCTGACATTCTAAATGGTGAACAGGGATTCTTACTCCCTGACTCCTATGCAGACTTAGGTGGGTGCTATTCAGGTCAAACTATGTTTTCAAGTTATCCCTTGGTAACCCATACCTTCACAGAAGAATTTTACCTACTTAGCACTTAGTAGCATTGATATCCTGGGTCCTGCGTTGCTAAGTAAGGAAAGTAGGCTTTGTAATAACCAGAGCGGAGAGAGGGGCGAGACTTCATTAAACAGTGTGGGGAGAGAGGCGAGACTTCATTTAGGAATTTGAAGCAGAGCGGGAATTCAATTGGGAGAAAACCAGTGAGCATCCTGGAAAGGTAGGTGATATAAAAACCTACCTTGGCATTTGTGGTGAAAGTGAAGATAAGTGGTACGTGAAGGTAAGAATTTTAAAGTTTAGAAATTAAAGTTTAAAAACCAAATCAGTATAATAAGGAGAGATCTAAAAACATGTTTTAAAAAATAATAACAATAATATATAAGTTAATTTAAGGGTTAAGACATGTCAGGAGAACTCAGACCCGTGCCATGCTCCACCTGTATGATGTGGAAGTTCAGGGACCCTTTCGGTGTCCCTGACTCTTCACATGCAGGAAGTGCGTCCAGTAGGGCTCTTGTTGGATCGCTTGATGGCTCTGGAGGTGTGGGTGGACTCACTTTGGAGCATCTGCGATGCTGAGGACGTCGTGGATAGCACGTTCGCTGAGTTGGTCACACCGCAGGTAGAAATTACTGAGGGAGATAGAAAATGGGTGACCAAAAGACAGAGCAAGAGTAGGAAGGCAGTGCAGGTGTTCCCTGTGATCATCTCCCTGCAAAACAGATATACCGATGGGGCTTAGCCTGCGATCGGGGTCCACCAATCGGTGGGCCGGCCTCTCGCTCCCCGGGCTTATTTTCTTACACGCCGGCCCCTGAACTCCCGCGCCATGTTGCGTCGGGGCCGGCGAATTGAGGGAGGCCAGCACGCATGTGCGGGTTGGCGCGCCACTGCACATGTACTCGTTGACGCCGGCGCCACTGCGCATGCGCGGATCCCACGGCGCACAGTTCGTGCCGGGATGGAAGGCTGGAGCGGCGTGAACCGTTCCAGCACCGTGGTGGCCCCCTGTAGGGGCCAGAATTGGTACTCCCAGTGGCCCATTCACACCGTCATGAAACGCAACGGCGTTTCCGACGGCGTGGACACTCTGCTGCCGAATGGGAGAATCCCGCCCATGGTTTCGTCTCATTTTCAAAAAACAAAAAAAAGAGTATGGCCAGTTAGCCAAGTTTGCTTCATGGATTTGGTTTGTTCAGCAATTAACATCTTTTGTCGTAACAATGGAATGTAAATATTTGAGGCCCAGCACTGAACTCTGGAACTCCAGTAGTTACAGTTTGCCAACCCAAAAATGACCCATTTATCTTACCTTTCTGCTGCCCATTAATTAACAAATCCTCTCTCCATGCTAATGTGGCATCCTAACACCATGCTATTATCTTGTACAGTATCCTTTTACGTTGCACCTTATTGAAAGTCTTTAGGGAATTCAAATGTTCCTCAACTACTGGCTCCTCATTACCCATCTTGTCTTTTACAAGAACTCTCAAAGAACTCTAATAAATTAGTCAAACGCTATTTTTCATTCACAAAACCTTGTTAACTCTACCTGACAGTAGATGTCCAATTACCTCCTTAATAATTAATTCAAGCATTTTTCTTTTGGCATATGTTAGGCTTACTAGCCTAGAGTTTCCTGTTTTCTATCTCCCTCAATTCTTGAATAGTCATTTTTCATTTTTGATTTCCCAATGTTCTGGGGCCTTTCCAAAATGTAGGGGATTTTGGAAGATCACAACCAATGCAATCACTTCTTTTAAGACCTGAGAATGCAGGCCAATTGGACCAGTTGATTGTCAACCATTCTTCTCCTTAGTTTTCAAAGTACCTTTACCCCAGTGATTGTGATTGTTTTAAGTTCCTTCCTCCCTTTTTCCTCATGATTTTCAACTATTATTTCGATGCTTTTTGTGTCTTCTACAGTGAAGACTGATACAAAATACCTGTCCATGCTTTACCCAGTTCCTGGTTTCCCATGATTAATTCTCTAGTCTCACGCTCTAAAGAATCAACATTCACTTTCGCTACTCTTTTCCTTTTTGTATTCTTGTGGAAATGTAATAATCCACAGGAGGCAGTAGTCCCGTCACCACACCAATATGTATTGCCAATAACTAGATACAAGATGTGGTGAATGTAATATAAATGTATATATGTTAATTCACACTGTCTTTGTAAGCGCAGTAGCGCTATCCTACCACTAGGGGGAGTAGCGCTGGGAGCACTCAGGAACTTGTACTGGGCTCCACCCTTGGCTCCGCCCATGACTCCTCCCCTAGTGCAGCTGTATAAATACCCGTGTCCAGAGTCAGCCTGAGTTCATCGACAGGTAACAGGCTGGCTCTGAAGTAAGTCGATTAAAGCCTAGATTCACATCGGAAACACGTGCCTGGTGAATTGATGGTTCCATCAATTTAATCGACTTAAGAACAGTAAAGATCGATTATGGAATCGGCCCTCAAGCCTGGACGCCTGGAACTCAACCCGCAGGATGCAGAGGCTAAAGAAATCTTCTCCCACTGGATCCGGTGCTTCAAGGCCTACCTGGCCGAAGCGAGCACAGCCGAAACAACAGAGGATCAGAAGCTAAGTCTACTGCACGCGAGGGTGAGCCACAGAATCTCAATGCAAATAAACTCGGCCAGTTCATATACTGCGGCGCTAGCAGTTCTCGAAAAAATGTATGCAAGGCCCATTAATTAAGTTTACGCTCGCCATGTGTTCACGACTCGCCGTCAGCGGCCTACGGAATCACTCGCCGAATTCCTAAGAGAACTTAATAGTGTCCAATGACTGTAATTACCAAGCGGTTACCGCGACTGAACACAGGGAATTGGCGGTACGCGATGTTTTTGTAGCGGGCCTCAGGTCTAACTATGTGCGCCAACCACTGCTGGAAAAGGGGGCCCAGGACTTAGAAACGACTGTGGAAGCTGCTACCACGATGGAGGTCTACTTCCGCAGCCTTAACTCGTTCCCCGCGGACCCCGCGATCCAATCATGGGCCCCCGACCAGCAACTCCCCCAGGCCTGTGCTACGTGGCCGCCCAGCCACCATGCTGCCCGAGCCAGCCGCTATGCTGCTCCAGCCAGCCACTATGCTGCTCCAGCCTGCCATTTCTGCGGCCAGAATCAGCACCCGCGGCAGCACTGCCCGGCCCGCAACGCAACCTGCAGCAGCTGCGGGCAAAAAGGGCATTACGCAAGAGTGTGCCTCGCAAAAAGGGCCCCAGCTTCCAACTCCCCAGCGACTCGCAGTAATCGCTCCCCTCACTCGCAGCCCCGCGGGGCACGAAACGCTGCGGCCTATGCCCCGACTCCACCCCCTCCAGCCACGTGTGATCCATGGAGACCGCCATCTTGGAAAACCTCCACCACGCAGCCGGCCACGTGTGACTCATGGGGGCCACGTGTGACTCATGGGGGCCGCCATCTTGGACGCCATCTTCCTCGCCGCCCGCCACATGCGCCTCATGGGGGGCACCATCTTGGACGCCATCTTCCTCGCCGCCCACCACGTGCGATCCACGGGCCCGATCGGCACCTCCGCGCTCGGACAACTCAGTGGAGGAATTTGAATTAGACTATGAACTCAGAGGGCAGTCATCACGGGGCCACTCCAGCACAGCTGATCGAGCCACCGACTACCCGCAACTCAGCGCGGTCACCCTGGACCAATCACGACCAAAGAATCTACGAAACCCGATGGCAGATGTCCATATTAACGGGTACAAAACGCCATGCCTCTTCGACTCTGGGAGCACAGAGAGCTTCATACATCCAGACCTGGTAAGACGCTGTTCGCTCCCCGTTTTCCCCACGCAGCAAACTATCGCGCTCGCTTCAGGCTCCCACTCGGTCCAGATCCAGGGGCGCACCGCCGCGACACTCACAATCCGAGGCGCTAGTTACTCAAAATTCAAACTCTACGTTTTGCCCAAACTCTGCGCACCACTCTTATTAGGCCTAGACTTCCAATGCAACCTCAAGAGCCTCACCCTCAGCTTCGGAGGGACCCTGCCCCCACTCACGATCTGCAGCCTCGCTACGCTGCGAATTCCCCCCCCTCCTCTCTTTGCCAATCTCACAAAGGACTGTAAACCCATAGCCACTCTTAGCAAGTGGTATAGCCTGCAGGAGAGGGTATTTGTCAGAGCAGAGGTCTGAAGGCTACTCAGTGAGGGGGTTATAGAGGCCAGCAATAGTCCCTGGAGAGCTCAGGTGGTGGTCGTTAAAACCGGGGAAAAATTTCGTATGGTGGTCGACTACAGTCAGACTATAAATAGATTTACGCTCCTCGACGCGTATCCCCTCCCCAGGATTGCAGACATGGTAAACCAGATCGCCCAGTACCAGCTCTTTTCCACGGTGGATCTGAAGTCTGCATACCACCCGCTCCCAATCCGCCCGGAGGACCGCCACTACACGACATTCGAGGCCGATGGCCGCCTCTACCATTTCCTCCGGGTCCCTTTCGGCGTCACTAATGGGGTCTCGGTGTTCCAACGAGCAATGGACCGAATGGTGGACCAGTACGGGCTGCGGGCCACGTTTCCGTACTTGGACAATGTCACCATCTGCGGCTATGACCAGGCCCTCAAACGGTGCTTGGGATTTTCTTCCTACTACGCCCAGTGGGTCCCTCATTATGCGGACACAGCCCGCCCACTCTTTAGGACCACACGATTTCCCCTGTCAGCCGAGGCACGCCAGGCCTTCGAAGGCATCAAGGAGGACATCGCCAAAGCGGCCATGCGGGCGGTGGATGAATCCACCCCATTCCAGGTAGAGAGCGACGCCTCAGAGGTAGCTCTTGCAGCCACGTTAAACCAGGCAGGGAGACCAGTTGCATTTTTCTCCCGTACCCTCTCCGCTTCGGAACTACGACACTCTTCAGTCGAGAAAGAAGCACAAGCCATTGTGGAGGATATCCGTCACTGGAGGCACTACCTCGCAGGTAGGAGGTTCACCCTCATCACCGACCAAAGATCGGTTGCCTTCATGTTCGACAACTCGCAAAGGGGCAAAATAAAAAACGATTAAATTCTGAGGTGGAGGATCGAACTCTCCACCTACAATTACGATATCAAATATCGACCCGGGAAGCTCAACGAGCCTCCGGATGCCCTATCCCGCGGGACATGCACCAGCGCGCAGATCAACCGATTAAAAGTCATCCACAATGACCTCTGCCACCCGGGGGTCACCTGGCTCGCCCACTACATCAGGGCCCGAAACCTGCCTTTCTCCAACGAGGAGGTAAATGTTGTCACCAGGGCTGCCCGATCTGTGCGGAGTGCAAACCACACTTCTATAGACCAGACAGGGCCCACCTGGCCAAGGCTTCTAGGCCCTTTGAACGCCTCGCGATTGATTTCAAAGGGCCACTCCCCTCAACTAACAAGAACGTTTACTTCTTAAACGTCATAGATGAGTTCTCCCGTTTCCCATTCGCTATCCCGTGCCCCGACATGACCTCCCACACAGTCATTAGGGCCCTGCATAGCATCTTCACCCTGTTTGGTTTCCCCAGCTACGTACACAGCGACCGGGGTTCGTCCTTCATTAGCGACGAGCTGCGTCAGTACCTGCTCGAAAAGGGCATTGCCTCGAGCAGGACTACCAGCTACAACCCCAGGGGGAACGGGCAGGTGGAGAGGGAGAACGCGACGGTCTGGAAGACCGTCCTACTGACCCTCCGGTCTAGAAAGCTCCAAGTCTCCCAGTGGCAGGTAGTCCTCCCAGACGCGCTCCACGCTATTAGGTCCCTTTTATGTACGGCGACCAACCAGACCACTCACGAGAGGCTCTTCATTTTTTCCAGGGGCACTATCACGGGTGTCTCACTTCCGGCATGGCTGAGGATGCCGGGCCCCATACTCCTGAGGAAACACGTCAGGGTGCATAAAACCGACCCCCTTGTTGAGAAGGTGCGCCTGCTCCACTCCAACCCCCAGTACGCATTTGTCGAGTTCCCTGACGGCCGTCAGGACACGGCATCCCTCCGGGATCTGGCACCCGCCGGATCCAGCGCCACCTCTACCCCCACAGAAGGACCTCTCACCCTGAACCCCATGCTTCCGCCCCCTGGCGCTCCCGAGCCCACGAGCTCGCTCCACCAGTTCCGCGCCCCGCGCCGGCCAGCCCCCAGCGCCCCCAGTCGAACCAGGAGAGTATGAAGCTCGGATACAACCCTCCCTGGAGTCCCCCATCGTACCCCAGCACACCACACCCATCCAGCCACCGCAAGAGGCCGCAACCCCGGTGCTCCGCAGATCTCAGTGGACAATTCGACCGCCGGACAGACTAGACCACCACCCCCGCACAACTTGATTTTTTTGCAGGGGGTGAATGTGGTGAATGTAATATAGATGTATATATAGTAATTCACTGTCTTTGTAAGCGCAGTAGCGCTATCCTACCACTAGGGAGAGTAGTGCTGGGAGCACTCAGGAACTTGTACTGGGCTCCACCCTTGGCACCGCCCACGACTCCTCCCCCTAGTGCAGCTGTATAAATACCCATGTCCAGAGTCAGCTTGAGTTCACTACGAGTTCATCGACAGGTAACAGGCTGACTCTGAAGTAAGTCGATTAAAGCCTAGATTCACATCGGAAACACATGTCTGGTGAATTGATGGTTCCATCACAAGAGCAGCTCCAAACAATGCTGCTAGCATTCCAGTCAACTTAAGACTGCTCACAAAGCCTACAAAGGTGCTTAAATGGGCCCCCTCAATGAGCTATCATTGAGGGAACTCATACTCCAATTGGCCAACCAATAATGCTAATTGGAGGTCATTACACCCCTCCCCCCAATGGTCCGAGGAATTCCTGCCCGCTGGCATTCCTCTGAGCTTCTTCCTGCTCCTCATGTCCCGGTCTGTCACCTCTGTGTCGTCCGCCGGGTCATTCTCCAACGTGGGCGGGGTGTACCTTATAGGTGCCCGTCTTTTTCTTGATGACCTCCTTGGAAGTTGTTCTTCCTCCTCCTCGGGGAGAGGTGTCGCGGCGGCCTCGTCGAACGTGTCCATCTCCAACTCTGACGACTGGATGACGGGGTCTGGAGAAATTGCTCGGGGCTGGGGTGTGGGTATCTTTTCCGTCTGGGCTATCCCAGCTTGAGGCGGTCCTGCTTCCCCTGCCTCCAGGTGTGGATCCGCTGCCCTTATTTGGTCTAGGTGTTTCTTCAGCACCTTACCTCCTATCGAAACTTCATAGGATATGGGCCCTGTTTGGGACTCTACCGTGCCTTTGACCCATGTTGGTCCATTCCCATAATTCTTGACCCAAACCGGTGCCCCCACCTGGAAATGTCTCTGCTGCCGACTATTATCATGCCCCCTGCTTTGGGCCTTCTGTTGTTTCTCCACTTTCCCCGTTAAATTTGGGAAAAGGAGACTCAGCCTCGTTCGCAACCGCCTTCCTATTAAGAGTGTTGTGGAATGCGGTGTGGTCTTGTAATCAAACAGCCAGTGGGAGAGCTATGTGTCCATTGACGCTGCCGGCTGCTTCTTGAGTCCCGCTTTTAGTGTCTGGACCGCTCTCTCTGCCAGGCCATTGGACGCTGGATGGTAAGGGGCCGTCTTGATGTGGCGGACTCCGTTTTCCTTCAGGAATTTTCCAAATCCCACTTGTGAATGCCGTTCCGTTGTCCGACACCAATACCTCCAGCAGTCCATGTGTTGCAAACGAGGCCCTGAGCTTTTCGATTGTTTGATGCTGTGCTTGCCGTGTTTACCCGGTGGACGTCCAACCATTTGGAGTAGGTGTCCACTATCACCAAAAACATTGAGCCCATGAAAGGGCCGGAGTGGTCAATATGCAGGCGGGTCCACGGTCTGCCTGGCCATTCCCACGGGTGCAATGGCGCAGCTGGTGGCACTCTTTGCCCCTGTTGGCACTCCTGGCACTGAAGTACCAAGGCAGCTATGTCTGTGTCCAATCCTGGCCACCAAACGTAGCTTCGAGCTAGCATCTTCATTTTAGACACCCCTGGGTGTCCGTGATGTAACTTGGTTAAGATTGCCCGACGGCCCTGAGCTGGGACTATTACCCGGGCTCCCCATAATAGGATACCGTCTTCAACGGTTATTTGGTCCCTTCTGCTCCAGTATGGGCGCATCTGTAGCTCCACTGGTCTTTCCAGTTCCCCTGTTAGCAGTAAATGCTTCATCTTGGCTAAAACTGGGTCTTTTTGCGTTCACAACCGAATATGTTGTGCGTCCACTGGTAGGGTGTCCAAAAAATTTAGAGTCATTACTGTCTCCTCTACTTTTGGTATTTGCGGCGGAGTGTCCGGGAGGGGAAGTCTGCTCAAAGCATCTGAATTTGTTACTCGCGTTCCCGGTCTATGCTCCAGAACGTATCTATACGCCGCCAGTAGCAATGCCCAGCGTTGGATTCTAGCTGATGCGATCGGGGGTATTGACTTGTCTTCTTTTAATAACCCTAATAACAGCTTATGGTCCGTCACTATGGTGAATTTCCGCCCGTACAGATACTGGTGAAATTTTTTTACTGCAAATATCACCGCCAGTCCTTCCTTCTCGATTTGGGCGCACTTCCTCTCAGCCATCGCCAAGGTCCCCGAAGCATAGGCTATTGGCCGTTCTTCCCCATTCCTTCCTCTATGGGCTAAGACGGCTCCTACCCCGTAAGGGGATGCATCACAAGTGACCACCAACTCCTTCCTTGGGTCATAATGCTGTAGGACATTTTCGGATGACAGCTGTTCCTTAATGTCCCTTAATGCTCGGTTTTGGAGGGCGGACCATTTCCATTCTTGCCCCTTTTTTGGTAGCTGGTGGAGGGGTTCTAGGATGCCCTATTTTCAATAAATTTGCCATAATAGGTTACCAACCCTAGAAATGATTGTAGCTCCTGGACCGTGGTGGGAGCTGGGGCTTCTTTTATTGCCCTTACTCTGTCTTCCAATGGGTGTAAGCCCGACTCGTCTACTTTATATCCTAGGTACGTCACTTGTGGGGCCAGAAAAACACATTTTTCTCTTTTAAACCATACCCCTGCCTTTGTGAAACCCCTGAGCACTTCCTCCAGGTTCCTTAAGTGTTCCCTGTTCATCCTACCCGTGATTAAGACATCGTCCAAATAAATCGCCACCTGTGGTAGTCCCTGCAGAATATTTTCCATTGTACGCTGGAATATCGCGCAGGCTGATGACACTCCGAAAGGTAGCCTAGTATAACGAAAAAGGCCCTTCAGGGTGTTGATCATAGGGAACTTCTGAGAGTCCTTGTCCAGTTTAAACTGCAGGTAGGCATGGCTCATGTCCAGTTTTGTGAACAAAAGCCCACCTGCCAATTTGGCATATAGATCGTCTATTTTCGGGATCGGGTATTTGTCCAGCAGTGCGTATTTGTTTACCGTCTGTTTCAAATCTCCATAGAGACGTATCGAGCCGTCTGGCTTCAAAATTGGTACCACCGGCGCTGCCCATTCCGAGAACTGTACTGGTCTGATAATGCCGTCGCGCCGTAACCTTTCTATTTCAACCTCTACTTTCTTCCTTAACGCGAAAGGTACCGCCCTGGCCTTACCAAATTTCAGAAGGGCTTCTGGGTCCACGTGCAAAGTTGCTTTGCGCCTATGATTTCCCCCAAACCTTCTTGGAAGACATCCGGGTATTTTTGGAGTACTCCATTCAACTGCCCGTAGTGCTCTTTCACCAATTCCGTTAATTCTTGGAAAGAATTCGTGTCTGGCGCATCGGGATAAGTCAGACTACGTAAAATGGCGAAAGCTGAGGGTCCGCACGCCGACAGCAGGATCACCCGTCTCCTTTCATTCGTCAGTATATCATTGGCCCGGAAGAAGTAACACATTCTCTCCACATACAGGTACCAGTCCTCAATAGTCTGGTCGAATGCATCTTACCTCCCAAAAAAACGGCATTTTTGAAATAGCAAAACCCTCCGAGCGCGGCAGCTGGTCTCCGCAAAGTTCTTTGTTTACCTCGTCACCACTGTAATAATCCACAGGAGGCAGGAGTCCCGTCACCACACCAATATTTATTGCCAATAACTGGATACAAGAGCAGCTCCAGACAGTGCTGCAAGCATTCCAGTCAGCTTAAGGCTGGCTCACAAAGCCTACACAGGTGCTTATATAAACCCCCTCAATGAGCTATCATTAAGGGAGCTCATACTCCAATTGGCCAACCAATAATGCTAATTGGAGGTCATTACAGGAAACATTTACTTTCTGTTTTTGTATTTCTGACCAGATTTTTCTCTTACTCAAATGTCTCCCCTTTTTTTTAGTTATTCATTGCTGGTTTCTAAAATTTGTCCAATCCTTTGCCTTACCATTAATCTTCACAATATTTTGGCTTTTTTTCAATTTGATACTATCCCCAGCTTCCTTGGTTAGCCACAGATGATGGGGCATCCTTCTCACAGAATCTTTGTTAATAGAATATAACTTTGAAAAATATATTTAAATATTTACCACTGCTTCTCTATGGGGTTATCTTTTAATCTAGTTTCCCAGTCACTTTAGCCAACTGTTTTAATTTCCTTAAATTGCCTTCATTTACGCTTAATACCCACATTTCTCACCCCTAAACTAAATGAGAAATGGTCACTAGCCGAGAGGCTCCTTTACCATGAAGTCATTAAATAATCCTCATTACATATTACCCAGGCCTAAAGTAGGCTGCACCCTGGTTGACTCTAGAACATATTTCTCTGAGAAATTGCCCAAGTACACTGTGTGAACACATCCTCCAGGTTACCTTTGCCTATTTGGTTCATCCAATCTATATGAAGATGAAAAGCACCCACAATTATTCACTGCCTTTCTTAAAAGTCACCATTATTTCCTGAGGGACTGTGTCCTACAATGTAGGTACTGTTAGGGCCCCAAACGGCTTCTCCCACAAGTGACTTTCCTTTGCTATTTCTTAATTCCAGCTAAACTGATTCTGCATCACTTCCCATGATTTTACTAATCTCATCCTTTGGTAAAAGAGCCACCCACAATCTTTTCCTTTCTTCTTGTCCTTCTGAAATATTAACTACCTTGAATATTCAGATCCCAGTCTCAGTAACCGTGCAATCACATCTCTGCAATGGCAATCAGGTCATACATAATTATTTATATTTGGGCTATCAGTTCATCTGTTTGTACAGAACCATTTATTTTGTTTTTTAAAATATTTTCCCACACTCTGACGTTATCTGCTGGTGTAATCTTAAATTTGAATTCTATCTCCTCCTGTCACGCTCTGTTTATCTTTACCCGTATCGCTACTCTGCTCGATTGCCTGGTTCTTTCTTTTTAACTCACCAAATAGCCCCTTAATAATCCCCCCACCCCCAGCATTATTTACTTTAAACCCTTTGCAACAGCTTGCATTTTAATTCACTGAGACACAATCCAGCACAATTCAGGTGAAGGTCATCCCAGTCGTACAAATCCCTCTTTTCCCAGCACTGATACTAGTGCCCCATGAATTGAAACCTATTTCGCCCACACCAATCTTTGAGCCATGCAATCAACTCTCTAATCTTATTGGCCCTATGCCAATTTGATTGTGGTACAGGTAATAATCCGGAGATTGTTACTTTTGTGGTTCTGCTTTTTAATTTAGAGCCTAGGTGCTCATTATCCAGGAGCAGAACTTCTTTTTCAGTGCAGTCTACATAATTTGTATTTCATAGACCATAACGACTTGATCCTTCCTCTCCTGCTGCAAGTTCCTCTTTATTCCATAGCAGATGCCCTGAATTCTGGCATCAAGCAGGCAACAATGCCTTTGCCACTCGTGCACGTGGCTACAGAGAAGAGTGCCTATCCTCCTAACTATACTGTCCCCAGCTACAGCTACATTCCTTTTTTACTTTCTTCACTTGAACAACCTCCTGCACCACAGTGCCATGAATTCTTTGTCCATCCATCCTGCAGCCCCCACTTTCGTCCACGCAAACTGCAAGACCTTAAAACTCTTGGATAATTTCAAGGGCTGAATTATCTTCTCTCAATACCCATACCTGCCTCACTCGTCACATCAGCATGCCCCTGGCAGCATGGTAGCATAGTGGTTAGCACAATTGCTTCACAGCTCCAGGGTCCCAGGTTCGATTCCGGCTTGGGTCACTGTACGGAGTCTGCACATCCTCCTTGTGTGTGTGTGGGTTTCCTCCGGGTGCTCCGGTTTCCTCCCACAGTCCAAAGATGCGCAGGTTAGGTGGATTGGCCATGCTAAATTGCCATTAGTGTCCAAAATTGCCCTTAGTGTTGGGTGGGGTTACTGGGTTATGGGGATAGGGTGGAGGTGTGGACCTTGGGTAGGGTGCTCTTTCCAAGAGCCGATGCAGACTCGATGGGTCGAATGGCCTCCTTCTGCACTGTAAATTCTATGATAAATTCTGACCACTAACCAAATCTGAAGAACTTGCCTAAAAGGCTTGACTGCCTCCTGGAACAGTGTCCGATAACCTTCCTGCTCTCTCCATGTTTAAACTGCAGTTTAAGACATCGGCACATAATTTGAGCTGATGTTGTATTGTAATGAAGGAATGAGGAATTGCAGGGTGTGCTGTTCTTTGGTTCAGATGATAGAAATGAAAGTTAAAAATTCCATGGGACAAAGAGTTGTGATCCATGATATTTCATTCTCAAAAACCATAACCAAATTTAGATGATTAATTTCTTGCTGTTTGTGGAATCTTGCATTCAGTGAATACTTTGTCATGTCACGTCATGACAGCTACTACAGTTCTGAGTAATTCATTGTATGGAAAGAGCTTGTAGATATTTAAGAAATATGATACATTGCTATAGAAATGCAAGTGGTTACATTTTCTTGCCTTCCTGGGACTGCATGAAAAGCAACAAAAGTGTTAAATTTTGTCGTTGCAAATGTAGTTGGAAATGGAGAGCACTTGCAACAGCATAATGCTAAGGTGAGATACTGGTAGTACCACATCTACCACAGGTACTGGTAGAAGTGAGTTTCAGGCTCGAGTGTGATTGGCATATTGGCATCAATATATTAAATATAGCAAATAACCGCTGCAGTTCAGAATAAATATCCAGTCTTAGTAGGCGTTTGGACAACAACCTTTCTTCCTCTGTCAATGAAATCTGACATTAAGTCCAGTGCCACCCACGCATTAAGAACATGAACTAGGAGCAGGAGTAGGCCATCTGGCCCCTCGAGCCTGCTCCACCATTCAATGAGATCATGGCTGATCTTTTGTGGACTCAGCTCCACTTTCCGGCCCGAACACCATAACCCTTAATCCCTTTATTCTTCAAAAAACTATCTATCTTTACCTTAAAACATTTAATGAAGGAGCCTCAACTGCTTCAATGGGCAAGGAATTCCATAGATTCACAACCCTTTGGGTGAAGAAGTTCCTCCTAAACTCGGTCCTAAATCTACTTCCCCTTATTTTGAGGCTATGCCCCTAGTTCTGCTTTCACCCGCCAGTGGAAACAACCTGCCCACATCTATCCTATCTATTCCCTTCATAATTTTATATGTTTCTATAAGATCCCCCCCCGCATCCTTCTAAATTCCAATGAGTACAATCCCAGTCTACTCAACCTCTCCTCGTAATCCAACCCCTTCAGCTCTGGGATTAACCTAGTGAATCTCCTCTGCACACCCTCCAGTGCCAGTATGTCCTTTCTCAAGTAAGGAGACCAAAACTGAACACAAAACTCAAGGTGTGGCCTCACTAACACCTCATACAATTGCAGCATAACTTCCCTAGTCTTAAACTCCATCCCTCTAGCAATGAAGGACAAAATTCCATTTGCCTTCTTAATCACCTGTTGCACCTGTAAACCAACCTTCTGTGACTCATGCACGAGCACGCCCAGGTCTCTCTGCACAGCAGCATGCTTTAATATTTTATCATTTAAATAGTAATCCTGTTTGCTGTTATTCCAACCAAAATGGATAACCTCACATTTGTCAACATTGTATTCCATCTGCCAGAACCTAGCCCATTCACTTAAGCTATCCAGATCCCTCTGCAGACTTCCAGTATCCTCTGCACTTTTTGCTTTACCATTCATCTTAGTGTCGTCTGCAAACTTGGACACATTGCCCTTGGTCCCCAACTCCAAATCATCTATGTAAATTGTGAACAATTGTGGGCCCAACACTGATCCCTGAGGGACACCACTAGCTACTGATTGCCAACCAGAGAAACACCCATTAATCCCCACTTTTTGCTTTCTATTAATTAACCAATCCTCTATCCATGCTACTACTTTACCCTTAATGCCATGCATCTTTATCTTATGCAGCAACCTTTTTGTGTGGCACCTTGTCAAAGGCTTTCTGGAAATCCAGATATACCACATTCATTGGCTCCCCGTTATCTACTGCACTGGTAATGTCCTCAAAAAATTCCATTAAATTAGTTAGGCACCACCTGCCCTTTATGAACCCATGCTGCGTCTGCCCAATGGGACAATTTCTATCCAGATGCCTCGCTATTTCTTCCTTGATGATAGATTCCAGCATCTTCCCTACTACCGAAGTTAAGCCTATAATTACCCGTTCTCTGCCTACCTCCTTTTTTAAACAGTGGTGTCATGTTTGCTCATTTCCAATCCACCGGGACCACCCCAGAGTCTAGTGAATTTCGGTAAATTATCACTAGTGCATTTGCAATTTTCCTAGCCATCTCTTTTAGCACTCTGGGATGCATTCCATCAGGGCCAGGAGACTTGTCCACCTTTAGCCCCATTAACTTGCCCATCACGACCTCCTTAGTGAAAACAATCCTCTCAAGCTCCTCTCCTGTCATAGCCTCATTTCTATCAGTCACTGGCATGTTATTTGTGTCTTCCACTGTGAAGACGGACCCAAAAAACCTGTTCAGTTCCTCAGTCATTTCCTCATCTCCCATTATTAAAATTCCCTTCTCATCCTCTAAAGAACCAATATTTACCTAAGCCACTCTTTTTTGTTTTATATATTTGTAGAAACTTTTACTATCTGTTTTTGTATTCTGAGCAAGTTTACTCTCATAATCTATTTTACTCTTCTTTATAGCTTTTTTAGTAGCTTTCTGTTGCCCCCTAAAGATTTCCCAGTCCTCTAGTCTCCCACTAATCTTTGCCACTTTGTATGCTTTTTCCTTCAATTTTATACTCTCCCCTATTTCCTTAGATATCCACGGTCGATTTTCCCTCTTTCTACCGTCCTTCCTTTTTGTTGGTATAAAGCTTTGCTGAGCACTGTGAAAAATCGCTTGGAAGGTTCTCCACTGTTCCTCAACTGTTCCACCATAAAGTATTTTCTCCCAGTCTACCTTAGCTAGTTCTTCTCTCATCCCATTGTAATCTCCTTTGTTTAAGCACAAAACACGAGTATTTGATTTTACCTTCTCACCCTCCATCTGTATTTTAAATACCACCATATTGTGATCGCTCCTTCCGAGGGGATCCCTAACTATGAGATCATGAATCAATCCTGTCTCATTACACAGGGCAAGATCTAGGACCGCTTGTTCCCTCGTAGGTTCCCTTACATACTGTTCTAGGAAACTATCGCGGATACATTCTATAAACTCCTCCTCAAGGCTGCCTTGACTGACCTGGTTAAACCAATCGACATGTAGACTAAAATCCCCCATGATAACTGCTGTACCATTTCTACATGCATCAGTTATTTCTTTGTTTATTGCCTAACCCACCATAACGTTACTATTTGGTAGCCTGTAGACTACTCCTATCAGTGACTTTTTCGCCTCACTATTCCTGATTTCCACCCAAATGGATTCAACCTTATCCTCCATAGCACCGATATCATCCCTTACTATTGCCCGGATGTTACCCTTAAATAACAGAGCAACACCACCTCCCTTACCATCCACTCTGTCCTTCCAAATAGTTTGAATAGTTCTCCATCTCATGTTCATTCAGAACTAATCAGTGTGTTGCACTGAAGATTGAAAGAAGCTGATTGAAAAACTGAAAGTGTCCGAATGTCCTTGCTTGCCCTGATTTCAGCAGATATAGGAAGTTTTGAAATACGATTACTGTGCTGGACTCACTCCTGTTGTTTTGTCGGGTTTCACTTTGTTACTAAAATTGGCTGTAATTTTTAATGTTTAAATTGTGTGGTTACATTAATTTTGAAGAGCTGATAATGTAATTATACCCAGAAATAATTCACCAATCATGAACAAGAGTGGCGAACATAATGGGCTAGATTTCTCCACTGCCCGACGCCACTAGCAGAGTTCCTGATGTGACGGAGAATCCAGCATCGGGCAAAAAACATTGATCCGTTTCAGATTCTCTGGTCCCCCGCGGGCAGCAGCATCGAGATTCACACCATCCGCCAGTGGTCTGGACACCTTACTCCATGCCATCATAATTCTCCGGCCATCTCGGCTAGGCTTCATGTTGCTGTGGTTGGTACACTTTTTGCCAGCATGACCTTGATGCGATGGACTTCACGGTGGGCCAAGGGGTTAAGTATTTAAGGTAAGTGCCACCAACGTCCATCGGAGGGCAGCCTTCCCTCACACAGTGCAAATCCTGCCCACCACACCAGACCCCCACACCAGAGACCCTCCTTATCAGAGATGCCCCACCACAACAGAGGAACAACCCCATCCGTGGACCCCCACAACTGAGGCACCCCACCCACAACAGAGGCATCCCCCAGAACACAGGGACACCCCCACAACAGAGGGACACCCCACAACAGAGGGAGCCCCCGACAACAGAGGAACCCTCCCACAACAGAGGGGCCCCCACAAGAGAGGGACCCCCATAGCAAAGGATCACCCTACAACAGAAGGACCCACCAAAATAGGGGGACCCCCACAACAGAGGGACCCCTCACAATAGAGGTACCCCTCACAATAGAGGGACCCCTCACAATAGAGGGACCCCTCACAATAGATGGACCCCCCACAACAGAGGGACCCCCCCCACAACAGGCACCCCCACAACAGAGAGACCCCCCACAACAGAGGGACCCGCCCACAACAGAGGGACCAGCCCACAACAGAGGGCGCCCCCCACAACAGAGAGACCCCCCACAACAGAGGGACCCCCCACAACAGAGGGACCCCCACAACAGAGGGACCCCCACAACAGAGGGACCACCCCACAACAGAGGAACCCTCCCATAACAGATGGACCCCCTACAACAGAGGAACCCTCCCACAACAGAGGAACCCTCCCATAACAGATGGACCCCCTACAACAGAGGAACCCTCCCACAACAGAGGAACCCTCCCATAACAGAGGGACCCCCACAACAGAGGGACCCCCACATCAGAGGGACCACCCCACAACAGAGGAACCCTCCCACAACAGAGGAACCCTCCCATAGCAGATGGACCCCCTACAACAGAGGAACCCCCCCCACAACAGATGGACCCCCACAACAGAGGGGCCCCTCACCGGAGGGACCCCCCACAATCGAGGAATGCCCCCCACAGCAGAGGGACTCGCCCACAACAGAGGAACCCGCCCACAACAAATGGACCCCGCCCACAACAGGAACCCCCCCACAACAGAGAGACCCCCCCACAATAGGGACCCCCCACAACAGAGGGACCCCACACACAGCAGAGGGACCCACCACAACAGAGTGACCCCCTGCAACAGAGGAACCCACCCACAACAGAGGAACCCTCCCACAACAGAGGAACCCTCCCACAACAGAGGAACCCTCCCACAACAGAGGAACCCTCCCACAACAGAGGGACACCCCCACAACAGAGGGACCCCCCAGATCAGAGGGACTCCCCCCCATGGCATATTGCCCCCTCCCCACAACTGATGGACCCCCCAAATCCGAATAAACACTCAAAATCAGAGGAACATGTCATAACATGTTGTTTAGCACAGGGGCTGTTTAGCACAGGGCTAAATCGCTGGCTTTGAAAGCAGACCAAGCAGGCCAGCAGCACGGTTTGATTCCCATAACAGCCTCCCCGAACAGGCGCCGGAATGTGGCGACTAAGGGCTTTTCACAGTAACTTCATTTGAAGCCTACTCGTGACAATAAGCGATTTTCATTTTCATTTCATTTCATAACAGAGACCCCTCCCAGGAAGCTAAAGAGCCGGCCAGACATAAAAAGTAGAAAATATCACTGCTTTTTCCAGTTCCTTACACTTGCTGCCTCAGGCAGATGTCTTCATAGAAAGCAAAAACTACATCACAAGGCTTTAAACCCCCTGAGATCCTTTCATCTGCCAGGCTTCTATTCACTAAAAAACATTTTAGTAGGCTGTAATTGATGGCTTTAAGACAGCCAGGTTTCAGGGTTGAATATTTTCATTTTTCTTCTCTGCTTGAATGGATCGCAAGTGAAACTAATCACAATGTTTAGAAACATGCAGCGATGATTGACAGCTTGTGACCACATCAAAAGCAGTTAAGTGCTTTCTGATGAGAAAAACCAGAAATGAAAGCATTAACTGCTAGATTTCTGTTGTGTGGGGGGAGGGGGAGCCAGCTGTTGGACCTCGGTATCAGCTGCCCGCTCAAAATGGCAGCCCGATAATGGGAGTCGTGAAGGAATTGTATGGTAAGTGACCCAGGAACGGACCCTGAACCAAAAATAGAGGGGGTTGGGGAGCGGGGGTGGGGTAACCAAGGAGGGAAGGAGGGGGATCGGTAGAGAGGAAAATAACATGTATATCCTAACTCTCGTCGGTTGTGGCAAAGCTTAAACAATCTAACGGGCTACAATGCGAAGCCAAGCAAAATCTTTGGCAGCAGCGCATCCCTCCCCGAAGAATACATTCAGTTCAATGCTCGGTCCGAGCAGGAAACCATCAAACCGCTGTCAACTGCACCACCAGCTCTGGTCACACCCATACCCACCATCACAGCTTCCGAAGTCAGATTGGCCCTCTTGAAAGTGAACCCTCGGAAGGTGATGGGTCCTGACGGGGTCCCTGGTCATGCGCTGGCAGATGTGTTCGTAGACATCTTCAACCTCTCCCTACTCCGTTTCAATGTCCCCACCTGCTTCAAGAAGACCACCATCATTATGCAGTGGCAAAGAAGAACCAGGCATCGTGCCTCAATGGCTAGCGTCCGGTGGCCTTGACATTGATCATTGTGAAGTACTTCGAGAGGTTGGTCATGAGGCACATCAACTCCATGTTCCCAGAATGCCTAGATCCACTGGAATTCACATACCACCACAAATGTTCCACAGCAGAAGCCATCTCCCTGGCCCAACACTCATCCCTGGAGCATCTCGACAACATGGTTTCCTACATCAGACTCCTATTTATTGCCTGCAGCGCCGCCTTCAACACCATAATCCCAGCCAAGCTTATTCAAAAGCTCCAAAACCTAGAACTTGGCTCCTCCCTCTGCAACTGGATGCTCGACATTCTGACCCATAGACCACAATCGATAATGATAAACAACAAAACCTCCTCCACGATAGTCCTCAATACCGGGGCCCCACAAGGCTGCGTACGTAGCCCCCATTATGCTCCATGTACACACATGACTGCATGGCAAAATTTGGTTCCAACTCCATCTACAAGTTTGCTCATGATACAACTGTAGTGGGTTGAATCTTGAATAACGACGATTCAGAATTTAGGACGGAGATAGAGAACCTAGTGCAGTGGTGTAATGACAACAATCTCTCCCTCAACGTCAGCAAAAGAGCTGGTCATTGAAGCAAAAGTATCATACACACTCCTGTCTGCATCAATGGTGTCGAGGTGGAGATGGTTGACAGCTTCAAATTCCTAGGTGTGCACATCACCAACAATTTGTCCTGATCCACCCATGTTGACGCTACGATCAAGAAAGCACAACAGTGCCTTTATTTCCTCAGGAAACTAAGGAAGTACAGCATGTCCACATTGACTCTAACCAACTTTTACAGATGCACCATAGAAAGCATCCTATCTGGCTGCATCATAGCCTGGTATGGCAACTGCTCGGCGCAAGACCGCAAGAAACTTCAGAGAGTCGTGAACACAGCCAAGTCCATCACGAACCTGCCTCCCATCCATCGACTCTATCTACACCTCCCGCTGCTTTGGGAAAGCGGGCAGCATAATCAAAGACCCCTCCCACCCTGCTTATTCACTCTTCCAACTTCTTCCATCAGGCAGGAGATGCAGAAGTCTGAGAACACTCACGAACTTTCAAAAACAGCTTCTTCCCCACTGTTACCAGACTCCTAAACGACCCTTTTATGGACTGACCTGATCTCTTCACAAATCTTCTCTACTGAGTAGTACGACACTCCTGTATGCTTCGCCATTGCCTGTGTCTATGTATTTACATTGCATATTTTATGTATGCCCTATGTATTTTCTTATCATGGACAGAATGATCTGCCTGAAATGTACGCAGAACAATACTTTTCACTATACCTCGGTACACATGACAACAAACAAATCCAATCCAATCTGAATGTATAGTGGATAAAATGTAAAACTTCAATAAAAACATTTTTTTTTAAATCCTACAGGTTATTAAACTATTCATTTTGAATGGAACCGCCTGCTAGCACATCATTCACCACAATAAATCATTTGTAAAGTGGCTGCAAGAATTGTGATGCTTTGTCAATATTATACAATGACATATTTCAAATGCAATTAAGAGAAATCAGAGGACTCATAAAGGCAACACTGAATTTTGAAGGACTGAAGATTTGAAATGAAATTAAAATCGCTTATTGTCACGAGTAGGCTTCAATGAAGTTACTGTGAAAAGCCCCTAGCCGCCACATTCCGGCGCCTGCTCGGGGAGGCTGTTACGGGAATTGAACCGTGCTGCTGGCTGCCTTGGTCTGCTTTCAAAGCCAGCGATTTAGCCCAGTGTGCTAAACCAGCCCCAGATGAAAGATACACAGCCATCCACAATGAGTAGTGTGATAAGCGGAGGTGGAAGGTAATGGGACGGCACAATATGAACAGGCTGCTGACATGTGGGGATTCTAGCTGGACAAGATTGAATCAGTCGTTCAATTTTACCAGCGTCCTGGCACTGATGCCACCTGGGTATCCTTACAGTGCCAGCCTCACACTGCCAAGCTGCCAGTTCTCACGCATGCGCGATCGGGCCGGGGTTGCCCGGCATGGGTGTTGGCCGCTGGGGGGGGGGGGGGTCCTTTTTGGGGCCTCGGATATTGGGACAGCATTTAATAATGGCGAACTGATCTCGCTACAATGGGGAGTTCCAGCGGGTGATGCACTATCAATTACGATGAGATGAGAGTAGAATGTAATCGAGGCTTTATTACACAGAGATGTGTGGCCTCCTACAGCAGCTGGTGAAATGGCTGCTGTACGGGGAGCATACATATTTATACTCCGCCTACTGGGCGGAGCCAGCAGGCAGGGACTGTAGTACGGGGGCCTTACCGTAAAACACACATATATACAGTATGTACATCAGTGGTGACTACCACATTCAACCCCTGTTTAAAAAATGAGTCCAGCGGGGATGATGGAGAACTATGTACAGACAAGTTGTGTTTAAAATCACAGAGAATATTACAAATTCAGGCAGTCCGGTGCCTTGATCTGCCGTCGAGAGCGCCGCAGTGCTGGTGGCGACTCAGGTAGCGGCTTGGTCTTCGGTGACTCCGGGAGCATGTCGAAATCCTCTTCATCCCCGGGTGGGAGCAAGGGGACGATGGATTGGCCTGGAGCGGGGGCTGCGGTATGGTGCGCCGGGGGAAGGGAGGGTGGTGTCAGGGCAGAGGAGGGTGTGTTGGTGTGTGTGTGGAACCAGCTGGCGCCAGGTCCCTGAGTGAGACTGTGTCTTGGTGGCCGTCGGGGAACGCTATGTAAGCGTACTGCGGGTTGGCGTGGCGTAGCTGTACCCTCTCAACCAACGGGTCCGCCTTGTGGAGTCGCACGTGTCTACGGAGGACAACGGGTCCTGGAGTTGCCAGCCATGTCGGGAGCGAAACCCCGGAGGTGGACTTCCTGGTGAAGGCAAAGAGATGTTCATGGGGGGTTTCATTAGTCATTAGGAGCGACCGAATGGAGTGGAGTGCGTCGGGGAGGACCTCTTGCCAGTGGGAGGCCGGGAGATTTCTGGACCGTAGAGCCAGCTGGACGACCCTCCAGACCGTCCCATTCTCCCGCTCCACCTACCCATTTCCCCTGGGGTTGTAGCTGATCGTCCTGCTGAGCAGGAACTGGCGCAGCTCATCGCTCATGAATGAGGATCCCCGGTCGCTGTGGTCATAGGCGGGGAAGCCGAACAGAGCGAACATGGTGTTGACGGCTTTGATGACGGTGGCAGACGTCATGTCGGGGCATGGGACGGCAAAGGAGAATCGGGAATATTCATCAACCACACTGCGGAAGTATGTGGACAATGTGGAGGGGAGGGGCCCTTTGAAGTCCACGCTGAGGCGTGAGGCTGAGGCGATCAAAGGGGCGGGAGGCCTTCACCAGGTGCGCACGGTCTGGCCAGTAGAAGTGCGGTTTACACTCCGCGCAGACCTTGCAGTCTCTGGTGACCGTCCTGACTTCCTCGATTGAGTAGGGCAGGTTGCGGGCCTTGATGAAGTGGTAAAAACGGGTGACCCCTGGGTGACAGAGATTGTCGTGCAGGGTTTGGAGTCGATCCACTTGTGCGCTGGCACATGTACCTCGGGATAGGGCATCGGGGGGCTCGTTGAGCTAACCGGGGCGATACAAAATCGCGTAGTTGTAATTGGAGAGCTCGATCCTCCACCTGAAGATTTTATTGTTTTTGATCTTGCCCCGCTGTGTGTTATTAAACATGAAGGCAACCAACCGTTGGTCAGTGAGGAGATCTCCTGCCAGCCAGGTAACGCCTCCAATGCCGCACAGCTTAAACGATGGCTTGGGCGTCCTTTTTGATGGAGGAGTGCCGAATTTCAGAGGCACAGAGGGTGCGGGAAAAGAATGCCACGGGCCTGCCTGCCTGGTTAAGGGTGGCGGCCAGAGTGACATCTGATGCATCGACCTGGAAGGAGAGCGTCTCGTCGACCGCGTGCATCGTGGCCTTGGCGATGTCAGCCTTGATACGGTTGAAGGCCTGGTGAGCCTCAGCCGTCGGGAAGAGCGGTGGATTAAATGAGTGGGTGGGCCTTGTCCGCGTAGTTTGGGACCCACTGGGCGTAATACTAAAAGAACCCCAGGCATCGTTTGAGGGCCTTGGGGGAGTGGGGGAGGGGGAGTTCCATCAGTGGGCACATGCGATCGGGGTCGGGCTCCAGAACTCCGTTCTGGACCACATGCCGAGGATGGCTAATCAGTTTGTGCTGAACACACACTTCTCCTTGTTATACGTGAGGAGAGTGGCGGTGTGGAGAAATTTGGAAAGGTTGGCATCATGGTGTTGCTGATCGTGGCCGCAGATGGTGACATTGTCCAGGTACGGGAAAGTGGCCCGCAGTCCGTACCGGTCAACCATTCTGTCCATCTCCCGTTGGAAGACCGAGACCCCGTTGGTGACACCGAAGGGAACCCTAAGTAAGTGGTAAAGGCGGCCGTCTGCTTCGAACGCCGTGTATGGGCGGTCCGCCTTACGGATGGGGAGCTGGTGGTCGGCAGATTTCAGGTCCACTGTTGAGGAGACCCGGTACTGTGCAATCTGATTGACCATATCAGATATGTGTGGGAGGGGGTACGCGTCGAGCTGCGTGTACCGATTGATTGTCTGACTGTAGTCGACGACCATCCTGTTTTTTCCCCCAGTTTTCACCACTACCACTTGGGCTCTCCAGGGGCTGTTGCTGACCTCGATGATACCTTCCCAAAGCAGCCGCTAGACTTCAGACCTGATAAAGGTCCTGTCCTGGGTGCTGTACCATCTGCTCCTGGTGGCGACGGGTTTGCAATCCGGGGTTAGGTTTGCAAAAAGGGAAGGCGGGTCTACTTTAAGTGTCGCGAGGCCGCAAACGGTAAGGGGTGGTAGGGGCCCGCCAAATTTCAGGGTTAGGCTCTGGAGGTTGCACTGGAAGTCTAGGCCGAGTAGCAAGGCTGCGCAGACGTTGGGGAGGTTGTAGAGGCGGAAACTGCTGAACTCCACTCCCAGGACGGTGAGGGTGGCGATACAGTACCCCCGGATCGCCACGGAGTGGGATCTGGAGGCCAGGGAAATTCTCTGGTTATCGGGCTGTACCGCAAGGGAGCAGGCGCCTCACCGTATCGGGGTGAATGAAGCTCTCAGCGCTCCTGGGGTCCAGAAGGCAGGATATCTCGTGCCCATCGACCTTCACCTTTGTTGAAGTGGTCGCGAGGTTGTGTGGTCGAGATTGGTCAATCGTGACCGAGGCGAGACGCGGCTGGTCGTCAGTGGTTGCAGGCGATGAGCGGCCTGATAAGGTGCCCGACGGGCAGGGGTCCTGAGGCAGGTAAGATGGCGTGCGCCCACGGGCCGCATGTGTCCTGGGGGAGGCAAGATGGCGGCACCCATGGTTCTGAGGGAGGCAAGATGGCGACACCCACGGGCCGCACGTGGTTTGAGGAGGGGAAGATGGTGGCGCCCATTGGCCGCACGTGGGGGGTGCCGGGACAATAGTGGCGATTGAGCGGGTCTGGCACACTGCAGCAAAATGTCTTTTCTTGCCACAGGCCTTGCAGAGGCTCTCTGCGCCTGGCAGCGCTGTCAGGGGTGTTTTGACTGTTCACAGAAGTAGCATTTGGGTCCCCCAAGGTTGGTTGGCTGCAGCGCGGCACAGGCGTGGGGTTGGCTGGGGGCGGTCGCTGATGGGGTTCATGATGGGGTGACCATCGGCAGGGTCCACGATGCACAGGGGGTTGGGCCACGTGGTCGGGGGCATAGGCTTGAACGTTGCGGGAGGCGACCGTAAGCGAGAGCGCTAGTTTTTTGGTCACCGCGAGGACGAGCGTGGCCCCTTCTAAGAGGTGCTGCCAAATGTAGTCAGACCCTATCCCCGTAACGAATGCGTCTCTCATCAGCAGGTTCGAGTGTTCAGTGGCCGAAATGGCCTGGCAGACACAGTCTCTAACTAGGGCGAGCAGGGCACGGGGAAGTTGGCGCCAGGTGGAGAGGAGATGCCTGGCGTAGATTTTGTTAGTCTGCTGAGCGTAGTTTTCCTTTAGTAGCACCATGGCCTCTGTGTAGGTCGGCGCATCCTGGACGAGCGGAAAAACGTTGGAGCTCAGCCAGGTGTACAGATTCTTGAGCTTCTGTGCTTCTGGCGTAGACCCGATGTTCGCTTCAAAACAGGCTAGCCAATGTTCAAAGTCCTTTTTGGTGTTGTCTGCTTGAGGATGCAGCTGCAGGCAATCCGGCTTGATGCGGAGGTCCATCTCTGAAAATCTTCTGTGTAATAAATTGATGCACTATCAATTACGACGAGATGAGAGTAGAATGTAATCGAGGCTTTATTACACAGAGATGTGTGGCCTCCTACAGCAGCTGACGAAATGGCTGCTGTACGGGGAGCACACATATTTATACTCCGCCTACTGGGCGGAGCCAGCAGGCAGGGATCTACTCTTGTACCTGTAGTACAGGGGCCTTACCGTAAAAAAAATATATATACAGTATATACATCAGTGGTGACTGCCACAGCGAGCGGAGCTCCAATTGTAAAAAACGGGGCTATGTGCTGCATCAGCTGCGCATTCCCCTTTCAGGCCCCTTATTCAAAGCAAATCACATTGAATAACCATGTATTTCTCAGCACTGCGAGTGTCGGGAAACACGCAACTAAACGTGCTCACTCAGGGTCTTTTTTCCCTTTTGGGAAGATCGCACCCATTGTCTCTTGTAGCCTGACTTGCTATTCTAGCTGTCATTTTGTTTCAGCTACGGCCATCAACACAGCAATTAAGTTTTCATGGAAGGGTCATAGCCAGAATTGTAAGGTTGTAAATGTGACTTCTGAGCAACTCCACATGCGCAGTTTTGTTCATGCATTATTACAAATTCCAGAATGCTGTGAATCGCATCCATTGTGTACCCACTTCCAATAGAATTTAAGTGGGTATTATTAACATTATAAGGAAAATGAAACAAAGCAATGAATAGAATAAAATTTCAACACTGAGGTGGAGTAAGGCTTTTAGCAAGGAAGGTGGAGTACGAGTATGTGACTAAGCAAATGGAGGAAGTGGCCATGCAGATGGATATGATTTAACTTTTCAAATAACTCTTTGATATGGATATTATTTGATTCATATTTTGATGCTATTCAGCACTTCAATTGGATTTTGGAATATTCTCAAAATGGAACGCACAAAATACATGAGCAATGTTAAAGGACCTTGTGATGTTGGTATCTCTCTCTCACTCTCTCTCTCTCAGCAATTCCGCACCGTGACAGTGCATAGGGCAGACTTTCATCTATTTCTGTAGCTAATGATGTTGGTATCTAGCAAAGAAAAACATTTTTGATTGCTTATATCATTTTTGCTCCGAATTCTGCGGAACTATTGATGTCTACCTGGTTCCCGAGCTCAACACAGCATTGAAATTGAGGTGACATAACAAATTTAAATGTTTACATTTCTATAGATATTTTGGCAAAAGTAAAAGCCACAAAATCTGGTTGTGCACTTGGTGTTTTGGTTCCAAAATGGTGTCCACTGTGCAGGTACACTTTTGGTACTAGCTATGCCAGATGCCATTTTTGTGTAGGGCATTCATGTGGGAGCATGGAACGTGTGCCGGAAATATGCGGAATGGGCAGACTGTGATATCAGAGTGTAATGCTGATTTGACCCCAGCAATGGCAGGTCCTGCCATTGCATTTCTTAAACACACACAACATGTGTTCCACAGGGCAAAGCACTGGACTGTGGGGGCAGCACGGTAGCATTGTGGATAGCACAATCGCTTCACAGCTCCAGGGTCCCAGGTTCGATTCCGGCTTGAGTCACTGTCTGTGCGGAGTCTGCACATCCTCCCCGTGTGTATGTGGGTTTCCTCCGGGTGCTCCGGTTTCCTCCCTCAGTCCAAAGATGTGCAGGTTAGGTAGATTGACCATGATAAATTGCCCTTAGTGTCCAAAATTGCCCTTGGTGTTGGGTGGGGTTCCTGAGTTATGGGGACAGGGTGGAGGTGTTGACCTTGGGTAGGGTGCTCTTTCCAAGAGCCAGTGCAGACTCGATTGGTCGAATGGCCTCCTTCTGCACTGTAAATTCTATAATTCTATGAAAAGGACTGTTAATTACTTAAGCTTAGTTTTGTTCTTCGATTTCTACTGCATCTTACTTCTTGCTGCATGGAATAGCAATTCGATTTTCATTTTTACTTAAAATTGTTGATGTCAATGGGAAGTGCTGTGGTCGGTGCTAAAGGTTTGGTCTTGACTTCAAGGATTCTGCACAGGCAACTTTCGCCCAGGCATGGGTACAATGGTTTGCATCAGCCTTGGCTGACAGCATGGTAGGGAGAATGAGCAGAGACAACACACCAGGACAGGTTGCTGGAACAGGAAAGAGGAGGTGTGGAGAGACGGACAGTCAACAGATACAAATCCACCCATAGTCATAAATTGATAGTTACTGTAATAAGTCCACGGAGGCAAACGTCCCTTCACCAGGTTCCTTTTATTAACAAAACCAACAGCAGTACGACCATATGCATTCAGCTTGCTGTCTACACTGGGAGTGCAGAGGATCTGACACTCCCTGTTATCTGCAATAAGAAGTCTTACAACACCAGGTTAAAGTCCAACATGTTTGTTTCAAATCACTAGCTTTTGGAGCACTGCTCCTTCCTCAGGTGAAGGAAGGAGCCTGAGGAAGGAACAGTCCTCCGAAAGCTAGTGGGAACACCATTGCCACAGCCTGCAAGGCAGCCATGCAGCAGTGCACGCCGCTGACTGCCCACTGTGAACTTAGGGCCACAGGTCGAATGGGTGTCCCCCCCAGCCGCCCCCTAGGTGTCCCCTGGCCCCAGCCAACCCATCATTGGGATGGGCATGCTCCAGTGCAATCAGTACCATCATGTCAGCTGGGTTGGTGTGTGTAGGCAGTGGTGTGTATATGCGATTGCAGCTTATCACCCTCCTGAGTGCCAATCGTGAATCTGGTGAATCCGGCACTGTTTTTCATTGGAATCAATTGTGTTCCATGCGGTGCCGGTGCTAGCCCTTAAAGGTTGTTGAATCGGTCCAGGTGCAACACCAGTTTTGCTGTCGTGGAAGTCCATGAATCGCCCAGGCGAGAACACTTAGTCTCAGGAACGGGGAATCTCACCGCCTGTCTCAATCATCTCCTCTTTTTCTATGACTGGAAGCATCTTCTTGCTGAAGACAGATGCAAAATATTCATTTAGTTCGTCAGCAATGCCCTTGATGAGTAGGTCTCATTAGTCTTTAATTAGCCTCACTGTTTCTCTTACCACCCGTTTACTAATTGTATGCCTTCAGGAGACTTTTGGATTCCCTTTTATGTTAGTTAACAGATTCTTCTCATATTCTCTCTTCCCTCTCTTATTTCCTTTTTCACTTTCCTTCTGAGCTTTCTATTGTTGTGTTCTGTTATCTTATCCAGCAGTGATTCAACAGAACTGCTGGTGACTAAGTCAGAACGATGTTTTATTAATGTACACGTGGTTAAGTAACGATTCAAATCTTATACAGACCAAGTTATTACAGAGTACCTCTAGCTCCTCCTGGAACTAGACTTATGTGCGACTGACGTGTGTATGCCGTACAAACTTCTCCTGAGAGTGCCTTGTCACATGACCACTGTCTCGAGACCGGATGGTGGACCTGTACCGCTACCTGCTGGTTGGAGGTCGCACCACCGACTATATGCAATATTGTCCACAGACATATCACCACACCTATATTTGGCCTGGTTTTTACTTGTATCATCATCCTGACATCTGTTATATGTACTTTTTAATCTGTTTCATCTTACTCTTTATCTCTTTTGCTACCCAGGGAACCCTGCTTTAGTTGTCCTACCTCCCCCCGTCAGGCAAAGCTACCTCAACTATTCTGAACCACCTCATCCGCCAAGGCAGCCCATTGTTTGATTACTGTTTTGCCTGCCAGTCTTTGATTCCAATTTGTCTAGGGCAGATGGGTTTGAAACTGATCCTCCTCCAATTCAAGATTTTTATTCTAAAATGTTTCTTGTCCTTTTCCATAGCTATTTTAAACTTTATAATGCTGCGGTTCATGTTCCAGATACATTTCCCTACTGGAATTTGACCACCTCGTCCCTCAGAATCAGATTAGACAATACCTTCCTTTTCTTATTTGTCAGAAACATACTGATGTAAAGAGTTCTCTAAACAGACTTAAACTCTTCACATCTGTTTCCTTTGCATAGTTACAATTAATCTCTATTTGATTAATTGTAAGTTCCCCCTTAATCACTATTCCATATTTCTTATGTCTTTCTGTAATTTCCCTGCAAAGTTTAGAACATAGAACAGTACAGCACAGTACAGCACAGTTTCTCCTTTATATCTTTCCCACTAGCTGATGGCTGATAGTTAGTTGGCACCACTATTGCTTCTCAACTCCAACCAAGTAGATTTTATAGTTGATGACTCCAACACAATAATATTCTCCTTAACCAATACTGACATCCGGCCTCTTCCCTATTTTTCCTGAGTGTTTAATTCACTTCCAGCCTATTTTTGAACCAATTCTCTGTTATCACGTAGACATCATGTTCACATGTGCCTGTTTGCATCTGCAGCTCACTAACCTTATTTACCACACTTTGTGGTTTTGACACACATATAGCAGAAATCTAATTTAGACCTCCTTGCATTCCGTCTTAGCCTGACCCCACCTAATTCCTCACAATTTCATCTATCTGTTTCTCCCAATCCTTCATGCACCTTGGTTCTGCTTTCTACATTTCTCTGCCAGATTATTTTGGCCTCTCTCCCACAGTACTAGCAAATTGCCTCCGTTGAGGTGCAATCTGTCTGCCTCTATAGGTCTTACCACTCCCAGAACCAGTCCCAATGCCCAATAAATCTGGATCTTTTCCTGTTGCACTATTTATTCAGCCATGTATCCTGCTAATTCTAATATTTACCAGTGATTGGTGCATAGAGCTATCCGGAGATTACAGCCTTTGAGGTTTGCTTAATAATCTCTTTCATAACTTCCAGAAATCTGCCTCTGGGGCCTCATCCTCTTTCTATTTGCATCGTTGGTGTCAATATGGAACCCAACATCTGGCTGTTCATTCTCTCCCTCAGAGCGTTACGCAACTACTCACTGACAACCTGGAACTAGTGAGGCAATATACAACCTTGAGAACCCAATGCCAGGAGAACCTCTGGGTCGCAACCCCACTCTGTGTCAAAAGTAGATCGCTAACATGAATGTCCACTGTTTGGCCAATTAATGGCCAGAGGGTATGTTTACTGTCCAGTTAAGGATGACAGGCAGGCTCCTTAAGCAATAGAAAACTATCAAGCAAGCTGATTAGTACTCTAAGGTTGGAGCTGCTGATGTTTATAGGATATAAAGAGGGTGCCACCGTTTGAGGTGCCTCATTTTTAAAAATCTTTAAGTAAGGTATATAATGGCTGTCAGGCCATCCTGCTGCAGGGGCAACTGGTTCACAAGGTGGCCAGTGGCTGCAGCTGTGACCATCACTGTCTGCTGACTGAGGGGAGTTGGGGGAGGTTTAAAAAAAAAGGCCACTGCAACACTGCACTTGCCCCCTCATCCTGGACCTGATGCTGGGAATCTTTGTTGCACTCTAAAGAATTTCCTTTGGTTAGGAGACCAAACGGCACCTCAGCAACTGCAGAGCCAGCTTTGTTTCTGTGTGTTTGTACCTCTGCAGTTCTGAGAAGGTGAATGAGTGCTTTCACAAAATATTGGTCATTATAAACCACTTCACTGCTTTATTAACTAGCTCATGGACATTAATACACATTGTTCAATTCAATTTAGATTTTTATCCTTCCACCCGGATGGCTAATGTAGTCAAGATCACAGAGCATTGCACCTGCAGTTCGGTGAGGCTTAAAATAATTGATTTCTGCATTGTGCAGCAGTCTGGGAGAAAAAGCAATTTCTGTCCATACAGCAGACACTGTCCATACACAATGACAAGTCCCAGATGGACAGAAATCTTAATCTGATAAGAGTTGCCAGATCCCTAATGGAAAATTTATGTCATACTACAGAGTGCAGAGCAAGGAATAGTGCAAGCTAGCTGCAAAAAGATCCAAAACCTCCAGCATGGTACTTAAAGAATAACATTTAAAATGTCTAATTTTTGCTCTAACTGTTTTTCTGTTATTCGAAGTATATCCTCCTTTTCTTTTCAATTCATTTTCCTGTCTTTCTATCACTCTTACATTTGCTCTCATTCTCTGTTTTTCTCATTGTGGCAGACATAATGGGCTGGATTCTCCGCCGCCCACTGCTGGTGGCAGAGTTCCTGATGCGGCGGAGAATCTAGCATGGGCCAAAAACAGTTCTAATGCTTCAGTCCCTCACTGACGGCGGCATCAAGGTTCACGCCCCGTGCCAGTGGGAAGATGCAAATGGGTCAAATTGACCCATCTGGGCTGGTATTCATGTGAGCGAGAATTGGTGCAGGTATTTACAAATGTGGCCCTGATGCGGTGGACCTCGTGGTGGGCCAAAGGGGTAACTCTTTAAAGTCCATTGGAGGGGTACCCTCCCCCCCTCCACAATGCTTTCAAGTAATCAGCTGCGAAACAAACTGCAATGTTTATAAACATCTAGCTATGATTGGCAGCTCCTGGACCACATCAAAGACAGTTAAGTGCTCTCACTTTCTCTTTTCCTCTGCAGAAAGCACAGAACTGTCTTTGAGCTGTCAATCATAGAGGGGGTTCTAGACAGGGGTCCCGCTTATGGGGAGGGAGTCTCTGTTGGGGGTCTCTGTAATTGGGCAGACTCATTTGGGGGTTTCTCTTGTGGAGAGAGACTTGTGGGGGGGTGGGGGATGGGTCACCCTCATGGGGGTTGGGGGCAGCCAATCCTGGGAAAACTGTGGGTGGTCTGATTCGTAAGTTGTTGGATGACATGAAGATTGGCGGAGTTGCTGATGGTGCAGAGGATTGTCAGAGGATACAACAGGATATAGATAGATAATTTATATATCCTACAAACAACAGAGGCCCCAGCACTGATCCCTGTGGAACACCACTAGCTGCAGATCTCCATTCTGTAAAATACTCTTCCACCACTACTCTGTTTTCTATAACCAAGCCAGTTCTGTACCCATCTAATCACCCACCCGAATTCCATGTGATTTTAGTTTTTGTACCAGTCTGCCATGTGGGACCTTGTCAAATGCCTTACTAAAGTCCATATAAACTACATCCACAGCCTATACATCATCAATTTTCTTTGTCGCCTCTACAAAGAACTCAATCAAGTTGATGAGATATGACCTTCCACATATAAAAACATGCTGCCTGTTATTAGCTATTCCATTTTTCTCCAAATGTGCATGTATCCCGTCCCTCAGTATATTTTCCAAAAGCTTCCCATAACTGATGTCAATAAGGGAATAACATTGGCTATTCTCCAGTCCTCTGGAACCGTGCCTGTGGTCAAAGAGGATATGAAGATATCTGTTAAGGCCCCAGCTATTTCTCCCCTTGCCTCCCACAGTAACCTGGGATAGATCCTTTCCGACCCCGGGGGCTTGTCTACCTTAATGTAATTTAGGATACTCAACACTTCTTCCTTTGATATATTGGTGTTCTCAAGATCGTTCACACACCTATCCGTGACTTGCATGGATCACAAAAGGTGAGAAGCAGGTACAGCAAGTAATTAGAAAAGCTAATGGAATATTATTGTTTATTGTGAGGGGAATTGATTACAGAAGCAGGGATGTTATGCTTCAGATCTACAGGGCATTAGTATAATAATATAATAATCACAATGAAGTTACTGTGAAAAGCCCCTAGTCGCCACATTCCGGTGCCTGTTCAGGTACGAAGAGGGAGAATTCAGAATGTCCAAATGACCTAACAGCACATCTTTCGGGACTAGTGGGAGGAAACCGGAGCACCCGGAGGAAACCCTCGCAGACATGGGGAGTACTGGCAGACTCCGCACAGACAGCGAACCAAGCCGGGAATGGAACCTGGGACCCGGGCGCTGTGAAGCCACAGTGCTAACCACTGCTACCGTGAGACCACATCTGGAATATTCTGTCCATTATCGATCTCCTTATTTAAGGAAAGGTGTCAATGCATTAGAAACAGTCCAGTGAAGGTTTACTAGACTAATATCAGGAATGTATGGGTTGTCTTATGAGGAAAGGTTGGAGAGTTTCAGTTTGTATCCACTATGCAGCAATGTGGCTGATTCTTGAATGCTCCCTGGGATGGGCAATACATGCTGGCCCAGCCAGTGGCACCCACATCAATGAACAAATTTTCAAAACATTCAAGGAACAAAGAACAAAGAAAAGTACAGCACAGGAACAGGCCCTTCGGCCCTCCAAGCCTACGCCGACCATGCTGCCGGTCTAAACTAAAATCATCTACACTTCTGAGGTCCGTATCCCTGTATTCCCATCCTTTTCATGTATTTGTCAAGATGCCCCTTAAACGTCACTATCGTCCCTACTTCTGGCAGCAAGTTCCAGGCACCGACTACCCTCTGTGTAAAAAAACTTGCCACGCACATCTCCTCTAAACCTTGCCCCTCACACCTTAAACCTATGCCCCCTAGTAATTGACCCCTCTACCCTGGGAAAAAGTCTCTGACTATCCACTCTGTCTGTGCCCCTCATAATTTTGTAGACCTCTATCAGGTCGCCCCTCAACCTTCTTCGTTCCAGTGAGAACAAACCAAGTTTATTCAACCTCTCCTCATGGCTAATGCCCTCCATACCAGGCAACGTCCTGGTAAATCTCTTCTGCACCCTCTCTAAAGCCTCCACATCCTTCTGGGAGTGTGGCAACCAGAATTGAGCACTATACTCTAAGTGTGGCCTAGATTTAGTACAGCAGGAGGCAACTTAATCAAAACCATAAAGATCCTGAGGGGCATTGACAGGGTGAATGTGAACTTCTGTACACAGTACTTCAGGTGGTGGTCCCACCAATGTTGTATATAATTCAGTAAGATATCTTTATTTTTATACTCTGATAGCTTTGTAATGAAGACTAATATACGATTTGCATTCCAAATTGCTTCATGTAAGGATCAGGATATTCAGGTCTCTCTGAACACTTCCTGGATTCTCACCATTTTAAAATATTCTGTTTTTCTCTTTTTCTGACTAAACTCACACTTCTGCATATTATATGTCATCTGCCATGTTCCTGTCCACTCATTGGGCTGGATTTTACAAGGCCTTTAGAAGT
Organism: Scyliorhinus canicula; assembly: GCF_902713615.1. Taxonomy (NCBI): domain Eukaryota; kingdom Metazoa; phylum Chordata; class Chondrichthyes; order Carcharhiniformes; family Scyliorhinidae; genus Scyliorhinus; species Scyliorhinus canicula. The sequence continues at coordinate 46,041,103 of NC_052148.1, read as the reverse complement.
TCTTTGCACCTCCAGCCAAAAGGTCAGTTGGGAGCTTGCCCACAATAAATATGGTTGCCAAGCAGCCAATTTATGTTCCACAGGACATTACTCTCCATGACCTCTCCCAGTTCTAGCAGTGCTTCCAGGCCCCGTTTCTTGTCCTCCCCAACGACTGGCATGTCCAGTCCATCAAGGAACTGCTTCGTCCCCAAGTCCCCTGCTAGGGGCTCCGAGGTGTACAGCGCCTGGTAGAAGGTCTCAAACACCTTGTTGACCTTGCTCCGCTATTGATTTGCCTTTGCTACCCCTGATCTGGACAGGCTCCCTCGTGGCTGCCTGCTTTCTCAGCTGGTGAGCCAGCAGGCGGCTAACCTTGTGTCTGTGCTCGTACAGGGTCCCCATGCCTGGTGGAGCTGGTGCTCTGCTTTCCTCGTGGAGAGTAGGTAAAAGTCCATCTGGAGCTTTTCCCTCTTCACCAGGGCCTTACTGTCTACCTCCAGCTATCTTTTTTTATTTAACTAGCTTCGCAGCGCCAGGGTCCCAGGTTCAATTCCTGCATGGGTCACTGTCTGTGCGGAGTTTACACGTTTTCCCCATGTCTGCGTGGGTTTCCTCCGTCGCTCTCATTTTCTCCTACAAGTCCCGAAAGACGTGCTGTTGGGTGAATTGGATATTCTGAATTTTCCCTCTGTGTACCCGAACAGACGCCGGAGTGTGGCGACTAGGGGATTTTCACAATAACGTCATTGTGGTGTTAATGTAAGCCTACTTGTGACAATAATAAAGATTATGTTAAAAGAAAAATTATGTAAAGATATGCAGAGGGACAGGTAGTATTGAGGAAACAGGGAGGCTGCAGAAGGACTTGGGCAGGCTGGGAGAGTGGGCAAAGAAGTGGCAGATGGAATGCAATGTGGAAAGTGTGAGATTATGCACTTTGGTAGGAAGAATGGAGACATAGACTGAGGATTAGGAGATAAGAAGCACAAGGGACTTTGGAGTCCTAGCTCAAGATTCTTTTAAGGTTAACATGTAGGTTCAGTTGGCAGTTAGGAAGGCAATTTCAATATTAGCATTCATGTCGAGAGGGCTAGAATACAAGACCAGGGATGTACATTTAAGGCTGTGGTCAGACCCCATTTGAAGTATTGTGAGCAGTTTTGGGCCCCGTATCTAAGGAAGGATGTGCTCGGCTTGGAAAGGATCCAGAGGATGTTCACAAGAATGATCCCAGGAATGAAGTGTTTGTTATCATAGAATCATAGAATTTACAATGCAGAAGGAGGCCATTTGGCCTATCGAGTCTGCACCGGCCCTTGGAAGGAGCACCCTACCCAAGCCCAAACCTCCACCCTATCCTTGTAACCCAATAACCCCATCCAACCTTTTTGGACACTAAGGGCAATTTAACATTGCCAATCCACCGAACCTGCACATCTTTGGGCTGTGGGAAGAAACCGGAGCACCTGGAAGAAACCCACACAGACATGGGGAGAAAGTGCAAACTCCGCACAGACAGTGACCCAAGCTGAGATTCGAACCTGGGACCCTGAAGCTGTCAAGCAACTGTGCTAACCACTGTGCTATTGTGTCCCCCTGTTATATGAGAAGCAGTTGAGGACTCTGCGTCTGTACTCATTGGAGTATAGAAGGATGAGAGAGGACCTTATTGAAACTTACAGGGCACTGAGAGGCCTAGATTGAGTGGACGTGGAGAGGATGTTTCCACGAGTAGGGAAAACTACAACCCTCAGACTGAAGGGACGATCGTTTAAAATAAAGCTGAGGAATTTCTTCAGCCAGAGGGTGCTGAATCTGTGGTTGTGAAGGCCAAATTACTTAGTGTCTTTAAGACAGAGATAGATAGGTTCTTGATTCATAAGGGGATCGGGGATTATGGGGCAAAAGCAGGAGAATGGAGGTGAGAAACATATCAGCCATGTTTGAATGGCAGAGCAGACTGGATTGGTCGAGTGGCCTAATTTGGCTCCTATGTCTTATGGTCTTATATATTAAAATCAATTTGCTACCGCATTGATTTAAAATGGAGTAGAAAAGATGGCCACTAACTAAACTGTCCTGTTGCACCAAGGGTTTGAATGTTTGATGAAGGAAGATAGAAGCCAGGGTAATAGGGAAAAGCTAGAAAGGATGGAGTGATAGTGTGCAAACAATATCACATTCCATTTTTTGCCTTCACATGGTCATGCAGCTCCACTTAAAGATTCAGTAGGAAATAAATTAATGTTCAACCATTTTCATGCATCAGAATTCAAGCTCACTGACACACTGAATTGACTCAGTACATCCTAAAGCCAACAGGAGGGGGTGGCAGATCATGAAACTTTATGACAAAGAGCTCTCAGTGACATGAAGATGAAGTAGTTTATTCTTGAAAAGGTGATGAGTGCACACATCGGCAATCATAGACACTCTGGTAACATTGACCATGGAGAATATCAAATGCAGGAGGGTATCATAGTGGTATTATCACTAATTTTAATTTCCAGCGACCCAGGGTAATTGGTCCTAAGTTCAAATGATTTCACTACGACAGATGGTGAAATTTGAATTCAATAAAAACTTGTAATTGAAAGTCTAACGGTGGCCATGACACCACTTTGATTGTCATAAAGATCCATCTGAATCACTAACGTCTTTAGGGAAGGAAATTTGCCGTCCTTACTTGGTCTGGCCTACATGTGACTCCAGATCCACAGTGATATGGTTGACTCTTAAATGCCCTCTAAAATGGCCTAGCAAACCACTGGCCTGGCTAGTGACACCCACATCCAATGAATAAAAAAACAGGAGTATTTTTGACGGTGTAATGGAACTGTAGGTTGAGATGATGTTAGGATCGCACGGTGACACAGTGGTTAGCCCTGCTGCCTCACAGCTTCAGGGACACGGGTTTGATTCGGACCTTGGGTGACTGCCTGTGTGGAGTTTGCACATTCTCCCCATGTCTTGGTGGGTTTCCTCCGGGTATTCCGATTTCTTCCCACAGTCAAAGATGTGCAGGTTAGATGAATTGGCCATGCTAAATTGCCTCTTGGTGTCGAAAGGTTGGGTGGGGTTGTGGGGATGGAGCGGGGAATTGGGCCTAGGTAGGGTGCTGTAACGGAGCAGGGGCCGATGCCGACTTTGATGGGCTGAATGGCCTCCTTCTGCACTGTAGGGATTCTATGATTAAAACTCCTGAGTTCTTCATATCAGTTGATATTCAATGCCTGGCGAGACACTGAGTTATTTCAGGCAGTTTTTCCAGTTACATGATAAACGATTTGGACACGAGATGTTGTTCTTAACACATTTCAGAATCAGATTCTCATTTAAAAAGAAAATTATTTCCTTGTTTCCCCATCTTGCAGCATAAATGATTCAAAATACCTCTATCGTAGGTACATTTGACCTCAGAGTCGTCCCAGATGGTGGTCCTAAATACATTATTTTTCTTTTGTCCATTAAAGTTAAAGAAATAGACAGGAAGAGGGGGTTACAGTGATGGGGAAGAGTGAGAGAAGGGCACGTATGGCTTTAAAAACAACATATGAAAATATTTCATTTCAGGCTTTGAGGGACTGAGAACCATGGTAGATTGGGTAAGCCAGACTTAATGGAGCTAAAACAACCTGCCATTGTCTCAGGCCTGTAATTTTTTTTGTGGATAGATGGAAAATAATTTCTATCTGACTGCCATGGTGGGTTTTGGAAAAACTTCTTACTTTAATTGCTGTACCCTTCTGCATCAGTGAAAAACATCTTACTCATGGCTGTCCTTTTGAACTACCCACACAGTAAACTTTCACTAACATTGTACCCAAACCACAATTGCCCATTTCATCAGAAGCATGGAAACACTGTATTTAACCGTGCAAAATTAGACAAAATGGCATAACTATCAGTTCATGTGGAGCTCAGAATGTATACCAGCATTAGCTAACGGTTTCATATTCCACTGACTCTCATCAGTGAACCACAATGTTATTTTTGATCTGTTTAACAATGATTCGGTAAGTTTTTCTCATAATCAAATTATTATTTTGAAGTCCTTTTCTAATGATTATATGAAAAACATTTTTATTTTTATAATTTGTACAAGGAGGTGAAAAATAGAGATTTTGCCTATTTTACTTCATGAAATCACTATTTATTTATTGGCATAAACTTATTTGCATAGAGTACAAACAAGTATGCAGTGCTGTACATTGCAGTCTGAGAGCAGTCGTACATCAATTGCTTAAGTAACACATGTACAAAACAGCTGCTGAGTGAGTGAGGACTTGGATTTCTGATGGCTGAATTATTGGATAATTTTTGGGGGCGATCTACCGCCCGTGTTGTGCGTGAACAGGGGGGTAGCATGGCCGGTAGATGCCGGGAGATCCCTCTTCTGGGATATATCTGGCTCATCACGCCTCGCAAGACCTAATGGGATCTCGCAAGGCATCGCAATCTGAATCCATCCGTTGTGGGTGGGTCAGTATTTGGCAATTCTGCATATTAGAGTGAGACAGCTAGTCTCACCACCGGGTGCGGGTCTCCCAGAGGATTGGAGGCACCCAAGTTGTTTCCCTCTGGACAGGGTAATACCCTGGCACTGCTGGTACCAGCCTGGCACCATAACAGTGCTACCTAGATGCCAGCCTGGCACTGCCAAGATGCCCAGGTGGTACTGGAAGGGGCAGTGCCAGGGTGCCAGGTAGGCATTTTTCTCATGCTAGGGATTGGCCTCGGAGGTGTCCTGCCCATGTGAGGAGGGGACCCGTGGTCTTCCTTATGGATGAGTTGGGCTTTGGGGGCTCCAGGAGTTGCATTGGGGAGGTTGAAAATTTGTCCCGATCCCCTCCTGCAGTGAGGAGTTCCGTGAGCAAAGCTCCTCAGTGCAGGAAACAGGACTAAGTGTGGCCTTGGCGGGGCGTTCCCCATTGAGGCCCCGGATTGCAACAGAGTCCCGTAATATAGCATGGTGTTTCTCAGCGTTATGAGGCCAGAAAACACCCGGCTAAACACGCCCGATGCAGGACTCTGTTGCAATTCAGTTAGATCCTGCCCATAGCCTTCATTGTTATCAAACTGTGATTCTTACAGAGAATACGGAGAGTCTAGAGAACTATACCAAAATAAATATCTAAGTTGTGGTTCTTTATACGATAGAACATAGAACAGCACAGTACAGGCCCTTCGGCTAACGATGTTGTGCCGACCACTTATCCTGATCTAAGATCAACCTAACCTACATCCCTTCAATTTACTGCTGTCCATGTGCCTGTCCAAGAGTTGCTTAAATGTCCCTAATGACTCTGACTCCACCACCTCCGCTGGCAGTGCATTCCACACACCCACCACTCTCTGTGTAAAGAACCGACCTCTGACATCTTCCCTGTATCTTCCTCCAATCACCTTAAAATTATGTTGAAAGAAAAATGAAATGAAAATCGCTAATTGTCACAAGTAGGCTTCAGATAAAATTACTGTGAAAAGCCCCTAGTCGCCACATTCCAGCGCCTGTTCGGGGTGCTGGTACGGGAATTGAACTGCGCTGTTGGCCTGCCTTGGTCTGCTTTAAAAGCCAGATATTGAGCCCTGTGCTAATTCAGCCCCTCAGTGACAGCCATTTCCACCCTGGGGAAAAGTCTCTGGCTATCCACTCTATCCATGCCTCTCGTCACCTTGTACACCTCTATCAAGTCACTTCTTTTCCTTCTTCTCTCCAGTGAGGAAAGCCCTAGCTTCCTCAATCTCTCTTCATGAGACAAGCCCTCCAGTCCAGGCAACACCTGGTAAATCTCCTCTGCAGCCTCCCCAAAGCATCCTTCCTATAATGAGGCGTCCAGAACTGGACACAATATTCCAAGTGTGGTCTTACCAGCATTTTATAAAGCTGCAGCAAAACCTTGCGGCTCATAAACTCAATCCCTCTGTTAATGAAAGCCAACACACCATATGTCTTCTTAGCAACCCTATCAACCTGGGTGGCAACTTTGAGAGATCTATGTACGCAGTGGCGGACTGGGTCTAAAAATATTGGTTGCCAGGAGACAAAGGGGGCCCACCCACAACTACAATGCTAACATTTAATTTTCATAACGAATAAATAAAATTTTCAAAAAATACATATGGAAAAAAGGGTACAATTAAAATTTTTGTGGAAAAAATGTGTATTTCTTAGTAATTACAGTGTACATGTACTGTACATATCACTGGCAGTAGATACCAAATGTAAATACAGAATGTTATAATTGAATTTTTTTATTTTATTTTATTTTAAGTAATTGCTTGATATTTTTAAATAGTTTACTGCACAATTTACACATTAACAGGTAGTTCAAAATCACAATAGAGCATTGCATGCAGTCCACTATATTAAGAGCAATCGTTTGTGTTCGCTAGATGATTGTGCGAATCTGCCAATAATTGCTTCTGCATCCAATTCATCTAACAATTCCTTTTCAATGGATCGCAACAGGTATGATTCCAAATTCTCCTCAGACAGCGAATTTCTTAACCTTGTCTTTATGATCTTTAACTTTGAAAATGTCCTCTCACATTGGACTTGAGTAACTGATAGTGTGCAGATGACTTTATAAAGTTCATAAAGGTTATCATATGCCTTGTCATGAAGTCTGTTGGATGCCAGAATTTTTAGTACACACGATGGGAAAGTGCTGCAAATTTTACAATTGTTGCAACTGGAATCCATATTCTCACCATCATTACGCAATAGCTTTAATACATCAAAATTTGAAGCAAAAGAAAACAATTCCAATATTACTTGATCTTTGCTGATTTGTGGAAACAGCTTAATAATACCTTCCAATGCTTCATCTTCAAGGCCCTTCTCTGCAATAGTTTTAAACTTTGCTGGGTCCAAGCAGGACAAATCTTTATACAACTGTTTGTGTTGTACAAAGCGTGATTCTAGTGACTGGACAATGCGATCCATTATTAGGTTAAACACATTTACTCGAAAATCAGCTAGAGAATCTGAGGAATTTCTTTCATCATCAATAAGCTCATCTGCCATTCTTTTCTTCTTCCTCTGCCTCTTAACTGGCAATGCTGTTTCCAACGCATCAATTTCCAATGTTTGATTTTCATCCATATTCATCTGTGAAATCCTGTCATTACATTTATTTACAAATTCCAAAGCCTTGCTGTGAACGTTATCAAATGTTCTTGTCTGTTCCTTCAACTTTGTTGTTGCTGAATCTACTAAACTCCATGCAGTAAACATATCTAAACCACTTGTCTGTAGATAACTTGATAACGGGGTTGTAGTTTCAAATATACACAAGTAAGTAAATGCTGTCAATATGGTTTCAAACTTTAGAAGACTTTGAAGTAAAACATTTGCTTCATGTTTTGTTTTTGCATCAAACTTTTCTGAATCTTGTATCATTGATAAGCATGTCAATAGATTTACGAAAGTACTGGCAGCAGCATGATCAAAACGTCCAAATATAGTTGTTGCTGCATTGGATTTTCCTGACCATCTGGTCTCACCAATTAGCTTTAATCGTTTCATTTTTTTCTAGATGTTTTCCAACAACTTCTATCCATACAGCCATTCTCTTGTATGATGCTTTCACAAAAGTTTCTATATTCTTGAGCAAATTTAAAAAAGAAACTGCAGGCACACAACATTTTGTTGTTTCAGTTATCACCAAATTCAAGACATGGGCATAGCACCATATGAACATGTTGATCAGCCACATCAGCAATTTTACTTTGTAAACCATTATACTGGCCATGGTAGCTTGCAGCGCCATCTGTGCTATCAGATAAATATTTTTGGGGGTCAATTTTAAGATGCTGTAATGTTTCAATCAATAGATCAAAAAGTCCCTCTCCTGTACCATCATTACTTGGCACAACTGAAAGTAGTCGCTCACAGATAATACCTTTAAGCACATACCAAATAATAATGCTAAACTGATCGATGGATGAATTATCTTGTGTTGAATCAACCTGAATAGAATAATATTTTGCAAAAAATTTATCTAAGGTGCCATCATTAACCACACTGATATATTGCTCAGCATTTCTGACATGTGTTGTTGTCGATTCATGTAAAGCCAAGCTCTGGCTAATACGCCTGTAGTCACTAAAGCCACGTACAAAGGATGATGGATTACAAGTGTTGGGAAACTCAAAGGCTAAGCAGTATGAACAATATAAGCATCTATTTTCTTTGTTATATGTTAGCCATTTTCTTGGGACTGAGTCATTCATAATTTTCCTCTCATACAAACGAGCATCAAATGGCAGATCATCAAGTGGCTGAAGTGGATGTTCAGCAAAAAGCTGTTTTAGCTTTGCTCGTGATGGATATTGGAAGATTCCAGTAATTGATCTTTCATTTTCTTGCGTAGGTTCATTTACAGGATGTGCTTCAGAAACCAAGTCATTTATGCTTGAAGGAATATCTGATTCCCTGTCACTAGTTGAAGCTATGTGTTCAGATGTTGCAACTACAGGCAGTACAGATACCGGAACAAGGAAGCCAGAAGAAATATTGGGCCTGGGTTGATTAGTAATGGATGCACTTGTATTTGTCTCTACATTCAAAGTAGCTCTTCTCTGTTCTTGTAACTCACATGTCATTGCATCATCACCATGAGCATTGTTTCTTGCTTCTTAATTATTTGTTGCAGAACTGGATATTGATGTGGAATTGTGCTTGTGGTATTATAAACTCTGTAATAGGCCTGCATCGCTTGGCTGATTCCTTCCTTTCTGCTTCTTTTTGTTCTTTGCGTTTTAGTGACCCAGATTTCTGCTTTTTCTTTCCCATGCTGGTAGGGGTAATATTCCTGAAATAAAAACTTAATTAAAAATAGCCCACATTGGGAAAAATGAATATTGATGATTGCAAGAATAACTTGAAGGAACGCCAGATAAACCCCTACTTGATAAAAAATATAAAATAACTTACTTACACTTCAATAGGCTATGTTCATTAGTCAATACTACTGTGGCCTATACAGCTTCAGAAGAGGAGACAATCCACTGTCCAGTGTTCACACCAGCAAGCAACTGAGACAACTGTTGAAACTTAGAAGTTTGGTCCGATTATAGTAAGACATGAAGAATGGACCCACGACCAAAGTTAACATGTCCAATTTGATACCAGTGTAGTGTTACAAGTCGCAACCCTTTGAGTTTACCGATCATGGCTTATCACTTCAATATCTTTGACCTCATGATTCACGGTCAAAGGTACCGCTTCTCCTTTTCGGTGACCTCACAACCCTATGTACTGCTTGATATCCTTTCAAGTTGCCGACCATCTCAAATCACGAACTGTAACTTTATCTTTAAATTCACACACTCTGCTGAAAACGTGGATTTCCAACTATGTCCGACCCGGGTGAACTCCTTTTCACATCCGTTTAACACTGCTTCGTTCCTTCATACACTGAGTAATTATTTGTTTGTTTCTTTATTGCATTTTTATTTGGTATTGCTCTTTTTAAAAACAATTATATTTTATTAAGTTAGACTACAAATCTCAGGAAAGAAGTTGGAGATTTATTTATCTAATTAATTATAATTTTTAAGGGCCCTTCAGAGATTCACGGGCCCCTTCTTGGCTCTCCGGGCCCCGGACCGATGTACCGGCTGAACCAAGACTACTGCTTGATATCCTTTGAAGTTGCCGACCATCTCAAATCACAAATTGTAACTTTATCTTTAAATTCACACACTCTTGCTGAAAACATGGAATTTCCTTAATTATGCCCGACCCGGGCCCCCCTATTCCACATCCTTCCAGTGCCTCCCCTGCTTCGTTCCTTTTCATGCACTGCTTATTTGTGTCCTGTTCTTTTTTTTTCTTTTTCCTTTTTATTACTAAAACAGTTGTCTGTGTTTGTTTCTTTATTGCATTTTTATTTGATATAGGGGGCCCACTTCATCAGGGGCCCACTTGCCATCGGGCAAGCTGACACCCTGGCCAGTCCGCCACTGACTAAGAGCAATTTAGCACAGCATAACCTGCACATCTTTGGATTGTGGGAGGAAATCGGAGCACCCGGAAGAAGCCCACGCAGACACGATTAGAAAGTGCAAACTCCACACAGACAGTCACCCAAGGCCGGAATTGAACCCGGGACCCTGGAGCTGTGAGGCAGAAGTGCTAACCACTGTGCCGCCGTACCGGCCCTTGCTGCAGGGACAGTGCGTAGATACTCACAGAGCTTCTGTGAATCCCTGACCGGAGGCTGAAGCAGATGGGATGGTTGCGATGGGTGGCCAGCTGCAGCTCAAAGGTGCCGAGAGCATACATGGACAATGACTGGAATGAGTGAAGCAAGTCCTGTACATTGTTGAAGATGTCCTCCTACGTGATACAGGCATGACTGGCGTCTCCGGTCACTGTGAAGGGATGCCAGCAATGTGCTGGAGACCTTGCACAAAGCACATGGAAGAAGCCCTGGACTGAGAGGTTCTTACAAATAAATCAGTGTTTTACTCGAAATGCAATTGCCAGGAGTGACATTTAAAAAAGGAACTGGACTGCCACTCAACCAAATTTGACAAACACCAAGATTGGGAGAAGGACTGTTGTTAAAAGAAAATCAAAGCTGAAATGAAAAGGAAGCAGTAAGCTGTACTTAAAGTGATGGAGCATAACAAGTGCGCAAATAATAGTGAAAACTTAAAAATCAGGAGTAAAACTAAGGGAATGCTTATGTGCCAATCTAGAGGGAACAGGAAACCGCAAGAAGGGAAAGCTTCATGAACCACAGAGATCTTCCATAATCAGGAAGCCCAAAGCCTAACTAAACAAGTAAAGTGGGAGCAGAGCAGTAATGGCAGGGTGAGATCTGCAGCAGGATGAAGAAAGGAAGGGCTGTTGAGAGCTGAGTACAAGTGGAATGGTCTGAGACCTGCAAAAACAGGTGGCCGGATCTCCCAAAATGAGACTATATCCCCACGCCATTGTAAAAACTTCATCAGGGGCCCACTTGCCATCGGGCAAGCTGACACCCTGGCCAGTCCGCCACTGTATGTACGTGGGCCGCAAAATTTCATACTTGCACCCTTTCCACCTCACAGACCTATACAGTGCTTTTCTCATAGGATTTTACTTCAATCACTGGTATTGCTGTTGTTGTAAGTATGCTTCTCCCAAGCTCCAGCCTGCAATGTACAGTACTGCATACCATTGGTTGATGCCATTCAATTTTTGCATTATTTTGAAAAGTTCACTTTGTGTGTTGAGTTTTCATTGTTTTTCAGATGCAGTTTAACAATAGGAGGCAAAATTGTTAAACTTTGGAATGTTATGAGGAGACTTGGATGTGGTAACAGTTTACAATTGTTTTACCTGCCTAGCTTCCCTAAAAATGATTATGGGCAGGATTCTCCGAAATGGAGGCAGAGTGTCCGCGCCGTTGCACAACGGCGCATAACGGGCGCGGGTACTACTGATTCTGGCCCCCATAGGAGGCCAGCATGGCGTTGAAGTGGTTCACGCCGCTCCAGCCTCCCTTCCCGGCGCCAACTGGGCACCGCTACAACCCGTGCATGTGCAGTGGTGCCGCACCAACCCACGCATGCGCGGGGGACTTCCTCAACGCGTTGGCCCCGACACAACATGGCGCGGGGGTTCAGGGGCTGACTGCGTAACAAAATAGTGGAGAGGTCGGCCCGCCGATCGGTGAGCCCTGATCGCGGGCCAGACCCCATCAGTGGCCCCCCCTCCTCCTCCTGGTGAAGGAGCCACCCCCCCCCCCCCCCCCCCCCCACGCTGGCCACCCCCCGACCCTGCGCACAGTTCCCGCTGGCTGCAAGCAGGTGTGGACGGCGCCGGCGGGGCTCTGCCGTTTCCGCCTGGCTGCTTGGCCCATCAAGGCCGGAGAATCGGCGGCCCAGCCGTGGATAGCGGCCCGCGACCGACGCTGCGCCAAATGCGCCGGTGCAAATGTCGCCGATTCTCCGCTCCTCGGAGAATCGCGTGCTAGTGTCGGGGCGGCGTGACGCGGTTGCAGCGATTCTTCGGCCCGGCGCGGGGCTCGGAGAATCCCGCTGACTTCCAAGACATTTCTAATGAGTCAGATAAATGGGCGTTTTGCATGGAACGATTTATTTTTCTCCCCGTGATCTCATAAAGTTTCATGGCAAATGATGTTAACTTAATCATATGGAGGGGAAGAAAACTAATAATGATACAAATGTCCATTCTCAGGTTATCAATGATCAATTGTTTCAAAGCATAAAATGTAGATTGAACCTCTGGATTAAGTAGTAATTTGGGTAAATTAAATTCCTGCTTTTAAGTAAGTAGTGAATTGCAGCTTGTGTTTTTACCATATCAGTATCATGACTGTATTCCAGTCTTCCAGCAACCACCAGTGTCCGTGATGTTGCTGAGATTTTTTTTCCATTTGATGCCTGCCAAATTAAGCCTTAATAAATGGGCAGTGTGCAGTCCTGACTCTGGATTCTTGAAACATTGCCGACGAAGATCAGCTTTAGAAAAAGGCATCTGAAGTAATTGGCAGATGGTGTGTCTACTGACTGGAGCTCCTGCCAGATGTGCCAGTGCCTCTTTTTAAGTGTTCCAAGCTCCATGTCAGTAGTAATTTTCCTGCAATACCTCTGTAACCCATCAAGCTATTAAAGTACATCATTAGGATTGTATATTACTTTAATTGTCTTGACCAATTGAAAATGCTTCTGTCTTGGCACCTTCAGAACCTGGGCCAGGAAGAAGTAAAAAATCAGCTGGGGTTCCACTCTTGATTCCTATCCACTTATTCCAATAGGAAAGTTTGTGTGCAGAAAACAGATGAGTTAGGACTGAGCTTGGCTTTGATTTTGCCGCCATGTCTTCCTTCACACACATACACAAAACGGCTTGAGATGCTGAACTCACACATGAAAACTGGCCCCTCCCAATCACTGAATTTAAAATAAGTGCCAGTATGAGTCAGTTGTTAGGAGAAAAAATGTAGTTTTAAGGGATTTATATTTGTATTAAAATAAGGTTTAATTTTAAGTGGGTTTAATTTAATGATTCTGTGCCTGGAAGGGTAAAACTTACAGTTAGATTCATGTTGGAGAAAGGCATTTGTATGTATCAGGGTTGGTTTCAATTCCATCTGTGATTCTATTGTGCTTAGTGAGGGTTACGGCGTGAAGAGTGAATAGAAGTAAGTTGTTGCAAGCAACTGAAGGCCACTTTACAAAGGGAAGAGCTTTTCTTTGTTCTTAGTTTTAACTGGAAGCCAGAACTTTTAATAATAATCTTTATTGTTACAAGAAGGTTTACATTAACACTGCAATGAAGTTACTGTGAAAAGCCCCTGGTTGCCACATTCCGGCACCTGTTGGGGTACACAGAGGGAGAATTCAGAATGTCCAAATTACCAAACAGCACATCTTTTGGGACTTGTGGGAGGGAACCGGAGCACCCGGATTAAACCCCCGTTGAACGTGCAGACTCCACACAGACAGTGACCCAAACCGGGAATCGAACCTCGGACCCTGGCTAACCACTGTGCTACCATGCCGCCAAGTTGGAGACTTCACTGGGGAGTGAACAGCTCTCAACTCTGCCAGGAGAAGCTGAACAGGACAAAGAAGTTGCAAAGAAGTTGCAAAGAAGTTGCTTTACGTTAGTGATGGAAAGGGATACTTTACGTTAGTGATGGAAAGGGATACCCCGCAGGGCAAGAGTTATAGCTGGGGGAAGGGCAATTATGATGCCATTAGACATGACTTAGGATGTGTTGGTTGGAGAAGTAGGCTGCAAGGGTTGGGCACACTGGATATGTGGAGTTTGTTCAAGGAACAGCTATTGCATGTTCTTGATAAGTACGTACCAGTCAGGCAGGGAGGAAGGGGTCGAGCGAGGGAACCGTGGTTTACCAAAGAAGTGGAATCTCTTGTTAAGAGGAAGAAGGAGGCCTATGTAAAGATGAGGCGTGAAGTTTCAGTTGGGGCGCTTGATATTTACAAGGAAGCGAGGAAGGATCTAAAGAGAGAGCTGAGACGAGCAAGGAGGGGACATGAGAAGTCTTTGGCAGGTAGGATCAAGGAAAACCCAAAAGCTTTCTATAGGTATGTCAGGAATAAAAGAATGACTAGGGTAAGAGTAGGGCCAGTCAAGGACAGTGGTGGGAAGTTGTGTGTGGAGGCTGAGGAGATAAGCGAGATACTAAATGAATACTTTTCGTCAGTATTCACTCAAGAAAAAGATAATATTGTGGAGGAGAATGCTGAGACCCAGGCTATTAGAATAGATGGCATTGAGGTGCGTAGGGAAGAAGTGTTGGCAATTCTGGACAAGGTGAAAATAGATAAGTCCCCGGGGCCGGATGGGATTTATCCTAGGATTCTCTGGGAAGCCAGGGAAGAGATTGCTGAGCCTTTGGCTTTGATTTTTAGGTCATCATTGGCTACAGGAATAGTGCCAGAGGACTGGAGGATAGCAAATGTGGTCCCTTTGTTCAAGAAGGGGAGTAGAGATAACCCCGGTAACTATAGGCCGGTGAGCCTAACGTCTGTGGTGGGTAAAGTCTTGGAGAGGATTATAAAAGATACGATTTATAATCATCTAGATAGGAATAATATGATTAGGGACAGTCAGCATGGTTTTGTGAAGGGTAGGTCATGCCTCACAAACCTTATCGAGTTCTTTGAGAAGGTGACTGAACAGGTAGACGAGGGTAGAGCAGTTGATGTGGTGTATATGGATTTCAGTAAAGCGTTTGATAAGGTTCCCCACGGTCGTCTATTGCAGAAAATACGGAGGCTGGGGATTGAGGGTGATTTAGAGATGTGGATCAGAAATTGGCTAATTGAAAGAAGACAGAGAGTGGTAGTTGATGGGAAATGTTCAGAATGGAGTTCAGTTACGAGTGGCGTACCACAAGGATCTGTTCTGGGGCCGTTGCTGTTTGTCATTTTTATAAATGACCTAGAGGAGGGCGCAGAAGGATGGGTGAGTAAATTTGCAGACGACACTAAAGTCGGTGGAGTTGTAGACAGTGCGGAAGGATGTTGCAGGTTACAGAGGGACATAGATAGGCTGCAGAGCTGGGCTGAGAGGTGGCAAATGGAGTTTAATGTGGAGAAGTGTGAGGTGATTCACTTTGGAAAGAATAACAGAAATGCGGAATATTTGGCTAATGGTAAAATTCTTGGTAGTGTGGATGAGCAGAGGGATCTCGGTGTCCATGTACATAGATCCCTGAAAGTTGCCACCCAGGTTGATAGGGTTGTGAAGAAGGCCTATGGTGTGTTGGCCTTTATTGGTAGAGGGATTGAGTTCCGGAGCCATGAGGTCATGTTGCAGTTGTACAAAACTCTAGTACGGCCGCATTTGGAGTATTGCGTACAGTTCTGGTCGCCTCATTATAGGAAGGACGTGGAAGCTTTGGAACGGGTGCAGAGGAGATTTACCAGGATGTTGCCTGGTATGGAGGGAAAATATTATGAGGAAAGGCTGATGGACTTGAGGTTGTTTTCGTTAGAGAGAAGAAGGTTAAGAGGTGACTTAATAGAGGCATACAAAATGATCAGAGGGTTAGATAGGGTGGACAGCGAGAGCCTTCTCCCGCGGATGGAGGTGGCTAGCACGAGGGGACATAGCCTTAAATTGAGGGGTAATAGATATAGGACAGAGGTCAGAGGTGGGTTTTTTACGCAAAGAGTGGTGAGGCCGTGGAATGCCCTACCTGCAACAGTAGTGAACATGCCAACATTGAGGGCATTTAAAAATTTATTGGATAAGCATATGGATGATAAGGGCATAGTGTAGGTTAGATGGCCTTTAGATTTTTTCCATGTCGGTGCAACATCGAGGGCCGAAGGGCCTGTACTGCACTGTATCGTTCTATGTTCTATGTTCTAAAGATGCAAACTTCCCAAGAAACAAGATACAATCCAGATAACCGGAGAATTGGGACAGAATGTTTAAGACAACTGAAGTTAAGAGAACAGAGACAAAGATATTGTTCAGAAGGATTCAAGGAAGAGTAAAGAAAGTGTTCTGAGTTAAAGACATCATTGCAGTAACTAGATTTAGAACATAGAACACAGCACAACACAGCACAGCACAGAATAGGCCCTTCGGCCCTCGATGTTGTGCCGAGCAACGATCACCCTACTCAAACCCACGTATCCACCCCATACCCGTAACCCAACAACTCCACCCCTTAACCTTACTATTAGGACACTACGGGCAATTTTAGCATGGCCAATCCACCTAACCCGCACATCTTTGGACTGTGGGAGGAAACCGGAGCACCCGGAGGAAACCCACGCACACACGGGGAGGACGTGCAGACTCCACACAGACAGTGACCCAGCCGGGAATCGAACCTGGGACCCTGGAGCTGTGAAGCATTTATGCTAACCACTATGCTACCGTGCTGCCCCAGATTTAAAGTGGGACTGCAGATTCAGAGGTAGATGAGACGTTTGATGTAATTTTAATATATTCTAGGAATTGAGAGTTAAGGCAATTGTGAACTATTTGTACAGCCGTCAAGACAAGGAAATCCGAACAGGGATTGGTATAAAATCCTGGACTGGAATACCTCTTAAAAACGGAGCGGAACTTTGTTTAAAGGTGTAATTTGGAAAACCTGGTCTGGAGTTCGGAATGCACACCGTTAGTTTAAAAGAAGATTTGAAAGTGTGACTTGAAAGATTAATTTGAAATGACTCGTGGAAACCGCGGTTCAGTGAGGCAAGGTGGCTAAGGGTATAAGAATCATCTGGGGTTTGTTTTTTGAGGAGAAATCCACAGATATTCAACTTGGTTCAAAGAAGAGTGTGTCTTACTGCACTCATCTTGTGTGCTTGAAGGGACTTTGTGTGTTGATAAGACTATTGTAGCTTAAGATGTACTTTGTAATCAGTGTTAATTTTTAAATCTGTGTGTAATTGTTAAGCTAAGGACTGAGTAAAGGAGTATTTTATAATATCCAACTTTTCATGTTTAACATTTTTTTCTTGGTGTTAAAACTAATTAGCGGTCCTGTGACTTTGTTCCTCCACATTTTATACAAAAAAAGTAAAAGCTACGGTCTTTTGAGCCAGGGTTCCATTCTGCGATCCTCCCGTCCAGTTATAATATCAACTTGGAATGTAGCACAGTGTCTTCATGAAAGAGAGAGAAGAAAATTGGATGCGGGGGAAGCTTCAATGCTGCTACTGGATTACTGAAATTGTGTTGCTTTATGCTGGCAGGCTGATCTGAAATTGACCACTTTTAATTTTTGAAATGTAATGTTGAATATAAATTATATGGTTTTAAGGAATGTGTCTTACTCTCCTGCAGGCTTTCCCCACAACACAATGCATTTATTATGGTAAAATTAGATCTTCCTTTCAGTGTACAGAATTGAGAAGGTCTCCAGGTATCATAAACATCAATTTGACATTTGGGGCACTGACAAACTTTCCAGCCTTAGCCAGTGAATGTGTGATAAGTCACAGACAGAACCAAGATGTTTCCGAAGGAAAGGGAGCATGAACAATTAGAGCTTGACTCAACTCTGGACCCTGCTGCTGCCCACGTCAGCAACTGTTTATCAAGTGGTACTGGGAACGGATAAATACGCCCCTTCAGCTGAAAACTGTAGGTAGTACAAAGGAATGCAAGAAAGCACCAGAATATTTTCTTCTTAACTTGTAATAAGCCTCCTGTAATGTTTTAACTGCATTCTACATTTATTTTCAGAGCCTTTCTTTCCTCCCACTCCCCTCCACTACCATGCCCAAACAATCAGCCAATTCTAACAAACAGCAATGTACTAATGACCAGAAAATCAGTTTTAGTGATATTGGTTAAAGAATAAATGCTGACTAGGGCATCAAAGAAGAATTCTTCTGCCTTTCTCAGAATAGTGTCATGGGATTTTTTACAAGTGTAGAAGTTTCTGACAGTGCAGCACATCTTTGGCTGCACTCAATTGGTGTGTCAGTCTAGATTTTGTGCTCAAGACTCGAGATGGGCTTGAACCCACAAAATCTGCCTTAGAGGTGAGTGCTACCCATCAATATGAATTCATACAATGGAACCTAGTGGATGTTTTGAAAGAGGCAACAAAGAGTCCAAGTCAAGTTGTAGAGAAAAACTACACTTACTTTATTTAACACGTTACCTATTATGTACAGCTCCAGTAGTTCCCTACTGGATCTTCTCTATTTATACAAAGACACATAAACCTTGTTAAGGATCTGCCGGCCCCTTATTTGGGGAGCTAATATTCTGCAGGCACGAAAAACATGGTGGCTGCTGTTCCAGAACTGTGGATCCAGAGGTTCCCCTTCAAAGGTCGCCTCAGTTTCCATCTTTGAGTCCGAGTCAACGACCACACTTGTCTCAGCTTCCTGACCCCCTTGGATTCTCGCAGAGGTCCGAAGGTGTGGTTCCAGAAGAGGTTTCACAGAACATACAGTGCAGAAGGAGTCCATTCGGCCCATTGAGTACGCACCGGCCCACTTACGCCCTCACTTCCACCCTATCCCCGTAACCCAATAACTGCTCCTAACCTTTTTGGCCACTAAAGGCAATTTATCATGGCCAATCCACCTAACCTGCACATTTTTGGACTGTGGGAGAAAACTGGAGCACCCGGAGGAAACCCATGCAGACATGGGGAGACTCCACACAGACAGTGACCGAGCGGGGAATCGAACCTGGGACCCTGGCGCTGTGAAGCCACAGTGCTAGCCACTTGTGCTACCATGCTGCCCTTAAAGAAGATTTATGAAGTTTCTGAAGATGAGGTTCTGCCATGGTTGATCAGGCAATAGATGCAGTTTTAGAAGAAGTTTCCGAAGATAAGGAACTTTCCAAATAACTGTTTGCCTGGACCAAAGTTGGTCAAAGTCCTTTTTCATATTATGACCTTGGGCTTGCACTTGGTAAGAAATAGGCCCTGCTTGGCGGATGATATGGATGGGTGCCATCAGTGAAGATATAATAATAATAATCACTTGTTGTCACAAGTAGGCTGCAATGAAGTTACTGTGAAAAATCCCTAGTCGCCACATTCCGACACCTGTTCGGGGAGGCCGGTACAGGAATTGAACCTCCACTGCTGGCCTTGTTCTGCATTACAAACCAGCTGTTTAGTCCACTGTGCCAAACCAGCCCCTGGTTTTGAACAAGCACCGAGTCACTTGGTATAAAATAGCTGAGAGGTCAACGCCAAGAGGGGCAACACCATTGCTGCTCCTGTTTGCGGTGTACCTTCAAACCTATGCCCAGAAAAATTATACTAAGGTGGGTACGAAGTCGCCGATCCATCAGTAATTCTGCAGTCACTGCGTGCAACGTGGTCCTGTAGCTAAAGAAGAAACGTGCCAGCCTGGTGTCCATCGAACACAAAGATAGTTTCTTAAGGTCGCATTTAAAAGTAAGCACCGCTTGCTCTGCCAAACAATTTGAGTCAGGTGGTATGGGGCGCTACAAATATGCCGCACCCCATTTGCCTTCAGAAACCCGGAGAACTCCTCACTTGCAAAACAATAAAGGTAACTTCTGGATGGTCAGCTGGGACGTTGTTCCCGCCACCTTGTGTACCTCAAGCCACTTCCAATGTGCGTTAATCACAATAGGAACATGTACCCCTGAAACGGACGAGCAAAGTCAGCATGGAACCACGCCCACAGCCGGCCCGGCTATTCCCAATGATGCAGGCAAGGCTGGCAGAGCTTCTGATGCTCTTGGCAAATGAAGCATTGCTGGGCCATCGTCTCGGCGTCCACATCGAGGCTCGGCCACCATACGTAACTGCGTGCCAGTATTTTGCTGTTGGATATGCCTGGAAGACTGTGGAGGTCTTTTAATACCAACTCCTATTCTTTATCTGGGACAACTATGTGGGTACCCCCATTGAATTATACAGTTTAGGGGAAAATGCCTTCAACTCGCCTGGGATGCTGTCCACTGTTTCAGACCACGTGCCGAACTTTGAAAAGGATCGGGATCCATCTGAGTCCATTCACAGATTTGTGACGCCGTGACTAGCAAAGAGTCCATGAAATTCAGGGTCCCGACTACCTCGATCGCCGTGAGGGTTGGCAAGGGGCCTTACATTAAACTCAACTGGCTCAGAGCATCTGCATTTGCAATTTGAGTAACTGGCCTATGCTTAAAAGAATACTTGTCAGTGGCGAGCACTGGATGCGCATGGAAGCCACTTAGGAGGGGTTATTGTGCTACGGGGAAAGGGTGGACGTGAGGGTTTAAGTGGGTCGGTGCAGACTCGAAGGGCCAAATGGCCTCCTTCTGCACTGTATGTTCTATGTTCTATATTCTATGAAGCAATGAGCAGATCGCTTTATCCTCTCGAGTCCAAGTAAAGATTTAAGATCCGTAACAAGAATAAAACATTGGCCGTGGACATATTGATGGAAGCATTTCATGGCAAACACCACTGCCAGGCCTTCCTTCTCTATCTCCGCGTACTTTTTCTCTGCTGCATCTAATGTACAGGAGGCAAAAGCAATGGCCATTCCCTTCCGTCCTCCATTAGTGAGACAGAACGGCTCCAATACCATAGGGGAAGTGTCACATGTGATGACCAAAGACTTGGCGGGATCGTAATGGGTGAGTAACCCAGAAGATGACAACTGTCCTTTTACCCACCGAAAAGCTGCTTCCTGGGCTGGTCCCAAGCCCATACTTGATCCTTTTTCAGAATGAAATGCAAGGGAGCCTATGTGGTAGCCAACTTCGAAAGGAACTTCCCACAATAAAGACTCGGGCCAGATTGAAGCTCTGAGGCTTTTGTGGGGGTGGGGGCTGGCTGGATGCGCACCTTCTCCACGACGGGGTGGAGACCTTAGCGATCCACCGGATTGCCGAGGTAGACTATCTCCTTCTCATTAAACATGTACTTGGCTCTCCATAGGCAGACATCAGCTTCAGCAAACCCTTTCAATACAGCCTCCAGGTTATCTAAGTGCTCTTGCTGAGAGACACTCGTGACCAGCAATTAATCTAAATAAACAGTTACACGTGGGAGCCCCCTCAAGGTGCTTTCCATTACATGTTGAAAAATAGCTCAGGTGGAGGATACATACGGATTAAATACAGCTGTGTACTCATATAGGCCTGTGTGTGTGTTGGTGGTGATATATTTGCAAGAGGCAGGATCCAGCTCAAGCTGCAAATATGCATGGCTCATATTGAGCTTCGTGAACGAACACACCCCCCCCCCCCCCCCCCCCCCCCCCCCCCACAAGCTTGCTGTAGAGATCCTCAATGCGGGACATGCTGCTGCCCTTATTCTGCTAGGTGGTAGAGGTCATGGGATTGGAGGGAGTATACCTTGGTGCATACTATTGCTGTCCGCTGGTAGTGGAGAGAGTCAATGTTTAATATGTTGGCTGGGGTTCTGATCAAACGTGCTGCTTTGTCCTAGAAAATGTACAGCTTCTTGAGTGCTGTCAGAGCTGCAATGTTCCAGACATGTGGAGAAAATGTCATCACACTTCTGACTTGTACCTTGTAGCTTGTGGGTAGGCTTTGGAGAATCAGGAGAATTCCCCACAGAATGCACAGCCTCTGAATTGTTCTTGCAGCCATTGTATTCCTAAGGTTATGGTTTCTGGTTAATGGTGAACAGCTGTGATGTTGATATTGAGGGATATAATATTGGTAATGCCATTGAAATATCAAGGGGAGATGGTTAAATTATTACTTGCAGTTGGTCCTTGCCTGGCACCTGTGTATTGAATGATACTTGCCATTTATCAGTCCAAACCTGAATGTTCTCTTGCTGCATACAGGCATGGATGCTTCATTATCTGAGGATTTGCAAATGCTACTGAACATCATGCAATCATCAGCAAACATCCCCATGTAGAAACATAGAAAATAGGAGTATGGGTAGGTTTTCCGGCCCTCGAGCTTGCTCTGCCATTCAGTATGTTCATGGCTGATCCACCATCTCAATGCCATACTTCTGTGCTCTTCCTATACCCCTTGTCACCGTTTGAGTCTAAAAATCTATTTCCTTCCTAAATGCATTCAGTGACTTAGTCGCCACAGTCTTCTGTGGTAGAGAATTCCATAGGTTCACCACCCTCTGAGTGAAGTAGTTTCTCAACATCTCAGTCCTAAATGGTGTACTCCGTAATGTGTAACTGTGACACTTTGTTCTAGAGCCTCCAGCCAGAGGAAACAACACTCCTACATCCAGTCTGTCCAGCTCTGTAAGAATTATATATGTTTCAATTAGATCCCCTCAGTCTTCTATATTTCAGTGAATACAGGCCTAGTTGACTCAATCTTTCCTCATAAGACAATCCTGCCATCCCTGGGGTCAGTCTGGTGAACCTCGCTGCACTCACTCTATGGCATGTATATCCTTCTTTAGAATGGGAGACCAAAATTGCACACAATATTTCATTTGTGGTCTCAACAAGGCCCTGTACAGCTGCAATAAGATATCCTTGCTCCTGTTCTCAAGTCTTCTTGCAATGAAGGCCAGCATACCATTTGCCTTCCTAACTGCTTGCTGCACCTGCAGGCTTGCTTTCCGTGACTGGTGTACAAGGACACCCAGGTCTCTTTGTACATCAACATTTCCCAATCTATTTCCATTAAATAATACTCTGCCATTCTGTTTCTCCTTCCGAAGTGGATAATTGCACATTTATCCACGTTATACTGCATTTGCCATGTATTTCCCTCTCACCTAACTTATCTAAATCACTTTGAAGCCTCTTAACATCGTCCTCACTACTCACATTCCCACCAAGTGTCATCATCAAACTTGGAAATAATGGGCGTGATTCTCTCAGCCCGGGGCCGGGCCGGAGAATCCCCGCGACTGGAACGAATCGTGCCACTCCGCCCCGATGGCGGGATGCGATTCTCCACAGAGTGGAGAATCAACACTATTGGCGCCGGCGTGGTTGGCGCGGCGCCGGCAGCTCCCCGCCGATTGTCGGCCGAGCAGCCGTCATAAAAAACCCGAGTCCCGCCGGAGCCATTCACCCCTGCTCTCAGCTGGCGGATCCTGGGTGTGGAAGGGTCCGGGGGCGGCCTGTGGGGGATGGGGAGGGGGTCCGATCCCAAGGGGGGCCTCCGATGTGGCCTTGCCCGCAATCGGGGCCCACTGATCGGCGGGCCGGCCTCTCTGGCTGGGGGCCTCCTTTCTTTCGCACCGACCCCTGTAGCCCTGCGCCATGTTGCGTAGGGCCGGCTTGGTGAAGGGGGCCACTGCGCATACGCGCCGGTGCCACTGCGCATGCGCGCGTTAGCGTGGTGTCGGCCGCTCTAGTGCCGTGCTGGCCTCCTGTAGAGGCCAGAATTGCTGAGCCTGAGGCCATGTTGACGTCATCAAGAAACACAACGTCGTTTCCAATGGCGTCAACACTTTAGCCTCAGTATCACAGAATCCCGCCCAATACTTTTAGTTCCCTCATCCAAATCATTGATGCATATAATAATAATAATAGTAATCTTTATTGTCACAAGTAGGTTACATTAACACTGCAATGAAGTTACTGTGAAAAGCCCCCCGACGTCACCTTCCGGTTACACAGAGGGAGAATTCAGAATGTCCAATTCACCTAACAGCACATCTTTTGGGACTTGTGGGAGAAAGCAGAGCACCCGGAAGAAACCCACGCAGACACAGAGAAGACATGCAGACTCTGCACAGACAGTGACCCAAGCAGTAATCGAACCCGAGACCCTGGCACTGTGAAGCAACATTGCTAACCACTGTGCTACTGTGCCACTCTTTATCCTGGCACATGGAGAGTATTCCATCACATTCCTGACTTTGCCTTGTATATAGTGAGCAAAACCGGGAATCGAACCTGGGACACCTGAGGCCCAAGCACTGATCCTTGCGGGACCCCATTAGTCACTGCCTTGCACTTCGAAAAAGACCCATTTATTCCTAGGATAAAAGCAAATTACTGCAGATGCTGGAATCTGAAACAAAAACATACAATGCTGGACAATCTCAGCAGGTCTGACAGCAACTGTAGAGAGAAATCAGAGCTAATATTTTGAGTCTAGATGACTCTTTGTTCCTACTCTCTTTCTGTCTGCTAACCAATTCTTAATCCATGCCAATGTATATCCCCAATCTCACGTGCTTTCATTTTGCACGCTAACTTTTTAGGAGGGACTTTCTCAAAAGATTTCAAATCCAAATATCCCACATCCATTGGTTCTCCTTTATCAATTCTATTAGCATTCTCAAAAAAAACTCTAGTAGGTTTGTCAAACATGATTGGCAGCACAGTAACATAGATGAGCAGCACGGCAGCATAGATGGGCAGCACGGTAGCATAGATGGGCAGCACGGTAGCATAGTGGTTAGCACAATTGCTTCACAGCTCCAGGGTCCCAGGTTCGATTCCCGGCTTGGGTCACTATCTGTGTGAAGTCTGCACATTCTCCCCGTGTGTGCATGGGTTTCCTCCGGGTGCTCCGGTTTCCTCCCACAGTCCAAAGATGTGCAGGTTAGGTGGATTGGCCAGGCTAAATTGCCCATAATGTCCAAAATTGCCCTTAGTGTTGGGTGGGGTTACTGGGTTATGGGGATAGGGTGGAGGTGTGGGCTTGGAGGTAGGGTACTCTTTCCAAGAGCCGGTGCAGACTTGATGGGCCAAATGGCCTCCTTCTGTACTGTAAATTCTATGATTTCCTTTTCATAGAGTGAAGGTCATAAATGAAGACATTATCAAGGATCGGTATGGGTGGCATCCAAATTAATCTAAATTAAGTTAAGTTGGGTACAATCTGAACAGTACCAATTGGAAATCACCTCACTAAAATGGAGTATGCAAACAAAATGCATCTTTCAATATAATTGCTCCCAAAATTCCTTTAAAATTGGCTCTAAACTTTGAATTTAAATGAAGATATTTTAAATAAATGCATAAAATGATACCCAACAGATAGTAGCATAACAAATTAGTATTATGGGAATGCATTGCAGTTTGTTGTGCACTTTATATCAGTTTGATGATCTGGATATGTTTAGGGGTGTCATGTGTATTGAGTTATGAGTTTTGGTGTTCTTAAAATAAAATTTGTGAAAGCTAACGAATTTTATTTGTTTAGTCGTTTGGTAGCACATAACCCAGTATTGTAGAAAAAAGACATGGGGCGGCATTCTCCCCTACACGGCGGGGCGGGGGGGTCCCGGCGTAGGGGAGTGGCGCCAACCACTCCAGCGTCGGGCCTCCCCAAAGGAGCGGTTGGCACCACGCCGACTAGCGCCAAAACCGGTTCTTTCAGGCCTACCGCCCGGCGCCGGGGCTGGCCGATAGGCCTTCGCCGGTTCGCGCATGCGCCGGTGGGGGATTCTCTTCTGCCTCCGCCATGGCGGAGGCCGTGGCGGCGGTGGAAGAGAAAGAGTGCCACCACGGCACTGGCCCGTCCGGTGATCGGTGGGCCTCGATCACGGGCCTGGCCACCGTGGGGGCACCCCCCGGGGTCCGATCACCCCACGCCCCCCCCAGGTCCCCGGGGGCCCACTCGCGCCACCGATCCCGCCGCCACCAGAGGTGGTTCAAACCTCGGCGGCGGGAGAGGCCTCCCAGCGGCGGGACTTCGGCCCACCGCGGGCCGGAGAATAGCCGCAGGGGCCTCGCCGATCGGCGCGGACGTCACGCCGATCGGCGTGGGGTGATTCCCGCCCCCGCCAATTCCCAGGTGGCGGAGAATTTCTGCCACGGCGGGGGCGGGATTTTAGATGGCCCTGGGCGATTCTCCGACCCTGCTGGGGGTCGGAGAATTTCGCCCATGTTGTCGAAGCTTTTCACCTTGCTCTCATCAGGACAATTCCCAAGAATATCAAATTTGTGGGCAGCACGGTGGCGCAGTGGGATTAGCCCTGCAGCCTCACGCCGCTGAGGTTCTTGGACCCCGGCTCTGGGTCACTGTCCGTGTCGAGTTTGCACATTTTCCCCGTGTTTGCTGGGTTTTGCCCCCAGAACCCAAAGATGTGCAAGGTAGGTGGATTGTCCACGCTAAATTGCCCCTTAATTGGAAAAAATTAATTGGGTACACTAAATTTTTTTTAAAATATCAAATTCGAATACAATTTATACGTCAGGAGAAGAGAGTGACGATTCGTTGGCAAGTGGAATCTGGTAGAGGCATTGCCATGGAAAGTGCATCAGATAACTGACGGCCAATTTAAGATCATCAGTAAGGCTCGCAGTGTACTCCCTTAATGCACGTTAGAAGCTTCATACCTTAATACATGGGGTCCTGTACTTGGCAGACAGAAAGAGCATTTCTCTTATTGCACCTTTTTCAACTAAACAGAGCAGGTGATAGCATTTCCTGGTTCATTCCCCAGGGCAAGGCCTTGACCAATCAGAGTCAACATGACCAGTTTGAATTTAAGCAAATCTTGGAGTGCCACCAAGTATGATTGATTTTAAAACCAATCATAGAGTCATAAGTAGAGTCATAGACAGAAACAGGCCATTCGGCCCATCTTGTCCATGCTGCCCAGTTTCTATCACTAAGCTAGTCCCACTTCATGCATTTGGCCCATAACCCTCTATATACACCCTGACCATGTAACTGTCTAACTGCTTTTTAAAAGACAAAATCATACTTGCATCTACCACTGCCTCTGGCAGCCCGTTCCAGATGTTCACCACCCTCTATGTGAAGAAATTTACCCTCTGGTCTCTTTTGTATCTTTCCCCTCACTTTAAACCTATACCCTCTAGTTCTGGACACCTCTACCTTTGGGAAAAGATGTCGAGTATCTACCTTATCTATGCTCCTCATTATTTTATAGACCTCTATAAGTTCACCCCTAAGCCTCCTACGCTCCAGGGAAAACAATCCCAGCCTATCCAGCCTCTCCTTATAACTCAGACCATCAAGTCCTGGTAGCATCCTTGTAAATCACTTCTGCACTCTTTCTAGTTTAACAATACCCTTCCTATAATAGGGTGACCAGAACTGAACACAGTATTCCATGTGTGGTCTTACTAATGCCTTGTACAACTTCAACAAGACGTCCCAACTCCTGTATTCAATATTCTGACCAATAAAACCTAGCATGCTGAATGCCTTCTTCACCACCCTGTCCACCTGCAACTCCATTTCAAGGAAATATGAACCTGTACTCCTAGATCTCTTTGTTCTGTAACACTCACCAACTCTCTACCATTAACTGAGTAGGTCCTGCCCTGATTTGATCGACCAAAATGCATCACCTCACATTTATCCAAATTATACTCATTTGCTATTCATTGGCCCACTGGCCCAGTTGGTGAATCATTTGCGAATACCTGCCGAGGGATGGAAATTGCTGAAGAGTTTTGTCATTTTGCAGTCATAAGCGGAACATTGACTCACAATGCACTTTTGATGTGGAAGGTGTCTGCAAATACAATGGAGTGTCAATTTATTTTATATCAAGGCTTCTCTTTTTTGAGAAAACGTTAATTAGTAATTTGATATGCTCACCTGATTTTTTACAGTATTTATTAGAGCGTGGGAAGAAAATTGTTTGGAAGAGATGCTAAGGTTGACTGAGTGAGGGAACTAAGATTTACATCAAGGTAGTCATTAAAATAAGGAATATTTAACTGTGTGTTAATTCAGCCTCCTCACATTGTTGTAGTGTTGAGAAAAATCAAGAAATGCAGCGCATGAAAATATGTGAATTTCACATAATTTGAACAAGAAAGGTAGCTGTTACTAGTTCATTACACTGAATTTGAGTTCTTCTGATTTAAAAAAAAATGTAATCTGATATTTTGATTAAAAGCTAACTGGTCATAAGATTTAAATTCTCAGCTCACCAGTCAGTCTCTGCCAGCCTTTGAGAATCTTGTCTAAGCTATTGTGTAAAGGAGACATTTCATTTGCTGAGAGGGAAAAATGGGGGATGAAGATTTATTTTCAAAATCATTTTGAATAATTCTATGGATTATTTGGCCAACTATGACAGTGAAATGTGAACATGTTCATTTATGCTTGATCCATTAGAAGTATTGACATGGAGGTGTTACAGTTTATGGGTAGGAAGTGTGACAGAAATATGCAAGATTTTGCAATAATGTTTAGATTAGGAATTTGTGTATTTCTATCATGAACTAATGGTACCTGTGATCAGCAGTATCCATGACAATTTTAATAATAAAAGCAAATTACTGCGGATGCTGGAATCTGAAACGAAAGAGAAAATGCTGGAAAATCTCAGCAAGTCTGGTAGCATCCGTAGGGAGAGAAAAGAGCTCACGTTTCGAGTCCAGATGATACAATGTCAAAGCTTTGACAAAGAGTCATTGGACTCAAAACGTTAGCTCGTTTCTGTCCCTACAGATGCTGCTAGACTTGCTGAGATTTTCCAGCATTTTCTCTTCCATGACTACTTTGTTTTGTTGATGGTTGGAAGAGTAAATATAATAAAATTTGTTTATTGAAATGTATTTCTTTTTAGTCACTGCTCATAATTTCACTTGAAAATTCAGAAAATTCTCTTATATGTACCATTTTCAGGCTTAAGGTATTTTGAATCCTTCCTAAATTAATGTAATCGATTTTGCTCAGTCACAAGCCAGAGTATCCCATCACTTGGATTAATCTCTTCAGGAGTGCTTTGAGGACATCCCAAAAACATTTCTATTGTCCGTCTGGAAGTTTTCTTCTATGACCAAGTTCCAAGTAGAGCAATTGCTTTGGGAGTCTGATGCCTGGCATACGTACAAATGTCCTGCACAGTGGGGCTGGTTTTAGAAACATATAAACCAGGAGTAGGCTATTTGACTCTTTGAGCCTGCTCCGCCATTCAATCTGATCATGGCAGATCCTCTATTTCTATGCCACATTTCTGTTTTTTCCCCATACCCCTTAATGCCATTGGAATCTAAAAAAAAACTATCTTTTTCTTGAATACATTCAGTGACTTGGCCTTCACAGCTTTCTGTGGTAAAGAATTGCACCCTTTGAGTGAAGAAATGCTTCCTCATCTTAGTCCTGCATGATCTACCCCATATCCTGAGAATGTCCTTTGATTCTAGACTCCCCAGCCAGGGCAAACACCCTCCCTGCATCTAGTCTGTCCAGCCCTGTTAGAATTTTATATGCTTCAATCAGATCTCCTCTCATCCTTCCAAATCTAGTGTATATAGGCCCAATGAAACCAATCACTTCATAGTACAGTCCTGCCAATCTGGTATCAGCTTAGAGAACCTATGTTGCACTCCCTCTATGACAAGTATTTTCTTTCCTATGTAAGGAGACCAAAGATGCACTTAATAGTATGGTTCGGGTGGGTTTAAACTAATTTAGCAGGGGGGTGGGAATCAGGATAGTAAGCCGGCAAATGTAGAGACTGGGGATGAGCATGGCACCAGGGTCAGGCTGGCTAAGAGGAAGGGTAGGCTGCGGGAGGTCGAACACAGTGGGCCTGGAGGTCTGGAATGTAGTGGGCCTGGAGGTCTGGAGTGTACCTGCTTCAATGCACGGAGTATAACAGGTAAGATAGATGAACTTAAAGCCTTGATTCACGTGCGGAACTTGGATGTAGTTGCTGTAAAGGAGACGTGGTTAAAAAGGGACAGGGCTGGCAGCTAAACATTCCAGGATATAGGTGTTTTCGGCGAGACAGAGAGGAAGGTAAAAGAGGTGGGGGATTTGCAATAAGGGAACATATTACAGCTGTACAGAGGGAGGACACCATGGAAGAATCAACTAACGAGGCACTGTGGTTAGAACTCAGAAACAGGAAGGGGGCAGTCACTATGAGGGGGGGTGTATGACAGGCCTCCCAACAGCCCATGGAAAGTTGAAGAACAGATATGTAAGCAGATTCTGGATAGATGTAGAAATAATAGGGTTGTTGTAGTGAAATACTTTAATTTTCCTCATCTTGACTGGAAATCCCTTAGGGCTAGTGGTCTGGATGGTGAGGAATTTGTCCAAGTAGGTTTTTTTGGAACAATATGTGGAGAATCCGACTAGAGAGGGGCTATTGGACCTAGTAGTAGGGAACGAGCCCGACCAGGTAATCAAAGTTGCAGTGGGAGAACATGTGGCGAACAGTGACCACAATTCCGTAACTTTCGGATACTCACGGAAAAGGACGAGTGTTATCCTAGGGTTAAGGTGCTAAATTGGGGAAGGCTAACTACAACCAGATTAGGCAGGATTTGGAGGCTGTTGTTTGGGAGAGGCTGTTTAAGGGTAAATCCACATTTGGCATGTGAGAGTCTTTTAAGGAGCAGTTGATGGGAGTGCAGGGCAGGCATGTGCCGGTAAAAAGGAAGGACAGGAATGCGGTAAAAAGGAAGGACAGGAAAGGCAGTTCTCAGGAACCATGAATGACCAGGGAAATTGAGAATCTTGTCAAAAAGAAAAAAGATGTATACGTTGAGGTACAGGCAACTAAAAACAGATGAAGCACTTGAGGATAGCAAGCTAAGTAGAAAAGAACTCAAGCAGGGAGTTAGGAGGGCAGAAAGGGGTCACAAAATGTTGTTGGCAGACAGGATTAAGGAGAATCCAAATGCATTTTGTACGTATATTAGGAAGAAGAGGGTAGCTAGAGAAAGAGTTGGTCCACTCAAGGACAAAGTAGGGAAATTATGTGTAGAAACAGAGGAAGTAGGTGAGGTCCTTAATGAGTATTTTTCACCGGTATTCACAAAGAAGAGGGACATGCTGATTGGTGGTGTCTCAGAAGGATGCGTAAACACTTTAGAACAGGTAGTTTAGGGGTCTGAATGGTGAGGAATTTGTCCAATGAGGGAGGAAGTATTAGGTGTGCTAAAAAGCATTAAGGTAGACAAATCCCCAGGGCCAGATGGCATCTATCCCAGATTTCTGAGGGAGACAACAGATAAAATCGCTGGGCCTCTAACAGAAATCTTTGTGTCCTCGGCCACTGGTGAGATCCCAGAGGATTGGAGGACAGCCAATGATGTACCATTTTTTAAGAAGGATTGCAAGGATAATCCATGTAATTACAGGCCAGTGAGCTTGGCGTCAGTGATAGTGAAATTGTTGGAAAAGATTCTCAGAGATATCAGGCAGGGGCTGTTTAGCTCACAGGGCTAATCGCTGGCTTTGAAAGCAGACCAAGGCAAGCCAGCAGCACGGTTCGATTCCCGTAACAGCCTCCCCGAACAGGCGCTGGAATGTGGCGACTAGGGGCTTTTCACAGTAACTTCATTTGAAGCCTACTCGTGACAATAAGCGATTTTCATTTCATTCAGGATTCTCCGATCCCACGCCGGATCGGAAAATCACTGGGACACGAATCGCGAATCACGCGACATCGCTCAACGCAGTGTTCCTGGCAAATCTTCCCATGTGATGGGCCGAGTGCCCGCCGAGTTAGGCCGAGTCCTGCTGGTGTCGTTCTTGTGTGGTCCCATCCGGCGGGACCTCGCCGTTCATGTTGCGGGTGCCGGCCTGGTGGGGGGAAGGGGGATCTGACCCGGTGGCGGGGGGAACCTCCACGGTGGCCTGGCCCACGATTGGAGCATACCGATCGGCGGGCAGGCTTATGCTGGTGGGGGCCTATGTTGCATCGGGGCTGGCACGGAGATGGCAACCCACGCGCATGCGTGAACACGCGCCGGCCGTGGCGCGCATGCGCGGACCTGCGGCACCCGTGCTGATATCCGTATTGGCATCTTGAGCAACGTGAGGCTCTCCATTGCTGTGCTGGCCCCCTGTGCGGTGCAGGATCGCTGAACCTAGGGGCCAGATGACGCCATCGTAAAACACTCTGGCACTTAGCCCCAGGATCAGAGAATCCTGCCCAGGATCTATGCACATTTGGAAGTGAATGGTTTTACTCGTGACAGACAGCATGGTTTTGTACGAGGAAGCCATATCTCACTAATTTAATTTAATTTTTTGAGGAGGTGACAAAAATGATTGACGAGCGAAGGGCTGTGGATGTTGTATACATGGACTTTAGTAAAGCATTTGATAAGGTCCCTCATGGCAGGATGGTGCAAAACATGGGGTCAGGGGTGAACTAGCTGGATAGATTCAGAACTTACTTGGCCATAGAAGACAGAGGGTAGCAGTGGAAGGCTATTTTTTCCGAATGGAGGTCTGTAACTAGTGGTGTTCCGCAGGGATCTGCGACCTCTCCTCTTTGTAATATATATAAATGACTTGGAAGAAAATGTAGTGGGTCTCATTCACAAGTTTGCAGATGATATTAAGATTGCAGGAGTTGTGGATAATGATGAAAATTGTCAGAGAACACAACAGGATATAAATCGGCTGCAAAATTGGGCAGAGAAATGGCAGATGGAATTTAACCCAGACAAATGCAAGGTGATGCATTTTGGTAGATCCAATTCAGGTGGGAGCTATAAAATAAATGGCAGAACCATTAGGCGCATAGAGACCGAGAGATCTGGACGTGCAAGTCCACAGATCCTTAAATGTGGCAGCACAGACGGAAATGGTGGTAAAGAAAGCAAATGGTATGCTTGCCTTCATAGGACGGGGTATCGAGTATAAAAGCTCTCAAATTATGTTACAACTATATAGAATGTTGGTTAGGCCACATTTGGAATACTGTGTCCAAATCTGGTCACTGTACTACCAGAAGGATGTGGAGGCTTTGGAGAGAGTGCAGAAAATGTTTACCAGAATGTTGCCTGATTGGAGGGCATTAGCTATGAGGAGAGATTGAATATACTGGGATTATTCTCCCTAGAGAGACGGAGGCTGAAGGGCGACCTGATAGAAGTTTATAAAATTTGGGGCATAGATAGGGTGAACAGTTGGAGGCTTTTTCCCAGGGCGGAAATGACAATTATAAGGGGGCACA
Organism: Scyliorhinus canicula; assembly: GCF_902713615.1. NCBI lineage: Eukaryota > Metazoa > Chordata > Chondrichthyes > Carcharhiniformes > Scyliorhinidae > Scyliorhinus > Scyliorhinus canicula. The sequence continues at coordinate 46,008,335 of NC_052148.1, read as the reverse complement.
AGGTGAGGGGGGAAAGGTTCAGTGAAGATGTGCGGGGGAAGCTTTTTTACACAGAGGGTGGTGGTGGCCTAGAATGCACTGCCAAATGAGGTGGTTGAGGCAGATACGTTAGCGACCTTTAAGACTGACCTGGATAGGCACATGAACAGACGGGTTATAGAAGGATTCAGGCGATTGATTTAGATAGGACACGTCATCGGCGCAGGCATGGAGTGCCGAAGGACCTGTTCCTGTGCTTTTTTCTTTGTTCAATACAGTAGGTGTTGTCTCACCATGGCTCTGTATAACTGCAGCAATCCATCCCTACTTCTGAACTCAATTCCTCTTGCTATGAAGGCCAATGTCACATCTGCCTTCCTAATTGCGTGCTGCACCTGCCTCTCCACGCTTATTACTTGTGTACAAGGCACCCAGATCCCTTTGTACTTCCACACTTCCCAATAAATCACTATTTAAATGATACTCTTCCTTTCTGCTTTTCACACCAAAGTGTAATAATTTCACATTTACTCACTTTGTAAACTGGTTTAGCACAGGGTTAAATCACTGGCTTTGAAAGCAGACAAAAGCAGGCCAGCAGCACGGTTCAATTCCCATACCAGCCTCCCCGAACAAGCGCCGGAATGTGGCGACTAGGGGCTTTTCACAGTGACTTCATTTGAAGCCTACTTGTGACAATAAGCGATTTTCATTTTTCATTTTTTCATCTGCAATGTGTTTTCCCACTTACTCAACTTCTCTAAATAACCTTGAAGCCTCCTTGCATCCTCTTCACAACTCACAATTCCACCCAGTTTTGTGTTTTCAAGAAACTTGGAAATGTTACATTGTGTTCCTTTATCCAGGTCATTTATATATATATATTGTGAACAACTGGGGCCCAAGCACTGATACCTGTGATGCCCCACTAGTCACTGCCTGTCACTCAGAAAAAGATCCATTTATTCCCACTCTGCTTCCTGTTTGTTAACAAAGTCTCGCACCATGCCAATACATTACCACCTGTCCCATGTGCTTTAATTCGTCCCACAAACCTCTCATGAGGGGCCTTATCAAAAACTTTCTGAAAGCCCAAGTACACCACATCCGCTGGTTCTCCCTTATCTATTCCACCAGTTACAGTTGGGTAAGTCTTTATTTCATTTTTGAGGTTCAGTAGTCTAGTTAAAAGGTTAATAAGGAGCTGACCCAGCTGGCAAAGTGGCAGTTAACTGTCAATCACCTAAAGCCTGATTAGGGCCTCAATAGGCTTTGATCATTTACTTTTGAGGTTTAACTGGTGTGTGAGTTCTTTCAGTTCTATTTAAGAAAGGGGCTTGAAAGTGGAGTCACAGTGAGCTTCACGCACGAGGAGTGGGAGAGAACAAATCTGCATCCAAGGCTGGAATTGAACCCGGGTCCCGGAATCTGTGAGGCAGCAATGCTAACCACTGTGCCACCGTGCCGCCCCATCTAGCACAAATATTGCATGTTTTATCTCTATCGTTGTATAAATAAACAGCTGTTGTGTTTCACTTAAAAATCTGGTGCCTGTAAGCCATTGGAGCAATCAAGGGCCAAAGATCTCAGAAACTTTATACAAATTATTAGTTAATTCACTTGTGTTGGGACTCCGGGCCTGTGGGGCTGGAATTGACTGTGCACTAACCCAGGTTGTCATAACAGACCTCAAAGGCAGTGATCTCAGGATTACTACCGATGCGATGTGCTAGTCAAAGTAGAAATAGCAGGATATATTGGATGAATATGTGACTGAAGAGATGGTGTAAACGGGGTGGTTTCAGACTCCTGCGGCATTGGGACCGGTTCTGGGGGAGGTGGGACCAGTACAACTAGACAGTTTACACCTGGGCAGGACCAGGAATGATGTCCTGGGGGGAGTATTTGCTAGAGTGTTGGGGAGAATTTAAACTAAAATGGCAAGGAGATGGGAACCTATGCAAGGAGTCAGAGGAGGAGGAAATCAAGGACAATAACACCTCGGCGCCGGTATGGCTCGCCCCGCCAGATAGGTGAGAATCCCGCCCATTAGCTCCAACAATGTGGAATCTGTATGGGTAGAGCTGAGAAACACCAAACGGTAAAAAAACTTAGCGGGAGTTGTATATAGACCCCAAAACTGTAGTGGTGATGCTGGGAATGGCATTAAACGGGAAATTAGAGACGCATGAGATACAGGAACATCTGTAATTATAGAGTCATAGAGGTTCTCAGCATGAAAACAGACCCTTCATCCTCCTTGTCCATGCCGCCCAGTTTTTACCAATACGCTAGTCCCAATTGCCCGCATTTGGCCCACAACCCTCTACAGCCAGCTTTCCCATATAACTGTCTCGATGCTTTTTAAAAGACAAAATTGTACCTACCTCTATTACTGCCTCTGGCAGCTCTATCCAGACACTCACCACCCTCTGTGAAAAAATTGCCCCTCTGGACCCTTTTGTATCTCTCCCCTCTTACCTTAAACCTAGGCCCTCTTGTTTTAGACTTCCCTACCTTTGGAAAAAGTTATTGACTATTCACCTTTTCTATGCCCGTCATTATTTTATAGACCTCTATAAGATCATGACTTTAATCTGCATATAGATTGGGCAAATCAAATTCGTCACAATTCCATAGAGGACTTCCTGGAGTGTATACGAGATGGTTTTCTGGATCAATATGTTGAGGAACCAACTGGAGAACAGGTCATCCTAAATTGGGTATTGTGTAATGAGAAAGGAATCATTGGCAATCTAGCCTCTTGAGGATGAGCGACCATAATATAATAGAATTTTCATCAAGATGGAGAGTGACGTAGTTGATTCTGAGACTAGGTTCCTGAATCTTAGTGAAGGAAACTACGATGACGTGAAGCATGAGTTGGCTATAATTAATTGGGAACCGCTACTTAAAGGGATGATGGTGTACAGGCAATGGCAAACATTCAAGAAGAACATGGGTGGACTGCAATAATTGTTTATTTCTGTATGGCGCAAGAGTAAAAGAGGAAAGGTGACCAACCATTGCTTGCAAGGGAAATCCGAGATAGTATCAGATCCAAGGAACAAGCATACAAACTGACCAACAAACCTGAAGAATTCAGCTAATGAGGACTAAGTGATTGATTAAGAAGAGGAAACTAGAGTACGAAAGTAAGCTTGTGGGAACATAAAAACTGACTGTAACTCTAAGTATGTGAAGAGAAAAAGATGGGTGAAGACAAATGTAGGTCTCTTACAGTCAGAAACAGGGGAAACTCTAATAGGGAACAAAGAAATAGCTAACCAGCTAAATACATACTTTGGCTCTGCCTTCGCAAAGGAGGACACAAATAATGTACCCAAAATGCTGGGGAATGTAGCGATTAGTGAGAGGCAGGAACCAAATGAGATCAGTGTCAGTTGAGGTATGGGGGGAAATTGATGGGATTGAAGGCCGATATATCCCCAGGGCCTGATAATCTACATCCCAAAGTACTTAAGGAAGTGGCTCTCGAAATAGAGGATGCATTGGTGGTCATCTTCCAAAATTCTATAGCCTCTGGAACATTTCCTAAAGATTGGTGGGTCGCTACTGTAACCCCACTATTTAAAAAGGGAGGTAGAGAGAAAACAGACAATTATAAACCAGTAAGCCTGCTGTTGGTAGTGGGGAAAATTCCAGAATCAATTACCAAGGATTTTATAGCAGAACACTTGGCCAACATTGGCAGCACCGGTCAGAATCGGCATGGATTTATGAAAGGGAAACCTGCTGGAATTCTTTGAGGATGTAACAATTAGATTTGATGAAGGGGAGCCAGTGGATGTGGTTATTTGTACTTTCAGAAGGCTTTCGACTTCGTCCCACATAAGAGATTTATGAAACTTGAGTCCAGCAGGGGGCAGCAGAGCAGAGCTTCTGATTGGCTGTTCCGGGGAGGTTTGCATACGTGCAGTGTGGTCAGCGTAAGTTGAAGGTGGTTTGTGAAGGGGCTGTTCTCGAGTGACAGCTTTACCCGAAACACTACTTACATAGTGTTTCCCACCCATCCTCCTCCTCTAACCAAAAAAAAAGTTCTGTCCGTTGGATTGCTAAACTAACAAGTTTTTTATTTTTATTTTTCAGTAGTTGGGAGGTTAGTTCAGTGGGAATGGAGGCTAGGGCAGTTGAATGTTCCTCCTGCAGAAAGTGGGAGGAAATGGTCACCTCTAGTGTCCCTTCTGACTACATCTGCGGGAAGTGCACCCAACTCCAGCTCCTCGAGAGCCGCGTTAGGGACCTGGAGCTGGAGCTGGATGAACTACGGATCATTCGGGAGGCGGAGGAGGTTATTGAGAGGAGTTATAGGGAGGTAGTCACACCTCAGGTAAAAGAAGAAGGTAGCTGGGTTACCGTCAGGGGAGGGAGAGGGAACCGGCAGGCAGTGCAGGGATCCCCTGTGGTCGTTCTCCTCTATAACAAGTATACCGTTTTGGATACTGTTGCGGGGGACGACTTACCAGGGGTAAGCAATAGGGCACAGGTCTCTGGCACAGAGTCTGTCCCTGTTGCTCAGAAGGGAAGGGAGAAGAGGAACAGAGCACTTGTCATTGGGGACTCCATAGTTAGAGGAACAGACAGGAGGTTCTGTGGGAACGAAAGAGACTCACGGTTGGTGTGTTGCCTCCCAGGTGTCAGGGTTCGTGATGTCTCTGATCGTGTTTTTGGGATCCTTAAGGGGGAGGGGGAGCAGCCCCAAGTCGTGGTCCACATAGGTACCAACGACATAGGTAGGATGAGAGATGGGGATTTGAGACAGAAATTCAGGGAGCTAGGGTGGAAGCTGAGAGCTAGAACAAACAGAGTTGTTATCTCTGGGTTGTTACCCGTGCCACGTGCTAGTGAAGTGAGAAATAAGGAGAGAGAGGAGTTGAACACGTGGCTACAGAGATGGTGCAGGAGGGAGGGTTTTGGTTTCCTGGATAATTGGGGCTCATTCTGGGGTAGGTGGGACCTCTACAAACAGGATGGTCTTCACCTGAACCAGAGGGGTACCAATATCCTGGGGGGGAGATTTGCTAGTGCTCTTCGGGGGGGTTTAAACTAATTCAGCAGGGGGATGGGAACCTAAATTGTAGTCCCAGTGTACAGGATGTTGAGAGTAGTGAGGTCAGGGATAGGGTTAAAAGTTCGAAAGAGGGCACCGGCAAGCAGGACGCTGGTTTGAAGTGTGTCTACTTCAACGCCAGGAGCATCCGGAATAAGGTGGGTGAGCTTGCAGCATGGGTTGGTACCTGGGATCTCGATGTTGTGGCGATTTCGGAGTCATGGGTAGAGCAGGGACAGGAATGGTTGTTGCAGGTTCCAGGATTTAGATGTTTCTGTAAGAACAGAGAAGATGGTAAAAGAGGGGGGGTGTGGCATTGTTAATCAAGGAAAGTATTACGGCGGTAGAAAGGACGCTTGCGGACTCGTCTACTGAGGTAGTATGGGCCGAGGTTAGGAACAGTAGAGGAGAGGTCACCCTGTTGGGAGTTGTCTATAGACCTCCGAATAGTTCCAGAGATGTAGAGGAAAGGATTGCAAAGATGATTCTCGACAGGAGCGAGAGTAACAGGGTAGTTGTTATGGGGGACTTTAACTTTCCAAATATTGACTGGAAATACTATAGTTCGAGTACTATAGATGGGTCAGTTTTTGTGCAGTGTGTGCAGGAGGGTTTTCTGACACAGTATGTAGACAGGCCAACAAGGGGCGAGGCCACATTGGATTTGGTACTGGGTAATGAACCCGGCCAGGTGTTAGATTTAGATGTAGGTGAGCACTTTGGTGATAGTGATCACAACTCGGTTATGTTTACTTTAGCAATGGGCAGGGATAGGTATATACCGCAAGGCAAGAATTATAGCTGGGGGAAAGGCAATTATGATGCTATTCGGCAAGATTTAGGATGTATAGGATGGGGAAGGAAACTGCAGGGGATGGGTACAATCGAAATGTGGAGCTTTTTCAAGGAACAGCTACTGCGTGTCCTTAATAAGTATGTACCTGTCAGGCAGGGAGGAAGTTGTCGAGCAAGGGAACCGTGGTTTACTAAGGAAGTTGAAGCAATTGTCAAGAGGAAGAAGAAGGCTTATGTTAGGATGAGACATGAAGGCTCAGTTAGGGCACTTGAGAGTTACAAGTTAGCCAGGAAGGACCTAAAGGGAGAGTTAAGAAGAGCGAGGAGAGGACACGAAAAGTCGTTGCCGGATAGGATCAAGGAAAACCCTTTCTATAGGTATATCAGGAACAAAAGAATGACTAGAGTAAGATTAGGGCCAATCAAGGATAGTAGTGGAAAGTTGTGTGTGGAATCAGAGGAGATAGGGGAAGCGTTAAATGGATATTTTTCGTCAGTGTTTACACTGGAGAAAGACAATGTTGTCGAGGAGAACACTCAGGTTCAGTCGACCAGGCTAGATGGAATTGAGGTTCAAAAGGAGGAGGTGTTAGCAATTTTGGAAAATGTCAAAATAGATAAGTCCCCTGGGCCAGATGGGATTTATCCTAGGATTCTCTGGGAAGCCAGGGAGGAGATTGCAGAGTCTTTGTCCTTGATCCTTATGTCATCTTTGTCGACAGGAATAGTGCCGGAAGACTGGAGGATAGCAAATGTTGTCCTCTTGTTCAAGAAGGGGAGTAGAGACAACCCTGGTAATTATAGACCTGTGAGCCTTACTTCGGTTGTGGGTAAAATGTTGCAAAAGGTTATAAGAGATAGGGTTTATAATCATCTTGAAAAGAACAAGTTGATTAGCTATAGTCAACACGGTTTTGTGAAGGGTAGGTCATGCCTCACAAACCTTATTGAATTTTTTGAGAAGGTGACCAAACAGGTGGATCAGGGTAAAGCTGTTGATGTGTATATGGATTTCAGTAAGGCGTTTGATAAGGTTCCCCACGGTAGGCTATTGCAGAAAATAAGGAAGTATGGAATTGAAGGTGATGTAGCGGTTTGGATCAGTAATTGGCTAGCTGAAAGAAGACAGAGGGTGGTGGTCGATGGCAAATGTTCATCCTGGAGTTCAGTTACTAGTGGTGTAACGCAAGGATCTGTTTTGGGGCCACTGCTGTTTGTCATTTTTATAAATGACCTGGAAGAGGGTGTAGAAGGATGGGTTAGTAAATTTGCAGATGACACAAAGGTCGGTGGAGTTGTGGATAGTGCTGAAGGATGTTATAGGATACAGAGGGACATAGATAAGCTGCAGAGCTGGGCTGAGGGGTGGCAGATGGAGTTTAATGCGGAAAAGTGTGAGGTGGTTCACTTTGGAAGGAGTAACAGGAATGCAGAGCACTGGGCTAATGGCAAGATTCTTGGTAGTGTTGATGAACAGAGAGATCTCGGCATCCAGGTACATAAATCCCTGAATGTTGCCACCCAGGTTAATAGGGCTGTTAAGAAGGCATATGGTGTGCTAGCCTTTATAAGCAGGGGGATTGAGTTTCGGAACCACAAGGTCATGCTGCAGCTGTACATAACTCTGGTGCGGCCGCACCTGGAGTACTGCGTGCAGTTCTGGTCACCACATTATAGGAAGGATGTGGAAGCTTTGGAAAGGGTTCAGAGGAGATTTACTAGGATGTTGCCTGGTATGGAGGGAAGGTCTTATGAGGAAAGGCTCAGGGAATTAAGGTTGTTTTCGTTAGAGAGGAGAAGGCTGAGAGGTGACTTAATAGAGACATATAAGATAGTCAGAGGGTTAGATAGGGTGGACAGTGAGAGTCTTTTTCCTCGGATGGTGATGACCAACACGAGGGGACATAGCTTTAAATTGAGGGGTGATAGATATAGGACAGATATCAGAGGCAGTTTCTTTACTCAGAGAGTAGTAGGGGTGTGGAACGCCCTGCCTGCAACAGTAGTAGACTCGCCAACTTTAAGGGCATTTAAGTGGTCACTGGATAGACATATGGATGAAAATGGAATAGTGTAGGTCAGATAGGCTTCAGATGGTTTCACAGGTCGGCGCAGCATCGAGGGCCGAAGGGCCCGTACTGCGCTGTAGTGTTCTATTCTATCTATTCTATAAAACATTGTATGTTTTTGTTATAACCTGCCTGCTTACCACTGGCTGGGGACTAATGGCAATCCCACAATCCCAAGGGAGTATGATCTTCCCCAGTGAGGAGCGCGGAGAAATCATTAGCAGATTCCCTGCATAAATAGAGCTGACCAATGTGGAACCAGCTAAAGAGGAGTGAGCAGCAAGGGAGTTACTGCTGCTGTTGTATATATATATATATATGTATATATATATATATGTGTGTTATTTTAAATAAATGTCATTTCTTTCTATTCTACAACTCGTGCTGGATTCTTTGTGGCCCTCACAAAAGTTTTTAAGAAGGGGATCAAAGGATATGCAGGGAAGGCAGGATCAGGCTATTGAGTTGGATAATCAGCCATGATCATAACGTATGATGGAGCAGACTTGAAGGGCCAAATGGCCTCCTCCTGCTCCTATTTCCTATGTTTCTATCCTCACAAAACACTGGTAAATTTGTTAAGAATCATTTTCCTTTCATAAACCTATGTGTGCTTTGTCCAATCCCGTTAATATTTTCCAAATATTCTGTTATCATGTCTTTTATAATGGATTCTAGCATCTTCCCTACTACTCATGTCAGGCTAACTGGTCAGTAATTCTCACTTTTAGATTTAGAACAGTACAGCACAGAACAGGCCCTTCGGCCCTCGATGTTGTGCCGAGCAATGATCACCCTACTCAAACTCACATATCCGCCCTATACCCGCAACCCAACAACTTCCCCCTTAACCTTACTTTTTAGGACACTACGGGCAATTTAGCATGGCCAATCCACCTAACCCGCACATCTTTGGACTGTGGGAAGAAACCGGAGCACCCGGAGGAAACCCACGCACACACGGGGAGGACGTGCAGACTCCGCACAGACAGTGACCCAGCCGGGAACTGAACCTGGGACCCTGGAGCTGTGAAGCATTGATGCTAACCACTATGCTACCGTGCTGCCCCGACTTTATCCCTTCCTTTTTAAATAGCGGGGTTACATTTGCTATCCTCCAATCTGCAAGAACTGATCCAGAGTCCAAATAATTTTGGAAGATAACCTCAATTTTTGCAATATTTCCAGGACCACATCCTTTAATATTCTGGGATGTAGATTATCAGACCTTGGTGATTTGTGAATGATTAGCACCTCGATGTCAGTCAAGTTCAGGAAGCGCAGTGGAGAACAGGCCCCTGTCCATATCAATGGGAGCAAAGTAGAAAGAGTTGAGAGCTTCAAGTTTTTAGGTGTACAGATTACCAGCAACCTGTCCTGGTCCCCTTTGCTGATACTATAGTTAAGAAAGCCCACCAACGACTCTACTTTCTCAGAAACTAAGGAAATTTGGCATGTCAGTTACGGCTCTCACCAACTTCTACAGATGCACCATAGAAAGCATTCATTCTGGTTGTATCACAGCTTGGTATGGAGCCTGCTCTGCCAAAGACCACAGGAAACCACAAAAGGTTGTGAATGTAGCTCAACCCATCATGCAAACCATAATTCCCGCTGCCTCGGAAAGGCAACCAGCATAATTAAAGGCCCCACGCACCCGGACATACTCTCTTCCACCTTCTTCCGTCAGGAAAAAGATACCAAAGTTTGAGGTCATGTACCAACCAACTCGAGAACAGCTTCTTCCCTACTGCCATCAGACTTTTGAATGGACCTACCTCATATTAAGTTGATCTTTTCCTTACACCTTGCTATAACTGTAATATTATATGCTGCAGTCTCTCCTTCCTTCCCTATGTATGGTATGCATTGTTTGTACAGCATGCAAGAAACAATGCAAGAAAATGTAACCCCGCTATTTATACTAATACACGTGACAATAATAAATCAAATTTTAAAAAAATCAAAAGTTGGCTTGGCAGAGGTCGGTGCGGTTGGACTGCTTTTCTTTCCATCAGATTTGGGGTATCTTGTGAACGGACCACTGGTCGTACTTCTCCAGTGGTTTGAGGTATATGTTGTCGGTTGTCTTATTTTCCAAAGCATATACAAGTACAGCGATCACTGCCACCTCATAAACAATGACCTTAGTCCTGGGTTTGAGACACTGGTTCTCAAATACTGCTTTCCTCAGCTGGCCATAGGCTGAACTGCTACATTGGAGATGATAATTAATTTTGTTGGTTATGTCTGCCTTCATCGAGCGGTGGCTGCCAAGATCTCTAAATGCTGTTGGGCTCCTAACAACAGTGTAACAAATATCTGGATATGCTGGAAATTTGAAACAAAAACATAAAACATCAAAAACATTTATTAGGTTAGACAATACTGCTAGAAAGAACAGACAAGCTAATCTTTGAGGTGTGGGCCCTTAAGGCAGAGTAAATTCATAGCTGTAATGTCTCTGAACGTGACGCTACAGAAGCTGATCCTCGTTAGTATGTGCTGCGCTGGCAGCCACTTTTGTCACGGCCCAGGGGTGCGCCATCGTGTAAAGGGAGCTTTCCTTGCTTGTGCCAGAAGCCACTGGATTGATGCTCTCCCGATATTACACCAGCCCTCCTGACTGATATGATATCCCTGGACTACATGAGTCCATTGAACAAATCCATGCATCATTCACCAGGGATTAGATGTTCAGCGGTAATCAGAGGGCCTCAGGATGTGTTACTTAAAGGTCCCAGCACTCAACTTGCAACTTGATTTTTCATTCCTTCTGCCATTGCCAAGTGTCTGGAAATACTCTGCTGCATTGTTAGTATCATTGTAAGTGCTTAAATTTGGCTGGGAGTGCTGCTGAATCCTCAAAGGGAGGACAGAGGATCTGGTGACCTGATCACAAAAACACTGCTAGTCTACGGAAACCAGCACGCAGCATGTTGGAGAGACGCAGGAAAAGCTGTGGTGAGAACAGCTTTTGGCTGCATGGTCCAGCTGAAGTCTTTGGGGTTTTGCATGGCTTGCCCGCACCACCACTGGGCAATCTGCCACAAAGGGTTAACTTCGACTGGAAGATCCTGCTGAAGGGAGGGGCTGGGATGGAATGCCACCCACAGAAGAGAATTTTCTGATATCTTTTCAGTGTCAGATTTAGCGAGAAAACGGAGCAAATCCCACCAAAGGCAGCAAGAAAAATCACTATATTCAGACACTTTAAGAACAAAAATGTTTTATGAGTTTCACGCCACGTCTGGTGCGGTCTGCCTCTCTGATTCACTCGTCCTGGCATTACTTGATCTCAGCAATTGGAGGGAGCACCTTTTCACCCCCACCCCCAGCACTTGTTCCATGTCTAATCGAGGGGATGCCAGCCAGGAAGACAACCCCACGATTCTCTGAGGGAGCCCTGACCAAGATGCTGGATGGGGTGGAGCAGAGACGTGATATCTTGTACCCTTGAAGGGCACACAGCCTACCAGCAAGATCACCAGTCCCACATGAGAGGCAATGGCAGCACTAGTGAGTACCAGCTTGCTACATAAAAGGATGGTGATCCAGTGCAGGAAGAAGATTAATTACTTTCTTCATACAGCCAGGGTAAGTCGTACTTCTCATTTGTCGCCACGCACCCAATCACACACCCATCACACTTCCACAGGGAGCCTACAGCCAGCTCACAAGATCCCACTGCTCACCCTCCCGCACCCTCCTTAGCCCCCCAGTGGATCTTCTGCTCACATCCCCACTCCAACTCATCTACTACACATGCTAGGCATCATTATCATCTGTCCCGGCACTCAGAATAATACAGTGCAGAAGAGGGTCTTTGGCCCATCGAGTCTGCACCGATGCATGAAAGATACCTGACCTGCCTACCTAAATCCTATTTGCCAGCTCTTGGCCCATAGCCTTGAATGAGATAACTTGGCAAGCGCTCATCCAGATACTTTCTAAAGGTTGCGAGGCAACTCACCTCTACCACCCTCCCAGGCTGTGCATTCCAGACTATCACCACCCTATGGGTAAAAAGGATTTCCTTAAATCCCCCTAAACTCCCTGCCCCTCGCCTTGAACTTGTGTCCCCTTGTAACTGACCCTTCAACTAAGGGGAACAGCTGTTCCCTATCCACCCTGTCCATGCCCCTCATAATATTGTACACCTCAATCAGGTCACCCCTCAGTCTTCTCTGCCCCAGCGAAAGCATATCCAATCTCTCTTCATAACTTAAACATTCCATCCCAGGCAACATCCTGGTGAATCGCCTCTGAACCCTCTCCAGTGCAATCACATCCTTCCTCTCATGTGGTGGCCAGAATTGCACACAGTGCTCCAGCTGGCCTCACCAAAGTTCCACACAACTCCGTCATGACCTTCCTGCTTTTGTAATCCATGCCCCAATTAATAAAGGCAAGTGCCCCATATGCCTTTTTCACCATCCCATTAAGCTGCTCTTCTGCCTTCAGTTATCTATGACAAATACGTCAAGGTCCCTTTGTTTCTCAGAACTTCCCTGTGTCAGGCCATTCATTGAATACCTCCTTGTCAAATTACAAAGAAGGCAGTTGTCCTGCCTACACTCTTCCCATCTGTCTCATTGCAGAACAAGCTCGAGTACAATCGGCTTAAATGGGCTCAGCTGGGCGGGGCAGTGTAATGCTCGAGATGAAGACTCTCACTCCGTTTGAGGAGAGAGCTCTTGAGCTGACCAGCGAGGCGCAGGACCACAGCTGTGCTGAGGTCAAGGTGGGGAAAGGGAGAAAAGGGAGAACCGAAAGCAAATCCAGATGTGGCACCAGCTTCATGTGAATTAGTCTTCTGCTATCTTTCTGGGATGGCAAACAGCAGGCCTCCTCATCCTCAGCTGTGGCTCCTGGGGAAACACCTAGATGTTTCTAGATACTTTAGGGTAAGGAGGGCAAATAAATTATAATCACAGTGTGGGCACGGGCGAGTTTAGGCACAATCGGATATTAATCACTAATGTTAGCACCATTTCATGTAATAAAAGTTATGTTTTGCACCCTTAAAGTACCTCCCTGTTCTCATTTCATTGCAGGATGCACAGCCAACCCCCACATTTTGGCTGGAAGTGCATCTCTGTTGCAACCGCAGAGAGGATGGCAGCTCAATGGTTGTCCCCCTCTCCCACTATAACGACGCAGTCATGCTGATGTAATCCTGGTCACATCCCCCCAATCCAGGCCAATGAACCGGCATTTCATCTGTGGAAGCATTCTTTCAGCATGAGGAAACTATTGAGGGAGTGGAATATCTTCAGGTTGATAAAAGGCACCCCATGTGGCCATTGGGAATGCAGAGCCACATGCAGACAATGAGACTCTGCACTTGGGAGAAGCCAGCTATGCAGGTGAACCCCATGGCTCTGGTGTCTTGACTAGCCTGGTCGTGGTCAAAGTTTATGTAGTTCTCCGCCCTCGCAAAGAACAAATGAACTTATATGCAGCGAATTGAGAGATGCCGCAGAGGTCACCACTGCAGCCCTGAAATGAGCCGTGGGGTCAAAGCTGTAAACATCAAAGGCAATGGGTGACCTACCAGCCCATGTAGGGCCAACTCCTGTCATAGGTGGTCCATTATCCCTTGGGTTGGATACAGTCATTGAAGGTACTGGTTCTCCATCACCTGGAGGTATGTCTTTCTCCTCCGGTAGACTCATGTCCAGTAGTGTCACCTCCAAGCTATGTGAGGTCCTGCACTCGGTAACTCAGCAGGCCCTGTCACCCCCTTCTCTGTGGGGCGCATGTCCTGTCCACATGCAGCCACACATGGACGTCTCTCCTGGTCCACAGCAATCAGAAATACAGCCAACTTCACTGGCTCCATGATCATCACACTCCAAGAACAGAAAGGGAAGAACCAGGGGCTGGATTCTCCCCTACCCGGCGTGACGGAGGGTGCCGGCGTAGGGGAGTGGCGCCAACCACTCAGGGGTCGCGCCTCCCCAAAGTGGGGAATTCTCCCCACCTTTGGGGGCCAGCCCCGCGCCGGAGCAGTTTGCACCGGTAGACTGGCGCAAACACCCGGCGCCGTCGGAAGCGGGGCTGGCCGAAAGGCTTTCGGCGGTCGGCGCATGCGCCGGCAGTGACGTCAGCGGCAGCTGGCCGCTGACGTCACTGCCGGCGCATGCGCGATGCGGGGTTCTCCTCCGCGTCCGCCATGGCGGAGGCCGTGGCGGAGCGAAAGGAGAAAGAGTGCCCCCACGGCACTGCCCCGCGGAGTGAGCGGGGGGGGCCCCGATCGCGGGCCAGGCCTCCGTGGGGGCACCCCCCCGGGTCTGATCCCCCCCAGGACCCCGGGGGCCCGCTCACGCCACTGAGCCCGCCGTTTCAGAGGTGGTTTAAACCTCGGCGGCGGGAGAAGGCCTCCCAGCGGCGGGACTTCGGCCCATCCGGGCCGGAGATTTAAGGTAAGTTTTTTAAAAAATGAAATCCCGCCGGCGCCAGCTGTTTTCACAGGCTGCCGGCGGGATTTGCACAACGCTGGTTTATGACCGGCGGGAGAATTACCAAACCTGCGGGAGCGGAAATAACGCCGCTTCCCGCCAATTCTCCGACCCTGCGTGGGGTCGGAGAATTTCGCCCCAGATTTGTGAGCAATGAGAGGTTCTGTCAATTCCCTGACCCATTTCCCTATCAAGACATAGGACATCCACCTGTGGACATCCCCTTATGTGAGCACCTTTCCAATGAGCTTCACTTTTTTTTTATAAATGTTTTTTATTCAGTTTTCATGTTTTATATTGAACAAATTACAAATTGTTAGAGAGAGAAAAAAAAAGAACACGCAAAAATTAACATATATATTTACAGGCAAGCATCTTCGTAATAATAACTGTGGCCGCCCCCTTTAGCCGGCATACATATTTTATATTCCCCAATATGGCCGAGGCACATATTTATTGGCATTTATTTAGTTTGGTTTTGGGCCTTAGCTAGCCATCAAACCCCCGTAACGAACCCGTAGCCCTCCCCCCCGGCTACCTTCCCCCGATTCCCGTCCATTTTCCCCTGATTCTTGGCCACCCGACTATTCTTCCTCTTGTACGTTGGCCACAGACAGGTCCCGGAACAGTTGCATGAATGGCTCCCACGTTCTGTGGAAGCCGTCATCCGACCCTCGGATGGCGAATTTGATTTTCTCCATTTGGAGAGATTCCGAGAGGTCGGACAGCCAGTCTGCAGCTCTGGGCAGTGCTGCTGACCGCCAGCCAAACAGGATTCTACGGCGGGCGATCAGGGAGGCAAAGGCAAGGGCGTCCGCCCTCCTCCCCAGGAATAGATCTGGCTGGTCTGAAACCCCGAAGACCGCCACTATCGGGCATGGCTCCACCCTCACCCCCACCACTTTGGACATAGCCTCGAAGAAGGCTGTCCAGTAATCCACAAGTCTGGGGCAAGACCAGAACATGTGGGCGTGGTTGGCTGGGCCTCTTTGGCACCGTTCACATCTGTCCTCCACCCCCGGGAAGAACCTACTCATACGGTTTCTCGTTAAGTGGGCTCTATGTACCACTTTTAGTTGCGTCAGGCTGAGCCTTGCGCACGTGAAGGTGGAGTTGACCCTATGCAGTGCTTCGCTCCAGAGTACCCACCCTATCTCCATCTCCAGGTCGTCCTCCCATTTCCTTCTTGTTGCGTCCAGTACGGTGTCGTCCCTTTCTACCAGTCGGTCATCGCTGCCTCTCTCAACTCTGCGTGACAGATGGGCATCAACCTTGGATAGCCTTAGTTGGTGGCAGAACCCCCATGGGTGAGGACTGAGGGCACATGTTTGCATTGACTGGTCCTGTGTGCTGACATTCAGGGGGGTGCTGTCACAACACTTGTTGGGTCAGAGCTGTCTGCTGCGCTCTGTAGCCGTTGATCATTGTATTGGGAGATAAATCTGTCTCACCTCTCAGTTTGAGAAACCCGAGTGCAAGCCATGGAGTTCATTTCCTGTGGGCTCAAATCTCAACTATTTTGTTCAACACAAATAACGAAGTAAACAAAATCAAATGAACTGAGGGGCAAGGTAAAGGTACAAGTCCCTTAAAGGAAAACTGCCTTAAACAAAAAGTAGGTGGATTGGCCGCGCTAAATTGCCCCTTAATTGAAAAAAATACACTCTTGGTCAATGGCCATCTCTTAGAAGTGGAGGTTGATATGAAAGTTACTGTCTCCATTGCCGGGGAACATACCTTCTGACGTCTCTGGATGGGCATCTTTCCCTAGGCCTGAGAGACACCAAGGTCAGGTTGGCCTCATATACAGGGGAACATAGAACAGTACAGCACAGAACAGGCCCTTCGACCCTCAGTGTTGTGCCGAGCCATGATCACCCTACTCAAACCCACGTATCCACCCTATACCCGTAACCCAACAACCTCCCCCTTAACCCTACTTTTATTAGGACACTACGGGCAATTTAGCATGGCCAATTCACCTAACCCGCACATCTTTGGACTGTGGGAGGAAACCGGAGCACCCGGAGGAAACCCACGCACACAGGGGGAGGACGTGCAGACTCCACACAGACAGTGACCCAGCCGGGAATCGAACCTGGGATCCTGGAGCTGTGAAGCATTTATGCTAACCACCATGCTACCCTGCTGCCCCTAACCTTTGAAGATTATGGGGACCACTATGACCCCAGATAATTATGGGCAGCAGATGCCCTGATTCCTGCTCATAGTTGTACAAGGACCAGGACCCAGTATCTTGAGTAGCGACTGGCTCCAGAGGATCCATCTGGATTGGCGACAAATTTTTAAACTAGGAACCGGTGGACTGTGCGAGGTAATTGACAAATACCCCGAAGTATTCCAAGAAGGCCTTGGTGGAATAAAGGGAGCAAGGGCAAAGAATCATGTGGACCCCGACGCCCTACTCAAATATTTCAGGGCACAGCTTTACTTAGCAAAGTAGAGACTGAACTCGAGCAGTGGAGGATAAAATTAAAGCCATCAAAGAGGCACCGACCCTGCAAAATACGACAGAATTAAAATCTTTCCTAGGCCTCATAAACTACTGTGGGAAATTTATCCCAAACTTGGCCACTTTATTGTCACCCCTGAACAGACTGTTTAAAAAAACACCAGAGGTTTGTCGCGGCTGGCGCCGCAGGATAAAGCCTTCATTAAGATGAAGTAGCAGTTACAATCATCAAACATTCTGCCTCATTACAGCCCCAAGAGAGAACTGGTATTAACATGTGATGCCCTTTCATGTGGAATAGGGGCAGTCAAAGACCTAAAGCATATGCATCCAGAACCTTGGCAGATGCAAAAAGATGCTATTCTCAAATCGAAAAGGAAGGATTAGCTGTTACTTCTGGGATGAAGAAATTCCACCCATATGCCCAAGGCTGACATTTCACAATCGGAGCAGACCATTAACCACTGCTGGACCTTTTCACAAAGGAAAATGGTTGGGGTTGTTGGAGGTCAGTCATCTCAGTCCCGGAACATCACTGCAGGAGTTCCTCAGGGTTGTGTCCTAGGCCCAACCATCTTCAGCTGCTTCATCGATGACCTTCCTTCCAAGGACAGATGTGTGGATGTTCGATGATGATTGCACAATATTCATCATCAGTCGTGACTCCTCAGACACTGAATACACGTCCAAATGCTCACCAGCACCTTCTCAAAGGCAATTAGGAATAGGCAAAAAATGCTGGCCGAATTAGCAAAGCCCACATCCTGCAAAAATGAATTTTAAAAAAGGAGGATGAAGCAATTTCCCACCAACACCTCAGCTTGGATCCAACTTTGGGCATTACTGTTAACGGTTGACGAATACTCTCTCGAGCACCGCCAATGCAGATGCCCGTAGTTGCCTCCCGTTGCCCACATGCTTGGGCCCTCTGCCGGAATTTTAAGAAATCATTGACGTGACCATCAATTCACTCGGAACACGATTGGAAGCAAACTGTGGTTTTAATAGTCTTACAACTGAGCCTGCCTGCGACCAGAAGAACTGAGGGCAGGCTCACACGGCTGCAGCACATTATACTTCTGGTAGTGGGAGGGGCCATTGGTGGATCCATGAGCGGAGCCAAGGGTGGAGCCATGTAAAAGCTCCTCATCTCCCCCTATGGACAGAGCCTCGCAATGGCTCACAGACAGAGCCCACAAGGACATAATACCATACAATACAATACTGTGTGAATTACATTAACCACATTCAACCGCTGTAAAAAAAATCAAGTCCGGCGGGGGTGACAGGTCCACAGGTTGAGCCGGTCCGGTGGCCGAGTCGTCCTTTGGGATCGGCGGAGCACTGGGGTTGCAGCCTCTTCGGGTGGCTGGGTGGTGACGGTCGGTGTGGGTATGGTGGTAGACTCCGGGGGTGTTTTGGTCCGAGCTTCGTTCCTGACCAGTGCGATGGGTGAAGGGGGGCGCAGGAAACCTATCGGCGCGGGGGCACGGGCGTGGGCAGGAAACCTATAGGCGTGGGGGGTTGGGTGGGGTGTAGTGTGAGGGGTACCTCGGCGGTGGTAGTGGTGGATCCTGCAAGCGCCAAGTCCCGGAGGGAAACGGTGTCCTGACGGCTGTCGGGGTATTCAATAAACGTGTAGTGTGGGTTTGAATGTAGCAGTAGTACCCTCTCTCCTAGTGGGTTCGTTTTGTGTGTCCGGACGTGCTTCTGGAGCCATGGGGGGAGCCGAGGGTGGAGCCCTGTACAAGTTCCTCATCTCCCCCTATGGGCAGACCTGCGCAATGGCTCACAGACAGAGCCCACAAGGACACAATACAATACAGGGTGAATTACATTCACCACAATCATCATGACCTTGAACTTTCTCGATACCTTGCCAGTACCAGAAGGACCCCCTCTGGTAAAATTGTACCACATGATCCTCAGTGACGCATCCGAGGACACCCCATGGATGACATGAAGCCCTCCTTGCTAAACGACAAGAGCTGAGTGTAGATGGCATCAGCTTTTGGGGAACCCGAGGAGTCTTACCCCACTCAGGTCAACGCCCAGTCCTGATGGAATTGCACAATGTACACCTTGGGCTATCCAAGATGAAAACGCTTGCAAGGAGCTACGTCTGGTGGCCCAGGCTCGATGCAGGCATCAATAATCTTATGAAGCAGCGCTCCTTGTGCCAGGGGAACCAGAAACTCCCACAGTTGGCCTCTTTGTACCCATAGGAATAGCCAGCAACAATGGGTAGGGGAGCATGTGGACTTCACTGGCCCATTCTTGGGATCGATGGTTAGAGGTACATCGTATGTCCTCCACAACTTCTCATGCAACAATTGAATAACTCTGGCAAAGTTTCTGTACCTGTAGCATACCAATCCGATATTGGTCCCCGTTTACCTGTGGAGAATTTCAAGCATTCATAAAGTTGAATGGCATTAACCCCATCCGAATGGCACCGTACCATCCATCATGTAATTGCCTGGCCGAATGGGTAGTTCAAGCATTCAAAACTGGAATGAAGAAACAGCCTGCTGGTTTCCTGGATGTAAAATTGGCCCAGTTCTTCTTTGATTATAGAACCATGCTGCACATGACAACAGGAGTCACACCTGTGGAATTGTTAAGGGGACAACGACTGGAGAACAGGAGATTCTGTCTAAGGTGCGTAACTTTGGAGATGGCTTCCAATGGATCCTAGGAGTCGTGTTGGAAAAGACTGGTCTGCTTTCTTACAAAGTCAAAGTCCAAATGAAGGCCATGAGAAAACATCTAGACCAATGAGAAGCAGGGAACCCACTACACCAGAGAGGATTTCAGCAGTGAAAACGCCTTGACGCTCTTTGCAACTACCTCCGGCAGGGGGACTCAGCCTATGGGGGACCCGAGAATTATCCTCCCCCAGTGATGAAGATTCAGAATCTGAAACGGAGACTGAGAAGATTGATCATTCACCGGAGGTCAGCACAGGAGACAAGCCTCCGTCTGCTGCCCTTTAGTACTCAACAAGGAATCAACGATCCCCAGTCCACTTCACGTCCTCCGATCCAGCTCCACTTGCCACTGACTCGAGGCCTTCTGCCTAGTGGCGAAAGAGGCCTCATCTGCTTAGTTGATTGTTTGGAATGGGCTTGATGCACCTCCTAGCATTTACCTGAATTCATATGTTGGCATGTTGATGGGAAAGGGAATGAGCAATAGAATGTAGACTTTTCAAACTCCTGTTATTTCGTATTATTTGGTGTTTCTAACCCCGACATGACAGCATTTTCTATCTTTCTAAATATTTTTCGTACATTTTTCTTTGTACATTCAACATTCCATGTTTCTTAGTGCTCATTGATATCAAAATGTCTAGTGTTGATAACCTCTAACCACATTTACTCATCTGGATTGAGTCGTGTCCATACGGAGCACAATCTAATTCAGCATCTCAACAATACATTATACTAAGCTCTCACAATGCTAAGTATAGCAATGACCAGACCACACATACCAGCAAGGCTCTTGGTCCAATTGCAAGCCTGTGCTAAGTTAATGGATGTCAGCTGGGGCAGTGATGGGTGCCCTGTAATTGGCGTTAGAGGCATGGTGCTTGGGAGAGGGGGCGAATACCAGCCTGGATTCTGAAGTTGATCATTTTCAGTGTTTTCTGCTGGAAACTAATGTTACCCATGATAAAATAATTGGCTATTAACTACCTTGACTTATATAAACAAAGTTATATAAACAAGGTCAGTGGGTCTGGAATTCATCCAGACTTTAATACTTTCAGGACCAAAGAAGAGAATTT
The DNA here is from genome assembly GCF_902713615.1 of Scyliorhinus canicula. Lineage (NCBI taxonomy): Eukaryota > Metazoa > Chordata > Chondrichthyes > Carcharhiniformes > Scyliorhinidae > Scyliorhinus > Scyliorhinus canicula. The sequence continues at coordinate 45,987,694 of NC_052148.1, read as the reverse complement.
GGGAAAGGTGCAGCGGGGGTGGAGGGACATGGTGGGAAGGAACAGACTGGAGGATTTTCTGAATTTTTAAAAAAGAGTCTAAATTTATATAGCATCCTCTCACATTTGCAGCATGTATCAAAGCACATGGCAGCTGGTGGATTAATTTTGAAATGCTAAAGCTGTTATTGACAAACGCAGCTGCTAATATACACAAAACAAGATTCTGCAAACAGGACATAAATGAATGATCAGATAATTTGTTCTTGTGTTGAATGAAGGAGTGTTGGCCAATCCATCCGGGTTCACAGCGGGTTTGAACTCATGACTATCTAATTCAGTCTTATCAACTGAGGAAGAAAGAAATTCTCTTCTCAAAATTTCAGCACCGCAGCCTTCAATTCACTTTTGACAACCAAAGCCAGATTGTTTGGTTACAGAATATTTTTGTAGTTTTATGCACATATACAAACATCTTTAAATTCTGTCTGACCAGCTCTCTACCAGAGGGGCAGAAGAGGAGTCTGCTGCAGAGCAAAGAAAAATTGGCACTTCAAGTGTTAATGTTCTAACTGATGATGATGCCAACCCTGAACTGCCCACCTCCTAACCTGGGTGGGTTACAACCACAGTGCACAGCTTTAGCTGTGTGAAAATGTGTAGGAGAGGCTGAATAAACATTCCAGCTTAATAAGAGAGACTGTTAATGGGGAGTAGGGGGCGGGAGTGGTGGTGAGTTAATATCTGCTAACATGTGGTTAGATCACATTCCTAATTCCGTCTTCTCATGCAAAGGGCTGCAAAGGGCTATAGGGGCTGGCAGAAGAATGAGAGGTGGGGAAATCCAGTTCAAACCGGCCTGGCAGCAAAGGGGCGTTTCCTTGGCAGCGTTTAACAACTGCTGAGCACCACTGGTACTGTCTTTAAAAAGCAACAGCAGCACCATTTAACAATGAAATTCTGAGCAGTGATTCAAAGGTTGCATTTGGTTCAGTATTTAGTGTCTGTTTTTCAGGTACTCTCCTGAGGTTATTGTGCACAAGACTTATTCAACAGGCTTGGGGGATAGAAGGAGAGGGAGGGTGTTCCGGTACATTATAAACTTCATACACACCCTTCCTTAATTGCCATGGATTTAAGCCAGTTCCACAATCCTCCCTTGGATGTTATTCAGCCCTTCCCACAGTGCTCCCTGTAGTGTATGCGGGTGTAGTTTTTACTTTAAACTAATTTTAAAAATCTAGCCATTTGAGAATAATTATATCTACTATATGTTTTCTCCCATGAACTGTGGGTAGATCTCGTGCAGCAATTCAAATATTGCCATTTGGAATGTTGAAACTGTTTTGGGTAAAGAAATGTTCCTATTTTCCTATAAAATAGGATTTGCTTTTTATCCTTTCTATTGCCGCCGCCCTGTGGTTTCTTTTCTTAAATACTGGGACCAACCCTTTCCCCTTATCCTCTTGTCATTGGCACGGTGCCCTTGCTGCCGGGAGGACAGGTGAGAGATTTTCAAGTTGGTCTCTGGCATGCTTATGCAGTGTGTCTCTCTCACTCCTATTCTCACTCTCACTGCGTGTGCATCTCTCTCTCTCTGTGTCTGGTTTCCCTGGCCAGTGATCCATACAATAAGAAGCATATGGTCGTCTGGAGGCACCTATTGTACTGTAAGTCTTTCTGATATATGTAAGCAGCATGTTACCTTTTCTTTGTCGCCAAATTTCTCAGCAAAACAAAGCTAGTGTTTTTATTATGTGTAAACAAGGAAAACTGAATCTGGATAAAACCGTACTGAGTCATGAATTAGAATTGTTCCGTGTATAGGTCTCATAAATACCACTAAGAGCTGTGTGTATATATTGTTCTCAGAAGTGGCTAGCATGTTGAGGATGCATATGGAATAAGGAAATTTAGTGTGAAATGGAAAGTGTCCAACAGGAATCATAATGAGAATGGGTGTATTTAAATATGAGGTCAGTATGTTTCCCCTCCAGTGAGTATTTGCTTGTTCACCTCAGTAGCAACAGTGTGTGTAAAACACTTCATGAACTTTTGGAAAATTAATGAAACACAATGAAGATGTACAGTATGTTTATTAAGCAGGCTTTTGAAGGAGTATATAATTAACACTCTGAGGCATTGACAGTTAAATCTTGACTGATCTAAAGAATACTTGTTATTCATTGCCATGTCTATTAAGCAGAAATTAAGTTTCTTATTTGTGACTGACATGGAGACAAGCCATTCAGTTGCTTCTACTGCAACCTTTCCTTCTCCATTTCCATCAAACCAAGATTCTTTTCAGGTTCAACCCTAACCAGAATCTGAATGCTCATCTTTCTCTAGCTTCTCTCCTACCTCATTCATGCCCTCTCCAAACCCCTACCTCATTCATGCCCTCTCCAAACTCCTACCTCATTCATGCCCTCTCCAAACTCCTACCTCATTCATTCCCTCTCCGAACTCCTACCTCATTCATGCCCACTCCAAATTCCGACCTCATTCATGCCCACTCCAAACTCCTACCTCATTCATTCCCTCTCCGAACTCCTACCTCATTCATGCCCACTCCAAATTCCGACCTCATTCATGCCCACTCCAAACTCCTACCTCATTCATGCCCACTCCAAATTCCGACCTCATTCATGCCCACTCCAAACTCCTACCTCATTCATGCCCTCTCTAAACTCCTACTTCATTCATTCCCTCTCCGAACTCCTACCTCATTCATGCCCACTCCAAATTCCGACCTCATTCATGCCCACTCCAAACTCCTACCTCATTCATTCCCTCTCCAAACTCCTACCTCATTCATGCCCACTCCAAATTCCGACCTCATTCATGCCCACTCCAAACTCCTACCTCATTCATGCCCACTCCAAATTCCGACCTCATTCATTCCCTCTCCGAACTCCTACCTCATTCATGCCCTCTCCAAACTCATATTCTCAGTGACCCATCTACTGTTCTCTTCGCTTTATTCCACTAAACTATTGGTCATGTAACCTCCCTTCCAAGCCCTTGTACTATCTCATATTATGGATGTTTTCCCCTCCTCAGGTAATACTTTCAAATCTACTGTCATAAAAAAAACCTCAAATTCAGTCCTTGGCTTCATACTCTTTCCAAACATCCACTTTATCTCAATCTTCTTTTTCTTTCAAAGGCACTTGCCCAATTTTTTAAAACTTTGGCCGCGAAAAGCAGCTCGATACAGCGCAGTGTAGCTGATAGAAGTCGGGACACCCTGCTCCCAGGATCTACCCGACTTGCAACACCTCGCGAGATGTAATGTGATCTCGCAAGACGTTGCAATGTGAATCCTGCCCATTGTGGACGGGATCACATTTTAGCAAATCTGTACATTAAAGCGAGACTGCCCGCGGCTGGTAGGCCTCGTGGACTAGGCATAACAGCACCTGGGTGAGTCTCTTAGGCCATTGGAGGCCTCAGGGTGGTTGGGCTTTAGGCAGGGTAGTATCCTGGCATCCCTGCCAGCCTAGTACCATGGCACTGCCACACAGGCAAACTGGCAGTGCCACCTGGGCATTTCCAGGGTGCCCGGATGGCACAGCCAGGCTGGCAAAGGCTCTGCCAGGGTACCAGGCTGGAGGCGCCGAGGTGCAAGATTGCCTGTGGCAAGGATTGGGCCAGGTACCCTGCCCTTATGAGGTGGGATGTGGGGGGGAGGTTCAAGAACCCCTCAAGAGGTAATTTGGGGCATTGGGGGTGTCCGGAGGCCACTGTGGGGTGGCTGAGGGGGGGGGTCAAGAGATCAGGCAGCATTCCCTCACTGTTGAGCCGAGCTCATCAATGCAGGAAATTAAGTAAGTGCGGCCTCGGCGGGCAACTCCCGACCAACTAAAGAGTCCCTGAAGGCGCTGAGAAACACCCCGCTATGTGCACCCAAAATGGGACTTTTTTTTGGGCATTAAATCGCACGCTATATTTTAGGAAGGATGTAAGGATCCTGAGAGTGTGCAGAAGAAATTTACCAGAATAATTATAGGTATGAAGGGTTTTAACTACAATGTTCTTCTTCTTGGAACAAAGAGATTGAGGGAATATGTGTTAAAGATATGTGTGTACGATTGTGACAGGTTGAGATAAGGTAGACAAAGAAAATTTCTTCCTATTAACTGATTGTTCATTGGCTCGTAGAGAAAGATTTAAGGTTTTGGGCAAGAGGTACAGAAGAGAATATGAGGAAGAACTTTTTCATCCAGCGAGTGGCAATTACCTGGGACGTGTCTTTGAGGGTGCTGGAAATGGAAAAGATCAATGATATCCTAACAGAGATTTGGATGGACACTCGAGGGGACGAAACCTGTAGAGCAATGGAGATAGAGCAGGAAAATGGAACTGACTAGATAGCTTTGCAGAGAGACAGCATGGAATTGATGAGCTGAATGGACTTCTGTACTGTAATGGCTTTATGGACTGGATTTTATCAGTCCTCGAGGGATGAATTGGATGGCAGGAGAGTCTGTAAAATTATAAGGGAAGGTGGGGGTGGGTGCCCATCACTTCCCATCACCCTGGTACTCTGCCATCAGTGGGGTAGGTGGAAGACAGCCGTCCTACCTAGAGATCAGTTATGCCACTTGTAGCCTATTGGGGGCCTCTTCCCGCTGGCATTTTACCAAAAGAGGATGGGCCCTCTGGCATGTAGGGAGGCAGCTGGTGAGCTCTGGTGACCTTCATACAGGTTTGGAAAGGGGCCTTCCTCATTGGGTACTCGCAGTGGGGTCCCTGGGATTGCTCACTTTGTTACGAGGGTGGTGTCCATGAATGCATTCTATCGTCGCATCCTCCTGATTGACCATCAGCTCTTTTTATGGATGGGAGCCTGAACGGTAACTAATTAGTTGCAAAATGTATTTAAAATGCAGCCGAGGGCCCCACAAATGGTAGAGGTCTGGTTGCCCCAGCTGCTCAGCTCTTTGACTCTAATTTCATCCCCTTGCCTGGCATCAGCTAAAAAGAGATGATCTGGTCAATTATCGCATTGCTGTTTGAGTGAACTAACTGTATGCATACCTGAATGCGGCGTTTCCTAGATTACAACAGTGGCTACATTTCAAAAGTACTTAATTGGCATAGATTGTTTTGGGAGATCCTAAAGGTTCCAAAAGGTGCTATCTAAATGTAATCTGTCTAGCATAAATGGATTAGCCTGGGATAAACTAGGATTTTGCAACCCCTGCATCTTGTTTAACTCTGAGCTCAGCTTCCAACTCCATATTGGGCGAAAATCTCTGAAGACGCGGGGACTGAATTGCGTGCGGTTCATGATCCATTGAGGGGGCATTATTTCTGGAGCAATTCAGGACATGCTAATGAGCCAGTACTCTGCTGGTGCAAATTCCGAGCAATTCCCGGCCTAGCGGGTGTTCTAACCACTTGGGCAAGAGTTCGTAGCTGGAGCTGTTTTTACCACACACACTGCAGCCACCAAGATGGCTCAGAGAAAACGTGCCCTCTCCAAGGTCGGGAGTCCGAGGTGGACCCGTAGCTCCGTGCCAGTGAGACATGAACAGACACCTTTTTCCCAAGCGTGGGACACAAATTCAAGCCTGCCCTCCTGAACACTGCCTGTGAGGTGGTAGTAGAGGCTGTCAATGTTGCCAGTCTCACCCGGAGGAGACAGCTGGTGATCCGGGGGGGTGGGCATCATTGATGAGTCCTCTGCCCTGAGAGGGGCAGAGAACGAGGAAGGGTACCGTAGACCACGGTGCAGGTGCCCTCTGGTTGGGTGAGCTCTGCTGATTCCCTGCTTCCTATGAAATGGGGCAGCTCTTCTGACGAGTGCCAACAACTGGTAAGCCTCTGATGGAGCTTGGCCCTTGATGATACAGCTGCGGTATGAGGGTGTCCAGAGGGGAGTCCTCAGTGAGCTCCCAGATAATCCTTCTGAGCAATCACAGGACATAGTCAGCAGTGTGAGCAGCAGGAGCCTGTAAGTGACACCAAAGGGATGCGTTTAAAACACAGACTGCAGCAATGGTGGTCTGAGCTCTTCGAGAATGGGGTGGCCTGGCACCAAATCACTACCCGCTACTGCCCCTGGCCCTGGCAGCCCCCCCCCCCCCCCCCCCCCCCCCCCATGCATGCCTAGCAGCTTTCAGCAGTTTTCAGTGTTTCTTTTAGCCTCCCACTTCCCCTCCACAGCCATGGCATGCAGTCCACGTTTGTAAATACTCGTCACGCCAGAGATACATCCGATGGAGAGGAGCGGAGCATCGCGGAAGGACGGAGCACACTGTGTCCAACCCGCTAATTACATTTAAATGCATGCAAATGCCAGTTTTGCATACCGCCGCCAGCAAACCTCGTGAAAACTAGCAAGGGACGCATGACGAGCCGGCGCAGACCTTGGGCTGGATTCTCCGTGCCGAAATCGCGCTCTGCGCGGAGAATGGGATCTCAGACCTGCAACGCCGGGACGTGATTCTTCATGGACTAGAGAATCGTCGCCAACTGCACACGCGCGGAAATGCGGCGCCAGTCGGGGGCCGTTAAAAGAGGCCCCCACGGTGATTCTCCGCGATCGACCGGCCGAGTTCCCGCCGGCGTGGTTCCCACATGGTTTCGCCTGGTGGGCGCTCGGCGTCGCGGCTGCGGGCACCTTCCTGGTGAGGGGTTGGGGTGATCAGGCTCCGGGGGGGGGGGGGGCGCTCCACGATGGCCAGGCCTGCGACCGGGGGCAACCGATCAGCGGGCTCATGCATTCCGAGGGGGGCCTATCTTCTTCCGCGCTGGACCGCTGTAGGGCTCCACCATGTTGCGCAGGGCCCGATGCGAAAACGGCCGGCATGCGCGGACCCGGGGCCGGCCGCCGCGCGCAGGGACGGACCCGAAGCCGGTTGTGAAGGGCCCCGTATCGGCAGCAGCAGCCGGGGCCCTGCTATCTCCCTGAACTTCGGAGAATCAATCCTGACTTTTCAAAAGAAGTCTGGAGTGATTCACTCCCGTTTTACGGCGGGCATGGAATCACAGCCCCATTTTCGGAGATTCCCGGCCCTTGATTTTGGTCCAATGCCCGATTCTCCGCCTGATTGCAGTTTGCATTTGCAGCATTGCGAGTTAGAGAATTCCTCCATTGTTTTCATCATAAAGACTGTAAAATGGCCCATCTCGCTCTCTTCCCCCCCCCCCCCCCCCCCCCCCCCGCCACCTCAACACCTCTTTTTGCATCCTCCTTGAAAATTACCTTTGACCAGCATTTGCTTTTTCAGTTTGATTTTAATTTGTGTCTTGATATACACATGTGAAGTTGTTGGGTTATTTCCTTTGTTAAAGATGCAGTAAGCTATACATTTGGGTTTTTTTCCAGTCGTTGACATTCCTACGAAGCCCCAAGATTGTGGGCAGGAAATGCAACTGAATTTCTGTCCAGTAGTGCACAGCCTTTCATATTGGGAAAGAAAAAACTTTGCATGGTCCCCACACCTGAAACATGTTTTAAACTCTTTGCTTATGCCATCAAGGGGCCTTACTTGTTTGGAGTTCCCACTTCAAGACTGGTTTGCCGTTAGGCAGCCCACTGAATAAAACTAACACCTTATACCAAATATATAAGCTTTTAAAATGTACTAGGTTGAAGATGAAACCAATTGGACTTGGTTTCTTCCCCTGAACTCCTGCTTCTATTGCTTCCTGTTATTTACCTGCAATGCGACCAGCAAATCAATCTTTGTGTACTCTAATGGCTGGTTGTGTGCCTTGGTCCCAACATTTAATGCTGGAATCATGTCCTGCCCCGCTGCATCTCTCACATACACATACTTGTTCTTTGCTTGGCTGTTCCATGAAGCAAGATAAGATAGAGAGCAGAGGAAGGGAAGGAAGGACATCAATGATTCTGAAACTGGCAGTCAAATCAGAATCCCATTATCAACTTTTGAGAGTTGGAGTCAAAAAAGCTAAATTTCTAAGAATATTGGTGCACCAACAGTCTGCAACAAGGTAGCTTTTGGTTTTGTTATTGCATATTGTTCCCTGCTGTCCAAAATACTTAATGTGTGATACAGCTACACAGCTACACAGGCACCTTCTTTGCTTAAATGACCTTCACTTGTGAACAATGATCTTAAGGCATGATAAGGAGAAAGGCAGTGAAATTGGAACTTAAAAAATGAAGAGATGTTACGAGCAACAAAGTGATGGTGTCAATGAATTGGTTAATCTGCTTAGTGTTTATGTCAACAGTGAGTGTCAGCAAAGTGTTTAAATGTGAGGATCACACAGGAAAATCTGGTTCTGCCCTCAAAAGTCATCTAGAAATGTGTACTTCACAACTTTTGTCATTGGAAGGGCCTGTTCTGCGCTGTATTTTCTATGATAGTGTCCAGAGTAGATACCCAGCTGAGAATTTTTCTGCTCTCTAGAAAATGGGTAGAGTTCCTTATTGGAGAAGCTCGACCTCCATTTCAAACAAAATCTCCCCACTCGAAACTGAACCTAAGACTTTCTTTGACTCTGGGCGTTCAGTAACACAAATGATGCATTGATCCTCTGAGCCTTTAGAATGTTTAGTGAGCATATTAAATGTCAACACTTGCTAAATGCACCGATTCACTATGCAAACAGAAACTAATAATGTCCTTTATTTTCATTTAGCAGCCAGTCTGACTAGGACACCTTGAATCTTAACAGTGGTATCTTACTGGAATGTCAACTGTCCAATGCCAATTTGGTACATCTTTCCTCACAAACTGGTATCCAAAGCTGCAGAACAGACTGGCTACAAAGGTAGGAAGCCTAATGCAATTTAGACTTCTCTGTTAGTGGGAATTCTGAGATTGAAATCACTTGGCACAATTGAGCGTGTGAGAACAAGTTGAGACGGTTGGATTGTGTTTATGTTACTGAACTGGACTAATGATCAAGAGACTTTTTACAATTTATATAAATGACTTGGTTGATGGGACCGACAGTATGGTTTCTAAATTTGCTGATGAACCAAAGATAGGTAGGAGAATAAGTTGTGAAGAGAACATATGGAGGTTACAAAAGGATATAGATAGGTTAAGTGAGTAATGATCTGGCAACTGGAGTATAATGTGGTAGGATGTGAAATCATCCATTTTGGCAGGATGAATATAAAGGAAGCTTATTATCTAAATGGTGAGAAATTGCAGAGCTCTGAGGTGCAGAGGGAGCTGGGTGTTCTAATGCATGAATTGCAAAAGTTTACTATGCAGGTACAGAAAATAATTAAGAAGGCTACTATAATGTTATTGTTCATTGCAAGGTTAATTGAATTCAAAGATAGGGAGGTTATGCTTCAGTTATACAAAGCACTGGCGAAACAACATCTGGCATACAGTGTACAGTATTGATCTTGTTGCTCCTTCACCTGAACCACAAGACGCGAGTACGTTTCTTGTATTGGACAAATGATCACACAACCAGTATGTTAGTTCAATTATAATTTATTATAAACACATGCTTGGTGCTATGCGTAATAATCTACACGCAGCTACTTATTAAACTACACCTAACAACTAAAATAACCTTTACTTCCAAGTGACCGGCTCTGTGCAGGTTAGACAAGGCCTTTATCTGGATCCTCACCTGTGTCGGCTGGAAGTCTTCAGGTTCGTCTCGGCTGCGGCTCGTCCTTCAGGGAGCGATCGCGGTTCCTTGAACTTGGCTGGTCAATGTGCTGCAGTTGGTCGGAGCAGAAACCGGTCCCAAAAGAGGCCGAATACTGGTTGCGAAGTTCTTCTTGTCTCCCGATCCTTTGCGTTCTTTTGGGCGGTCCCAACCCAGGATCCAATGGATCGATAGGGTTTTGATCACCCTAATCGATTCTGGCCAATTAGGGGTCGGTACCTCGATGGATTGGGTGGGTCCTAGCTGCTATTGTCGAAGGCACGTATGCACTCCCACATAAGGTAAATAGACGCCCTGAGTCTATTTTGTTGCTATTTTTCGACCTGTGTCCCATTGTCCTGGGGAAATCGGTGATTGACCTCTATCAGGTGAGAGTTTCAGTTAGGTCTGGGTTCCCTTTGCACAATACACAAGGGCTGTGTACCGTCTGTGTCCCAACCTGACCATAATTCCCATTATCCTTTGTGGGTAGCCATTTTAGATGGCCACAGTCTCCTTATTTAAGGAAGGACGTAAATGTGCTGCAAGCAGTTCAAAGAAAATTTACCAGACTAATACCTAGAATGTTCAGGTTGTCTTACGAGGAAAGGTTGGATAAGCTAGGAGTTTAAAATAGTAGGAGATGACTTGATTGAAATATATAAGATCCTAAGGAGTCTTGACAGGGTGGATGTTGGAAGCCTGTTTCCTCTTATGAAAAAAATCAAGAACTGGGATCACTGTTTTAAAAATAAGGAGTCGTCCATTTGAGACAGAAATATGGAGGGTCGTGACGCTTTGGAACTCTCTTCCTCAAAAGTTGGTAGAGGCAGTCATTGAACACTTTTAAGGTAGATAGATTCTTGATAAGAAAGGGGGTAAAAAGTTATGGAAGTAGGTGGGAATGTGGAGAAATCAGATCAATCATGGTCTTGTTGAATGGTTGAGCTGGCTCGAGCGGCTGAGTGGCCTACTCCTAATTCATACATTCGTATGAGATAGGAGTTGCAATCCCATCACTACAGCTGGGGGTTCAAATTTGGTTGATAAAATAAATTTAGAATAAAAAAACTTGTATTGGTGTCCATGAAACTACTGATTTATTATCAAAATTCATTTGGTTCACTAATATCCTTTATCCATAGAATCCCTACAGTGCAGAAGGAAGCCATTTGGCCCATTGAGTTTGCACTGACCCTCTGAAAAAGCACTCTACCTCGGCCAACTCCCCTGCCCATCCCCGCGCATTGAAAGTAGACAACCCACTTAAGCTGCACATCTTTCGACACTAAAGGGCAATTTAGCATGGCCAATCCATCTAACTTGTACATCTTTGGACTGTGGGAGGAAACCGTAGTATCCGGAAGAAATCCATGCAGACATGGAGAGAATGTTTTTTTAAATATAAATTTAGAGTACCCAATTATTTGTTTTTCCAAATTAAGGGGCAATTTAGCGTAGTCAATCCACCTAACCTGCACATCTTTGGGTTGTGGATGAAACCCATGCAGACTCGGTGAGAAAGTGCAAACTCCACACAAACAGTGATCCGGGCCAGGATCGAAACCGAGTCCTCAATGCCATAGGCAGCAGTGCTAACCACTGTGCCACCGTCCCGCAAGACGGGGAGAATGTGCAGACTCCACACAGTCACCCAAGGCCAGCACTGAACCCGGGTCCCTGGTGTTGTGAGGCAGTGGTGCAAACACTGTGCCACCATGCTGTCCTTTAGGGAAGGAAATCTGCCATCCTTACCTCATCTGGACTGTATGTGACTCCAGGCCCTGAACAATGTGGTTGACTTTTACCTACCCCCAGAAATGGCCCAACAATCCACACAGATGCCAAGAAAACAGCTCATCATCACTTTCTTAAAGGCAGTTAGGTACAGCAATAAGTGCTGCACTGTGCCTCCTGCTGATGCAAGATGGCCACACAAGATTACCTCTGATACCAACCTACACATATGCAGGAAACCATTGATGCCATTTGCAAGAGACACAGTTCCAATTGGATCTTATTCGGATCCTGAATCTGTTCACCCAGTTTCTGAATCACGCAGGCAGTTCTGCAGCAGTCTCTCTGCAGTTTCCATGGATTGGAATGAGGAGGGAGGGTAGGTTTCTGATCCATCCAGGAACAGCCGCAATTTCGAATTTCCCCCTATAAACTCTGTCTTTGGAGCTCAGAGTCTTCTTCCTAGTTACAGGGCTGGTTACAGGGCTCAGAAACTGGGTGAACAGCTTCAGGGTCTGAATAAGATCCAACTGGAGGAAACCCTGTAGCTTCAAAGGTGGGATTGTAATCGGAATTGTGCCCATTATTGGGTGAATCAAAAGCCTGTGTTCCCTCCCCATGGCGATCCCCAACTCTACTCCTCTGCACTGACTCCAAGAAGATGAGGCTTTTATAATTACTGCCTTTAATAACTGTTTGATAAGCATCTCTACTTCTGGCCGCTGCCCACTCAGTCACTCACAATGACATCATGGAGTAAAACAGTACAACTGTGCACGCACAAGTTGGCAGAAAATGCAGGCAAAATGCTGGCCTCGCCAGTGACACCCTCATCCCATGAATGAATAAAAAGAGAGACAGGTACTGCTATTGTATCACCATCCATTTGCGGTTCTGCAGATCTAATAATAATTATTCAAGTTACTGTGATCACTAGTTCTCAGTTTGTCTTACTCCCAATTCTTTGTAACTGTTGATGTTAACCTTGAAGTACGGAAGATTTCAAAATGTTAACTCTATATTCCTAATATTGGGATGGAAAATTTATGTGTAGTTTGTCTCTGTTATGCCCCTCAATGTTTCCCCGAGCGTGCAGTGAATTTTAATCTTAGCTTGCTATTTGAAGAAATTACGTAATCGTATAGCGGCACTGGGCACAGTGCTTAGCACTGCTGCCTCACAGCTCCAGGGCCCCAGGTTCAATTCCGGCCTCAGGTGACTGTCTGTGTGGAGTTTGCACTTTCTCCCCATGTCTGCGTGGGTTTCCTCCGGGTGCTCCGGTTTCCTCCCACAGTCCAAAGATGTGCAGGTTAGGTGAATTGGCCATGCTAAATTGCCCCTTAGTGATCAAAGGTTAGGTGGGGTTACTGAGATGGGGTGGAGGTGTGGGCTTAAGTAGGGCTCCCGTTCCAATGGCTGGTGCAGACTTGATGGGCCGAATGGCCTCCTTCTGCACTGTAAATTCTATGATATTTAAATACAAAATTATCATCATGATAACACTACAGATTAAAATGGCAGAATATCTCAACATCAGGTTAATTGACATATTTAGTCATCTGTACTTTGGTAGTAGATTTGGAACATGCATTTCTGGCAACTCTAGATTTTGATGCCGCTCACAATTGCATTTTTCAATTGATAATCTTCCTTTCCAAATATATGTTGCAAATAGAATTGCATAAGGAATTATAAGATTTAAGAAATATAACATTGTGTATATTTATAATCAGTTCAAATTAAAATGTGCATGCTTTGTAGTGAGCGATGAAAGAAAACGCTATATGACAGGCCAGTTTGATGTATTGGAGTGGGAGGTTTGAAAGGATTCACTTTGTTCCTGCCTGTAATATTTTAAAATTGTTTTCCAAATAACAGAAGCAGCAGTGGTACAGCATTTTGAAAGAAAGATTGGATTTATATAGTGCCTTTCACAGGTTATCGCAAAGCACTTATCAGGCAATTGTTTATGAAGTATAGGGAATGGTGTTATGTAGGTAATCATGGTGAACAATGGTGCACATAGGGTTGCAAAACGTTATTGCAGCTTGTAATCTAGTTTTTTTGGTGGGGTTGCTTGATGTAAACCAAAACATTGGAAGATCTTCCCTGCTCTTCATTGAATAGTGCCTGGAGTATCTTAATAATCTTTATTATAATAACCTTTATTATTGTCACAAGTAAGCTTACATTAACACTGCAATGAAGTTACTGTGAAAATCCCTTAGTCGCCACACTACGGCGCCTGTTCGGGTACACGGAGGGAGAATTCCGAATGTCCAATTCACCTAACAAGCACGTCTTTTGGGACTTGTGGGAGGAAACCTAGGCACCCGGAGGAAACCCACGCAGACGTGGGGAGAACGTGCAGACTCCGCCACAGACAGTGATCCAAGCGGGAATAGAACCTGGGACCCTGGTGCTGTGAAGCAACAGTACTGTGCTCTCATGCTACCCACTCTCCACACCTGAGAGTGCAAATAGGGGTCTTGGTTTAACTTGTCATCTGAAAGAAAACGTAGCAATTTCTAATTATTGCAGTAAAATATTAGCTCAGATGTTACATTTTTTTAAATCTGTGAAGTGTGACATCATTTTATGGCCCTCTTATTCGTGAAATACTACAAGTGAGCCACGAGACCACTACTATACTGCAATGCAAATATCACAACACATTTTCATGCCTTTGCTCCGTCAATTTGCACGATTTGATGTGCTGCAATATAAAGGTGCCAAATGGAGGACAAATTCAAAGGTCGAGAGGAAAACTCGGAGTAAGAGTACTTCATATTGGGCTTCCGGTGTGCACCATGGAGTAAGTGGTCACACAAAAGGCAGCTCCTGCCCAAGGTTACAGAAAAGAGCTCTTTTTTAAGCAATACGGGGTGGAATTTTGATGAAAAAATGTTGAATGTTGGAGGAGTATTTTCCCCCAGGAATGGTATGTTTCTTGGTTACCAGACCCGCAGAAACAGTGAAAGATTTGGCTGAAGCTACAGCAGAGACAAAAGCCTCTTCCAGCATGCCGGCGGGGGAAGGGCGAGCTTAAAGGCCTCAAGCTGACTTGAGGGCCTTTATGAAAGCTGAATTCTAGCAGCAGAGGGAACAACTGTGAAAAGATCTCACCAAGGCCATTGAAGAAGCGGTGACGGCTGACTTACGGTGACGGCGGGCGGGAGGCAGCCGCGCATTGGAGGACTCCCGTTCGGGAACGGCATTGTCGGGGATTGACGCCCGGTCCTAGGGGCAGCAAAGGCGGTGAAGGCCAGGAGAAAGTACAGGGAAGGGATATGTCGAGGTCCAGTAAGAAAACGGCTGTGAAAACAGCTGAAAGTTCATCGGGGAGTGGAAAGGTCACCGCGGGGTCACCAAGGAAAATGGATGCTGGAGCATCAGGGGAGGCCGCATTGCTCACGGCTGAAGAAATAACTAAGGTAATGGCTGCGGAATTCGAAAGGCAGTTTACAAAATACATGGAGACAATGAGGAAGGAGATGAGGGAGGTTTTGAGTGTGCTGGTGGAGGAGGCGATTTCCCCGGTGACGACGGCGGTGGCGAGTGCAGTGGCGGAGGTGCGGGAGCAAGGGGAGGCTCTGAAGGAAGTGGAGGAGACATTATTGCAGCATGGTGATCAACTTACGTCGATGGGGAAGGAGATGCGGAAGGTGGTGGAGATTAATATGGATCTGTGATGAAAAATGGAAGACCTGGAAAACAGGTCCAGGCGACAGAATTTGAGGATTGTGGGGCTGCCCGAAGGAGTTGAAGGGCCGAGACCGACTGAGTATTTTTCTGCGATGCTGGCGGAACTATTGGGGGAGGGGGAGGATCCCTCTCGATATGAACTGGATCGGGCTCATCGGTCGTGGAGGCCTGTGCCAAAGGCGAGTGAGCCGCCAAGGGTAGTGACTCTGTGCTTCCGTAGGTACAGTGTGAAGGAGAAGGTCCTGTGCTGGGCCAAGCAGAAGCGGGTGGTGCAATGGGCTGGAGCTGGTATATGTGTATACCAGGACTTTACGGTGGAGCTGGCAAGGAGGCGGGCTGCTTTCAACCGGGTGAAGAGGGCACTGTACATTAGCAAGGTGCAGTGCGGCATTGTATATCCAGTGAAGCTGAGGGTGACTTACAAGCTCAAGGACTTTTATTTTGGAACGGCGGAGGCAGCGGAGGAGTTTGCGAAGGTAGAAGGACTGTGGCAGAACTGAGAAATTGAGAAATGACCATGTGCCGATGTAACCTCATGACTGTATTTTCTTTTTTTTTTGTTTGTTTGTATCGCTGCGTGCAGGTGTATGGGCTACAGGAGCCAATGTTGTATACATTTGGACAAGCGAAGTGATGAGACTTTCACTCGAAGTGACGGCTCTTTGCGGTGTAGGTGGATGTGCGGGGTTTGTGCGCCAAAAGGGGGAGTTTTGGGCTTTCCTACGGCCGGGCAATGGGGAAAGGGACCCGGGCGGGGGCCTCCACGCTGGCCAGTCTAAGCCGGCCAGTGAACGGGAGTGAGGTGGGGGGAGGGGCTGCGGCCATCGGAGCCTGGCAGAACAGGGTCCGAGTGGTCTAGCCGGGGTGGAAAGTTGGAGGGGAAGGAACCGAGGTTGGGGGAAGGAGTTTTACAAGAGGTAGTGGACGGGAGGAGTTGGGAAGGAGTTGGGGGGGAGTGGACTCTATGGTGACTATGGGCGGCCCTGGACTCCTTTTTTCTTTTTCTCCTTTGCTTTTTGTTTCCACCGTGGGAGGGTTTGTTTTATTGGATGCATATATTGACAGGTGGGCCGTTGTTTGTGGTGGTGGGAGAATGGGATCGTTGTTATTGTTAAGGGGATTGATTTTGTATTTGTTACCATTTACTGTTTGTGGGTGGGGTGTAAATTTTGGAAGAAAATGCGAAAATGGAGAATAAAAACATTTATTAAAAAAAAGAGTACTTCATATCACTCAGCGCAGAACAGAGTAACTTAGGTACTAAACTGCACTGGTTTTAATGCAGAAATGGTGGAGATCAAGGAAAATGCCACTTTAACTGGGCACCACCAAAATGGAGAAAATAATTTTAAAAGAGGGCGTCTTGCTGAAAAAAAATTAGAACTAAAACAGAGCAGGAAAAGATACTGTATATAATTAACTCAGCTTAATATAGTTATGGTAGACTGATCCTGACCAGACAATTTACATGACATCATTTTCAACTGCAGTAATGAGCCTTTCAAGCAGATATTCCATGGCTGAAAGTGGCGTAGAGGTATTATCACTGTACTAGTAATCCCGAGCTCCAAGATAATGCTCAGGGGACCTGAGTGGGCTCGAGTACCACCATGGCAGTAAACAAGAACCATGAAACCATGGTTGATTGCCGAAAAACCCCATCTGGTCCACTAATGCCCTTTCGGGAAGGAACTCTGCCGTCCTTGCCCTGTCTGGCCTACATGTGGCTCCAGACCCACAGCAATGTAGTTCGCTCTTAACTACCCTTTGAAATGTCTGAGCAAGCCACTCAATTCAAGGACAATTAGGGATGGCCCAATCAGAGACGTCCACTACCCATGAATGAATTTTTAAAAAGCTTTGTGGTGTTGCCTAATATGCCTTTCTGGCTCATTGCTGTCTTCTTGATATTTGTCTTAGGATCTCCCTTCCTGAATATTTTCTTCCTGGTGTTTCTCCGCATGCTTTTCCAAGCTGATGCTCCTACAGATTGCCACTCTTGCAGTTTGTCAAAACTATTAGGCATGTGCATTTTTGACAAAAATGTATGTTATCGTTTTTGTTTGTGTAGATATGGGGTACGATCTAACCAAATTACAACAGAGTCCCGTGTCGAATGAGTTTAGCCGGGTGTTTCCTGTTGCTTGCAGCGTTGAGAAAGACCACACTATCGAACGGAACTCTGTTACAATCCGGGGCCTCAGTGGGGAATGCCGCTTTGGGGTCACATTTAGTCCAGTTTCCTGCTTTGAGGAGCTTGCCAGAACTCCTCAATGCAGGACGAGATCAGGAGGCCATTTCTAAATGGTACCCTAATCACTTGACCCCATCAAAGCTCCAACTCACCAATAAGGGGTCCTCGGGGGGCCGCCCCCGCACCTAACCTCACGTCGGCAGGGCACCTCTTGGCCCAGTCCCTAATGTGGACACAGTGCCGGCCTTCTACTTTTCCCAGGTGGTTCTGCCCAGGTACCAGGCTGGCAGTGCCAGGGTGCCTCGGTGGCATAATTAGTCTCAACAACAAGAAAAAAGCATTTATTAAACATGGGAAAATTGGATTATAATATAATACTCCTTTACTCCCCCTTAGTTTAACACATGCACATAGAACTGAAGATTAACATGGATTACAAAGTACATCTTAAGCTATAATGATTTAATTCATACAAAAAGTCCCTTTTATGCACACAAGATGACTGTGGTCAAATACATATACTCCGCTCTGAACCCAAGTTAGTGTCTGTGGATTTCTCCTCAGAATATCCCCAGATGATGATCACATGATAGTTGCCAAATTCCACTCCCAAGCCCTTTAATATCCTTTCCCTTCGCAGTTTGCGTTCCAAAATTCAGACCAGGTTTTCCAAATGATACTTTGAAACAAAGCTTCCGTTCCACTTTTAACAAAGAATCCAGTTCAAGATTTTGTACAACCCCATTTGACATTTCTTTGTCTTGTCTGCTATGCAAACAGGTCATAATTCCTTTAACTCTCAATTCCAATACTGTATTAAAGTGCCATCAGACATTTGATTTACCTTTGAAGGCTGCTGTACCACTTAAAATCTGGTTATTGCAATTGTCTCTTTAACTCAAAACACTTTATGCATTCTTTATGCATTCTTCCTTGAATTGTTCTGAACAATACCTTGGTCTCTATTCACTTAATTCCAGTCTTCTTGGACACTTCTCTTCAATCCTCTCATTTCCTTAGCTAGCTGAACTTTAGATTTCCGGCATCTGTTTTCTTAACCATTAACCATTACTCGATAGTATTACTTTTCTTCTCGCAAGACTGAGAAAGATGTTTGCTCTTTAGCCTTCTAAAACCAACTGCTTCTCAAAGAGTTGAGAGCCTCCTTCTCTCTCACTACCCACCTGCAACTGCGATCAAATTAGCTAAACTAAACATTAAAAGCTTCATCATCTTACCAAGCCCCAGTTGCTAAGCAACCACTGCTAGTTTATTTATTGTTCATGCCATAGCCCTCTCTATGCACACTAGAAACACAGCTGGAATGTAATCAACTCCCACACATGCAAACACCATTGTCCAGCATGAATGTAACTATAGGTTTTACCCTTTCAGGCATAAAAACATTAAATTAAACATATGTAAAACTGTACATCATTTCAAATGTTTTCCAATACAAACAGAAATCCCTTAAATCTACCATTGGTTTCTCAACAGTGTAACATTTGCACTTTTCCAGTCCTGGCACCACTTTCATATCCAAGGAGGAATGAAAGATCATGGCCAGGAGCTCCACAATTCCCATCCCCCTCACTCCTCTTATTTAACTTAGGTAGGACATGGTATACCCTTGGTTTACTGAGTGACCTTGTATTTTGAGGACTGACAGCTTTATACACACCTCCTCTATTTTTATCCTATCTAATATTGCTGCGGCTTTTTCCTTTATTGCTATGTTGCAACATCCTCTTCTTCAGAGACGGCAGATTCAACTAGTTTGCACATTTAGCCATACCCTCTGCTTCCACAGGATGGTACCTAATTTCTACTCTTGTCAGCCCCACACTATGTTGGCTATCTTTTTACAATTTATGTATTTATTTTTAAAATTCTGTATTTATTTAAAAATTATGTGAATTTATTGAGATACGTCTAGTGCATTTGCCATCACCATCACAATGCAGTGCTACATAGGCAGTATAGTTACATGTTTAAAAGTAAAGTGTTCTTAAGATCATTTCATCTTCGAAGACTACCAGAAATGTAGCAAATTTTGTAAAAGGAAAATAGCTAAAAGGCCATAATTAAAAATGACATTGTTTATTTGTTTTCATTGTTACCAGAATTTCCTTGTTCTCTTCTGAAGTCAGTGACTTTTGCATGGATACAAATCAATTCTTCTTGTCTGTTTTCCAAATGACTGCTCCTTCTTGGGTTTAGAGGTAGAAGGTGCAATTATGGCTGAACAATTGTGTAAAATGGGTGATAGTCTGGCAGCCTGTTTCACATCTCTTTCAATCTTGATTTCAATTGACTTTGATGGGAATAAAAATTGGAGGAGATGTAAAAGGATTGTTGATTCGCAACCATCAATTTTACACTATCGCATAACATACATATGAAGGAAAGTTTTGATATTATCAACTAAAGGAGCATCAAAGTCTAGTCTGATCCTATCTGCACTTTCAAACTTTTGGATGGGGTTACTGGAAAGAGAGGAACTTTTGCCAATCTTGTTTTTCTCTGCTATTGCCAAAGGTTGCTGAGGACAATGTTATCACCTCTACCCCTAGTCCAGTGGTGAAAGAATTCAGCGCAGTGACTATTGCTGGTGGCTGTGTTTTTAGTGAGGAGGTATATTATGAATCTGTTTCTTCGTTCAGGAAATTATTTATCTACAAGGGTTAGTGGGTAGATAATTTTCAAAATTGCAATGTCCGCCCACATTGTTTTGCAATTTCTTTTTCAATATCTATTGTGTGTTATTGCTGTTCTTTTTTTCCCTTATAGAAAATTTTTTTTTTTTGCCTGCATGTAAATATCTTCATTTTTGGAAAGAGTACAATGATAAAAATTGCAGATCTGTATTCATACTGGCAAGTGAACTTATTTTTTGCTATCTTGACTCTTTTTTTTTTCTCCCTTGTCCAGTCTCTCCCTACTTACTTTTGTGATTCTTCTGACACTCTACATCATTTCAGCAGTTTCCTCTTTCCTGGCCTTAATCGCCTCCTCTTCACTATAGACATCCAATCCCACTGCACTTCCATCCCCACCAGGACAGTCTGAGAGCCCTCCATTTCCTTGAATGGAGGCCTGAGCAGTCCTCATGTACTGCCACCCTCCTCCCCCAGCTGAACTTGTTCTCTCTTTTAACTCACCTTACTATCTCCAAATAAAGCACATGGCCATGGGTCGCCACATGGACCCGAATTATGCCTGTTTTTTTGTGGGGTATGTGGAACATTCCTTGTTCCAGTCCTACTCAGGCACCCTGCCACACATTTTTTCCAGTACATTGACGATAGTATCTGTGCCGCTTCCTGCTCTGGTTCAGAATTGAAAAAGTTAATCAATTCGGCTTCCAATTTCTGCCCTTCTCTCAGCTTCACAAGGTCCATTTCTGAGACTTTCCTTTGCTTCCTTGGGTGGGATTCTCCCGGACCCAGCGGTGCAGGGGGTCCCTGCGGGACGGAGTGGCGTGAACCACTCTGGCGTCGGCCCGCCTCAAAGGTGCAGAATCTCCGCACCATCAGGGGCTAGGCCGGTGCCAGAGTGGTTTGCGCCCCGCCGGCCGGCGTGGAAGGCCTTTGGCGCCACGCCAGCTGGGGCCGAAGATACTCCGCCGGCCGGCGCGGGTCCACGCATGCGCGGGAGTGTCAGCGGCTGCTGAAGTCATCCCCGCGCATGCGCAGTGGGGGGGGGTTCACCTAGGAGTTGGCCATCGTGGAGGCTGACACGGCTGACACATAGGAAAAGAGTGCCCCCACAGCACAGGCCCGGCAGTGGTTTGGTGGGCCCCGATCGTGGGCCAGGCTGCCATGGGGGCACTCCCCAGGGCCAGATCGCCCCACGCCCCCCCCCCCCCAGGACCCCGGAGCCCGCCCCGCCGCCAGCTCCCGCTGGTAAGGGACCTAGTCTAATTTACGCCGGCAGGACTGGCAAAGAACCAGCGGGACTTCGGCCCATCGATGGCTGGAGAATCAGCGGGGGGGGCCGCTGTGAGCGGCCGCCGACTGGTGCGGCGTGATTCCTGTCCCCGCTGAATCTCCGGTGCCGGAGAATTAGGCAGCCGGCGGAGGCGTGATTCACGCCGCCCCCAGGCGATTCTCCGACCCGGCGAGGGGTCTGAGAATCCCGCCCCTTGACTTCCAATTCTGGGTAATAATATTCATGACAAGTCCATTGGCTCTGCAGCTCCCTGGACTACACTTACTCACACCCAGCATTCTGTAAGGACTCTATTCCATTATCCTCGTTTCTCCATCTCTGTCACAGGGGCGGCAGAGTGGCACAGTGGTTAACACTGCTGCCTCACAGCGCCAGGGACCTGGGTTCAATTCGTCTTGGGTCATTGTCTGTGTGGAGTTTGTACATTCTCCCCGTGTCTGCATGGTTTCCTCCCACAGTCCAAAGATGTACGGGGTAGGTGGATTGGCCATGATAAATCGCCCCTTAGTGTCCAGGGATTTGCAGGTTAGGTTATGGGGTTACAGGGATAGGGCCAGGTGTCGGAAGCTGGACGCAGGGCCGGCTCAAGGCACCGGCAACTCGGGCAGTCGCCCGGGGCGCCATGTGCTAGGGGGCGCCAGAGACTCGGGTCCCGCGCATGCGCAGTTGGGCCCCCCCCTCGGTCCGCCCCCCCCCGCTCTGTCCGCTCCGCCCTCGGTCCGCCCCCCCCGCTCCGTCCGCTCCCCCCGCGGTCCGCCCCCCTTCCCCTCGGTCCCCCCCCCCCGCCCCCCCCCTCGGGTTCGCCCTCCCCCCTCGGGTCCGCCCCCCCGCCTCCCCCTCGGGTCCCGCCCCCCCCTCGGGTCCCCCCTCCCCCCCCCCGCCCCCCCCCCCCCCCCAAGGGCGCCGAAGTTCAGCTTGCCCGGGGCGCCAGCAACCCTAGGGCCGGCGCTGGCTGGACGTGGATGGCATGCTCATTTGAAGGGTCGGTGCAGACTTGATGGGCCAAATGGCCTCCTTCTGCACTGCAGGGATTCTTTGATTCTGTGATCTGTTCTCATGATGCTACCTTCCACAACGGCACTGATGACCATAAAAAATAGTAGCAGGAATATGTAATTCAGCCCCATGAACTTGCTTCATCATTTAATAAGATCATGAATGATCCGACATTCCTCAGGTCCTGCCCTTTAACATGTTTTCCTTTTTCCTGAACTGATGGTCTGCCCCCGCCCTCCCCGAAACAGTGGTTGACAGGGTCCTCAACTTTGACAAAACTATTTCCTGCACTTCCTTCTCCACTCCTTCCCCCAGAATGACAACAGGGTTCCTGTTTTTCACACTTTTCACCGCACCAGTCTCTTTATTCAAAGCATCATCCTCTGTAATTTCTGCCACCACCAGCATACTGCCACCACCAAAACACATCTTCCCCTCACGTCACCTGTCAGCGTTCCAAAGGGACTGTTCCCTCTGCGACACCAAGGCCCATTCCTCTATCACTCCCAACCTTCATCCCTTTTACATGGCACCTTCCCATGAAATTGCAGAATGTGCAGCACCTACCCTTTTACCTCCTCTCTCCTCACTCTCCAAACACTCTTTCCAAGTGAAGCAGTGATTTATATGCACTTCTTCAATTTATTATACTGTATTCATTGCTCACAATGTGGTCTCCTCCACCAAATGTAGATTGGGTGACCACTTGGTGGATAACCTCCACTCAATCCTCAAGCATGACCCTGACTTTCCTTTCACCTGCCATCATTTCAATTTACCACCTTGTTCTCATGCTCACATTTCAGTTTTAGGCCTGCTGCAATGTTCCAGTGAAGCTCAACACAAACTAGAGGACCTGCACCCCATACAATTAGTCACTTTACAGCCTTTTGGACTTACATTGAGTTAAACAATTTCAGAGCATGAACTTTGACCTCCATTTTGATTCCCGCTCCCCACACCCCACCATATGACAGTTTGTATCTTGTTTTCATGTTTTTGCTTTCCTTTATTCTGGGAGCTGACCTTTATCTGCTATTAACACCTACTCTGGATCAATGCTTTGTTTATTTACTGCTACCATTATCACTCCCTTTGGATCTTATTCTATTATATTTTGTCATTTAACCTCCCCCGCCTTTTAACCTTTTTCTGACTTTCCCTTTTGTTCCACCCGACCCCTCCTCCCATTTTTTCAAATGCATAACACTCTACTTCTCCATTCCTTCCATCATATTCGACTCAACGCTCACTCTGTTTCTCTCTTCACAGATGCTGCCAGATCTACACTTGCTATTTTCTGTTCATAGTGACAAGTAGTTACTTCGTAATATTATTAACAGTTATTTTCAAGATTTGTCAAATCAAAATCTGATTGGGATCTAATTTGGGTAAGGGTGTGGGACAGAGAAAACAGCCGGTAAGGTGAACTTGATACGAATGAATAGCATTGGGTGCGAAAAGGGCACAATTGCTGAAAATATCTGAACATTTGAGATCTTCCTCTTTTTATTTTCTCTGTGCCATCTCTTTTCAAAAAGAAAAGCTCAAAACATCTTCATATTTCAGCCTTCCTCGTCAGTACACTTCACTTTTAAGTTGGCATTGCCCTTATTCACTGATCTTGTGCCTAGGCAGGTGAGACAAAATGGCAGAATTCAAGATGCATGATAAATAGTTTGTCATGTGTGTTTTCCAATAGCTGGTAAAAGTATACAGTAGTGATCGAATCATTAAAAATAATAAAAAGAGATCAGAGGCATAAAGGTTACAAAAGAGTCGGACTTCCTATGGCCAATAAGTATTTTCGCCCGGTACAGGATGTAGGGTAGCGTACAGGGTGATTGAGTTTGTGACATTTGGTGCAATCTGGAGTGAAGCTCTTTAAAAGTGGACTTTTAGCCAAGTCACATTGTATAAGGCTTTGATTTTATGAAGAATAGGTCATCTCCAAACTTTTTTTTAAATGTAGAGTACCAATTGTTTTTTAGTGTAGCCAATTAACCTAACCTGCACAAATTTGGGTTGTGGGGTTGAAACCCACGCAGACGCGGGGAGAATGTGCAAACTCCACACAGACAGTGACCAGGGGCTGGGATTGACCCAGGGTTCTCAGCTCGGTAGGCAGCAATGCTAACCACCTTGCCGCCGTGCCGCCCCAAATTTATATGCAATTTAAAAATTACATCGCTCAGCAGACTTCATTCCTAATGGTAAAACGTGACATCTCTGTTTTAGTTCATGTAGTTTCTGAAACTGTGAGGCTGTGCAGGTTCCTTCGTGCAGCCATTTGGGAGCTCAGCCAGGAATTTATTTTATGAGAGGGGTGTGGTGGGAGTACATTTCTAACCCACCTCAAGGAAACAGTATTTCTTTGCAAGAATGAATAGCAGAGAAAATCACAAAATCTGACCTCTTAATTTCACAATAATTGTCACTGTTTGATGATTGTTGTAGTTTTAAATAAAATAGATTATTATCAACGACAGAATGAATGGCTTCGCATATGATTGTTTTAAGATCTATTATATTCCAATCCTTTTATTTTTTTTGAAAAGTGTGCGTCGTTAAATTGGCATCATCTATCAACCAATATCCGGGTGGATGTAACTAGCATAGAGGGACAGGAAACAATAAGCTCCGATAAATTAACTGGCCATTGTGTCTGCAAGCAGAGAGCTGTTATTTGAACTTCATAAATGAGGATAGGAGGGAGTGGAATCCGGTCTTGTAACAAGGGAATAAAAATTAAAACTAACTGAAAGCTGCTGGCTTGTCTAATTGTGCTCTGTACAAAGTGGCTGCATTTATGTGCAGTCTTTCTAGGCCAGATCAGATTTGTCTTTGGAACTCAAGTGGATTTATCGATTCCAAAGGTTAAATCTTTTAATCTCCCTTTCCCTTCAAATTTCTCTTCTCCCCTAAAAGTACTAACTTAGCATTTGATATAGTTCCATGGATTCCAGGCGCTTCACATTTCTAAATATTTTTCATGTGAGTCTGGGCAGTGGGTGTAGAAGGCTGGTCATAGTTAATAGAGGTAATAGTTAAACACAGTACCAGTGACATAGCCTCACTGACTAGCAATTTGGAGTGTGAACCCTAGCTGAAAATTACATCATTAAAAATACGCATCCCTCAGAAGTACAATGGAATAAAGTCTGCTTGATAATCTTCCCTTCCTGTATCCTATTCCCAAACATTCACTTGCAGCACCAGGCCCATCCCAAATGACTTTTCTTCAGTAGGAGCAGACATGCTGCGGGAACCTGAGGATGGGAAATGTAGAATCAACTGAAACTGTGTTTGAACCTGGGCTGTTCCTGATAAGTGCCTCAGTATCATACTCGTCTTTGCATGTTTCCATTGAACCATTTGGGAAGCTATAACCTCTCATTCCTCGTCTCTAAATCCACTTGTGCATTCACAAGCGTCTGAAGATAATAAATGGGTGAAAGTATGTTGACAGCAGGATTACACTGTCTATGACATGTATGTTGTATGTTTTACCAAGTTGTTAAGTCCTGCTGATATTCAGCAGAAAGTGCGGCTGCCAATGGTGGAGCAATTAAAATTAGGGAGGCCCCAGAGACTGAAAACAAGAATGAACATTTTGAAATTTAGATGTTGCTTAACCGGCAATCCATTTAGGTCAATAAACACAGGATGATGGGTAAATAGGAGTTGATGCGAGGAAGGACATGGGCAGCAGAGCCTTAGATAAGCTCAAATTTACAAAGGTAAAATTTGGGACTGGTCGGGAGTGTGTTGAAATAGTCAAGTCTACAGTTAACAAAACCATTGGATGAGAGCTTAAACAACAAAGAACTGAGGCAGGGGTGGAGCCATGTAGTATTATGGAGGTGTAAATAAGTGACATTAGTGGTGACACAAAGATGTCATCAAATGCTTATTGTAATGAGTCTACATGCTTGGTAGGAAACCATCATTTTACCCTGGCCAGCGGGTTTTCTGGTCCTTGGGAAACTCAGTTCCTTAAAGAGAAACAAAGACTGCGGAATCCAGGAGGTAAGTGTCTTTACACTGGCCTGCTAGATCCAGTTTACCAGTTTCAACAACACCCAAAATTGGACAACCAGCCCCTCCCCCACTGAACCTTGTAATTTCCCCCACATTTTTGATCTCACTACATTCTTCTAATCTTGACCGCCGATCATAGATCCTTCTGACTGTGGCGCTAACAATTATACTCAAAGACGAGAGTCAAGTACAATAGAGGCTTTATTGCTGTGCGATGCTATTCCTCCATCTGCAACTGTAGACTAGGGTCTGAGTGACTCACACGCATATTTATACACAAGCTCCCTGTGGGCGGAGCTAGCCGGCAGGGGCTTACCGGAGGAACCTGTATTACAGGTACAGGCATACATCCCCCTACTGCAAGCACACATCACTACAGTGGTTATATCACCACATTCACCCCCTGTACAAAAATGAGTCCGGCGGGGGTGACGTGTAACTATAATACAAAGAATGAGCTATTTACAAGAGGGTCCAAACAAAGAAAACCAAGAGTCCATCCGGTTAGCAGGTTACAGGTTGAGCCGAATCGGCGGTCTGAGGTTCCGCTGTGATCGGCGTAGCTGTGGTGGCGACGTCGGCACAGGCGGTGATGGCAGCGATGGTGCAGGTGCTGGTGGTGTTGGTGCTGGCTGCTGGCGGGATGACTCCAAGAGCGAGCCGAAATCTTCCGTGTCCTCCAGTGTGGGCAGGGGGACGAGGGATGGACCTGGTGGGGACGTATAGGGGGGTGCCGGGGAGAAGGAGGCTGGCGCGGGGGGGGGGGGGGGGGAAAAGGGACATGGTCATGGGACCGGTACCTGAGGGAGCCAGGTCCCGGAGCGAGACTGTGTCCTGGCGGCCGTCGGGGAACTCCACGTAGGCATACTGAGGGTTGGCGTGGAGAAGGCCTACTTTGTCCACCAGGGGTTCCGCCTTGTGGTGCCGGACATGCCTATGGAGCAGGACTGGGCCCGGAGTCGTGAGCCACGTCGGGAGCGACACCCCGGATGTAGACTTCCTAGGGAAGGCAAAAACACGATCATGGGGTGTACTGTTAGTTGCGGTGCACAGTAGCGACCGAATGGAATGGAGCGCGTCAGGGAGGACCTGCTGCCAGCGAGCTTCAGGGAGGTTCCTGGACCGTAGGGCCACCTGGACGGCCCTCCATACCGTCCCGTTCTCCCTCTCTACCTGCCCGTTTACCTGGGGGTTGTAGCTGGTCGTCTTGCTGGAGGCAATACCTCTGCTGAGCAGGAAATTACGCAGCTCATCGCTCATGAACGAGGATCCCCTGTCACTGTGGATGTAGTCGGGGAAACCGAACGGGGCGAAAATGGAATCCAGGGCCTTGATGACAGTGGCAGACGTCATATCCGGGCATGGGATGGCGAAGGGGAACCTAGAAAATTCATCGACCGCACTAAGGATGTAGGTGTTGCGGTCGGTGAAGGGGAGGGGCCCTTTGAAGTCCACGCTGAG
This sequence comes from Scyliorhinus canicula, assembly GCF_902713615.1. Lineage (NCBI taxonomy): Eukaryota > Metazoa > Chordata > Chondrichthyes > Carcharhiniformes > Scyliorhinidae > Scyliorhinus > Scyliorhinus canicula. The sequence continues at coordinate 45,960,027 of NC_052148.1, read as the reverse complement.
GCGTTCAAAGGGGCGGGAAGCTTTCACCAGGCACGGTAGAAGTGCGGCTTGCACTCGGCACAGATCTGGCAGTCTCTGGTGACTATCCGTACTTCCTCGACGGAGTAGGGCAGATTGCGGGCTTTGATTAGATGGTACAAGCGAGTGACCCCCGGATGGCAAAGGCTCTCATGCAAGGCACGGAGCTGGTTCACTTGTGCACTGGCGCATGTATCTCGGGAGAGGGCGTCTGGGGGCTCGTTGAGCTTGCCGGGGCAATGCAAGATCTCGTAGTTAAAGGTGGAGAGCTCGATTCTCCACCGCACGATTTTGTCATTCTTGATCTTGCCCCGCTGCGTGTTGTTGAACATGAAGGCTACCGACCGTTGGTCAGCGAGGAGAGTGAATCGCCTCCCGGCCAGGTAATGCCTCCAGTGCCGCACCGCTTCAGCGATTGCCTGGGCCTCCTTTTCAACAGGGGAATGCCGATTTTCGGAGGCGTGGAGGGTGCGTGAAAAGAATGCCACGGGTCTGCCTGCCTGATTCAGTGTGGCGGCAAGTGCGACATATGAAGCGTCGCTTTCTACTTGGAAAGGCAGTGTCTCGTCTACTGCGTGCATCCTGGCCCTGGCTATGTCAGATCGAATGCGGGCGAAGGCCTGTTGTGCCTCGGCCAAGAGGGGAAAATGTGTGGACTGGATAAGTGGGCGGGCCTTGTCCGCGTATTGTGGGACCCACTGGGCGTAATAAGAAAAGAACCCACGGCAGCGTTTGAGGGTCTTGGGGCAGTGGGGGAGTGGAAGCTCCATGAGGGGGCGCATGCGGTCGGGGTCGGGCCCCAGTAGTCCGTTTTGGACTACGTAGCCAAGGATGGCTAAGTGGTCTGTGCGGAACACGCACTTCTCCTTGTTGTACGTGAGATTAAGGAGAGATGCGGTGTGGAGGAATTTAGAAAGGTTGGCATCATGGACCTGCTGGTCATGGCCGCAGATGGTGACATTGTCGAGGTACGGGAAGGTGGCCTGCAGTCTGTACCGTTCAACCATTCGGTCCATATCTCGTTGAAATACCAAGACTCCATTCGTGACACCGAAGGGAACCCTAAGAAATTGGTACAGACGACCGTCTGCCTCGAAGGCAGTGTAGGGACGGTCCGATTTATGGATGGGGAGCTGGTGGTAGGCGGATTTCAGGTCAATAGTAGAGAAGACCCGGTACTGTGCAATCTGATTGACCATATCAGAAATGTGGGGGAGGGGGTACGCGTCGAGCTGCGTGTACCGGTTGATGGTCTGGCTGTAGTCCACGACCATCTGGTGCTTCTCCCCGGTCTTAACCACTACCACCTGGGCTCTCCAAGGGCTGTTGCTGGTCTCGATGATACCCTCCCGAAGCAGCCGCTGGACTTCGGACCTAATGAAGGCCTTGTCCTGGGTGCTGTACCGTTTGCTCCTGGTGGCGACGGGCTTGCAATCTGCGGTCAGATTGGCAAAGAGTGAGGGAGGCTCGACCTTGAGGGTCGCGAGGCCGCAAACAGTGAGGGGAGGTAGGGGTCCACCGAATTTGAGAGTGAGGCTCTGGAGATTGCACTGGAAATCCAGGCCTAGAAAGAGTGACGCGCAGAGGTTGGGGAGAATGTACAGACGGAAACAGTCGAATTCCACGCCCTGTACACTAAGTTTAACCAGGCAGAAACCCCGGATCGCGACAGAGTGGGACCCGGAGGCGAGGGAGATCTGCCGGTTGGCGGGATGGACCGCAAGGGAATAGCGCCTTACCGTGTCCGGGTGGACGAAGCTCTCGGTGCTCCCTGAGTAGATGAGGCAGGAGGTCACGTGGCCGTTGACCAGCACCGATGTGGAAGAGGGTGCCAGGTTGCGAGGACGCGACTGGTCGAGCGTAACGGAGGCGGGTAGCGGGCGATCGGCGGTCGAGTCAGATGAGTCCGACGAGGAGCGGCAGCGACCCGTGTCCCATGGCCCCGTCCCGGGGGGAGGACAAAATGGCAGCGTCTGGAGTACCTGTGGATAAAATGGTGGCGCCCATGGAACGCACATGGCGGTGGTGGATTAAGATGGCGGCGCCCATGGAGCGCACGTGGCGGGGGCAGCGAAAGATGGCGGCGCCCACTGATCGCACGTGGGGTCGGGGGGAGCGGACGGCGGGGCCCATTGAGCGAGCAGCTGAGGCGAGGGGACCGGGGCGCGATAGTGGCAACCATCCGGGACTGACACACCGCTGCAAAGTGGCCTTTCTTGCCACAAGCTTTGCAGATCGCGGTGCGGGCCGGGCAGCGCTGGCGGGCGTGCTTCTGCTGACCGCAGAAGTAACAGTGGGGACCCCCGGGGAGAGCGATGCGGCAAGCAGCGCAGGAGTAGTGCGCGAGGGCGGCTGCTGGGGGGGCCGTTAGCGGGGTCCAAGAGGGGTAGGACGGTTGGGCCTGGGGGGCCATTTGCGGGGTCCACGAGGGATAGAACGGGTGGGCCGAGTGGCTAGCGGAGTAAGATCGCGCACCATGGGAGGCGGCCGTTATGGAAAGCGCCAGAGCCTTTGCGGCCTCGAGGTTGGGGGTGGCCCCTTCCAGCAGTCATTGCCGGATGGGGTCTGATGCAATGCCTGTAACAAAGGCATCGCGCATGAGTAAGTCAGAGTGTTCCATGGCTGTGAGGGCCCGGCAGTCGCAGTTTCGTACCAGAGGTGTAAGGGCCCTCCAGAAGTCCTCAGTCGACTCACCCGGCTGCTGGACGCGAGTAGAGAGTTGATGCCTCGCAAACAGGGTGTTTGCCAACTGTGCATAGTTCTCCTTGAGCAGTTCCATAGCAGTTCCATTGAGCATCTCGAATTAGCGGAAAGACACTGGAGCTAAGTCTGGAGTACAGGAGTTGCTTTTTCTGAGCCTCCGTCGGGGGAGGGTCCGCTGAAGAGATGTAGGCCTCGAAGACTGCCAGCCAATGAACGAAGTCTTTCCTGGCGTGAGGCGACTGCGGATCCAGCTGCAGACGGTCAGGCTTGATTCTGATGTCCATGGTGAACGGAAAATCACACAGCAATAAATTGTGGCGCTAACAATTATACTCAAAGACGAGAGACAAGTACAATAGAGGCTTTATTGCTGTGCGATGCTATTCCTCCATCTGAAACTGTAGACTAGGGTCTGAGTGACTCACACGCATATTTATACACAAGCTCCCTGTGGGCGGAGCTAGCCGGCAGGGGCTTACCGGAGGAACCTGTATTACAGGTACAGCCAGACATCCCCCTACTGCAAGTACACATCACTACAGTGGTTATATCACCACACTGACCTAGTGCATGAGGCATTGGATGTCCTGACACTTCTGATCTCCTCTATGAGACCTCTGATATCCCTCACCACTGACTTTCCATGTCCATACAATCATGCCTTTGGCCTCACAGCTCTCCTCTGGCCTGGTATCTAACCTCCCCCCATCACTGCAACGAACCCTTATATTTCTTCCAGCATTTGATCTCTTGCACTCAACCTTTTCTAAAAAGTTTTTTTTTAATTTAAAGGACCCAATTCTTTTATTTCTAATTAAGGGTCAATTTAGCGTGGCCAATCCACCTACCCTGTACATCTTTGGATTGTGGGGGTGAGACCCAAGCAAACTCGGGGAGTATGTGCAAATTCCACACGGCCCCAAGTGACCCAGGACTGGGATCGAACCCGGATCCTCAGCGCCATAGGCAGCAGTGCTAACCACCGTGCCGCCCCTTGCACTCCACCTTTAAGAACATGTGGCTATTAAGAACCCTCTCTCCCTTCTCTTTATCTCCAAGCTGCTGCATGGTGCCAAAATCTTGCTCCCCAACAGCCAGCTTGCCTCTTACTTGGTTGGCTGCAGCCAGTAAACAAAGATAAAGAAACGTAAGTCAGGTACTTCAATTAAATTTGGCAAGGCCTTCAATAAACAATTTCTTCAATGCAACCCCCACTCCTTCTGAGTTATTATACAGCTAAATGAAGCTTTTATGCAGAATGCAATGGATTAAGGCTGAACAGCCGAGTCCAGACACTTGAGCACATTATCTGGCGGACTGTAGAAGCATGCAGGGTAAGATGAAGCTGAAAAAGAAAGTTTATGACAGTCAGAAAAATTGTATACATTAGAAAGACAAAAGGTGTATCGAAAATACAGGGGTTAAGTAAAAAGTGAACTCAGGAAAGCAAAGCGAGGATGTGAAAGAATATTGACTGGTATAATAATGGAAAACCCAAAGATGTGTATCCGTACATCAAAGCAAGAGGATACCTAAGGAAAAAGTAGGGTGTTTGAGGGATATTTAAGGTAATTTGTGCATTGATGTAGAAGAAGTGGGCAAGGTTCTTAATAAGTACTTTGTCTCTGTCTTCACAAAGGAGAGGGATAATGCAGACATTCTTGTTAATGAAGAGGGTGAAATATTAGATAGGTTTTTAAATAATTTGCAAACATTTTAGTGCAACTGATTAGTTCCAAGGAGATAGATCTTGGTTTCGAACAAAGCTCGACACAACATTGAGGGCCGAAGGGCCTGTTCTGTGCTGTACTGTTCTATGCTCTATAGCGAGAGAGGAAAGACTGGAGAGACTGACATCCTTGAAGGTGGATAAGTCGCCAGGGCCCAGTGGATTGTATTCTAGGCAGTTAAAGGAGGCCAGGGAAGAAATAGTGGATGTTATTATATAATAGAGAATGATTTGTCAATTCCCATTAGATACAGATGAGGTTTCAGAAGATTGGAGGTGTATGAATGTTGTACCATTGTCTAAAAGGGTGCAAGGGTTATGCCAAATAATTATAAACCAGTACGCCTGACTTTGGTCGTGGGAAAATTATTGGAATCAATTCTGAGAGCCAGTGATAACTATCACATAGAAAGGCAAGGATTAATCAGGGATAGCCAGCATGGTTTTGTTAAGAGAAAATCATGCTGTACTAATTTAATTGAATTTTTTGTGGACGTGACAAAGAGGATTAATGAGGATTATGTAGTGAATGTGGCCACATGGATTTTACAAAGACATTTCACTAGTTAGAAAAGTAAAAATCCATGGGATACAGGAGAATGAGGTGAGTCGAATCCAAAATTGGCTCAGATGCTGGAAATAAGGGTATTGATTGGATGTTTTAGCAAAAGGGATAGGTTCCAGTGGTGTTGCACAGTGCTCAGTGTTGGGGCCCTTGCTTTTTATTGTATATATGGTGATTTGGACTTAAATGTGGGAGGCTTGATTGGGAAATCAGCCATGCTGTTGACAGTGTGGAAGATAGCTGTGGTTTCCAGAATTATATCAATGATTTTGCTGAGTGGAAAATTGGCAAATGGAATTCAATTCAGAGAAGCGCGAGGTTATGTATTTTTTTGGAGGGAATACTTAATAAATGGAAAGATATTGAGAGGTGTAGTGGAAGTGAGAGACCATGTCCACAGGTCCCTAAAGGTGGCAGGACAAGTAGATAAGGTGGTAAAGAAAGCATATGGAATGTTTTCCTTTATTGCACGAGGTATAGAAAAGTAAAGCATAAATGTATTGCTGGTTAGACCACAGCTGGAATTTTGTGTACAGTTCTGGCCACCACATTATAGGAAGGGGATAATTGCCTTGGAGAGAGTACAGAGGGGAATTACAAGAGTGTTGCCAAGGGTTTGAAATTTACAGCCATAAGGAAAGATTAGGTAGGCTAGGACTGTTTTCCTTCGACCAGGGGCGGCTGAGAGGTGACTTGATTGAGGTGTATAAAAATATGAGGGGTCGAGATAGATTATGTAAGGAAGACTTGCTTCTCCTAGTAGAGAGGTCAGTTATCAGGGGACACAGATTAAAGTTGTTTGGTTGAAGGATTAGGGGGATGTTAGAAAAAAACCTTTTTACCCAGATTGTGGTTGGTGACTGGAATGTTTGGTGGTGGAGTCAGAAAAGCTCAACTCATTTATAAGGTGCCTGGATCTACACATTAAGCACTATAATCTGCAGGAAGGTGGGATTAGAATGGATGGCTAGTTTTATTTTCAGTCGGTGCAGGCACGATGGGCTGAATGGCCTCTTTCTGTGCCATAACTTTTTCTATTATTCCACGACATTCCAGTGCAGCACTGAGGCAGCGCTGACCTGCCGGAGATGCCGTCTTTTGGGTGGGACTTTAAACTGAGGTCCTGTCTGTCCTCTTGATTGGATATGAAAAATCTCACGGTACTATTTCAAAAAACAGGGGAATTCTCCCCCATGTCCTGGCCAGTTTGTAATCTTCAACCAAGATCACTAAAACAGATAAAAGGCTGGAACTTGCTGGAATTCATATCCACTGGAGCCATTAGTCCTCCTGTACTTCACAAAGTGACAAGTGCAGGAGAGCATGCCAGGAGCAACACCAAGCATATTAAAAATGAGGTGGCAACCTGGTGAAGCTACAATGCAGGACTACTTTTATGCCAAACAGCATAAGTAGCGAGTAATAGACAGAGCTAAGCGATTCTACAACAAACGTATCATATCTAAGCTCTGCAGTTCTGCCACACCCAGCTGTGAATGGTGGTGGACAATTAAACAATTCACTGGAGAAGGAGGCTCCACAAATATCAAATACCCCCATCCTCAATGATGGAGCAGCCCAGCACATCGGTGCAAAAGACAAGGCTGAGGCATTCACAATGATCTTCAGCCAGAAGTACCGAATGGATGATCCACCTTGGTCTCCACTGGAAGTCGTCAGCATCATAGATGTTAGTCTTCAGCCAATATGGCTCACTCCATGTGATATCAAGAAATGGCTGAAGTCACTGGATACTACAGAGGCTATGGGTCCTGACAATATTTCAGCAATAGTACTGAAGACTTGTGCTCCGGAACTTGCCGCACCCATAGCCAAGCTGTTCCAGTACAGCTACAACATTGGCATCTACCCGGCAATGTAGAAAATTGCCCAGGTGCGTCTTGTACACAAGAAACAGGACAAATCCAACCCAGCCAATTACCGTCCTGTCAGTCTACTCTCCATCATTAGCAAAGTGACAGAAGGAGTCATAAACAGTGCTATCAAGCGGCACTTACTGAACAATAACCTGCTCATGGACGCTCAGTTTGGCTTCTGCAGTTTGCACATTCTCCCCATGTCTGCGTGGGTTTCACCCCCACACCCAGAAATGTGTTGGTTAGGTGGATTGGCTATGCTAAATTGCCCCTTAATTGGAAAAGAAAAGTAATTGACTACTCTAAATTTATTTTTTTTAAATTTGGCTTCTGCTAGGGTCAGAGAATCATAGAATAATACAGTGCAAAAAAGGCCCTTCAGCCCATCGAGTCTGCACCGACACATGAAAAACACCTGACCTGTCTCCTAATCCCACTTGCCAGCACTTGGCCCATAACCTTGAATGTTACAACATGCCAAGTGCACATCCAGATACTTTTTAAAGGATGTGAGGCAACCAGCCGCTTCTACGACCCTCCCAGGCAGTGCATACCAACCGTCACAACCCTCTGGGTAAAAACGTTTTCCTCAAAACCCCCTGAACCTCCTGTCCCTCACCTTGATCTTGTGCCTCCTCGTAACTGACCCTTCAACTAAAGGGAACTGCTGCTCCACACCCACCCTGCCCATGCCCCTCATAATCTTGTACAGCTTGATCAGAACGCCCCTCAGTCTTCTCTGCTCCAGCGAAAACAGCCTAAGCCTACCCAAACTCTCTTCATAACTTAAATGTTCCATCCCAGGCAACATCCTGGTGAATCACCTCTGCACCCGTTCCAGTTTAATCGCATCCTTCCTATAATGTGACGACAGGAACTGCACGCAGTACTCCAGCTGTGGCTTCACTACAGTTCTATACTACTCCAAATGACCTCCTTCCTTTTGTAATCCATGCCCCAATTAATATATGCAAGTACCCCATATACCTTTTCCCCACCCTATTAACTTGCCCTTCTGCCTTCAGAAATCTATGGAAAAATACTCCAAGATCCCTTTGTTCCTCAAAACGTCTCAGTGTCAGACCATTCATTGAAGACTTCCTTGTCACATTTCTCCTTCCAAAGTCTATCCCCTCACACTTTTCAGAGTTAAATTCCATCTGCCACTTTTCAGTCCATTTGACCATCCCGTCTAATATGTTCCTCTAACCCAAGATACTCAACCTCACTGTTAGTCACTCAGCTCCTGACCTTGGTTCAAACATGGACAAAAGAGCTGAATCCAGAGGTGAGGTGAGAGTCACTGCCCTTGACATCAAGGCAGCATTTGACCTAGTATGGCATCAAGGAGCCTAGCTAAACTGGAGTCAATGGGAATCAGGGAGAAGTTCTCCACTGGTTGGAATCATACCTGGCAGAAAGGAAGATGGTTGTGGCGGTCGGAGGTCAATCATCCCAGCTCCAGGTCATCACTGCAGAAGTTCCTCAGGGTAGTGACCTGGGCCCAGCCATCTTCAGCTGCTTCATCTACGACCCCCCTTCTATCATAAGGTCAGAAGTGAGGATGCTCGCAGGTGACAGCTGACTGTTCAGCACCATTCGCAACTCTTCAGATAATGAAGCAGTCCATGTCCAAATGCAGCAATGCAACCCAGGCTTGGGTTGACAAATGCCAAGTTAACATTCGTGCCAGACACGTGCCAGGCAATGACCATATTTTACAAGAGAGGATCTAACCATCACCCCTTGATATTCAATGGCATTACCATCGCCGAAAACCCTACAATCAACTTCCTGAGGGCTACCATTGATCAGAAACTGAACTGGACTGCCCACATTAATACTGCGGCTACCAGAGAAGGTCAGGGGCTAGGAATCTATACTGAGTAACTCAGCTCCTGACCCCCCAAAGACTAGCCACCTTTTTACAAGGCACAAAACAGGAGTGTAATGGAATACTCTTCACTTGTCTGGATAGAGTACAATTCCAACAATACCCAAGAAGCTTAACACCATCCAACACAAAGCAGCCCACTTGATTGCTACTCTTTCCACAAACCCTCCACCACCGGCGACCAGTGGCAGCCATGTGTACCATCTACAGGACACACTGCAGGAACTCGTTAAGGCTTCTTAGGCAGCATCTTGCAGACCCACCCATCTAGAAGGACAAGACCAGCAGATTCCTGGGAACCCCAACCCCTGGAGGTTCCCCTCCAAGTCACTCACCATCCTGACTTAGAAATATATCACCGTTCCTTCACTGTCGTTGGATCAAAACCTGGAACTCCTCCATAACAGCACAGTGGGTATACCTACACCTCAGGTACTGCAGCGGTTAAAGAAGGCAACTCACAACCACTTTCTGAAGGGGAACTTGGGATGGGCAATAAATGCTGTCCTAACCAGCGATGCCCACATCCCATAAATTAATATTTAAAAAATGCCCAATCTCTACAATTGACCTCAGGTAGTGCGTTTTGGTAATTACTTTTGACCTTTGTGTGAATGTTGGCTGATTCTGTTCTCTCAGGGCTAGAGTTTTCTGCCTGTGATATCATACCATACATATTATTTCCAGCAATTACATCATCAGACATAGGAACCCCAGCTGAATTTTATTTTTGCTATTCTCTAACAATTTTGAGGCAATTGTAGCATCCAACAAAATGGAGGTTTTGAACGTCGCTAAGGGGCGAGATTCTCCACAAATGCGGAGAATCGTAAAGGCTGCCGTGGGGCAGGCCGTGGAGCAGGCCGTGACCCACAGCAGCCTTCACGGCCACTTCCGGGGCCGATTCTCCCCCCCGGGCGGGGCTAGGAGCACGGCCCCGTGCGTCACGGCGGCGCAGCCTTGACGACGGTCGTCAAGGCCGCACGTCAAGTGTCACGCCAGCTGACGCAGCCGATGACGTCGACCACGCATGCGCAGGTTGGTCAACACCAACCCGCGCATGCGCAGTTGCCATCTTTTCCCTCAGCCGCCCCTTGATCTTACGGGACGGCGGAGGGAAAAGAGTGCGTCCGTTATGGATGCACGGCCCCCCTTGGCACGGCCGTGGTACTGCAGTGCCAATCGGGCCCCCAGATGCCCCAAACAGGCATCTGCCGCCCGTTTCACGACGGCAGCGAACAGGTGTGTTTGCTGCCGTGTTGAAACGGGCGTGAAGGGCCAGCCGTTCGGCCCATCGGCCTCGGAGAATCGCTGCTCGCCGTAAAAAACGGCGAGCGGCGATTCGTGGCGTGGGTCGGGCATGGGGGGGAGAATAGCAGGAGGGCGTGAAAAATGTCGGGAGGCCCTCCCGCTATTCTCCCACCCGGCGTGGGGGGGCGGAGAATCGCGCCCAAGGAATACGAAAGAAACATATCTCTGAGGACATATGATTTTATTCCTGATCATTAAAAATTGCAAAAGTCTGAATGTATTCATTTAAGCACTGCACTGCCTGCTAAAGCCAATGTAATAAGTGCCTTTTGCCGGAGTTTTCATCAAGGTGTCAAAGTCACCTGGTAATGTTGTTTCAGAACCTTTTTCAACTCCGCTTTTTGGGTTCAAACATTTTTTGGCACTCAGTGTGACAAGTGATTTTAGGTGTGAAAACCACCTCATCAAGTGCTAGTGCTCAAGCTTGCTACAGTTGTACAGGACTTTGGTGAGTCAACATCGAGAATAGTAAGCGGGATTTCCTACGCGCAACCACGGCATTTTTCGTGACGGTGGAAGCAGCCCACCATTGGCCGGCGGCAAGATCTCCTGATGCTGCAGCTGTCAACCCGGTTTCCCTTTCTGTGTACTTCCTGCCACCAGGAATCCCGCTGTGTGGGGGGGGGGGGGGGGGGGGGGGGGGGTTCGCCATTGGTGGGACTGGAAGATATTGCCAGCAAGAACAGCCAGAAAATTCCAGCCATACTGTGTAGTTTTAGACTCCATATTTAAGAAAGGATATACTTTGCATTGGTATCGCAAACGTTCACTAATTTCACCTCTGAGACGAGGGAGTTGTCCTGTGATGAGGGGCTGAGTAAATTGGGCCTTTGTTCTCAGGAGTTTAGGAAAACGAGAGATGATTTCATTGAAACCTACAAAATTCTGAAGGGACTTGCTGAGCGACTGTCTCTGTTGGTCAGGGAATCTAAAACATGAGGGCACAGTCTCAGGGCCCGATACTCCCAAAACATTTCTTAATTCATTTGTAGTGGGTTTTTAAGGGATTGTCCCATTGGCTCTGCTGTCGACTGCCCCACTGCTTTTCAATGATACTTGGGGCGCGATCTTTCAGCCTCGTTACACTCGTGCTCTCACTCAAGCATAACGAGCCAGTAAATAGCGGGATAGGCCAAAAACGGGAACTGCACCAGGCGCTAAACAGTTTGCGATGCAACCAGCCCGCTCCCGTAGATTTCGGATCTCGCCGTAGCGTGGCAAGTACCCAATTATCACAATTTGAGCCCCATTTCCATACAATTAACGAGAGCCACCCGTCATCAAACGGCCTCCTGTCATTTACTAGCCGTCCCAGCAAGTGGTCACGCAGGCGCCCATTAGTACTCCTTTTTAAAAACGTAAACCTGGTGGAAGGGCTTCTATAGGGATCCAAAGAGGGGAACAGCAATCTTTGCTCACAGGCAAAGAGACTGGGGGCGCTGGGCTTGACACCCGAGTGCTCGGCGAGGTTTGGGGGAACCATCCTCAGGGGTGGGCCGCCATGGGGGCTGAGGGGGTGGCACTGGAGGTGCAACTGGAGGGCCATTCGCTATTAGCACCACCATGCCAACCCTTGGATCTCAACCCCATTCCTGGAGCAACCCCTGTCTCTGCCCGTCTGCCTCACCGACTGCTGAGGCCTCTGGCTGTGCGGCTGAAGGCAATCGCTGATAGGGTATTGACAATCGTGGTTAGGTGAACACTTGGCATATGCCAACTGGGTTCCTGTGGGTAGGCAGGCCATATAGCATGTGGCAGTCATTGCCTAGCATTCCGATTGCGCCTTGATGCCCGGGCACTGTGTGGGTTTCAACACCACACACGCAGCAGCCAACGTCCGAACACCTAGGGGATGGGATGCAGCTCCCGGGACATGACCATGGCCGGAGGGTGGGTGGGTACCACGGGGAGGGGCGGTTGCCTGGAGAGACAGACAAAGGGTCCGGGGGTCAGCCCGCATTGCGGAAGAATGTGACAGAGGCATTTAATTAAACAGAGTTGTTTAATGTGCTGTACAATACCCTATTTAATTAGTACTGCCACCCCCCCCATCCCCACCCCCTCCCCAACCCCTACCCCAGTGCCCTCAGCTCGATGTGCCTGGTCCTCCTGGCTCTACCACATGTCTTGGTGTCTCGGCAGGATACACGGCCAGCTGCCTCACTCGTCCTGTGGCCTTTGATTCCTCTGGTAAGCGTCCTCTGGGGGCTCTGGGGCCAGAGGGCCCCGGCTCACTTGTTGGCGGCACATGCCGCTCTGTCCCGTGTGCTGACCCGGAAACTTGGCCTTATCAGAGATGTGGAACTCAGGAGTGCAGGTCTCCGTCACCACCCCATGGGATGGGCCCAGGTTGGCATTCAACACCCCCTCCTCCCGGTCGGTGCCCATAGGGTTCACCTTGGAATGGAGGGGCAGCTGGTTCCGGCTCCAACTGCCCCTGCATTATCTGGCTCTGCCAGCCCTGGTGGTTCCCCATAGTCCACATCATCGTGTTGATGACCTCAGCAATGCTCCTCAGTTACTGGGACACATCCCCCAATTACCAGGCCATGCTCTGCAGTGCCTCATCCATGCCCACCAGCAACTGGGACAAGCTCTGCAGTACCTCGGCCATTCCCATGTGAGAGCGGGACATGTTCCGCAGAACCCCATCAAGGTCGGATGACTGGGTGACATCCCCCCAGTGAGACAGACATGCTGCCAAGACCCTCAACCATGGCTGTCTCTGATTGCGCGATGCCTTGGACACCTTAACTCATGGTGCCGACGTCGTGCACCAGGCTCTCCATTACGTTCGCCATCCTAGCTGTGTTGGTCGCCATGTCACTCATTGCCGGCGCCATCTCCTGTACCCATGGCCTCTGGGACTCCTCCAATTGGCTATGGATCTGCTGCAGTGATGCCGACATCTCCCTCTGAACGTCCAGGTTGGTCCCTATCGTCCACATCAGCCCCAGAGACTCAGCATCAGGTTGGGACCTAGCTGGGCCCAGGGATCCAGCAGACCCCCAACTGCTTTCTCACCTGGGGTTTCTGCCTCCACCAGATGTACATCAGCAGCAGTGAAGCCTGACCACTAACATTTCCTACTGAGGTGTGTGTATTTGCGCTGGTGGAGGGTGGGGTGACAGCTGTGCCGCGACTATAACATTTGTGTTCTCGGAGCTCTCCTCTGAGGTGTTCTCCTCGGAATCAGGAGAGGGGCCGCCCGGATGGGCCGGCACCGTCGGCTGCTGGACCTGCGGGAGAATGGACATGTAGGGCTGGATTCTCCACACCCGATGCCAAAATCGTGGCAGGCGGCGGGGCGGAGAATCCATTTCCCCGTGGAGAATCGGCACCCGCACGCGATTCTCCCACCCCCCCCCCCCCCCCCAAACCGGCACAGCGTGATTCACGGCTGGCCGCTGGGAGAATTGCTGCTCGCCGCTTGTAACGGGCGAGGGGCGATTCTCCGGCCCGAATGGGCCGAGCAGCCTGCCCAACATGACAGGTTCCCGCCGCCGCCGTCCACACTTGGTCGGTGCTGGCGGGAACAACGCGGAAATGCTGGGGGGGGGGGGGGGGGAGGGGGGCGGCCTGTGGGAGGGGAGGGGCGTTCTTGCACCAGGGGGGACCTCAAAAGGGGTCTGGCCCGTGATTGGTGCCCAATGATCGGTGGGCCGGCCTCTCTGAAGGAGGACCTCCTTTCCTCCGCCGCCCCACAAGATCCATCCGACATCTTCTTGCGGGGCGGCCGCGGGGAGGACGGCAACCGCGCATGTGCGGGTTGGTGCCGGCCAACCTGCGCTTGTGCGGGTGACATCATTTAAATTTACGCGCGCCAAGGCCCGGCGCACGTAAATGACGTGGCGCTGCTCCTAGCCCCCCGGGAACGGGAGAATAGGGGGCTGGGAGCGGCCTCCAACGCCGGAGTGAGACACTCCGGTTTTCACTCCGACATCGGGACTTAATCTCCCGATGGGAGAATTGCGCCCAGTGTCTAAGTGTCATTAAATAGTGGTGGGGAACTCGCCGGCTGAGCCAGCATGAAACTCCCTAAAAAAACCCACCACAAGTTAACTTACAAATTATTTGGGAGAATCACACCGATAATATCCAGAATCAAAAGCTTGTTTCAGTAATGGTGACCATGAAACTATCATCGATTGTTGGTAAAAAGTCATCAGACTGATGTCCTGGAGGGAAGGGAATCTGTCATCCCTATCTGGTCTGGCCTGCATGTGACTCTAGACTCACAACAATGTGGTCAACCCTTAACTGCCCTCTGGAATGGCCCAACAAGCCATTCAGCCAAAAGCAATTAGGAATGGACAACAAATGCTGGCCTTGCCGGCAGTGCCCACGTTCCATGAGAGAATATAAAAAAATGTTAACGCATATCTACATGACAATACAGCATCGATACATTTAACACTGCCGTGTCATAATTTTCCCAACTCTTCAGCAGTAGGGCTTACAAAACCTGCACCAGACCATTAAAGTAGAGAGGGAAGAAAGTTCAGATTTGATGTGGGGCTGATGAACAGAAGAGGTATGTGTAGGGCTGTGAACCAAGGCCTTCCAAATCTGCAAAAAGGCCACACAAAAACAATGCAGGGTCAGGAAGAAGAGGAAGTCCATTTTTTGTATTGAAAAACTTCAAGATTTCAGCTTTCCCAACCTCTTTCCCACCTCCATCAAGAGATTAAAATCCAGCCCAACATTTCTGTTCTGAGACCTCTTATCAGAAATCAGAGTTAAAAAAGAAAGGCAAAGAGGGAATATGAAATGAAAAAAATTTTGATCCCTCTGTCCATGCAAACTACCACGCAGCTCCAACTTTTCCTCTCCAAAGTCCTTGAATGTGTTGTCACCTCTCAAATTTTTGTCCATTTTCCAAGCATAGCTTGGCAAAATGCAAAAGCAGGACATTGGGAAACCTTTATAATAGAGGTTTAGGATAAAGACAACAGAAATAATTCATTTTAGCTTTAAAAATCAAGGTGCAGTATCCGTTTTGGTGGAGCTAAGGAACAACAAGAGGAAAAGAAATAGTGGCGGGCAAAGTTTATGGGGCCCCTAACAGTAGTTATAGTGTCAGGGTATAAATCAGAAAATTAGAGGTTCATGAAACATGAGTAATGAGTTAATTATGGGAACTTTAATCTTTTTGTGGACTGGGTAAGCCTAAATTGAAGTAAAAACATGGAGAACAAATTCATAGAATGCATTCAAGATAGTTTTCTTGATCCATAAGTCAAGGAGCCAATTAGGGAGCTGGCTGTTTTTCTATTTTGCAATGCGAAAGGGTTAATTCATAATTTTGTAGAAAAAGAACCTCCAGGTAAGAGAGATTGTGTTGTGATAAAGTTTTATACTGAGTTTGAATGTGATTTGGCTAAATCTCAAAATAGAGTTTTAGATCTGAACAAAGCAAAGTATGTAGATTTGAGGGGCAAATTGGTTAATAGGGATTGGGAAACTAGATGGAAAAATATGACTGCACATTAACAATGGCAAACATTTAAAGAAATAATTAGTATTTTGCAACAAATATACATCTCTTAAAGAATAAAAAAAGGGAAAAATTGTGCAAAGGTGGCTGCCAAGAGAGATTAAGGGCGGTGTTCGATGAAAAGAAAAGGTTTAAATTCTTGCCCAAAAAAAAGCAAACCTGAGGATTGGGAGGATTTTAGAATTCAATCAAGAAACAAATTGAATACGAGACGAAAAGACTTAAAAAAAGATTAGAACATTCCATTGTTCCATAAAAAGGAAGAGATTAGCAAAATTAAGAGTGGGTGCCTTAGAGGGAACAACAACAACAGTAAAAATGTATATAGCACCTTTAATAAAGCAGCCCAACTCGCATCACAGAAGCATCAAACAAAATTTGACACAGCCACAGAAGGAGACATTCAGGCACCTAAAACCTAGTCAAAGAAATAGGTTTTAAAGAGTTTCTTAAAGTAGTAAAGAGATGTGGAGAGGTGTAAAGAAGAAATCCCAATGGTGCCAATGGTGGAGAGGTTAAAACAAGAGGCGTTCGAAAGAGCAAAATTGGAACCCAATAGACATCTCCGTGTTGTAGGGCTGGAGGAGGTTATCGCAATAAGGAAGAGGTTATGGATGGATTTGCAAAGAAAGATGGGAAATTTTAAATCTAGACATTGGGCATGATTTTACTAAATGGGAACTGAAATGGCCCAGCAAACCACTCAGTTCAAGGGCAATCAGGGATGGTCAACAAATGCTGACCTTGCCAGCGACGGCCACATCCAATGAAAGAAAAAAATGGCAAGCAAAAAGACCTAAAGGAATTTCCTTTATGGTATATCATGTGTACAGAGACTAAACTAATGAATGGACTGTTCAGCACCGAGCTTCTTTACACAGTGATCAACATTTGGAATGGTCTTTATGGGAGTGGGGCAAAATCCTAAGATTAATAAAATATATTTATTTGTGTTCGGTAATAGACTAATTTTTTCCCTCTGGGCAGATGAGGTACAATGGGCTAAATATCTCTGCAATCTATATTTATTTTGTCATTTTTGAACTGCTATCCCAACATCAATCAGCTAATTCATTACACACCTGAAATCAGTTCTTGAGAGCTTTGCTTGTATTTATTGGAAGGGAAATTGATCTTTGGCATTAGCGAAATAGGAGCAATGGCAAATCAGCATCTCATTTTCCATCATGCCTGATTTTCTTTTGCACTGTCTTCAACAATTAAAACAGACTGCTGTTTTATTGTTGGCCACTTTGCATTTCTAAAAAATTTCACCTCCATTATCTTTCCTCAGTTGTACATGATCTGATTTGTTTTCCCATATTCTTAACCTACCTTGATTCTCTTAAGTAAAGTCCGCATCAAACATTTCAGACAAGAAATTCAGATTCAGCAGTTTATTGATGCATGTTATTCAAACTCATTCCATTTTTTTTTGCTTTATAATCTATACAAGAGTTTATGTTTGTGTTATGATCCCAGCAGATGTTAATACTGGACAGTCAGGTCCCAGATGGGAACCTAGCTCAAAGGACCATTGCCGGTATTCTCCGTCAGCTGACTCCAAAATCGGAAAAGCCGATTGGGCGGAGAATCAGCTGTGAGGCCAAAATCATGGCCAACACTGGGTGCCCACCAGAATGCCATGCTCCGGTGCCTCAACAGCAGCACCAATGTGTTCCACTCCACACGTTCAGTAAGTGCATATCATTAGCGGCCTGACCCAGTCTTCTCCGAGGCCTCCGCAAAGCTCCATCTCCGCCAGGAGGAATTACCGACAGCGAGGTTCACTTGTGACTTCAAAAATCGGGAAACTGACTGCTGGGGGGTACAGTAGTAACTAACATCGCCACAGTATGCTGACAGTTGGGCTGCTGGCCAGGGAGGCTTCTGCCAGGACCAGGGTGGGTAGGAGGGGACAACCAGGAGGTGTGTCATGGGGTTGGGGTGGACAGTCACGGACCACCATCCATGCGGCTCTGCACGCCGCTGACTGTCCATTGTGAACTTAGTGCCAAGGGTCGTATGGGTGTCCCCCCAGGTCACCCCCTGGGTACTCTCTAGCCCCAGCCAACCAATCAATGGGATGGGCGTGCTCTGGCGTAACCAGTGCCATCTTGTTGGCTGGGATGAGTGTATGTCGAGGAGAAGAGTACTCGCATGCGGCTGTAGTTTGTCAGCCTCTTGAGTGGCAATCCCGATCCCAGCGAATCCAACACCATTTTTTATTGGAATCAGTGTTGTTCTACGTAGTGCTGGTGCTAGCCTATTAATGGTTCTGAATTGTTCTGGAACTGACGCCAATTTTGCTGTTGTAGAAGTCCACCAATTCTGTCCCGGTGTCAGCACTTAGTCTCTGAAACAGAGAATCCTGCCGCATGGCCGCAATTTGGCAGCCCCATGAGCGCATATCCCATAATGGTTGCATAATCAGACATGTGACCAGAAATGGGGGGCGGGTTTCACCGATAATGTGGCGAGGTGTTGACACCATCGTAAATGCCGGAGCCCCTAGGAGCAGCGATCCTGCGCCGCACAGGGGGCCAGCACGGCACTGGAGCACTTCACACAGGTCCAGCTGCAAATACAGGCACCAGCACAGGCGGCGCGGGTCCGCGCATGCGTGCCATGGCCGGCGCGGGTCTGTACATGCGCACCAGAGCCGGAGCGGGTCCGCGCATGCGCGTGGGTTGCCTTCTCCACGCCGGTCCCCGCGCAACATGAGGCCCGGTGCGAAGGAACATAGGCCTCCCCGGAATTAGCCCGCCCGCCGATCGGTCGGCCCCGAGCACGGGCCTGACCATCGTGGAGGCCCCCCTCGGAGTCGGATCCCCCCTCCCCACACCAGGACGGCCCCCGCAGCCAGAACGCCGAGGTCCCGCCGGGTAGGACCACAAGCGAACGTCGCCGGCGGGACTCAGCCAAACACGGCGGGCATTTGGCCTATCAAGCGCGGAGAATTGCTGGGCCCCCAACCGGTGCTGCGGCCATCGACTGGCGCTGCGGCGACCGCACCGCCGCCGATTTTCCAGTCGCCAGAGAATCGCCGGCCCGGCATCAGAGCGGCGTCGCAGGATTCACGCCCCCCCCCCCCCCCACGGCGATTCTCCGGCCCGGCGCGGGCCAGAGAATCCCGCCCCTGATTTGCAACGGCGATGAAGGTGGCAGTATCAAGGAGGCTCTGGGGGTGTGGGGTCATCATCATCATCCATCATCATTTCCCCTTGTGTGTGGAGGAGGAGGCGTGACGTGATAACCTCAATGCTGGAGAGAGGGAGAGCCCTGATGCCCGCGAAATGCGTGGGTTGGCGGTGCCTGATGTTGGTGTTGTGGGGGTCCCAATCTCCATTGGGGGGAGAGGGGGCCTTAAATTTAACTTTGAGGTTGGGCCGCCCTTTTTCTGAATACCGGCTTTGCCGGCATTTTTAGGCACCGCTCCTCAATCCTCGCCAGTACTTTAAAATTGAACAGCTGTTAAATCAAGCAAGAAAAGGCAACGGTGAAACAAACACGTTACAAACAGCTTTTCTCACCTGATCCAGCACTGTGTGCAATTCCGTAATTTTTACTTTCTGTTTAGAGAAGTGGATGAACAGAGTCACGGGACTGCCAATTAACTTTTAACAAAATAATAAAATATTTATTAAACTCGAATACGCAACTAGTATTAGACTATAATAAACTACTCCCTCACACCCACTACACCTTTACAGGAATATACAGATTTATAAGGATTCTGTTGGTTACAAAATATCTTAAATTCAAATTTTCTCAATAAGTACACATTGCATTTAAACTAACAGGCGAAATGTGGTCAGACACATCACACTCTGAAACCAAGTGACAGATGCCATCCAATACAACTTCTGTGGATTTCTCTGGTCTCACTGGAACTCCGACTTCCACATGAGTGTTTCCAAACTTCACTATCGAAAAACATGCCTTGGAATCTTCTCCCCAACCAAGCTCTTTCTCAGATGCCTTCACCAAGGATCGACTTTCTGGATTTCAGACCCTCCTTTCAATATTCCACTGCTCTGGATTTCCATCTGCATTCAAGCTTCCTCACAGTCTTTCAGGTACCCAACCGTGCCAATACAACACTACTACTTCATGAGCTTAATAAGGTATCACCAACTTTAGGACTACTTCAGATGTCTGGCTTCTCGCAAGCCAACTTTGCCAGGTCTGTCCTCTCTGTTTTTTTACTGAGAGCCTCTCCCTGCCCCTTTCTTTAACTTCAAGGGACCTTGTTCGAAGTCCAGTTCTCTCTTTTTAGAAAATATTTTATTGAAGTATTTGTAATTTTCACAGTTTTAACACTTTAACATTTCTTAAACAACCGAGTGGGCCGGCACATGTAAAAAACATAAAAAAATAACATCCCCCTACTAACACAAAGTTCCCTGTCCTTGTCTTATACTACCATGCCTCTCATTTTCCACACCCCCCCCCCCCCCCCCCCCCCCCCCCCCACCCCCCTCCACTCTTGCTGCTGATGTTCAATTTTCCCTTAAGAAATCGATGAACGGCTGCCACCTCCGGGCAAACCCCTGAGTTGAACCTCTCAAGGCGAACTTAATCTTTTCCAGACTGAGAAACCCTGCCATGTCACTAACCCACATTCCTGACTTTGGAGTCTCCAAGTCCCTCCATCCCACCAAAATCCGTCTCCGGGCCACCAGGGAGGAGAAGGCCAGAACATCGGCCTCCCTACCCCTTCCGATACCCCAAATATTGCCAGTTCTGGCCTTGGAGTCACCCTCCCTTCCAGGACCTCTGACATGGCGTCCGCAAACCCCTGCCAGAATCCCCTCAACTTCGGGCACACCCAAAACATATGTACATGATTCGCTGGGCTTCCCCCACAGCGTCCGCACCTATCCTCCACTTCCTCGTATAAATATGTGTGCTCTCCGTACAGCAGCCATTTCATCAGCTGCTGTAGGAGGCCACGCATCTCTGTGTAATAAAGCCTTGATTACATTCTACTCTTGTCTCGTCATAATTGATAGTGCATCACTCGAAAACCTACTCATCTGGGCCACAGTCATATGAGCCCCATGGACCACCTTGAACTGGATCAGACTGGGGCCTGGCACACAACGAGGATGAATTGACTCTTCTCAAGGCCTTTTTCCATAGTCCGTCTTCCAACTCCCCTGCCACCTCTTCCTCCCACTTCCTCTTCACCTCCCCGATGGGAATCCCTTCCCACTCTATCAATTCCTTGAATATCTCCGAGATCCTCCCCTCCCCAACCCCCGTATTTGGCATTACCTTATCCTGTAGACCCTCAGGGGGACACGAGAAAGCTTGAAACCTTCCTCTGGACAAAATCCCGTACCTCTAGGTACCGAAACCCGTTCCCATCCGGCAACTCAAACTCCTCCACTAAAGCCTCCAGGCTCGGGAAACCCTGCTGAATGAAGAGATCCCCAAATCTCTCAATCACTGCCCGCTGCCACCTCCTAAAGTCCCCATCCAGCCCACCCCTCGGACCAAAATGGTGATTGTCACAGATCGCTGACCACACTGACGCGCCCTCCAATCCCATGTGCTGTCTCCATTGCCCCCCCACCCTCAGGGCTGCCACCACCACTGGGCTTGTGGAGTACCGGGCAGGCGAGAATGGCAGGGGCGCTGTTAATAAAGCCTCCAATTCGGGTTCCAGTTCTTTGTTGCTTTGACGTCAGCCTTCCTGGGACTTCTGTTTCTATCGAGAGACAGCGAGTAAAATGACCTAAGTGAATTGTTCATTTGGATAACTGGTGCAGACACAATGGGCCGAATGGTCTCCTTCTATCAATTCCATGTCCTCCATATGGCCTCCATCTGTGCTGGACAACTCTGATTCTGGTTTAAGCTAAGGAAGTTATAAGGGAGGAAGGTTAAGAGAAGAAATTACCATAGTACATAAAGTAAGTTGGGGGCGATTCTCCGAACCCCCCGCCGGCGTGTTTGGCGCAGCGCCGGCCACGGGCCGCTGGAATCGACACGACACGGCAGAGTCCCGCTGGCGCCATTCACCCCTGGTCGCTGTTGGCGGGAACTCTGCGGGAACGCTCAGGGGGATGACTTTTGGGGAGGGGTGGAGGGGGGCTCCTTCACCAGTGGGGCCTCCGATGGGGTCTGACCCGCGATCGGGGCCCACCAATCATGGGGCTGGCCTCCCACCCCCCCCCCCCCCAAGCCTACTTCCTGGCGCGGCCGGTCCCTGAACACCGACCCCATGTTGGGTCGGGGCCGGCGCGCATAAGAAGTTCGCCACAGATGCACAGGATGGCGCGGCCCAACTGCGCATGCGCAGGTTTGAGCTGCCCCAACTGTGCCTGCATGGGTTGGCGCGGCACCCATTTGGTGCCGCGTAAGGAGGCTGGAGCGGCATGAACCGCTCCAGTGCCATGCTGGCCCCCTGTGGGGACATGAATAGGTTGTATCCGGGCCCTGTTCGCGCCGTCGTGAAACGCGACGGCATTCACGACGGCGTGAACACTTGGCCTCAATATCGGAGAATCGCCCCCGTTGTTCTTCCAGTGTCTTGGGCTCATGTGTTTTATGTTGATCTTACTTTCTCAGATCCAAGCCTTTTCCTCGGCTCTGGTGAGACTGCTCTGTAATAGGAACTTTCATCCAGGTTTAGAGTATTAAAATATATGAAATGGGAGAAGGGGTAAACCATGTAACTTTTTGAGCCTGTTCTGTCATTCATGATTGAACTTCTACATTACTTCCACTTTTCAGCCCTTTTCCGATAAGGTTAAAAGTTTACGTACACATTTAAATGGTAAAATTCTTACCCCATTCTCTGTTGGTATAGGACAAACTTATGTATAAGCTGAGGCTTGAAACAAGTATTGTTTCAACTGGCAGCAAATGACAAAATCTCTTACTGCCTTGTGAACAGCACATTACATTTTTGTGTAGGCCTGTTGCTGATATCATGCCTCCAGGAAACTCTGCTTTACATTATATAAAAGCCAAAGGCTGAATTTGAGCCCTTTTCTACCACGCCTTGCCCCAAATTAAAGACTGATACTTCTATGTCTGATCTCATCTGCTGTGGATTGCTTTAGCAGTACTGTACATGATACTTTAGTCATTTAAAGTTTTATCTAAAAGCCACACCTCTTGGAAAAGTATTACCCAGGAAAAATGGGTAATAATCATGTCTGATGTTATTGAAGGCAAGATGTAATTGTAGAACAAATAGTATGTTGCATAGGAGAGGATCACAGATAGTTCATTGAGTTCTAACTTTCTGACCTATGACAAATGGAGTAGTTGGAGAGGATGTTAAGGAGGAGTTGCGGGGTGGGGGTTAACCTGCACTTCAGACAGGCTTAGAGGCTCTCCTTGCCTGTCTGGCTGTAGCAGCAGCTACAGACTGTCCCATAAAAGTACTCTCTCCTTTGCCACCCCCCTCCCTCACCCCTTCTCTCTCTTTCCCCTCCCCATCCCAATTCTCCTAAGCCCATTCACCCTCCAGGCCCACAAGCCTTCATGTCATCCCACTCATAATCACCTGTCCTCCAGCATATTGGACATCTGCCCATGATATCCATTCACTCTGCAAATGTCTGATTGGTCTCCCAATTTTATCAAATTTATTCCTTCTTGCTCCCACTTACCTTGGATACTCAACGAGACCTTGGTGTCCTCGTGCATCAGAGACTGAAAGTAAGCACGCAGGAACAGCAGGCAGTAAAGAAGGCAAATGGTATGTTGGCCTTCAAAGCGAGAGGATTTGAGTACAGGATTATTGATGTGTTACGGCAATTGTACAGGGAATTGGTGAGACCACACCTGGAGTATTGTGTGCAGTTTTGGTGTCCTTATTTGAGGAAGGGTGTGTTGTGGAGGGAGTGCAGCGAAGGTTTACTAGGCTGATTCCTGGGATGGTGTGACTGTCATATGAGGAGAGACTATGTCGGTTAGGATTATATTTATTGGAATTTAGAAGAGTGAGAAGGGATCTCATAGAAACTTACAAAATGCTAATAGGATTAGACAGGGCATGTTCCTGATGGTGAGGGAGTCCAGAACTAGGGGTTATAGTTTGAGGATAAGGGGTAAATCTTTTAGGACTAAGGTGAGGAGAAATTTCTTTACCTAGAGAGTGGTGAATCTGTGGAATTCAAGACCACAGAAAGTAGTTGAGGCCAAAACGTTCTGAAATTTCAAGAAGGAATTAGATAAAGCTCTTGGGGCTGAGGGATCAAGAGATATGGGGGAAGGTGGGATCAGGGTAATGAACGTGATCAGCCGTGCTCATACTGAATGACGGAGCAGGCTCGAAGGGCCAAATGGCCTCATCCTGCTTCTATTTTCTATGATTACCTGACATGCACTTCCTGTCAACTTTCCTTCCTCTCAAAATGGCAGGTGAACAAGAAGCCAACAGAAAAAAAATTAAAAGACATCTGCAAATAATTTTTGCAGGCCCTCAGAGACAGCCATTCTTCCCGAATTCCCATCTGAAAACCCAACTCCCCTATCCCTAGGTCTCTTTCCGGACTTCCGAATTCCCATCTGAAAACCCAACTCCCCTACCCCTAGATCTCTTAAGTACCTAGGCTTAAGTAAATTCAGAGGCCAAAGTTTTAAACTCATTCTTGGGGTTTTTCGATTGCTCCTTTTTAACGAGAACACAGCAGTTTGTTGTGCAGTTTCCACAGCTTTTTGAGGGGAGAGTTCAAGATCTCCACTTAATTTCTGCTTGACTTCACTGACGTTTTACGGTTATGAACTTGTTCTGTACTCATCCACTAGAGGGATTAGTTACTGTCCATCTACCCCATCACCCTTTAATCATTTAAAACACCTCCATTAGATCACTCCTTTATCTTCTATACTCAGGCGCGGGGGGGGGGGGGGGGGGGGGGCGCAGTGGTTAGCTCTGCTGCCTCACAGCGCCAGAGACCCAAATTCAATTCCGGCCCTGGGTGACTTTCTCTGTGGAGTTTGCACGTTCTCCCCGTATCTGCGTGGATTTCCTCCCGGTGCTACAGTTTCCTCCCACAGTCCAAAGATCTCAGGTTAGAGATTTGGCCATGATCAATGCACAGGGTTAGGGTGGGATAGTGGGTCTAAGTGGGGACTGCTGTTTCGGAGGGTTGGTGCAGACTCAATGGGTCGAATTACCTCCTTCTTTACTGTTGGGATTCTAAGGATTCTGTGAAAACAAACCTAGGGCTAGATTTCAGTCCACGGTCGGGATCCTGCAGTCGGGAACAATTCCATGTCCCAGCCCGCATGGAATGTTCCTGATGCCCCAATCCACTATCAAGACCATAAGACATAGGAGCAGAATTAGGCCACTCGGCCCATCGAGTCTGCTCCGCCATTCAATCATGGCTGATATATTCTCATCCCCATTCTGCAGCCTTCTCCCCATAACCACTGATCCCCTTATTAATCATGAACCTATCTATCTCTGTCTATGCTCAGTGAATTGGCCTCCACAGCCTTCTGCGGCAAAGAGTTCCACAGATTCACCACCCTCTGGCTGAAGAAATTCTTCCTCATCTCTGTTTTAAAGGATTGTCCCTTTAGTCTGAGATGGTGTCCTCTGGTTCTAGTTTTTCCTACAAGTGGAAACATCCTCTCCACGTCCACTCTATCCAGGCCTCACAGTATCCTGTAAGTTTCAATAAGATCCCCTCTCATCTGTCTAAACTCCAACAAGTACAGACCCAGAGTCCTCAACCGTTCCTCAGACGACAAGTTCTTCATTCCAGGGATCATTCTTGTGAACCTTCTCTGGACCCTTTCCAAGGCCAGCACATCCTTCCTTAGATACGGGGCCCAAAACTGCTCACAATACTCCAAATGGGGTCTGACCTGAGCCTCATACAGCCTCAGAAGCACATCCCTGGTCTTGTATTCTAGCCCTCTTGACATGAATGCTAACATTGCATTTGCTTTCTTAACTACTGACTGAACCTGCACATTAACCTGTTGCTCGTTATGCTTTCCTTAATTTGCTCTGTTTTAATTACCTTTGCTCAAGAGTCGCCAGGTATCTTTCTGATACCACCACAAGGTTCAAAACTGAATACTGATCAATGACTCGATACACCAGTTAGTAAGTTTGAAATCAATACACATTTATTTACACACACAGTCAATTATTACTCATGCGCAAACTCCACTCACTAAACTACAACGACTACTAAAGGCCTATACTTAGCTTCGGGTGCCCACTCAGTCAGAGGAACAATGGCCGTTGTCCGGTTCTGATACTGCTGGCTTCAAACTGGTACAGAATAGTATCTAGGAGCGCCTGTCTCGTAGCGTGCATTGACCTTAGACTTACTTGGCTGGTGCTTGGCAGGCCTCTCGTCGCTGAGAGCCAAATGCCAAGGTGAAGATGAAGAGTTCAAGAGTTCTTAAGAGAGCGCTCTGACCTTGGGGACTCTGTTTTATACCCCAAGGGGTTTTGTGCCCTTCTGGGCGGAACCTGGACTTGGTCCCAATTAATTGGACCATGTCCCAATCGTTTGTATCGATTCTCTCCAATAACGGGGTCGTTCCTCGATCGCTGGGCGGGCCCTAGGTAACCGTTGGCCTGCCTTTGTTTTAGTCTCCACTGGCGCCGGGGAGTCTGCCCTGGTACCGATTGTTTAAATGTTTCTCTTTTGTCCCCGGAGATGGCTCATTACTATGCTAATGGCTTATAGTTTCAATTCTGTCTGGGACCTGCAAGTTCCAATCCACAGGAAACCTTGCACCTGCTTGTTTTCCTAGTACTGTCCAATTTTCTCTGTACTCTTTGCGAATGTCCATTTTGGAATCGGGACGTGGCCACCCCAGGTGACTACACCCCCTCCTTGTGATCCTCAATGCGAAGCGTGAAGGATCACATTACTGCGATGTCTTCGTTCTCTGACCAAGCTGGGCACCCATGACTAGGCTCTACACTGACCTAAACTATGCAACATGTTTGTACCGAAACAATTCTACATACACACATCATCAAAAACTCTACGGGGCGCTATGGCATTAAGGCATGCATTACAAAATAAAAAAACTGGAACCTCTAACTATTCTCAATAAACTATCCTCAAACAAACAATTCAAAAATATCCTAACATTTAACTGTCCAAAATAGCAGCATTCAAATTTCTCTGGTTTGGCAGTCAAACACAGAGATTACACTTATTTATTGAAACAAACGAACACGCACAAAACAAAAAAAATGGATGCACTTTAATCCATGTCAAGGGGTTCGGGGGTCTGGTGGAAACTGAAAATAGGGGATCTAATTCTGTATACCGGGGTGCGAGAGCGGTAGGCTCTCCTTCGCCATTTCCTCATTCGAATGGTCTGCATGACACTGCAAAGTATCGCCGGTGCTAAAAGTGCTTCTACTACATATGAGAGGGAATACCAAGTGATAAACCTATCACACCAGGTTGGGGTGCTGTTGACCGTTACTGAGCTCTGAGTACTGTGGGGGAGTGAATCATTGACAGCCTGTAGGTTAGCGTTCGCACACAACCAAAGGGATCCTGCTAGTGTCCATATAACAAAGATGGAGGTCATCTTCATCTTTCCTTCTCTTCTCTTCTTTTCTTCTCTTCTTGTCTTCTTTGAGCTTCTGGAATCCTGTGAACACAAGCATAATATCTGTCATTATCTTGCTTAAGATCTCGTGTGTTTGTCTGTCTGTCATTTATTGCCAATTACCCTTTATAATTGGTCACCATCTGTGACTCCCTCATTTCTTTTAAAAACCGAATTTCTGGACAAGACATTCTAGAAAAATATATTGACACAGTGCGAGCCGTCTCGCAGCCTGTTCGATTTACCATCCCAATGTTTGAGGATGTAAATAGCATGAGGAAAGCAACCGAAGAGTCACTATGAAACAAACAAAACTTTTGAAATAAAAGTGCCAAAATGAGGTGCATATGGGCCGCGGTGGGTAAGAATTGGATGGAATCCTCGGGTCGGACGGGATGTGCTCTACCCGAGCTTAGCTGACCAGAGGGGCGGTCCTCAGGCAGGGCGGGGATAAGTGCCGTTTCTTCACTGCCTGAGTAACCGGCAAGAACGGGCACGAATATAGTCATCGTGGTGGGTTGCAGTAATGCTTCTTCTACCTTCAAATCAGAAGAGCAGTTACGAACCGGTGTCTGGGCAAATTCTCAGAGGTTTCTGCTGATAAGCTAGTCGGTTTTCCGTGGACAAACTTGCTCGATTAACTGCCGGGGAGCATTAAAGGAGTGGTGGCGGGGGCTGTGAGAAGCTGTTTACAATCTAAACATTGAACACTTAACAAACAGGTACAAACAAACACGCAACAACCATCGTGCAGGTTCCATCAGAAAGGACACCGTATCTCTGTAGCGGTTCCTTTTTAAACCATCATGTGGACACCTCAGTTTTCAGTTGCGAACAGGGTCGCAAAGGGATTTGCGTGGTGGGAGTCAGACTCAATGTCATCATCTTCTCCTGGCTGCCATACTCTTGACTGTAGAAGTCGTGCCAAAGCTGTGTGGGGTGATTTGGGGTCCATCTCATCGTTCCTGATGAGCCGGAATGAATTGTCGCGGTGCCAGAATCGTGCGTCAAGTTTTGAACTGCTGGGGTTCAGTCCGTAATCGTTGGGCGGTGGGTCTGGGTCAGGGGCTTTGATGTATGTGATCTCAAAGGGATCACTTGAATTGTACTCGGAGTCGCTGGGAGTGGGGCCTGGTGCAGGGGGATAGTAACGTGGTGTACTGTGGCTGTCGTCACTGCTCTCGCAGTCGCTGTCGCTGCTGTCTGGGGGCGGGGAGAGGCGGAGTTGTGTGTCGGGGGCGGAGTCGAAGTTGAGTCTGAGGACGGGCTGGACTGGCTGGGGGAGGGTAGAAATGCGTCTCCTGTGGGCGGGGCGTGGGCATCTGCTGCTTCGAGCAGGATGTGGTGTGTGTGGTTGTTCTGCGAGCCATAAGCCTTGAGCTGGTTTATGTGAAACCACACAGACTTTCCATATGGGTATTTGATTTTGTAGACAGAGGGGCTGACTTTGTCCGAAATGGAGTACAGACCTGAGTGTTTTGATGAAAGGAATGTGCTCGGGTTGTATAGGGACCTGCAAGTTCCAATCCACAGGAAACCTGGTACCTGCTTGTTTTCCTAGTACTGTCCAATTTTCCCTGTACTCTTTGCGAATGTCCATTTTGGAATCGGGACGTGGCCACCCCGGGTGGCTACAAACCTTAAGAGAATCGTGAACAAGGATTCCCAAGTCCCTTTGTGCTTCTGATTCCCTAAGCATTTCCCCATTGAGAAAATAGTCTGTGCCTAAATTCCTCCTTCCAAAATGCATAACCTCACACTTTTCCACATTGTATTTCATTTGCCACTTCATTGCCCACTCTCCTATCTTGTCCAAGTCCTTCTGCAGCCCCCTTGCTTCCCCCCCAAGGCTAATCAATGGCAGGGAGCAGGCTTGCCTCTAGTTAAGGAAAACAGCTCCCGTGGTTGGAGGGTGAATCAGAAGCCCTACAGAACTGGCATATCAGCAATGTCATAGCCTGAGGTAGGTGCTGGGGATTCATGATGGCGAGAGAGAATGCACCTCAACATCAGAAAGAAAGATCAGCAATTTTCATATTTAGAAATGCCATGGTTGCCTGGCTGTGATTGTAGAAGGGAAATCCCTCCATGGGACAGCCAACAGCTGCACCTAGCGGCCACAACTGGTGCAAGTAGGGAGTGGGGGGGTCCTTTGTGGAATGAAGGGTGCGATGCTCCCCTCCCCCGTTTCTTGACATGAGCCTGTCCTGGTTGCCTCGCCATGGACCTGTCTGATAACTCTTGCCTGCATTACCAACTTAAAATCCCAATTGGCATGAAAAATGGGCCTGAATAAGCCTCAGAATTTATTCTAATTTCCATCAATTGGCTACTGATCACCTAGAGGCAGGTAGACCCTTATCCGGACTCTCCCACAAATGGCTCAGAGTTGAGGCAGTGATGCCGAATTATGAGTACACCTGCCTCTGAGTTGTATCGGCCCACTAACAGTAGTTACACAGTTGGACAGAACATTAAACAATAAATAACTGGAGCTTCTAACAAAGGCAATGAATAATTGGGGGAATTTAAGCTTCATGTAGACTGTGTGATGAACTCCGATACCTTAATTGGAAAATTGAGATCAGGAGTTCAGAGGCCAGGAACTACAGTTCACAGTGGACCACAGCCTCCCTACACAATGGGCAGATGGGGAAGGATTGCACATGCACATTAGTCTTTTTTTTATGTTCTTTAGCCACACACGTGCAGAAGAAAAAAGAACAAAGAACAAAGAAAATTACAGCACAGGAACAGGCCCTTCGGCCCTCCCAGCCTGCGCCGACCCAGATCCTTTATCTAAACCTGTCTCCTATTTTCCAAGGTCTACTTCCCTCTGTTCCCGCCCATTCATATATCTGTCTAGATGCCTCTTAAATGATGCTATCGTGCCTGCCTCTATCACCTCCGCTGGCAAAGCGTTCCAGGCACCCACGACCCTCTGCGTAAAAAACTTTCCACGCACATCTCCCTTAAACTTTCCTCCTCTCACCTTGAAATCATGACCCCTTGTAACTGACACCCCCACTCTTGGAAAAAGCTTGTTGATATCCACCCTGTCCATACCTCTCATAATTTTGTATACCTCAATCAGGTCCCCCCTCAACCTCCGTCTTTCCAACGAAAACAATCCTAATCTACTCAACCTTTCTTCATAGCTAGCACCCTCCATACCAGGCAACATCCTGGTGAACCTCCTCTGCACCCTCTCCAAAGCATCCACATCATTCTGGTAATGTGGCGACCAGAACTGCACGCAGTATTCCACATGTGGCCTAACCAAAGTCCTATACAACTGTAACATGACCTGCCTACTCTTGTACTCAATACCCCGTCCGATGAAGGCAAGCATGCTGTATGCCTTCTTGACCACTCTATCAACCTGCGTTGCCACCTTCAGGGTACAATGGACCTGAACTCCCAGATCTCTCTGTACATCAATTTTCCCCAGGACCCTTCCATTGATCATCTTGAATTTGATGTTCCAAAATGCATCACCTCACATTTGCCTGGATTGAACTCCATCTGCCATTTCTCTGCCCAACTCTCCAATCTATCTATATTTTGTTGTATTCTCTGACAGTCCTCCTCGCTATCTGCAACTCCACCAATCTTAGTATCATCTGCAAACTTGCTAATCAGACCACCTATACCTTCCTCCAGGTCATTTATGTAGATCTCAAACAACAGTGGTCCGAGCACGGATCCCTGTGGAACACCACTAGTCACCCTTCTCCATTTTGAGACACTCCCTTCCACCACTACTCTCTGTCTCCTGTTGCCCAGCCAGTTCTTTATCCATCTAGCTAGTACACCCTGAACCCCATACAACTTCACTTTTGCCATCAACCTGCCATGGGAAACCTTATCAAACGCCTTACTAAAGTCCATGTATATGACATCTACAGCCCTTCCCTCATCAATTAACTTTGTCACTTCCTCAAAGAATTCTATTAGGTTTGTAAGACATGACCTTCCTTGCACAAAACCATGCTGCCTATCACTGATAAGTCTATTTTCTTCCAGATGTGAATAGATCCTATCCCTCAGTATCTTGTCCAACAGTTTGCCTACCACTGACGTCAAGCTCACAGGTCTGTAATTCCCTGGATTTTCCCTGCTACCCTTCTTAAACAAAGGGACAACATTAGCTATTCTCCAGTCCTCCGGGACCTCACCCGTGCTCAAGGATGCTGCAAAGATATCTGTTAAGGCCCCAGCTATTTCGACCCTCACTTCCCTCAGTAACCTGGGATCGATCCCATCCGGTCCTGGGGACTTGTCCACCTTAATGTCTTTTAGAATACCCAAAACTTCCCCTTTCTGTATGACAACTTGACCTAGAGTATTTAAACATCCATCCTTAACCTCAACATCCGTCTTGTCCCTCTCCTTTGTGAATACTGATGGAAAGTACTCATTAAGAATCTCACCCATTTCCTCTGAGTCCACGCATAAATTCCCTCTCTTGTCTTTGAGTGGGCCAATCCTTTCCCTAGTTACCCTCTTGCTCCTTACATACGAATAAAAGGCTTTGGGATTTACCTTAACCCTGTTAGCCAAAGATATTTCATGACCCCTTTTAGCCCTTTTTATTGCGCGTTTGAGATTCGTCCTACTTTCCCGATATTCCTCCAAAGCTTCATCAGTTTTGAGTCGCCTCGATCTTACATATGCTTCCTTTTTCATCTTAGCTAGTCTCACAATTTCACCCGTCATCCATGGTTCCCTAATCTTGCCATTTCTATCTCTCATTTTCACAGGAACATGTCTGTCCTGCACTCTAATCAACCTTTCCTTAAAAGACTCCCACATTTCAAATGTGAATTTACCCTTAAACAGCTGCTGCCAATCCACAGTCCCTAGCTCCTGCCGAATTTTGTTATACTTCAATCGTAAAACATCACGAAAAGCAGGTCGGGTGTCCTGAAACCAGAGCACTGTTAGAGAGATTTCTCAAGGAGCAAGACACAGGAAGAGGGACTGGGACAGTTGCAAAACTAAGGGGGGATGGGAAAGGAAAAAGTACAAGAAGTGGTTAATGGGAACCAGAGCAGCAGGTCAGCATGTGAGGAGAAGGTAGAGGTTAATAGAATAATAATAATAATAATAATCTGTATTAGTGTCACAAGTACACAGCAATGACGTTCCTGTGAAAAGCCCCTAGTCGCCACACTCTGGCACCTGTTCGGGTACACAGACGGAGAATTCGGAATGTCCAATTCACCTAACAGTACAGCACGGGCTGGATTCTCCGTTCCTAAGTGCCAATGCCGACGTGGGACCTGTGGTGTTTCACAACCGGCAAATCGCCGTGAGCCCCTCACCGATTCTGGTACTGGTGAGGGGCTAACACCAGCGCCGCGTGAAACACCGGCGTATCATGTAGAAAACAACTAGAGAATGGCCAGGTCCCAGGCCATGCATGTACACGGCTGACGACCTGCAGCGGTAGCGCCGTACAACATGGCGCCGGCCGTGCGTGTAACCTAACCCACAAACTGCAACTGCTGGCCACCCCCACCAGTCCCCCCAGCCCTTGCAGAAGCACCCCTGGCCAGCGGCATGGAGCCTGACCGAGTGTGGCAGCGCTGGACACAGTCCACAGCCGTCACGCCAGCTTCCCGCATGGTTGGGATCACACGGGTCCCGCGCCGTCAGGAACTTGATCGATTGGGGCTGATGATGCGCCAATGCCATTAGAACAGTGCACAGTGCGCTCATGGTGACGCCAGTTTGGAGGGGATAGAGCATGGCGGACTGGTGTCAAACCGGCGCTGGCCCTGATTTCGGCATGAAAATCCATTCTCCGCCCAATCGCCGAACACAATTTCAGAGGCGGGCGACAGAGAAGCCAGCCCACATCTTTCAGGACTTGCAGTTATAAAGGGCCTTGGTGAGGCCACACCTTGAATATTGCTTGCAGTTTTAGTCTCATAGCTTGAGGAGGGACATTCTTGGTGTTGAGAGTGTCCAGCGAAGGTTCACCAGAATACTTCATGGACTGGCAGGATTGACATATGAAGAAAGACTGGATCGACTGGGCTTGTACTCACTGGAGTTTTGAAGAATGAGAGGGGATCTGATAGAAACATATAAAATCCTGATGGGACTGGGCAGGCTAGATGCGGGAAGAATGTTCCTGATGTTGGGGACGTCCAGAACTAGGGGTTGCAGCCTAAGAATAAAGGATAAGCCATTCAGCACTGAGATGAGGAAGAACTTCTCTCAGAGAATTGTGAACTTGTGGAATTCTATACCACAGAAATAATGAGGGCTTGTGAGAAGGGCACAACAGTAATCATGGGTGATTTTAACATGCATATTAACTGGATTAATCAAATTGGCAAGGGTAGCCTCAAGGGAAATTCCATAGAGTGCATGAGGGATTGTTTCTTCAAGTAATGTGTTATAGAGCCAACCAGGGAGCAGGGTATTTTAGATTTTGTTTTATGTAATGAAGAAGGGTTGATAAATCGGTGGGAGGAGGGGAGAGAAGATATGTGGATGGTCTAATTAATAAGTTTGCGGATGACATGAAGATTGGTCGAGTTGCTGATAGTGCCGAGGATTGTCAGAGGATACAACAGGATATAGATAGATTGGAGACTTGGGCACAGAAATGGCAGATGGAGTTTAATCCAGACAATTGCGAGGTGATGTATTTTGGAGGCTCAAATCTAGGTATTAATGATACTGTAAATGGCAGGACCCTTAGGAACATTAACGTACAGAGGGCATGCGGATCCACAGTTCCCTAAATCTGGCAACACAGATGGCCAAGCTGATTAAGAAGGCATATTGCATGCTTGCCTTCATCAGCCGGGCCATTGAATACAGGAGTTGGGAAATCATGTTGCAGCTGCATAAAACTTTGGTTAGGCCGCATTTGGAGTATTGCGTGCAGTTCTGGCCACCACATTATCAGAAGGAAGTGGAAGCTTTGGAGAGAGTGCAAAGAAGGTTCACCAGGATGTCGCCTGGTCTCGAGGGTGTTGGCTATGAGGCGAGTAATAAGGCACGTTGAATAAACAAGGATTGTTTTCATTGGCAAGATGGAGGCTGAGGCGCGGCCTGATAGAGGTCTACAAAATTATGAGAGGCATAGACAGGGTAGATAGTCATGGGCTTTTTCCAAGGGTGGAGGTGTTAATTACAAGGGGGCACAGGTTCAAGGTGAGAGGGGGAAAGTTTAAGGCAGATGTACGGGGTAAGTTTTTCATGCAGAGAGTGGTGGGTGCCTGGAACATGCTGCCAAAGGATGTGGTGGAAGCAGGCACATTAGCAACATTTAAGAGGCATCTGGATGGATACATGAATAGGGAGGAAATAGAGGGCTATGGACCAAGTAAGGGGTAGAAGGTTTTTTATAAGTTAGGGCATCATGATTGGCACAGACTTGGACGGCCGGAGGGCTTGTTCCTGTGCCAAAATTTGGCAGATGGAGTTCAATGTGGATAAGTGTGAGGTTATCCATTTTGGCCAGAAAAATAGGCAAATTATTATCTAAATGGAAAGCAGATTCAAAATCTGTCTAGGCAGAGGGATCTGGGTGTCTTTGTTCATGAATTGCACAACGTCCATATGCAGATACAAAATGTAATAAGAAAGGCAAATACAGTAGTCCCCCATTATACCGCGGGTGTTGGGGTCCAAGACAGCCACCCGCGTTGCATCCGAGCCGCGGATATCCGCGGGTCTAAAAAAAAACTTACATCCATCACTTTTAGTGTTGCGCTTGTCGATGTTAAAGCGCGACATCGCCTGACCACTGACGGATGAAAAATTAGGGGGAAAAAACCCTGACTTCAACATAAAAAGGTTTGTGAGCTGTGTGAGTATAAACTCGGGTCATTTGGAATTAAGAAGCTCTGTTCCGGTTGGGAGTAAGGCAGGAAACAAAGCGACCGGTTTCCCGGTTGAAGGCAGACTGCCCCCTCCGAAAGTTAGAGTTCGAACTTTTACAGCAAAAGACAGGCTCCGTTCTGCCAACTGCACGACTCGCTGAGGGGCGGCAATAAACCCACGCGTGTGGCCTCTCTCTCTCCCTCTCCCGCCTGCTGCAGTGTGCTGTCAGATCGGGTAAAACAAGGGCACATTCCTCTCCTTGCTGGATACGGAATCTTCAAACAACCTGCAGGCCGGTCCTGGCCTGGGGACAATGGGAAAAGGGACTGACATTCAGCACAGGGCATGGACACTGCATTTTACCCCATCACTCTCTTTCGCCACCTTTAGCCACCTTTTTTGTGAAAAAAGTTGGGGTCCATAAGCACCCCCGCCGTATATCGCGAACCGCGGTATTGCGGGGCGCGGTATAACGGGGGACTACTGTAGAATGTTAGCGTTTATTGCAAAGTGACTGGAGTATAAAAGTAGAGAAGTATTGTTGCAATAGTATAGGGTATTAGTGAGACCACATTTGGAGTATTGTGTCCAGTTTTGGTCTCCTTATTTGAGGAAGGATGTGGTGGCATTGGAAGCAGTTCAGAGGCGGTTCGCCAGATTGATTCCGGGAATGAAGGGGTTGATGTATGAGGAGAAATTAAACAGTTTGGGTTTATACTCGCTGGAGTTTAAAAGGATGAGAGGGGATCTGATCTAGGTATATAAAATACTAAAAGTAAATATATAAAGTAAATGAAGACCAATTTTTCCCCCTTGTGGGGCAATCTAGAACAAGAGGTCACAGATATAGGTTGGTTCATATGTACTTACCCGTACTTACCCGGAATATTAAAGTATAAGAAATATATGGTTAATTGTTATATCTTTCCAAATTTGGATATGTCTGTACAGATATAGCTGGGGTGAAGAAATAGTGAATATTTAAATAATTTTCATGTGTTTGGATTGAGATCTTTCCAACATTTTTGTCTGGTGTTTAAAACTGAGATGAGGAGGTACTACTTCTCGTAAAGGGTGGTGAATTTGTGGAACTCGCTGCCCCATAGTGAGGTAGAGTCTGAGTCATTAAATGGTTTCAAGAGGGAGATAGGGGGTTAATGGGATATGGGGAACAGGTAGGGAAGTGGTTTTGAGACCAGGAAGTGATCAGCCATGAGATGATTGAATGGCGGAGCATCCTCGAAGGGCTGACTTACCTACTTCTGCTCCTAATTCCTATATTCCTATGTTGTAAGACAGTACCAGGAAAGGGATAAGGGCAAAGATCAGAAACAGATCCTGTTAAGTAAAGTTGAGAGAAAGGAGCAGAGGAAAAGGCTCAGAGTTCAAGAAAGAGCTGCGGGGGAGGGGGGGATCTGAAGCAAAATGGGCTCGAGAGAACCACGAGAAGGTCAGAGTTGCGTTGGTGACTCCTTACTGTGGGCATTTGAAGAAGTGGTATTCTGCTTGAGACAGTCACAGATCTGAAAGTGTGTTTGGAAGGTGAAGTTTGAGTGTAAGCGGAGATCCAGGAGAAAATAATCTCAGACGGTAAAATTGAAACCATTGGGGTGAATCCTGGTTAAAGCCATCTGACTGAGAGCGATGTGTAAGAGAGAATTTCTGGGCGAATTTCAAATGTGGAGATTGGAAAATCTTGTGAGGAAGACAGAATTTCTGTGAGACCAGTTGGCTCAAGGCAAGTAAATAGTCTGAGTGGGTTGTTGAGAAATCCATAGAATCTGCTTTAGTCGCATTTGTCATTTACTTTGGAGTGAGGTATGTCTGTCAACAGTTCACCAGTTGGTTCATATGTACTACGTACTTAACCGGAATATTAAAGTATAAGATAGACATGGGGCGGGATTCTCCCCTACCCGGCGGGGCGGGGTGTCCCGGCGGGATGGAGTGGTGTGAACCACCCCGGCGTCGGGCCGCCCCAAAGGTGCGGATTTCTCCACACCTTTAGGGGCCAAGCCCTAACCTTGTGGGGCTAGGCCCGCGCCGGAGTGGTTGGCGCCCCGCCGGCCGGGGGTAACGGCCTTTGGCGCCATGCCAGCCGGGACCGAAGGGACTTCGCCGGCCAGTGGAAGTCCACGCATGCGCCGGAGCGTCACCGGCTGCTGACGTCATCCCTGCGCATGCGCAGGGGAGGGGGTCACTTCCACCTCCGCCATCAGGAAGACTATGGCGAACGCGGAAAGAAAAGAGTGCCCCCACGGCATAGGCCCGCCGGCCGATTGGTGGGCCCCGATCGCGGGTCAGGCCACCGTGGGGGCACACCCCGGGGCCAGATCGCCCCGCGCCCCCCCCCCCCCCCCCCCCCAGGACCCCGGAGCCCGCCCGCCCGGTAAAAGATCCTCTGGGAAATAATGATCATAATGCCATTTAGTTCCATGCTAAGTTTGAATCACAAACCATGGGCGCGATTCTCCGCTGCCCAGGCCGGGTGGGAGAATCGCAGGAGGGCCGCTCTGGCACCCCCCACGATTCTCCCACCCCCCACCCCCAAAATGGCGTGTTGTGTTTTGTGACACGCTGCTTGGAGAATCGTGGGTCGCCGTTTTTGAAGGCGACCCGCGATTCTCCAGCCCGGATGGGCCGAGCGGCCTGCCATTCCCGACCTGTTCACGCCGGCGGCAACCACACCTGGTCGCTGCCGGCGTGAACACAGCGCAAAAGGTGAGTGTGGGGCCTGTGGGGGGCGGAGAGGGGATCGAGCACCACGGCCGTGCTCGGGAGGGGACTGGCCCGCGATCGGTGCCCACCGATCGTCGGGCCGGCGTCTCCAAGTGACGCACTCTTTCCCCTCCGCTGCCCCGCAAGATCAAGCCGCCACGTCTTGCGGGGCAGCGGAGGGGAAGACGGCAACCGCGCATGCGCGGGTTGGTGCCGGCCAACCTGCGCATGCGCGGCTGACGTCATTAGGCGCCGCCGGCCGCGTCATTCTCGGCGCGCCGCCTTGACTCCAGCGTCAAGGCCCGCCGGCCAAGATTTACGGAACGCCGCTCCTAGCCCCCCGGGGCGGGGGGGGGGGGGGGGAGGATAGGGGCGAGGAGCGGCCTCCGCGCCGTCGTGAAACACTCCGGGTTTCACGACGGCGTCGGCTGTTGCGGAGAATTCCGCCCCATATTCTTAAACAAAGCCAATTACGTAGCTATGAGGGGAGAACCAGCTATGGTTAATTGAGTAAATAAGACTAAAAGTCATGGAGGTAAATGAACAGTGGGGAATGTTTAAAGAAACAATTCAAAACCTTCAACAAAAAAAACATTCCATTGAATAGCAAAAGGTCAGTGAAAAAGTCCCACCCATGAGTCACTCAGGAAGCTGAGGGTAGTATTAGATTAAAAGAAGAGGCTTACAATGTTGTAAGCGCTGGTTTAGCTCAGTGGGTTAGACAGCTGGTTTGTGATGTGGAACAAGGCCAGCAGCGCAGGTTCAATTCCTGTACCAGCTTACCCGAATAGGCGCCGGAATGTGGCGACTAGGGACTTTTCACCGTAACTTCATACTTGTGACAATAAAAGGTTATTATTATGTTGCAGACAACAGTAGCAAGTTTGAGGATTGGGTGTGCTTTAGAAACCAGCAGAGGGTCACCAAAACATTGGCGATAAGGGAATGTCAGTGAGATAAACTAGCTAGGAATATAAAAACAAATTGTAAGAGCATTTGGAATTGTAAAAAGAGCAAGAGAGTAGCTGAAGTAAACATAAATCTCTTCCAACAGAGGGAGGAAAAATTGTTACGTGGAATGAGGAAATAGCAGAGGCATTGAACAAATATTTTTTGTCTGTATTTACTGTAGAAGAGACAAGTTTCACACAAGAAACTTATAAATATTATATTAACTTGTAGAAAACAAGAAATGGGTGTAAATGGGACTTCTTTAAGCTGGTAGGCAATAAGGAGTGAAGTGCGGCAAGAATCAGTGCTGGGGCCTCAGCTATTTACAATCTATGGGCGCAATTTACCAGCTGCATCCCAATGGAATTGGGATGGGACGTAGCCAGTAGATCATGCGAAAGGCCTTTTCTGGGATTCCTGATTATCATTACGCCTCATGAGATCCCATTATGAGGGCAGCACGGTGGCCTAGTGGTTAGCACAACCGCCTCACGGCGCTGAGGTCCCAGGTTCGATCCCGGCTCTGGGTCACTGTCCGTGTGGAGTTTGCACATTCTCCCCGTGTCTGCGTGAGTTTCGCCCCCACAACCCAAAAATGTGCACATTAGGTGGATTGGCCACGCTAAATTGCCCCTTAATTGGAAAAAATAATTGGGTAATCTAAATTAAAAAAAAAAAAAAATGAGATCCCATTATGGGCTGCAGTGCCAAGGAGCCCAGGTGGTATTTTGCCCACGCTGGGGATTGGACCCAGGGTTGCCCTGCGCATATGAGGTGAGGTGCGGGGGACTCAAGGACCCCCCCCGCCCCCCCCAACATTTGGGGCCTTCAAGAGGTTCAAGGGCCACGACACCCTGATCTCTTTATGCACTGGCAAGTGGAGCTCCGCGGGGGCGGCGCTGCCTTTTTGATTGTAAGACCAGACGGATCCTGCCAATATAGCCGCAAGATCAGAGAATCCAGCCCACTATCTTTTTCACATCTTCTTGGCTTAATGACATCAAAGCCTGATGTCACTCTTTTTTTTTCTCTCTCTCTTTACTGGCCTCAGAGGCTGCCTGACCTGCTGAGTTTTCTACCAGCATTTTCTGTTTTTATTTCAGATTTCCAGTGTCTATAAGTATTTTGCTTTTGTCTTGGCAATGTAAGTGCTGCTTTACTATGATCTACAACATGGTGTTTCAAGAATCACCAAGGGAAAAATAGCAAAGAGAAAAAAAAATGTTGAGAGACCAAAAGGCATTTCAGACTCAGTAACTACATCTTGTGGGGAGTAATGATCTGTATCCTCTCATTCCTAGAGCTGGGATTTAATAACCTCATGGCACATCTTAAAAGAGGTGCTACCAAGTTCCTCTGTAATCTGTTCCACACCTGTTTGGGAGTATGTTCCTAATTTTCAATTTTCTCAAAACACAAAGCCCTTAAAAACACTCATTCTTCACTTTTTATTACATTCATCATCACCCTAAAAGTCTAAAATTTACCTGCAGCTCTGGCAGGAACAGAAGATGCTCTTTCAACTCCAATTTTCAGAAGTGCCTAAACAAACAAATTGCTGTGATGCCCATCTCAAAATGTTAAACCGCAATTGCTTATGGAGACCTTCAGTCATACATATCTTGGGACTGAGCTGATACAACTCTGGAAGAGTTTATTGAAAAGGTGCAATTGGAGCCACTGACATTTGGAGCGCTTTAACGGGACGCTGCTGGAGTCATTGGGTTCACAATGAAGTTGACCAATTTGAGCATTAATACAGAGGAGTGTGAGAATGGAAGATGCAGCCATCCATGAGGGGAGCACAACTGCTGGATATCTGCAAGATGATCAACAAAAGTCTTGAAGATGCTTTCTCCTATTGGCATGACTAACGGGCCAAAGGGCATTCTGTCATTCCAAAAGGGCAGCTTAGGCATAATCAGTATACCGGATCAGACATCATAGGAGTGCCTTTGGTAAGGTCGAACATATTCTAGATGTGCTCAATACTCCTCCAACCCCTCTGTGATTAAAATGTCAAGTAGCTGGACCTGGGAAAGGCGAATAGAGCAGATGTAGCTCCAGGGCATGACAGTGGCTGTCTGGTAGCGATTGGGAACTCTTGTAATAGTTGCCCATTATTCATTAATTTGTTGGATCTATCTGTCCACATGGAAAATGAGGATTGAATAATAGAGCCTGCGCTCAATGCTGCCTTCTTGATGCAGTAATCCAACAGAAGAGAAGAGTGCCTGGCGCTGCCCAGCTCAGTTTTGAGAAGAAGCCCGGTCTGAAGACCATGGCCCAGGGGAGCAAGATGCAGAGAATGAGGAGGCCAGATCCATCCCATGAAGGCGACTTCCACGACCAACTTTCTATTGAAGCCACCTTTCCTATATGCAGATGAGTGACAGACAATGCCATGCGC
Organism: Scyliorhinus canicula; assembly: GCF_902713615.1. Lineage (NCBI taxonomy): Eukaryota > Metazoa > Chordata > Chondrichthyes > Carcharhiniformes > Scyliorhinidae > Scyliorhinus > Scyliorhinus canicula. The sequence goes on along the minus strand of NC_052148.1, from coordinate 45,918,938 downwards.
TCTAAAATTGTCATAGTAGCTCATAGCTGCTACATTCTGCAGGAGAGCCTAGTGCCGTATATACTGAGAGGACATCCCCTGCCAGTGCCCCTGAAGGTCACCAATGCACTCAATACTTTTGCCCGCAGGTAATTCCAAGAATGCACAGAAGACCCCTATATAACATCTCTCAGTCCTCAACACATAAATGTATCAAGGCGGTGACAGATGCCCTTTGCAGTAAGGCTCATCATTATGTGAAGTTCACACTGGATGAAGCTACCACACTGCTAGATTCCTGGGCATCGCAGCAATGTATGGCTTCCCTAGAGTACAGGGTGTGATCAATTGCACATATATCATTTTGAGAGCTCCCTGGCAGCAACCCCTGAAGTTCACCAACAGGAAAGGGTTCCACGCCCTTAACATTCAGCTGGTGTGCGACAATCAGAAGCAGATCATGCAGGTAGCAGGTACACTGGAGTTCTCATAACTCATACATCCTGAGGCATTCCTAGGTAGCTCAAATATTCGAGGGGCCACAGCACTTACAGGGCTGGCTACTTGGTGTGAAGGGGTACCTGCTGAAATGATAGCTCATGACACCCATACGTTGTCCTCAAAGTGCCTTCGAGGAAAGATACAACTCAGTGCACAGTTTGACACGGTCCTTCATTGAGCAGATCATTGACATCCTGAAGTTATGTGTTTCCAATGCTTGGACCATTCAGGTGGCTCTGCAGTACTCTCCACAGAGGTTGTCCCTCATAATTGTGATGCTTTGCGTCCTGAGCAACCTGGTACTTCAAAGTGCAGATCACTTGCCAAAGTGGAAAACCTTTGCCAGAGGTTCACATGTGGTATTTAAAATCGAGAAACAGGTAAATAAATAATAAATAATCTTTATTGTCACAAGTAGGCTTACATTAACACTGTAATGAAGTTACTGGGAAAAGCTCCAAGTCGCCACACTCCAGCGCCTGTTTGGGTACACCATGGGAGAATTCAGAATGTCTAAATTACCTAACAGCACATCTTTTGGGACTTGTGGGAGGGAACTGGAGCACCCGGAGGAAACCCACGCAGACACAGGGAGAACGTGCAGATTTTGAACAGACAGTGACCCAAGCGGGATTTGTACCTGGGACCCTGAAGCTGTGTAGCAATAGTGCTAACCACTGTGCTACCGTGCCACCGGTAGAAAACACTCGATGAATGATCAATGATAAGTGTGCCATGGCTGCTGGGAAGAGAGGAAACACAGAAGGTATGTAGGACATGTTTCCAGAAGTGTGACCGTTTGTGGCGACAAGGGGCTTTTCACAGTAACTTCATTGCAGTGTTAATGTAAACCGACTTGTGACAATAAAGACTATTAAAATAAAAAGAATGTGGTTGGCATCTGCCTTGCTGCCGCAGCCCTGGCGGATGCACTGAGGCTGAATGAGCAGTAGATGCTCGGGGATGGCTATGCAGCAGTGTAGCTTGTCCCAGGGGAACAGAAGCCAGCCAGTGAGGATGGAGAGCTGGCCACCCAGCAGCCAAGGCTGAAGTGGAAAGGAGGCGCCACATTGGGCCTCGTGTGTACCGGCCGCGCCTGTCATTCGAGGACCTGCCACACCAGGGGTGTCGCCGAAGATTCCGGCTGAGCAGGGGGAACGCACAGCATATCTGCCGGATCATGGCACACCTGGAACCGTGGGCGTAAGGATGAGACACTCCGTCCCAGTGACCGTCAAGGTGATGGTCGCCCTGAGCTTTTTCACCACGGGGTTCTTTCAGGCGCTGAATGAAGACCTGTCCCACACATTATGCATGTGTGCGCCTGATATCCAGGCAGCGTGCACATCAACTTCATCCTGGCATTCTTCGAGACACACCGCTGGGTGAGAGATTGGTTCTTGAGTGACAAGGGTTATCCCTTGCAGTCGTGGCTGATGATGCCTATCCAGACCAACATGGAGACCTGCAACAACGACACCCATGCTGAGACCTGGGTCGTGATCGAGCAGTTCATCGGCCTCCTGAAGACGCGATTCAGGTGTCTACTGCTCTGGAGAGGTCCTCCAGTATAGTTCTCGGAGAGTCTCCCACATTGTGGTAGCCTGCTGCACCTCCACAACATTGCGCAGTAGAGGGACGACATGCTGGAGGAGGGGAATGAATGCCAGGCCTCGTAGGACGAGAAGAATGCTGAGGATGGCCAGGATGGGGAGGAGGTCGCACAACATGGTGCCAAGGCCGCTGTGCATACGTTGTACGCTTCCAGGTTCACCGACTAGGAGGCCTAGCCAACAGCGGCACGAGCAACCAGCTCAGCCCAGCCCATCCCAGTCCATCCCTCACATCCTTCTGACAGAGCACCGAGGCAGGTTGGAATGTTTGTGAACAGGTGTTTATAATCTTTATTATTGGCACAAGTAGGCACACATTAACACTGCAATGTAGATACTGTGAAAATCGCCACACTCCGACGCCTGTGACACAGAGGGAGAATTCAGAATGTCCAATTCACCTAACAAGCACGTCTTTCGGGACTTGTGAGAGGAAACCGGAGGAAACCCACGCAGACACAGGAGAACGTACAGACTCCGCACAGACAGTGACCCAAGCGGGAATCGATCCTGGGACCCTGGCGCTGTGAAGCAACTGTGCTAACCACTGCGCTACCATGCCACCGTTTAGTGTGAACAGCTGAACATGTTTCCACAGGTTTGTGCCCAAGCCCCTATCACTAATCAGCCATGGATATCTGAGGAAATAAAGGAGGTATAAAATTGAAAGAAAAGGCATACAAAGTGACAAAGATTAGTGGGAACTAGAGGAAATATTTAAAGGTCAACAGAAAGCCACGAAAAAAGCTATCAAGAAAAGTAAGATAGATTGTGAGAGTAAACTAGTTGAGATTTTAAAAACAGATAGCAAAAGTCTCTACAAATATATAAAATGAAAAAGAGTAGCTACGGTAAACATTGGTCCTCAGGAGGATGAGAAGGGGGATTTAATAATGGGAACTGAAGAAATGGCTGAGGCATTGAGCAGGTGTTGGTCTTCATTGTGGAAGACACAAATAACATGCCAATAATTGTTGGCAAGGAGGCTATGGCAGGTAAGGACCAGGAAATGATCATTATCGCTAAGGAGGTAGTATTGGGAAAGCTAATGGGGCTAAAGGCAGACAAGTCTCCTGGCCCTGATGGAATGCATCTCAAGGTACTAAAAGAGGTTCGGGGAAAATGGCAAATGCGCTCATGGTAATTTACCAAAATTCGCTGGATTCTGGGGCGGTTCCGGCAGATTGGAAAACAGCAAATGTGATGCCACTGTTTAAAAAAGGAGGTAGACAAAAGGCGGGTAACTATAGGCTGGTTAGCTTAACTTCTGTAGTGGGGAAAATGCTTGAGTCTATCGTTAAGGAAGAAATAGTGAGACATTTGGATAGAAATTGTCCTATTGGGCAGACAGTGCATGGGTTCATGAAAAGCAGGTTATGTTTGACTCATTATTTGGAATGCTTCGAGTACATTATGAGCGTGGTGGACAACGGGGAATAGGTGGATGTGCTGTATCTGTATTTCCAGAAGGAATTCAACAAGGTGCCACACAAAAGGCTGCTGCATAAGATAAAGGTGCATGGAGCTGCGGGTAATGTATTAGCATGGATGGAGAATTGATTAACTGCCAAAAGTGAGGATAATTGATTAGAAAACAAAGAGTGGGGATAAATGGGTGATTTTCTGGTCAGCGATCAATGGCGAATGGTATGCCTCAGGGATCAGTGCTGGGTCCACAATTATTCACAATTTACATAGATGAACTGGAGTTGGGGACCAAGTGAAATGTGTCAAAGTTAGCAGATGACACTAAGATGAGTAGTAAGCTAAGTATGCAGAGGACATAAAGTTTGCAGAGGGATATAGATAGTTTAATGAGTGGGCAAGGGCATGGCAGATGGAGTACAATGTTGATAAATGTTTGGTCATCCATTTTGGTAGGAATAATAGCAAAATAGACTATTATTTGAATGGTAAAATATTCCAGCATGCTGCCGTGCAGATGGACCTGGGTGGCCTTGTGCATGAATCGCAAAAAGTTGGTTTGCAGGTGCAGCAGGTAATTAAAAAGGCAAATGGCATTTTGTCCTTCATTGTTACAGGGATAGAGTTTCAAAGCAGGGAGGTTATGCTGCAGCTGTATAGGGTGCTGATGAGGCCACACCTGCAGTACTGTGTACAGTTTTGGTCTCCTTGCTTGAGAAAGGATGTACTGGCACTGGAAGGGGTGCAGAAGAGATTCACTAGGTTGATTCCGGAGTTGAGAGAATTAGTTTATGAGGAGAGACTAAGTAGACTGGGACTATACTCATTGGAATTTAGGAGATTGAGGGGAGATCTTATAGAAACATATAAAATCATGAAGGAAATAGAAAGGGAGGTTGTTTCCCTGGCAGGTGAAACTAGAACCAGGGGACAGCACCTCAAAATAAGGGGGAGCAGATTTAGGACCGAGTCGAGGAGGAACTTCTTCACCAAAGGGTCGTGAATCTGTGGAATTCCCTGCCCAGTGAAGCAGTTGAGGCTACCTCACGAAATGTTTGTAAGGCAAAGGTAGATAGACTTTTGAACAGCAAAGGAATAACAGGTTAGGGTGAGCAGGTGGATAGGTGGAGCTGAGTCTACAAAAAGATCAACCATGATCATATTGATTGGCGGAGCAGACTCGAAACGCCAGATGGCCGATCCTGCTCCTAGTTCTTATATTCTTATTCCACGTGCTGTACCCCTGCCAACCTAACTGGTGTCTGCCATTCTGGTCTTACGCTCCATCTAGGTGGTTCCCAGGTGATGCGTCAGAATTAAAGACAGCCTGCTGCAATTTCCGCCCTGTGACCTGGATCCCCTGACACAGCTGTCCTCTGGTGCGACCCGGCCTGGACGGGCCCGGAGGTCTTTCAGATGTCCCAGGTGGCATGGCCACCGTTCTGCCCACTACCCAGCGGATGGTGCCACCCTGTTCTGCCCACTACCCATCGGATGCGCCAGGGACAGGAGGGGCGGAGTCTGAGGCACATGTGGTGTTCCAGTATCTCCTCTGCAGGGGTCACTGGCTTGGGTACCATCGCCTCCTCCTCCCTCAGGGTGTCTGATGCGCCCCCTCGGGCTATTCCTTGGGACTGGAGTGCAGCTGGAGCGGTCTTCACGGACCCACCCATCATCTAGCGCTGCAAGTCCTGGAGGCCCCCTTTTGTATCGACCAGGTCTCCATACTCGCAACCATAGAACACAGGGACTGGGCCACCTCCCTCTTTGACTGGCTCAGGTCAGCCAGCGCCCAGGCAATGTCATCGACACCCATAGCCATGACCCGTTGTGACTGGGCCAAGCTCTGGAATGCCACTGCAATGCCTTGCTGGCGCTGGTACTTGGCTGACTGACAGGTCCGCCCTCTCATGTGCCTTGGCCACCATCGCAGAGTTTCCCAGGCCTTGGACATGTTGACACATGGCGATACTGTCGCTCTCAAGGCCTCCACTGCGGACGCCACCCATTCAGTGTTGGCCTGTGTAGCATGCATGGTCGGCGCCACCTCCTGTCCATGCAGGCAGCTGGACTCCTCCAAATGTACCTGCAGGTGCTGGATAGTTGCTGCCACCCCCTCATGTAGTCCCTGGCTCCGAGTCCGCATCTCCAGCATCAATGGGACCACGCTTTCCAGAAGTCCGAGACCCATCTGGACGGAGATTCGACCCTAGGGTCGTGCCATCCTCCGGGGGGTTCCTACCTCCACCTGGTGTACCACTGCACGCATTGGGCACACCAGATAGTCTCTTCACTATAATGATCAACCGAGGTGAGTGTCTCTGGGATGGTGTAGGGTGCTGTGATGGAAAGTCTGTGTCGCCCGAACCGGTGCTCCAGGGTTGGCATTTGGGGGCTCGTTTCGCTGTCTAGTCCAGCCTTGTTGATCGATGTGTCCTGGGGTTGTGGTGGAGGGGCGGGTGTTGGACCTGGTCGTGGGCCCGGAGAGCAGGCAGTTGCCGAGGTAGAGGCATCCGGGGGCCAAGGGAACGCCTGCTGAGTTGTGGGGTTCCTATGGCGCGTGTGACACCAGCACTCCACCAACCCACTCCAGCACCCCAACACCTCCATACCACTCCTCCATCACACACCTGCGATCCAACCATGCGTGATGCCTTGTGACGAGGTGCGCCCTTCTAGTGCCGGGGTCTCAGGTTCGATCCTGGCCCTGGGTCATTGTCCGAGTGGAGTTTGCGCATTCGCCCCGTGTTTGCGAGGGTTTCACCACAACAACCCAAAGATGTGCATGGTAGGTGGATTGGCTATGCTAAATTGCCCCTTAATTGGACAAAAATGAACTGGGTACTCTTAAATTTATTTTTAAAAAGGAATTGCAGTCGTTCCACATGGTGCCAGTGCTTGCTATTAATGGATCTTGAATTGCTCCGGGACCTGCGCCGCTTTCAGGGTCGTAGAACATCACCGATTCAGATCCAGCACTGAGAGATAGGATGTATAATCATCTGGAAAGGAATAATTTGATTAGAGATAGTCAACACAGTTTTGTGAAGGGTAGGTCGTGCCTCACAAACCTTATTGAGTTCTTTGAGAAGGTGACCAAACAGGTGAATGAGGGTAAAGCAGTTGATGTGGTGAATATGGATTTCAGTAAAGCATTTGATAAGGTTCCCCACGGTAGGCTATTGCAGAAAATACGGAGGCATGGGATTCAGGGTGATTTAGCAGTTTGGATCAGAAATTGGCTAGCTGGAAGAAGACAAAGGGTGGTGGTTGATGGGAAATGTTCAGCCTGGAGTCCAGTTACTAGTGGTGTACCGCAAGGATCTGTTTTGGGGCCACTGCTGTTGTCATTTTTATAAATGACCTGGAGGAGGGCGTAGAAGGATGGGTGAGTAAATTTGCAGATCACACTAAAGTCAGTGGAGTTTGGACAGTGCGGAAGGATGTTACAAGTTACAGAGGGACATAGATAAGCTGCAGCACTGGGCTGAGAGGTGGCAAATGGAGTTCAATGCAGAAAAGTGTGAGGTGATTCATTTTGGAAGGAATAACAGGAAGACAGAGTAGTGGGCTAATGGGAAGATTCTTGGTAGTGTGGATGAGCAGAGAGATCTCGGTGTCCATGTACATAGATCCCTGAAAGTTGCCACCCAGGTTGAGAGGGTTGTTAAGAGGGCGTACGGTGTGTTTGCATTTATTGGTAGAGGGATTGAGTTTCGGAGCCATGAGGTTATGTTGCAGCTATACAAAACTCTGGTGCGGCCGCATTTGGAGTATTGCATGCAATTCTGGTCGCCGCATTATAGGAAGGATGTGGAAGCATTGGAAAGGGTGCAGAGGGGATTTACCAGGGTGTTGCCTGGTATGGAGGGAAGATCTTATGAGGGAAGGCTGACGGACTTGAGGCTGTTTTCGTTCGAGAGAAGAAGGCTAAGAGGGGACTTAATTGAGGCATACAAGATGATCAGAGGATTAGATAGGGTGGACAGTAAGAGCCTTTTTCCTCAGATGGTGATGTCTAGCATGAGGGGACATAGCTTTAAATTGAGGGGAGATAGATATAGGACAGATGTCAGAGGTAGGTTCTTTACTCAGAGTTGTAAGGGCGTGGAATGCCCTGCCTGCAACAGTAGTGGACTCGCCAACACTAAGGGCATTCAAATGGTCATTGGATAGACATATGGACGATAAAGGAATAGTGTAGATGGGCTTTAGAGTGGTTTCACAGGTCGGCGCAACATCGAGGGCCGAAGGCCCTGTACTGCGCTGTAATGTTCTATGTTCTATGTTCTATGAGTCTCTCAAATGGAGAATCCAGCCGTGATCTTTAAAATGATTTACACTGGCTGACGTTTGCCGGGTGTTGAGCTGTATAACTGTGCTTTATAATATTAGGGTGTTGCTGATTTGCAGCTTTTTATGCCTGAAGAAAGAAGACAGTAATACAAAGAACGATATGTAAGGTTTTATCCACCCAGCTATAAATGTTGCCACCCATTTGCCTGAAGATAAATGTTAAGAATTAAAGTAGACTGGGTGAAGAGCTAATAAATAGCAATGTCAAAAAGGTATAGTAGGGTTGCATTAACCAACTGTGCTCAATGAATCCGAGACAAAGAATAATAAGTAGTCTTACTTTGAACTGCTTTGACTCTGGGTTTTATTAAGTTCACGTTTTGTAGGTTCTGAATCAATCCTGTGAAAGATTCATATTAAACATCCTAAAATGTAATCAGCAGTTAAGATCTTAGGCGTAGGATGTCTGAAGCGTTAACAGTCAGGATATTGTGGGCGACTAATTGAGCTTGTTAATACCTGGATATTTGAGCATCATGAGTGGCTGAAGAGTTTCAAAATGGCATCTGCAGCATGTGTGCACACATGTGGGGCGAGGGCAGGAGCACAAGCAAATTGAGCATTTGCAAGAAGTATGCAGGGCAGGAACATCATGACATCAGTCAGAATACAGCAGTAATTTGATGCACACTGCCTTTTGAACTCAAAGCTTCAACTAATGCCATCTCTTAACCTCACATAGCTGAAAATACATCCAACAGGAAGGACTAAAAGATCTGCAACTACTTGCAGGTTAGTTGCTGGTTGATTTCTTCTGGCTACAGCTACAATTTGCCAAGTGAATAAAGAATGGTTACAGTATTGATGAAGGCCATTTGGGGCGGCACGGTGGCGCAGTGGTTAGCACTGTTGCCTCACGGCGCTGAGGACCCGGGTTTGATCCCGGCCCCGGGTCGGGGTCGGTGTCGAGTTTCCACATTCTCCCCATGTCGGGCGTGTGTCTCACCCCCACAACCCAAAGATGTACAGGGTAGGTGGATTGCCCATGCTAAATTGCCCCTTAATTGAAAAAAAAATAATTGGGTACTCTAAATTTATAAAAAACAGATGGAGGCCATTTGGCCCATTGTGCCTCTGCTGGCTCTTTAAGAGCAACTCAGCTAGTCCCATTTCTCTTAAATTTGTTTGTTGTCCTCATCAAAATTGTTGTTTTCTGGGCCTCTACTCACAGCTGACTCAGTTGTGAAATGTTAGTAGAGCTTGAATTCAGTATAAAAGAAGAACACTCTGAAGTAGTCATACTGACTTGAACCCTTAACTCTGTTTCTCTCTCCACAGATGCGGCCAGACCTGCTAAGTAATTCCAGCATTTTCTGTTTTTATTTCAGATTCTGCATTTTTTTTGCTTTTATTTAGTATTGTTCTTTCTCCTCTTGCTGCCTAAAATGTTCTGCTATTTATCCACCTTATATTTAAAATCACAGTCACTGCTTATAAGTCACAACCATATGCCCCACTGCTGTGTCCCGAGAGTAGTTCTTGATGAAGGCATTGCTTGGAATTAGGAAAAGTACCCCCACAGGCCATGTGCATTCCAACCTCAAATCCCCATGATTTGGATGAAGGGACCAAATGTATGGTAGCTAAATTTGCTGATGACACCAAGATAAGGAGGGAAGTAAGTTGCCAAGAGGAGGTTAAGAGTCCGCAAAGGTATACAGATCGGTTAAGTGAGGGGGCAAAAATTTGGCAGATGGAGTGTAATGTGGGAAAATATGAACTTGCCCACTTTGGCAGGAAGAGTAGAAAAGCAGTATATGTTTAAATGGAGAGAAATTGCAGAACTCAGTGGTACAGAGTGATCTGTACCAGTCACAAGTAGGCTTCAAATGAAGTTACTGTGAAAAGCCCCTAGTCACCACATTCCGGCACCTGTTCGGGGAGGCTGGTACGGGAATTGAACCGTGCTGCTGGCCTGGTAGTCACAAAAGGTTAATATGCAGGTACAGCAAGTGATGAGGAAGGCAATGAAATGTTGCCATTTATTGCAAGAAGAATGGGATATAAAAGTAGTTTTACGGCAGCTGTACAGGGCCTTGGTGAAACTACATCTGGAGTACTATGTACAGTTTTGTTCTCCTTATTTGAAGAAAATATGTAAGAAGCAGTTCAGAAAAGGTTCACTCGACTCATTCTTGGGCAAGTAGCTTGCGTTATGAAGAAAGGTGGAACAGGTTGTGACTTTTACCATAAAATTGTGATCCTTTTGAAATATATAAGATCCTGAGGGGATTTGATAGGGTAGATACCCACGTGAGAGAGACTGGAACTAGAGGACATAGTTGAAGAATAAGAGGTCGACTGTTTAAGATTAAGAGAAATTTGTTTCTCTCAAAGGGTGGTTAGCATGAGGAATTCTCTTCCCCACAAAGCAGTGGCGTTTGATTCATGGAATTTATTCTTTTTAAAAATTTGTTTATGGGATGTTGCCATCGCTGGCTAAACCAACATTTAGGGGCTGGTTTAGCACAGGGCTAAATCGCTGGCTTTGAAAGCAGACCAAGGCAGGCCAGCAGCACGGTTCAATTCCTGTACCAGCCTCCCCGAACAGGCGCCGGAATGTGGCGACTAGGGGCTTTTCACAGTAACTTCATTGAAGCCTACTTGTGACAATAAGTGATTTTCATTTTCATTTCATATTGCCCATCCTTACCCTTCAAGGCAGAATTTTTGTTCACATACCATGGATTTGAAGGTTATAAGGAACAAGCGGAATTGAGACCCCAACCAGATCAGCCACCATCTTATTGAATAATAGAGCAGGTCTGAAGGGTTGAACGGCCTACTTCTGCTCTGAATCCTAAGTTCCTATGTTTCTAACCTCCATGCTGTACAGCTATGACAGATCCTCAATACTGGAAGGGGAAGCGTTGAGAGGAAAAGGTGCTCCTTCCAAGGAAGAGTTTTGGGAATCTCTAAGTACTGGACTATATTTGGTGAAAGCAAATTGTCACTGTGAAAGAAGGATAACTTTAGATCACCCATCTGCTATTTATAAGATACCATTTATATGTTTGAAAGACTAGCTATTGATTAAGAAACAGATAATTAATTCAGAACAAAGCGCTCAACTATTGATATTGATGGTTTTTTTGGAGGTTCACTTCACTAATGAAGGTCAAAGAATATACAAGTTTCCACAAGATAGCTAGCAAATTTAAGAATAAATTAGCCTTGAGTTAACCACCTCACACTACTGGCAAAATGAGACCAAGTAAATAATACTGGACTATTTTCCTGTCTTCTCCGTTCCCTGCTGATGAAGAGTTTCTGTATTTTGATTTGGGATTTAAAACTAGATGGAGCTGCTCCATAGTTTTTATGGGAAGTGGGGAACTGTTCAACCTCCCCACCCTTCCAGGCCAGAACCAAGACCACCCCAACCTCTGTCATCGAGCTGCAGTACGCAGACGACGCCTGTGTGTGTGTGCACATTCAGAGGCCAAGCTAGAAACCATAATTGACGCATTCACTGAAGCATACGAGAGAATGGGCCTCAGGCTAAACATCTGGAAAACAAAGGTTCTCTACCAGCCTGCTCCTGCTGCACAAAACTGCCCCCCAACCATCAAGATCCATGGTGAGCCCTCGGACAATGTGGATCATTTTCCATACCTCAGGAACCTCCTCTCAGTGCGAGCAGACGTTGATGACGAAATCCAACATCGACTCCAATGCGCCAGTGCAGACTTTGGATGCCGGGGGAACCGAGTATTCAAAGACTGAGACCTCAAACCCAGCATCATGCATATGGTCTACAGAGCAGCCGGGGTCCGTGCCCTCCTGTATACATCAGAAACATGCACAATGTACAGCAGACATCTCAAATCCCTGGAGAGATAACACCAACACTGCCTCCGCAAAATCTTGCAAATCCACTGGCAGGATAGGCATACCAACGTGAGCGTCGTCTCCCAGGCCAATATCCCCAGTATCGATACACTGGTCACGCTCGACCAGCTGCGATGGGCGGGCCACATTTCCCACATGCCCGACACAAGACTCCCAAAATAAGTGCTCTACTCCGAGCTCTGCAATAACAAGCGATCACTAGGAGGGCAAAGGAAATGCTAAAAGGACACTCTGAGCCTCCCTAAATAAATGCAACATCCCCACCAACACTTAGGAATCGCTTGCCATAGAACATTAAACTGAAGAAAAAGCATCCGCTAAGGTGCCAATCATCTCGAGAATCGTAGGGTGGAGTTCGAGGAGGCCAAACATAAACAGCAGGAGAGTGCAGAATCCAGAGCATCTCACCCACCCACCTCACCAAGCACCACCTGCCAAGCCTGTGGCAGAGTCTGCGGACCCAGGATCAGACTTTTCAGCCAACGCAGAATCCACCTCCACAGAGTGGAAGCAAATCATCCTCGATGCTGAGGGACCGCCCAAGAAGAAGAAGAAAAGTGTTCCTACAATATGGTTATAAATTTAAGTTACACAATCAGTTGACATTGTGCATTCCACAAAATTTGCAAATATATTAATCGTTGATGCTTTATCCTTTGGCTTTTCCCATGTTACATGGAATTGCCACAATGATTGTTTGGATTTGGCGGGCAGTTTTAAGTTGGATGCCCTTCCTGCTGCTTGAGGTTGGGGAGCAAAACTGATACAGCATGCCTGCGCCATTAGCTTTATTCTTCTGTGGCCAAAAAGTCCTGGAATGGGACTAGAACACATGATCTTCCAGCTCAGAGCAAGAGCACTACTAACCCTGTTACTTATGCTCCAAATATATTGGGCGGAATTCTCCGTTGGCTAATGCCAATATCGCAAAACGCAATTGGGTGGAGAATCGGTTCCAATGCCAATTTGTTAGGTGAATTGGACATTCTGAATTCTCCCTCTGTGAACCCAAACAGGCACCGGAATGTGGCGCCTACGGGATTTTCACAGTAACTTCATTACAGTGTTAACGTGAGCCTACTTGTGACAATAATAAAGATTATTATAAAATCGCGACGGTGGCCGATTTGATGCCAGATCACTATCCTCCGTCACCTCGACAGCGGTGTCAGTGCGGTCCGGAACGCAGTAACCACCATTTCCATGTCCTTAGCGGGCCTGACCCAGTATTCTCCGGGGCCTCCGCGATTCTCTGTCTCCCATGGGCCAACTTCCAGACTGTTACGTTCCAGTGCGTTGCGATGATTGAGTCAGTGCCCCAGAGAACTTCTAGCGGGACAATGTGCAGTTTATGAGGCAGGTGTTGGGCAAGATCCAGGACCTGGATTCTCACTGGTTGATTATGGGGAGGTGGGGACTTTAACGCGGTCATTGTACCAGGTTTGGGCCGGTCGAGCCCAAGGTCGGGGAGAGTGTGGACGGTGGCATAGGAGCTGAAGGAGTTCCTGAAGGCCATGGCAGGGCGGTGGACCCATGGAGGTTTGGGAGGCCGAGGGTGAAGGGGTTCTTGTACTTCTCCCATTTGCACAAGGTGTACTCCTGGATTAAATTTTTTGTGGTGAGCAAGACGCTGCTGGTGGAGGTTGTCGACACGGGGTATTCGGTAATCGTGGTTTCAGACGACGCGCCGCACTAGGTGAACTTGCAAGTGGACCGGGGGGGTGTGGTGAGGGTGGGGGGCAGCGCCCGCAGTGGATACTGGATGTGGCGTTGTTAGCGGATGAGGAGGTGTGTGAGTGGGTGATGGCCGCCATTCGGGGGTATGTGGAACTGAACGATACGGGTGAGATCGCGGCCACCATGCTATGCTCAAGGCAGTGGTTAGTGGGGGAGTCCATATCGATCCGGGCGCATAGGTAAAAGGTAGAGTGAGCAGAAACGACAAGGTTGGTGGACGAGATTCTGCGGGTCAATAGGAGATAGCTGGCTTCCAGACCGCCGACCACCTCCAGTGCCCTGCTCTGCCATGGTGAGGGGCCGCAGGTCCGGTGGTCCCCCTCCTGTCTTCTTCTGCTCCCAGCGGTTAAGGGCAGCCATCTCCTGGGGGCAGAGGGGAACAGAAAACGACAGTGTTACATAGTCCAGCGCATGTAGCATAGGGGAGTAGCCTCAGTGGCCAGGGCACCCGGCCATGGCGGCCGGTAATGATGCCGGCACGTGGTGCCCCCAACGTGGGGGTTCGGCCGCCCTCCAGGTGGGGGGGGCGGGGTTTGGGTATCGAATGTGTGGGACGGAAGTTGGTGCCAGGGCACAGTGCTGCCTACTCACCCTGGATGCCCTTAGGAGGTTGTGCATTTTTTTTAGGCACTGCTGGCCAGTCTGGATGATGCTGCCCACAGTGTTCATAGCCTCTGACATCTGTGCCCAGGCATGACGAACGGTGACGGCTGGCAGCCTCCTTCCTGGGCCGGGGTACAGGGTCATCCCCCACTCCTCTATGGCGTCCAGGAGGGTCTGAAGCTCTGCGTCCATGAAACTTGGTAAGAAGTCTTACAACACCAGATTAAAGTCCAACAGGTTTGTTTCAAACACAAACTTTCGGAGCACTGCTCCTTCCTCAGGTGAATGAAGAGGTATGTTCCAGAAACATTTATATAGACAAAGTCAGAGATGCCAGACAATGCTTGGAATGCGAGCATTTGCGGATAATCAAGTCATTACAGATCCAGAGATAGAGGTAATCCCAGGTTAAAGAGGTGTGAATTGTCTCAAGCCAGGACAGTTGGTAGGATTTTGCAAGTCCAGGCCAGATGGTGGGGGGTGAATGTAATGCGACATGAATCCAAGATCCCTGTTGAGGCCGCACTCATGCATGCGGAATTTAGCTATAAGTTTTTGCTCGGCAATTCTGCATTGTCGCGTGTCCTGAAGTCCGCCTTGGAGAATGTTTACCCGAAGATCAGAGGCTGAATGTCCTTGACTGCTGAAGTGTTCCCCGACTGGAAGGGAACATTCCTGCCTGGTGATTGTCGCACGATGCCCGCTTATTCGTTGTCGCAGTGTCTGCATGGTCTCGCCAATGTACCACGCTTCGGGACATCCTTTCCTGCAGCGTATGAGGTAGACTACAAAGAATTATTCCATCTATTTAATATACAGGTTTTGAGTGAAGATCTTATCATTCAAAACTATCTAATAAATCTTTATAATTAAAAAAAAAAATCTTGCCTTTCTGTTATATCTACCTAATACAGGAAGTAAGTTTGAGTTGCTTGGTTGCTGAATATTTTTGAAGGGGATTTCTGCTAGATTTAGCTTTTTACTTGCCAACCTCTGTTAACTAAATTTGTTAACTAAAAAATAGACTTATCAGTGATAGGCAGCATGGTTTTGTGCAGGGAAGGTCATGTCTTACAAACCTAATAGAATTCTTTGAGGAAGTGACAAAGTTAATTGATGAGGGAAGGGCTGTAGATGTTATATACATGGACTTTAGTAAGGCGTTTGATAAGGTTTCCCATGGCAGGTTGATGGCAAAAGTGAAGTTGTATGGGGTTCAGGGTGTACTAGCTAGATGGATAAAGAACTGGCTGGGCAACAGGAGACAGAGAGTAGTGGTGGAAGGGAGTGTCTCAAAATGGAGAAGGGTGACTAGTGGTGTTCCACAGGGATCCGTGCTCGGACCACTGTTGTTTGTGATCTACATAAATGACCTGGAGGAAGGTATAGGTGGTCTGATTAGCAAGTTTGCAGATGATACTAAGATTGGTGGAGTTGCAGATAGCGAGGAGGACTGTCAGAGAATACAACAAAATATAGATAGATTGGAGAGTTGGGCAGAGAAATGGCAGATGGCGTTCAATCCAGGCAAATGCGAGGTGATGCATTTTGGAAGATCTAATTCAAGAGCGGACTATATGGTCAATGGAAGAGTCCTGTGGAAAATTGATGCACAGAGAGATCTGGGAGTTCAGGTCCATTGTACCCTGAAGGTGGCAACGCAGGTTGATAGAGTGGTCAAGAAGGCATACAGCATGCTTGCCTTCATCGGAAGGGGTATTGAGTACAAGAGTTGGCAGGTCACGTTACAGTTGTGTAGGACTTTGGTTAGGCCACATTTGGAATACTGCGTGCAGTTCTGGTCGCCACATTACCAGAATGATGTAGATGCTTTAGAGAGGGTGCAGAGGAGGTTCACCAGGATGTTGCCTGGTATGGAGGGTGCTAGCTATGAAGAAAGGTTGAGTAGATTAGGATTGTTTTCGTTGGAAAGACGGAGGTTGAGGGGGGACCTGATTGAGGTCTACAAAATTATGAGAGATATGGACAGGGTGGATAGCAACAAGCTTTTTCCAAGAGTGGGGGTGTCAATTACAAGGGGTCACGATTTCAAGGTGAGAGGGGGAAAGTTTAAGGGAGATGTGCGTGGAACGTTTTTTACGCAGAGGGTGGTGGGTGCCTGGAACGCTTTGCCGGCGGAGGTGGTAGAGGGGGGCACGATAACATCATTTAAGATGCATCTAGACAGATATATGAATGGGCGGGGAACAGAGGGAAGTAGACCTTGGAAAATAGGGGACAGGTTTAGATAAAGGATCTGGATCGGCGCAGGCTGGGAGGGCCGAAGGGCCTGTTCCTGTGCTGTAATTTTCTTTTTTTTTTGTTCTTTGTTCTATCTCACAACCGTCATGTGCCCAAAATTAGGAACCACTGTCACAGTGGGACAAACTGTTTTATACATATTTAGCAAAACTTCTTAGATTTTGTACTCTATACCTCTGTAATGCTCATTTAAAGCTCTAGTTGCAGTATATATAGGGTGCAATCTACCAGCTAAGTGAAGCCTCCTGCGGGCTTCCTGGCAGCCAGTCTGCCTCGAGAGATCTATGCGAGCTCAGGATCCCTCCCGCAATGGTCGTGACCAAGCTCGTTTAAATTGGTTTTAAACCTACTTAAGCGAGTTCACCCGGGTGGTCTCCCCAGAGAGGCCCTAGTATTGGCCGACACAAACGTGGACCAAGTGGAATAACATCCTGGGGGTCTCCCAGGCCATCGGAGGCCATCCCCCTGGAATTTGGGCACCGTAGCACTGCCAGGCTGGCACCTTAGCACCACCACCCTGCACTGCCAAGGTACCCACGTGGCACTGCCAAGGTACCCACGTGGCACTGCAAAGCTGGTTGGAGCATTGCAAGGGTGTCAGGGTGGCAGTGCAAAGGTGCCAGGGTGGCACTGCCAAGGGACAGTGCCTGAAGGGGGGCCATATACCTGAAATGAGGGTGGAAGGGGTATGATGGGTGCGGGGTGCAGGGCATGTAAGTAGGGCCTCTTGGAGGTTTGGGGGATTTAAGGGTGGGGTTCTGGAAGGAGGGCTGTGGAGGGGGGCCCCAGGATCCAATAGCAGGGTGTCATCAGGGGGTGTGGGGGTAATGCCCATAATGTGTGGGGGGTGACATTTCCCATGGGTGGGGTGACCCACAAGTTCACTTAGAGATCGGGACACTCTTTCAAAACTGCGGCCCAATCTCTGAGGAGTCCATCTGGCCAGCAAGTGCACCTCCTCAGTGATGAAAATAATTCTAAGTATGGGTTAAACCAGTGAGACATTTCCCAGGGCCCAAAAAAGTGACCAAGTGTGGTTAGATAGCGATGGGGAACTCGCTGGCAGAGCCTTTGGAAAATTCCCAGCAAAATCCGCCACAAATGATACTTAGAAACTTTTACATTCGATCACGCCCATAATCTTTATAATCGCGGTTTTGTCAGATAAGTACACACAACTTGGTCATTCATATTATGCGACCAGCTCTGATCATTTGATCTCGGTCTTATGCAATGTCTAGACAGCAATATACAAATGACTTGAACCTCACAAGCACCACAAACAGCAATCCTATGTACAAGTAAGAATATCTTGAACTAACAATGACACATTCTATTTGTACACAACGCCTGGTTTCACTTAAGTTTAAAAATGGCAAAACAGTCCAGTAAATTAGCATCAACCAATTCACCTGTGTTATTTCTATCCGAACAAGTGAGTTTTGTTAATAAAAAAATTAAACTTCCCATTCATTGGTGATTATTTTCTCATTTAATAATATTCTCATTTTCTCATATATAATAATCTTTATTAGTGTCGCAAGTAGGCTTACCTTAACACTGCAATGAAGTTACTGTGAAAATCCCCTAGTCGTCACACTCCGGTGCCTGTTCGGGTACACTGAGAGAGAATACAGAATGTCCAATTCACCTAAAAGCACGTCTTTTGGTACTAACCCTACCACACTTACAAATGTCCAGAATATGCATATAATAGGAGACCAACGTACTTCAGATGCCGGATATCTGAAATATAAACAGAAATACTCAGGCCCAGCAACATCTGTAGAGAGAGAATCAGAGTCAAAAGGCGTGATTTAATGGCCACGCTGCCCGAAAAGCAGCTCGCTGTGGAGTATTGTGGCTGATTAAAGCCGGTGGATCCCGCTCCCGGGAGCTACCCGGCTTGCAATGCCTCTCAAGATGGAAGGCAATCTCGTGAGAAATTGCAATGTGAATTCTGCCCATTGTGGGTGGGGTCACTTATTAGCAAATCTGCATATTAAAGAGAGGCAGCTAGTCTCACTTTAATGTGCAAATTCCTGAGTTACCTGAGGTGTGGAATCTATGTCCTTCACTTTGGAGACCCCAGGCGAGCGCCGTTCAGTATTAGTCTCCACAAATGGCACGGTCCAACTATTTGGAGCGTTCGGCGGCAATGAGGCCAGGCCCATCCTTCGTAAAGCCGGGGACAGGTAGAACCTCAGTATGTAGTGACACTTGGTGTTTGCATACCGGGGGTCCACGCATAGCTTGATGCAGCTACACACAAAGGTCGCCATCAGGATGAGGAAGACGTTGGGACATTCCTCGCTCCTTTATCCAGAGGTTTGTACATGGTGTCCCTTCGGACACGGTCCATCTTGGATCTCCAGATGAATTTGAAGATGGCCAGGATGACTGCTGCAGCGTAGGACCGGGTAATGGGCCAGACCTGCGCTACATGCAGTAACACCGAGAGTACCTCACACCTGATGACCAGGGTTTTGCCTGCAATGGAGAGGGAGCGTTGCTCCCACCAACCCGGTTTCTGTCTTACCTTGGCAATGCACTCCTCCCAGTTTTTGGTGCACGCCTCAGCCACTCCGAACCATGTCCCCAGCATCTTCAGGTAATCTGACCTGACAGTGAAGGGGACAAAGGATCGGTTGGCCCAGTTCCCAAAGAACATGGCCTCGCTCTTGCCGCGGTTTACCTTGGCTCCCGAGGTCAGTTCAAACTGGTCACAGGCTTTCAAGAGTCTGCGTACAGACGCGGGATCCGAGCAGAAAATGGCGACGTCATCCATGACGTCTTGACCTGCACGCCTCCACTGCCTGGGATCGTCACCCCTTTTATACCCGGATCCTTCCTGATGGACTTGGCAAAAGGTTCTATGCAGCACACAAATAGGGCCGAGGAGATTGGGCAGCCCTGCCTGACTCCAGATTTGATCTGGAACTTTTCTGATTCCCACCCATTGATTGAGACTGCGCTATAGATGTTTATGTAGAGCAGTTTGACCCAATTGCGAATTCCCTCCCCAAACCCCATTTTGGAGAGCACATCCATCATGTAGGTGTGCGATATTCTGTCAAAAGCCTTCTCCTGGTCAAGGCTGATGAGGCAGGTGTCTACCCTCCTTACCGTGGCGTATCACCTGTCCCTCGTGGAAAAATTTCTGAAGAAAAACACCTTTGACCCCAAGGCAATGAAGCAGTGGTCAGCGCATAATGTTCTCGAGGCCCTCCGGGAATAGGAGACTGTAGAGGACGTTGGATGGTTCCCTGAGCCGACTGTCAGAGTCATCTGGCAGAACGCCTCATTACCAGAACTTTCAAACAAGCACCAAGACCTAGTTTGGCTGGTGGTGAGAAGGGCCCTCCCCATCAGATTCTTCATGTACACCCAAAGGCTCAGCACCGTCGCACGCTGCCCTCGGAGTGGCTGTGGGGGAAATGAGATGGTCACCCACCTCCTTGTGGAATGTGCCTTTGCAAAGAAGGTCTGGAGAGAGATGCAATGTTATTTGTCAAGGTTCATCCCGAGCAGCTCTGTGACACAGGACTCTGTCCTCTACGGACTGTTTCCAGGGACACACATCGAGACAAACATCAACTGCTGCTGGAAGGTCATCAACTCGGTGAAAGACCCTCTTTGGTCTGCCCGTAACTTGCTAATCTTCCTGTGCAAAGAATTGTCCTCGACCGAGTGTTGCAGACTGGCACATTCCAAGGTCCAGGACTACGTGCTGAGGGATGCACTCAAGCTTGGGGCAGCTGCCGCCAAGGCGCAATGGGGAAAGACCACTGTGTAAGGTCTTCCAACAAATGTACACCGAGGGGTGGGTAACAGTGTAAAACCCCTCGGTCTGGGTCTTCAATACTCCAATGTATAAAAGAAACATAACAATGTAAATATTTAAGAAAAAACTGTAACGTAAAGAGGGATATGTGTGTAATGTCATTCCAACTGAATGGAAGAATGTCAAGAGAATGTGTAACTTTGACAGAAATGTACAGTCAAGACAATTCAAAATGTTCTGTAATGTTTATTGTAGATTTTATAAATAAAGTATATTTTTTGGAAAAAAAAAATTAGTCTCCACAAATGGGGACCAGCCAGAACAGCAATTGTGGGAGTCTCCCAGGGGATTGGAGGCTCCCAGGTGCATGACCTCTGGGCAGGGTGACACCCTGGCAGCACCTCCCTGGAGGTGCCATCTAGGTGCCAGCCTGGCACTGCCAAGGAGCTAAACTGACATTTTTTGCACTGGCACAATCAGGCCAGGGGTGCCCCGCCTGGTGTTGGGGAAGATGCGGGGAGGGGCTGAGGACCCTCCCATAGTGCGCTGGGGCATGGGGTGGTGTCAGGGGTCACTTCAGTGGCCTCAGAGACCAGGATGCTATTTAAAATGGCATCTCGATCTCTCGCTACACTGAGGAGTCCCGGCACTGGAGCTTCTCAGTTTACAAAATGGGGCTATGTGCGGTCTCGGCTGTACGTTCCCCTTTGAAGCCCCTCATCAACTGCAAGTCCCGTTTTATAGCCTTGTGTTTCTAGGCACTGCGAGCGGCTAAACACACTCACTAAGGGACTTTATCCCCATTTCGTTAAATCGCGCCCAAATTTTCAGGTCCACATCTGCAGTAGTTCTGAAGGGTCATTCACCTCTGTTTCTCTCTGCACAGATGCTACCAGTTGTGCTAGCCCTCTGAAAAGCAATACGACTTCTTATTTGCCTCTCATTCCCCTTCTGCAAGAAACCCAGCAGCAGCTGCCTTGGATTTGGTTTGGTTCAGCATTAAACAAGAATCTCAAAAAAACATGAAGAAAAAAAAAACGTGCTGAGCCAAACAAAATCAATGCCAAAGCAATAAATTGATCATTTAAAAACGAGTAATTTATGAAAATGACCATTAAAAAGTGCCAATCCCCAGAGCTAATTAATGAAACATTTTTGCATTGTGTAAGAAATAGAACTAGAAAGAGGCAGATTAGGCCTCAAGCCCTGGTTACCAGGGAATGGGAGGGTGACAAGGGTTTAGATAAGGAGTTGGATTCAACCAACACTGACCTTGCATTCACCTCAGGCGGTGTACACACCAAGCTGGCCTCAGTGGAAATCATGTGAAAGCAGGGCTCAGAAGCAGCTTGCCTTTCATTCTGAATTTTCCTCCTCTCTGTGGCTAGTATGTGAATAGGTTTTTTGAGAAGGGAAGAGGAAGACAAGTGTGTGTGTGTCTCTCTCTGTCTCTCTCTCTCTGTCTGTCTGTCTCTCTTTGAGTGTCTCTCTCTATGTACCTCTCTGTTGCCAAGGATGTTGCCTGGTATGGAGGGAAGATCTTATGAGGAAAGGCTGAAGGACTTGAGGCTGTTTTCGTTAGAGAGAAGAAGGTTAAGAGGTGACTTAATTGAGGCATACAAGATGATTAGATAGGGTGGACATTGAGAGCCTTTTTCCTCGGATTGTGATGTCTAGCACGAGGGGACATAGCTTTAAATTGAGGAGAGATAGATATAGGACAGATGTCAGAGGTAGGTTCTTTACTCAGAGAGTAGTAAGGGTGTGGAATGCCCTGCCTGCAACAGTAGTGGACTCGCCAACACTAAACCATTCAAATGGTCATTGGATAGGCATATGGACGATAAGGGAATAGTGTTGAGGGACTTTAGAGGGGTTTCACAGGACAGCGCAACATTGAGGGCCGGAGTGCCTGTACTGAGCTGTAATGTTCTATGTTCTATGTTCCCCTCTGTATGTCTGTTTCTCTCTCTCTATCTCTCTCTTTCTCTCTCTCTATCTCTCTCGCTTACTCCAATCAAACTGCTTTCACCCTGTAATATAACATTTAGATGGGTAAAGTGCTGTGGTACCTCATACAACTAAATGCACCGAGTCACATTTAATGCCTATTATTTCCTCCAGAGTGCCTGACCAGTTCTAGTCAGAATATATCCATGTCCAATTTATTGAGCAGAGAAGAAGTATAAATGCATTTAAACAGATGAGTTTTAAAATGGAACCCCCCCCCATGTATTGAAAGAAAAGAAGAAGAAAGAAAATCACTTACTGTCACAAGTAGGCTTCAAATGAAGTTACTGTGAAAAGCCCCTAGTCCCCTAGTCAAGGCTGGTACGGGAATTGAACTGTGCTGCTGGCCTGCCTTGGTCTGCTTTCAAAGCCAACGACTTAGCCGTGTGCTAAACCAGCCCTAGCTGGTAGGTTTTGGTAGGTTAGTGAGTAATCACAATAACTCTTGTGGTACAAAAAACAGGCGATTTTTATCGATTAATTCGTGCAGATTAATATCACTGAGGAGGCGTTCTGGGCGACTGCGAAGATGGCAAGGGGGAGGTGGTCGGGTCAGGATGGGTCCAGCCCAGGGCCACACCATAGAGAGGAAGGAGGTCAGGTCAGAATGGGCCCAGCCCAGGGACCAGGGTCATGCACCATTGAGAGCATATGGAGATCGGGAATAGCCTTCTAGGGATAGAAGTGAGATACTAGACTCTTTATCCCTTGTGCTCCAGCTGCCTCCAAGCCGGGTCTTATAACAGAAACGTTACGGCAGGAGGCCATTTAGCCCATCATGTCTGCATTGGTCTCCAAATGAGCATTATGACTTAATGCCATTCTCTTGCCTTTTCCCCATACCCCTGCACAATGTTTCTATTCAAATAATCATCCAATGCCCTGATTGAACCTGCCTTCACCACACTTCTAGGCAGTGCATTCCAGACTCGAACCAGTCATTGTGTGAAAACAAATTTTCCTTTCACATTTGCTTCTTTTGCAAAGCATTTTAAATCTGTGCCCTCTCGTTCACAATCATTTTACGGGCGGGAAGTTTCTACATATCTACTCTGTCCAGTCCTTCATGATTTTGAACATCTCTATGAAATCTCCTAGCCTTCTCTCCAAGGAGAACAGTCCCAACCTCTTCAGTCTATCCCCATAACTAAAGTTTCTCGTTCCTGGAGCCATTCCTGTAAACCTCTTCCGCACTGCCTCCAATGTGTTCATATCCTTCCTATAGTATGGCACCCAGAACTGTACACAATTCTCCAGCTGAGATCTAACTAATATCCTGTATAAGTTTAGCATAATCTCCTTGCCCCTGTACTCTTTGCCCCATTAATAAAACCCAGGATACTGTATGCTTTATTAACTGCTCTCTCTACCTATCCTGCCACCTTCAGTGATCCATGCACATATACATCAAGGTCCCTCTGTTCCTGTGTCCCCTTAAGAATTATACCCCTTACTTTATATTGTCTCTGCATGGTCTTCCTACCAAATGCATCACCTTAGACATCTCCGCACTGAACTTCATCTGCCACCTATCTGCCCACTGTCAGGGGAAGGAAAGGGAACACGCAGCAATCCCCTGTGGCCATTACCCTTCAAAACAAGAATACCATTTTGGATGGTATTGGGAGGGACAACCTACCAGGGGAAGGCCAGAGCGGCCAGGTCTCTGACACTGAGCCTGGCTCTGTGGCTCAGAAGGGAAAGGGGGGAGAATAGAAAAGTGATTGTGATAGGAGACTCAATGGTCAGGGGAACAGATAGGAGATTCTGTGATTGTGACTCCCGGAAGGTATGCTGCCTCCCGGGAGCCAGGGTCAAGGATGTCTCGGATCGAGTCTGCAGGATTCTTAAGTGGGAGGGGGATTAACCAGAAGTTGTGGTGCATATTGGCACCAACGACATAGCTAAGAAAAGGGATGAGGATCCAAAAAGTGATGTTAGGGTGTTAGGGAAGCTAAAGAGCAGGACAAGCAGAGTAGTAATCTCAGGATTGCTACCGGTGCCACGTGCAAGTGAGGCAAGGAACAGAGAGTGAGTGCAGCTGAACACGCGGCTACAAGGCTGGTGCAGGAAGGAAGCCTTCAGATATGTAGATCACTGGGATACCTTCTGGGGAAGGTGGGACCTGTACATGAAGGACGGGTTGCACCTAAACTGGAGGGGCACCAATATCCTGGGTGGGAGGTTTGCTCGAGTTCTTCGGGAGGATTTAAATTAGTTTGGCAGGGAGTGGGAACCAGAACTACAGGCAGAAATAATATCCAGTGACTCTGTGAGGAAGGATAGACAGTTGATAGGGCAAAGGTGCATTCAGTAGGGTGGGTTAAAGTGTGTCTGTTCAATGCAAGGAGTGTCAGGAATAAGGGAGATGAACTTAGAGCATGGATCAGTGCTTGGAACTACGATGTTGTGGCCATTATGGAGACATGGATTTCACAGGGGCAGGAGCGGTTGTTAGATGTTCCGGGGTTTAGATGTTTTCAGTAGAGAGAGAGGTAAAAGAGGAGGAGGGGTGGCCCTGTTAATTAGGGAGTGCATCACAGCTGCCCAAAAGGAGGTAGTTGAGGAGGGTTTGTCTACTGAGTCAGTATGGGTCGAAGTCAGAAACAAGAAAGGAGCAGTCACCTTATTGGGAGTTTTCTATAGACCCCCCAATAGCAGCAGAGAGATGGAGGAACAGATTGGGTGGCAGATCTTGGAAAGGTGCATAAGTAACAGAGTTGTTGTCATGGGTGACTTCAACTTCCCTAATGTTAACTGAACCTCCTTTGTGCAAATGGTTTGGATGGAGCAGATTTTGTCAGGTGTGCCCAGGAAGGAGTCCTGACTCAATATGTAGATAGGCCGACTAAGGGGCGAAGGCCATATTGGATTTGGTGCTTGGCAACGAACCAGGTCAGGTGTCAGATGTCTCGGTGGGAGAGCATTTCGTGACAGTGACCACAACTCCTTGACCTTTACCATAGTCATTGAGATGGATAGGAACAGACAGCATGGGAAGGTATTTAATTGGGGGAGGGGAAATTATACTGCTTTTAGACAGGAGCTGAGGAGCATAAATTGGGAACAGTTGTTCTCGGGGAAATGCACAACAGTAATACGGGGGTTGTTTAAGGAGCACTTGCTGCGAGTGCTGGATAGTTTTGTCCCACTGAGACAAGGAAGGAATGGTAAGGTGAAGGAGCCTTGGATGACAAGAGAAATGGAGAGGGGACGAAGGAAGCTTACGTAAGATTGAGGAAGATCTGGCACACCTCTAGAGGGTTACAAGGAAGGAACTCAAAAATTGACTTAGGAGAGCTAGAAGGTGGCATGAAAAAGCCCTTGCGGGAAGGATGAGGTAAAACCCCAAGGTGTTCTACACTTATGTGAGAAATAAGAGGATGATCAGAGTGAGAGTAGGACCGATCAGGGATAGTGGAGGGGACTTGTGTCTCGAGTCTGAGGAGGCAGGGAAGGTCCTAAATAAACATTTTGCTTTTGCTTCAGTGTTCATTAGAGAGCGGGACCTTGTTGCTCATGAGAACGGTGTGAACCAGGTTAATAGACTCGAACAGGTTGATATTAAGAAGGAGGATGTGGTGGAAATTTTGAAAAGCATCAGAGTAGATAAGTCCCCTGGGCCAGATGGGATATACTGTAGGTTGCTACGGGAAGCGAGGGAGGAGATTGCTGCGCTGTTGGTGATGATCTTTGCATCCTCACTCCATCAGATGATTAGAGAGAGGCGAATGTTGTTCCCCTGTTCAAGAAAGGGAATAGGCAAATCCCTGGGAATTACAGACTAGTCAGTCTTACGTCTGTGGTGAGCAAAATACTGGAAAGGATTCTGAGAGATAGGATTTATGATTTTTTAGAAAAACATAGTTTGATTAAAAGATAGTTAGCATGGCTGTGTGAGGGGCAGGTCGTTCCTCACAAGCCTCATTGAATTCTTTGAAGATGTGACGAGACACATTGATGAAGGTCGGTCAGTGGATGTGGTGTATATGGATTTCAGTAAGGCATTTGATAAGGTTCCCCATGGTAGGCTCATTCAGAAAATCAGGGGGCATGGGATACAGGGAAATTTGGCTGTCTGGATACAGAATTGGCTGGCCGAAAGAAGTCAGCAAATGGTAGTGGATGAAAAATATTCCGCCTGGAGGTCGGTGACCAGTGGTGTTCCGCAGCGATCTGTTCTGGGACCTCTGCTCTTTGTGGTTTTTATAAATGACTTGGATGCGGAAGTGGAAGGGTGGGTTAGTAAGTTTGCCAATGACATGAAGGTTGGTGGAGTTGTAGATAGTGTTGAGGATTGTTGCAAGTTACAACAGGACATTGACAAGATGCAGAACTGGGCTGAGAAGTGGCAGATGGAGTTCAACCTAGATAAATTAAGTGATTCATATTGGAAGGTTGAATTTGAATGCTGAATACAGGGTTAAAGTTAGGATTCTTGGAAGTGTGGAGGAACAGAGGGATCTTGGGGTCCATGTATATAGATCCCTCAAAGTTGCCACCCAGGTTGATAGAGTTGTTAAGGAGGTGCTTGGCGAGTTGGCTTTCATTAACAGAGGGATTGAGTTTAAGAGCCGCGAGGTTTTGCTGCAGCTTTATAAAACCCTGGTTCGACCACGCTTGGAACATTGTGTCCAGTTCTGGTAGCCTCATTATAGGAAGGATGTGGATGCTTTGGAGAGGGTGCAGAGGAGATGTACCAGGAACCTGCCTGGACTGGAGGGTGTGTCTTATGAAGAAAGGTTGAGGGAGCTAGGCCTTTTCTCACTGGAGCGAAGAAGGAAGAGGGATGACATGATAGAGGTGTACAAGGTGATGAGAGGCATGGATAAAGTGGATAGCCACAGACTCTTTCCCAGGGCGGAATTGGCTGTCATGAATGGAAAGCATTTTAAGGTGATTGGAGGAAGGTACAGGGGAGATGTCAAGGGGTAAGTTCTTTACATAGAGAGTGGTGGGTGCGTGGAATGCACTGCCAGTGGAGGTGGTGGTGTCGGAGTCATTAGGGACATTTAGGCGACTCTCGGATAGGCACATGGACAGCAGAAAATTAAAGGGGTGTAGGTTAGGTTGATCTTAGATTAGAATAAATGGTCGTCACAACATCTGTACTGGGCTGTACTGTTCTCTGTTCTATGTTCACCAACTTGTCTGTCCTCTTGAAGTTGTACACAACCCTCCCCACAGCTTTAAATGCTTCTGAGTTTCATATTATCCGTAGGCTTTGAAATTGTCCCCTGCACACCAAGATCTAGATTGTTAATATACATCAGGGAGAGCAAGGATCCCAATTCCGACCCCTGAGGAACACCACTACAAACCTTCCTCCATCCCAAAAAAATCCATTGACCATTAACTCTGCTTTCTATTATTCATCCAAATTTATGTCCATGTTACTACTGTCCCTTTTATTCTATGAACTATAACTTTTCACAGGTCTATTGTATGGCATTGTATTGAATGCCTTTTGCAAGTCCATGTGCACCACATCAACAACATTACCCTCATCGACCCTTTCTGTTACTTCTTCCAAAAACACCAGCAAGTTAGTTAGAAATTAGCAAGTTAAAAGGAAGAACAAAATTCAAGTTCCAACAGAACAGTCCTCACATAGGTTACAACAGGAATTCAGGCAGCAAGGAGGGACTGGGAAATCTGTTTTTTCTTACTCTACCGGTGATTGTTATTGCTCATAAAATGGCAATATTGGTTTTCCTGACTGACAGGCTGCTCAGCAAATGAACCCAGGCCCCAGTGGAGCACAGGCCCCATTGTTTAGCATCTTGTGCACCCCCCTATCCCAGACGCTGCTGTTTAGGCCTTGTTTAATTTAAATACCATCCATGTGCAGCAACACATAAAAAAATAAATAATGATGTGCATTGAAAAAGCTGGTCATGCAAAAACAAAATATGAAAGGGAACATTGTCCCAAAGCGCTGCCTATTTCAGGCTGTAATCCCTTTTCGTATGAAAATTGTGATCATAGTACCGTCATTGCTATTTTAGTTGGAACTAGTCAGTCAATGATAATAATAATAATAATCTTTGAGTGTCACAAGTAGGCTTACATTAACACTGCAATGAAGTTACTGTAAAAATTTCCTAGTCGCCACACTCATGGGCAACACGGTAGCACAGTGGTTAGCACAGTTGCTTCACATCTTCAGGGTCCCAGGTTCGATTCCCGGCTTTGGTCACCATCTGTGCGGAGTCTGCAGGTTTTCCACGTGTTTGCGTGAGTTTCCTCCGGATGTTCCAGTTTCCTCCCATAATCCAAAAATGTGCAGGTTAGGTGGATTGGCCATGATAAATTGCCTTTAGTTGGTTTAGCTCACTGGGCTAAATCCCTGGCTTTTAAAACAGACCAAGCAGGCCAGCAGCACGGTTCGATTCCCGTACCAGCCTCCCCGGACAGGCGCCGGAATGTGGCGACTAGGGGCTTTTCACAGTAACTTCATTGAAGACTACTCGTGACAATAAGCAATTTTCATTTCATTTCATTTCAAAAGGTTAAATGGGGTTACTGGGTTACGGGAATAGGGTGGAGGCATGGGCTTAAGTAGTGTGCTCTTGCCAAGGGCTGGTACAAACTCGATGGGTCAAATGGCCTCCTTCTGCACCGTAAATTCTATGATTCTATGACTCCGGCACCTGTTCGGGTACACTGAGGGAGAATTCAGAATATCCAATTCACCTGACAAGCATGTCTTTCGGGACTTGTGGGAGGGAAACCCACGCAGACACGGGGAGAACATGCAGACTCCACACAGATAGTGACCCAAGCTGGGAATCCAACCCGAGTCCCTGGCACTGAGAAGCAACAGTGCTAATCATTGTGCTACCGGCGATAAGCATGCTTCTATCAGTTCAACGGCTGTTGCAAGGGTAAAGAAATAGATTGATTGATTGATTGATTGATTGTCATGTACTGAAGTACAGTGAAAGTTATTTTTCAGCACAGTACACAGAAAGAATAATCGACAAACAGTGATTGGTTACAGTGTGGAACAAGGGGCCAAACAAAGCAAATACATGACCAAGAGTAGCATAGGGCGTCGTGAATAGTGTTCTTACAGGGAACAGATCAGTCCGAGGGAAAGTCGTTGAGTCTAATAGCTGTGGAGAACAAGCTGTTCTTATGTCTGGATGTGCGGGTCTTTAGACTTCTGTATCTTCTGCCTGATGGAAGGGTCTGGAAGAGGGCAAAACCTGGGTGGGAGGGGTCTTTGACAATGCTGTCTGCCTTCCTGAAGCAATGGGAGGTGTAGACAGAATCAATGGGAGGGTGGCAAGCTTGTGCTTGTGCTGGAAAAATAGAAATCATATCTTAATTTACTGGACCTCTGCCATGTTACGAAGACCACCTGCTCCTCCTGCCTCACCTCACCAGCCCAAACACCACAAGGCCCTTTGTTATCGAATATTGCAATGCTACGCCCTGTATTTAACTTTTCTGATCTGATTGAGAAATATTGACCAACCTTAATCAGGCAAGCTACATGGAGATGTGTGACTTGTAGACTCACATTGGTCAAGTCCCAAAGGTCATACTTGACCTTGAAGAATGGTAACATGGACAAGTACCAGCAGAGCTTGATTAAAGAAACCAATCTGTGAACTGGAAGAAAAGAGGTGGGGCGAGGGAGAAAATTGGCAAAGAATAAACCAAATAAAAATATACTCTTTGATTTAAGGAAACCTTGGAACAAATAATGGTGGCAACAACAGTTAGCTAATGGAATATGCCCACACTAACTTAGTCACCACAAGCGTGCCATGAAGAACTGTACCAAATGTGAGCATGAGTTTTGTCAGTTCTTACTCAGACTGATAGACTGGAATGAAATACTTCTCATTTTGCCATTGTTTTCCATTACTTTGTGACACATTCACGTGATGTGGGCATTGCTGGTTAGGCCAGCATATATTGCCCATCTATATTGCTCTTGCAAAGGTGCTAGTGAGCCACTGCCTTGAACTGCTCAAGTCCAGATGATTTCGGTACAACCACCATGTTGTTAGGAAGGAAGTTCCAGGATTTTGACCCATCAACAGTAAATAATGTAGTTTTACGGGAAAAAAAAGACAAAATAATCACGTGCAATACGGCATTATAGCTGCTGGCAGCAACAATCAGAATCAATAAGATGGGTTTGGTGCAGGCTGACTTTGCACTTTATTTAACACAAGTTGATATACAAGCTTGTCAAGACTAATCAGAAACCATTTCAGTGCTCTGTGAGAATAGCTTTTAAAGCAGAAATGATCAGTGGAAATATTAACTCGTTATGAAATATGTTTTCCTTTAAATATCTGTTTCCTCTTAAGGTTTAAGATCAGAACGATTGGAACCTGACAGCGCTGTGGGTGTACCAGATGGATTGCAGCGGTTCAAGAAGGCAGCTTACCACCATCACTGCCTTTTTAAAAAAATGTATTCTTTCATGCGGGAGTTGCTGGCAAGGCCAGTATTTGTTGCCGAAACCATAATTGTACTTTAACTGAGTGGCTTATAGACTGTTTCAGAGGACAGTAAACCATTTTATTGTGGATCTGGAGTCACGTGCAGGCTAGGCCGGGTAAGATGGCCGATTTCCTTCCCTAAAGGACATTAGTGAACCAGACGGGTTTTTACAGCAATCGATGGTCATTTCATGGTCACTATTATTGAGTCTGGCTTTCAATTCAACATTTTTATTGATTGAATTTCAATCACACCAGCTGATTTAAATTCAGCTGCTGTGATGGGATTTGAACCCATATGCCCCGAACATTAGCTAGGGCCTCTGGATAATTAGTCCACTGACATTATCAAGACGCCACTGTCTCTTTCGCAAGGGCAATTGGACTGCAGACAAGCAGGTGGACTACTGCGGCTCAAGAAGACAGCTTAATATCACCTTCTCAAGGACATTCAGAAACAAGCAAGAAATACTGACTTTGCCAGAAACACTCACATCTAATGAAATAATTTTTTAAAAATAACTTTGGCTGTGTGTTTCCAAGTTTTTTTTTAAGCTGAATGCTTGTCTGGGTGCTGAGCTTTCTGTTAATTCCTTACCTATTGTAAATTAGATTAATCTATATTCCACAGAAGGTACCTTGTGACACGTAGCTAGTAGTTTCATTGCTAGCTCTGGTACTTTTTGTCATTTGAGTCCTTGTTCCTATTTATCTTTTATTTTTTAATTACAATTTAGCTCAGCAGAGAGTTAGAATAGAATAGAACAGTACAGCACAGAACAGGCCCTTCGGCCCTCGATGGTGTGCCGAGCAATGATCACCCTACTTAAACCCACGTAACCCGTATACCCGTAACCCAACAATCCCCCCATTAACCTTACACTACGGGCAATTTAGCATGGCCAATCCACCTAACCCGCACATCTTTGGACTGTGGGAGGAAACCGGAGCACCCGGAGGAAACCCACGCACACACGGGGAGGACGTGCAGACTCCACACAGACAGTGACCCAGCCGGGAATCGAACCTGGGACCCTGGAGCTGTGAAGCATTGATGCTAACCACCATGCTACCGTGAGTTCTGTCTGATTTTTTCAGGCTATATAAAATGTATTTTTATCACTCTTTTCTAGGCCTGGCAAAGACAGACAGGCTGCTCATAAGCTTTTGCCAATGCCTGTAGCCTGTAGCTAGGATTGAATAACTCGGGTTATTCATAGTTTGGTAAACTTCTTTATTTTTGCGTTTACCTGACTGTGAAGAAGTGACTGATTTCTACTCAGTGGCTCAGTGAGAATTCAGCAAAGATGAAAGTTTGGTTCAAGGGGAAAGGCATAAATCTTGGGCAATTTTCAATACGTACTAAATTATTTCTGTCAGATAATATTCTCACGTTCTTTAAGTTATGCACTTGGACACATTTTGGGACCAAATCACACTGGTGCTTTCAGTACGATTGACCTCACCAAGCAAGGCACCAAATCAACCTTTGAACACTTCGGCTAAAACTTAGGTGGATCGCGAAATTCAATGTCAAATTAAATGTGACATTGTTTGGTGGCTATGAAGGAGCAAGTCGCACATTTGGAGCCTCCCACTCGGGTCGGACTTTTGGACCTTTTTCACCGATTTTTTACCGGACTTGATTTGGAAAATTGATGATAGAGGCTGGATTCCCACAGCATGGAGAGACGGACTAGAAGTGCTCGCAAAGGCAAAAACAGATGGACAGAGAAGGCTTGGGCTGATGCTGCAGCGGGAGAAAGCATGGCGGACGACCAGGGTCCTGGTTTGTCGACCCAGCGGTCAACGGAGCAGCTGATGCAAGTAATCCAGGAGGGCTTTGCCAAACAGAAGCAGGACTGCTTGGACCCTATTAAAGAGTCAATTACATGGCTGGAGCTTAGATTGAATGCCCAAGATCCAGAAAGTAGAGAAGGCGCTGGCTGACCAGGAGGAACATCAAACTGCGTTGGAGATGGAAGTGAGGCTGCTGAGAGACCAGCAGAAAAGGCTCCTGGAGAAGGTGGAGGACCTAGAGAATAGGTCCCGCTGGCAGAACTTGAGAATCGTTGGGCTCCCAGAGAGATCCGAAGGAGTGGACGCTGGGGCACACTTAGTGAGCATATTTGAGAAGCTGCTGGGGAGGGGACATTCTCCCAGCCCTTGGAGGTAGACAGGGCTCACGGAGTACACACGATGAAGCCGCAAATGGGAGACGCCCAGAGGGCAATGATGATCAGATTCCACAGGTATTTGGACAAGGAACGTATTTTACAATGCGCCAAGCAGACGCGGAGCTTTAAATGGGAGAACAGTATGCTGCGGATCTATCAGGACCTGAGTGCAGAGGTGGCCAGGAGAAGAGCGGGATTCAACCAGATAAGGTCGACCCTTTTCATGAAAAAGGTGAAGTTCAGGTAGCTTTATCCGGCCCGTCTCTGGGTCACGTACGAGGAGCAACATTTTTATTTTGAGTTGGCTGAGGAAGCGCTGGACTTCGCGAAAAGGAAAGGGCTGGTGGCGGACTGAGAACTTAGAACTTTGCTGCAACGTTCATGTTTAAAAAAGTTTCTCGTTTTTCATTCTGTGGACGTTATTTGTAATGCCTTCTGTATTGATTTGGGGCCAGTTGCAGAGCTGAGTGAGTTTTGCACTGTTGAGGGATGGAGGTGTGTTTGTTAGATGCTGGATCTTTTGCTTGATCTTTTCTTAATTAAACTGTTTTTTTGTCGGGCAATTGTGTTGGGATTGTCTCTCATTTGAATATGTGTGTATGAGCCGGGGGGGGGGGGGGACAATAGGTGGGAGAATGTCTGGCACCAGGGGCGGGGCCACCAAGCTAGCTGGGTGGGCTAGCTCACAGAGGCGCAGTGGGGGGGTGAGCAGATGTTCGGCTTATCAAAGGGGTCATTTACTTTGTGCTGTTACTAGGGGGGTGAGGGGGGGGGAAATGTTCTGCTGATGATGGAGGGACTTTTGCTAAGGGACAGAGAGGAGGCTGGGGGTGGAGCCTGCGTGGGGGTGGGCCAGTGGAGGCATCGGGTGTGAGACAGGGAGCTGGTAGAAGGGCTGGGGACCCCGATCGGGATGGAAGAGATAGCGGAGGATCTGAAGGCCATGCAGCCGGGTAAAGCCCCAGGGCGACGGGTACCCAGTGGAGTTCTATAAAAAGTTTGCTGGGATATTGGGGCCACTGTTGATGAGGACATTCAATGAGGCAAGGGAGCGTGGGGTGCTTCCCCCGACGATGTCACAGGCCACAATTTTGCTGATCCTGAAGCGGACCAAGGACCCGAAGCTGTGTGGGTCCTACAGGCCGATATCCCTACTGAATGTGGATGCCAAACTGCTGGCCAAAGGTTTGTCCTCTAGGATTGAGGACTGTGTGCCAGACGTTATTGGGAAGGACCAGACGGGGTTTGTTAAGAGAAGGCAGTTGGTGGCCAATGTAAGAAGGTTGTTAAACGTGATCATGATGCCCCCAGAAGGTAGAGAGGTGGAGGTACTGGTCGCAATAGACGCAGAGAATGCTTTTGATCGAGTAGAATAGGAATATCTGTGGGAGGTACTGGGACGGTTCGGATTTGGGCGAAGCTTTATTGACTGGGTCAGGTGGCGAGTGAACCCTCGGAAGGTGACGGACCCGGATGCGAACCTGCGTGGACCAGCTGGCAGAGGTATTCGCGGACATCTTTAACCTGTCCCTGCTTCACTCCGAGGTCCTCACCTGCTTCAAGAAGACCACCTTCATACCGGTGCCAAAGAAGAACCAGGCAACATGCCTCAATGACTACCGACCGGTGGCCCTGACTTCAGTCGTAATGAAGTGTTTTGAGAGGTTGGTCATGAAGCGCATCACCTTCATACTCCCAGGACGCCTTGATCCACTGTAATTCGCATGCCGCCGCAACTGGTCCACAGCAGGCACCATTTCCCTGGCTCTACACTCATCCTGAGAGCATCTCGACAACAAGGATTCCTACATCAGACTCCTATTTGTTGACTACAGCTCCGCCTTCAACACCATAATCCCGGCCAAGCTCATATCAAAGCTCCAAAACATAAGACTTGGCTCCCCACTCTGCAACTTGATCCTCGACTTTCTGACCCACAGACCACAATCAGTAAGAATGAACAACAAAACCTCCTCCACAATAATCCTCAATACCGGGGCCCGCAAGGCTACATACTTAGTCCGCTACCCTACTCCCTGTACACACACGACTGTGTGGCAAAATTTGGCTCCAACTCCATCTACATGTTTGCTGACGACACGACCATAGTAGGCCAGATCTCGAATAATGATGAGTCAGAATACAGGAGGGAGATAAAGAACCTAGTGGAATGGTGCAGCGACAACAATCTCTCCCTCAATGCCAGCAAAACTAAAGAGCTGGTCATTGACTTCAGGAAGCAAAGTACTGTACACACCCATGTCAGCATCAATGGGGCTGAGGTGAAGATGGTTAGCAGTTTCAAATTCCTTGGGGTGCACATCTCCAAAAATCTGTCCTGGTCCAACCACGTTGACGCTACCACCAAGAAAGCACAACAGCGCCTATACTTCCTCAGGAAACTAAGGAAATTCGGCATGTTCACATTAACTCTTGCCAACTTTATACAGATGCACCATAGAAAGCATCCTATCTGGCTCCATCACAGCCTGGTACGGCAACTGCTCGGCCCAGGACCGCAAGAAACTTCAGAGAGTCGTGAACACCGCCCAGTCCATCACACAAACCTGCCTCCCATCCATTGACTCCAGCTACACCTCCCGCTGCCTGGGGAAAGTGGGCAGCATAATCAAAGATCCCTCCCACCCGGCTTACTCACTCTTCCAACTTCTTTCATCGGGCAGGAGATACAGAAGTCTGAGAACACGCACGAACAGACTCAAAAACAGCTTCTTCCCCGTTGTTACCAGACTCCTAAATGACCCTCTTATGGACTGACCTCATTAACACTTCACCCTGTATGCTTCATCCGATGCCGGTGCTTATGTAGCTACATTGTATACCTTCTGAGTTTAGGAGTTTAGGAGGAACTTCTTCACCCAAAGGGTTGTGAATCTATGGAATTCCTTGCCCAGTGAAGCAGTTGAGGCTCCTTCATTACATGTTTTTAAGGTAAAGATAGATAGTTTTTTGAAGAATAAAGGGATTAAGGGTTATGGTGTTCGGGCCGGAAAGTGGAGCTGAGTCCACAAAAGATCAGCCATGATCTAATTGAATGGCAGAGCAGGCTCGAGGGGCCAGATGGCCTACTCCTGCTCCTAGTTCTTATGTTCTTATGTTCTGTTGCCCTATTATGTATTTTCTTTTATTCCCTTTTCTTTCCATGTACTTAATGATCTGTTGAGCTGCTTGCAGAAAAATACTTTTCACTGTACCTCGGTACACGTGACAATAAACAAATCCAATCCAATCCAATCTTACAGTCACACTTTAATTTAAATAACAGTATTTCCAGTAATTAGTTCAGTTAGCTTAAGTGTGGCTGAGCCCAAATGATAAATTACTTTCTCCTGCACTCTCATGTCCATGAAAGGTGACTTAAGAAGGAATGAAGGATTTGATTTGAATTATTATTGTCACATGTATTAGTATCCAGTGAAAAGTGTTGTTTCTTGCATGTTATACCGACAACGCATACCGTATATAGGGAAGGAAGAGAGACTACAGAATGTAATGTTACAGTCATAACTGGAATGTAGAGAAAAGATCAACTTAATACGAGTTAGATCCATTCAAAAGCCTGATGGAAGCAGAGAAGAAGCTGTTCCTGAGTCGATTGGCACGTGACCTCAAACTTTTGTATCTTTTTCCTGACAGAAGAAGGTGGAAGAGAGTATGTCTAGGGTACGTGGGGGCCTTAATTATGCTGGTTGCCTTTCCGAGGCAGCGGGAATTATAGACAGAGTCAACGGATGGGAGGCTGGTTTGCGTGATGGACTGGGCTACATTCATGACCTTTTGTAGTTTCGTGCGGTCTTCGGCAGAGCAGGAACCATACCAAGCTGTGATACAACCAGAAAGAATGATTTCAATGATGCATCTGTAAAAGTTGGTGAGAGTCATAGCTAACATGCCAAATTTCCTTAGTCTTCTGAGAAAGTAGAGTCGTTGGTGGGCTTTCTTAACTATATTGTCGGCATGGGGAGACCAGGACAGGTTGTTGGTAATCGGGACACCTAAAAACTTGAAGCTCTTGACCCTTTCTACTTCGTTCCCATTGATGTAGACAGGGGCATGTTCTCTTCTATGCTTCCTGAAGTCAATAACAATCTCCTTTGTTTTGTTGACATTGAGGGAGAGATATTGTCGTCACACCAGTTTACCAGATTCTCTATCTCATTCCTGTACTCTGTCTCGTCATTGTTTGAAATCCGACCCACTACGGTGGTTTCATCAGCAAATTTGAGAATCGAGTTCGAGGGTAATTTAGCCACACAGTCATAGGTGTATCAGGAGTATAGTAGGGGGCTGAGGACACAGTCTTGTGGGGCACCGGTGTTGAGGTTGACCGTGGAAGAAGTGTTGTTGCCTATCCTTACTGATTGTGGTCTGTGGGTTAGGAAGTTCAGGATCCAGTCACAGAGGAAGGAGCCAAGGCCCAGGCCACAGAATTTGGAGATGAGTTTCGTCAGAATAATAGCGTTGAAGGCTGAGCTGTAGTCAATAAATAGGAGTCTGACATAGGTGTCTTTGTTATCTAGGTGTTTCAGTGTTGAGTGCAGGGCCAGGGAGATGACATCTGCTGTGGACCTGTTGCAGCGGTCGGCGAACTGTAGTGGATCAAGGCAATCCAGGAGGCTGGAGTTGATTTGTGCTATGACTAACCTTTCGAAGCACTTCGTAATGATGGATGTCAGAGCCACTGGACGATAGCATTAAGGCACGCTACTTGACTTTCTTTGGTACTGGGATGATGGTCGTCTTCTTGAAGCAGATAGTGACCTCAGATTGTTGTAAAGAGAGGTTGAAGATGTCTGCGAATACCCGCGCCAGCTGATCCACGCACGACCTGAGTGCTCGTCCGGGTACCCTAACCGGGCCAACGGCTTTCCATGGGTTGACCTTTGAGAAGGCTGCCCTGACATCTGCAATGGTGACCTTGGATACAAGTTCATCCGAGGCTTCCAGGGTGGAGGGCTCGCTCTCGCTGACCTCTTGCTCAAAGCGGGCATAGAATGCGGTGAGCTCATCTGGGAGGGGTGCATTGAAGCCGGTGATTTTACATGTCTTCATCTTGTAGCCCATTATGTCTTGCAGACCTTGCAATTGTCGGCGGGGGTCCATGTGGCTAGCCTGGGACTCAAGCTTGGTCCGGTACTGTCTTTTGGCATCTTTGATGGATTTCCTTAGATCATATCTGGCTTTCTTGTGTAGGTCAGGATCGCCTGACTTAAACCCCTCAGACCTAGACTTCAGCAAGCAGTGGATATCTCTGTTCATCCAGGGTTTCCGGTTGGGGAACACGCGGATTTGCTTCTTTGGCACACTTGCCTTCTTTGGGAGGATTTGGGGAAAAGCAAAAACCAACGTTTTTCTCTCTTCCTGATGCACCTTGATGTGCTCGGTGTTTTCAGCATTTCTGATGTTTCTTTTTCTCTTGTTTTCATAGTATTTTATCTTGGATTCCAGGAGCCCAGCATCTGGAAGTCACTCCCAGACTTTTATGTTGTTTTTCTTTCTATGCCTTGGGTACAGACTGAAGTAAAACTGAGGCAATGGCAAATATTTAGGTTTAACAGCATAACTAGCAGGTATTAGCTCCAGAATTCTTGGTTCCTATAATTTAAGTTAAAAGAATAGCAGAAAATAAGCTAAAAATAGCTTTGTTAGGGACAGGAGAGAGAGGCAAAACTGAACTCTCTCACAATCTGTCCATTAGCAGAGCTGATTTTTTTGTTCTAAAAATAGGTTATGGTGCTTCTTCCAAAAACACTTTCTTTGTCTCGGCAATTTTGAAAGTGGCTTGCAGCAAACTCTTTTAGGATTAATTCGGATTTTTTTTTATTCACACATTCAATCCTGGGGTGGTGGATGACCACATCTTCAGACACATACAATACAAGTATTCAATAAGACAATAAGAAAAAAGGGTTTTATAATTTTGAATAACTACTTGGTAAAAAGAACCATATCAAAGGGAGATCAGTTCATGTGAGTCCAGAGTCCGGGAGGTCCAAATCCAGAATGGGTTCCCCATGGAGAAGTTTCAGTTTAGGCAGGTTCATGGCTGAAGGCAGAAGTGTCGAATTCCTTTAAAGTGATGGCACTGCAGTAAGATGAGGCTGATATTTAGAGACTTGGTCTCTTTGGCAGGCAGTAGCCAGTGGCATCCAGATAAACGGCGACAAGGAGGGCTTGATTCAGGCTCCTTGGCCAGCCTAGAGTCACATTTGCAGCTTGGAGATAAATCAGCAGACTAGCCTTTAGGGGCGGTACGGTAGCACAGTGGTTAGCACTGTTGCTTCACAGCGCCAGGGTCCCAGGATTGATTCCCAGCTTGGGTCACTGTCTGTGCGGAGTCTGCACATTCTCCCCGTGTCTGCGTGGGTTTCCTCCGGGTGCCCCGGTTTCCT
Organism: Scyliorhinus canicula; assembly: GCF_902713615.1. Lineage (NCBI taxonomy): Eukaryota > Metazoa > Chordata > Chondrichthyes > Carcharhiniformes > Scyliorhinidae > Scyliorhinus > Scyliorhinus canicula. The sequence goes on along the minus strand of NC_052148.1, from coordinate 45,879,761 downwards.
CCCACAAGTCCCGAAAGACATGCTGTTGCGTAATTTGGACATTCTGAATTCTCCCTCTGTGCACCCAAACAGGCTCCGGAATGTGGTAACTAGGGGCTTTTCACAGTAACTTCATTGCACTGTTAATGTAAGCTTACTTGTGACAATAAAGATTATTATTAAACTTCAGAGTTCTCAAATGTGCATAGGACATTTCAAAATGGTCACTCGAGTCATGTGACTTCCACAAGTAATTCATAAAGGATGTTTATCTAGTGTCTGGGTCTGGCTTTTGTTTTGAGGCTTATAATGTTCCAGTCATTAGCCTCTGAAAGAATCGTCATTCACATTGTTAACCCTTTCCGGGTTGCTGTTGTCTTGGTAGATCCATGGACGGACTGTGCTCGGAGGCAAGCTTATAATGATGCAAATAGTGTCCATTCCTTTCAAAAGTTTATTTCTGAAATGGACCTAGACAGTCCCACATGTGAGATTCCATGAGCAAGTTGCAGGGCAATCCATATAATGCCCTAGTGATCACCTTACAATTCTAAACATTAGGGGCTGGATTCTCCGGTCACCAACGCCGAAATCGCGTTCGGCGATCAGCCGGAGAATCAAAGTTCCTGAACAAATCGAGGGCAATGCCGCTTTCATGATGCTCCGCCCGCCCCCCCACAGAGCGGCATACTTTGAGTGTCAGTCACGTGTGGTCTCATCCATCGGGAACTCGGTGTGGCGGTTGCGGTCTCAATCCAGCGCCGCCACAGTCGGGGGAGGGCCGATCCGCGGGCAGGAGGTGACTTCATCAGGGGCTGGTGGCACTGTGGGGGGGGGGGGGGGGGGGGGGGCTGGGGTACGCAAACTGGCCAAAGGGGGCACTATTTCACATCCGCCATGTAGCACGGCACGGCCGCTGTCATGCGCATGCGCGGCCACGAACCCGGCAATTCTCTGGGCCGCATCGGCAGCTAGAACTGGGTGCTCTATGCTGCCGGCATGCTAGCTCACAGGTACACGGTGAATCGGTGACCGTTTTACGCTATTGTGTCTGCCGTAAACCACCACATTCCCACACCGGCATGGGGACATAGCCTCAAAATCGGAGAATCCAGCCCCATGTAACTTGTGTTGGCCATCATTTAGTTCAGCAATTTTATTAAGTAAAAAAGAATAAAGTTTGATTTACTAGATATTCATGCCACATTATAATAACTTGTTGTATGAAAATGGTTCTAACTTCTTCTTCTAGCGCTAATCCTAAATGTATGCCACCTTTACTTTATCCAGTGGAAATAATCTTCATTTAATTACTCAAACTTTAACCTATAATGTTTCAAATCTAGTCTTAATTCAAAATTGCTTAATTCGAATTACTGGTTAATTCTAATCTCTTAGTGGAATTTGTTTTTGAATTACCAAAACGAGATTATATTAGAATTTCCCTTAATGCTCTCTGTCACAGTAAATATGATCCAACGTCGGAATTTACCTACTAATGTACTGCATGTTTTTTGGCAGTTGGGGCGGCCCGCCAGTGGGATTTACCGGTCCCGCCGTTGTCAACTTGAATTCCCATTGACTACACCTCTCGTTGCCAGGAAACCCATGCGCCGGCATGGGACTGGAAGTATCCCGCTGGCGTGAACAGCCAGTAAATCCCGTTCAAGCAATATTTCAAGTCTCTCACCCTCTATATCCTTTTGATCCCAGTATGATCATACTGAATCCACATTGTCCTTTTATTTTGGCTGTAATGTGTTTTCTGTAGTTGGGTGTCTAGCACATTACTATATCATTGTGAAAGATTACTGTGCCTCCCTTACATTTTAATTAAATGACAAGGGCGTATAATTTATATTATAGTCATAACAGATAGTCTTTAATTAAAAGCCTGCTAAGACATCAGCAGAGGTCATCACATCATATGAGTTCTGAGTGGGGTCACACATTTGGAAGTGCGGTCTTTCAGATGAGAAGTTAAACTGAGGAACTGTCTGCCGAGGGCTGCCGTCTCTGATTGGACATATTTCTGGAAGTTTCATCACATGACCTCCTGCCGCCAACTACTCCAACATTAGCTTTAGAAGTAAGCACACTATTTTAATGCCCCAATTACTGATCTTCTGGATTGCGCAGAATTATGTCAAGGAGATTTTTATTTAATTTCTGGAGACTTCAAGACAATGCTAAAGGATTGGTGTCCCAAGATCAGCCCTCCCACAAGGATGATAAAGATCCCACCACACTGTTCAAAAAGGAACTAACAAAAAGTCATCAAACTGGAATGCTAACTATGCTTCTCGCTCCATAATGCTGCCTGACCTGCTGAGTATTTCCAGTATTTTCTGTTATATATCAGTCAGAACTAGTGCTTGACCTCTCCCTAATTTAGAAGTCTTAGCTATATTTTGTGGTCATTATTTTGGGAGCCAAGGCAGCTCATTTGAAGTTGGTCATATAGAATAATAGAGTACAGTTGGTGATCATGTAGAAAAACTAATGATTACAAAGGGCAATTACAGAGTGAACCAGTGGCGTCAGATTTCCCAAGTGTACATTTTGTGTAATGGCTGCAAGCCATATGTAAAACTGGCAATACTTCCTAAAACCAGTGGCCCAAAAGATCAACTTCAAAACAAATCCACCTGCTTAGTGAATCTTAGCAATGTTAAATTTAACTGTTAGTGACTGCACAAAACCTGCACTTGTGAAATCTGAAGGCACTAACATGGTGCTTTTGAAATACAAAAACATCTTCAATAAATACCTGTGATGCGTCAGCTTAAAACTCACCAGCTGTTTGGTACAGTATCTTAACGTGGAACCTTTTTTGTGACACAAAATTAGGCAAAAATAATGCCAGTATGGCATTATGATGTCAGATGCCAGTGCTTAGATGATAACAGTGGAGATAGTCAGAGGAGACATCTCCACCACAAGAAATCACCTGATGTCACAATTGTGCATCTTCTGGTGTCTCAGTATAGGTTGAGACAGAAGAATTGGTCAGTGGACCACAGTAACAGTTAGGTAATAGTTCATGATTTGAGGAGAGACTTCAAATGAGAAGAAAATGACATTCCAGCATCAATATTCACTGAAATAGCTGTAAATACCATAAATCGCAGCATATAGGACAACCAGCATATAAGACGGCCAAGTTTTTCAGTGCCAAAGATTAGATTTTTGCACATACTTGGTGTCTAAGTCAACCCATCTTTCAGCTACTCTGGAAATGCTTTACTTGCATGTATAGTCAGCATCAATTTTTCACCCCAGAAATTATCCTGTTTGTCAGTGTATGGGACCAAGCGGGCGATACAGGCTGTACTGTGAAGACGATGCATGATTTTATAACATGACCACACAGAGCAGACTGTGCATGGCATGGTGAATGACAAACACAAATTAATCTTCCAACAAAACAAATAAGATATGAAGCTGGTTTCAAACTAAAAGTTCCAACATAAGATCATAAGAACTAGGAGCAGGCCATCTGGCTCCTCGAAGATGCTCCGCCATTCAATGAGATCATGGCTGACTCAGCTCCACTTTCCCGCCCGAACACCATAACCCTATATTCCTTTATTCTTCAAAAAACTATCTATCTTTATCTTGAAAACATTTAATGAAGGAGCCTTTGGGTGAAGATGTTCCTCCTAAATTCAGCCCTAAATCTGCTTCCCCTTATTTTGAGGCTATGCCCCCGAATTCTGCTTTTACCCGCCAGTGGAAACAACCTGCCCGCATCTATCCTATCTATTCCCTTCATAATTTTATATGTTTCTATAAGATCCCCCCACATCCTTCTAAATTCTAACGAGTACAGTCCCAGTCTACTCAACCTCTCGTCGTAATCCAACCCCCTCAACTCTGGGATTAACCTAGTGAATCTGGGGGCAGCATGGTAGCATTGTGGATAGCACAATCGCTTCACAGCTCCAGCGTCCCAGGTTCGATTCCGGCTTGAGTCACTGTCTGTGCAGAGTCTGCACATCCTCCCCGTGTGTGCGTGGGTTTTCTCCGGGTGCTCCGGTTTCGTCTCAGAGTCCAAAGATGTGCAGGTTAGGTGGATTGGCCATGAGAAATTTCCCTTAGTGTCCAAAATTGCCCTTAGTGTTGGGTGGGGTTACTGGGTTATGGGGATAGGGTGGAGGTGTTAATCTTGGGTAGGGTGCTCTTTCCAGGAGCCGGTGCAGGCTCGATGGGCCAAATGGCCTCCTTCTGCACTGTAAATTCTATGAAAAATCTCCTCTGCACACCCTCCAGTTCCAGTACGTCCTTTCTCAGGTAAGGAGACCAAAACTGAACACAACACTCAAGGTGTGGCCTACTAACACTTTATACAGTTGCAGCATAACCTCCCTAGTCTTAAACTCCATCCATCTAGCAATGAAGGACTAAACTTCATTCGCCTTCTTAATCACCTGCTGCACCTGTAAACTATCTTTTTGCGACTCATGCACTAGCACATCCAGGTCTCTGCACAGCAGCATGTTTTAATATTTTATAATTTAAATAATAATCCCTTTTGCTGTTATTCCTACCAAAATGGATAACCTCACGTTTGTCAACATTGTATTCCATCTGCCAGACCCTAGCCCATTCACTTAAGCTATCCACATCCCTCTGCAGTCTTCTGTATCCTCTGCACTTTTTGCTTTACCACTCATCTTAGTGTCATCTGCAAACATGGACACATTGCACTTGGTCCCCAATTCCAAATCATCTATGTAAATTGTGAACAATTGTGGGCCCAATATTGATCCCTGAGGGACACCACTAACTACTGATTGCCAACCAGACAAACACCCATTCATCCCCACTCTTTGCTTTCTATTAATTAACCAATCCTCTATCCATGCTAGTACTTTACCCTAAATGCCATGCATTATTATCTTATGCAGCAACCTTTTGTGTGGCACCTTGTCAAAAGCTATCTGGAAATCCAGATATACCACATCCATTGGCTCCCTGTTGTCTACCGCACTGGTAAAGCCCTCAAAACATTCCACTAAATTAGTTAGGCACGACCTACCCTTTGTGAACCCATGCAGTGTCAGTCCAATGGGGCAATTTCCATCCAGATGTCTCGCTTTTTTTTTCCTTGATGATAGATTCCAGCATTTTCCCTACATTTCCCGACAACATTTGTTTACCCGTCAAATAACTACAGCAAGGGAGTTTGGATGTTTATGAAAAACTAGTGCAGGAATAGAAGAAAAAACAACCATGTAAAAGATGCCCAAGAACAAATACCCCAGGAACAGGAAGCAGCCACTGACTTGATCTTGAGAAGCATGTATTAGAATGTCTTTGAAAGTCGTCAGAATGGTTACATCATTTCCAGAAATGCATTTAAATGGGCCAAATCAGACCTTGAATCCAATCAAGATTTCAAATCAACAGCTTGTTAGTGTAGCCACTTTATGGAACAAGAATGGCTAATATTGTGGCAGAAGGTCAGGATTACTTTGAGACTATCAAAAGATCTCTGTCAAAATTACCAATTCCAGCGAATCACCATCAGACAGTGACAAAGATACAAATATCCATTAAGTCACAACGGCAACGTGGATGAAATATATCTGAATTTTGATATACTCAGCAGCCAAACTAAAATAGAAAGGTTTGAAAACCATACTGGTGAAAGCTACAGGACGTGAGAAGATGAGATTCATTGCCGTATTAGCCTGCATGGGCATCAGAATGAAATGAAAATCTAAGGAAATTTTCAAATTTAAAACCATGCCAAACATCAGGTTCCCTGCAGGAGGTTTTGTGCATGTCCATGACAGTGACTGGATGGATAAGGATGAAGTGAAGTTGTAGATTGATAATGTGTAGAATTCAGCTTATTTATGTGAGAAAACTAACTGATCCCATATAACTGATGAGGTCAAGAGGTGCCTACGAAGAACTAACATCCACATTGTAGTTGTACCAGGGGTATAATATCTGTAGTTCAGTCTTTGGATGAATGCCTCACCAAACCACTCAGGGACCATGTTTATGCCGAAGGAAGAGGTGGCTAGATGATTGACCGATAAAAATACCTTAACAAAGAGTGGTGTCATAGAATCCCTACAATGCAGATGGAGGCCATTGAGCCCATCGAGTCTGCACCGACCCTCGGAAATAGCACCTTACCTAGGTCCACACACCCACCCTTCCCCGTAACCCAATAACCCCACTAACATTTTGGACCCCATGGGGCAATTTACCATGGCCAATCCACCTAAGCTGCACATCTTTGGGAGGAATCCTAATTACCCGGATGAAACCCACGCAGACTCGGGGAGAAAGTACAAACTCCACACACATATGCAATCACCCAAGGCTGGAATTGAACCTGGATCCCTGGTGCTGAGGCAGCAATGCTAACCACTGTGCCACCGTGCCACCCCCTCAAGTGGTGTTCTACTTAATGTTTGTGTGGTTTCATTAGAAAATCGTTGAGTGTTATTAGTGAACCAAATATCATCACATCCCTGAGAAAAAGAGGCATGTCAAAGGTTATCATCTTGTACTCATCAAGACACTTTGCAGGAATACCAGTATAAGGGGAAAATACTGGGTTCTCTTGCCAACCAATCAGCATTTTCTTCTTGCACAGTATAAACTGTTGTTTTCCACTTCTTGCAAAGTGTTCTGATGAGTGCAGGTTGTAAAACTTCAGCATGTCTCCTTTTTTCAGCATCACTCAAGGTCCGATTTGTTGTAGAGAAATTATTTTGAAAGCAATAGTGTCACATCCCAACCACGGTGGAATCCTTATGATGATGCCAAAGTCAAAGTGACTCAATGATTTTTTTTGCATTAGACACAAAAGATAATGGGCTGGATTCTCCGCCCCGCCGCGCCACATTTCTATTTCACCCCACTGGCGGGATGTTCCGTTACACTGGCCAGTCAACGGGGTTTCCCATTGTGGGGCAGCCCCACGCCATCGGGAAACTCCTGGGCTGCCGGCAAAACAGAAAATCCAGCCCAATGAATTTAACAGTTTTAAAATGCTTTGATTGTGGTTTAAAGTATCTAGTTATGATTCTGGACCAGACCCCGTATTTATGGTACGAATCAGTTAGGGTCCAGTAACTTTTTCTTTAAAGTAGACAAAGTTTGAGATCCGATGGATTTGGTCAGAGAATAAAGCCACAAGATTCCACAGGTTTTTAACAATTATAATAGACTTTACTATACAAGGTCAGAAAGATAAAATAATTTACAATATCGATCTTGCACTCTGACATTCAGAATCAACATAAGGTACAGGCAAACTGTGATTGAACACCACACTGCATGGTAAATGGCAGATGCAACCAAGACAGATCCCATGAATTTCTCAGTAACCCACTCGGGCGGCAGAAAATAGTGTAAGTCATCTATCTCACAAACCATGGTTCACTTATTCTGAAATACAATTCTTCCCTCTTCCCTTTTGAAAATCTCACTTCAGAATTCCATCCAAATATTGTTCAAATTTGGACCACCTTAATGACTGCTCACCTTGTAGGGCTTCAGTCTTGTCTCCCGAGACCACATTCCTCTGGATTCCGCAGTCTGCACTCCAGCAGCAACTCACAAACACAACAGTTTTACAACTACGCCAAACAAAACATTACTGCTCTAAAGTTTTCTTTCCCCCAGTGACTTGTAGCATGGCGTCACCAACACTTGGTTGCCTTCTCAAATCTCCAGGGCTTCTCCTGAGCCTTCACCATTTGAGACCTGCCCACTGCACAACTTCTACTGCTTGGAGTCTCATACTTTGCTCCGCTTCTTGGTGGTTCCTATCGGTGATCTCCTCCTCCTGGTGACTCCTTCCCCAGTTCTCTCTCTCTGGGACCTCTCCCTGTGTTCCCTTCCTGTGTTCCCTCATAGAGGCCTCTCCCTGTACAGGGCTTCTGTTAATTATGGCACACCACTCCTTGGTATCATGATCTGAGTTTCCCATCGTTTTTTTCTTCCCACAGGTGCTCTGGGTACCTGTCCCCGCCTCAAAGAATTCCAAAACGCTGGACTGTGCATGCGGTCCCAATCAGTCCTGAAATTTCCAAGGCACGCTGGGATTTGTAATTCCTGGCCTCTGCTGCGGCATCAGGTAATTCTGAGTTCCTACCAATCTTTGTGCAACTAATTCAATAAACCACGCCACAATAAGTTAATATGAAATACTGATGCTTTCTTTTACACTTTAATATGGTGACCACCCACACCGGTTGTTCACAGTTTATATTCAGCATATAAATCGATCACTGTTTATTGAAGGATATGGTATACATAACTTTTCTCTGAGAATTCAATATTTAAAGTTAGCTTGCAAATGAATTTATTTGCCCCAATAGATCATTTTGTTTAGTAATACAAAACAATTGTTCTACACTTTGCACCAGGAGTAGATCAAAATACAAATGAATCTGGCTTTCAATATTCCTTTAGTTCTGAAGATAACAACGGCTTTTAGCTTCAATCGTGTTTTTTGAGAGATTACATCTGTTATCATGGCACTCTTGTGGGCTTGTTCCCACACACTCATTCTCTGTTACCAGCAGCAATGAGCGTAGGGGTTGATGAGGCAGAATGCTAGCTTTAGTGTAAGGTCATTTATTTATTGATCTTTTAGTGAGAAGGAGGAATACACTACATAATGAGGATTTTTTTTCTGTTTTTTTACAAACTTAACTGAATGACAAATGGATTGTGCAGTTGAGGGGGTGTGCTAACTGAGTTTTGTGAAAAAATTTGCAGTGATCAACTGGAAAGAAATGACTCCAATCACAGTGGAACTGACCTGATGATATTTTGCGAGAGGAAAAGTACTGTAGAGAGACATGAAAACCTTGCAGTACTCCAAGTTGAAAGACTGTAACCACCAGTCGGTCTACTTGCAAAGATAGCCTAGCAACTGCAGTTAAGGTCAGGAGGGTTTGGTCTTTACGTTCCTGTTGAGGATATAAAATGCATTGCCACAGCTTCAAATGTTTTCAGGCAAAATAATTAATTGCATTCTTAAAGAAACCACGGTTAGATAGAGATAGATAGAGAAATACAGCACAGAACAGGCCCTTCGGCCCACGATGTTGCGCCGAACTTTTGTCCTAGGTTAATCATAGAATTTTGGACAATTTGTCATGGCCAATCCACCCAACCTGCACATCTTTGGACTGTGGGAGGAAACCGGAGTACCCGGAGGAAACCCACGCAGTCACGGGGAGGATGTGCAGACTCCACACAGACAGTGACCCAAGTCGAAATCGAACTTGGGACCCTGGAGCTGTGAAGCAATTGTGCTATCCACAATGCTACCGTGCTGCCCTTAAGAAGTTAACCTACACTCCCTTATTCTACCCTAATCCAAGTACCTATCCAATAGCCGTTTGAAGGTCCATAAATTTTCTGACTCAACTACTACCACAGGCAGTGCATTCCATGCCCCCACTACTCTCTGGGTAAAGAACCTACCTCTGACATCCCCTCTATATCTTCCACCATTTATCTTAAATTTATGTCCCCTTGTAATGGTGTGTTCCACCCGGGGAAAAAGTCTCTGACTATCTACTCTATCTATTCCCCTGATCATCTTATAAACCTCTATCAAGTCGCCCCTCATCCTTCTCCGTTCCAATGAGAAAAGGCCCAGCACCCTCAATCTTTCCTCGTATGACCTACTCTCCATTCCAGGCAACATCCTGGTAAATCTCCTCTGCACCTTTTCCAAAGCTTCCACATCCTTCCTAAAATGAGGTGACCAGAACTGCACACAGTACTCCAAATGTGGCCTGACCAAGGTTTTGTACAGCTGCATCATCACCTCACGGCTCTTAAATTCAATCCCTCTGCTAATGAACGCTAGCACACCATAGGCCTTCTTCACAGCTCTATCCACTTGAGTGGCAACTTTCAAAGAACAATGAACATAGACCCCAAGATCTCTCTGCTCCTCCACATTGCCAAGAACCCTACCATTAACCCTGTATTCCGCATTCAGATTTGTCCTTCCAAAATGGACAACCTCACACTTGTCAGGGTTAAACTCCATCTGCCACTTCTCAGCCCAGCTCTGCATTCTATCTATGTCTCTTTGAAGCCGACAACAGCCCTCCTCACTATCCACAACTCCACCAATCTTCGTATCATCTGCAAATTTACTGACCCACCCTTCAACTCCCTCATCCAAGTCGTTAATGAAAATCACAAACAGCAGAGGACCCAGAACTGATCCCTGCGGTACGCCACTGATAACTGGGCTCCAGGCTGAATATTTACCATCCACCACAACTCTCTGTCTTCTATCGGTTAGCCAGTTTGTTATCCAACTGGCCAAATTTCCCACTATCCCATGCCTCCTTACTTTCTGCATAAGCCTACCATGGGGAACCTTATCAAATGCCTTACTAAAATCCATGTACACTACATCCACTGCTTTACCTTCATCCACATGCTTGGTCACCTCCTCAAAGAATTCAATAAGACTTGTAAGGCAAGACCTACCCCTCACAAATCCGTGCTGACTATCCCTAATCAAACAATGCCTTTCCAGATGCTCAGAAATCCTATCCCTCAGTACCCTTTCCATTACTTTGCCTACCACCGAAGTAAGACTAACTGGCCTGTAATTCCCAGGGTTATCCCTATTCCCTTTTTTGAACAGGGGCACGACATTCGCCACTCTCCAATCCTCTGGTACCACCCCTGTTGACAGCGAGGACGAAAAGATCATTGCCAACGGCTCTGCAATTTCATTTCTTGCTTCCCATAGAATCCTTGGATATATCCCGTCAGGCCCGGGGGACTTGTCTATCCTCAAGTTTTTCAAAACGCGCAACACATCTTCCTTCCTGACAAGTATCTCCTCAAGCTTATCAGTCTGCTTCACGCTGTCCTCTCCAACAATATGGCCCCTCTCATTTGTAAATACTGAAGAAAAATACTTGTTCAAGACCTCTCCTATCTCTTCAGACTCAATACACAATCTCCCGCTACTGTCCTTAATCGGACCTACTCTCACTCTAGTCATTCTCATATTTCTCACGTATGTGTAAAAGGCCTTGGGGTTTTCCTTGATCCTACCCGCCAAAGATTTTTCATGCCCTCTCTTAGCTCTCCAAATCCCTTTCTTCAGTTCCCTCCTGGCTATCTTGTATCCCTCCAGCGCCCTGTCTGAACCTTGTTTCTTCAGCCTTACATAAGTCTCCTTCTTCCTCTTAACAAGACATTCAACCTCTCTTGTCAACCATGGTTCCCTCACTCGACCATCTCTTCCCTGCCTGACAGGGACATACATATCAAAGACACGCAGTACCTGATCCTTGAACAAGTTCCACATTTCACTTGTGTCCTTCCCTGACAGCCTATGTTCCCAACTTCTGCACTTCAATTCTTGTCTGACAGCATTGTATTTACCCTTCCCCCAATTATAAACCTTGCCCTGTTGCTCGCACCTATCCCTCTCCATTACTAAAGTGAAAGTCACAGAATTGTGGTCACTACCTCCAAAATGCTCCCCCACTAACAAATCTATCACCTGCCCTGGTTCATTACCAAGTACTAAATCCAATATGGCCTCCCCTCTGGTCGGACAATCTACATACTGTGTTAGAAAAGCTTCCTGGACACACTGCACAAACACTACCCCATCCAAACTATTTGATCTAAAGAGTTTCCACTCAATGTTTGGGAAGTTGAAGTCGCCCATGACTACTACCCTGTGACTTCTGCACCTTTCCAGAATCTGTTTCCCAATCTGTTCCTCCACATCTCTGCTGCTATTGGGGGGCCTATAGAACACTCCCAACAAGGTGACTGCTCCTTTCCTATTTCTAACTTCAACCCATATTACCTCAGTAGGCAGATCCCCCTCGAACTGTCTTTCTGCAGCTGTTATACTATCTCTAATTAACAATGCCACCCCCCCACCTCTTTTACCATCCTCCCTAATCTTGTTGAAACATCTATAACCAGGGACCTCCAACAACCATTTATGCACCTCTTCTATCCAAGTTTCCGTGATGGCCACCACATCGTAGTCCCAAGTACCGATCCATGCATTAAGTTCACCCACCTTATTCCTGATGCTTCTTGCATTAAAGTATACACACTTCAACCCATCTCCTTGCCTGCAAGTACTCTCCTTTGTCATTGTTACCTTCCCCACTGCATCACTACGTGCTTTGGCGTCCTGACTATCGTCTACCTTAGTTGCTGGACTACAGATCCGGTTCCCATTCCCCTGCCAAATTAGTTTAAACCCTCCCGAAGAGTACTAGAAAACCTCCCCCCCAGGATATTGATGCCCCTCTGGTTCAGATGCAACCCGTCCTGCTTGTACAGGTCCCACCTTCCCCAGAATGCGCTCCAATTATCCAAATACCTGAAGCCCTCCCTCCTACACCATTCCTGCAGCCACGTGTTCAACTGCACTCTCTCCCTATTCCTAGCCTCGCTATCACGTGGCACCGGCAACAAACCAGAGATGACAACTCTGTCTGTCCTGGCCCTTAACTTCCAGCCTAACTCCCTAAACTTGTTTATTACCTCCACACCCTTTTTCCTACCTACATCGTTGGTACCAATGTGCACCACGACTTCTGGCTGCTCACCCTCCCCCTTCAGGATCCTGAAGACACGATCAGAGACATCCCTGGCCCTGGCACCCGGGAGGCAACATACCTTTCGGGAGTCTCGCTCGCGACCACAGAATCTCCTATCTATTCCCCTAACCATTGAATCTCCTATTACTATTGCTTTTCTATGCTCCCCCCTTCCCTTCTGAGCCCCAGAGCCAGACTCAGTGCCAGAGACCTGGCCGCTGGGGCCTTCCCCCGGTAGGTCATCCCCCCCAACAGCATCCAAAACGGTATACTTGTTTTGAAGGGGAATGGCCACGAGGGATCCCTGCACTGTCTGCCTGTTAGTTTTCTTTCCCCTGACTGTAACCCAGCTACTCTTGTCCAGTACCTTTGGTGTGGCTACCTCCCTGTAACTCTTCTCTATGACCCCCTCTGCCTCCCGGATGATCCGAAGTTCATCCAGCTCCAGCTCCAGTACCTTAACACGGTCTCTGAGAAGCTGGAGTTGGGTGCACTTCCCGCAGGTATAGTCAGCGGGGACACCGGTGGTATCCCTCACCACCCACATCCTGCAGGAGGAGCATGCAACTGCCCTAGCCTCCATCCCCTCTTACTTTACAGAATTAGCTGCCCCGTGGACCAACTGGACCTCCGACTCTACTTCCAGTCAGCTGTACTCTAAACTCCTGGCTCCCTTCACGCTCTTTGATAAATATATGAAATTAAATGTCAGGAGCACCTTACTCCCTCCTCACCTAACTCCCTCAGTCACCAAACTCTCACTGTAGCACTCAAATGCCACAAGCTCAGCACTCCCTCAGTCACCAAACTCTCACTGTAGCACTCAAATGCCACAAGCTCAGCACTCAGTGCAAACAAAGTCTGCACTGTATCTAGCCCCTATTTATACTGTGACTCTAGCTTCTAAAAACTGGCCTAATGCAATTAACTAATTAACAAGCTCCAGCTGCAAGTAAGTCCAAGTAGAACCTTGTTTAAAGCTGATTCAAAATTCACCTTCTTATAGACCAAACAGCAGCTTTTAAGTTAATTAACTAAATAAAAGAAATACTAGACTTTAAATAACCCTTATACTCCCTCAGTCACCAAACTCTCACTGTAGCACTCAAATGCCACAAGCTCAGCACTCAGTGCAAACCTGAGTTAATATTAAACATTTATATTGTAGAAATTACGGGTGATTTAAACTTAATTTGATGAAGCTATATATTCTTTACCCACATTTGCAGGATGTATATGGCAAGACACAAAGTAAATATTTGCATTTAAAGAACACCTTTCACTTCAAGACCTTCCCTTATGCTTCACAGCTGATGAAGTTCTCTGGAGTTTGATCACTCTTCTAGGAGGAAAATGCAGCAGATTTTTGCTCAACAAAGTTCCATAAACAACATTATCCATGGCTAACTAAGCAAGTGGGATCAAATGAAAGAAAAAATGTACAATACTGCAAAATCAGTGGTAGGTCATAAGATTGGTAACATTTCAGAAACCAGCCTAGGATGACTTAAAAAGAAGTAAAGAGGGAGAAATTGGAATTAGAGTGAACTAGCAAGAAATATAAAAACAGACAGTCAGAGCTTCTACGAGTGCATAAAAAGGAAGATAGTAGCTAAAATGAGCAGCGTCTCTTAGAGGCTGAGACTGAAAAAATAATAATGTGAAGAAAGGAAATGACAGGCTTTGAACAAGTATTTTTTGTGTCTTCACGGTAAAAGACACAAAATGTACCCCAATAATAGTAGAAAAGCAAGTGTCAAGAGGGAGGAACGTAAAACAAAAACATTTATAATCAGCAGAAAAAAGTGCCAGTAAAACTAATGGGACTAAATGCTGACAAGTCCCTGGACATGCTGGTCTGCATTCCAGGGTCTTAAATGAAGTGGCTACAGAGATAGTAGATGCACAGGTTAATTCTTCCAAAATTCCCTAGATTTTGGAAAGTCCCAGAGAATTGGAAAACCAAAAAATATAACACCTCTGATCACGAAATGAAGGGAGACAGAAAGAAGTAAACCGCAGTTTAGACTAATATCGGTAATTTGGGATACACTGCAGTCCATTAATACAGAAGTAGTAGCAGGACATATAGATTTCATAATACAATCAAGTCAAAGTCAACATGGTTTTATGAAAGGGAAATCAAGTTTAACAAATTTATCACAGCTCGGTAATGGGGATACTATATTAGTATGGATTGAGGATTGGCTAATTGACAAAAATCAGAAAGTCGAGATAAATGGGTAATTTTCAGATCAGCAAACTATAACTAGTGGAGTGCCACAGGGATCCGTGCTGGTTTCTCAACTATTTACGATCTATATCAATGAATTGGATGAAGTGACTGAGTGTACTGTAGGTAAATTTTCTCCTGATACATTTATTGATAGGAAAGCAAGTTTTGAGGAGGATACATAGAGTTTGCAAAAGGATATAGATAAATATACGAATGGTCATTTGGTAATACAGAAGGTCCCATATACATGTTGGGATTCCTACAGTTCCACATGCTATAAGATTGGCCCTTGTTAATAACTTGTCAAGACATTTGATCACCATGCAAACTTGATGTTGAAATACAAAGAACAAAGAAAAGTACAGCACAAGAACAGGCCCTTCGGCCCTCCAAGTCTGTGCCAATCATGATGCCCTAACCAAAAACAAAACCTTCTGCCCTTACCTGGTCCGGATCCCTCTATTTCCTCCCTATTCATATACCCATTTGATGCCTCTTAAATGTTGCTAATGTGCCTAATCCACCACACCCTCTGGCAGCACGTTCCAGGCACCCACCACTATCTGCGTGAAAAGCTTACCCCGTACATCTCCCTTAAACTTCCCCTATCACCTTGAACCTGTGCCCCCTTGTAATTGAAACTTCCACCCTTGGAAAAAGCCTGACAATGCAACCTGTCTATGCCTCTCACAATTTTGTATACCTCTATCAGGTCTTCCCTCAGCCTATTTCACCCACCTCTTGTGGTTCCATGCATAACTTCCCCCCATTGTCCTTGAGTAGGCCTACTCTTTCTCTTGCTCCTAATATATGCATAAATAGGGCGCATCAAAGAAATCCTGCGGGATAATGATACCCTGATCAGATCATTGCTCATCGTATATTATTGTGGGCCTAAGACCACCGTTTTTGGTCCTGAAATGTGCCCTGTTTACCTCAGATTTCCTTCGAAGGGTAAGCTGCCTCAAGGATTTGAGCAACAGGTGAAGCCAGCAGCTTCATGTTGCTACTATGCAGTAGTGATATTTGCCCTTAAGAAAATGTTGCTGTCAAGCAAAAAAGATGTTGTGCTTGCACACATTTGAGTAGTGTGCTGTTTTATTTTCAGCGGCAGTATGATGCCACATATGTCTAAACCCGAAAAAGGGACTGGAATAGTCATCCTTATCAAGTGTAACTACATTAATAAAATGCACGCCATTCTTATTAGAGACTAATGGATTTCTGAGCTCTCAGCCAAGCTTCATTATGTATGTTTTGTCGCGAGCCGAGAATCTATTAGCATTCTAAAAAATGGAGCATCAGGGAAGTCAATGCTCGATTGAAAGCTCTGGCTCTTTGATCTCTACTGTCAATTGCACAATGTTTATTTACACAAGATTAATTGGTTTCAAGAGCTTGCAGTTTCACCTAATGGGACTTTAAAACATCTGGACGGTTGACATTTGTATTGTCCTGTAGTAAAAGGACTTTTTAATACTGTTATTAGTGAATTACTTTTTAAAGTTTTTTTATACATCCTATTGTCAGTATAAGGTTCATTAGTTCTGTATAATGTACAGTAGATTAGTGGGCATAGAAGTGTCAAAGCTTGGCATTGGGGCCATGAGGGTCATGTGCCCTGGATGGGGGCATATCTTGGCATGGGGGTATGAAGGACCATGGGATGGTGGATGGGGAGCATAAGGTGGCTTGGAAGTGCCACAGCTTGGCATTGGGGTCATGAGGGTTCCTGGGGCCTGCGTGAGGGCATACCTTGGCATGAAGGACAATGGGGGGTCAGGGGTGGTCATGGGGGGGAAGAGAGGCATAAGGCATATTGGGAGAATGTGGGTATTTGAGGGGGTGTAAGGGATGGGGTGTGGAGAAGCTTTCTGTTATTATTTAACTGGTATGAAGTACCATTGCAATAAGATAGGCCTTTTAAACAGCCCTCCTCAGCACCGGGCAGCTCCTGTGACTGTCTCTGACCTTTATCCTGGATTGGCTGGCCCAACAGCAGATTTTAAGAGCAAATTTTAAGAATAAGATTATCGCTTTAAACTCTCCCACTTAAACTCCCAAGCTTACACTCTGTTGCTTGCTGCCCCGTTTGCTGAGGCTGCACTCGAGTCTCTGAAAACTGAACTGGGACTACAAGAACCAGATTAAACCAGTTAGCTAATTAACTACTCGGCTCCCACAGCTGTTAGTGAGTTTACCCTGACTAAACTTGAAATAAATAATAGCCTGCTTACACGGTACTTTCCAGTTACTGCTCATTACATTTTTAGATAAATTTAAGGATAAGATTAGCACTTTAAACATCCCCACTTACAAAACTCCTAGCTTGCACCCAGTTCCTTGCTGCACAGGGAGGTGGTGGGATAGTGGTATTGTCGCTGGTCTAGTAACCCAGACATCCAGGATAATGATCTGGGACCCAGGTTCAAATCTCATTACGGCAGGTGATGGAATATAAACTCAATAAAATAGCTTGAATTTTAAAAGTCTAATGATGACCATGTAACCATTCAGCTTTGACAAAGAGTCATTGGACTCGAAACGTTAGCTCTTTTCTCTCCCTACAGATGCTGCTAGACCTGCTGAGATTTTCCAGCATTTTCCCTTTCGTTTCAGATTCCAGCATCCACAGTAATTTGCTTTTAACCATGTAACCATTGTCGATTGTGGGAACAACCCATCTGGGAAGGAAATCTGCCATCCTTACCTGGTCTGGCTTACATGTGACTTCAGATCCACAACAATGTGGTTGACTCTTAACTGCCGCTTCCAGGGCAATTAAGGATGGGCAATAAAAGCTGGCACTGCCTATGATACCCATGTCCCATGAACGAATAAAAAAAGCTCCATTTCTGGATTGTCTCAGCTGCTTTGATGCAAATTGTGCTGCAATGTTTTCAGCTCTGCTCCTAGTCACTGCCTCTGTGGCGGCCACTCCAATCATGAGAAGCACCACCTCCTCCAGGGGGAAATAGGCATACAACTGTGCAATTCATTGGCAGCGTGTGAAAACTGAGAGATGTAAGTGCTAAATGTACAAGGGTGAGCTGAAGCTATGAATGTTGGATATGAGTTGTGCTCAGTCGAAATTGTTGGTAGGTGGGTAACAGAGTAATAAATTACAAACATAAGTTGGAGGTGGAGTAAGGTATATAGCTCCTCAAGCCTGTTCCACCATTCAATAGATAGTGGCTGATTTGATCTGGCTTCAATCCACTTTCCTGCCTGTTTCCATAAACCTTTATTTTTTATTTACTTTGTACTTCAAATATTTGTCTGTCTCCTTATTCTGAATCTATGCTTTCTATTTCTAGATTCCCCATCAAAGGGAAACATTCAGCATCTACCCTGTTAAGCCCTTCCAAAATCTCAAATGCTCCAATAAGATCACTTCTCATTCTTCTAAACTCCAATAAGTTTATTCACTGCTGAACATTTCCTCCTAAGACAGTCATTTCATCCCAGGAACCAACTTAATGAGCATTCTCGGAATGGCTTCCAATGCAGGTATGTCCCTCCTTCAGTAAGAAGGCCAAAATTGTAGTTAGTACTCCAGTGTATTTACAGCAATGCCCTGTACTGTTGTAGCAAGACTGACCTAATTTTCAACTAACACCCATTTATTTTGCGAATTACTTGCTGTATCTGCCACCTCATGTCCATTCACTCACTATGCATTCTGGACAAAACCAATAATGCCTATACTAACAATGACCAGTCTGAAATACTTCTAAAAAAAAAAATTAGAAATCTGCTTAGAAAAAAAAACAGCTGTTCTTACAAACTTATAAAAGTGTCACTCAAGTGGGGCGCACGGTGGTGCAGTGGCTAACATTGCTGCCTCACGGCGCCGAGGTCCCAGTTCGATCCCAGCTTTGTATGACTGTCTGTGTGCAGTTTGCACATTCTCCCCGTGTTTGCGTGGGTTTCACCCCCACAACCCAAAGATGTGCAGGGTAGGTGGATTGGCCACGCTAAATTGCTCCTTAATTAGAAAAAATTAATTGGGTACTCTAAAAAAAATTTTTTTAAAGTGTTGGTCAAATGCTATCATTCACGGTTTCATACCCGTAGTTACCCCACTTCACACCTCTTAATCTTGTCCAAATACATATATTGAAAAAACATATCAAAGAAAGAATAACGTCTCATAACCTGAAAGATGTCAGTCAATCAAAGTTAGCACACCCAACAAGCTATCTAAACAAATCCCTCATTAGCTAAGGCATTACTGATTCGTGGAGTATTCATAATATAAAGAAAAGTTATTTACAGGATGTTGGCCTCACTGCTTAGACTCGCATTTATTGCCCTTCCCCAGTTGCTTTCTTGAACCACTGTAGTCCATGTGGTGTAGGTATACCCAAAGTGCTGTTAGGGAGGGATTTTGACTCAACAACTGTGAAGGAAAGGCAATATATTTCCAAGCATGGGTGATGAGTACTTGGAAGGGAACCTCCAGGTGGTGGGGTTCCCAGATATCTGCTGCTTTTGTCCTTCTAGATGGTAGTGGTCCTGGGTTTGGAAAGAGCTAAGGAATATTGGCGAGTTCCTGGAGTGCATCTTGGAGATGGCACTGATGCTGCCACTGTTTGTCAGTGGTAGAGGGATGTTGAATGTTTGTGGAAGATGTATCAATCAAGTCGGCTGCTTTGTCCTGGATGGTATTGAGCTTCTTGAGTGTTGTTGGAGCTGCGCACATCCAGGCAAGTGGAGAGTATTCCAATACACTTCTGACTTGTGCTTTGTAGATGTTGGATAGGCTTTGGGGGGTCAGGAGGTGAGTTACTCACCATGGGATTCCTAGCCTCTGACGTACTCTGGTAGCCACAGTATTAATATGGCGAGTTCAGTTCAGTTCCTGATCAATGGTAATCCTCCAAGCTGTTGATTGTGAGGGATTCAGCAATGGTGAGGCCATTGAATGTCAAGGGCGATGGTTAGATTCTCTCTTGTAAGAGATGGTCATTGTCTGGCGCAAATGTAACTTGCAACTTGTCAGCCCAAACCTGGATATTGCCCAGGTCTTGCTGCATTTGGACATGGACTGCTTCATTATCTGAGGAGTCACAAATGCTGCTGAACATTGTGCAGTCATCAGTGAACATCCCCACTTCTGACCATTTGATGGAAGGGAGGTCATTGATGAAGCAGCTGAAGATGGTTGGGCCTAGGACACTACCCTGAGGAACTCCTGCAGTGATGTCCTGGAGCTGAGATGATTGATTTCCAACCACCACAACCATCTTCCTTTGTGCCTTTATGACTCCAACCAGCTAAGAGTTTTCCCGCCAATTCCCATTGACTCCAGCTTTGCTAGGGCTCCTTGATGCCATACTCTTTGCTGCCTTGATGTCAAGGGCAATCACTCTCACCTCACCTCTGGAACTCAGCTCACTTGTCTATGTTTGAACCAAAGCTGTAATGAGGTCAGGAGCTGAGTGACCCTGGCGGAACCCAAACTGAGCATCTGTGACCTGCTTATTGCGGAGTAAGTGCCGCTTCATAGCACTGTCGATTACTCCTTTCATCACTCATCACTTTGCTGATGATGAAAAATAGACTGATAGGATGGTAATTGGCTGGGTTGGATTTGTCCTGTTTCTTGTGTACAGGACAGGCCTGGGCAATTTCCCACATTGCCGGGTAGATGCCAGTATTGTAGCTGTACTGGAACAACTTGGCTCAGGGTGGAGCACGTTATGGAGCACGTGTCTTCAGTACTGTTGCTGGAATATTGTCAGGCCCCATTGCCTTTGCAGTATCCAGTGCCTTCAGTTGTTTCTTGATATAATGAGGGCATTAAGAAGTGTAGCAACAGAAATATCAGTTTCTCCAGATGTTCTCATTAAGAATGATTGGCTGAGTTCCAAGACAGGATGCCTGGAAAGGGCATCAGTAACATCTTCTGAACATATTTTTCAAAAAGGTTCCCGAATCCAAACTTTGCTTCACAACTCCTCCGAGGGACTGTCAATCCTGAGTCCTTTGAAGCTGGCCCAACTCCAGAAAATAGTGGAGGAGCATGAGATACAATGGAAGGGGCCAGGTATGGAGTGCAGAATGCAGGCTTGTTTCCCACACCTTAATCCAATGACAGCGAAAATTGACAGGAATGGGAGCGATGATCAGGAATCCCGCCTTCTGTTTTCAAAGGCCCCCAGATTCTGCTCAAGTCTGCCGAAATCTGGTCCTTTATCTTTCCCAGCTTTGTCAATGGATATTAATCACTACATGCAAAAGCTCTATTTGCTACCAGGAGTGTGCACAAACATGCTGCTTTGCAAATTTTATTTAGATTAATAAATGACTATATGTTTTATATAATATGAAACTTTGCTCAGTCTTTCATGCACTGATGAATATAACTGAGTTAAACGTACTTTCAAAAAAAATTCTGTTGAAGGTAGTGTGGGGTCAGGAATTTTTTACTGGAAAGAAAAAACATTCCCGAGAATACAAGGTCTTGGCTTTGTTGTACTTTCAATTTGTAATCAAGCACTGTGTTACAAGTACTGTTTCACATTTTCTTGACTGTGAGACAGCTGATATTGTGGGTTAAGGTTTAAATTATCAGGATAATCTGTCTCTCTCAGCAGGCCTGTAACTGCAGGGTTCCAGCCAATGGATCTATTGTCTTCCGACTGTTTCTTGATGAGACAGAATTTTAAACATATAACTGACTGAAAGGAGCTGAGTGAACAATATTTTTCTTGATCTGTGAAATGCTTAGCTTTTTTACGGACTTCAGAAATAAAGAAAGAAAGGTAATAATTTGTCATGTTGTAGATGTTCTCCATGTAACTGGCCAGAGGTGAACAAGTGTCTCTCTGGTTATTTTTTTTCCAAGCTCAGCCTCTTGATAGTTTTAACAACCCATGTCTGGTAGAAGTGCTAAGCTTAAGAAGACAAATGCTTTGTGCCACATAGTGAAAGCATATAATTCAAATGCTCAACTCTGCTCAGTTTCTGAATAGGAGGGCACTGAGTGAAATTTGTGGCTTCTTTTGAAAGGGGGAAGAAGGAAAGCAGCGCAGGATTTCCTCACCTGGGTAGTAACTCTTGCTTCCTAATGGTTTGAGGAGGTAATTGGTCGAGGTCTGGACAATGGGTAGTGTAGTAATCCACGGGAGGTAGGAGTTCCGTCACCACACCAATATTTATTTACAATAACGATATTACAGGAGCAGCTACAAACAGTGCTGCTAGCAGTCCAGTCAACTTAAGACTGACTCACAAAGCCTACACAGGTGCTTATATGGGCACCCATAATGAGCTATCATTGAGGGAGCTCATACTCCAATTGGCCAACCAATAAAGCCAATTGGAGTTCATTACAGGTAGCTTGCTCTTTTGTTACATCAGAATTCCAGGCAGACTGAAGAATGGGGATTTGAATGTGTCGGTTGCAAGATCTGTATTTATCTCTCCTGTAAGCCCCTGCTGAATCCCTGTAATCGGTTTTCAGCCCCTCTCAAAGCAATGAAATGATTCTAGCCAAAGTCACAAACTACATTCTTTGTGGCTGTGACTGAGGAGAGAATGAGGCAGTCTTTTTTAAGCATGAGTGGGTTGATGTCAGAGGGCATTGTTTGGATTCCTCATACACCCATGTAACTACTTTGTGTAACTCCATGGAACATCAAACACAACAATTAAATGAGGTCATGCACACATTTGCTGCCATGCACACTCTGGGTGCCATTATGTCTGTGGCCTTAAATAGCATGTCTGATACCGTATCTTTGGCCTGACAGTGCTGTACTGATCTGCTCCAAGGTACTGTCCAGCAGAGTGGTAACAGTGAAGCCTGACTGTCCCATGAGAGATAATGGTAAAAGAGAATACATTTCCACTTCTTAGCAGTTGCCCCACACCACACCAAAGTCAAAACGTGACACGTTGTCTTGTGCCCTGATGGATG
Source organism: Scyliorhinus canicula (assembly GCF_902713615.1). Lineage (NCBI taxonomy): Eukaryota > Metazoa > Chordata > Chondrichthyes > Carcharhiniformes > Scyliorhinidae > Scyliorhinus > Scyliorhinus canicula. Next base: position 45,857,023 of record NC_052148.1, on the reverse strand, counting down.
ATTCTACCTATACACAGATACAGGTAGAGCAGCCTGAATCTAAAACCCAGCAGTCATTGGTCAAAAGTATCTTAGCAGTCAGAAGAGGGATCTAAGCAGCCTCCTCTACCTCTGCTAAAGCCACAGGGGATGCAGCATTATGTACAGTAGGAAGGTTGAGTAATGCTGTTAAGATGAACAAGGTAGGTGGATGGGTGTATGAGGAAATGTTATATTTGAAGTTTTGAACTACATTTTAATAGTTTACACCCACTTTATCATCTTGCCCATGATTGGTTAATGAATGGTATAAGAGTCCTTCCTGTTATTTGTTTTGTTCCCATTCATTTTATTTTATTATTTTTGTCCATGGACCCATAATCGGAATGTGCCTTTAAGCAGAGAATTCAAGCTGAAGCAGCCTATTAGTTAGGACAGTGTGTTCCATGTTTTGTATTTTGGAGAGGAGAAAACAGACTCATCGGTGCCGAGTGAATCTTAAGAACCAGTTTTGGAGGAAGTCGGTTTGATTGGTCGGTTGGCAACCTGTGGGTTGTCCAGGGACAGTGTTCTGCCTGACAACAGTCAGTGATTGGTTCCTGTGTGAAGCATCTGAGAGAGCTGGACAGGAGGGTTTTAACTTTGAAAGTGAAAGGGACAGCCTCGCTCTCTCTCTCTCTTTCTCTCTCTCCCTCTCTTTCTCTCTCTGTCTCATGCTCTTGTTGCTGAAGTAAAGAACTGTTTTATTGTTCTAAAACCAGTGATTGCCTGACACATCTTTGCTATAAGCTTTAAATGGTCTTGAACCTACAGGGAAAGTAGACAATCTTGCCAGAGAAAACCATCTCAAGACTAAAAGGAAGAAGCACCGAAACAAAAGCTTAAACTTCAGAAAGACATTAACTAAAAGCCAGGGCCAAGGGGAATAGTGGGTGGTGACCAGGGGATGGGCCGTGGGATTCGGGTATTCCCCCGCGATCCAGGCATGGACTGCAATCGCCAGGCCCTGTGAGGCAGCCAATAATGCTGCATACCCCACTGACTGCGGGCAGAGTGACACAGGCCCTATGGGACCAGGCGTGTCGTTGAACACTCCAGCTGAACAGGGGAACATAGGGCATATCTGTTGGATCATGGAAAACCTAAAACCGTGGGGGTTTGGGGGAGCGCACCCGCTCATGGTGGCCATCAAGGTGACAGTCGCCCTGAATATTTTCGCCACGGGATCCTTCCAGTCGCTGAGTGGGGACCTGTCTCGGATCTCGCACCCCCGGATGAAGAGTTTGCTCTTGAGCAACAGAGGTTATACACTGCGGTCATGGCTGAAGACCCTTATCCGGAGGCCATAAACCGATGCAGAGACATGTTGCAACAATATCCATGCTGTGACCAGGGCTGTGATCGAGCTGTGCTTCGACATGCTGAAGATGCATGTCAGATGCCTGGACCGCTCTGGAGACACTCTCCAGTATAGCACTAGGACAGTCACCCACATCATGGTGGCCTATTGCGAACTCCACAACATCAGGCAGCAAAGGGAAACGTGCTGGAAGAGGGGATTGAACGGCAGGCCTCGATTGACAAGGAAGATGCGGAGAAGGGCCCAGGCAGCTACAGGACGTCATACAATATGTGTACCAGGGCCTCAGCACATGGGACTCTTTAATCGCCTCCAGGTTCATCAACTAGGGGCCCTGGCCAACAACAGTACGACAATCCCGCCCCACCCCAACACCACACCCCGCATTGGTACGAATGCTAGCCATGGGGTTCTTGTACAGCAGCTGTACCCATGAAATAAATTTCTGCCCAAACTCAAACCTCCCAAGTATCTGAATGATGTACTTCCACTCCACGCGGTCAAATATTTTCTCTGCATCCATAGCTATAATCACCTTTAGCTCTGGGCTGAAGAAGGAAAGAGGTCAACATTCAGAACCCGCCATATATTAGATGACAGCTGCCTACCCTTCACAATTCCTGTCTGGTCTTCAGCCACTATATCTGGACAGATGTCTTGAAACGCAAAGCCAGTACCTTGGCATCCTCATTTAGCAGCGAAATGGGCCTACAAAAACAACACTCTGTGGGGTCCTTATCTTTCTTTGAAACAAGCGAGATGGAGACCCGTGCAAGCATCTCAGACAAGTAACTTTGAGCTAAAGCATCGTTGAACATATCTACCATTACTGGTACTAGCTGGTCTGAGAAATCACCGGGATACCCATCAGGGCCCGGAGCCTTGTTCACCTGCATCAACCCTCAGCCCTCAGCCCTCAGCACATCATCTGAGCCTAACGGGGCCACCAACTGCTTCCTACTCTCCTCCTTTATCTCAGGAAGTACAACCTGTCTAGAAACTCCACGATATTGGACACCCAATCCGGTGGCTCCGACCTATACAAATCCCTGTAGAAAACCTCAAATGCCACATTGACTTCTCTCGGTGCTGTCACAAAACCACCCCTCATGTTGCTGGCCTGCATTATCTCCCGAGAGACGACCTGCCACCTCAGTTGGTGTGTCAACAGATGACCTGCCTTCTCCCAGTGTTCATATATTACGCCTCTCACGCGTTGTAGCTGTTTCACTGCCTTTGTGTCCAAGGCCCAACCATCTTAAGCTGTTTCATCAATGACCTCACTTCCATCATATGGTCAGGAGTGGGGATGTTTGCAGATGACGGCACAATGTTCAGCACCGTTCGTGACTCCTCAGACAATGAAGCAGTTCATGTCCAAATGCAGCAAGAAATGGACAATATCTAGGCTGGGCTGACAAGTGGCAAGTTACATTCGTGCCTGGCAATGACCATCTCCTACAAGAGAGGATCTAACCACCGTCTCTTGACATTCAATGGCATTACCATTGCTGGATCCCCCATAATCAACCTCCTGGAGGTTACCATTGATCAGAAATTGAACTGGACTAGCCACATTAATACTGTGGCTACCATGGCAGGTCAAAGGCTAGGAATCCTATGGCGAGTAACTCACTTCCTGAGCCCACCCCCCATCCCTCTCTCAAAAAAGCCTGTCCACCATGTACAAGGCACAAGCCAAGAGTGTAATGGAATACTCTCCACTTGTCTGGATGAGTGCAGCTCCAACAACACTGAAGAAGCTCAACACCATCCAGGACAAAGGAGTCCACTTGATTGCTCCCCCTTCAAACATTCAAACCTTCCAGCACCGACAAACAGTGGCAGCCATCTGCACCATCTACAAGATGCACTGCAGTAACTCACCTAGATTTCTCAGACACCTTCCAAACCCACGACCATTACCATCTAGGAGGACAAGAGCAGCAGAGACCTGGGAACCCCATCACCTGGAAGTTCCCCTCCAAGTCACTCACCACCATGACTTGGAAATATATTGCCGTTCATTCATTGTCGCTGGTGCAACATCCTGGAACTCCCTCCCTAAGAGCAGAGTGGGTGTACCTACACCTCGAGGACTGCTGCGGTTCAAGAAGACAACCCACCACCACCTTCTGAAGGGCAACTAGGGATAGGCAATAAATGCTGGCCTAACAAGCGACGGCCACATCCCGTAAATGATACCAAGTCAAACTGCAGTTGGAGCCACTTATTAGTTGTAAACAGCTCCGGGGTAGGAGCCTCCGATTAACAGCGGACTGTTTCCAGGATCTCTCCTGCCAAACCTTTGCCTTTCCTCCCTCACTGCCGTATCCAAGTCTGCTTTATATAAGATCACCTCGCCTCTTATCAACCCTCATATTATAGAGCGAGAGTCCGATCCATTGCTGTTAAACCTTATGAACTCCCCAAAGGCCGCGGGTATGTGATCACAGAACCCATCTCAGCCAGCAGTGCCACATCTAATATCCATGTCCCCAGCTCAAGGTCTACAAAATGTGGACAATGACCAGAGATCACTATCCCTGAGTATTCCACTTTTCTGACCCCCAGGAGCAGAGATTTATCAAGCAGAAAATACTCTATTCTTGAATAGATCTTCTGTACACGGGGCAGCATGGTGGTGCAGTGGTTAGCACTGCTGCCCCACGGTGCCGAGGTCCCAGGTTCAATCCCAACACTGGGTCACTGTCCATGTGGAGTTTGCACATTCTCCCCATGTTTGCGTGGGATTTGTCCCCACAACCCAAAGATGTGCAGGGTAGGTGGATTGGTCACACTAAATTGCCCCTTAATTGAAAAAAATGAATTGGGTACTCTAAATTTTAAAAAGATTTTGATTACATGTGAGGAAAACGAGAATTCCCGATCATGTAGATGCATGATTCTCCATGGTCTGCTCCCCCACATCTGCTCCATGCAAGTTCAAAGCACCATCGCCACCCCCAAGAGAGCCAGGGATTTAGGGCTTGATCGACCCACTTTTGGTACCAAAACACAGTTAAAGTCCCCTTCCCACAAGATCAAGCAGTGTTTGTCCAAATCAGGAATGGAGGCTGTTAAACCTTTGATAAATGCTACATCGTCCCAATTAGGGGCACAGACATTTACCATATGTACCTGCCAAGGACCCTTTTTCATCTCGTTTTCTGAGGAAGGATATTCTTACTCTCGAGTGAGTGCAGTGAAGGTTTACCAGACTGATTCCAGGGATGGTGGCACTGTCATAGCAGGAGAGATTGACTTGGTTAGGATCGTTCCCACTAGAGTTCAGAAGAATGAGAGGGGGATCTCATAGAGTTTTTAAATTCTAACAGGACTAGACAGGATAGATGCAGGGAAGATGTTCCCGAAGGTGTGTATGTCCAGAACCATGGATCAGAGTCTGCGAATTCAGGATAAACCATTTCGGACAGAGATGAGGAGACATTTCTTCACCCAAAGAGTGTTGAGCCTGTTGAATTCATTACCACAGAAAGTAGCTAAAACATTGAATGTATTTAAGAGAAGGCTAAATATAGCAATTGGGGAGAATGGGATCAAAGGCTAGGGGGAGAAAGCAGGATTAGGCTATTGAGTTGGATAATCAGCCATGATCGTGATAAATGGCGGAGCAGGCCTGAAGTGCCAAAAGGTCTCCTCCAGCTCCTATCTTCTATGTATCTATGTATACTATGACCCACTCACCATTACATGCCTACCATTATGGTCGAAAAAGGCACTCGCTTATTAATCAAAATCACAGCACCTTGGGCTTCATCAAAGCCCGAGTCGAACACATGCCCTACCCACCTCTTTGGAGTCTGGTCTTGTCCCTCACCCGCAAATGGGTCTACTGAAAAAACACCACATCAGTGTTTAAGTTTTTCAGATGGGAAAAGACTCTTGACCTCTTCACTGAGCCACCCATTCCCTTTACGTTCCAGGTGACCAGTCGAATTATCAGCCATTTCCACCATCAGGGATAAGCAAATGAACCTTTCAGAGGTATTGATCGAAGGACCCTCCAATATGTCAGCCAGTCCCACCTCCAGAAAAACAAAGAATGTTCTAGATCAACCATCAGCCAGCTAACCCTTCCCTTCTTATTCCCCCCGTAAATCCCCAAGCTGGAACCAGACCCACAGCTTCAGCCCCATCCTCCCCCCCCCCCCCCCCCCCCCGCAACCCAGATACTGAGAATGCCAAACCACTTCATACTGGTTTTACAGCTGCTTCGCCTCCCCCCACCTCAGTCCTGTTCACCAGCAATTACACTGCTAGCGAGGTAGCTCCCATCAGGACAACGAAAGGGACAAGATCATTGCCCAACATGAGGATAAACTATTTCTCAGAAGAAAAGAGATGGAGAGCCATCAACGATACAACATACAAATTTCTCCATTACCCCTTCAACTAGAGAACTATATACAGTATAGTTCAACTATATGTTGCCCCGACGATGTCACAGGCGCTGATCTCGTTAATTTTAAAGAAGGACAAGGACCCCCAGCAGTGTGGTTCATACAGGCCCATATCTCTCCTCAACGTGGATGCTAAGGTGCTGGCAAAAATCCTGGCCACCAGGATAGAGGACTGTGTGCCAGGGGTTGTGCACGAGGACCAGACAGGTTTTGTGAAGGGAAGGCAGCTGAACACGAATGTGCGGAGATTGCTGAATGTCATTATGATGCCGGCGATTGAGGGGGAGGCAGAGATAGTGGTGGCACTGGATGCGGAGAAGGCCTTCGATAGAGTGGAGTGGGGGTACCTATGGGAGGTGTTGGGGAGGTTTGGATTTGGTGAAGGGTTTATTAGATGGGTGAGGCTGCTATATGAGGCCCCGATGGCGTGCGTGGCCACGAATAGGAGGAGGTCGGAGTACTTCCGGCTTTACCGAGGGACCAGGCAGGGTTGCCCCCTGTCCCCCTTGTTGTTTGCACTGGCAATCGAGCCGCTGGCGATGGCATTGAGAGATTCAGAGAGGTGGAGAGGCTTGGTGCGAGGTGGAGAGGAACATAGGGTGTCGTTGTATGCCGACGACCTGTTACTGTATGTGGCGGACCCGGTGGGAGGGATGCCGGGAGTGATGGAGTTACTAGCCGAGTTTGGGACCTTCTCAGGTTATAAATTAAACTTAGGCAAGAGCGAGGTGTTTGTGGTGCACCCTGGAGACCAGGAGGAAGGAATTGGTAGGCTCCCGCTTAGGCGGGCAGGGGAGAGCTTTAGGTACCTGGGGGTGCAAGTGGCCAGGGACTGGGGGACTCTCCACAAGCAACTATATGTTGCAGCTGTATAGAACCTTAGTTAGGCCACACTTGGAGTATAGTGTTCAATTCTGGTCGCCACACTACCAGAAGGATGTGGAGGCTTTAGAGAGGGTGCAGAAGAGATTTACCAGGATGTTGCCTGGTATGGAGGGCATTAGCTATAAGGAGAGGTTGAATAAAATTGGTTTGTTCTCACTGGAATGAAGGAGGGGCGACCTGATAAAGGTCTACAAAATTATGAGGGGCATAGACAGAGTGGATAGTCAGAGACTTTTTCCCAGGTAGAGGGGTCAATTACTAGGGGGCCTAGGTTTAAGGTGCGAGGGGCAAGGTTTAGAGGAGATGTAGGAGGTAAGTTTTTTACACACAGGTTAGTGGGTGTCTGGAACTCGCTGCCGGAGGAGATGGTGGAAGCAGGGACGATAGTAACATTTAAGGGGCATCTTGACAAATACATGACTAGGATGGGAATAGAGGGATACGGATCCCGTAAGTGTAGAAGATTGTAGTTTAGTCGGGCAGCATGGTCGGCGCAGGCTTGGAGGGCCAAAGGGCCTGTGCCTGTACTGTACTTTTCTTTGTTCTTTGTTCAGTAAACCCACAACCCCCTTCAGCCCATAACTTTTACCTGAAACCACAAAAAAAGTGATCCCCCATACAGCAGCTTTCGTTTAATTGGACCCCAGTCCATGTTTGTTGATAAAGTCCTCCACCTCTTCAGGTGTCTCGAAAAAAGAATCCTCAGATTAGTGTGTGACCCGCAGCCTCGCGGAGTACACTACTCCGAAACAGACACCCGTCCTATAGAGCATTGCCTTCACCTTGATAAAGACCGCCTGCTTCCTCGCTAGCTCTGCAGCCACACCTTGACACATTTGTATAATGCTTCCTTCCCATTTCACGTCGCAGTGCTACTTGGCCCACTGCAGGGCTTTCACCTTATCTCGGAAGCTGTGAAACCAAGGGGCTGATTTAGCACACTGGGCTAAATCGTTGGCTTTGAAAGCAGACCAAGGCAGGCCAGCAGCACGGTTCAATTCCTGTACCAGCCTCCCCGAACAGGCGCCGGAATGTGGCAACTAGGGTCTTTTCACAGTAACTTCATTTGAAGCCTACTTGTGACAATAAGCGATTTTCATTTCATTTTCATTTTCAAATGACCAATGCACAAGATGATTCATTCGGTCAAGGCTACTTCCCGAGTGTCCGATGGGCCCTGTTGAGTACTGGGGGTGGAGAGGGCAGCATCTTCCAGATATCTGTGATAAATACTCAATGGGGTTTGGGCCTCCCATTCCCTCCAATTTGGAGGTTCTGCCTCCGTGACCGATTTTTCAGGTCGTCACCTTCGTCTTCAACCTTTTATTTTCATCGCCAGCACTGCTACCTCGGTCTGTAATGATGCAAGCTGGTTCTCGTGTCTCGTAAGATCCTCCTTGACACCTTTCAGTGTCTCGCCGATGGCTTTGTTAAGCTCCGCCCAGATCGGGCCCAGCGCCTCATCTATTGACTTACAAATTTTGTTGGAGATCAGCTTCCACTGTTTCTCGAAGTGTAAGTTCAATTGTTTATTGAATTATTTGGCCAGGGCGCCTGAGAATGTTTCCAGTGTGATTGGGGCTGCTGCTGACTACAGCTCTGCGATCGCCACCTTCGGTGCCGTGGCGTTCCACGAGGCTCCTGAGTCCATCAAGAGCAGATCAATTTCAGGCTTCCTGGTCTCTCTTCTTTTCTGTTTGGCATGGAGGTACACAAACATTGCTATTCTGCCAGTCTCTGATGTTCTCTGGTGAGTATCACCCAAAAAAACGTGCAAAATCCATAGGGAAAGCGGGTGCCAATCAGAGCTCCCTCTCGCATGTCACAGAGGCTGAGTGTTGACGACGGGCATGTGGTTCACGTTCCCATTGGGGGGCTATTCAGGGATTAACTCAGGACATGCAAGTGGGCCATCACTCTGCTCGCGCAAGTACAGAGAAATTCGTGGCCAGCGGGGTTTTAACCGCTGGGGCCTGAGCTAGTGCCAAAGAGCCTGGCAGCTGGAGCTGTTTTTAAAAAAATATTTTTATTCTCCATTTTCACATTTTCTTCAGAATTTACCCCCCACCAACAAGCCGTAAACGGTAACAAATACAATTTCAATCCCGTTATCAACAACAATGATCCATCCTCCCACCAACCCCCAAACAACGGCCCACCTGACAATATAAGCATCAAATAAAACTAAACCTCCCAAGGAGGAAAAAAGAAAAAGGAATCAGGGGTCGCCCCTGGTCACCGTTGACACATATAGTCCACCCCTCCAACCCCCCGCCCCCCTAATATTCAATGCCATCCAATCCCTGAAAGAGTACCGTGAATGGCACCCATGAATTGTAGACAACCCCCCTCCCAGACTCCTCCCCTCCACTTCCTCTTGTAAACTCCTCCCCCCAACCTCGGTTCCTTCCCCCAACTTTTCACCCCAGCTCGGCTCACCAAAACCTGTTCTACCAGGCTCTGATGGCCGCAGCCCCTCCCCCGCTTCATTCCCGTTCACTGGCCGGCTTAAATCGGCCAGCATGGAGGCCCCCGCCCGGTTCTCCTTCCCCTTTGCCCGGTGGAAAACCAAGAAATCCCCTTTAGCACACAACCCCAGCATATACACCCAAGCTCCAAAGAAACCTCAATGCAAGTGAAAGTCCCAACTCTTCCCTTGTCCAAATATACAGCGTCGACTCATTTAGTCTACAGGAATAGTGCCAGAAGACTGGAGAATAGCAAATGTTGTCCCCTTGTTCAAGAAGGGGAGTAAAGACAACCCCGGTAACTATAGACCAGTGAGCCTTACTTCTGTTGTGGGCAAAGTCTTGGAAAGGTTTATAAGAGATAGGATGTATAATCATCTGGAAAGGAATCATTTGATTAGAGATAGTCAACACGGTTTTGTGAAGGGTCGTGCCTCACAAAGCTTATTGCGTTCTTTGAGAAGGTGACCAAACAGGTGGACGAGGGTAAAGCAGTTGATGTGGTATATGGATTTCAGTAAAGCGTTTGATAAGGTTCCCCGCAGTAGGCTACTGCAGAAAATACAGAGGCATGAGATTCAGGATGATTTAGCAGTTTGGATCAGAAATTGGCTAGCTGGAAGAAGACAAAGGGTGGTGGTTGATGGGAAATGTTCAGCCTGGAGTCCAGTTACTAGTGGTGTACCACAAGGATCTGTTTTGGGGCCACTGCTGTTTGTCATTTTTATAAATGACCTGGAGGGGGCGTAGAAGGATGGGTGAGTAAATTTGCAGATGACACTAAAGTCGGTGGAGTTGTGGACAGTGCAGAAGGATGTTACAAGTTACAGAGGGACATAGATAAGCTGCAGAGCTGGGCTGAGAGGTGGCAAATGGAGTTTAATGCAGAAAAGTGTGAGGTGATTCATTTTGGAAGGAATAACAGGAAGACAGAGTACTGGGCAAATGGTAAGATTCTTAGTAGTGTGGATGAGCAGAGAGATCTCGGTGTCCATGTACATAGATCCCTGAAAGTTGCCACCCAGGTTGAGAGGGTTGTTAAGAAGGCGTACGGTGTGTTTGCTTTTATTGGTAGAGGGATTGAGAGATTGCAGCTGTACAAAACTCTGGTGCGGCCGCATTTGGAGTATTGCGTGCAATCTGGTCACTGCATTATAAGAAGGATGTGGAAGCATTGGAAAGGGTGCAGAGGAGATTTACCAGGATGTTGCCTGGTATGGAGAGAAGATCTTATGAGGGTAGGCTGAGGGACTTGAGGCTGTTTTCGTTGGAGAGAAGAAGGTTAAGAGGTGACTTAATTGAGGCATACAAGATGATCAGAGGATTAGATAGGGTGGACAGTGAGAGCCTATTTCCTCGGATGGTGATGTCTAGCACGAGGGGACATAGCTTTAAATTGAGGGGAGATAGATATAGGACAGATGTCAGAGGTAGGTTCTTTACTCAGAGAATAGTAAGGGCGTGGAATGCCCTGCCTGCAACAGTAGTGGACTCACCAACATTAAGGGCATTTAAATGGTCATTGGATAAACATATGGATGATAAGGGAATAGTGTAGATGGGCTTTAGAGTGGTTTCACAGGTCGGCGCAACATCGAGGGCCGAAGGGCCTGTACTGCGCTGTATTGTTCTATGTTTTATGTTCTAGTACATAAACCTAAACAGTGAAAAAATAAACTTACATGAGGCTGCATCGGCACATGTCCCGCTCTCAGTCCCATTTCTCAATTCTGCCACAGTTCTTCTGCCTTCACAAATTCCTCCGCCACTTCCGCCATCCCAAAATAAAAGTCCTTGGATTTGTAGGTCACCCTCAGCTGGATATATTATGCTGCACTGCACCTTGCTGATGTACAGGGCCTTCTTCACCCGGTTTAAGGCAGCCCGCCTCCACGCCAGCTCCACCGTAAAGTCCTGGTATATGCGTATACCAGCTCCAGCCCACTGCACCACCCGCTTCTGCTTTGCCCAGCACAGGACCTTCTCCTTCACGCTATACCCACGGAAACACACAGTTACTACTCTTGGCAGTTCACTTGCCTTTGGTATGGACCTCCACGACCGATGAACCCGATCCAGTTTGTATCGAGAGGGATCGTCCCCCCTCCCCCAATAGCTCCACCAACATCGTGCCAAAATACTCCGTCAGCCTTGGGCCTTCCATCCCTTCGGGCAAACCCACGATCCTCAGATTCTGCCGCCTGGATCTGTTTTCCAGGTCTTCCATTTTGGCTCGCAGACCCTTGTTGGTCTCTGTCACCTTCCGAATCACCTTCCCTATCAAGGTGAGTTGATCACTGTGCTGTGATAATACCTTTTCCACTTCCTTCAGTGTCTCACCTTGGTCCCGCACCTCCGCCGCTGTGCTTGATACCGCCGCCCTCACCGGGGCAATCGCCTCCTCCACCAGGATTTTCAGTACCGCCCCCATCTCCTTCTTAATTGCTTCCATGTGCTTTGTAAACTGTTTTTCAAGTTCCACAACCATCACTTTGGTCATTTCTTCTGCTGTGAGCAATGCTGCCTACCCTGGTGCTCCAGCCTCCGCTTTCCTTACAGTTCCTGCGCTGACTTTTCCACTCACCGGCGGACTTTCATTAACCCCCTTTTTCATGGCCGTTTTTTTCCCAAGCTTGGACATTTCTCCTCCCTATGCCTTCTTACAGCTTTTTCAGCCTCCGTTGCCCCTGGGACCGGATCTCTATTCCCGAGCGGGAGCCCTCCAGTGTGTGGCTGCCTCCCGCCCGCCGTCACCGGAAGTCAGCTGGAGCTGTTTTTAAGAGACTTCTGCCTGAGAGGAGCAGAGAATCGCGGAAGAGCGGAGCATACTGTTTCCACCCCACTAATCACATTGAAATACATGCAAATGCCGGTTTTGCATGCTGTCGCCAGCACGGAGCCAAACCTTGTTATTGCAAATAGTGAGGAACTGGAGCATGGTGTCCAAATCAGCGGCGGGCATGGACCTCTATTTTGGCTGGATGCGCGATTCTCCACCTGATCACGGTTCGCGGTTGCAGCGTCATTTTCCTGGACTTAGACTCCGGTAAGTTGGTGCACTTCCTCTTCGGTCCATTGCAGCTCCTGTCTTTGCAGGAACTGGAGAGCTGCCGGCCAATAAGATTGGAGGCAGCTCTCTGTGTGACTTCTGCTCGAGTGAAGCGAATTAACGCGCATTCAAGTGTGAAATTGCGGCGGGGCATTTGGAGTCAGTGGGGCAGCACCAGGGTGCCAGATCAGTCAGGTTCTGTACCACCCAGGGACTATATCTCACTGTGCGCACCAGCGTGGTCATCACGACTGGTTTTCATTTTTGAAAATCAGTAGAGATTTGCGTCAATGTGACATCACGCTGGATGGGTGGGAACATATGGCGAGGACAAATCATATGTAAGCCCACTAATCATATGTAAATTTATTATAACATATGCTAAACAGGCTCACACCCTCCATAGGCGTGAACCTGATCACGTCATTGGTGGTCAGCAAAACGATCGCGCTCAGGATTCTCACCGACACAAATCAGGGGCGGCATTCTCCCCTACCCGGCGGGACGGGGGGTCCCGGCGTAGGGGAGTGGCGCCAACCACTCCGGCATCGGGCCTCCCCAAAGGTGCGGAATTCTCCGCAATTTTGGGGGCTAGGCCCGCTCCGGAGCGGTTGGCACCACGCCGACTGCCGCCAAAACCGGAACCAGCGGCCTTTCAGGCACGCCGCCCAGCGCCGGGTTTGGGCGAAAGGCCTTCGCCGGTTCGCGCATGCGCCGGTGGTGATGTCAGCGGCAGCTGCCGCTGACGTCACCACCGGCGCATGCGCGCTGGGGGAATCTCTTCCACTTCCGCCATGGCGGAGGCCGTGGCGGCGGCGGAGGAGAAAGAGTGCCCCCAAGGCACTGGCCCGCCCTCCGATCGGGGGGCCCCGATCGCGGGCCTGGCCACCGTGGGGGCACCCCCCGGGGTCCGATCGCCCTGCGCCCCCCCCCCCCCCCGGGGGCCCTGTCGCGCCACCGATCCCGCCGCCACCAGAGGTGGTTCAAACCTCGGCAGCGGGAGAGGCCTCCCAGCGGCGGGACTTCGGCCCATTGCCGGCCGGAGAATCACCGCAGGGGCCTCGCCGAACGGGTGGCGAAGAATTTCTGCCATGGCGGGGGTGGGATTTTCGGCGGCTCCAGGCGATTCTCCGACCCTGCTGGGGGTCAGAGAATTTCGCCCCCTGTCTATATAGTGGCCATTACAGGATTTGCGCCCGAAGCTAGCACTGCCGCTAAATTGCTGCCCCGATCTTTGTAATTACTTTTATTTCTATGATGCCTCCAAACACACTACTAATTCCTCTCTTTACCCCACCACTGGAATTATCCATTTTGTCAGCTAGGTCCTCTGTTTGGAAGCTCATGTCCTAAATCTCTGCACCTCCTTCCTCTCCTTTCAGACTTTTCAAAAAAACTTCTGTCAAATCTTTGGTTACCTCGCGCAAGATCATCTTCATCTTATTGTCCACTTTTTCTTTTACTTCAGAACATCTGTTAAAGGAACTGTATGACGCATGTTGCTCTTGTAACTTACCTCGTCAATGAAATTAATAAAATGTCATTAAATAGCAAAGCATCTGAGTCAAAATCCATTTGACACAGAAATTGATGTTCAGAATTTTGCAGTTTCACCAGCGTGTTGGACTGAGTTAAGATCTTGAAAGGCCAATCCTGCTGCCTTGTTAGACTGTTGGCATCCACTGGTGCCAGGTTTGAGAGAACATCACAGTTTCCTCCAGATGTATCTTCTTGCTATGCTGGCAAATATATAAAAGTGTAGAACCGTGAGCTCCTGAGATCTCTCAGAATGTTTGAAGTGAAGAGTTTGACTCATGCATATTTTGGTAACAGAAGAGCAGTCTGCTTAAAAGAAAATGTTCCATAGTGTCTTTTCCTAGTAATTTTTAGAAAATGGGCAATATTCTGCCCACGTTGGCTGCAACTTCTCCAACACTAACACATTGTCAGCATTTTCTAAATCCTCAAAAAATTGGAATTTTCCAATATTTTTCCTTTGTGGATTTTCAATTGAAATTAATAGACATTGGTTTCAAAGCATCAGAACTTTAAAGTATGCAGCTACTTTACTGTGCCTATTAAGAACTCCATTTCATTATTGTTGATTAAAAATAGCTGTTTGCATTTCATCATATTTTTTAGTCACGATCCACAGTATGACTCAGAGCAGGAGGCCATTTAATACTATATGCCTGTGCGAGCTCTTTGGAAGATTTGTCCAATTAGATTCACATCTCTGCACTTTCCATCTATCCCTTCAAATTGTTCCAAGTATTTATCCAATCCCATAAAGTTGCAATTGCATTTGCTTCTCCTACTCTCAGGAAGTGCATTGCAGATCACAGCACATTGCCATGTAATTTATTTCCCACATGCTTCCCCAAGTTTCTGTGCGAATTCCTCTCACGTGAGGCAAACTTTATGGGGGTACATATTACTCGCTACCCCACCCCCTGCCCCGGCAATGATAATATGCTGGGGATAGCCTTAGATGAGAGTGGGACTTCTGCCAATCAGGACAGGAAATCCCACCACACCTTTGAGAGATGCTGATCCGATTGGTGGCAGCCCAAACGTTCAAGCAGTGCCAGAATGCAGTAGTGGCCATTGCTGGAATTAAAAGGGAAGCAAAATAGTGCCACGAGGTCCACCTCCCCCCCCTGCACCAATTCTCGCTCAATTGAATCCCGGCCCAGAGAATCATGTGAACTTGGAGAATATGGTGCATGGCCCATTAAGACATGCAAATGGATGTGATTAACCCATTTGCATCCTCTCACTGGCATGGTATGCGAACCTCGATGCTGCCGCCAGCGGGGGACTGAAGCATCAGAACGGGATCGGTGCCAACACTGGATTCCTGCATCGGGAATTACACTACCGGTAATGGGCAACAGAGAATCCAGCTGATGGCCCAAGCAGAGAATTACCTGCCCATTAGCTTGTCATCACATTTTCATTTGTGGAGATTGCTTAGCCCAAATTGGCAGCTGCTGGGTTTTTGACATTGCAACCTCTCCTGTAGCTCCACTGCCCAGCGAACGTCCCCTCCAAAAACATGTCCCTAACATACCCCAATCCCTCCACCGCTTTATCCCATCCATCCTCCCTGGCAGAAACCTATTCCCACACAATGCTGTCAACATCGATATGTGACCCAGTTTAAAGTGTCTCCTCAGCTGGTTCCAGATTTTTATAGACGATTCCACCAGCGGGCTCCCCATATACTTTCTTGGAGCGAGCGGCAACGGGGCTGTCACCAGAGCCCTCAAGCTTGTATCCTGACAAGACATTTCCTCTAACCTGACTCAGCCCACTCTCTCTCCCTCCTCCTCCCACCATCGTCCACGCACGCCGCCCAATATTAATGCAACAAGTTTGGGAACGTTAGACCCCCTTCCCACCTCTGCCTTTGCAGCAAAGCCCTCTTCACCTTCGGCACTTTCCCTGCCCACACAAATTCTGAAATTAGCACATCCACTTTCCAAAAAAGGCCTTGAGAAGAAAAATCGGGAGGGACAGAAACACAAAAAGGAATCTCAGCAGCACGTTCATCTTCACCACCTGCACCCTCCCCGACAATGTCAGGTGCAGCGTATCCCACTTTTTAAGGTCTCCCTTGATCTCCTCCACCAACCCCGTCAGGTTCCACCTATGCATTGTAGCCCACTCATGAGGTACCTGGTACCGAAACCACTCCCTGGTTTACTCCCTGCCCTTCAGCATTTACTGGAAACACCTCACTTTTCTCTACATTCAGTTTATAACCTGAGAAAGCCCAAACCTCTCCAGTAAGCCCAGGATTCTGCCCATGCTTTCCAACGGATCCGACACGAACAACAACAGGTCATCAGTGTACAATGACATCCAGTGCTCCCTGTCACCCCCCCCCCCCCCTCCCCCCCACTTCACAATTCCCCGCCACTTACCCGAAGCCGTAAACGCCATCGCCAAGAGCTCAATCGGCAATGCAAACAACAGTGGCGACAGCAGCATCTCTGCTTCATCCCCCTATACAACCCAAAACACCCCGAGCTAGCCTCATTCATTCGCACACTTGCAATGAGGGACACATACCATAAATGCCACAAATCTCGGCCCAAACCCAAACTCTCCAGAATCTCAAACAGATACCTCCACTCTACCTGATCAATGGCCTTCTCCGCGTCCACGGACACTATCACCTTTTTATTATTAGTCCATGGGACGTGGGCATCGCAGGCTGTGCCGGCATTTATTGATCATTCCCAATTGCCCTTGAGGGGGCAGTTAAGTGTCAACCACATTGCTGTGGGTCTGGAGTCACATGTAGGCCAGATCAGGCAAGCATGGCAAATTTCCTTCCCTAAAGGACATTAGTGAACCAGATGGGTTTTTACAATAATCGACAATGGTTTCATGGTCATCATTAGACTTTTAATTCCAGATGTTTTTATATTGAATTCAAATTTCACCATCTGCAGTGGCGCGATTTGAACCTGGGTCCCCAGAGCATTACTCTGGGTCTCTGGTGTACTATTTCAGTGACAATACCACTATGCCACTATCTCCAGCACTCGCTTTCCTGACAGGGTCATAATTTCATTCAGTAACCTCCTAATATAACTAGAGAGCTGCCTCCCATTCACAACGTCTGCCAGGTCCTCTGAAACCACCTCCGGCATACACCCTTCCAACGTTCGCGCCAATACCTTTGCCAGGACTTTCACATCTGTATTTAGCAGCGGGATGGTCCTACAGAACCCACACTTGAAATGGGTCCTTCCCCTTTTGCGGGATCAGCGAAATCAAAGCCTGCGTCAACATAGCTGGCAACTTCCCCTTTTCCACTGCTTCATTAAACATGCTCAAAAGCTGCGGGGACCAACTCCATCGCGAACTGCTTCTAAAATTCCACCAGAAAGCCATCCGGCCCCGGCGCATTCCCCGACTGCATCATGCCAATACAGTCCATCACCTCCTTTAGCCCTAATGGTTTCTCCAGCACCTGCCTCTTCCCCTCCTCCAGCTCCGGGAAGTCCAGCCATCCAAAAACTGACCCATATCAGCCTCCCTCTTAACTTAAACCTATGACCTCTAGTTCTCGATTTCCCAACCCTGGGAAAAAGACCCTTCACCCTATCCATGCCTCTCATGATCTTATACATCTCTATAAGATCACTCTTCAGGCTCCTACGTTCCAAAGAAAAATGTCCTGGCCTGTCCAATCTCTCCCTATAACTCAGTCCCTTGAGTACCAACACCATCCTTGTAAATCTCTTCTGCACTCTCTCCAATTTAATGACATCTTTCCTACAGCAAGGCAACCAAAACTGAACACAATACTCCAGGTGCGGCCTCACCATCATCCTGCACAACTGCAATATAACTTCCCAACTTCTATACTCACGAAGGCCAGCATGCCAAAAGTCTTCTTCACTGCCCTATATACCTGTGACTCCAACTGTAGAGAACCATGTACCTGAACTCCAAGGTCCCTCTGTTCCACGGTACTCCCTAAGGTCCTACCATTCACCGTGAAAGTCCTACCTTAATTTGACTTTCCAAAATGCAACACCTCACACTTATCTGTATTGAACTCCATTTGCCATTTCCTGGCCCACTTCCCCAGCTGATCAAGATCCTGCTGCAATTTTTGATAACCTTCCTCACTATCTCCAATACCATCTATTTTAGTGTCTTCTGCAAACTTACTGATCATGCCTTGCACATTCTCATCCAAATCATTGATATAGATAACAAACAGCAATGGGCCCAGCACTGACTCCTGAGGCACACCACTAGTCACAGGTCTCCAGTCCGACAAGCATCTTTCCACCATTACCCTCTGCTTCTTACCATCAAGTCAATTGCATATCCAATTTGCCAGCTCTCCCTGGATTCCATTTAATCTAACCTTCAAGAGCAGCTGACCATGTGGAACTTTATCAAAGGCCTTACTGAAGTCCATATAAACTACGTCTACCGCCCTGCCGTCATCAACCTTCCTGATCACTTCATAAAAGAACTCTAACAAATTTGTAAGGCATGATCTCCCATGTACAAAGCCATGCTGTCTATTCCTAATCAAGTCCTGTCTTTCCAAATGCCTATATATCTTATCCCTCAGAATCCTCTCCAGTAACTTACCCACCACACATATTAGGTTTACTGGTTTATAAATTCCAGGTTTTCCTTTACAGCCCTTCTTAAATAAGGCACAACATTTGCTACCCTCCAGTCTTCTGGTACTTCACCCATGGCTAACGATGATGCAAATATCTCAGCCACTCCCACAATTTCTTCTCTAGCCTCACGCAGTGTTCTTGGATATACCTGGTCAGCGCCAGGTTTGTAGCCCATTACGTTGTTCAAGCCTTGCCACAACTGACAAGAGTCCATGTCATCAGTCTGTGACTCTAGCTTAGCCTGGTATTGTCTAGTGGTGTCCCTGATGGCTTTGCGGAAGTCATACCTAGATTTCTTGTTCAGGTCAGGGTTGCCTGTCTTGAACATCTCAGACCTGGCCTTTAGTAGGGAGTGAATCTTCTAGTTAAACCATGGTTTCCGGTTGGGGAACACATGTACTATCTTCTACTCACTTACTGATGAAGTCTGTGATGGTGGTGGCATAGTCGTTTAGGTTGGCCGCTGAGTTCTTGAATATGGATTAGTCCACTGACTCCAAGCAGTCGCGTCTGAGCTCTTCAGTTGCGTTGGACCAGCACAACCTTCTTAAGTGGATTCTCCCACTTAAGTTTCTGCTTGTACACTGGAAGAAGGAGCACCATAATAACAATAATGATCTTTATTATCACAAGTAGGCTTACATTAATACTGCAATGACGTTACTGTGAAAAGGCCCTAATCGCCACATTCTTGCACCTTTTCGGGTACACAGAGGGAGAATTCAGAATGTCCAAATTACCCTAACAGCACGTCTTTCGGGACTTTTGGGAGGAAATGGGAGCACCCAGAGGAATCCCACGCAGACACGGGAAGAACGTGCAGACTCCGCACAGACAGTGACCCAAGCCGAGAATCAAACCTGGGACCACAGCGCTGTGAAGCAACAGTGCTAACCACTGTGCTACCCAGTGGCACAGCGTAATACTTGCTTTCCTGAACAAATTTGTCTCCTGTCAGAAACCCTGCAGACTCTGGCTGGATGTCTTCAAAAAATACTGTTTCAACTGATTTGTTTCAGCTTCCCCTTTTACCTCAGACAAGTCTGCACTACTGTAAATACCAATAATCTTTTTTAACTAATTACTGAGAGAGCAAAAGACCTTGGGCTGGATTCCCCGTTTCTGCAACTAAGTGCCGGCTCGATTGGAGAATTAGCGGGAGATTTACATGAAAACAATCGGCGCGAACCCCTCGATACCAGTACCGGTGAAGGGCTAGCACCGGCGTCGACCGAAACCTCCACCTCCCATGCCAAACACGTTGCAGAATGGGTGGATCCGGGACACGCTTGCGCACGGCTGATGACCTGCAGCCGTCGCACCATACAACATGGCGTTAGCCATGAGCAGACCCAACCAGCCATCCCTAACCCCGCAGCACACCCCCTGGCCACCTCCTACCAGTACCCCAACCCTCACAGAAGCACCTCCGGACAGCAGCATGGATCCCGGCCATGTATGGCAGCGCTGGACACAGTCCGTAGCGATCAGGCCGGGTTCACGATTTATGTGAGCACATTAGTCCCGCGCTGTCGGGATCTTGGCCGATCGGGGGCGGAGCACCACGAGTGGGCTGGCCGATGAGGCACCAATGGCATTGCGACCGCGCGCGGTGCATGTCACGATAACGCCATTTTGGAGGGGATGGAGCATGGCTGACTGGCATCAAACCAGCAGCGGCCCCAATTTCGGCGTCAGAGCCCATTCTCCACCTGATCGCCGAAGTCAATTTCGGCGTCAGCAACTGTGTTTCCTGCCCCTTACTTTGGGACTCAGTATTAGTCAGATCAGAACTCAACTGCAAAGCTCTTTTCACAATGTCTGAATACCTTAGCTCCACCCATAATGATATCATTAAATTGAAAACAAATTAACCCACCAGGCTGAAAACACATTCTCCCTTCCAGAGACTAAGTCCACACGCCAGCGAGAAAACTGGCGCCAACGACTCTGGTGTCAAAGGGCCCCCAAGATAAGGAATTCTCACCTGTCTCGGGGGCTATGTGGACGCCAGAATCGTTGCCGCCTCTCCAGCCTGCGCCGAAGGGACTGCATGAGTTTGCGCATGCGCGGAACGGCCGTCGTCATCTCGTGCATGTATGGAACTGCCGGCCTGAATCCGTGCATGCACAGACAGGTCGTCATATTTAGCCGCATGCGCAGGTGGTTCTCTTCTCCGCACCGGCCATGGCGGAGCCCTACAGGGGCTGGCGCAGAAGGAAGAAGTGCCCCCACGGAACAGGTCCGCCCACAGATCGGTGGGCCCCGATCACGGGCCAGGCACAGTGCCCCCCAGTCTCGGATCCCCCGCCCCAGAGGACTGCCCCAGCCGACTTAACTGCCAGATCCCGTGGTGTGGGACCATGGGTAACCCATGCCAGCGGGACTGGCCAAAAACAGACAGCTGCTTGGCCCATTGGGGCCAGGAGAATCGCTGGGGAGGAGGCCGCTGCCAATGGCCCCCAACAGACGTGGCGTGAGTCCCGCACCGCCCGAAAAATGGCGCCGGAGAAAATGGCAGCCGGCATCGGTACGGCGGGGCGGGATTTGCGCTGCCCCCCGGAGATTCTCCGACCCAGCAGGGGTCGAAGAATCCCACCAATTATCTCCCCTGGTCAAACAATAGTGCATTAGTCTAGGCTTTTACTAATGGTCAATTTCACCTCTGGCTTTCAAAATAAGATTCTTTTAAAAACATGACTACTGCAGTCAAACACACTCTAACCCAGACTTTTAACCCTTAAATTGACAAATGTTTACAATCCAATGCATCTAATGTCCTGCATTCATCAGGACAT
Source organism: Scyliorhinus canicula (assembly GCF_902713615.1). Classification (NCBI taxonomy): domain Eukaryota; kingdom Metazoa; phylum Chordata; class Chondrichthyes; order Carcharhiniformes; family Scyliorhinidae; genus Scyliorhinus; species Scyliorhinus canicula. The sequence goes on along the minus strand of NC_052148.1, from coordinate 45,835,893 downwards.
GATGAAGCATCGCTGACAAGGCCAACATTTGTCATCCCTAATTGCCTTCAGAAGGTGGTGGGTTCATTCCCAATTTGTTCAGATCGAATTTTGTAGAGAATTTTTTTTTTCTTGAACCACTGAAGTACATCTGATGAAGGTACACTAACATTGCTATTTTAAAGGGAATTCCAGGATTTGATCCACTGATAGTGAAGGGATGGCGATGTCCAAGTCAGGACGGTTTGTGGCTTGGAGGGGAACTTGCTGGTGGTGGTGTTCCCATGCACCTGCTGCCTTTGTCCTTCTATCTCTTGTATATTGTACACACTGCTGGCACAGTGCACAGTGATGGAGGGAATGAATGTTTAAAGTGGTGAATGAGGTGCGAATCAAACATGATGATAATTCCAATTAATACCATGGGGAGATGGTAAGATTTTCTCTTTTTGGAGGTGGCCTTTGCCTGACACTAATTGTGGGTGTAAATGTTACTTGCCACCTATCAGCCCAAGCCTGAATGTTGTCCAGGTCTTGCTGCATATTGATATGGATTGCTTCAGTATCTGAGGAGTCACAAATGCTACTGAAATTGTTGGCTCAATTCTTAATATGTTTAGGGCAGCACGGTAGGACAGTGGTTAGCACAGTTGCTTCACAGCTCCAGGATCCCAGGATCGCTTCCAGGCTTGGTCACTGTCTGTGTGGAGTCTGCACCTTATCCCGTGTCTGCTTGGGTTTCCTCCGGGTGCTCCGGTTTCCTCCCACAGTCCAAAGATGTGCAGGTTAGGTGGATTGGCCATGCTAAATTGCCCTTAGTGTTCAAAACGGTTAGGTAGGGTTACTGGGTTCCGGGGATAGGGTGGAGGCGTGGCCTTAGGTAGGGTGCTCTTTCCAAGGGCCGGTGCAGACCTGATGGGCCAAATGGCCTCCTTCTGCACTGTAAATTTTATGATTCTATGATCTAATTTTGGGAGAAAAGTCTCAGAACTATTTTTTCTAAGTTATCAGTTTAAATTCAGCTAGTCAGTAATGTGCATCCTCTGAATTACAGTAACTGTTGATTTTCTAACTCTGGAATAGTTTTAAAGAGAGCTTCTTGGATAGATTTTTCAATTTTGATCATTGTCCTGACAAAGGAACATAATTTAACATCAAATGCTCAATTTACATATTTGTTCGTCAGATCTCAGCAGGCACAGAATTAAGTTGAGAGAAAGTGTCAAAAGGTGGTATCAGTGAGTTGGTGGTCAATTTATGGAACAGGCTCCCAAAGGAGCTGGTGATAGCAGTGAGTATTGATTCATTCAAATATAAATTTGATGGATTTCTTTCAGAAAATCTAATTTTGGGCTATGTGGATTTGAAATGAAATGAATGAAATGAAAATCGCTTATCGTCACAAGTAGGCTTCAAATGAAGTTACTGTGAAAAGCCCCTAGTTGCCACATTCCGGCGCCTGCGTGGGGAGGCTGGTACAGGAATGAACCGTGCTGCTGGCCTTCCTTGGTCTGCTTTCAAAGCCAGCTATTTAGCCCAGTGTGCTAAACCAGCCCCTATTTGAGTAATTTGAGGCATGACATGTGGTAAGTGTGGCATGTTTGGAAAGGACAAGTCTCCTCCCAACAACTCCCATTATTGTCGTATCATACAACTGCCAGGATGGTAAAATGGTGGTGGTGGTGGGATGGGTGGGGGGTGTAATGGTATTGTCACTGGACCGGAGATCCAGAGGCCTAGGCCAATGTTCTGGGGATGTGAATTAAAATTCCAACTTAATGGGGGGGGGGGGGGGGGGGGGGGGGGCGGCACAGTGGTGCAGTGGTTAGCACTGCTGCCTCACAGCGCCGAGGCCCTGGGTTCGATTCCGGCCCCGGGTCACTGTCCGTGTGGAGTTTCCACATTCTCCCTGTCTCTGCATGGGTCTCACCCCCACAACCCAAAAAGATAAACAGCCCCTTAATTGGAAAAAAAAAGAATTGGATATTATAAGTTTATTTTTCAATGATTTCAACTTAAATTTAACTAATAAATCTGAACTTGAAAGCTGTAGTGACCATGACAACTAACACCGATTTTTGTGAAAGCCTATCTGGTTCATTAATATCCTTACCTGGCCTGGCTTACATGTGACTCCAGATCTACAGCAATGTGGTTGACTCTTAAATGCTCTTTGAAATGGCTGAGCAAGCCACTCAGTTCAAGGGCAATAAGGGTTGGGCAACAAATGCTGGGCTTGCCTGTGACACCCATGAAAGAATAAAGAAAAATATTAGATCGGCCTTGGTGTCTTTTCGTCTAGAAATTTCTGTGTTCCCAAGAGTGTACAGCGCACACGTGTGTATGTATGTTTGATTATTTTTAATATTTGATATTCAAAATGTTAGTCACTAATTAAATTATTTTCTGTTTTTATTTCAGACACGCTTTACACAAAGATGGCCAGTGCCGCTGATGATCTCATTGGGATTCCATTTCCAGACCATAGCAGTGAACTCCTTTGTAGTTTGAATGAACAGAGGCAGGATGGTCTTTTCTGTGATGTTGTCCTGATAGTAAAGGATCAGGAATACAAGACCCATAGGTCAATCCTTGCTGCATGTAGCAAGTATTTCAAGACACTGTTCACCACAGACACACTTGGGGAGCAACATAATGTTTACCAGATCGACTTTGTGACACCAGAAGCACTTTCTGCAATTTTGGAGTTTGCTTATACGTCAACGCTTACAATTAGCAGCTCAAATGTAAAGGATGTTTTAAGTGCAGCACAACAATTGGAGATCCAGTGTCTTATCCAAGTATGTGTTGATATCATGGAGTCAAGTGGTAAGGTGAGCAGTGATGGAGGAGATCCAGAAAAACAAGATCCTCAAGACGATCTGCTCCGCGCAGATTTCAGTGAATCCCCCCAACAAGGCCTTAAAGAATTTCCCAAACATGTTGTTGAAGAATTTCCTGAACAAGATATTGAAGAATCCCCTGGACAAGGTCATGAAGAATTCCACAAACAAGATTGTGAAGAGCCGCCCCAACGAGATCTTGGAGAACCTCCTCGAGAGCATAACAATGAATTAGAGGGAAACTCCCAACAAAGTCACCACTGGAATAAGGAATATGGTTTTCAAAATACTTTGACCAGCAAGCTTATAGAAAAGCAATGCACAGAACTGCCTTGTGAGTTCTTAAGCCAATTTACAGTTAATGATCCTGGTGGATACTTGGGACCTGTACGTGATTTCGCCTTAGAGTCTCTTTTAAAAGAAAGGCTAAGTCCGAGAGGGAATTTGCTGAATGGAAGAACTAACATGTCTCCACTCAGACCAGGATTATTTCCTCCCCTCTGGAATAGAGGTTATAATGATTTTCCTCAGCTTGTGGAACACCAAGATGTGGACCAATTACCCCTGAACCTCGTAGTGAAGAAGGAAAAGATCAAAGAAGAGGCCAAGGAGGATCTGCCTTCAACTACAAGTCTTTGTGACTTTTTTAAAGGTATTATGTTGGAAAATAGTCATAATAACCTTGGAACATTAAAGGAGGAGTTGGACTTTAACTCCTATCTGAATATATTAGGCCCTTCTTATTTGGCGGCAGTGTATCCGACTTGGCCTTTGGAATATGAGAAAAAGATGAGACCCAAGGCTTCTCAGCAGTGCCCTATCTGCAACAAAGTGATCCAGGGAGCAGGGAAGTTGCCACGACACATGCGGACACATACAGGGGAGAAACCATATATGTGCACTATATGTGAAGTCCGTTTTACCAGGTTAGCAGTAGTTAATTTTTATTATCTATCCCTTGTCTTGGTATATAGATATGCAATAATTCTATTAAATCAGCATTGACTCAACATTCAGCACCACATGTTGCTGACCATGACCCTTACTCCAGCCAATTGATGGACATAACACCTTTAACTTTGATTTAAATCACCTTTATTGAACAAAATATAAAATCCCAATGTTTATCGCAACTACAAGAGAGGTTCTATCATACACTGCATTGAAAACACCATAAATGATCTACCTTCCTTTTGCTACCACGACAGGTGATGGAAGCATCAATTCACCAGACACGTGTTTCCGATGTGAATCTAGGCTTTAATCGACTTACTTCAGAGCCAGCCTGCTACCTGTCGATGAACTCGTAGTGACCCAGGCTGACTCTGGACACGGGTACTTATACAGCTGCACTAGGGGGAGGAGTCGTGGGCGGAACCAAGGGTGGAGCCCAGTACAAGTTCCTAAGTGCTCCCAGCGCTACTCCCCCTAGTAGTAGGACAGCGCTACTGCGCTTACAACAACAGTGTGAATTAACATATATATTAACATATATTACATTCACCACAACAGGTTCACAAGCATAGGTTAAACTGTTAATACCTATCTAAATTCTAGTCGTGGATTTGTGGAGTATGTCACTACCTCATCGCACTGGCCTGGCTCAAGCAGGGATCAGACTCCCGACTTCAAGCTGGAGGCTTGAAGCTTCTTCCTTCTGCAATGTTGTTCCTCGAGATTTCACTGATAGAACATAGAACAGTACAGCACAGAACAGGCCCTTCGGCCCTCGATGTTGTGCCGAGCAATGATCACCCTACTTTAACCCGTATACCCAACAATCCCCCCATTAACCTTACACTACAGGAGATGAAACCTCTTTGTCTCTCCTTTTTATACAAATTTTACTAACACCGATCTCATGCTTCCAGTCATGTACTCACAGGACAGCACTAATCAATCACTGTCCTTGAGTCACAAATGTTCAGAGTCATGAGTCACTCAGGTATCATTGTTCTTCTCAGGAGCATGACAAACAGGGATCTGTGTTTAATTTCTATCTGACCAAGGCATAGTGACAGCCATTGTCCAATCAGCTCCTGTGACTTGAGCTGATAACTTTCTCCTTTGAGGCCTGGGGCCCCCTGCTGTCCTGCATCCTGTCATAGGATCTGTGATTCCCAGAAAGTCTCCAGAAAGCTTCTGTGATGTCTTTAGTATCTTTGTTACTTGGCCATATTTAGGGCCAAGGCTACAATGTCATCCGATTAGATTATCATAATATCGTGAGAATTTATATGATGTGGAGATGCCGGCGTTGGACTGGGGTGAGCACAGTAAGAAGTCTTACAATACCAGGTTAAAGTCCAACATGTTTGTTTCAAACACTAGCTTTCGGAGCACTGCTCCTTCCTCAGGTGAATGAAGAGGTATGTTCCAGAGACATATATATATATATTCAAAGATGCCAGACAATGCTTAGAATGCGAGCATTTGCAGGTAATTAAATCTTTACAGATCCAAAGATAGGGGTAACCCCAGGTTAAAGAGGTGTTCGGGACGCGCACCAACGCAGAATCGGCGAGCAGAAACTTATAGCCAAGTTCCGCACACATGAGTGCGGCCTCAACCGGGACCTGGGATTCATGTCGCATTGCATTCATCCCCCACCATCTGGCCTGGGCTTGTGAAATCCTACCAACTGTCCTGGCTAGAGACAATTCACACCTCTTTAACCTGGGATTACTTTTCAGGTGCAGCATGGCCATTGGATCGCGCCCCTAGTTTTCTTAATGACATGGTTAAGGTTCATATAACAGTTTTTTTTCTGAAGATAATCTGGAGTATTTCTTTAATTTTTAAACCAGTATAGACAAGCTTTCTGCTGTGTGGCAGTGTTTCTTCTCCCCTCAGGCAAGATACTCTACTATTTTGAGTATCGCACGTAGCAGCTTTTTCGAGGGCTGATAATGCTCCTCGTGATTGTTATGTTGTCTAGAGCTAAAACACAAGATCCTGACCACAGACATTAGAAAAACCCATTTTAATAACTTCTCAACTCAGGTATGTGACCAAGTTCTTCTATTTGTCCAATGTATTGTTAATCCCAAATTATTTATTTCAGATGATCAGATAATTTATATTTTGGAGCACTAATTTGCCACTTACTGTGTTATTTACTTGCTTAGTCCACATTATTGAATAATTCATTTTAGCACAAAAAATATAAGTAACAGTTAATGGGAATAGACTGTCTAGCATTGTTAAATTGCTATACTGCAAGTTGGAACACCAAGCAAACAGTGTAATTGTATACATAATCTGTATATATATACCTATATATCAAAAGGTCACTTGAACAGGATTTTAAAGTTGCTTTGGAAATAGTAATCATTTTATGAACATCAACTTGTATTTATATAACACCTTTAACATAATGAAATGTCTCACTGCCCTTGGAGCAGGAATTGCTGTGAATTAAGATGCAGGCTGCAGAGGTTTGGATGACCTGAAGTTTACTGAGGGTAGAATGTGGGAAACCAACCAGGGGCAATGGAACAGTCAAGTCTATGGGAAATTAAGGCATGGATGATGGATCCGGCAGCAGATGAGACAGTCAGTATCATGGAAGTGGATGTAGGCAGTTAGAGGTGACCCGAGTAGCCTCACGGTAGCATGGTGGTTAGCATCAATGCTTCACAGCTCCAGGGTCCCAGGTTTGATTCCCGGCTGGGTCACTGTCTGTGTGGAGTCTGCACGTCCTCCCCGTGTGTGCGTGGGTTTCCTCCGGGTGCTCCGTTTTCCTCCCACAGTCCAAAGATGTGCGGGTTAGGTGGATTGGCCATGCTAAATTGCCCGTAGTGTAAGGTTAATGGGGGGATTGTTGGGTTACGGGTATACGGGTTACGTGGGTTTAAGTAGGGTGATCATTGCTCGGCACAACATCGAGGGCCGAAGGGCCTGTGCTGTACTGTTCTATGTTCTATGCTCTATGAGTATGAAGGCGGAAGCTCATCTCAGGATCAAATGTGACACCAAGGTTGTTTAATCTCAGACTGTTCCTGTGGAAAGGGATGGAGTTGGTGGCTAGGAAACGTAGTTTGAAGCAGGGACTGAAAACAATGGCTTAGGTGTTCCCAACATTAAATTGGAGGAAATTTTTGCTTGTTGATGTTGGATTAGCAATCTGATAATTTATCAACAGTAGAGGACTGGTGGCTAGTAGAGCTGGGATTAATCAGTGAACATGTGAAAACTAATGCGGTGTCTTCAGATAGTGCTGAGGGGCAGCACGTAGATGAGAAAAGTTTAAAGTGATCCTCTTCCAGGATCTGAGATTTGAATTTCTAAATTTATGGTTCCAAAGTCTCCATGATTTGAAAGTATTCCAACTTGGTCAATTATATGGGGACATTGTGATAGAAAATTAATCTATGGACAATTTGAGATAATTTTTAAGATTGGAAATACTTCAAATAAGATAAGGATATTTTTAATATATTGGTTGTATATTTGATACAAGAGGAAATGTAGGAGCGTAGAAAGTTTGTTGATGGGGGTGGTTGAGGCAAAGATCATTGTCTATTTTCAGGAATGCCAATTATTTGAAGCAGAGGATGATGCAGTTATAGAAAGGAGCAGAGTAGTGAACGTGGTTTGGATTGCAATAGCAAAGAGGCAACACAGACATTTTTGCACAAATGAGCTCCTCCTGTGCTGTAAGTTTCTATGAACCATAAACAGATTAACTGTATTGAAATCTTGGGTAGGGGCAATGGACCATCTGATCTAGGAGATTACTGGTCTAAAAATGTAGAATTGGTATGAGAAATTGATGATTTGTCCTTGATTTATATATTTATGTAAACAGAAACAAAATGAAAGGGAAAAGTCTTGGAAATAAAGCATATTGAAGAAAAGTAAGAATTCTGGATTTGGAATAGAGAAGTTTCAAAACTCCAATATGTGACTGTCCTCTTTTCCCAATTAAAAAGATGAAAAGCCAGTTTGTTTAAAAAGTTCCAACTGAACAGAGAATTGAATGTAAAAGTTTCCATGGCCTGAATTTCGTACTCGCCGGGCACATGCACTCACCGGCTTAGTACACAAGATGTGCTTCAGGCCACGATCAGCCTTGGATCGCGATGTCATGCTGGCTGGCCAATTGACGGCAGCTCCTGTGAAGCACTGAGTGCTGAGAAAGGCTCAGCGTTGCGAGGAAAAAGGAGGGTGTGTGGGTTGGTGCTCCGAATGGACTACCTCAAGGTGGACAGCTGCTGCAGAGCTGCCTCAGGGAGCCGCAGATCTGTACAAGTTAAAGTGATGAAAAAAATACAGCAAACTGTACATTCAAACACCTAGCAGAACTCAGAAAAGCTCAGCACCTTTTAAATTTTAATTTCACCCCAGAAATTTCATCCCGCCCTGAATTGAGACTGTAGTGAAAAGATGAAGGCAGCCTGGCCACTTTGCCATAAAAGTGGATGGGCCACTCTTTTAGGTCAACCAAATATAAGAAAGGAAACAAACTTCGGGATAAAGCAATAAAGGGCCAATCCTGATAAGGGCACTTCCCGAACGTAACAAAGATCAACGGAAACTTAAAAACATCAAATGAGAGTGCAATTATAGGGGTCAATAAAGCACTCAAAAAGTGAGCAGGCCAAGTAAAATCACTTTTAATAGACTCCTTAATGAGCTTAATTGCTACTTAATTGTTGGCGGGTTTGCTCCCAACTCCTGCACGCGCCCACCAACTGGAATACTGTACACGTGCGCAATAATGCTGGGGTGCACACCCAAAATCTTCTCAAGCAGTTTCACATGCTTCTGGGTCGGACACGCACCCGCCCGAGGAACGTAAACTTTTGGCTCATCTTTTAATTGCTATATTTCTCCTATTTGTGCACATCTTTCTGGTAAAATGTAGGATATGAAAGAATATTTTAAAATTTCAATTTGACATAGATCATTGATCGCTAGATCAGTGTTTTCCATTGCTGCTGCTGAACCATAAACGCTAGAAAGGACCCAAGTTCAGCTCTTCATGCATGCAGAGCTAGCTGATTCTAATGTAGCAAGAAGGTGACACATTGCAATTCCATTATCCCTAGGCTGGAAAGGGAAATAAAAGCCCCATCAAGGTCCTTTAATAACAACCAATTAGGCCATTGATGGACTAGAGGAACTAGACAGGAAATATTCCCAGTTTGTCATGAATTTTGAAAAACTCCTGATTGAATGCAGGATCTTTTATTTGGATATTTAAACCGGGCCAATACTCTTCATGGGCGGCTGTTAAGGATGCCTAAGAAATTGCAGAACATGGGGACTAAGTCCCACCTCGTTCCTGCGCCTGACCTCCCCAACACCAGAGGTTGGTATATGTAGCACTGTTTTACACCCAAGGAATGGTATAACACATACAAATTTCTTGACCAAATTGTTCCAGATCATGAACAGATGTGGTGGATTTCCAAAACCATACCTAAAAGACCAACGGTGTTATTTTAAGCTTTTATGATAAACTTGGTACTCGAAACTTTGCTAATGAAGCAATCTAACCAAAATAAAACAGAGACGGTTCTGGGTGGGATTAGTGGGATCATTCCTGGTGCTTATAGCATTGGGAACAACCCTGCTATCTAACGGCAGTCTGTCTTGTTTTCGCACCCTGGCAGGGAAAGCCGCTGAGTGTCATTTTGTGTACTGAGCGCAGCAAGAAGTCAGGACGCCATTTATACATGATGCTCTGATCTCTCAACCTCTGACACAACCCAGACCCCCACAACACCACACCTCCTAAGGGCAGGGTACCTCTGGACCTGATCCCTGGTGTGGATGCACTGCCAGCTTGGCACCCTGGCAGTGCCACCTGGGCACCCTCAGTGTCAGACAGGTACCTGGGTGTCACTACAAGGGTGACTAGGTGGTACTGCCAGGGTGCTAGGTTGGTAGTGCCAAGGTGCCTGGGTGACATCAGCAGTGCCAGGTTGCCATCCTGCCCAGAGGCCGACCACCGGGGTGCCTCTGATCACCTAGGAAACCCCCTCCCCCCAGGAATAGTTCTGCCAGTTCGCTCTTTGTGTGGACCAGAACTGAATGGCGCCCGGCAGGGGTCTCATCGGTGGTGCCAATAGACGCTGGGTTGCTGATCGATCCGGCGTCAGCATGGCTAAGTGGGTTTTAAGCCATGCGAGACTGAGTCCTGTCCATTGTGGGCGGGAGTCAGATCGTGACGGCCATTGTGAATTCTGGGGGAGGCCTCTCCCAAGATCTACCAGCTGCATGCTGACCCGTCCCAATTCCGGTGTGATGTGGCCAGTAGATTGGGCCTACAATTTTAATGCACCATTCTCGACAAAATGGTAAAATAGGTCCAAGCTGCCCAATGTTGAGTAATAATGGAGGCTGCTTCCTGTTGAGGAAAACATTAAAAAGTAGGAAATCTTTCTTTTGAGAAGGTAGAAATCAGGGGGAAAAAAATGTTGCCTCTCAGAGTAATGAGCAGACATCTACAAAAATATTATGCCAATCTGCATGTTGAAAAAATGTTGGATAGATATCCATTAACAAAAGGATTAAAGATTATAAGGATAAAGGTGATAAAATACACTATGGCCTGCTGCTGCAAATTTAGCAGGTGATTTTGCTGAGCTAGTGGCCAAAGTGTATTTATCCCAGATCCCAACACCCACAGATGTGGGATCACCTCCCACTTTTGGCCCCTGTGGCAGGAAATCTGCCTTATCCAGAAAACTCACCCCCATGGAACATGATGGTTTATCTGTTGGTAACATAGATGAATCACCTTTGGATGTCAAATGTTTAACCCTAAATGTGCATTTTAAGATTCACTTAAGTTATGGAGATTTCTTCAATTATCTTTGGGGGTTCTGGAGAAATGTGAAAGATCTTTTACCTTGAAATTTTACATTTAATTATTTGAGGCCTTCAATTGATTGGAGTCCATGAAGTGGAAATTGTATGTCCTTTGGGGTTCGATTCCTGGCTTGGGTCACTGTCTGCGGAGTCTGCACGTCTGGATGTCCCAGAGGGTTTAAGCCAGTGCCAAACTTAATGTCTTGCATTCCTTTGGACTCAACCACGGAGGTTGAGAGGGAGACCCTGACTTTTGGGCAGCCTGGGGTCTGTATTAATTTTGCCCAGGCTTTTGCCCTCGAGGGGACACTCCAGTTTCACTGCACAGCATTAACAAAACACAGGAGACAGTCATCACATATGGTAAGCCCAACTCAGTTGGCATAGAGAACAACTGCTACAGGCTATCTCCGACTTGGAGATACACAAGCTATAGTATAGACAAGTGTTTAGGAGTTAGAGTTTAGCTTATGAGGTCTTCAAATTTATTTTTAATTGAAATCCAGTCCTGATTTGTGAATGTCAAGTTTTCCTGTGATTAATCCCCCATTATTGTTTACTCAGTATGATCACAAGAAGCTATGAGAGATTGAAATAATAATCCCGTTGTGGATCTTGAGGACTCGCGTGACCCCACAAAAGACCTACTGTGTGTGCACCATTATAGTCAGACAGTACAAAAACGGCAACAGTCCGCAGAATAATTAACATTTCAATAATATGAGGATATTTCGATTCTCGGACAACTTTTTATTTTACACAACAAAACTTTCCTTAAATTAATTGAGCCAGTATTGAGTTTGTGGAACAAGGTTTGAATGTATTTTTGATCAGTTAATTCACCTTTGAAACATAGCATTGTGTTATGTTGTGTTTAAAAATATAACATGGCAGGCCAAAACACTACCTTGCCTTTCCACGACTTGAGTATTTTCCTGGTAAAAATAATACACAGAAGAATGAACACCCTTCCCCTGGAGCTGAGTATTTATCATTGCACATTATATCACAGTATCTGCCCAGCCTTGTTTGAATGACAGATTTTCACCTACAATACATCTGAGATCAACTGATCAAATAGTGAGGAAAGACAAATGCTGCCAATTTCTAATTGGTAAAAACTACAGGTGGTTTATTGGTTGGGAGATTCAAACTTAATTTGAATTTAAGTCAATGTGACATATGCAAGTGTCTCAGATTACAAATGCCATCAAGTACATGATTTTGCATTGACATTTTTTATAGACATATTAAAATACATCATGGGCACAATTTACTAGCCACATCCCGCCGCAATCAGCAATCAGGACAGGACACAGCCTGAAAATCCCGCGAAAGTCAACTCCTGGGATTCCCGATGGTAGTTACGCCTTGCGAGATCAAACGAGGTCTTGCGAGACGTCATGGTCTGGATCCTGCCCACAATGGCCGGGACCCAGACTTACAGAGTTAAGTGAGTTTAAAAACTCACTTAATTCTGCCTTCACCAGATTGATTGGATTGGATTTTTTTAGAATTTACAGTGCAGAAGGAGGCCATTTGGCCCATCGAGTCTGCGCCGGCTCTTGGAAAGAGCACCCTACCCAAGGTCAACACCTCCGCCCTATCCCCATGACCCAGTAATCCCACCCAACACTAAGGGCAATTTTGTACACTAAGGGCAATTTATCATGGCCAATCCACCTAACCTGCACATCTTTGGACTGTGGGAGGAAACCGGAGCACCCGGAGGAAACCCACCCACACACGGGGAGGATGTGCAGACTCCGCATAGACAGTGACCCAAGCCGGAATCGAACCTGGGACCCTGGAGCTGTGAAGCAATTGTGCTATCCACAATGCTACAGTGCTGCCCCGATTTGTATATTGTCATGTGTACCGAATTACAGTGAAAAGTATTTTTCTACGAGCTGCTCAACAGATCATTAAGTACATGGAAAGAAAATGGAATAAAAGAAAATACATAATAGGGCAACACAAGGTATACAATGTAACTACATAATCACCGGCATCGGATGAAGCATACAGGGGTGTAGTGTCAATGAGGTCAGTCCATAAGAGGGTCATTTAGGAGTCTGGTAACAGCGGGGAAGAAGTTGTTTTTGAGTCTGTTCGTGCATGTTCTCAGACTTTTGTATTTCCTGCCCGATGGGAGAAATTGAAGAGTGAGTCGGCCTTTGATTATGCTGCCTGCTTTCCCCAGGCAGCGGGAGGTGCAGATGGAGTCAATGGATGGGAGGCAGGTTCCTGTGATGGACTGGGCTGTGTTCATGACTCTCTGAAGTTTCTTGTGGTCCTGGGCCGAGCAGTTGCCATACCAGGCTGTGATGCAGCCAGATGGGATGCTTTCTATGGTGCATCTGTAAAAGTTGGTAAGAGTTAATGTGGACATGCCAAATTTCCTTAGTTTCCTGTGGAGGTATAGGCGCTATTGTGCTTTCTTGGTGGTAGTGGGTGGACCAGGACAGATTTTTGGAGATATGCACCCCTAGGAATTTGAAACTGCTAACCATCTCCACCTCGGCCCATTGATGCTGACAGGGTGTGTAGAGTACTTTTCTTCCTGAAGTCAATGACCAGCTCTTTAGTTTTGCTGGCATTGAGGGAGAGATTGTTTCGCTGCAGCACTCCACTAGGTTCTCTATCTCCCTCTTGTATCCTGACTCGTCGTTATTTGAGATCCAGCCCACTATGGTCGTGTCGTCTGCAAACTTGTAGATAGAGTTGGAACCAAATTTTGCCACGCAGTCGTGTGTGTACAGGGAGTAGAGTAGTGGGCTAAGTACACAGCCTTGCGGGGCCCCGGTATTGAGGACTATTGTGGAGGAGGTGTTATTGTTCATTGTTACTGATTGTGGTCTGTTGGTCAGAAAGTCGAGGATCCAGTTGCAGAATGGGTAGTCAAGTCCTAGGTTTTGGAGCTTTGATATGAGCTTGGCTGGGATTATGGTGTTGAAGGTGGAGCTGAAATCAATGAATAGGAGTCTGATGCAGGAGTCCTTGTTGTCAAGATGTTCTAGGGATGAGTGCAGGGCCAGGGAGATGGCATCTGCTGTGGACCGGTTGCGGCGGTATGCGAATTGCAGTGGATCAAGGCGTTCTGGGAGTATGGACATGATGTGCTTCATGACCAACATCTCGAAGCACTTCATTACTACTGAAGTCAGGGACACCGGACGTTAGTCATTCAGGCACGTTGAACCGGCTCCCGGGATCTATCGACCGCGCTGAGGAGACCCCAGCCAGGCGCCGATTCATACTGGCCCCCACGAGCAGTGGCCAGCGCGTGGGGACTTGGGTGGTCTGCCAGGTGATTGGAGGCTCCCAGGTGGCTGGTATCTGGGCAGGCTGGCATCCTGGCACTTCCAAAGCCACTCAGGCACCTAGGTGCCAGCCTGCCACTGCCAGGGTGCCCAGGTAGCACTGCCGGGCTAACAGTGCTAAGGTGTCCGGGTAGCATTCTGCATGGGTGCCGGACATCAGGCCCAGCGGTGTCATACCCGTGTGAGGTGAGCTGCAAGGGTCTCGAGGCCCCCCCCCCAAACAGGTGAATTGGGACATTGGTGAGTTGGAGCATTGGGAGGGTCCAGGGGTCACATCAGTGGCTGGGAAATCGGGGTGCCATTTTTAAAAAGCGGCCCGATCTCTTCCTGCACTGAGAAACTCTGTTTGACGGAGCGCCTCATTGCAGGAGGTGCGTTCCCCGTCGAGGCCCGAAAGAAAAGTGCTGTTAGATAGCGGGGGCATTCCCGGTGCCAGGAACGACCCCTCTCATCCCACCATAATGAACCCTGTTTTTTTATTTTGGTTATATCGTGCCCCATGACTTTAAATAAGTGGCTTTCACCATTAATGTATAACTTCTGATAATTCTGAAGTTAGAATACGAAAGGATAAAACTAAAACCGGTTTGGGTTACTGTGGTTTTATTTTGAGAGAAGCCATTGGCGACACCTGCCTGTAATTGGGCTTACTGCAAAAAATTGTGTCAAGAGTCTTTCATTGAATCTAACTTTATATGTGCAAGATCCGTTCTGCTTTCTGAGTATTTGCAAGCTAGGGTGCCTTCATTGCCAAATATTTCCATCTGTGGCATTGCTGAGGCTCCAGCTGGTGTTTTATTTTTGTTTGTTTGGGTTGCAGGCCGCCAAATATTAGCTTCCTGTGCAACAAACTGAATTAGTCACCTTTCTTCCCCACCTCCATCGCCATGTAATTTACATTTATATTACAGTTTATCTAATTTTAGAACTGTCGTGCTATCTGTTTCAGCCAATACTGTTTCCCCAATGTTGAAATCGAACTGGGCATGCATTTATATGTACTTCCTCCCTCCAAAATGGCACCTTTGAGTACTGGAGTATGTTTAGTTTCTGGAGCCACCTATTCTCAATGATGTGCTTCTGAACAGCAGTTCCAACCCTCAGTACAATTCACAAATAGTATTGGTAAAATTTGGAAAATGCTAAATACTGAGTAACAGATTGACCCCTTTTTTAATGAAGGGTTTTAGGTAATCCGTGCTGGTATGGTTCAGTTTTGTTGGTCGGACTTTTATTTCTAGGTCAGAAGGCTCCTGGTTTGTGCCATGTCAGACTTGAGTACCTAACTTAAGTTGGCAGTCTTATACAGAACTGAAGTAGTGCTGCATTGTCAGAGATGCCGTCCTTTGGATGAAGCCTTAAACTAAAATCCCATCTGACACTTAGGGCAGGATTCTCCGGCTGCTCCCGTCCAGCAACCGGAAATTCCCACCCAAGGCCAATGGACCTTTATATGATGCACGTCCCGCCCCGTGGCAATCCAGTCCAGAGTGGATGTTTAGGTTTATTTTGCATTATTCAAAGAAGAACAGGAGATTCTTGCAGCGCCTTGCCTTGTCCTGTCTTTGGGATTTGCTCATGCAGAACAGATGATTTTGACTACAGTATAACCGCCTTCATAAGGCTGAGTGTCTTTAAGACAGAGATAGATAGGTTTTTGATCAATAAGGGGATCAGCGGTTATGGGGAGAAGGCAGGAGAATGGGGATGAGAAAGATATCAGCCATGATTGAATGGCAGAACAGACCTGAAGGTCGAGAGGCCTAATTCTGCTCCTTTTCTTTTGGTTTTATGGTCTTATAAGGCACCAGAGGCAACAGCAGGCGTAGGGATTTAGACCATATTCCCTCCCATAAAAAGTAAGAAGCTCATATGGTTTAAAGGATTAGCTAGTACCATTTACAATTAAGAAGGCCTACATTTGTAACATACATCATTGAAAATGTACTGAGAGAAACACTTTAGACCCCTAGATAATGAGATGAGATGACCCACCTAGTGCCCAAAGAGAAAAGTTTTCCAGCAAGGCATACTGAACAATGACTGGGGGAAGAAGTCCCTACTTCATGAGAAGTATTGAAGACACTATAGAAACTTGTAGGCAACCAGGCTAAGATAAATTGAGTCAGTCAGCACAGACAATGAATTTTGTTCTAGTGCGTTGTGTTTCTCTCTGTGATGTCATGTTATTTCCTCTGTTTTCAGACAAGACAAGCTAAAGATTCACATGCGTAAACATACCGGGGAAAGACCTTACACATGCATGCATTGCAATGCCAGATTTGTGCACAACTACGACCTAAAGAACCACCTGCGGATACATACAGGAATCCGTCCTTACCAATGCGTGCACTGCTACAAGAGCTTCACCCGCTCTGATCACCTGCACAGACACATCAAGAGGCAGAGTTGCCACTTGCCACGACCTCGTCGGGGCCGTAGGCCTGCCGCCTGGCACTCTGCTAGCCTCCTCTACACACAGGGTGGCCCATCTCAGGGTACACATTCCAATGAAAATGGCACCAACATCCCACCGAGACAAGAGGATAGGCTTCTAAATGCAAGCACGTTGGATCCAGGCAGCCCTGAAAAGCACTTTAATGGAGATGTTCGAAATTCCAAGATCTTCATGAATGAAGCAGCAGCAAAGGAAAGAGAAAACCCTATGGCTGATATGTTGAATGGGAACCACATCATAGATGAAAGGGACAGAGGCATCTTTGCTTTTACCCTCTCTCACAACAATACTTTCTCTCACCTACCCCAACAGTACTATTCAACAGGCAATCCATGGGCCATGCGATTTAATCCTGCTGCCTCCTTTCAGGAGGCGAGTAAGTGAAGAAACAGAAGAGCGAGTTTGAAAGAAAAATAGAATTATCGTCTTGCACAGAAATGCCATTCCATAGTTTGATGTGCACTTTCTGAACATGAAATAAGATCCACACTTTAAACTCTACATGTAAAATTTGTATGTGTAAAACATCTTTGAACAGCTAGTTTTACAGACCACTGAATGATCTTGAAGTTGATCTAAATGTATTTAAACAAAAAATCCAAAGAAGTTGAGTACTGTAGCCTACACAAACTTGAAACTGTATTTCCTTTGCTGATTTGTGGGAGAAGTGTTGTAATTATTTTTCTAATGTAATGTACTTTTTGTGACTCCTTTTTCTTCAGTAGCTCAGATGAGCTTTGCCTTGACATTAAAATGGCCATCAACATTGGCTTATTCATTGAGGCAAAATATCAATGTTTTTTCAGCTGCGTCTCACCGTTTAGGTTACTGAATTTGTATTTGGTTTTATTTATTTAACTAAAAATACCCCCCAAGTTATTCAGAAATTTGTAAATGAAGAAATTGAATTATTTCTGATTATAAATGCCTAAAAGTTGATGTATTTCTATGTGTGTATAATATGACGTGCAAAGATCTTCTCCCAATTCCATTATAGGGGCTGTAGTACTTCATAATTTAAATTAATATTTAATCTCATCACTGCAATCACTGTAGAAATAATGTAGCTTGAATTTGTATTTTTTAGAAATGTGGATAGTGAGAACAGGTTCATTCAACACTTCAAGCCTGCTCCATCATTCAGTTAAATTCTGGCTGATCTGCACCGCAACTCTACTTACCTGCCTTTAGTTCCATGTCCCGTGACACCCTTCCCCCATCAAAATTCCATCTCTCTCAATTGACCAAGTTTCCATGGAGCTGGTTCCAGATTTCCACCACCTGATGTGTGACAAATGCTTTCTGGTTTGACTTTTAAATGTCTTTACTTTAACATTATTCCCCTTTGTTTTGCATTTCCCCACTGGAAGGAATAGTTTCTCCATATTAACCCGACTGAATCCCTTTATTATTTTAAATCATCATTCAATCGTCAAATTTAAAGGAATACTAGCCAAATTACTGCCTTTAGTTCGATGTCCCTTGATACCCTCCCCCATCAAAATTCAATTGATCAAGGGCAGGGTCGAACGGCTACACTGCGCCCGAAAAGCAGCGCGCCGCTGCTCAACGTGGCCCATAGAAGCCGGGGGACCCTACTCCCAAGATCTACCCAGATCACAAGATCAAAAGCGATCTCACGAGACGTTGCGATGTAAATCCTGCCCATTGTGGTGGGATCACTTTTTGACAAATCTGCATATTAGAGTGAGACAGCTAGTCTCACTTTAATGTGCAGTTTCCCGAGGTACCCGTGGCATTGGGATCTATCCCCATCGTCTCCGAGACCTCAGGTGAGCGCTGTTCAGTACTGGTCTCCTCAAACTGGGATCAGCCAGAACGGCATTCGTGGGGGTCTTCAGGGGGATTGGAGACCTCCAGGTGCAGGCCCTTTGGGCAGGGTGGTACTCTGGCACTGCTGGTGCCTCCTGGGTGCCAGCTGGGCACTTCCAGTTGGCAGGGGCACTCAGGGTACCAGGTTGGTGGTGCCAAGCTGGTATTTTTCATATTAGCGATTGCTCTGAGGGTGCCCTGTGTGGATGTTGGGGAGGAGAGCTGGGGACCCCCTCACAGTGCTTTTTGTGGGGGGTATCAGGGATCACGTTGGGGGGGGGGGTCAAGGGTCACATCAGGGGCTCCAGAAATGACGCTCTGATCTCGTGCTATACTGAGGAGTTCTGCTTGCAGAATAGTGCAGAAAATGGGGCTATGTGTGGCCTCAGCCACGCATTCCCCGCTGAGGCCCCCTATCTAACCTGAGTGCTGTTCAATAGCTTATGTTTCTCATAGCTGTGAGCACCGGGAAACAGATGGCTAAACACACTTGCTGTGGGACTCTGTTCCCATTTAGTTATGTCACACCCAAAGTTCTGTGGAAAAGGTTCCAGATCTCCACTACCCGATGTGACAAGTGCTTTCTGGTTTGACTTTTAAATGCCTTTAACTCGAATTTTAAGATTATTCCTCCGTGCTTTGCATTTGTCCACTAGAAGAAATAGTTTCTCTATATTAACCCTATCGAATCCCTTTATTATTTTGGATCACCCTTCAACCGCCAAATTCAAGGAACTACAAGGCAAGTTTATGCAACCTTTACTCATAATTAAATACTTTAAACCATGGTATAATTCGGGAGAGTCTGAGCTGTGTCCATTCCAAACATATCTTTCTTGGGATCTTGTTGCAAAGTATACTATAGGAGCAAGCTTAGAGCTGTTACCTATGTGCCATAGAATGAAATTTCTAGGCTCAAAGCCTTCACTTACAATTTTCTGATGGAGGTGTTATGCATTGTGGCACATTTCTGGCATTGTCAAGAGACTTCAGACTTTGGTAGGAACAAGAATGTATTTATTAATGAAAAGTAACTAGTCCAGGAGGTTTTACAACTCTAATCTGCGTTGGGGCACAGCATCAAGACATAATATGCTTACTATATGGCTGCTAAATTTATTCTGCCCAAGAGAGGACTCCAACCTCTTGAGGTGATCACTCACTCTCGATTTCCATTGGTCCTTCAAGTCAGGTGACCCTTTTCAGCTGTACTGCCTGAAAGAGACAGACAACACACACAGCAATATGAAGTTGAATGATACCTCATTTTACAGTTTTTGGTGCTCAAACTGCACGTTGGTCATCCCTCAATCATTACTTATTTTCCCATGGCAATCATCTCCAATTGTATCCTAAGCTTAAAAGACCATTATGTCATATTTCTACCACAGCCCTTCCCTTGGTTTACATTAGGTGCCATTAGTTCAACATCCTGAAAACCCGCTGTCTTGTGGTACCAAGGGATAGAAAGCTCCATTGTACAGTTTCAGGACATAATCTATTTACAATTACAGAAAAGGAGAAACATATAGTTGTCAACCAGATAGGTGTATCCATTAGAAGGTTTGCACTTCCAAATATACCTTAGCAGAGAACTGTGGGATCAGTCACGTATATTTGACATTGATTTGACATTCTCCAAATACTAATAGTTTCAGCACATTTCTGGTGGTATCTTTTAACAGTAAAATTAAGTCATTGAGAATAACTTCACCAATACATACTCCTGGTGAATTCTGACCAAAGCTTTGTACAACAGAAGCTTAATTTCCTTATTTATGCATTCTAGTACTCTTGAGATAAAGCATTCTATCAACATTGTGATTACTTTTGTTCCTATGCACAAGCTTTCAATGGCTTGTGCCCATGGGGAGCAAAATCCTTTTGCTCTTGGTGTCTCACCATTAAGAACAATTCTAATTTGTCTTTCTTCAATCCTGTGTGGATGACCTCGCACTGCCCAGATTGAACTCCATCTGTCATTGTTTTCCTGCTCACTTAGGCTGGCTATGTTCCTTTGTAACTTCCTGCTCCATTCACAATTTACTGTGCCTAAAATACTGACTATAATGCATGCAAGAACGGAACTCAAGAGCAAATATTCTCCATTTTACTTTTAAGCCTCAATTTGACTGGTTATTTGTATGAAAGTGCGATATTTTCTAAACCCCAGTGTCATGAATTAATTTATTAACAGGGTGATTTCCGGCGGGTGTATGGGCGCATTCAGTGCCTGGCGCGGTTCCCGATTTCGGACTCTCTCATCATCTAACCAGCCCGCTCCGATTCGCGCCTATCATGTGGTAGCCGTTAGATTACGCCATTAGAATTTTTTCTGGAGTGGGGTACTAAAGACACCGACAAGACTCAGAGATCAGGGCGTCATTTTTAAAGGGTGCCCAGATATCAAAGTTAAATTGAAGTTCCCCATGCACTGACATCACGACCCCCCCCCCCCACCCCACAGACATGGGCAACACCCCCAGTCCTCGACCCCTGAGGGGAAATTTGCCACCCCATCACAATGTTCACATCACCACTAACCCCTCCTCCCACACCGCTCAGGCATGAGGGTGACCTGCCCCTACACCTATCCATCCTCATCGGGACATCGCCCCCCCTCCCTTCCAAGGTGAGCATATCCCACTATGGAATCGCTGAGGGCATCCCACATTTAAGGCTACCCCCACCTTACAGCACTTCAGGCTGCCCACTTCAGACTGCCCCCCCCTTCACCCACCCCACCCTTCATAATAATACCCGCTTCACACTCCCTTCATACCCACCCTTCATATACCCCCACCCTTCACACACACCCTTCATACCCCCACCCTTCAGAACCCCCTTCACCCCCTCTTTCATGGCCATGGCCCCCCTCAGGTCTCGCCCCTTGGCAGGGCCCCTTGGCACCCTGTCAGTGCCAACCTGGAATCCCTTGAGGGTGCCAGTGTGGCACTGCCAGGGTGCTGCACTGCTCTGTCCCCAACCACCCAGGGGGCTCCATTAGCCTCCAAGCCTCCCCGGCATGGTTATCACATTTGGTCTCCATCGAAGGAGACCAGTACTGATTTTCACCAGCCTCACACTAAGCAAGTGAATCTCGGGAGTCGAGAGTCTCCGGCCTCGACCAAGCTGCACATATTTAAATGAGTTTCAAGAAATATTTAATATGCTGATCTCGATCATGGCCAGCGAAGGCATGATCCAGATCGGGTTGTCTGCCAAGTGTTGGGAGCATTGCGATCGGTACGGCGCCCAGCGTGAACCCGATTTAGTGGCTCTCCCACTATTTACTAAGAATAGCAGAATTAGCACCGGACTCAACATGGCCAGAGAATCACATCCAAGGTTTCATCACTTAATGCATCAGTCAACCTATCATGAAATTTTCTTTTGAGAGAATTTATGAATGCTGCTTCAATTTGTGATAGAGTTCCAATTTCCAGCCACCCTCAGAGCAAAGATAATTTTTGTGATAGCGTTATCCTTCACATTAATCTTACCTCCTTGCAGTGCTGGTAAATAAATTCCTTGTCGGTAACAGGAAGTATGGAACTTGAAATATACTCCTACCTTCCCACCACCCACCAATCCTTAAGATGCTTTTGCATTCTGAATATTATTTTCTTTATGTTTTTATTCCTTCCCCTGCAAATAAGTCTCCTCGTATGGAACTAAATTCCATCTCTTGACAGTGCTGTGGGTTTACTTGCACAGCAAGGCTTGCTGTGGTTCGAAGGGGTGGTGAGAGGTTAATTAGGGATGAGTAATAAATGCAGGCCTTGTCAGCGATATTCACATCCCATGAACGAATAAAAACAGTCAAGCTCAGACTGAAGTGTATCACAGAAATATTAAACTTTAATCCTAAATAATTCTAACTTTGTCAATATGAAAAGCTTTCTGCATTGGCCATGTATTTATCTGGCCTCATCCACATTGCACAGTAATTCCCATGATGCATCACCAGAGATTTCCACGAGGAAAGGTTTGCACTCCTGTGAACATTCAAGTTAAGATGTCCTTTGGTTAAAGGAGGTCAATACCTGTCAATATTTTTTGTTTTGTTTAAAGTTGTTCTTTTACTCATTGCAGTCTTAATTTCAGAATTGGCCACGGTTACTTCAATGAGTTTGAACAGAAGCAGCAGACAGGTGGCATTGTAGACCCTACAGAATGACAAAGTCAGTACGAACTAAAGTCTTTTTCTGAAGGCAGCAGGTACTTTTGCAGCATTGGACGAATATAAGAGACAGTTCATGCATTGTTGTTTAAAGTATCCAACTTGATCCAAAAATGTGAGAACATTTATAGGGGATGATAAAGCATTTGGCCCAATTATCCTGTTTGTTTTGAATAGATCAATTCCATTTCCTCACCATGCCCCTCAATCCTTCCTCTCCAGAAACCCATCTAAATGCCACTAAATGTCACAGGCCACAATTTTGGGGGCGAGGATGTGTCTGATTTTCCTTGTACTTTTCTAATGTTTCACTTATGTTCTCTGACACTAACTTTACCATAATGAACTATTTTCTTGCACGCACTTTCTTCTTAAAATCTTTAGGGCATCTTGTTTCCAAAGAAAAGCTGAAATCCTTAGCCTTTTCTCAGGCTTAAAATTCCTGATAATTGGAAAAATCCTCATTGCTCCCTGTACCCTCTCAAGGCTCAGAAAAAATAATTTACCGCAATTTTTGTTCAAATCTCGTGACAGGTATTGTAATCTGTTAATCACATTTTTGAGTGTAATATTGGTGAAACTGTAAGTATTTGCTGTTGTTCCTTCACAGAAACTGGCAGCAACCTCTGGAGGGCGCACATGCGTTGTTAAACACAAAACTCTAGAAGTTACTGTCAGAGATCCATGCTTCCCACAGCTTACATTGTTGAAGTGCCTGTAGATGGCAATCAATTAGAAATCACTGAACTGATGAAAACTTGTTCTTTTATGCGATGAGTCTCACCCTTAAACAGCTGTACCTTGTTGAATGAGGTATAACTATTTTTAATGGTGTAATAGGTCGATATTCCCTGCTGAACAGCCTCGCTGTACCTGGAAACTAATTTTATATTTGTGAATTTTTTTCCATTATGATAAAATATGTTTTTAATTGTTTTCAGAAAAATATTATTGATATTTCAGCTTCTACCTTAATTCCATTTCATTTATTCCATTCTTGTAATATTTTAAATTAAAAGTGAAATTTCAGTGTTTTTACTTCCTGGTTTGCCGTCTGTGAGAATACTTCTGTGTGATTGACTGCTTACACTACTTAACGGCATCACTGTTGATGCACGCCTGGAGATCCCCTTGACTTGGTTAAAATTGATGCTGAGAAAGAGGGCATTTATATGCCACAGGGGTTGCTTGATTTATGTGGGCAACTTTCTTAGAGGTCAGTGGTGAGAGCCATTATTGCTATGCCACTGACTGCAAAATCCAGCCTAATGTCATTCGAGGAGAGGAGCTCATAATTTAGCCAACACAGCTGAAGTTCTAAGTTTGAGACCTGAAATTACCTAATACTTTGGAGAGATAATTGTAGAACAGTGAAGTTTTACAGCCTAAACTGAATGTCGATTGTTTGAAATGAAATGAAAATTGCTTATTGTCACGAGTAGGCTTCAATGAAGTTACTGTGAAAAGCCCCTAGTCGCCACATTCCGGCGCCTGTCCGGGGAGGCTGGTACAGGAATCGAACCATGCTGCTGGCCTGCTTGGTCTGCTTTAAAAGCCAGCGATTTAGCCCAGTGAGCTAAACCAGCCCCCTTTGTATCCTTGAGTGAAAAGACAAAGTGTGCTGAAACCAATTTGTTCTTGACTCCTATTTACAGCTGAACTTTGACCATTTTTCTTCAATTTTTTCCTGTTGCTCCTCCCTTAAAGCTTTCCCTTAATAGATTATGGCCGTGATGCTGCCAAAACATTTCTAAGGGCGCGATTCTCAGGCCTCGTTGCACTCTCGCCTGGTGAATAGCGGGAGAGGCCGAATATGCGGGGGGGGGGGGGGGGGGGGGAGATACTCCAAAATGGAGCCAAGTGTTTGCGCCATTGTGAACACCGTCACGTTTCATGACGGTGCGAACCGGGCCCGGATACAACCGATTCTGTACCCCACAGGGGGTCAGCACGGCGCTGGAGCATTTCACGCCGCTCCAGCCTCCCTTCCCGGTGCCAAATGGGCACCGCGCCAACCCGCATTGCGCAGTTGGGCCGCACCAACCTGCGCATGCACGGGGGAGTTCATCTGCCCGCCAGCCCCGACTCAACATGGTGTCGATGTTCAGGGGCCGGCCGCGGAACAATGTAGGATGGCTTTTCTGGACCCCACAGGCTGCCTCCCGGCCCTTAGCGCAGAGTTCCCGTCGGCAACGACCAATGGTGAACAGCGCTGGCAGGACTATGCCGTATCCGCGGCCGCTCGGCCCATCCGGGCCCTGCCGATTCCAGTGGCCCGCGGCCGGCGCCGCGTCAAACGCGCCGGCGCAAATGGCACCGATTCTCCGCCACTCAGAGAATTGCCCGCCAGCGTGGGGGCTTCATGGCGCGGTTGCGCCGATTCTCCAGCCTGGCGTGGGACTCACAGAATCGTCCCCGAAAACTGTGGCAGGCGCCAAACAGTTTGTGATGCAACCGGTCCACTCCCCTGATGAAATAGGGATCCCGCCATAGCGTGGTGAGAATCCAATTATCACCACTCAATCCCTATTTCCATACAATTAACGGGAGCAACCCCGTACCCAACAGCCTCCCGTGATTGATTGATCCAGCAAGTGCTCACGCTGGCGCCGATTAGTACTCCTTTTGAAAAATGTGAACCTGGTGAAGGGCTTCTGCAAGGGGCCGAGGAGGTGAGTAGCCATCTTTGCTCACAGGCAAAGAGCCAGGGGGCACTGGGCCTGTTGCCCCAGTGATCGGAATGGTGTGGGCACCCTTTGCATGGGTGGGGGTTGCGTGGCGCTGGGGGGGGGGGAACCACATGTGGCACCACAATGCCAACCCCTGGACCATGTGTACCTGTTCTGGGGGGAACACTAGCCCTTGCCTATCTGCACCACTGACCACCCACAACCCCACTGGGGTCTCTGAGGGGGTCTCCCTATTACAGGGGTCTTGGGGGGTCTCCCTTTAAAGGGGTCTTTGGGGGGTCTCCCTATTCCACAGGTCTCGGGGGGGTCTCCCTGTTACAGGTGTCCCTGGGGGATCTCCACTCCACACATACTCGCATTCCAGCCAAGAACATGGCTCCACGAAGAGCTCCCAGGAATTCTGGTGGGCTTGGTCCAGATTGAAAGCGATATAGTCTGGTCCCCAGGCAAATAGAGCGTCTGTTACAGCACGGTGCACCTGTGTGTGGATCCCAGACAGGTCCCCGCGCAGCCCATGGAATGAGCCAGAGGCATCAAAGCCACTGGGAGTGGGTGTCCTCCTCCATACCCCTGCAGTGCCAGGTGCACCATAGAATTTAAAGTGCAGAAGGAGGCTATTCAGCCCATCGAGTCTGCACCAGCCCTTGGAAAGAGCACCCTACCCAAGCCCACACCATCACCCTACCCCCACAACCCAGTAACCCCACCAAACCTTTTTGGACATTAGGGGAAATTTAGTATGGCCAATCCACCTAACCTGCACATCTTTCGACTGTGGGAGGAAACCAGAGCACCTGGAGGAAACCCACGCAGACACGGGGAGAACATGCAGTCTCCGCACAGACAGTGGTCCAAGCCGGGAATCGTCACCATCATCTGGCACAGATGGTGCATGGTCTCCCTGAGTAACTGGAGCCTTCGGCGGCACGTGCAGTCTGACAGGTCCTCGAATGACAGGAGACAATGGTATAAATGTGGCCTCATGCGGCATCTCCTCCTCAGCCTGTTAGATGGCTGGCTGCCCTGCCTCACTGACTGGCCCCTGCTCTTCTGGGGCAGGCTCCACTTGTGCAGAGGCTCCCGCTCGCAGGCAACCGCAGCTGCGGCCAGGTAGACCATTACCATTCCTGGCTGAACTCCGAAATTCATTTTCTGCAAGGGTTGGGGAGGGGGATAGGGGGATGGTTGGAGGGGGGTGGTGGGGGGGGGGGGGGGGGGGGGGGGAGGAAGGGGTAGAAGAAAAGACATGTCAGCAAGATGAGTATTCCTTTGCCCATCCAGATCCAACAGGCTACATGGTGACCCTGTGCTGCATTTCAAATCCACCCTCCACATGACCCCTGCAAACCCACCCCACCCCCACCCCTCGCCTGATATGTTGCCTTCCACACTGCACTCGTCCCCAGCAGTGAGAGACACCGGGGAACCTCTATCCTCACCACCTATCCTTGTCAACAAGGTTCCGGTGTCTGCCACAACTGGTGCCAGTGATAGTCCCTGTGTCTCCTGTCCTGTCTCCTCAGTGGGGTCTACTGTGGGTGTCCTCATCGGGTGGGCCCTGTGTAGCCCGCCAGCAGCGTGGCACCTGGTTATGCAGTGGAGAGGGTCATGGTGTGCCACCAGTCGCCTACATGCCCATCTGCTGTGGGCTGGTCCTGCAGATGTGGGTGAGCGAGGGCAGTGTGTATCTGCTGGGGACCTAACTACAGTGTGATGTGGGTCCTTGGTGTGACACACAGGTTGTGACAACCTAACCGGGGGCAGGATGGATGGGAGCAGAGGCACGGTAGACAAACAGGGCATGGAGACAGCTGTGGAGTGGGCTAGCTGATCGTGTGACTGGTGAGGCCTCTGCCCTGAGAGGGGCAGTGTGCCATGGAGGGTGCCAAAGGCCATGGTGCATGTGTCCTTTGGTTGGGGGTGAGCTCTGCTATTCCCCTGCTTCCCCTGCAGTGGGGCTGTGCTTCAGATGAGTGAACTGAGGAGAGGCAGCACCTGGTGTGTCACTGATTGAGCTTGGCCATGTCCATTCCATTGATGGGTCAGCTGGGGTCTGAGAGTTTGCAGAGGGGTGGCCTGGGTGCAGCTCCCAGCAATAGACTCCTCAACAAGGGAAAATCACACCAACACAGTGCACACCAGAAGAGAGAAAGAGCTGCACCTCTCCTTGCCCAGCGCTGGCAGCAAGTAATGTAAATTTCCACCCTTTCTATACTCCAGGCCACAAAAGCAAAGGGGCGGCAGTAAACAAACATATGTAACAGACATTAAGCATTAACAGTCAACAGTACAAGAAAGTCACCAGCAATCTACAAAAGCATTTCTTCAACACCTTCATCAAGTTGCTCATTCGGATCAATCTGCCTTTCTCACTCCCTCCTGCAGCTCCCAGGAGTAGACTCTCCAGCAGGCGAATGTCACACGATGCAGAGAACACCAGAAGAATAAGCTCCCTTCCCCTTCTCCAGCACCAGCAGCGGGCATCTTATATCCTCCCTTTTCTTAACAGGTCACAGAAGCAAAAGAGGTGGCAACAAACAGTCACATGGCCTTCAGGCATTTGCAGCTACCAGCAGGAGCAATCAGCAAACACAACCTGCCGCAACATTTGAGAATATTTTGTTTATGAATGGTCAGCAACACCTTTATACAAAAAGAATAAAAACAACTTAACGGTCCACATATCACATTAACCACAACACAGACATGCCAGAGACACAGGAGCATCATTTCGTGACAAAATATCGGTCCAAACACAAAGCCACAAAAGTGGATTTATACAAAGAAAACTAAAACACATTAAACAGTCAACACTGCAACAAAGTTACCAGCATGAAAATCAATTTGCTGCTCTCTCCTCCTCCTGCAGCTCCCAGCAGCAGACTGGCATCAGGAGAAAGTCACTTGGGGGTAGCGCAATGAAACAGTGGAAAGTCACACTAATGCAGAGCATGGTGGAAGAGTGAGAGAACACCCCTTTCGGGACTCCAGCCCTCAGGCAAAAGGGACTGCAGCAGACAAACATACTGCCTCCAGACATTAAATAACAAACAGGCAACAGTACAATGAAGTTACCAACATAAAAATCAACCCGCCACTCTCTCCCCCTCCCACAGGTCCCAGCAGCAGACTCGCATCAGTGGAAAGTCGCTTGGGGGTAGCGCAAAATGTGCAGATTAGGTGGATTGACCAAGTTAGAACATAGAATGATACAGCGCAGTACAGGCCCTTCGGCCCTCGATGTTGCACCGACATGGAAAAAATCTAAAGGCCATCTAACCTACACTATGCCCTTATCATCCATATGCTTATCCAATAAATTTTTAAATGCCCTCAATGTTGGCGTGTTCACTACTGTTGCAGGTAGGGCATTCCACGGCCTCACCACTCTTTGCGTAAAAAACCCACCTCTGACCTCTGTCCTATATCTATTACTTCTCAATTTAAGGCTATGTCCCCTCGTGCTAGCCACCTCCATCCGCGGGAGAAGGCTCTCGCTGTCCACCCTATCTAACCCTCTGATCATTTTGTATGCCTCTATTAAGTCACCTCTTAACCTTCTTCTCTCTAACGAAAACAACCTCAAGTCCATCAGCCTTTCCTCATAAGATTTTCCCTCCATACCAGGCAACATCCTGGTAAATCTCCTCTGCACCCGTTCCAAAGCTTCCACGTCCTTCCTATAATGAGGCGACCAGAACTGTACGCAATACTCCAAATGCGGCCGTACTAGAGTTTTGTACAACTGCAACATGACCTCATGGCTCCGGAACTCAATCCCTCTACCAATAAAGGCCAACACACCATAGGCCTTCTTCACAACCCTATCAACCTGGGTGGCAACTTTCAGGGATCTATGTACATGGACACGTTAAATTGCCCTTAGTGTCCAAAAAAGGTTAGGTGGGGTCACTGGGTTACAGGGATAGGGTGCAGGCGTGACTTAGGTCGGGTGCTCTTTCCAAAGCGGTGCAGACTTGATGGGCCGAATGACGTCCTTCTGCACTGGAGATTCTATGAATACATTGGAAAGTCAGACTGATGCAGAGCATGGCAAAAGAGCAAGAGAGCACCTTTCCGGACTGCAGAGCTCAGACAAAAGGGACTGCAGCAGACAAACACGCCAGGACTCTCCATTTGAGAGACTCAGTGCTGATGTCAGGACTAAATCGGTGATGTTCTACGACCCTGAAAGTGGCGCCGGTACCAGAGTAATTCAGGGTCCATTAATGGGCCAGCACTGGCGTCACATGGAATAGTTCCATTCCAATTTATTACACCTGCTGGATCCAGCCCCCCCCCACCCCCACTGAGGAACCCCTTACCCCGTTTCCTATGCTGCCGCCCCCTCGCGCCCCCGATTCCGCAAGCTCACCCCACCGGTTCCACGCGCCAGAACCAGCCCGCCCCCAGTGCCCCCAGTCTCCGGTCGAGCCAGAGGTGTATAAAGTTCGGACGAGACCCGCCCCGGAGTCTGCCATCGTACCCCAGCTCTCAACACCCACCCAGCCACCGCAAGAGACTGCAACCCCGGTGCTCCGCAGATCGAAACGAACAATTCGTCCACCAGACAGACTAACTCTGTGAGCCACCACCCCCGCTGGACTCGATTTTTTTCACAGGGGGTGAATGTAGTGAATATGATTCACACCGGATTATAATCTGTATATACATGTGCCTATATTGTAAGTGCAGTTGCACTACCTGACCACCAGGGAGAGTAGCTCTGGGAATGCTCGAGAATTGTACTGGGCTTCTCCCTTGGTTCCGCCCAGGACTCCTCCCCCTGGAGCTGCTGTATAAAGATCAGTGCCACATGGTCAGTCGGCCAGTACACTGAAAGTTCAATGGCTAACCGGCTGGCTCTGTTGTGAGTATATTAAAACCGCTATTCTAATCCTACAAGCACGTGTCCGTAGAATTGTTGGTTCCAATTCCAACAATGGGGAGGTTGGTGGTGGTACCAGAGCAGATTAATGAGTTGTTTGAGGAGTTTTATAGGGATGTGTCAAAGTTAGAACCACCAGAGGATGAGTGGAAGCTGAGGGAGTTATTGGGGTGTTCGACTGCCCGAGGTTGGTTGAAGCACAGAAGGTAGGACTGGAAGAGACGGTGGAGATGGAGGAAGTGAAGGCAGCAATCAGGAAGATGGAGGCGGGGAAGGTGACAGGGCCGGATGGATTCCCGGTGGAATTTTACAAGAGGTTTAAAGACATGCTGGCGCCGTTGTTGGTGGAAATGTTCGAGGACATGATGGTAAAGGGGCTCTTACTGGAAACGATGGAGCAGGCATCCATCTCGTTATTGCTGAAGAAGGGTTAGGAGCCGGTGGGGTGTGGGTCGTACAGGTCCATGTTTCTGCTGAATGTATACGCCAGGATATTGGCAAAGGTGCTGGCATTATGGTTGGCGAGGTAACTTCCGAGGCTGACTGGGGCGGATCAGACAGGCTGTGTTAAGGGCAGACAGCTGTCATCGAATTACACCTGCTGGATCCAGTCCCCCCCCCCCTACCCCCACTGAGGAACCCCTTACCCCATTCCCTATGCTGCCGCCCCCATATAAGATAGTCAGAGGGTTAGATAGGGTGGACAGTGAGAGTCTTTTTCCTCGGATGGTGATGACCAACACGAGGGGACATAGCTTTAAATTGAGGGGTGATAGATATAGGACAGATGTCAGAGGCAGTTTCTTTACTCAGAGAGTAGTAGGGGTATGGAACGCCCTGCCTGCAATAGTAGTAGACTCGCCAACTTTAAGGGCATTTAAGTGGTCACTGGATAGACATATGGATGAAAATGGAATAGTGTAGGTCAGATAGGCTTCAGATGGTTTCACAGGTCGGCGCAACATCGAGGGCCGAAGGGCCCGTACTGCGCTGTAGTGTTCTATGAATGTGAGGCGGCTGCTGAATGTGGTGCTTTCTCCGGCAGAGGGAAGAGAGTTGGAGGTAGTGCGGAGAAGGCGTTTGGTCGGATGGAGTGGAGTTATTTGATCCAGGGGGAGGGGTGGTGGAGGTGGAACATAGAGAGTCCTTGTATGCGGATGACTTGTTATATATTTAGGAGCCAGGCTCCTCGGTGGGGGACATAATGGGCTTGCTTCAGAGATTTGGGACGTTCTCTGGGTATAAGCTGAAAGTGAATACTTTGTAGTTTCTTCTCCAGGGGCGGGGGCTGGGGTTAGGGGGGCTGCCAATCCGTGTGGCAGTGTCTCACTTCAGGTATCTGGGGATGCAGGTTGCCCTGGATTGGGCAGGTCTTCGGAAGGTGAATTTCTCTAGCTTGGTGGGGAGGGTGAAGGCTGATTTATTGAGGTGGGATAATCTTCCTCTATCATTGGCGAGTCAGGTACAGGCAATAAAGATGAATATTTTATCACATTTCTTGTTTCTGTTTCTGTGCCTGCAGATCCTTTCTCCCAAGGTATTTTTCAAGGGTGGATAGGCTGATCTCTTTGTTCGTCTGGGTAGGGAAGGTGGCCAGGAGAAGGAAGGTGGTTCTGCAGAGGGGACGGCAGGCGGGGAGATGGCAGGCAGGGGGGTGGGGGGGGGGGATTGGGGGAGGGGATTGGGGGGGGGGGGGGGGGTTGGTCCTCCTGAAATTGATGTGCTGACGTGCTTTTGGGTAATTTGGACATTCTGAATTCTCCCTGTGTACCCGAACAGGCGCCGGAATGTGGTGACTAGGGGATTTTCACAGTAACTTCATTGCAGTGTTAATGTAAGCCTACTTATGACAATAAAGATTATTATTAATATTATTTCCAGGCAGCTCAATATATCCACTTCAATGTGGACCCAGCCCACCAGGATTCCCCGGGCAGTGGGGTTCGCTGCCATCGCCGAGATGCCCCGGGCCC
The DNA here is from genome assembly GCF_902713615.1 of Scyliorhinus canicula. Taxonomy (NCBI): domain Eukaryota; kingdom Metazoa; phylum Chordata; class Chondrichthyes; order Carcharhiniformes; family Scyliorhinidae; genus Scyliorhinus; species Scyliorhinus canicula. The sequence goes on along the minus strand of NC_052148.1, from coordinate 45,803,902 downwards.
AGGGGGTGAACGGGATGCATGTCCCCCTACGAGGACCTGCAGATGACAGGCCGCTCTTCACAAACCGTGATGAATGTGCAGCTGGTCTGTGACCATCAGCTGCACATCATACATAGGTGCACCTGATACCCGGGCAGTGGCCACGACGCCTTCACCTTGGCACATTCAACAGTTCCTGGCCGGTGACTTCCGGTGGCGGCAATGCGGAGCTAAGCCGCACATTCGGCAGCTCCTGCTGAGAACAGACTTTGGAGCTCTTTTCAGGGCCCCCAACGGAGCTGTGTCGGCAAATCCCGACGTGGGAAGAGGACAGGAGTCGACCCCTACGGTCCTATGGTCCGGACCAGGAGTGGGGTAAGGAGAAAAACGGAGAAAGCACCCCTGAAAAAACGGGGGATGGAAGACAAAATGGCGGCCGGCAGAGACCCGGAGGACTGGAGGCAGTGGGCTCAGGAGCAGCAGGCGACTCTGCTGCGCTGCTTCCAGGAGCTGAAGGTGGAGCTGCTGGAGTCGTTGAAGGTAACCACCAGGGAGCTGATGGAGACCCAGACAGCCCAGGGGGCTGCGATCCGGGAGCTGCAGCAGCAGGCCTCCGAAAGGGAGGATGAGGCCGTGGCCGTCGCGGGGAAGGTGGAGATGCACGAGGCGCTCCATAAAAAGTGGCAGGAGCGGTTCGAGGAGCTGGACAACCGGTCGAGGAGGAAGAATTTGCGGATCCTGGGCCTCACGGAGGGGCTGGAGTGGTCGGACCTGGTGGCCTATGTGGTGATGATGCTAAACTCGCTGATGGGGGCAGGGTCCTTCCAGGGGCCCCTGGAGTTAGAGGGGGCCCACAGAATTCTGGCTAGGAGGCCCAAGCCGAATGAGCCGCCGCGGGCGGTGTTGGTGCGGTTTCATCGGTTCGTGGATCGTGAGTGTGTGCTCCGGTGGGCCAAGAACAAAGAAAATTACAGCACAGGAACAGGCCCTTCGGCCCTCCCAGCCTGCGCCGATCCAGATCCTTTATCTAAACCTGTCTCCTATTTTCCAAGGATCTACTTCCCTCTGTTCCCGCCCATTCATATACCTGTCTAGATGCATCTTAAATGATGCTATCGTGCCCGCCTCTACCACCTCCGCTGGTAAAGCGTTCCAGGCACCCACCACCCTCTGCATAAAAAACTTTCCACGCACATCTCCCTTAAACTTTCCCCCTCTCACCTTGAAATCGTGACCCCTTGTAACTGACACCCCCACTCTTGGGAAAAGCTTGTTGCTATCCACCCTGTCCATACCTCTCATAATTTTGTAGACCTCAATCAGGTCCCCCCTCAACCTCCGTCTTTCCAATGAAAATAATCCTAATCTACTCAACCTTTCTTCATAGCTAGCACCCTCCATACCAGGCAACATCCTGGTGAACCTCCACTGAACCCTCTCCAAGGCATCCACATCCTTCTGGTAATGTGGCGACCAGAACTGCACGTAGTATTCCAAATGTGGCCTAACCAAAGTCCTATACAACTGTAACATGACCTACCAACTCTTATACTCAATACCCCGTCCGATGAAGGCAAGCATGCTGTATGCCTTCTTGACCACTCTATCAACCTGCGTTGCCACCTTCAGGGTACAATGGACCTGAACTCCCAGATCTCTCTGCACATCAATTTTCCCCAAGACCCTTCCATTGACCATATAGTCCGCTCTTGAATTTGATCTTCCAAAATGCATCACCTCGCATTTGCCTGGATTGAACTCCATCTGCCATTTCTCTGCCCAACTCTCCAATCTATCTATATTTTGTTGTATTCTCTGACAGTCCTCCTCGCTATCTGCAACTCCACCAATCTTAGTATCATCTGCAAACTTGCTAATCAGACCACCTATACCTTCCTCCAGGTTATTTATGTAGGTCACAAACAACAGTGATCCGAGCACGGATCCCTGTGGAACACCACTAGTCACCTTTCTCCATTTTGAGACACTCCCTTCCATCACTACTCTCTGTCTCCTGTTCCCCAGCCAGTTCTTTATCCATCTAGCTAGTACACCCTGAACCCCATACAACTTCACTTTTTCCATCAACCTGCCATGGGAAACCTTATCAAACGCCTTACTAAAGTCCATGTATACGACATCTACAGCCCTTCCCTCATCAATTAACTTTGTCACTTCCTCAAAGAATTCTATTAGGTTTGTAAGACATGACCTTCCCTGCACAAAACAACTGCTCCCAATCCACATTCCCTAGCTCCTGCCGAATTTTGTTATACTCTGCCTTTCCCCAATTTAGCACTCTTCCTTTAGGACCACTCTCATCTTTGTCCATGAGTATTCTAAAACTTACGGAATTGTGATCGCTATTCCCAAAGTAATCACCGACTGAAACATCAACCACCTGGCCGGGATCATTCCCCAATACCAGGTCCAGTATGGCCCCTTCCTGAGTTGGACTATTTACATACTGCTCTAAAAAACTCTCTTGGATGCTCCTTACAAACTCTGCTCCATCTACGCCTCCAACACTGCACGAATCCCATTCAATGTTGGGGAAGTTAAAATCTCCCATCACAACCACCCTATTGCTCCTACATTTTTCTATAATCTGTCTGCATATTTGTACCTCTACTTCATGCTCATTTTTGGGAGGCCTGTAGTAAAGTCCCAACAATGTTACTGCACCCTTCCTATTTCTCAGCTCCACCCATATTGCCTCAGTGCTCGAATCCTCCATCGTGCCCTCCTTAATCACAGCTGTGATATCATCTCTGACAAGTAATGCAACTCCTCCACCCCTTCTACCTCCCTCTCTATCCCTCCTGAAGCATCTATACCCTGGGATATTCAGTTGCCAGTCCTGCCCTTCCCTCAACCAAGTCTCAGTAATACCAATAACATCATAATCCCAGGTACTGATCCAAGCCCTAAGTTCATCTGCCTTACCTGCTACACTTCTCGCATTTAAACACATGCACCTCAGACCACCTTTGCGTTCATCATCTCTTCCCTGTCGACCCTGCCCCTTAGTCACATTGAGTTTATTGTCTCGTACCTTACTGGCTTTAGTTGCTACTTCTTTACTGACCTCTAACTTCCTAATCTGGTTCCCATCCCCCTGCCACATTAGTTTAAAACCTCCCCAACAGTGTTAGCAAAAGCACCCCCTAGGACATTGGTTCCAGTCCTGCCCAGGTGTAGACCATCCGGTTTGTAATGGTCCCACCGCCCCCAGAACCGGTTCCAATGTCGCAAAAATCTGAACCTCTCCCTCCTGCACCATCTCTCAAGCCACGTATTCATTCTGACTATTCTTGAATTTCTACTCTGACTGTCCCGTGGCACTGGTAGCAATCCTGAGAAGGAGCGGAGCAGCAAGTGGCAGAACACGGAGGTGCGGATCTTCCAGGACTGGAGTGCGGAGGTGGCGAGGCGGAGGGCCGGGTTTAACCGGCGAAGGCGGTGCTCCATAGACGGAATGTGAAGTTCGGCATGTTGCAGCCGGCGCGTCTGTGGGTCACCTATAAGGATCGGCACCATTATTTTGAGTCCCCGGAGGAGGCGTGGGCCTTTGTGCAGGCCGAGAAATTGGACTCAAACTGAGGGCCTAAGATGGGGGATGCTGTATAATACTGTATTTGTATTTGCTTAGTTTAATGTAAGGGGCGAAATTCTCCGACCCCATGCAGGGTCGGAGAATTGGCGGGAGGCGGCGTTATTTCCGCTCCCGCAGGTTTTCGAATTCTCCCGCCGGTAAAAAACCGGCGTTGTGCAAATCCCGCCGGCAGCCTGTGAAAACAGCTGGCGCCGGCGGGATTTCATTTTTTTTGCACTGACCTTGAATCTCCGGCCCGGATGGGCCGAAGTCCCGCCGACGTGGCCATGGGTCACGTCGGCGAAAATCACAGTTGATTTAAAACGGCGTCAACCATTGATGATGGTTGACGCCGTTCAGTGTCGGGGGTGGGTTGCGGCATGGGGGGGGGGGTGGGTTCCGGCATCGGGGGGGTGGGTTGCGGCATCGGGGGGGGGGGGGGTGGGGGGTGGGGTTGCGGCATCGGGGGAGTGGGTTGCGGCATGGGGGGGCATCGGGGGAGTGGGTTGCGGCATCGGGGGAGTGGGTTGCGGCATCGGGGGAGTGGGTTGCGGCATCGGGGGAGTGGGTTGCGGCATCGGGGGAGTGGGTTGCGGCATTGGGGGAGTGGGTTGCGGCATCGGGGGAGTGGGTTGCGGCCATCGGGGGGGCATCGGGGGAGTGGGTTGCGGCATCGGGGGAGTGGGTTGCGGCATCGGGGGAGTGGGTTGCGGCATCGGGGGGTGGGTTGCGGCCATCGGGGGGGCATCGGGGGGTGGGTTGCGGCATCGGGGGGTGGGTTGCGGCATCGTGGGGGGGCATGGGGGGGGCATCGGGGGGGGTTGCGGCATCGGGGGGTGAGTTGCGGCATGGGGGGGCATCGGGGGGGGTGGGTTGCGGCATGGGGGGGCATCGGGGGGATGGGTTGCAGCATTGGGGGGGTTTGGGGGCAGCAGCGTGCAGAGAGGGGGGGCGACGGATGCCCGGGGCCAACGCACCGTCGCCCCCCCCTCTGTACGCCGCTGCCCCCTACCCCAACCCCCTCCCCTCACCACCCCTACCTCCCTCCAACGCCCCTACCCCCCTCCCCACCACCCCTACCCCCCTCCCCACCACCCCTACCCCCCTCCAACGCCGCCCCCCATCTCTCGCAACGCCGCAACCCCCCCCCCTTAACGCCAGGTATCCCCCCCCCTTAACGCCGGGTCCCCCCCCCCCCTTAACGCCGGGTCCCCCCCCCCTTAACGCCGGGTCCCCCCCCCCCCTTAACGCCGGGTCCCCCCCCCCCCTCAATGCCGGGTCCTCCCCCCCTCAACGCCGGTACCCACACCCCGTCCCCCTCCCTCTGAAGGCCGGTACCCACACACCCCCCCCCTCCTCCTCCCCCCCTCCTTCCTCCTCCCCCCCCTCCTTCCTCCTCCCCCCCTCCTTCCTCCTCCCCCCCCTCCTTCCTCCCCCCCCCTTCCTCCGTCCCCCCCCCTTCCTTCCTCCGTCCCCCCCCTTCCTTCCTCCCCCCCTTCCTTCCTCCGTCCCCCCCCCCTTCCTCCCCCCTTCCTTCCTCCGTTAGTGGGGGGGGGGGTGCGGCGTTAGTGGGGGGTGGGGGGTGGGGGGGTGCGGCGTTGGAGGGGGGTAGGGGTGGTGAAGGGGGTAGGGGTGGTGAGGGGAGGGGGTTGGGGTAGGGGCAGCGGCGTGCAGAGGAGGGGGGCGACGGATGCCCGGGGCCAACGCACCGTCGCCCCCCCTCTGCACGCAGCTGCCCCTACCCCAACCCCCTCCCCTCACCACCCCTACCCCCTTCACCACCCCTACCCCCCTCCAACGCCGCACCCCCACACCCCCACCCCCACCCCCCACTAACGCCGCACCCCCCCCCCAAAATGCCGGAACACACCACCAACCCTCCCCCCCCCCCCAAATGCCGGAACACACCCCCCCCAATGCCAGAACACATCCCCCCCCAAATGCCGGAACACCCCCCCCCCCCAATGCCGGAACCCCCCCCCCCCCCAAATGCCGGAACACCCCCCCCCCAAATGCCGGAACACACCCCCCCCCCAAATGCCGGAACACACCCCCCCCCCAAATGCCGGAACACCCCCCCCCCCAAATGCCGGAACACACCCCCCCCCCCAAATGCCGGAACACACCACCAACCCCCCCCCCCCCCCCAAATGCCGGAACACACCACCAACCCCCCTCCCAAAGGCGGACCGGGTACAGTAGTCCAAACTTTACCTTCTTCTTAAAAGGGCCGGTTTTATCTGGTTGGACCCTGCTCTTCACCTGGACACACCCGTGCTCACATCCTGATATATACGCAGGATACTGTTCTCCCATTTGCAGCTCCACATTTGCCTGGCCCACCGTAGAACGCACTCCTTGTACAGGTTGCTGTGGAACGTCACCACCATTGCCCTCGGGGTGGTCACCTACATGCAGCTTCCTCGCTAGCGCTCTGTGCGCCCTGTCCACCTCCAAGGGTCGGAAGAATGTCCCCTCCCCCAGTAGTTTCTCAAACATGGCCGCTATGTATGCCCCTGCGTCCGTTCCTTTGGATCCCTCCGGGAGACCCACGATTCTCAGGTTCTGCCAGCGGGACCTGTTCTCTCCGCCTCCTCCTGGAGCCTTTTCTGTTGGTCTCTCAGCAGCCCCACCTCCAACTCCACTGTAGCTTGGTGCTCCTCCTGCTCAGTCAGTGCCTTCCCCACTTTCTGGATCGCCCGGTCTTGAGCATCCAGTCTGAGTTCCAGCCGCACAATCGACTCCTTAATCAGGTCCAAGCATTCCTGGGTCATCGAGCCAGAACTCTGGTCCTCCGCCATGCTTTCTCCCGTTGCAGCCTCAGCCCAAGCCTTCTCCCTTCGCCTATTTCTTCCTTTGCGATCACTCCTGGTCCGCTTCTCCATGCACTGATTTAGGATTCCTCATCACAATTGCATCCAACATCAATTTTCTATTTCAGATCCGGCAAAAAAATCAGGGGAAAAGGTCCAAAGCTCCGACCCAAGCGGGAGCCACCAAATGTGTGACCTAGGCACATGGAGCACACCAGAATGAGAGGGAGTGAGATAGTCCACACCTATCCATAATCTGTTTTGCAATTTCTTCCTCCACATCTCTATTACTATTTGGGGGCCTATAGAAAACTCCTAACAATGTGACCGCTCCTTTCCTATTTCTAACTTCAGCCCATATTACCTCAGTAGGTAGATCCCCCTCGAACTGCCTTTCTGCAGCCGTTAAACTATCCTTGATTAACAATGCTACTCCTCCACCTCTTTTACCACCTTCCCTGCTCTTGTGCTCCGATGCAGAGGGATCTGGATTCCTTGTGCATGTCACAGAAAACTAGCAGGCAGGTGCAGCGGATAATAAGGAAAGCAAATGGAATGTTGGCATTTATAGCTAAAGACATAGAGTATAAAGGTAAGGAAGTGTTGTTGTAACTATAAAAGGCATTGGTGAGACCACACCTGGAGTATTGTGCTCAGTTTTAGTTCCTTTATTTGAGGAAAGATGTAGTGGCATTGGAGGCAGTTCAGAGGAAGTTCATGAGATTGATTCCAGAGAGGAGGGGTTTGTCGTATGAAGAGATTTAACAGTTTATTTACTTATTTTTTTATTTATTTTTTAATTTAGAGTACCCAATTCATTTTTTCCAATTAAAGGACAATTTTAGCGTGGCCAATCCACCTACTATGCACAGAGAATATAGAACATAGAACAGTACAGCACAGAACAGGCCCTTCGGCCCTCGATGTTGTGCCGAGCATTGAACGAAACAAAGATCAAGCTATCCCACTCCCTGTCATTCTGGTGTGCTCCATGTGCCTATCCAATAACCGCTTGAAAGTTCCTAAAGTATCCGGCTCCACTATCACAGCAGGCAGTCCATTCCATACCCTAACCACTCTCTGAGTAAAGAACCTACCTTGGATATCCCTCCTATATCTCCCACCCTGAATCTTATAGTTATGCCTCCTTGCAATAACTACATCCACCTGAGGAAATAGTCTCTGAACGTCCACTCTATCTAACCCCCTCATCATCTTTTAAACCTCTATTAAGTCGCCTCTCATCCTCCTCTGCTCCAAAGAGAAAAGCCCTAGCTCTCTCAACGTTTCCTCATCAGACCTATCCTCCAAACCAGGCAGCATCCTGGTAAATCTCCTTTGCACCCTTTCCAATGCTTCCACATCCTTCCTATAATGAGGTGACCAAAACTGCACACAATACTCCAAATGTGGTCTCACCAGGGTCATGTACAGTTGCAGCATAACCCCACGGCTCTTAAGCTCAAGCCCCCTGTTAATAAACACGAACACACTATAGGCCTTCTTCACGGTTCTGTCCACTTGAGTGGCAACCTTCAGAGATCTATGGACATGAACCCCAAGATCTCTCTGTTCCTCCACATTCCTCAGAACCCTAGGATATATCCCATCTGGCCCAGGAGACTTGTCGACCTTAAGGTTTTTCAAAATTGCTAATACATCCTTCCTCAGAACATCTACTTCCTCCAGCCTACCTGCCTGTATCACACACTCATCCTCAAAAACATGGCCCCTCTCCTTGGTGAACACTGAAGGAAAGTATTCATTCAACACCTCTTCTATCTCTTCTGACTCCATGCACAAGTTCCCACTACTGTCCTTGACTGGCCCTAACCTCACCCTGGTCATTATTTTATTGCTCACATAAGAGTAAAAAGCCTTGTGGTTTTCCTTGATCCAACCCGCCAAGGGCTTCTCATGCCCCCTCCTAGCTCTCCTAAGCCCTTTTTTTTAGCTCATTCCTTGCTACCTTGTAACCCTCAAGCGACCCAACTGAACCTTGTTTTCTCATCCTTACATACGTTTCCTTTTTCCTCTTGACAAGACATTCAATCTCTTTTGTGAACCATGGTTCCCTCACACGGCCATTTCCTCCCTGCCTGACAGGGACATACCTATCAAGGACACGCAGTATTTGTTCCTTGAACAAGCTCCACTTTTCATTTGTGCCTTTCCCTGACAGTTTCTGTTCCCATCTTATGCTCCCTAATTCTTGCCTAATCGCATCATAATTACCCCTCCCCCAATTATAAACCTTGCCCTGCCATATGGCCCTATCCCTCTCCATTGCAATAGTGAAAGACACCGAATTGTGGTCACTATCTTCAAAGTGCTCTCCCACAAACAAATCTAACATTTGGCCCAGTTCATTACCCAGTACCAAATCCAATGTGGCCCCACCTCTTGTCGGCCTATCCACATATTGTGTCAGGAAACTCTCCTGCATATACTGTCTGTACAGGTCCCACCTTCCCCAGAATGTGCTCCAATTATCCACGTAACTAAAACCCTCCCTCCTACACCATCCCTGCAGCCACGTGTTTATCTGCACTCTCTTCCTGTTCCTCAACTCGCTCGCACGTGGCACCAGCAACAAATCAGAGATGACAACATGGTTTGTCCTGGCTCTCAGCTTCCACCCTAGCTTCCTAAATTCCTGTTTTAAATCTCCATCCCTTCTCTTATCTATGTCGTTGGTACCGATGTCACATACACAATTTACAGTGCAGAAGGAGGCCATTCGGCTTGTGACTGTTCCCCCCCCCCCCCCCCTTAAAGATTCTGAAAACATGGTCTGAGACGTCACGGACCCTGGCACCCAGGAGGCAACATACCATCCTTGAGTCTCTTTCGTTGCCACAGAACCGTCTATCTGTCCCTCTATCGAGTCCCCAATAATTATTGCTCTCCTGCTCTCCCGCCTTCCCTTCTGAGTCACAGGGACAGAATTGTGTTGGAGATCCGTTCACCGTGGCTTAACCCTAGTAGGTCATCCCCATCAACAATATCCAAAGCGGTATACTTGTTACTGAGGGGTAAAACCACAGAGGATCCCCGCACTGATTGCTTCCTCCCAGCCCCTCTCACCGTCACCCATTTATCTTCAATCTTCGGAGTAACTACATCCCTGAAGCTACTATCTATGACCACCTCTGCCTCTCGAATGATCCAAAGTTCATCCAGCTCCAGCTCCAGTTCCCTAACACGGTTTTTGAGGAGCTGGAGTCGGGTGCACTTCCCACAGGTGAAATCAGCAGGGACACTGTCTGTGTCCCTCACCTCAAACATTCTGCAGGAGGAACATTGCACTGCCTTCCCTGCCATCCCCCCTAGATAACTTGCGGATAAAAACAAGAAAAAGAAAGAAAGAGCTTACCTGATATTCACTCAAACCCTTAGGTTAGAGGAGCTGGGGTGGGGGTCAGTACAAGTGTCTCGGGTTTAAGAACCGCGCAACTTAAATACAGGTAAAAATAAAACACTTAACCAGCATCCACTACACCCCGCACTATAACAGCAATCAGCTGTTATGGGCCGGCGCAAACAATGTAAATCTTTACTACTTATCCAGCAGTCACTCTGTCCTCACTCCGACCGGATTCAGCTGGAAACCGCCAACAGTAAATTTTTAAACAATTTACTCCCCTTAGCATCTTTGGGTTGTGGGGGCGAAATCCACGCAAACATGGGGAAAATGTGCAAACTCCACATGGGCAATTTAAAACAGATGAGGAGAAACTACTTCTCCCAAAAGGTGTGAATCTGAGGAAATCACTTACCCAGAGTGTGGTGGATGCTGGGACAGTGAATAAAGTGAAGAAGGAGGTAGACAGATTTTTCATTGGTAATGGGTTGAAGGGTTATGGAGAACGGGCAGGACGGTGGAGTCGAGGTCATGATGAGATTAACCATGATCGTATTGAATCGTGGAGCAGGTTTGAGAGGCTAAATTGCCTTCTCCTGCTCCTAGTTCTGATGTGCTAAGAAAAAAACTACTTCTGTCTGATTTCACCATCCAGCTTTTGGTCTGTAGCCTCGTGGTTCCAGCAGCCCAAGCACAAATCTGGTATTCTTGATTAATAAGGGGATTTCTGTGCAAATACTCCCACATGACCCAATCTCACCGGAACCAAATCTTGCAATCCACATATTCCATTGGTGCTTAAGGTGCAGTTGAACATCCTTGACTTCCAGCGTGTTTAACCCGCGGTGACGTGCCAGTTACATCCAACACTCACCACACCAGCAGCAAAAGCATCAGAGATCTGCAAAAGCATTTCTTCAACGGTGTCATCAGGTGGCCCATTTGGATCAATGTCATACATCAAGACCCGCAGCGTCCTCTTGCTTCAAATTGGATTGTCTTCTGCACTCATAAGTCCCCCTGAGCCCCATGTTCCAGGACCCAGGTACCTTAGTAAAAATTGTGCTTCTTTCCAGCTACAGAAAAAGAAGAAAAGAGCAACAGCAGGCTCCAGGCATTTGCAGCTGCAAGCAGCAAACACAACCTGCAGCACAACTTGAAAGCTGCGAAGTGCTCTCACAACTAAGAAGGTCAATTCCTCATGAGCAATAGCCTTCAGCTGTGAAGCTAGAGGCTGCTCACAGTCCAAGGGAGTTAAGGTGACCTTCACCAAGAACAGGGCTCTGTCCTTTAATTGTTTGGTAGGGGAGACAGGCAGCAGCTGTGGTGGCACCTGTTATGCGGCTCCACAATATTGGAAGATGGCTCGAAGGCTCACTGACAAAAGCCCTTCACCCCCCTACCCAACCAAGACCAACCCACCTGAAGGGATGCCCCCCCCCCCCCATCCCCGTCCCTCTGAGCACTGGAATAGCAGCTGCGGTGCCCTTGAGCTGAATGTCAGAAAATGGCTACTCATCTCCTAACTTCCCCTCAGCAGCCATTGCACCAGCTTCATGTTTTTAAAAAGAAGTACTAAACGATGCCCGTGTGATTTCTCACTGGTGAGTCAGGTAATTCCCTCGAGGCTGTTGCTTTTGACTTCAATCTTGCTAATGAGATGGAAATGAATGAAAATTAGGATTAATGATATGCTTTCCAGATTTGGGCGAGATCTGAACTCGCCATCGGGAGCCAGCCGGCTAGATTGCCCGCTCCAGATCTCAATTTTGGCCTTTCCTGTTATTTAACTGGCGTGCCCAGATCCCCCACCAGGCACAATGCGGTGGTTAAGTTGCACCCATTAACTATGGGGATGTTTTTTGTTTACATTTGAACATACAGCTGAAACAAAAAAAAGTTTGCTTGTCAGGAAGTTACTTAAGTCTTTGAAAATCAGCAAATGTGCAGCATTTAATAGTCCTCAAAGTTTTGTTAATATGTGGAGTTAGACCGCCACTTAATCTCATAACTGGGAATTTAGAATCCACAGAGCATAGAGGTACTGAACCGAGATGACACAAACTATTATAATTGGTTCTATTATAATTGTAAGAAGGGACGCTGAGTAATTTGAGTCATGGCCTGCGGGTAAGAGAGGGCATACATAAATATGTTCCATGCCTCAGAAGGCTGAGGCAGATAGATTTTGTTAGGCAAGGGAAACAAAGGTTATCAGGGTAGATGGGGAATGTGGAACTCAACACAAACAGATCAGCCGTGATCTTATTGAATGGCACAACAGGCTCGAGGAGCCGAATGGCCTATTTCTGTTCCAATTTTGTACATTTGTATATTATCATTCCAAATGTACTCTGGTTTTCACACTGGCTACCAAAGATGAATATATTTTATTTTCTCTTCAATTTCCTAGAAAGGTCACTAGCATGAGTACACAAAGGTGCACTTTACTGAAACTAAGGTACACTGTGAACATTTGAGGACCTTCCAAATGAAAGGCACTACCTGGAGTTGGAAATGTCCTTTTCGTAGGCTTCTTTCTTCCCAATGTTTGCAGCAGTTGCAAGCTTTAGCAAATGGAAGTGAAATCTAAACTACTTTCTCTTATTTACAGAGCAGCTGATTAGAGATTACCAGCATACAGTACATTCACAAAAGTGGCAACCTTATAAATGCCTGGCATGGCAACTGCTCGGCCCAAGACCGCAAGAAACTTCAGAGAGTCGTGAACACCGCCCAGTCCATCACACAAACCTGCCTCCCATCCATCGACTCCATCTACACCTCTCGCTGCCTGGGGAAAGCGGGCAGCATAATCAAAGATCCCTCCCACCCGGCTTACTCACTCTTCCAATTTCTTCCACCGGGCAGGAGATATAAAAGTCTGAGAACACGCACGAACAGACTCAAAAACAGCTTCTTCACCACTGTTACCAGACTCCTAAACGACCCACTTATGGCCTGACCTGATTAACACTATACCTCTGTATGCTTCATCCGATGCCGGTGTTATGTAGTTACATTGTTTACCTTATGTTACCCTTTTATGTATTTTCTTTTTATTTTATTTTATTTTCATGTATTTAATGGTCTGTTGAGCTGCTCGCAGAAAAATACTTTTCACTGTACCTCGGTACACGTGACAATAAACAAATCCAATCCAATCCACCAAAAACAGCCATTAAAAAGTGAGCACAGTAAGAACAGTACAACACCAGGTTAAAGTCCAACAGGTTTGTTGGTGAATGAAGAAGGAGCAGTGCTCCGAAAGCTAGTGATTCGAAACATACCTGTTGGGCTTTAACCTGGTGTGGTAAGACTTTTTACTGTGCTCACCCCAGTCCAACGGCAGCATCTCCACATCATTAAAAAGTGAAGAAGTAAAAATTACACAACTTTGTGTAGGAAATTTCCTGGAATCTGAAATGATTTTAATGTTTGAATTGTATTTCTCCTGATTACAATGAGAAAATGATAGATTTATGCAAATGTATTTCTGCAGTTGTTTGCTTTCTCACTCCTCTGATTCATGCTGGGATAGATGTCAATGGATATCAAACCGCCTCCTGTGGCCTTTCAGTCTTGTGTAAGTCTAGAAGATGAAGGCACTGAGCAGCGTTCATGCTGAATAAAATAATGTCCGACAGAGTTCTCACATTCAAACAGCCGTTTTTCAGCAGAAATCACTGGGCTACAATATGTTTCTATTTGGCTATGGGTTGTGAACATTGCTGGCGAGGCAGCATTTCTTGCCTATCGCTAATTACCTTTGAGAAGTTGGTCAGGTAAAGAACATAAGAACAAGGAGCAACTCAGCCCCACGAGCCTGCTCCACCATTCAATATGATGATGGCTGATCTCCTATCGGCCTCAACTCCACCTTCCTGCCCATTCTCCGTAACCTTTCAACTCATCACTAATTTAAAAAATCTGTCTATCTGCTCCTTAAATTTACTCAATGTCCTGAAGTCCACCGCACTCTGGGGTAGTGAATTCCACAGATTCACAACCCCTTCAGAGAAGTAATTTCTTCCCATCGCTGTTTAAATCTGCTATCCCTTATCCTAAAACCATGATCTCTCGTTCCACAATGTCCCACAAGAGGCAACATCTGTTCTACGTCTACTTTGCCAATACCTTTTATCATCTTATATACCTCAATTAGATCTCTTGCAAAGAAAATCCCCAATCTCTGGAATCGATCTCGTGACCCTCCTCTGAACTGCCTCCAATGGAACTACATCGTTCCTCCAATAAGGGGACAAAGTCTGTGCACAATACTCCAGCTGTGATCTCACCTTGTACAGTTGCAGAAACACTTCCCTACTTTAATATTCTATCCCTTTAGCTAGAAAGGCTAAAATTCCATTTACCTTTCTTATTACCTGCTATACCTGGATGTTATCTTTCTGTGATTCATGCACAAGGACACCCAGATCCCTCTGCATTTAAGCACTCTGAGGGTTCTCGCCATTTAGGTAATAAGTTGCCTTTCAATTTTTCTGACCAAAATGGGTAACCTCACACTTCCCACGTTAAACTCCATCTGATAATTCAACTATAGAACCTTCTATCCCGGCATTCAAGCCATTAATATATATTGTAAATAGTTGGGCCCAAGGACTGAACCCTGTGACACCTCACTAGTTACATCTTGCAGGAAAACACCCATTTATCCCCACTCTCTGCCTTCTGTCAGTTAGTCAGTATTCTAGCCAAGCTAATAAATTACTTCACATCCCATGTGATCTTATCTTGTGAATTAACCTTTTGTGTGGCACCTATCAAATGCTTTCTGGAAATCCAGATGTACAAGGCGGGATTTTCCGTCGGCCGACATCGGAATCAGGAAAGGCAATTGGGTGGAGAATCGGTCGTGAGGCCAAATCTGTGGCCGGTGAACCCGACAGAATGCCATGTTCCAGCGCCTTGACAGTGGCGCAATGCGTTCTACTCCGTACGTACAGTAAACGGCATTCGCATATCAGTGGCGGGCCTGACCCGGTACTCTCCGGGGCCTCTGCAATGCTTCACCTCTGCCAGGAGGAATTACCAACAGCGAGTTTCATTCAGTTAGCTCCTGGGCGACAGAGGTTATCTGCTGCAGTCGTAGCTGGCCAGACCTCCGATGTGGAGACCTGTTACAACGACGCCCATGCAGCGACCAGGGGCATTAGTAAGTGTTGCTTTGGCATCCTCAAGATGTGGTTCAGGAGCTTTGTATTTTGAGGACTCTGTGCTGGGGGTGATAGGGGAAGACCAGACAGGGTTTGTAAAGGGGAAGCATCTAGCGTCGAACATCAGGAGATTACTGACTGTGATAATGATGTCCCCAGAAGGACAGGATGTGGAGGTGGCGATTGCAATGGATGCGGAGAAGGTGTTTGATCCGGTGGAGTGGAGTATTTGTGGGACGTGATGGGACAGTTCAGTTTCAGGCAGGGGTTTGTGGACTGGGTCCATTTGTTGTATAGGGCACTGGTAGCGAGTGTATGGATAAATCAGGTGAGTTTGAGCTACTTCAGTCTACACTGGGGCTGGTTTAGCTCACTAGGCTAAATCGCTGGCTTTTAAAGCAGACCAAGCAGGCCAGCAGCACGGTTCAATTCCCGTACCAGCCTCCCCGGACAGGCGCCGGAATGTGGCGACTAGGGGCTTTTCACAGTAACTTAATTGAAGCCTACTCGTGACAATAAGCGATTTTCATTTTCATTTTTCACTGTGGGACAAAGCAGGGGTGCCCACTCTCCCCGTTGCTCTTTGCGTTTGCAATAGACCCACTGGCAATGCCTCTTAGAGTGTCAAGGAGTTAGAGTCATAGAGGTTTACAGCATGAAACAGGCCCTTCGGTCCAACTTGTCCATGCTGCCCAGTTTTTACCACTAAGCTAGTCTCAATTGCCCACATTTGGCCCATGCCCTCTATACCCAGCTTTCCCATATAACTGTCTAAATGCTTTTTAAAAGACAAAATTGTACCCGTCTCTACTACAGCCTCTGGCAGTCCGTTCCAGACACTCACCACCCTCTGCGTGAAAAGTGCCCCTCTGGACCCTTTTGTATCTCTCCCCTCTCCCCTTCAACCTCTGCCCTCTAGTTTTAGACTCCCTTACCTTTGTTGGCTATCTACCTTTCTTTGCCCCTCATTATTTTATTGGGGAGTTGGAGAGGGATAGTGTGGAGTTGGGGGGTGGGGAGGGGGGGGGGGGGAGCTCAGTGTCTCGCTATATGTGGACGATCTGTTGCTTTATATCTCGGACCCACTACGAGGCATCGGGGGAATTATGAATATTCTGGGGGAGTTTGGCCGGTTTTCCGCATACAAGTTAAACATGGGGAAGAGTGAGATCTTCCTGATCGAGGACAGGGAGCAGGAGAGGAGGTTGGGTGAGCTGCCGATTAGGGTGGTGGGGGCGAGCTTCAGATATTTTGGCATCCAGGTGGCACGGGGATGGGAACAACTGCACCAATTGCATCTGGCTCGGTTGGTGGAACAAATGAAGGGGGATTTCAAGAGGTGGGATTTGTTCCTGCTAACATTGGCGGGGTGGGTGCAGACAGTAACAATGGTGGCCAAGTACTCCACGAGCCCAGTGGTGGCAGTGGCCTTGCAGCTGTGGGGATAGTGGTAGCAGCATTTGAGGTTGAAAGGTGCCTCAGTGTGGGCACTGATTTGCAATAATCATAGATTTACACTGGGGGGGCTGGATGCGGGGTTTCGGGGGTGGCGACGGGCAGGGATCGAGCGGTTTGGAGACCTGTTTGTGGGGGGCAGCTTTTTGTGTTTAAAAGAACTGGAGGAGGAGTGTGAGATGCCCAGTGGGAATGAGTTGCGGTAGCTACAGGTATGGGATTATGTGAGGAAGCAGGGTACGGGATTATGTGAGGAAACTGGGTACAGGACTATGTGTGGAAGCTGGGTACGGGATTATGTGAGGAAGCTGGGTACGGGATTATGTGAGGAAGCTGGGTATGGGATTATGTGAGGAAGCTGGGTACAGGACTATGTGTGGAAGCAGGGTACGGGATTATGTGAGGAAGCTGGGTATGGGATTATGTGAGGAAGCAGGGTACGGGATTATGTGAGGAAGCTGGGTACGGGATTATGTGAGGAAGCTGGGTACGGGATTATGTGAGGAAGCAGGGTACGGGATTATGTGAGGAAGCAGGGTACGGGATTATGTGAGGAAGCTGGGTACGGGATTATGTGAGGAAGCTGGGTACGGGATTATGTGAGGAAGCTGGGTACGGGATTATGTGAGGAAGTTGGGTACGGGATTATGTGAGGAAGCAGGGTACGGGATTATGTGAGGAAGCAGGGTACGGGATTATGTGAGGAAGCTGGGTACGGGATTATGTGAGGAAGCTGGGTACGGGATTATGTGAGGAAGCAGGGTACGGGATTATGTGAGGAAGCTGGGTACGGGATTATGTGAGGAAGCTGGGTACAGGACTATGTGTGGAAGCTGGGTACGGGATTATGTCAGGAAGCTGGGTACGGGATTATGTGAGAAAGCAGGGTACGGGATTATGTCAGGAAGCTGGGTACAGGACTATGTGTGGAAGCTGGGTACGGGATTATGTGAGGAAGCTGGGTACGGGATTATGTGAGGAAACTGGGTACGGGATTATGTGAGGAAGCAGGGTACGGGATTATGTCAGGAAGCTGGGTACGGGATTATGTGAGGAAGCTGGGTACGGGATTATGTGAGGAAGCTGGGTACGGGATTATGTGAGGAAGCTGGGTACGGGATTATGTGAGGAAGCTGGGTACGGGATTATGTGAGGAAACTGGGTACGGGATTATGTGAGGAAGCTGGGTACGGGATTATGTGAGGAAGTTGGGTACGGCATTATGTGAGGAAGCAGGGTACG
Organism: Scyliorhinus canicula; assembly: GCF_902713615.1. NCBI lineage: Eukaryota > Metazoa > Chordata > Chondrichthyes > Carcharhiniformes > Scyliorhinidae > Scyliorhinus > Scyliorhinus canicula. Next base: position 45,786,277 of record NC_052148.1, on the reverse strand, counting down.
GGATTATGTGAGGAAGCTGGGTACGGGATTATGTGAGGAAGCTGGGTACGGGATTATGTGAGGAAGATGGGTACGGGATTATGTGAGGAAGTTGGGTACGGGATTATGTGAGGAAGATGGGTACGGGATTATGTGAGGAAGCTGGGTACAGGACTATGTGTGGAAGCTGGGTACGGGATTATGTGAGGAAGCTGGGTACGGGATTATGTGAGGAAGCAGGGTACGGGATTATGTGAGGAAGCTGGGTACGGGATTATGTGAGGAAGCTGGGTACAGGACTATGTGTGGAAGATGGGTACGGGATTATGTCAGGAAGCTGGGTACGGGATTATGTGAGAAAGCAGGGTACGGGATTATGTGAGGAAGCTGGGTACGGGATTATGTGAGGAAGCAGGGTACGGGATTATGTGAGGAAGCTGGGTACGGGATTATGTGAGGAAGCAGGGTACGGGATTATGTGAGGAAGCTGGGTACGGGATTATGTCAGGAAGCTGGGTACGGGATTATGTGAGGAAGCTGGGTACGGGATTATGTCAGGAAGCTGGGTACGGGATTATGTGAGGAAGCAGGGTACGGGATTATGTGAGGAAGCTGGGTACGGGATTATGTGAGGAAACTGGGTACGGGATTATGTGAGGAAACTGGGTACGGGATTATGTGAGGAAGCAGGGTACGGGATTATGTCAGGAAGCTGGGTACGGGATTATGTGAGGAAGCTGGGTACAGGATTATGTGAGGAAGCTGGGTACGGGATTATGTGAGGAAACTGGTGCCGTCATTTCCCGAGTTGCCGTTCCCGGGGGTACAGGATAAAGAGAGATTAAAGCAGGAGTGGGTGAAGGTAAAGGTGTCCGGGATTTAGAAGGAGCTAATGGACTGGGAGGGAGCCCCGATAGGGGAAGTTAAAGGGAGGAGGAACCAGGGAGGGAGGGGGGGGGGGGGGGGGGGGATGAAGGCTGGGTAGTGGGAGGAGACTCTGAGGAGGGTGAATGTATTTTAGTCGTGTGCCAGGCTTAGCTTTATTCAGTTTAAGGTAGTTCAGGGTGCGTATGACTGTGGCCAGGATGAGCAGGTTCTTTGTGGGGGTGGAGGGCAGGTGTGGGTGGTGTACGGAGAGGCCCGCCAACCAAGATCACATGTTTTAGGCATGTCCGAAGCTGAAGGGGTTCTGGCAGGGGTTCGCGGACATAATGTCTGAGGTGCTGAAGGTGAAGGTGGTCCCGGGTCCAGAAGTGGCGATTTTTGGCGTGTCGGAATATCCGTGAGTCCAGGAGGTGAGAGAGGCCAACGTTTTGACCTTTGCCTCCCTGGTCGCCCGGAGAAGGATTTTGCTGGACTGAGGGACTCGGTGCCACCGAAGCCGGGGGTGTGGGTGAGCGACCTGGCCGAGTTCCTGGGACTGGTGAAAATTAAGTTTGCCTAAAGAGTTGATGGGTTTGCCCGGAGATGGAAGCCGTTCATCAACTTCTTCAAGGAACATTCAGGTGTTAGTGGGGGTGGGGGTGGTGGGGGAATAAAGGGGTTAAAATGGGGAAGGCAGGACAGGTGGAGGGGAACCATTCAGGTAATTATTTATTTGTTATGAGCTTTCTGTTTGTTATGATTCTTGTGTTGGTTTGTGTTTAATGTATGATGAGCCATCAATTGCACGTGAGACAAGTTGCTGTACGAAAGTTAGGCTTTAATAAGCTAGAATTTAGCCCTGCTGTCGACTACAATAAATGGACGACCGCCAGGCGTTCTGACTATTTACACCTCGGTATAGAGGCGTGGTTAACTCAGCCTCTCAACCAATCGGAGAGACGTCACACAATCGGTCGAGAGGCACATGACCGACCAGGGCCAATGGTAAGCCGGTGTTCTGCACCAATGGCAGACAGCTATGCAAATCATACCACCACAATGTATATACAAATGCCTTAATGAAAATACTTTTTTAAAAAGATGCAGTTCAGGTATCTGGACTGCTCTGGAAGGGCCCTCCAGTATAGCGCAAGGAGAGACTCCCACATCATGGCGGCCTGATGCATCTTTCACAACATCACATAGCAGAGGGGCGATGTGCTGGAGGAGGAGGATAAACACCAGGCTTTGTTCGATGAGGAGGACGTGGGTGAGGGGAAGGGTGGGCCCGGGCAGGCACAGGAGGCCACCCGATGCCACCCGATGTGTGCACTTGAGCCAGTGAACACGGGCTCTCTAACCGCCCCCAGGTTCACCTGGCCAGTGGCACGGACATCCCATCCCACCCCCCCGGCTGACCACCCCCTCACCATGACCCCCCCCGGCTGACCACCTCCTCACCATGAACCCCCCGGCCGACCACCCCCTCACCATGAACCCCCCAGCTGACCACCTCCTCACCATGAACCCCCCGGCTGACCACCCCCTCACCATGAACCCCCCGGCTGACCACCCCCTCACTATGAACCCCCCGGCTCACCACCCCCTCACCATGAACCCCCCGGCCAACCACCCCCTCACCCTCCCTGTGACAACCCCCCTCTGGGTCTGTGCCACCTCAGCCAGTGACTGTGCCATCTCCCTCTGTGATTGGCTCAGATCAGCCAGCTCCCAGGCAATGTTGCCAACGCCCTTAGCCATGATCCGCTGCGACTGGGCCAAGCTCTGGAGCACCGCTGCAATGTCCAGGTGGCTCTGGTACATGACTTCCTGTGATAGAGCAGGCCTGCCCTGGGCCTCGGCCAGCACCTGCATAGTGCCCCAGGCCTTGTACATCCTGACCAATGGGCAACACCTTTGCCCCCAAGGCCTCCGTCACGGACGCCACCCATGCGCTATTGGCCTGAGTGGCACGCATGGTTGGCACTGCCTCCTGCCCCTGCAGGTGGTTTGACTTCTCCATCTCCACCTTTAGATGCTGGATGGTTGCGGATACCTCCTCATGCAGTCCCTGGCTTTGAGATTGCATCTCCACCATTGATAGGACTGCCCATTCCTGAAGCACGAAACCGTCCAGACGGTAGCTAGTCCCTGGAGTCGGGCTGCTCTCTGACCGTCAGCACTTGAGGAGTTCCGGCCTCTACCTTCTGTAGTACGACATGTGTGTGGTGCGCACCAGATAGTGTCCCAGGAGCCTCTTAACCAAAGTGTCCAACCAAGGTGAGTGTGTCTGGGATGGTGGCGGGTGTTGGAGACCGCTGTGACGGGAAATCAGCGGCATCCCCGGACTGGTTCTCCGGGGTATCCCGTGCTGCAGTTTGAGGGCTACCATCGCTGTCCGTGTCCTCTTCGCTGCTGCTATCTGCTTGGGGTTGTTGTTGGGGTCAGGGCAGGGGGCCACCATAAGGGCTTGCCTCATTGCTAATTGATCCTGCAAGACGCAAGACATGGCGCATCATTAGATCACAGGTTGGGGTGGTGGGTGATGGAGGTTGGGGAGGTGAGGAGGTGGCTGGGGGTAGAGGTGGGCGAGGGTGTGGGGTGCTGTGAGTGCGTGGGGGTGGTGGTGGTCCTGTGTTCTGTTGTCTTGCAGTTGCAATGATGCTCACTGAGCTTCTCATCACTTACTTCGAATGGTTTATTGATTAACATGTGGAAGGGTAACATACAGAATGCTATACAGACTGGGTTTCTCTGGAACTACCCGATGTGCGGCTGTCCTTGTGTACACATTACTACTAACTGGTGTGTCCGCCACACCATGTGACCAAGCTCTGATGCCACCAGCTGTTCGGAGGTCGCATTGCTAACTACATACAATCTAATTCACAGACATCTCACCACAGGTCTCACTTGCTCACCCGGTGCGAACATTCGCCTCAGCAACTGCCCTCGTGCGCACACCGCCGGCGGGTGGGGTCCGGTCACCCTCCGGGTGTTCGGCCAGGCCAGATGTTCGGCAGTCTCCTTTCCAACCCAGGGTACAGTGTAGCCTGCCTCTCCTTCACGGCGCCCAGCAGGGTCTCGATCTCTCCGTCTGCCAACCAGGGTGCCGCTCTCAGTGCTGCCATCTTGTGGTCTGGGATGTGTGGGGAGTGGAACGCTAATACGCGGCTGCAGCTTATCAGCCTCTTGAGTGTCAATCCCAGTGAATCCAACACCATTTTTCATTTGAATCGCTTGTGTTCCACATGGCGCCGGTGGTCACTCAGTAATGTTTGTGGAATTGCTCCGGGAGCAGCGGCAATTCTGCTGTCATAGAGGTTCACCCATTCTGTACTGACGTCAAAACACAGAATCCCGCCCACTACATTTACAGGATGTCTATTATCCACTTAGCTTGTTACATCTTCGAAGAACACTAGCAAATTAGTCAAACACTTTACCCTTCATAAAACCATGCTATATCTGATGGATTGTATTTTGACTTTCTAAATGTCCTGTTCTACTTTCTTAATAATGGATTCTAACAATTCCCCAATGACAATGTTATAGTTTCCTACTTTCTACCTCTCTCCCTTTTTAAATTAGAGCATTACATTAGCATTTTTCCAATCCACTGGAACCTTTCCCACAACCAGGGAATTTCAGAGTGTTATAACCAATGGATCCACGATCTCTGCTGCCATTTCCTTTAAGACCCTAGCATGTAGGAAATCAGGCCCTGGGGACTTGTTTGCCCTCAATCCCAATAGTTTGTTTAATACCTTTTCATAGCATTTACAATGCAGAAGACCATTCGGCCCATCGAGTCTGCACCAGCCCTTGGAAAGAGCACCCTGTTCCTGTAACCCAGGAATCCCACCTAACCTTTTGGAGACTGAGGCAATTTAGCCTGGCCAATCCACCTAACCTGCCCATCTTTCGACTGTGGGAGGAAACCAGGGCACCCGGAGGAAACCCACGCAGACAGTCATCCGGGGTCAGAATTGAACGCGGGTCCCTGAAGCTGTGAGGCAGCAGTGCTAACCACTGTGTCACCATGTCGTCCTTTTGCCTATCAATGATGGTTTTTCTACGTTCCTATCTTTCTATTACCTCTGTATTACCTGTTGCTATTGGCATGGTTTTAGTGTCTCCACCGTGAAAACTGAGGCAAAATATTCATTTAGCGGCCCCGCCATTCCTGTGGTCCCCACTATTAACTCCCCACTTTCATCCGCCAAGGGACCACATTCACTTTAGCCACTCTCTTCACTTTTATATACGTTAAGAAGCTTTTGCTGTCCTTTTTTATATTGTGTGCTTGTTTTCTTTCATAATTTACCTTTGCTCTTTTTATTACTTTTTTAGTATCCCTTTGTGATCGTTAAAAGTTTTCCGATCTTCCAGCCAGCCACTAGACTTTTTAATATGGTATGTCTTTGTTTTTGTCTTTATGGTATCTTTAACTTCCTTGCTTAGCCATGGATGTTTTCTCTCCCTCTTACAATCTTTCTTCCTCTCTGGAATATATTTTAGTTGGGAGGAATTGAATATCTCCTTGAATATCTGCCACTGCTCATCAACTGTCTTACCTTTTAGTCTTCCTGCCCAGTCCTCCAGGCCCAAATCTTTCCTCATGCCAAAGTAATTACTTTTGTTTAACTCCAGAATGCGAGTGTGGGACTCCCAGTTTCTCGACCTCAAACTGAATTTGAAATTCTATTGTACTATGATCACACTTTCCCAGAGGTTCCTGAACTATGAGGCAACTAATTAATCTCTCCTTATTGCCTAATACCAAATCCAGATTAGCCTGCTCCCTGGTTGGTACCACACCCTATTGCTCCAAGAAACAATGGGCGGGATTCTCTGTCCAGCTATGCCCGAATTGCAAACCGTAATTGGGTGGAGAATCATGTGTGAGCCGAAAATCGTGCCGGGCATCCGACAGAATGCCATGCTCCGGAGTCTCGACAGAGGCGTCAATGCGTTCTACTCCGCAATAATAAAAATTATTTTTTTTTAAAAATGATCTGGAAGAAGGTACTGAAGGCACTGTTGCTAAGTTTGCAGATGATGCAAATATCTGCAGAGGGACAGGTAGTATTGAGGAAGCAGGTAGGCTGCAGAATGACTTGGACAGGCTAGGAGAGTGGGCAAAGAAGTGGCAGATGGAATACAATGTGGAAAAGTGTGAGGTTATGCACTTTGGAAGGAGGAATGGAGAAATGGGGAAATGCTTAGGAAATCAGAAGCACAAAGGGACTTGGAAGTCCTTGTTCATGATTCTCTTAAGGTTAACGTGCAGGCTCAATCAGCAGTTAAGAAGGCAAATGCAATGTTAGCATTCATGTCGAAAGGGCTAGAATACAAGACCACGGATGTGGTTTTGAGGCTGTATAAGGCCCTGCTCAGACCCCATTTGGAGTATTGTGAGCAGTTTTATACCCCGTCTCTAAGGAAGGATGTGCTGGCCTTGGAAAGGGTGCAGAGGAGGTTCACAAGAATGATCCCTGGAATGAATAGCTTGTCCTATGAGGAATGGTTGAGGACTCTGGGTCTGTACTCGTTGGAGTTTAGAATGATGAGGGGGATCTTGTTGAAAATTACAGGATACTGTGAAGCCTGGATAGAGTGGACATGGAGAGGATGTTTCCACTTGTAGGAAAACTAGAACCAGGGGGCAAAATCAAAGACTAAAGGGACGATCCTTTAAAACAGAGATGAGGAGGAGTTTCTTCAGCCAGAGGGTGGTGAATCTGTGGAAGTCTTTGCAGCAGAAAGCTGTGGAGAGGGTGGCATGTGGCGCAGTGGTTAGCACTGGGATTGCAGCGCTGAGGATCTGGATTCGAATCCCGGCTCTGGGTCACTGTCTGTGTGGAGTTTGCACATTCTCCCCGTGTCTGCGTGGGATTCAACCCCAGAACACAAAGATGTGCAGGTTAGGGTGGATTGGCCATTCTAAATTGCCCCTTAATTGGAAAAAAAAGAATTCTTTGGAGGCCAAATCACTGAGTGTTTTTAAGACAGAGATAGTGGGGGATGGGGAACTCCCAGTCACAGGGGGCGCTGCCGCCGGAGGACCAGGATACAGCCGTGTAGGGAACTCCCAGTCACAGGGGGCATTGCACCCGGAGGACCAGCTCACAGCGGGGTGGTAAACTCCCAGTCTCAGGGGGCGTTGCCGCCGGAGGACCAGGTCACAATCAGCGGGGTGTGTGGACTCCCACCTCAGGGGGCGCTGCCGCCGGAGGACCAGCTCACAGCGGGGTGTGTGGACTCCCAGCCACAGGGGCGTTGCTGCCGGAGGACCAGCTCACAGCGGGGTGTGTGGACTCCCACCGCAGGGGGCGCTGCCGCCGGAGGACCAGCTCACAGCGGGGTGTGTGGACTCCCAGCCGCAGGGGGCGCTGCCGCCGGAGGACCAGGATGCAGCCGTGTAGGGAACTCCCAGCCATTGGGGGCGCTGCCGTCGGAGGACTCAGCACGGTGCCAGCGTGGAGCAGGCCTGCAGGTGGGATAAGCCGGCTGAAGTCCCCTTGATGGGAAGAGCGGCCGTGCCCAGAGGAGCCAGCGGAATAATAGCGGGGCCGAGGGCGTTACCAGGATTTGAGTGTCAAATAGGCGGCATTGGGAGGGAGCTTCACTATGGAATTAGGCAAACGGAGAGTGAGTGCAGTGAGAGCCAGGGAGGCCTGACAAACGGAGCACCATGCTGGAGGGGCTGGGTATTTTGGATGGATTCTCATCATCCTCTCGTTTGTCTTCATTGTTGCAACTTTCCCCTTCTCAATCTGGTTTTGTATAAAGGTTGTTAAAGAATATGAAAGAGCGGTGATATTTCGATTAGGTCGTATTGTTCAAGGTGGAGCCAAACGTCCAGGTATTTTCTGGATTATACCTTGTACTGATACATTTAGCCTTGTCGGTTTGCGGACGGTCTCATTCTCAGTACCACCACAAGAGGTGTTAATGAAAGACTCTGTCACAATTATGGTGGATGCAATTGTCTACTACCATATCTTCAATCCTGTGATGTCTGTCATCAGTGTGATCGATGTGGCCAATGTTACTCACCTGCTGGCTCAGACATCACTGCGGAACATGCTGGACACCAAGAGCTTAACGAGCATCCTTAGCGAATGGCAACACATGGCACAGGAGATGGAGAAACACTTGTTTGATGCATCGAAGGATTGGGGAATCAAGGTTAAATGAGTGGAAATCAAAGAGGTGAGACTACCAGTGGCTTTGCAAAGAGCGATGGCTGCAGAAGCTAAAGCTGTGAGGGATGCTAAAGCCAAGGTTATTGCTGCGGAAGGCGAGATGAATGCCTCTCGCGCCCTCAAAGAGGCGGCTACGGTGATGGCGATGAGTCCGACCGCCCTGCAGCTCCGTTACCTCCAGACACTTTACCAAGGTTGCCTCAGAGCGGAACTCCACCATCCTCTTCCCAGTGCCAATCAACATCATGACAGGGTTCGAGAAGAAGTGAGGTGGGCTCAACAGGTGTTTCTGGGAACTATTCTCTCAGAGTGCAGTATTGAAAGTGGGCTACGGTACACGTCACGGAAAAATCTGACCCATTAATCATCTGAATGGACTATCTAAGGAACCATTAGATGTTGCTCATGCCCCCACAAGAGCCCAGAACTTTGTGGCCCATCTCCTCAGTGCATGGCTCTTAATCTTTGTGCTCCATGTCTGTCTCCCTGCAGATCTGTATTTATGGTTCTGGCCGAGTTGGCTCTGGAATGTTAACTGGGATCCATATAATTCTCTTTCCTTAACTTATTTTTACATAAAAAAAAGAAAACAACCATTGCATGCCAAATGACAGCAATTTCCTGTCGGCCCAGGTGATTTCTTTATCTTCAATCACCGGCATGTTTTTGGTTTCCAATCGGCAGCTGTCAACAGTAGGATTAAATCATTATACATCTCTGTCTCATTAATCTGTGTTGTAGTAGCTCTGAGAATTCCCTTTGATCAAAACACTCATTGAAACTGACAAAAGGTCAGAAAGAAAACCTAAAAAATGCAAACAGAAGGGGATAAACAAACACCAATGCAGCTTCTCTGTGCTCCCAAACCTCCAACTTTGTGCACAGAGGGGTGGAATTGGCACTGCACCTTCTTCAGAACACAAATTGCTGCATATTCTCCGACTGTACGTAACGATCACAAGAGTTGGCACCTCCACAATTTGGATATCAACAAACTGTCAACTTTTCCGAACTTGTAACTAGCTTAATCTCGGTGAAACTTTCGCCTGTGCTGTGTTCTGGTTAGTTAAACAATGTAAGATATTTACGCTTTTTTTAAAGGTTTGTTGAGTGCATTTTTTTTTATCGCTGACAATTAAAATGTTTCTAAACAAAAAAAAAGACAGAGATAGTGGGCAGCACGGTAGCACAGTGGTTAGCACTGTGGCTTCACGGTGGCAGGATCCCAGGTTCGAATCCCGACTGTCTGTGTGGAGTCTGCACATTTTTCCCGTGTCTGTTTGGGTTTCCTCTGGGTGTTCCGGTTTCCTCCCACTAGCTTCGAAAGACGTGTTAATTTGGATATTCTGAATTCCCGTCAGTGTACCCGATCAGGTGCCAGTAGGGGCTTTTCACAGTAACTTCATTGCAGTGTTAATGTAAGCCTACTTGTGACAATAAAGATGATTATTATTATTGATAGGTCCTTGCTTAATAAGGGGATCAGGGGTTATGGGGAGAATGCAGGAGAATGGGGATGAGAAAGATATCAGCCATGATCAAATGGCGGAGCAGACTCGATGGGCCAAGTGGCCTAATTTTGCTCCGGTGTCTTATGGTCTTATTCTCTTATGGTATCACTCAAGGAGTTGGGGGATTATACCCTGGCCCCGATAAAGGAGGCTTTGAGAAAGATGCTGACGGTGGTGCGGGAGCAAGTGGAGGTGTTAAAGGGGGTGGAGGAGGTATTGTTGCGGCACAGCGACCAGTTCACCTTGATGGGTGAGGAGCTATGGAAGGTGCAGGAGAGTAACAAAGGGCTGAGAGTCACAGCGAAGGCTCAGGAGAACAGGTCATGAGGGCAGAATTTGTGCATCGTGGGATTGCCCGAGAGACTGCAGGGCCTGTAGCCGACAGAGTATTTTGCAAAGATGTTCGGCAAGTTGTTGGGGGAGGAGGAGGATCCCACCCTCTTTGAGCTGGATATGGCTAACCGGTCACTCAGGCCGAAGCCAAAGACAAATGAACCACCTAGAGCTGTGACAGTCTGTTTCCACAGCTACCAGGTGAAGGGGAAAATGCTGAGATGGGCAAAGCAGAAGCGAGAGGTAAGGTGGGACGGCAGTGGTGCATATACCAGAATCTTATGGCGGAGCTGACGAGACGGTGCGCGGTCTTTGGTAGGGTGAAGGCAGCATTGTACAAGAGCAATCTGCGGTTTGCGGTGCTCTACCGGTCAAGTTAAGAATTACACACAACTCCAAGACTATTACTTTGAGACGGTGGAGGAGGCAGAAGCATTTGTGAAGGCTGAAGGACTGGGACTGAACTGAGTTTGAACTTTGCTTTTCTTCATGTTGTGGTTTTGGGACATTGGGGTAATATGTTGGGATTGTTTCCCTTTGTTTAGGGCTCTATTTTGTGGGGATATTTGGAGGGACTGGTTGTGGGAGGTCTTTATGTTGGTGTTTTTGGTATTGGGCCGGTGGGGGGGAGGGGGCTCTGGCAGGGGCCGCCTCGATAGCAAACGCAGGTTGGTTAGTGAACAGGAGTGAGGTGGGGGGAGGTGTCGCGGCTGCTGGAATCTGTATGGATAGGTTTCGATGGGTCTGGGAGGTGTGAATGGTGGGGTGTTGGGAACGATGCAGGAAGGAGTGGTTTCCGAGCGGGTGGGGTGCTTGAATACAGTGCTAAATCCGAAGGTGGATCCAAGCCGCGCTCGCCGACACCATCGGAAGGGGTGGGGGACAAAGGTATTGGCTGCCTTTATGAAGGAGATGGGCCGAACAGAGGCATGGAGGTTTTTGCACCCACGGGGAAGGGAGTATTCTTTCTTTTCACCAATGCATAATGTGTACTCAAGGATCAACTTCTTCATTATGTGAAAGCTGTTGTTGTCGGGAGAGAGGGAAGTGGAATACTCGGCGCTTGTTATCTCGGGCCACACTCTGCATTTGGTGGATGAGGTCCTGGAGAAAGTGCCGACACAGAGGCCGACATGGAGGTTGGATGTGGGGCTGCTGATGGACCAGAACCTTTGTGAAAATGTGGGAAAGGTGATTGAAGATTATGCGGAGTTCAATAGGAACAGGGAGGTTTCGCTGTCAGTGGTTTGGGAGGTGCTGAAGGCGGTGGTAAGGGGCGAGATCATCTTGTTTAAGGCTCAGGTGGACAGGGAGGTAAGAGAGGAGCAGCAGTGGCTGGCAGAGGAAATTGTGGAGGCGGATGGGAAATATGCAGAGGATCCTACTCCAGAACTCCTGGTGTGGAGGAAGGAATTGCAGGTACGGTTTGACCTTCCGTCCAAGGGAAGGGAGTTTGGCAGTTCAGGCGGGCAAAGGGAGTAGTGTATGAATATGGGGAGAAGGCCAGTCGCTTGCTGGCGGGCCAGCTCCACGGGGCAGACGGCTGCACGAGAGACGAGTGCAGGTCCAGGATGGACAAGGTCATTGGTGTTGGCACCGGACAAGTGACTAAGGCATTTGAGGAGTTTTATAAAAAGTTTCACACAGGGGACAAGTCGGATATTAGGGATTTTTGGAGGGGGGGAGGCAGGGGGAATTGGAGTGTCCGAGGGCAGGAGAGGAAGAGAGGGCAGGGTTGAGGAGCCAATGGGGATGGAAGAGGTTCAGCTAGCGGTAGGGAAGATGCAAACGGGTAAAGCGCTGTTGCCAGATGGGTTCCTGGTGGGGTTTTATTAAATGTTTTTGAAAAGTCTGGCGCCGCTATTGGTGGAAATGTTCAAAGAAGCAGTGGCTAAGGGGGCGCTCCCAGAGACGATGGGACAGGCATTCGTCTCATTGTTGATAAAAAAGGTTAAGGACCTGGTGAAGTGGGGGTCGTATCAGCCAATATCAGCCCTGGGTCGGGAGTAAAAGAGGGTGTGAGGGGTCTGGTGTTGGGGTAGAGAGAGATGTGGCTGGGTATAGGGACAGTGAGTGATGGCTGAAAAGGTGGCCCTGGACAGTGACCGCTTCCAACGGCTGCCCATCTCCCCTCCCCCCACTCTCCCCCACATCACTGCCCCCTCTGCAGCCAGCCCAGCCTAGCCTAGCCCAGCCCAGCCCAGCCCAACTCAGTCCAGCCCGACCAGACCAGCCCTGCCAAGTTCAGCCCAGCTCAGTCCAGCCCAGACCAGCCCAGCCCAGCCCAGCTCAGCATAGCCCAGACCAGCCCAGCCCAGCTCAGTCCAGCCCAGACCAGCCCAGCCCAGCCCAGCCCACCTCAGCCCAGCCCAGACCAGCCTAGCCCAGCCCAGCCCACCTCAGCCCTGCCCAGCCCAGCCCAGACCAGCCCAGCCCAGCCCAGCTCAGTCCAGCCCAGACCAGCTCAGTCCAGTCCAGCCCAGACCAGCCCAGCCCAGCTCAGTCCAGCCCAGACCAGCTCAGCCCAGCCCAGCCCACCTCAGCCCAGCCCAGACCAGCCTAGCCCAGCCCACCTCAGCCCAGCCCAGCCCAGCTCAGCATAGCCCAGACCAGCCCAGCCCAGACCAGACCAGCCCAGCCCACCTCAGCCCAGCCCAGACCAGCCCAGCCCAGCCCAGCTCAGCATAGCCCAGACCAGCCCAGCCCAGCCCAGGCCAGGCCAGCTCAGCCCAGCTCAGCATAGCCCAGACCAGCCCAGCCCAGACCAGCCCAGCCCAGCTCAGCATAGCCCAGACCAGCCCAGCCCAGCCCAGCTCAGACCAGCTCAGCCCAGCTCAGCCCAGCCCAGCCCAGCCCAGCCCAGCCCAGCCCAGGCCAGGCCAGCCCAGCCCAGCCCAGCCCAGCTTAGCCCAGCCCAGCCCAGCCCTTACACCCTCCTGACAGAGTACTAAAGTAGACTAAAATGTTTGTGCACAGGTGTTTATTGTGAAATGGTGAACACTTTTGTACAAGTCTGTGCCCTACCTCTATCCCTGTTCTACATGCTGCATCCATGTCAACTTGATTGGTGTCTAACTTCCTGGCCTTACGGGCTCTAATGCTAAGTCTTGGCGGCTCTCCAGGCAGTCCTCAGGGGTGGAAGCTGCTGTGATTCCCGCCCTGTGACCTGGGACCCCTTTGGCGACTGTCCTCCGGAGTGACCAGGCCTGGACGGGCCCAGCAGTCTCTCAGATGTCCCAAGTGGCATGGTGCCAGGCTGTTCTGCCCGCTGCCCATTGGAGGTGCCAGGGACAGGATGGGGGTGTAGTGAGTGTGGTAAGTAGAGCGCTTAAAAACAGCTCGAGCTGCCAGGCTCTTTAGCGCTAACTCTGGCCCCAGCGGTTATAGAATTTACAGTGCAGAAGGAGGCCATTCGGCCCATTGAGTCCGCACCGGCTCTTGGAAAGAGCACCCTACCCAAGGTCAACACCTCCACCTTATCCCCATAACCCAGTAACCTCACCCAACACTAAGGGCAATTTTGGACACTATGGGCAATTTATCATGGCCAATCTATCTAACCTGCACATCTTTGGACTATGGGAGGAAACCGGAGCACCCGGAGGAAGCCCACGCACACACTGGGAGGATGTGCAGACTCCGCACAGACAGTGACCCAAGCCGGAATCGAACTTGGGACCCTGGAGCTGTGAAGTCATTGTGCTATCCACAATGCTACCATGCTGCCTAAAAAATGGTCCACCCCGTGTTCTTAGACTGTGACCCCTGGTTCTGGACACCCCCACCATCGGGAACACCCTTCCTGTTTCTACCCTGTATAGTCCTAAATTGCCTTCAGCGGTCCTTCAGCAGAGTGCAGGCTCATGTCCTGACTCTCTTACTCAATAGCACCCCCAACGGGAATGTGAACCATGTGCAATTCAGTCCCAGCATCAACCCTCAGGGTGCAATCTAACGGGAAGGTTTCTAAGTGTGGTGGCGAGCGGAAATTGCCAGATGCTTCTCGATTACTGACCCAGCTAGACTCTACCAGCATCTAACGGCAATTCGGGCTGGTAATGATGACCATGGGCTTCACGTCAGTAAGAACCGTGCCTGGCAGCTCCCCGCTAAGAGGGGAGCAGCACTGAAACCAATCCCACAGAGCAAACTCCAGACAGCAGGCAGCCATGCCACCACGTAGGGCAGCGCTGCAATTCGGAGACGCCAACCTAGCCAGACTGTTGGACGCAGTGGATTCCAGACAGGATACCCTGTTCCCCCAAAGGTGTCGGAGTGTCTGCCACAGGGCAGCCACTGCCCCCTGGGAGGCAGTAGCAGTGGTCGTCAGCATGGGGAGTGTCACCAAGGGGACTGCCACCCAGTGCTGCAAGAAACTAAACGGCCTCCACTATGCCACATGGTTAGGCTGACATTGGACCCCTGGCTCAGCCTCGCGTGCCACCACCAGCTGCCCCCCCCCCCAAAGACCCTGCAGTTGGCACCATAACCCACACCACACAGCACAATACCGCGCCTGTGCCCCAGCACATCCGGGCATCCAGCACATCCGGGCATCCAGCACATCCGGGCATCCAGCACATCCGGGCATCCAGCACATCCGGGCATCCAGCACATCCGGGCATCCAGCACATCCGGGCATCCAGCACATCCGGGCATCCAGCACATCCGGGCATCCAGCACATCCGGGCATCCAGCACATCCGGGCATCCAGCACATCCAGGCATCCAGCACATCCCACCCATCACCAGCAGCGGTGTTCTCGCCGGACCCTCAGGACCCAACCGTGTCCCAATCAGATGTCAAGCCTCTGGACCAGGTTATCCCAGAGCTGATGTGGATATCAGGCCGTGAGATTCAGAGGGGATGTCAGCAACACTCCAGTGGGTCCATAGTCGATTGGAAGAGTCCCAAAGGCTATGGGTGCAGGAGATGGTGCTGGCAATGCATGGCACCAAGTCCAATACTGCTAGGGTGTCGGCCGCAGTGGAGAGTTTGGAGCACGATGTCAGCAGTATGAGTGAAAGTGTCCAGGGCCCACTCACTGCTTTCAGAACAATAGAGCAAGCAGGAGAGAGAGAGAGAGTTCCTTTCACTTCCAAGGTTTAAACATTTCTGCTGTCTTCTCAGAAAGCATCTTACAGGAACCAATCACTGACTGTTGTCAGGCAGAACACTATCCCTGGCCATCCCACCAGTTGCCAGTTAACCAATCAAACCAAGTCACTTCAAAGCTGGTTCCTAAGGTCCACTTGGTGCCGAGGAGTCTGATTTCTCCTCTCCAACATTCAAAACCTAGGAACACAATATCCTGGTAAGCAGGCTGTCTCCTTTGACTCTTCTGCTTAAAGGCACACCCCAATTATACGCCCATGAACCAAACTAATAAAATAAAAGAAATGGGAACAAAGGAAATACATAGGAAGGAATCTTACAATTGTTAAAGTGACTTTAATCACTTTTTAAGACCTATTTTGCTGAAATACCTTTTGGTAATCTCACCAACGTCTATTGAGGCCCACATCTCCACCCTGCATTTCAGGGAGCTATGTATAAGATGAAGGTGCACTTTCACAGACCTTCATCAGAAATACAAACGGTATTTATTAATAAGAAAACAACAGCCTCATGGCTGTAGCTAACTCCCAAAATGTCTCTGCTTTGGAGAACTCTCTCACCATGGGGTGAATCCCACTCTGAGTCCTGATTGGTCTCACAGGCCACATGATTCTTACTCTGCTGTGTTGCCCTGAAAGAGACAATCACAATAAGTATATGGAAAATGATTGGCCCTTAGAACAATCGCAAAGGATGGCAATGGATTCATTGTTTATTTTCGGCACCTAGTTGAGTTTGCAAACAAATAGCTCCTACATCCTGTGTGCATTTTGTATATATAAGGTACATATCTATTACATAAAATATACTCTTATTTTTAAGAAAAATGACTGTAACTAGGCGCTGATTTTCAAGCCAGTGAATTAGAGTGGAAACAATGCTTTTACATTGAATTTAATATGGCATCTGTTTATGATAAGAGAGCGACATAACCAAAAAGGAATGTTGTGCCATTCAAGAAATCTCTAACATGGCTCAAATAAAACTCATGTTTTTTTTGTGGTCCATATTGACAATCAATTATCGTTCATTTTATGCTTGTAAAGTACTGCAAATGAGCTGGGCCTGGGAGCAGTACACTGCAGGAATGCACTTCCTCCATACAAACAGTCCTGGTATTTTCGAAGGACACTGACCCATAGGAGACATGTTGCTTCTTGTTTATAGGCAGCAGAAATGAAGCAGTCAGACAGACCTAGATTGAAAGGGGCAGCAAATGAACAGCTCGGATATTGGATATTGTGTATTTGCGACTGGACCTAATCTCCACAGATTTTGCTTCTGTCATTTTTTTGCTGTGAAAACTAAACCATTGTGAGTGCAAATTAGGCAAGGTAATAAAGCCAGACAATGTTTTATTAGGCTTTACTTGAGTGAAAAATTAGCAATGTGTAAACATCATCATCTATTGTATTCAAACTGTAAACTGTGTTGTACCCAGAGGATTGACAACATGCGAGTGAAAGAAGCCGTTTGCTAACCTCACCTCCCCAGCAAAAGATCAGGATATGTTTATCATTGTTGAGTTCATTTCTCTTTGTTTTTGAGCCAGTGCCTTGTAATCTGGTCCTTCTTGCAGCTTTTAGAGATTGCTTCCTGCGCCAAGGTTAAACAGTAGCAGATAACTTGCCACGGCTGCTGGCTTGCTGAGGGATAATTCACCCACTTTCCTTCTGCAGCAGTTCATTGTGGTGTTTTTAATCAGGCTGTTGCTGAAAATTATACATTCAAACTTCAAGGACACTGTGATTGAATCTGTCACACAGATGTTCGAGGTTTTCAGCCTGGAAGCAAAGACAGCTTTTTGTGTGTCTCTCAAAATGCTGACTTTTCTTAGTCACTGGCAACTTGGTTTCCATAACTTTGACAACTTTGGTTGAGAAATGTATTATCTGCAGCAGTGTTAATGAAGAAAATGGGCACAATTTAATGGCCACAAACCGCTTAAGCGAGAGCACGACAAGGCTGTTAAATAGCCGGAGAGGCCAAAAACGAGAACCGCGCCTGGCGCTGACCTGTTTGCGATCTAACTGGGCCGCCCTCCTTGGTGAAATCTGAATCTCGCCGTACTGTGCCAAGAAACTAACAATCACCACTTAAACCCAATGTCCATACAAGAAACGTGAGCGACCCTCTATCTAACGGCCCCCTGTGATCTAACGGCCTCCCCAGCAAGTGGTCATGCGGGCACAGATTAGTACTCCTTTATAAAGGGGCAGCACGGTGACGCAGTGGTTAGCACTGCTGCCTCACGGCACTGAGGACCCGGGTTCGATCCTGGCTCAGGGTCACTGTCCGTGTAGAGTTTGCACATTTTCCCCGTGTCTGCATGGCTCTCACCCCCACAACCCAAAGATGTGCAGGTTAGGGTGGATTGGCCACGCTAAATTGCCCCTTAATTGGAAAAAGATAATTGGGTTTTCTGAATTTTTTTTTTTGAAGTACTCCTTTTTAAAAATGTGAAACTGGCAGAGGGGCTGCTGTGGAGACCTGAGGAGGTGAGTAGCCACCTTCGCTCACAAAGAGTCCGGGACACTGGGGTTGCTGCCCTGCTGCTTGTGGGGGTGCGGGTGGGGGAGCAACAGAGAAGCCAGCCTCGGTTGGGGTGAGCCACCATGGGGGGTGGGGGTCTCGGAGTGGGGGGGGACGGGTGGCTGCCCATGGTCTCAGGTGGTGGGGGGTCTAATCCCACTCGGGTCCTCCATGCCAACCCCTAGATCGTGTGTACCCATCCGGGGCAACCCTGCCTGCCTGCCCCACCGACCACCATAACATCCACTGACCATGGAGGACTCTGGCTGAACGGCTGAAGGCTATTGCTAGTTAGCAATTAGCACACGTAGTTAAGTGAGCACCGCACATTTCCCAAGTGGATTCCCGTGGGTAGGCATGCCGTGTAGCATGAGGAGGTTATTGCTTAGCATCCCAATCAGATCATGATGCCTGAACACTGTGTCTGGTCACTGCAATACCATGGACACAGTGTCCAACATCTGATCAATGATGGAGAGCTATGAAGGGACTGGAGGCCCTCCAGAAAGTTGAGTAGTCTGCCTAGGCCCGCAGCCCTGGTCGTCACCGATGAGCCACGCCTTGGATACTCCACCCATGCTGCTGATGTCATGAACCAGGCTCTCTACTGCGGTCGCCATGCAGTAGACCGTCACGGAGGCCAACGCTCAGTGCTGGTCTCCGTGACGGCAGGGCTGAGAGCAGAGTGTTGGCCTCGGTACCACGCATTGCCAGCGCCATCTCCTGCACCCGTAGCATCTGCGTTTCTTCCAGTTGGTTATGTAACTTCTAGAGGGTCACTGACATTCCCCCTCTGAATATCACAGTTGCATCCTATTGTCTGCATCAGCTCCGGGTAAATCTGGTCCAGAGACTCCACTTCTGACTGGGATCCAGCTGGGTCCTGGGATCCAGCACCTCTGACTGCTGTCTCGGCTGGGCGTTCCTGCTTCCACCTGATGTACATCCGCAACTGTGTGGTGCTCATCAGATTGTACCCCAGAAGCCTGACCACCACTGTCGCCCACCGAGGTGTGTTTCTCTGCGCTGGTGGAGGGTGGGGATGACAACTGTACATCTGTGGTGGCAACCTCAGAGCTCTCCTCAGATGTGTTCTATGGGAGGCGGTATGGGTGGGGTGATGGGTGGGTGCCGTCGGCTGGAGGTCCTGTTGGAGAATGGACATGTGGTCAGTGGGAGTGATGGGTCAGTCTGTACGGCATTAACAATTAACGTATGGCAGGCCACCTGGGTGGTGGCCGGTGGGTCTTCACCGCGGCCAACTTTTCTGACCTCTGCGTTGGTGACCAATCTGCCCTGAGCCGCCCCAGTAACCTCCAGGGCCCGTTCCTCATAGGGGATGATGACTCTGATGTCCGGAACCCTGTCGCCCATCTGGGCCCTCTCGCGTTGGTTGTGGGCCCACTTCTCCTGTGGGGACACAAAGGGAGCACTGTTAGCCACACACGTGGTTCCTCACAGGCGGGGGCTTGGGGACTGTGGGAGGGGGCCTGGAGGGATGGGCTCTATGGGGGGGGAAGGATGGGGATAATGGGGGGGGAGTATGGGAAGGGGGGAGAGTGTGTGGGGAGGTGGGAGTCGGGGGTCCATGTGATCTCACCCGTGTGGCCCGGTGGAGGTCGTTGACCTCCTTGTGGCACTGGGTGCCGCTCCTCCTGCTCACGCTCCCCGAGCTGACGGCCACTACCACTTCCTCCAAGGTGGCGTTAGCAGCCCTACACCTCGTTCAACAGTCGTGCCAAATCGGTGTCACCAAAGTGTGGGGCTGGTCTCCGTGACGGCAGGGCTGAGAGCAGAGTGCGGTTTGCCACGCAGGAGCGGTTTAAGTGCTGCTGTCACGGGAGCTGGCGAGCGCGGTCCCAGGCGTATCAGCTGGCAAACCATGAGTTGCGGCATGAATCCCGTGGGGCCTTGTTAAATGGGCCAATTAACATTTTATACTGGTGACAGCCTCGCTGGACCGAGCGTCGGGGAGCTCACGGCATTTCCCGCCCACTAACACACTTAGAAACTTGACCATTAAATCGCGCCCCAAGTCACAATCTCTCGTCTTTTGTATTGTGCTGTCTTTTTTTTAATTCATTTACGGGGTGTGGGCATCGCACTGTCAAAGGGGGCTCTCCCTCCCACGCTGGCCCAGGCCTCAATCTCATTGATCCCCAAAAAGGACAAAGACCCGACAGAGGATGGATCATACAGACCCATATCCCTCCTAAATACTGATAGAAAGGTCCTGGTGAAAGCTCTGGTGAGGCGTCTGGAGAGCTGCCTGCTAGAAGCGATTGCGGAAGATCAGACCAGGTTTGGCAAGGACAGACAGCTAACAGCGAACAACAGGCACCTGCTAAATGTAATAATGACCCCATCCGGGGAGAAGACACCGGAGGTGATCGCCTCCCTGGACGCTGAGAAAATCTTCGATTGAGTAGAATGGAGGTACCTCATGGAGGTGCTTGAACGGTTTGGGTTCCGGGCAAGGTTCACCGCGTGAGTGAAGCTCCTATACAGCGCTCCGACGGCGACTGTCAACCTGCTGGCCAGTTTCTTCCTCACAAAGAGTTGGCAATGTGAAAATTCTTGATTATTTAATACAAATTATAATTCTTTATCACCTTTCTTCCTTGTTCCTCTCCCAAAGACATTAACATTTACTGGGGATGGTTCTATGGGTGACATGCATCCACCACTTCCTTGTCCAAATAGCAATTCTGTATTTGTGAGATGAGTGAATGTTAGCAGCAGATTAAACTGTGTCGTGCAGGCGGGGAGTGGATTGTCTGGGTGGCATAGGGCTGCTCTAGCATTGAGCTCCAAGTAACTTCCCTGCAAAAGTTCCCTTCTAGCCCCGGTACAGTCAGGCCGAAGTGAAATCCCAGCTGAGATCATTTAATTCAATACATGGACTAGGAACTTCTACCCTCCTCCCACCAACCTACACAGCTGACCTGGGGGAGGAGATGTGGGGTAAGAAATTGAACAGTAATGTGCTCCACCATGGGCGGCACAGTTGCACAGTGGTTAGCACTGTTGCTTCACAGTGCCAGGGTCCAGGTTTGATTCCCGGCTTAGGTCACCGTCTGTGCGGAGTCTGCACGTTCTCCCCGTGTCTGCGTGGGTTTCCTTCGGGTGCTCCGGTGCTTGTTAGGTGAATTGGACTTTCTGAATTCTCCCTCTGTGTACCCGAACAGGCGCCGGAATGTGGCGACTAGGGGATTTTCACAGTAACTTCATTGCAGTGTTAATGCCAGCCTACTTGTGACACTAATAAAGATTATTATTATTATGTCATCACCCACTGTGTTTCAATAACCTTTGTTGATCTTCAATAAGCACAGTGAATATAAGGTGTGCCTCTTCGTATTTGTCGTTCCATGTTGCTATTTTTAGCATTCAGAACGTCTGCACAAATTTGTAATTAAAAATTATACCTGAACTTTTTAGCTATCTGCTCCACTGGACAAAAGGGTGAAACTCCCATCTGCTCTACTCCAAGTTGAGGACATTCTCCCAGATTTGAGGGATGGGATTATTTGCACAGCTGGAACAGGTACACCTTACTTGCAAAGGTGCTTCAACAGTGGTATCTCCACATTGCCTGCCAACAGGTAGAGCAATGCACAGCTAGCAAATCGGAGGTGCCCCGAACTAAAGGAAATAGTGGCTACAATACGTGAACTAAATGTGTCCTTCGAGTGAACTAATTAATCCTCCCCAAAATAGATTCTCTTATCTAGTAAAAGTTTAGTCTTCAGCAGCCTTACCAATAATGTGGCTACAAAAGCAAGGTTAAAGGCTGGGTACTCCCCTCAAATGTCTACCGTTTACTTGGCTCGATCCAGGATCATGATGCAATTATTGACATTTACCCAGATTGGTACAGATTGGAACAACATTCAAGACATTTGACACCAAAGAGAGAGCAACAACCACCAACCATCCACAACTGCTACCAAGCACTGGACTCAATATCATTCGAGTGTTTTATGTGGCTACAATATGTGAAATCTACAAGAAACACTGTAGTAAGTTGTCAAAGTTACAATGGAAACACATCCCTCCTCTGTGACCGCCACTGAGAAATATAAGAGCAGAAATATCACGGAACCACCATCTGCTCCATGCTGTCCTCCATGAGTTTGTAAATTCATTTACGGGATGTGGGCGTCGCTGGCTAGATCAGCATTTATTGCCCATCCCTTCAGAAGGTGGTGGTGAGTGGCCTTCTTGAACCGCTGCAGTCCCTGGAGTGTAGGTAAACCCACTGTGCTGTTAGGAAGGGAATTCCAAGATTTTGTCACAGCGACAGTGAAGGACCAGCGATATATTTCCCAGTCAGCATGGTCATACATTCTTGGACAGATACAGTTGTTTCTGTACCCCACTCGATCTGGCCAACGCATGGCCTAGACTCACAATGCATTCCAATAAGTTATCATAAATGGTTCACAACATGATTGAGCAGAGTCGGTCAAGAAAGTCAGTCCCCAATTAACCTGCACGCTTAAATAAAGCATTGTGAAGCCATCGGACTTACAGGGTTTGAATCTCTCCAAGAGTTTTCCTGTCTATTCATTATAACTTCAACAAAAGATCCATGGGGAATACAGAGAAACAGCTTTCCTGTGTGTATTTTAATCCACAATTGTTTGTTAAATCATCGCTGGGCAGAGATCGCTTCAACTCACCAGCAGGTGGAGACATTGGTCATTTTTCAATAGTTGAACTTCATTTCCACAGTAAGAAGTCTTACAAACCAGGTTAAAGTCCAACAGGTTTGTTTTGAATCACTAGCTTTCGGAGCGCTGCTCCTTCCTCAGGTGACTTCCACATGCAGCCCTCAGCCGCCCTGATGATGGACCTATGACTTTTTGGGGTTTTACATGTATTTTGTAACCTTAATAATGGAGTCATGTCATCCTTTTAAAATAACTACTGCAAACCAATCTTGAAAGTATGAGGGCAATGCTCAGTCAGATGAGAGATGCCAATCTTGGATAACAAAAGCTCCATTTGTCTCTTCCTTACATCAATCAGCATTGGGTACATTCTGGCCAGGTGCAGTGGTGGTGACGCTGGTGAAAAAACACCTTCACAGGGAGTCAGCAGCCTGCTTGATGCAGCACCCATTAAGAAAGAATTTGAATTTATATAGCAACTCAGGATGTCCCAAAATGCTGCACAGCCAGCCAAGTGTTCTCACTGTTGTAATGTGGGAAACAGCAGCCAATGTGTGAACAGTAATGGGATAATAACCAGGTCATTTTAGTTCAGTGACGCTGTTTGACGTTGTGAACACTTTAATATTGTCTTTTGTCCACCGGTACTGAGCTTTGCTATTATTGAGGATGGGGAATGCTAACAATCCTCCTCCACCTATTCTTTCAGTGCCCACTATGATTCATGTGACAGGAGTGCAGAGCTTTGATCTGTTTGGTGCAGATTGAGCAGATGCTTCTGGTGTTTAACATGCTTGGTGCAGTTCTGTGTTGAAGCATTAGCAGGTTATACACCACATTTCTCAATATACTGGGTGCTGCCTTTGGTGAGCTCTGCTAACCTCCTCATTGAACCAGGATTGCTATTCAGATTGAGGGTGCTGCATGTCAACTCTACCCAGTAGCAGAAACGGAAGGGACCTGCCTCCCTCAATGTCCAGCTGGGTAAGACCAGGGGCGGGATTCTCCCCTACCCGGCGGGGTGGGGGGCCCCGGCGGGACGGAGTGGCGTGAACCACTCCGGCGTCGGCCCACCCCAAAGGTGTGGAATCCTCCGCACCTTCAGGGGCTAGGCAGGCGCCGGAGTGGTTTGCGCCCCGCTGGCTGGCGTGGAAGGCCTTTGGCGCCATGCCAGCCGGGGCCAAAGGGACTCCGCCGGCCGGCGAGAGTCCCCACATGCGCGGGAGCGTCAGTGGCTGCTGTCCCGCGCATGCGCGGGGGGGGGGGGGGGTGTTCACCTACACGTCGGCCATCGCGGAGGCTGACACGGCCGACGCATAGGAAAAGAGTGACCCCACAGCACAGGCCCGCCCGCCGATCAATGGGCCCCGATTGCGGGCCAGGCCACCGTGGGGCACCCCCCCGGGGCCAGATCACCCTGCGCCCCCACCCCCCCCCCCCCAGGACCCCGGAGCCCGCCCACGCCGCCAGCTCCCGCTGGTAAGGGACCTAGTCTGATCCATGCCGGCGGGACCGGCAAAAAACCAGTGGGACTTCGGCCCATCGCGGGCCGGAGAATGGGCCGGAGAATTCGGGCAGCCCCGGAGCCCATTGAGTCGTGCCGGTCCCCGCCATTCTCCGAGGTGGGCGGCGCGATTCACACTTCGCGACTTTTGGAGGGCCAGAGAATTCGGAGGACGGCGGGGGCAGGATTCATGCCAACCCTCGGCGATGCTCCGACCCGGCAGGGGGTCGGAGAATCCCGCCCCAGATTTTCAACCTCATAACATCCACTGGATTACCTGAATACATCCCTGGAGAGAACGACAGTGGGGCCATCGCCCCCGCCTAGCCTCACCCCCTTACATGAGCCTGACTCCATCCTCACCTACACTGCCTCCTGATCATCATCCTGAAACGTTAACTCTATTTGTCTCAAAGAACAAAGAACATTCCAGCACAGGAACAGGCCCTTTGGCCCACCAAGCCTGTACCAATCCAGATTCCTTATTTAGACCTACTACTTATTGCCCAAACGATCTGTATCCCTTCATTCCCCTCCCGTTCACGTGTCTATCAAGATGCATCTTAAATGTTGCTATCATGCCTGCCTCTACAATCTCATCTGGCAACGCATTCCCACCACCCTCTGTGTGGAAAACTTTCCCCGCACATCACCCCTAAACATTCCCCCTCTCACCTTCAACCTGTGCCCCCTTGTAATTGAGTCTTCCACCCTGGGAAAAGCTTCTGACTATTCACCCTGTCTCTATGTCTCATAATTTTGTAGACCTCAATCAGGTCTCCCCTCAGCCTCCATCTTTCCAACAAAAACAATCCGAGTTCATTCAACCTCTTTTCATAACTAACACCGTCCAGACCAGGCAACATTCTGGTAAACCTTCTTTGCACTCTCTCCAAAGCATCTATGTCCTTCTGGTAGTGTGACGACCAGAACTGCATGCAATATTCCAAACGTGGGCTAAAAATAAAGTTTTATACAACTGTAACATGACTGGCCAACTCTTGTACTCAATGTCCCGAATGATGAAGGCAAGCATGCCGTATGCATTCTTGACCACCTTGTCCACCAGCATTGCCACTTTCATGGAACTATGGACCTGAACGCCCAGATCCCTCTTTATGTCAATGTTCCCATGGGTTCTGCCATTACTGTATAATTCACACCTGAATTTGATCTTCAAAAATGCATCACCTCGCATTTGTCTGGAATGAACTCCATCTGCCATTTCTCTGCCCAACTCTCCTATCTGTCTATATTCTGTTGTATTCTCTGACAGTCCCCTTCACTATCTGCAATTCCACCTATCATACTGTCATCTGCAAACTTGGTAATCAGCCCATCTACATTTTCCTCCAGATCATTTACATATATATTACAAACATCATTGGTCCCAGCATTGATCCCTGTGGAACACCACTAGTTACAGATCTCCATTCTGAAAAAAAACTCCCTTCCACTGTTACTCTCTGTCTCCTGTTGCCAAGCCAGTTCTTTATCCATCCAGCTAGCACTGCCCGACCTCCCGAGAGTTTTCAGCATTTTTTGCCAGTTAATGATCAGCTCCCTACATTTCAAACACTGGGTGTGGTTTAATCACACAAGATTTCTGAGGATATGTAATTTAGCCCCAGGTATTCTTTTTATTTTGAACTTTTTCTGTGGGGAATCTTTCATGTTCTGCCAGTCTTTACAAGACAGCCGCACATACTGATCATAATTTGAGAACTGTAAGTCATTGCCAATTGTCCAGTATTTTCTGTTTCTGTTTCAGATTCCAGCATCCGCAGTGATTTGCTTTAATTGGCCTGATAGATATCTGGCCATAGTCATGGACAAAATAAATTCTCACTTGGCGGAGCATGGTTTGATAACAGACAGCCAGCACAAATGTGTCTAAGGCAATTTCTGCCAAATTATCCTGAGTAAGTTCGTTAATTAAATAACAGGGAGGGTTGATGAAGCAGTAGATATCGTGCAAATGGATTTTCAAAAGGCATTTGATAAAGTACCTCATAGCAAACTTAATTCGGAAAAAGGCGTGGTATTGAAGGGAATCATAGAATCATATTATGAGCAGCACGGTAGCATTGTGGTTAGCACAATTGCTTCACAACTCCAGCGTCCCATGTTCGATTCCGACTTGAGTCACTGTGCGAAGTCTGCACGTCCTCCCCGTGTCTGCGTGGGTTTCCTCCGGGTGTTCCGGTTTCCTCCCGCAGTCCAAAGATGTGCAGGTTAGGTGGATTGGCCATGATAAATTGCCCTTAGTGTCCAAAATTGCCCTTAGTGTTGGGTGGGGTTACTAGGTTATGGGGATAGGGTGGAGGTGTTGACCTTGGGTAGGGTGCTCTTTCCAAGAGCCGGTGCAGACTCGATCGGCCAAATGGCCTCCTTCTGCACTGTAAATTCTATGATAAAATTTACAGTACAGAACGAGACCATTCAGTCCATCAAGTCTGCACCGGCTCTTGGAAAGAGCACCCCACCCAATCCCACACCTCCACCCCATCCCCATAACCCAGTAACCCCACCCAACACTAAGGGCAATTTTGGACACTAAGGGCAATTTATCATGGCCAATCCACCTAACCCGCACATCTTTGGACTGTGGGAGGAAACCGGAGCACCCGGAGGAAACCCACACACACACGGGGAGAACGTGCAGACTCCGCACAGACAGTGACCCAAGCCGGGAATGGAACAGAGGGGGTAGGAGTAATGAAAAATACATGTTTGTCTGACTGGAGAGTATGCAGTGGGGTTCATCCAGGAATCAAATAATAATAATAATACCCAAGAATCACTGCTTTTTTGTTCTTTATGAATGATCAGGCCTTGGGTAGAGGGAGCAGGATTTCAGAGTTTTCAGATGATGTAAAATGTGACA
Source organism: Scyliorhinus canicula (assembly GCF_902713615.1). Classification (NCBI taxonomy): domain Eukaryota; kingdom Metazoa; phylum Chordata; class Chondrichthyes; order Carcharhiniformes; family Scyliorhinidae; genus Scyliorhinus; species Scyliorhinus canicula. The sequence goes on along the minus strand of NC_052148.1, from coordinate 45,759,662 downwards.
CCATTGTAACTAGTGGGCAGGATAGATGCAAACCTCAGGAGGGCATAAAATAGTGAAATTGACAAGTCGCAGATAAAACTAAATGCGACACTGTGCGAAACGATGCACTTTAAGAAAAACAACATGGAAATGAATTATATTCTAAATGGTACCATTTTGAGGGTGTGGTGGAGCACATTCACATACCTTTGAAGGTAGCAAGGCAAGTTGATGATGAAGTTAAGAAAATGCAGGATATTTTTGGCTTTGTAAACCAATAAAGTCATGCTAAACCTTTACATATCTCTTGTCAGGCTTCAGCTGGAGTAAAAGAGGCAATAGAGTAGTGGTAATATAACTGGATCAGAAGCCCAGGTGAAGTGGACATTCTGAATTCTCCCTTTGTGTACCCGAACAGGCGCCGGAATGTGGCGACTAGGGGTTTTTCACAGTAACTTTATTGTAGTGTTAATGTAAGCCGACTTGTGATAATAATAAAGATTATTATTATTAGCTGCTGAACCTGCATGTTAACTTTTTATGATTTATGCATGAGGTCACCAAATCCCTCTGTGCAGCAGGTTTCTGCAGTATTTATCAATTTAAATAATATTCCGCTCCTTTATTCTTCCTACCAAAGTGGAACTTCATATTTTCCAACATTATATTCCATCTGCCTATATCCCTCTGTAGACTCCGTCAACCTCACCACTTGCCTTGCCACCTACTTTTTGTGTCATCCGCAAACTTGTTGGTATGTTTCCACACCCAGGCTCTTATCAAAGAGACTGGGTGTGAGGTAGAATTGTCACCTCTTTGAAAACAGTGAGTGAAAGTCTCTCTGCCATGCCAACTGGAATTTTCCTGTCAGTAGGCAGGCCTGCCAAGGTGGCCGAAAAACAGTCTATGAAAAGAGTCAGCCTCCCAACAGTAGGCCGGATGGCCTGTGCTCCGGAATAATTCATGACACTCTCTCACTGCTAGTGCAGGTAGGTAGAGGGCAACAGCTACGGCCAAAGTCCACCTTGCGCAGGTGTTCTGGAACCATCCTCTCTGGAACTTTCTAGCAGTATCAGAGAAGCTCTAATGATCCTGCGAACTGCAGAGACTGAATTTAAAGTGAATTATACAAAGGCCACCTACATTTCACAAGTCAGGCCTGGCCACTGGAGTTTACTAGTCTGCCAGAAGAAGGACCCTGAAACCTCCTTTCAAATTCAAAATGGCTGGAACATGAACAATCTCAGGAACCTGGACAAAGATATGTACATCAGTGGTAAAAGCCAAAGTGGAGAGATGAGACGGCATGGCACCCCCTCCCCACCACCCGCAGCAGGAGAACCCTGTACTGGTATATTGCAAATCAGTCTGCCATTTTCCATCTACCAAGCAGCAGCAAGGAAAAAGGGCTCTGTCCAAGTTTGAATGCCTGACCCCATCTACACTGTTTTTTACTAGAACCTCTATGCCATTGTCTCCAAGATTATCTTGTCTCTGTGTGCCTATTTCATCATGTAAGTCAGCTGTACTGGAAGTGTGAATGAATCACATTACAGCCTGCCGATCCCTATGGACGACTGCACCATTACAGCCTGCCCATCCCTATGGAGGACTGCACCATTACAGCCTGCCCATCCCTATGGAGGACTGCACCATTACAGCCTGCCGATCCCTATGGACGACTGCACCATTACAGCCTGCCGATCCCTATGGAGGACTGCACCATTACAGCCTGCCGATCCCTATGGAGGACTGCACCATTACAGCCTGCCGATCCCTATGGAGGACTGCACCATTACAGCCTGTCGATCCCTATGGAGGACTGCACCATTACAGCCTGCCCATCCCTATGGAGGACTGCACCATTATAGCCTGCCCATCCCTATGGAGGACTGCACCATTACAGCCTGCCCATCCCTATGGAGGACTGCACCATTATAGCCTGCCCATCCCTATGGAGGACTGCACCATTACAGCCTGCCCATCCCTATGGAGGACTGCACCATTACAGCCTGCCCATCCCTATGGAGGACTGCACCATTACAGCCTGCCCATCCCTATGGAGGACTGCACCATTACAGCCTGCCAATCCCTATGGAGAACTGCACCATTACAGCCTGCCCATCCCTATGGAGGACTGCACCATTACAGCCTGCCCATCCCTATGGAGGACTGCACCATTACAGCCTGCCCATCCCTATGGAGGACTGCACCATTATAGCCTGCCCATCCCTATGGAGGACTGCACCATTACAGCCTGCCCATCCCTATGGAGGACTGCACCATTACAGCCTGCCGATCCCTATGGAGGACTGCACCATTACAGCCTGCCGATCCCTATGGAGGACTGCACCATTACAGCCTGCCCATCCCTATGGAGGACTGTACCATTACAGCCTGCCCATCCCTATGGAGGACTGTACCATTACAGCCTGTCCATCCCTATGGAGGACTGTACCATTACAGCCTGCCCATCCCTATGGAGGACTGTACCATTACAGCCTGCCAAGCCCTATGGAGGACTGCACCATTACAGCCTGCCGATCCCTATGGAGGACTGCACCATTGGACTTTGATTCTGGACTCTGGACAAATTCTGTAATTCTTGTAATTCTTTCTTTCTCTATCCCTCGCTTACTGTATGAGCGCGCAGGGGGCTGCACAACGATCCCTTCACACCCTAGAGTGAGCGCAAATAAAGTAACCCACTGTGTACATCCTTTCTCGAGTTTGGTGTGGAGTTATTAATAGGAAAATGGATCACACCAAAACTGAGGGGTTGGGAAACACGCCACTGCTTATAAATGGGAAGCAAATGAAGATCCCTTTCTGTTAAAGGAAGGACGGTGAGTGGAGAATCAGTGCTGTTTAAATTAACTCTCCACCTGCCCAGTGGCAGACTGGCCAGGGTGTCAGCTTGCCCGATGGCAAGTGGGCCCCTGATGAAGTGGGCCCCCTATATCAAATAAAAATGCAATAAAGAAACAAAACCTGAATGCTCGTAGTATTCGGAATAAAGTAAATGAGTTGGTGGCACAAATCATCGTAAATGACTATGATTTAGTGGCCATTACTGAAACATGGTTAAAGGATGGTCACGACTGGGAGTTAAATATCCGAGGGTATCAAACTATTCGGAAGGACAGAGTGGATGGTAAGGGAGGTGGTGTTGCTCTGTTATTTAAGGATGACATCCGGGCAATAGTAAGGGATGACATCGGTGCTATGGAGGATAAGGTTGAATCCATTTGGGTGGAAATCAGGAATAGTAAGGCGAAAAAGTCACTGATAGGAGTAGCCTATCGGCCACCAAATAGTAACGTTATGGTGGGGCAGGCAATAAACAAAGAAATAACTGATGCATGTAGAAATGGTACAGCAGTTATCATGGGGGATTTTAATCTACATGTCGATTGGTTTAACCAGGTCGGTCAAGGCAACCGTGAGGAGGAGTTTATAGAATGTATCCGCGATAGTTTCCTAGAACAGTATGTAATGGAACCTACGAGGGAACAAGCGGTCCTAGATCTTGTCCTGTGTAATGAGTCAGGATTGATTCATGATCTCATAGTTAGGGATCCTCTCGGAAGGAGCGATCACAATATGGTGGAATTTAAAATACAGATGGAGGGTGAGAAAGTAAAATCAAATACTAGTGATTTGTATTTAAACAAAGGAGATTACAAGGGGATGAGAGAAGAACTAGCTAAGGTAGACTGGGAGCTAAGACTTTATGGTAGAACAGTTGAGGAACAGTGGAGAACCTTCCAAGCGATTTTTCACAGTGCTCAGCAAAGGTTTATACCAACAAAAAGGAAGGACGGAAGAAAGAGGGAAAATCGACCGTGGATATCTAAGGAAATAAGGGAGAGTATCAAATTGAAGGAAAAAGCATATAAAGTGGCAAAGATTGCTGGGAGATTAGAGGACTGGGAAATCTTTAGGGGGCAACAGAAAGCTACTAAAAAAGATATAAAGAAGAGTAAGATAGTATGAGAGTAAACTTGCTCAGAATATAAAAACAGACAGTAAAAGTTTTTACAAATATATAAGACAAAAAAGAGTGGCTAAGGTAAATATTGGTCCTTTAGAGGATGAGAAGGGAGTTTTAATAATGGGAAATGAGGAAATGGCTGAGGAACTGAACAGGTTTTTTGGGTCGGTCTTCACAGTGGAAGACACAAATAACATGCCAGCGACTGATAGAAATGAGGCTATGACAGGTGAGGACCTTGAGAGGATTGTTATCACGAAGGAGGGAGTGATGGGCAAGCTAATGGGGCTAAAGGTAGACAAGTCTCCTGGCCCTGATGGAATGCATCCCAGAGTGCTAAAAGAGATGGCTAGGGAAATTACAGATGCACTAGTGATAATTTACCGAAATTCACTAGACTCTGGGGTGGTCCCGGTGGATTGGAAATTAGCAAACGTGACGCCACTGTTTAAAAAAGGAGGTAGGCAGAAAGCAGGAAATTATAGGCCAGTGAGTTTAACTTCGGTAATAGGGAAGATGCTGGAATCTATCATCAAGGAAGAAATTGCGAGGCATCTGGATAGAAATTGTCCCATTGGGCAGACGCAGCATGGGTTCGTTAAAGGCAGGTCATGCCTAACTAATTTAGTGGAATTATTTGAGGACATTACCAGTGCAGTAGATAATGGGGAGCCGATGGATGTGGTATATCTGGATTTCCAGAAAGCCTTTGACAAGGTGCCACACAAAAGGTTGCTGCATAAGATAAAGATGCATGGCATTAAGGGTAAAGTAGTAGCATGGATAGAGGATTGGTTAATTAATAGAAAGCAAAGAGTTGGGATAAATGGGTGTTTCTCTGGTTGGCAATCAGTAGCTAGTGGTGTCCCTCAGGGATCCGTGTTGGGCCCACAATTGTTCACAATTTACATTGATGATTTGGAGTTGGGGACCAAGGGCAATGTGTCCAAGTTTGCAGATGACACTAAGATGAGTGGTAAAGCGAAAAGTGCAGAGGATACTGGAAGTCTGCAGAGGGATTTGGATAGGGTAAGTGAATGGGCTCGGGTCTGGCAGATGGAATACAATGTTGACAAATGTGAGGTTATCCATTTTGGCAGGAATAACAGCAAACGGGATTATTATTTAAACGATAAAATATTAAAGCATGCCGCTGTTCAGAGAGACTTGGGTGTGCTAGTGCATGAGTCACAGAAGGTTGGTTTACAAGTGCAACAGGTGATTAAGAAGGCAAATGGAATTTTGTCCTTCATTGCTAGAGAGATGGAGTTTAAGACTAGGGAGGTTATGTTGCAATTGTATAAGGTGTTAGTGCGGCCACACCTGGAGTATTGTGTTCAGTTTTGGTCTCCTTACTTGAGAAAGGACGTACTGGCGCTGGAGGGTGTGCAGAGGAGATTCACTAGGTTAATCCCAGAGCTGAAGGGGTTGGATTATGAGGAGAGGTTGAGTAGACTGGGACTGTACTCGTTGGAATTTAGAAGGATGAGGGGGGATCTTATAGAAACATTTAAAATTATGAAGGGAATAGATAGGATAGATGCGGGCAGGTTGTTTCCACTGGCGGGTGACAGCAGAACTAGGGGGCATAGCCTCAAAATAAGGGGAAGTAGATTTAGGATTGAGTTTAGGAGGAACTTCTTCACCCAAAGGGTTGTGAATCTATGGAATTCCTTGCCCAGTGAAGCAGTTGAGGCTCCTTCATTACATGTTTTTAAGGTAAAGATAGATAGTTTTTTGAAGAATAAAGGGATTAAGGGTTATGGTGTTCGGGCCGGAAAGTGGAGCTGAGTCCACAAAAGATCAGCCATGATCTAATTGAATGGCGGAGCAGGCTCGAGGGGCCAGATGGCCTACTCCTGCTCCTAGTTCTTATGTTCTTATGTTCTCTTAAAACAGACAACTGTTTTAGTAATAAAAATGAATAAGAAAAAAAAGAGAACAGGACACAAATAAGAAGTGCATGAAAAGGAACGAAGCAGGGGAGGTAGTGGAAGGATGTGGAATAGGGGGGCCCGGGTCGGGCATAATTAAGGAAATTCCATGTTTTCAGCAAGAATGTGTGAATTTAAAGATAAAGTTACAATTCGTGATTTGAGATGGTCGGCAACTTCAAAGGATATCAAGCAGTCGTCTTGGTTCAGCCGGTACATCGGTTGGGGGCCCCGAGAGCCAAGAAGGGGCCCGTGAATCTCTGAAGGGCCCTTAAAAATTATAATTAATTAGATAAATAAATCTCCAACTTCTTTCCTGAGATTTGTATTCTAACTTAATAAAATATAATTGTTTTTAAAAAGAGCAATACCAAATAAAAATGCAATAAAGAAACAAACAAATAATCACTCAGTGTATGAAGGAACGAAGCAGCGTTAAACGGATGTGAAAAGGAGTGGAGTGGGGGGGGGGGGGTGGTGCTGGTTCACTCGGGTCAGACATAGTTTTCAGCAAGAGTGTGTGTATTTAAAGATAAAGTTACAGTTTGTGATTTGAGATGGTTGGCAACTTGAAAGGATATCAAGCAGTACATAGGGTCGTGAGATCACCGAAAAGGAGAAGCGGTGAATCATGAGGTCAAAGATATTGAAGTGATAAGCCGTAATCGGTAAACTCAAAGGGTTGCGACTTGTAACACTACACTGGTATCAAACTGGACATGTTAACTATGGTCGTGGGACCATTCTTAATGTCTTACTATAGTCGGACCAAACTTCTAAGTTTCAACAGTTGTCTCAGTTGCTTGCTGGTGCGAACACTGGACAGTGGATTGTCTCCTCTTCTGAAGCTGCATAGGCCACAGTAGTATTGACTAATGAACATAGCCTATTGAAGTGTAAGTAAGTTATTTTATATTTTTTATCAAGTAGGGGTTTATCTGGCGTTCCTTCAAGTTATTCTTGCAATCATCAATATTCATTTTTCCCAATGTGGGCTATTTTTAATTAAATTTCTATTTCAGGAATATTACCCCTACCAGCATGGGAAAGAAAAAGCAGAAATCTGGGTCACTAAAACGCAAAGAACAAAAAGAAGCAGAAAGGAAGGAATCAGCCAAGCGATGCAGGCCTATTACAGAGTTTATAATACCACAAGCACAATCCACATCAATATCCAGTTCTGCAACAAATAATTAAGAAGCAAGAAACAATGCTCATGGTGATGATGCAATGACATGTGAGTTACAAGAACAGAGAAGAGCTACTTTGAATGTAGAGACAAATACAAGTGCATCCTTTACTAATCAACCCAGGCCCAATATTTCTTCTGGCTTCCTTGTTCCGGTATCTGTACTGCCTGTAGTTGGAACATCTGAACACATAGCTTCAACTAGTGACAGGGAATCAGATATTCCTTCAAGCATAAATGACTTGGTTTCTGAAGCATATCCTGTAAATGAACCTACGCAAGAAAATGAAAGATCAATTACTGGAATCTTCCAATATCCATCACGAGCAAAGCTAAAACAGCTTTTTGCTGAACATCCACTTCAGCCACTTGATGATCTGCCATTTGATGCTCGTTTGTATGAGAGGAAAATTATGAATGACTCAGTCCCAAGAAAATGGCTAACATATAACAAAGAAAATAGATGCTTATATTGTTCATACTGCTTAGCCTTTGAGTTTCCCAACACTTGTAATCCATCGCCCTTTGTACGTGGCTTTAGTGACTACAGGCGTATTAGCCAGAGCTTGACTTTACATGAATCGACAACAACACATGTCAGAAATGCTCAGCAATATATCAGTGTGGTTAATGATGGCACCGTAGATAAATTTTTTGCAGCATCACTAATTAAAAGGAAAGAAGAAGTATTGAAGCAGAGAAGTATTGTCATGAGGATTATAGACATCATAAAGATGTTAGGCAAGCAAGCACTTCCTTTTCGAGGTCACAGAAATGAATCGGCCTACACTCTAGATAATGAGGTTCTGAATCATGGCAATTTTTTAGCTACAGTGCAGTTGATGGCAAAATATGACCCCATTATGGCAGCTCGCATTTCTGCAGTGCAAAACAAGTCTAAACAAAGAATCAAATGATTAGAGCAACAAGGAAAGGCTCAAAGTAAAGGCCGTGATGGACTTGTTACATACCTGAGTAAAACAACTATAAACATGTTAATCAAAATTATGAAGAATATGATACAAGAAAGAATTAGTCATGAAGTTTCTCAAGCAAAATTTTATTCTATTCAGGTTGATTCAACACAAGATAATTCATCCATCGATCAGTTTAGCATTAATATTCGGTATGTGCTTAAAGGTATTATCTGTGAGCGACTACTTTCAGTTGTGCCAAGTAATGATGGTGCAGGACAGGGACTTTTTGATCTATTGATTGAAACATTACAGCATCTTAAAATTGACCCCCAAAAATGTTTATCTGATAGCACAGATGGCGCTGCAAGCTACCATGGCCAGTATAATGGTTTACAAAGTAAAATTGCTGATGTGGCTGATCAACATGTTCATATATGGTGCTATGCCCATGTCTTGAATTTGGTGATAACTGAAACAACAAAATGTTGTGTGCCTGCAGTTTCTTTTTTCAATTTGCTCCAGAATATAGCAACTTTTGTGAAAGCATCATACAAGAGAATGGCTGTATGGATAGAAGTTGTTGGAAAACATCTAGGACAAGAAAAAATGAAACGATTAAAGCTAATTGGTGAGACCAGATGGTCAGGAAAATCCAATGCAGCAACAACTATATTTGGACGTTTTGATGATGCCAGTACTTTCATAAATCTATTGACATGCTTATCAATGATACAAGATTCAGAAAAGTTTGATGCAAAAACAAAACATGAAGCAAATGTTTTATTTCAAAGTCTTCTAAAGTTTGAAACCATATTGACAGCATTTACTCACTTGTATATATTTGAAACTACAACCCCGTTATCAAGTTATCTACAGACAAGTGGTTTAGATATGTTTACTGCATGGAGTTTGGTAGATTCAGCTACAACAAAGTTGAAGGAACAGACAAGAACATTTGATAACGTTCACAGCAAGGCTTTGGAATTTGTAAATAAATGTAATGACAGGATTTCACAGATGAATATGGATGAAAATCAAACATTGGAAATTGATGCGTTGGAAACAGCATTGCCAGTTAAGAGGCAGAGGAAGAAGAAAAGAATGGCAGATGAGCTTATTGATGATGAAAGAAATTCCTCAGATTCTCTAGCTGATTTTCGAGTAACCTAATAATGGATCGCATTGTCCAGTCACTAGAATCACGCTTTGTACAACACAAACAGTTGTATAAAGATTTGTCCTGCTTGGACCCAGCAAAGTTTAAAACTATTGCAGAGAAGGGCCTTGAAGATGAAGCATTGGAAGGTATTATTAAGTTGTTTCCAAAAATCAGCAAAGATCAAGTAATATTGGAATTGTTTTCTTTTGCTTCAAACTTTGATGTATTAAAGCTATTGCTTAATGATGGTGAGAATATGGATTCCAGTTGCAACAATTGAAAATTTGCAGCACTTGCCCATCGTGTGTACTAAAAATTCTGGCATCCAACAGACTTCATGACAAGGCATATGATAACCTTTATGAACTTTATAAAGTCATCTGCACACTATCAGTTACTCAAGTCCAATGTGAGAGGACATTTTCAAAGCTAAAGATCATAAAGACAAGGTTAAGAAATTCGCTGCCTGAGGAGAATTTGGAATCATACATGTTGCTATCCATTGAAAAAGAATTGTTAGATGAATTGGATGCAGAAGCAATTATTGGCCGATTCGCACAATCATCTAGCGAACACAAACGATTGCTCTTAATATAGTGGACTGCATGCAATGCTCTATTGTGCTTTTGAACTATCTGTTAATGTGTAAATTGTGCAGTAAACTATTTAAAAATATCAACCAATTACTTAAAATAAAATAAAAAATAAAAAATTCAATTATAACATTCTGTATTTACATTTGGTATCTACTGCCAGTAATATGTACAGTACATGTACACTGTAATTACTAAGAAATACACATTTTTTCCACAAAAATTTTAATTGTACCCTTTTTCCCATATGTATTTTTTGAAAATTTTATTTATTCGTTATAAAAATTAAATGATAGCATTGTAGTTGTGGGTGGGCCCCCTTTGTCTCCTGGCAACCAATATTATTAGACCCAGTCCGCCACTGCACCTGCCCATAACATTCATTGGGCTGAATTATTCATCCCGGGGCTGGATTCGTGGACATCCATGGCAGCAAAACTGGCGCCGCACCCGGACCGATTCAGCACCGGTGTTAGCACCGGCGCCACGTGGAACACAATTGATTCCAATGAGAAACGGTGTCGGATTCACCAGTTTCACAGTTGACACTCAGGAGGCTGACAAGCTGCAGCCGCATATACACACTTCCCTCCCTACACATAGCATCCCAGCCAACAAGATGGCAGCAACAAGAGCAGCTCCACAATTTACAGATGCCGAGCTGGAGACCCTCCTGGACGGTGTGGAGGAGAGGCGGGTGACCCAATACTCTGGTTCCAGAAGGAGACTACCAGCTAGAGCCATTTGCCATGCCTGGGCGCAGGTGGCAGGCTCCATGGGCAACACTATCCGGACCGGCCAGCAGTGCAAGAAGAAACTGCACAATCTCCTCAGGGTGGCCAGGGTGAGTAGGCAACACTCTGGTACCAGCTCCCCCCACACCGTGACCCCCCCCCCCCCCCCCGCCACCCCAGCGAGGGTGGCTGAACCCTCACCCTGCACCATATGCTGGCACCCATTCCGGCCGCCATGGTCGGGTGCCCTGGCCACTGAAGTCACCAGATACCCACTCCCTGGGCTGCATGCGTTGCACGGTCATTTTCTATCCCCGTCCCCCAGGAGAAGGCCGCCCATAACCGCTGGGAGGGGAGGAGACTGGAGGCCACGGGCGAGGAAGTGAGTCCCCGCTGAGTTGAATTTCCCCATGACATGTGTGTCAACCCACCCCCAAATACCCTCTCACCCCCAGCTGGTCCAGCACATCAGGTGGAGGTAGGAACACCCGAGGGGACGGATGGTGGGAGGACAGGCTGACCCCAGGAACTAGCTCTTCTGGAAGGGACAGTCCCATCGATCATGGAGATGTAGTCACAGAGCCAGGGACTACATGAGGGGTTGTCGGCGAGCATCCATTACCTGCAGGTGCAGTTGGAGGACTCCAACCATGTGTAGGAGTAGGATGTGGTGCCGACTTTACGTGCCACCCAGGCCAACAACGCAGGGTTGTCATCCACGATGGAGGCATTGGGGCGAAGGTTTTGGTATTGATCAGCACGTCCAAGGCCTGGGGCATTCTGTGCAGGGACTGGCCGGTAGAGCACCCCAAACCTGATTTGCCATCGATATAGCACTGCCTTGGCTTTGTTGAATGCTGGACGCCATTTTGCCAGCTCAGCTCAAATGTTCTGGTATATTCAGACCTTGTTCCCCTCCCATTCAGAGTTGCACTTCTCCCTGGCCCACTGCAGAATCTTCTCTTTCTCCACAAACTTATGGGGCTGGATTCTCCAGTTGCCGAAATCGTGTTCAGCGACTGGCCGGAGAATCCGAGTTCCCGACCAAATCGGGGACGGTACCGCTTTCGCGATGCTCCGCCCCCTCCAAAGTCCACCTTGTCCTCAAGCACGCCGCACCACGTATCGACGGCCTGAGGACATTGCCTGAGGCCCACCCCCCGATGCTCCGACATCAACCGGCTGAATTCCCGACGGCGTTGGTCGCGTCTGGTCTCACCCATTGGTGACTCAGTGGGCAGCATTGGTGACATAGTGGTTAGCACTGCTGCCTCACATCGCCAGGGACCCGTGTTCAATTCCGACCTTGGGTGACTGTCTGTGAGGACTTTTTAAATAATATATTTTATTGAAGGCATTTTCAATACATACATAACCAAGAAATACAAAAACCGACCACGGTAACAGGAAAACGAACCCTTCCCTCCAATCGGCCTCTCCCCCCACCTGAACTCCCGGATCCTCCGACACTCCAAATATTCCCACCTTCATACTCGGGGCTACCTCTACCACCACCCCCAAAATCTCCGACGTTGTGGCCGAAAATCCCCTCAACCTCGGAGATGCTCAAAACATATGCGCATGCGTACACCACTCACACCTATCCTCCAACCCCGGAAAGAGCCGACTAATCCTGGACACCGTCATGTGGGCTCTGTGAACCACTTTGAACTGGATGAAACTTCGTCTTGCACACAACGAGGGCGCATTCACCCTCCACAGAGCTTCCCTCCACACTCCGGCCTCCAACACTCCACCCCAACACCTCCTCCCACTTACACCTAACCTTCTCCATAGGAACACTCTCCCTCTTCATCAACTCCCCAAACATGTCCACAACATTACCCCTCCCCTATCTGATCCTTGGACAAGGGTTTATCTTGCAGCACAGGGGGCAGCAGCATCGGAAACAATGGCAAATCCTCATAAAGTCCCTCACCTGTAGATACCTGAACCCACTCCCCTTTGACAACTGGTAGCCCCCCCCCCCCCCCCCCCCCCAGCTCCTCCAAGTCTGCAAATTTCCCTCCAACAAATAAATCCCTGCCTCCACCCCCGGACCTAGGCATGCAACCCCACCAGTGCAAACCTATGATTATCGCAAAATGGCACCTTCCAAAGTGCTGTTCCAAACCCTCAGTGCACCACCGGCCCCGTGGAGTACCTGACCGGCGAGAATGGAAAGGGCACCAACAAATGTGCCCTCAAGCTGGCCCCCTTTCGCGAGGCTGCATCCATCTGTCCCCAAAAGGACCGCTCCTCCGCTGCCCAATTCCTAACTATTGCAATACTTGCTGCCCATAGTAGTTCAACAAGCTTGGCAACGCTACACACCCCCCCCCCCCCCTCCTCCATTGGTCCCTCTCCAAGAACACCTTCACAACCCACGGAGCCTTCCCCACCCACACAAACATCAAAATCATCCAGTTATTCTTCCAAAAAGACTTGGGCACAAAAATCGGAAGGTTCTGGAACACTAACCAGAGCACTGTCACCATTACCATCTGGATCCGACGCACTAGCGACAATGACAGCACATCCCACCTCTTAAAGTCCGAGGGCAGCACGGTAGCACAAGTGGATAGCACTGTGGCTTCACAGCGGCAGGGTCCCAGGTTCGATTCCCCGCTGAGTCACTGTCTGTGCGGAGTCTGCACGTTCTCCCCGTGTCTGCGTGGGTTTCCTCCGGGTGCTCTGATTTCCTCCCACAGTCCAAAGACGTGCAGAGTAGGTGGATTGGCCATGATAAATTGCCCTTAGTGTCCAAAAAGGTTCGCTGGAATTACTGGGTCACAGGGATAGGGTGGAAGTGAGGGTTTAAAGTGGGTCGGTGCAGACTCGATTGGCCGAATGGCCTCCTTCTGCACTGTATGTTCTATGTTTGTCTATGTTCATTCCCTCTACCAATTGTGCCAAGTTCAACTTATACACCTGGGCACAATTCCGTGCCACCTGTATCCCAAGGTAATGAAAACTTGCCCCACCAACCAAAGTGGCAGTTCCCCCAACCTCCTCTCCTGTCCCAGTGCATTTGTTTGGATTACCTTGCTTTTCCTCATATTAAGCTTGCACCCTATCGCTTCTCGGCCTTTTGGCTAAGATGAGCGTGAGGTCAGGTGTAATGCCTGGATCTCTTGTGGGGACTATGAATTGGATTCAATTTGAATTGTTTTTTGGAGCAGGCAAGGAGCTGGATTAGGTGTTTGCCCCTGTCCACACTCTGAGCTCTGGCTTTGTAACTCTGATAAAGGAATTTTAAAAATGCTTGTACCCCGAAAAGCGAGCAAATGCCCCCAAAATCCCCATAATCCTGTCAAAGCTCCCAACTGGGTCCAAAATAAACAGCAGGAGATAATTTATGTAAAAGGAACTTGGCATTCGGCCCCGCCCCACTCAATACCCCTCCACCCCCTCAAACCCTAAGCGCCATTGCCAGCGGCTCAATCACCAGGGTAAAGAGCAGCGGAGAGAACAGGCACACCTGCCTTGCCCCTGGTGTAACCCAAAATAATCCAAACTAACCTTGTTTGTCCAAACACTCGCCTTAAGCGCCTTTTACAGCAGCTGAACCCAATCCATAAACCCCTGCCCAAACCCGCACCGCCCCAACACCTTGAACAAATACAACCTGGTCAAATGCTTTCTCTGAGTTTATTGCCACAATCACTTCCACTTCCTGTCTCTCCAAGGGCATTGTTTTAACACTAGGCCTCTGGGCAACATGGTGGCACAATGGTTAGCACTGCTGCCTCATGGTGCCGAGGTCCCAGGTTCGATCCCGGCTCTGGGTCACTGTCCGTGTGGCGTTTGCACATTCTTCCCGTGTTTGTGTGGGTTTCACCCCCCCACAACCTGCAGGGTAGGTGGATTGGCCACGCTAAATTGCTCCTTAATTGGAAAAAAAATGAATAGTGTACTCTAAAATTAAAAAAAAAAATAACACTAACTCCGTACATTCACCGACAATTGCCGCCCTTCACAAACCCCATCAGGTCCTCATCCATCACCCTGGCACACAATCCTCTATCCGCCTCACCAACACCTTTGCCAACAACTTTGCATCTCCATTCAACAGCGAGATTGGGCGGCACGATCCACACTGGGGGAAACACCCTCCTCCCCCCCCCCCCCTCCGTTTCATTTACGCTGCACAAAATTCCGGATGGTCACTCTCACCATCTCGCAAACTCCCTTATTCACCAATACCCCCACATCCAAACTCCACTGTGGCCGCTGAGCCTCCTCTTTAACCACCCGAGAGTCCAGCCAATGAAAATTGCTGAATACTCCGATCCAACCAGTCCCGCCAACAGCGCCCTATCAAAAACAAAGAAATCAACTCAGGATTACACCCAGTGCATGTGCGAGAAATACGAAAATTCCTTCACCCTTGGCTGTTCAAACTGCTACAGACCTGCACCCCCCACCCTTTCCAATATGTTCCATAAACTCCAACAGCTCCTTTGCCATCAACTTCTCAAACATATTTGCCACGTACTTTGTGGCCTGCGTCCCCTCAATCCCTTCAGGCATCCCTATGATCCCGAGATCTTGGAACGATTCTCCAGGTACTCCACCTTCTCCCTCAACCTCTTCTAGCTGTCTGCCACGAGCATCATCTCTGCTTCTGAGGCCAACTAGTCCTCATGCACTCCCACCGACTCCTCCACCTTCTGGAGTGCTGGTCTCTGCACCTCCAGCCTCTGCTCCACTCTCTCAATAGCTGCCCTATGCGGCTCAACCACCTTAGCCAGGTCCTCTGAGGCCTCCTGCCTCTGTTGTTGGAACTTAGGCTTCAAGAATCCACCAGTTCCTCAGTAGACCACTGGGCGGGCAAAGCCACCCCAGAATCCCCCCCGCCATCTTTTCCTCTGCTGTACCTCGAATAAGCTCTCGGCCAGGCTGCTGCCTCTTACCTGTTACACTCCTTGTCTGGTAAGCCGTAAACGGGCCCCACCGATGCAAAACTTCTATTTCTCAGTGCTGGTGCACCTCACACCCCTTAAGTCGGGTGAATAAAGA
This sequence comes from Scyliorhinus canicula, assembly GCF_902713615.1. Lineage (NCBI taxonomy): Eukaryota > Metazoa > Chordata > Chondrichthyes > Carcharhiniformes > Scyliorhinidae > Scyliorhinus > Scyliorhinus canicula. The sequence goes on along the minus strand of NC_052148.1, from coordinate 45,744,141 downwards.
CCAAGCAATTCCACCTTGAGCGGGAGCCACCAGATGTGTGGCCACTCACTCCATGGCCACCACCGGAATTCCTTTGTGTGGCATTTGCACGTTCTCCCCGCGTCAGGGTGGGCTTCCTCTGGGTGCTGCAGTTCCCCCCCACATTCCAAAGCTATGCAGCTTCGGTGAATTGGCCATGTTAAATTACCCCTTAGTGTCCAAAGCTGTGGAGGTTAGGTGGGGTTACGGAGGGGGTGTAGGGCAGGAGAGTGAGCCTAAGTAAGTTGTTCTTTCACAGGATCAGTACAAGCACGATGGGCCAAAGGGCCTCCTTCTGCACTTTACAAATTTCATGTTCCATGTTCTAACACTGAAGCCTTTCTTCATTCAGTGATTCTCCCATTCTGGCCCAGAATTACTTGTCATTCTGTCGTTGACACTCTCCCCAACCTGGCACCGAGGATGCTTTCCTACTGCCCCCCATCCCAGTCATGTATCTGAGTGCAACCCTCCCCACTCTTCCTCCGACAATGGAGGCCTTGCCCTACAGAATATTAAAAGCCCACCTCCACCTTACCACTGGTCTCGTAGACTTGGCTGTGACACACCGCTGAAAATGGTACAGCGCTAAGTCAGAGTTGCCGTGAGCACTGTGTAGTGCAAACCTCAGACTCACCAGCAAAATGCAGGGTCGCCAGCTGCACATCGCTGCGTATCCTGTATAATATTGTGAAGCACGTTGGTTTAATTAAACATGGGGGGGGCCTTCTTGATCCAGTGTGAGGAGCATGATTCCAGCCAGCAGACCATATAATGAGATGCAAATGTATTAACCTGATGTTCATGCCGTACCCCAATGGGAAATGCAGCTTGCCATTGACTTTTACAGTGGTGCTACACTGATATTTTCAATCTCACAATATTTTCTGCACCTGTCTGCCATGGTGCCCACCTGCCATGATGCCCGCCTGCCATGATGCCCGCCTGCCATGATGCCTGCCTGCCGTGGTGCCCACCTGCCATGGGGCTCACCTGCCATGATGCCCATCTGCCATGATGCCTGTCTGCCATGGGGCCCACCTGCCATGATGCCCACCTGCCATGGTGCCCACCTGCCATGATGCCCATCTGCCATGATGCCTGTCTGCCATGGGGCCCAGCTGCCATGGGGCCCAGCTGCCATGATGCCCACCTGCCATGGTGCCCACCTGCCATGCTGCCCGCCTGCCATGGTGCCCACCTGCCATGCTGCCCGCCTGCCATGGTGCCCACCTGCCATGATGCCCACCTGCCATGGTGCCCACCTGCCATGATGCCCGCCTGCCATGCTGCCCACCTGCCATGCTGCCCGCCTGCCATGGTGCCCACCTGCCATGATGCCTGTCTGCCATGATGCCCGCCTGCCATGGTGCCCACCTGCCATGATGCCCGCCTGCCATGGTGCCCACCTGCCATGATGCCCGCCTGCCATGGTGCCCGCCTGCCATGATGCCCGCCTGCCATGGTGCCCACCTGCCATGATGCCTGTCTGCCATGATGCCCGTCTGCCATGGTGCCCACCTGCCATGATGCCCGCCTGCTGTGATGCCTGTCTGCCATGATGCCCGCCTGCCATGATGCCCGCCTGCCATGGTGCCCATCTGCCATGATGTCCGCCTGCCATGATGCCCACCTGCCATGATGCCCGCCTGCCATGATGCCCACCTGCCATGGTGCCCACCTGCCATGATGCCCACCTGCCATGATGCCCGCCTGCCATGGTGCCTATCTGTCATGATGCCCGCCTGCCATGGGGCCCACCTGCCATGGTGCCTACCTGCCATGATGCCACCTGCCATGGTGCCCACCTGCCATGATGCCCGCTGAGGGTGACAGTGGAAAATACCTGCCTCTGTCTTTGACAAAGGGCGTGTAACCTCCATCCGGATACTCTAGATGGCATGGGAGGTACATTCCCCCGTGTTTGTGTGGGTTTCCTCCGGGTGCTTCAGTTTCCTCCCACAAGTCCCGAAAGACGTGCTGTTAAGTGTATTGGACATTCTGAATTCTCCCTCTGTGTACCCGAACAGGCGCTGGAATGTGGTGACTAGGGGCTTTTCACAGTAACTTCATTGCAGTGTTAATGTAAGCCTACTTATGATACTGATAAAGATTATTATTATTAAGTGTTTCAACCATTAAGACTTGAAAGGAAGGTTGTGGGGTAATTTGTCTGAGCAGATGGTTAAGCTCTGCTGGAACAGGCCTGGCTTATTGCAGGTGGCCTTTGTATAGTTGTGTTTGAATTTGGGCCGGAACATTTCGCTCCTCACTGCTGTGATCGGGAATCCCAATTAGGCGGAGAATGGAGCGTCAGCAAAAAAACGAGATGGGAACCAGGCGGTAGACCCGTTCCCATTCTACGCTCCTCCTCCGCTGGCCGTAGCATGCTACCTGCGCCAGTGGGAAAATGCATACCGGCGATTCGCATAAATTTCAATGTGATTAATGGGCTGAAAGACCGATTCTCTACACCCAGGCACTTCGCACCCCCCCCCCCCCCCATGCTCCACCCCTCATAGCCAGGAGTCACGCAGATGATTTGGTGCAATTTTTTACAGGTGGGGGCCAGGTGCCATGTCCTGCGAGGGGGAGCAAGGATGTAAGAAAACTTTTTACACTAATCAGGCTTGCTGGGGGTGCATGTCTGGTGTTTTGGGACTAGTGGGGGCTGACTTGGGGGCATGTTTGTTGAGTCCCCCAACCTTGGGGTTGGGGTGTCCTGGCAGAACCTCCCATTGCTGCTCTAAAAGCATTGTAACCCACTGTAGCAACCTGGGGTGGCCACGTCCCGATTCCAAAATGGACACTCGCAGAGTGCAGGGAAAAATGGATAACACTAGAGAAAACAAGCAGGTGCAAGGTTTCCTGTGTATTAAGATTTGCAGAACCCAGACAGAACTGAAACCAATAGCCATTAGCATATTAATGAGCTATCTCCGGGGACAAAGAGAAACATTGAAACAATCGAGACCAGGACAGACTCCCCGGCGCCAGTGGGAGCTAAAACAAAGGCAGGCAAACGGTTACATAGGGCCCGCCCAATGATCAGGGAACAACTCTGGTATTGAAGAAAATCAATAGGAACGATTGGGACATGGTCCAATTAATTGGGACCAAGTCCGGCGTCCGCCCAGAAGGGCGCAAACCCCTGGGGACTATAAAACAGAGTCCCCAAGTTCAGTTCGCTCTCTTGAAAGCTCCTGAAAACTCTTGGAAGCTCGTGGAAGATCTCTTCATCTTCACCTTGGCTTTTGGCTCTCAGCGATGAGAGGCCGCCAAGCACCAACCAAGTAAGTCTAAGGTCAACGCACACTACGAGATAGACGCTCCTAGCTACTATTCTATACCAGTTCGAAGCCAGTAGTATCAGAACCGGACAACGGCCATTGTTCCTCTGACTGAGTGGGCCACTCAAAGCTAAGTATAGGCTTTTAGTAGTAGTTGTAGTTTAGCGAGTAGAGTTTATGCATGAGTAATAATTGATTGTGTGTGTAAATAAATGTGTATTGATTTCAAACTTACTAACTGGTGTATCGATTCATTGATCAGTATTCGGCTTTAAACCCTGTGGTGGTATCAGAAAGATACCTGGCGACTCTTGAGCAAAGATAATTAAAACAGAGCAAATTAAGGGAAAGCATAACGAGCAACACCACCCCTTACAAGTATAACTTACAGGCTCCTGACAGTTGACAATGATGACTGCTGCCAGTGTCCAGGATATGCTCTGAGGTCTCCTGAATATTTTGGTCCAGTGGCAAGAAAAATCTGGACAGCTGGAGATAGATTTGGATGCAGTGGGTGACCAGGGCCTCCTTGTGTCTTGTTGAGCTCTATGTACTCCACAATACGGTGCTCACTATGTGGAGACAGGCACTCCTCCTCCTGTCAGAACCCTTTCTTGGGTATTATGAGCCCTTCTGTCCAGTAAGGCCAAAAGAGAGATAAGACACAACTGGACTCTCTGAGTGATGCCACTAGCTCATTGACATAAGATGCTGCGTGTATCAGTGCTGGCAGGTTCTCAACAGGGCAAGGGCTCTGAGCCTTGCTGAGGGTTCAGTAAATGACCTGGGCATACAATTCTCCCATGGGCAAGAGCAGCAGGTACCTTTAGGCTGTTCAGCAATGTGTCTGCAAGAGGCTGGATACACAGAGGATCCAACATTGCACTCACCTCGTCAGAGCAAAGAAAGTAATTGAATCACTGGACCCAGTTACCTCTGATCACACTTCTGTTGTTGTCTCAGTAACCAACAACCATGCTACCTTCTCCTGCCATGATCTGGATAGAGGACCTCCCTCTTCTCCCTCACCACCCCCAAAATGACCCCCAGCTTGAGTAGAAGTGCGAGCAGCCCAGCACCAGGTCCCAGCCATCTCCCTCTTCCTCGATTCCTGGCGTTCTCATTTTCTCCGGGAAAAGGCGGCCACAGTAATGGCTGCCATGATGAATTGAAATGAGGCCTGCACTTCTTTGGTTCCACTTAAATTGCCTTCCTACCAATTAGCAGCCCACCTCCAGAAAACCACGAACCAAGACTGCTCCCTCTGCGATACCCATGCCAGGCAGGGTCAAGATCTGGAAAAGGTCCCCAACGTTGTTTTCCCAACCATGGATGTAAAATCCTACCCCAAGATTCTGCGATTCTGTAAACACCATAAATTTAGAGTACTGAATTAGTTTTTCCAATTAAGGGGCAATTTAGCGTGGCTAATCCACCTAACCTGCACATCTTTGGGTTGTGGGGGTGAAACCCACGCAGACATGGGGAGAATGTGCAAATTCCATACAGACAGTGACCCAGGGCCGGGATCGAACCCGGGTCCTCAGCGACGTAGGCAGCAGTGCTAACCACTGCGCCACCGTGCCCCCCAATGTTCCTTTAATTTAAATGAATTTTCAGAAATTACCTTTTCAAAGGCTCAATATACATGAAGGCGGCAAGAACCATGTAACAGATTGGATGTAAATCTGTTGGATTTTGTAGTTGAAAAGGGAATTGTTTTGTTCAGCAGGGCTTGTCAATCCTCCAACATTGTCCTGGAATCTTCAGGTCATGAGTGCAACAATCTAACAGGTGACCTTCACTGAAGCTGTTGAGTTATTCTAAAGACTGAACTAACAGTACCAATTGAAGTTATCAGAATCTGTGAGCAAAGCAGAGCAAGCACCTAATTCTGGAAGAAACGAGGAATGGAATTCGGAGCTATTGGTGAAAGGGCTAGGCCCTGTCAATACTGTTGGATTATTGAGTATTGGAAGAGGTTAGGAGCACGTGGAGGAGGGTTTCGGATTCAGTGTTATGGAGGAAGGGAATCCCAGGATGCCAGAACTGGAGATAGGTACAGGAATTTTCATAGAATTCCTTTTCATAGAATCTCGATAATGCAGAAGGAGGACATTTGGCCCACCGAATCTGCACCAACCCTCTGGCGGGTCACCCTACTTAGGTCCACTACCACGTTCTATCCTGTAACCTGTACATCTTTGGACATTAAGGCGCAATTTAGCGTGGCCAACCAACCTAACGTGCACATCTTTGGACTGTGGAACCACAACCAGAGCACCCGGAGAAAACCCACAGTAATGGGGAGAGCAATCTTCGCAATCACCAAGGTCAGAATCGAGACAGCAATGTTAACCACTGAGCCATTTCAGTGTTAAGGATGAGGGGCCACGGTCGTGATAGCACTGTGGAAGTGGACCAAGGTTTGGAACACTGGCAGAGGTATAGGGTATTTCATAAATTCAGAGATCCTTAAGTAAGCATTTTGTGGAATAGATTCAGTTGTACTTGGGGCAGATTCTAACAGGCTTATATGTTGCTCGCATTAGGAGGGTTTTCTTCAATCCCAAGCTTTAGAAAGAAAGCCGAGGCCTCTTCAGCAAACATTAAAACACACAGGGTGACTATTTCGTTAAATTTCACCATGTTGTTGGGAATTTTTAAAAACGTTTTTGTGTCCCAAACCTTAATGTTTGATGTAAGATTAAGTTATTTGTAATTTACACTCTTCCAACTGGTTATAAAACGTTACTTATTTTTGTAATAGTTTCATATGGGTAACTGCTTTTCTTCCTTCTGATTTGCTCATTCCCTACTTTCTAAGTTTGATTTGGCACTGGCTAACTGCATTAATGAAGTATGAAAATGATGTGATGGCAGCATGAGAAAACAAATGTCACTACGGCATATATACAAAGTAATAGATCTAAAAATGTAACAGATCAGTGACACATGAAGGATACAGATCAATTCAGAGTAAAGCATGAGCTGCTTTATTGTCATAATTCAGATCACAACAAAAGTGCGACATTTTTAAGTCTGTTGTTACTATTCAATATGCCTTTTCTGATGGAGCTGTGCTCCGAAAGCTAGTGATTCTAAACAAAGCTGTTGGGACTTTAACCTGGTGTTGGAAGACTTCTTACTGTTATTTATAAAGTTGAGAGTTATTATGGATCAGAGTTTGCTTTTGATATTAGTACAGGGAAGGCTAGAGCAAGGTTTTAAGAATTATTTGATTTAAGTTGAAGTACCATTTGATTGGTGTCAGGATTTCACTACACAAAGAGACCTGGAAACCACACAACATCAGTTTAAGAACAAAGTTTTCAGACTGCATTTGGTTTACGTTACATTAAAATTAGCCGCTAATTCATCACCAGATTGGAAAAAGCATGAATTTGTGTCTCTGATATCGTTAAGTACCCCATACAAGCCGCAAAGTAAAGAGCTGATGGGTGAAAATTTAAACTGTCCCTATTTCCATTGAGAATCCAGCTGCCAGGAGCAGGCTGGCGGAGGAATACACCAGAAGGCATATTAAATAATAAGCCCCAGCAATTGGGAACTTCAAGTCATTGCCCAATTTACCAACGTGTAAATTTGACGCTGGCAGAAATAGATTTCCTGTCCCCCATATCGAGGCCTTTTCTCATTCAACGAGATGCTCAATTTACTTATAGTCCCTGGAACTATTTTTTAAGAGGAGGGACATAATCCTTGACCGCTTTGCCTTCCCCCTCCCCAAAGAAAGGAGGGAAAAAAAAGTTTTGCTGAGGCATCAACCAAACCTGTTGACCGGACGTTCCTCGCGCACGCCAGAAAATGACTGACGTGGACGCCAGCCAATGACTGTCGGCTGTCGCTGGGGTTCGCCCCATCGGCCCGGCGGCGGGCGGCCGGCCGCACCAATCAGGGCGGAGAGCGCTGGCGAGGGGTGGGCGGGATTTCCAGGTGGAGCGGGGAGGTTGGGTTGGGTTGAGCGGTCGCGGGGAGGTTGATAATCGGTTCTCGCCGTCAATCAAAAAAAAACAGGGAGCGAGGGGGGCTGGGGAAAGGAAGAAAACAAAAATCAGATCTTCTCAGAGGAGGATGCGAGAATTAATCACAAATTAACGCAGAAGGACAACGACATTGTTTTGTTTTTGAAGGGAAACTTGATTTTGTTTTAAATCGTTTCGATTGATGAGCGGCGGTTGGTGAACAGCGCGAGGCACGATTGTTTGAATTTTTGAATCGTGGTTGCCGTTTTTTTTAACGCCGGCGGCCTCCTTGTAAAATCCCCTCCTTCCTTCCACCTCCCTTACCCCCTTCCCATCTCCCCTTTCTCTCTCTCTCTTCCCGGCTACAACCATGTCGATCTTGCCCTTCACGCCGCCCATCGTCAAGCGATTGCTGGGCTGGAAGAAAGGCGGCGAGTCGCAGTCTCCCTCCCCCCAGTCCCCGTCCCAGCAACAGCAGCAGAACAACGGGCAGGACGACAAATGGTGCGAGAAAGCCGTCAAGAGCCTGGTGAAGAAGCTCAAGAAGACAGGGCAGCTGGACGAGCTGGAGAAGGCCATCACCACCCAGAGCTGCAACACCAAGTGTGTGACCATCCCCAGGTAAGGAGCTCGCCCGGACCTTCCTCAAACTGCCGGCCCCAGACCAGTTGCATTTTACTGGCACCCACTCGCAGTCATTAACTTGGCCGGCGGGAGCACATGTACGTCCCGAGGCCAACACTCGTTTGTGTCATCACTCCCTTTGGTAGTCCAAGGAAAGTTTATTTGCAATTGTGTCTGATTTGATGAGTATTGGTATTTAAAAGAGCCCCATGGCCGAGCCTGGTCTCTGCCGATTATAAACATTGCTACTTTGTGATGCTGGTGCAAGAGGTGATGGCTGTTGGCTTCTGGAAAGCAATTCTTTATATCTAACGCATAGGTAAGGGACGTTTATACATTAATGAATATAGTTTTTTTTCTCTTTTTAAGGAATATCGTAATTTTGTTTATAAAGTGGGATGGTTATATCTTTATCGCAACATAGACGTGGACCAATATGCAATTTTGTTTCTTTCTGTCGTTGTATCTTATGTAACTCAACTAGGGCCGAGATACATTTCCTTTCTCTTTTGAAGGAGAGTGTTGTTTATAACTACTTGGATAAGGACTCTCAAACCCTGGGCTAACTCACCACATGCGACCTTAAATATAATTTTTTGACGATTTGACTGATGGAATGTTTTGAAATGTGGCAGAATTGGCATGAGTTCATTTCTCCATTTTTTGGGGCACAAATGTACTTTATTTGTAAAATACCTGAAAGAACATTTCAAAATGGCCATTACACAAAATGTAATAATATTTACGTTGTCCCCATACATCAAGTTGCACTCTTTGAGGTGCTTCAATGTAGTCAAAGAAACATTACATATATTTCAAAATGGTTGTTACAAATGGTGCAAAGGCATTTACGTTGTCCAAATAGATCAATTTGCACTCTTAAGGTGCTTCAGTACAATTGTGATACATGTAATATTCACTGTACACATTCAATTTCAGTTATATAGCCTGAGAGGGTTCTATACAATTCCCAGCCCCTCAGTTCACTGTGGTTAAAAGACCTTAGACCGTGCTCCCCCCCCCCCGCATTGCGCCTCTGTGGTGGCTGCCCTAAGCTTTCATAGATTCCCTACAGTTCAGAAGGAGGCCATTCAGCACATTGAGTCTGTACCAACCCTTCAAAAGAGGACTGTACCCATGTCCACTGCCCTGTCCTTCCCGCCCTATCCCTGTAATCCTATAACCTAGCCTGCACATCCCATGACACTTGAGGGGCAATTTATCATGGTCAGTCCGCCTTACCTGCACATCTTTGGTCTGGGAGGAAACCGGAGCGCCTGGATGAATTCCATGCAGACGGGAGAACGTACAAACTCCACACAGACAGGTGACCCAAGGCCACAATTGTACCTGGCGAGGCAGCAGTGCTCACCACTGTGCCACCGTGCCTTCTTTAGTGCACCCCATAGCATGTAGCCCTGGGCTTTGGAATGTACCAGTCTGCAACATTAGATCGGGGACAACTCTTTGTGCTGGATTTGGACAGACCAAAGAGCATCTGTCACTGGGTTCGATCCTCCAGCAACAGCCGATGTTTGTTTTGGTGTGCAGCCCTGGAAACAGCCTGTGGAGCACAGAGTCTTGCGTCATGGAACTGCTCGGAACGAACATTGACAAAAAAAAACACCTCGTTTCTCCCCGGACCTTTCACAGGAGGTGGATCACGTGCTCTTCCACACCGCAGTCCTTAGGACAACATGCGGATGGGGTGAAACTCTGGGTGTGTAGGAAGGATCTGATGGGGAGGGCCTTTATCACCACTAGCCAAGCCAGGTTTTGGTGCTTGTTTGAAAGCTCTGGTGATGAGGCCTTCTGCCAAATGATCATGACAGTCTGTTCAGGGAACCATCTGATAGAATCCACCATCTTTTTCCGAAGGGCTGCTAGGACATTATGTGCAGATCATTGGCTTTTCCACGAGGGGCAGGTGGTACGATACGGTCCAACTACTTGGAGCATTCCTCGGCAGCAAGGTCAGACCCATCCTTCGCAACACTAGGGAGCAGGTAGAATCTCAACACGTAGTGACACGGTATTTACGTACTGAAGATCTCTTCACAGCTTGATGCAGCTGCACAGGAAGATGGTCATCAGGATTAGGGTGAGGCTGGGCATTTTTACTACCCCCTTTATCTGGACATTTATACACTGCGTCCCTTCGAATTCATTCCATTTTGGACCCCCAGATGAAGTGGATAATAGCTCGGTAATCGCCGCAGAGTGGGAGTGAAGCATAGGCCAGGCCTGCATCACATGCAGCAACGGGATTGTGCTTCAATGGAGAGGGAGCATCGCTCCCACATGCCCAGTTTTTTGTTCATTATACCTACTCCTTCCAGTTTCTAATGCATGCCCTGGTCCCTCTGAACCATATCCGCAGTACTTTCAGACCATTTGACCTGCTGGTGAAGGGGACAAGGGAGTAATCAGCCCAGTTTCCAAAGAGCATGAATCGAGGCAAGAACACTCTTGCCACGATTTATCTTGGCACCCGAGGCCAGTTCAAACTGGTCACAGGCGCTGGGACAGTCTGCACCGACAGTGGATCTGAGCAGAAGACAGCGATGCTGTCCTTTACTGGGGGGGTCCATTTTTCTCTGTCTCTTGAGTGGTGGTGGTCATATAGTGGTAGTCTCATTGGCGTTTGATAGGGAACTCCAGGGTCTTGATTCAGTATGGTAAAGGAACAGGGGTATAAGCCTGTTGCAATTGGTGTTACTTGGAGGTGATTGATGTTCCCATGCCGAAAGAGAAAATGCTGGAAGATCTCAGCAAGTCTGGCAGCATCTGTAGGGAGAGAAAAGAGCTAAGGTTTCGATCCGATGACTTTGTCAAAGCTAACAGACAGAGAAAGTGGGAAATATTTATACTGTGGAGTGAGAATGAAAGATGAGTCATAGCCACAGAAACCCAGGGAAACTGGGTGATTGTGGCCACAGAAACCAAGGGAAAAGAGTGCTAATGGCAGTCCCTAGAGAGGACAAAATATGTGAAAGGTCAAACAGCAGACATCGGATGAATTGTAGATGTGGGGGAGAGGAAGGGGGAAGCAAAGAGGAGAAAGGTGAAGGAAAGGTGGATAAGATTGGGGGGGGGAGGGTGTATATTAAGAAAGAAAGAAATGGTAAAAGACAGTTAAAATGAAATTAAAACAATTGGGTCGAGGTGGGGTAGAGCCGATCATCTGAAGTTGTTGAATACCATTCAATGTTCAGGCCGAAAGTGGATAATAGCTCGGTAATCACCGCGTGCCTAACCGGAAGATGAGATGTTGTTCCTCCAGTTTGCGTTGTGCTTCAGCAGGCTAAGGACAGACATGTTGGCATGGGAGCAGGGTCATCTGTTAAATGGCAAGCAACAGGAAGGTCAGGATCCTGAATGTGCACAGACCGATGCTCAGCAAAACGATCATCCAGTCTGCGTTTGGTCTCTCTGATATAGAGGAGACACATTGGGAGCAGCGAATGCAGTAGACCAAATTGGAAGCGATGCAAGTGAAACTCTGCTTAACCTGGAATGAGTGTTTTGGGCCTGGGATGTTAAGCATGAAAGAAGTAAAGGGGCAGGTGTTACACCTTCTGCGATTGCATGGGAAGGTGCCATGGGTGATAGAAGAGGTACTGGGTATGGTGGAGGAGTGGACTAGATTGTCTCGGAGGGAACGGTCTCTGCGGAATGCTGACAGAGGGAGTGAAGGGAAGATGTGTTTGGTGGTGGCATCACACTGGAGTTGGTGAAAATGGTGGATGATGATGCTTTGCATACGGAGGCTGGTGGGATGGAATGTGAGAACGAGGGGGACTCTATCCTTGTTCTGGAAGGGAGTGGAGGGGGCGAGGGTAGTGGTGCGGGAGATGGACCGCACGCTGTTGAGGGCCCTGTTAGTAACTGTAGGTGGGAAATTGCTTTTATCCTTTTTGGTTATACTAGTTACAGGAGTGTGGTTAATTCTGTTTTTAATTATTATGGACAGGATTGTACAGAATGAAAACTGTCATTGGGATGATTTAATCTGATCATTTTTTGTTTTATAGTATAGTTACTTGAAGAAACTTTCAGATTAAGTTTCTGAAATTCAGTTTATTTTTATTCCTGCAAGTTTTCCAAGCATGAAAAAACACCTATAGGGCATTTTCCTATGTTAAAGATGCAAGGGAGAAAAAAGTTATTTTTATGTTGGTATTTGTTCCCCGAGGGGAAAATAAGAACATGTTTAATTCTCTTTGAGCCAAAATGGGAGAGTTGTTGTCTTTATCTCAAAGTACTGTCTCTTTTCTTCCAGCACCCAAGAAAGGGGCTAAAAAGGCATAATGGATATATTATAAATGAAACCCCTCACTTTAATTTGATTCAGAGTCATCTCTGCCTAGTGGTACAGCTAATATATTATGAGGGAATGACAATTAAATTACAGTTAATTGAAATTCACCCTATTTTGCTATTATTTATTGTGGAACATTTCCAGTGTCATTGATAACTAATTCAACCTACATGCTTGAAGAAACAATGCAAGACTTTTTTGTAAACCTTTTGGAGATTATGCTATAGCTTTGTATTTATTTGTCAAGCTGTTGGATTTCATGAATTGATTCCAAAACTGTTTGTTCTATAAACAAAACATACTGGATATATGTAATGTATGCTGAAAATACACATCAGAAGCAAATGGAGACCTTGAGCAAAAAAGATTATGCCCAAAATTTTTAGTCTGTGCTTATTCAGATACTGATTAAACCGTTTATGTATTTCCAGCATGCTGTCCCCTTTCTCTCTTTCCCCCCCCCCCCCAATTAAAGCAAAACGAAAAGAAAGTGAATTCTCTATTAGTACTAAATTCTTATTCCTTTCAACCATACGTGTAATTTATTTATTGTTGACTGTGCCCCCCAGCCTGGGGTAAGCATTAAGTAGCAACATGGTTTAATATGTAGCTAGAATGCGCAATCTAGTTTGGTGTTGATGTCGAGGCTTATCATAGTATTGATCTGTAAATACTACGCCATTTTGATCTGCCTGGAAAATGGAAGCAATTTATTTATCCTATATTTTGGACCATATTACTGTGGAGTCTTGGTATTGGGTTTTAAGTTGTTGAATAATTCTATCAACAGATGGTTCAATGACAGCAATTCTGAATCGGATCATTTTTCATTTTACTTCTATACATTGTGAATATTTTGCTTTTTCTAGAATCATGGAATGATTCATCATAAGCCATTTGGCTCTTACCTGTGCAGAATCTGTGATAGCTATCTAATTAGTCCCTCCCACTGATCTTTCCCTTTTAACCAAGCATATTTTCCTTTTATTATTTATTACATTTCTTTTTGAAAGTTATTGAATTTTGCTTCCAACATCCTTTTATACTTTATTCTTTCACTGGATGTGAGTGTCTCACTGGTAAGGCCAGCATTTGTTGTCCATCCCTAACTGTGAGGCAGCAGAGTCAACAATATTACTGAGCTGCATGTAGTAATATTTACAGATCAATACTATGATAAGCCTCAACATCATTTCCATTCCTAAAGGACATTAGTCCTTTTATGAGTTTTTACTACAATCGCTGATAGTTTCATGGTCATCATTTCTGAGACGAGCTTTCAGTTCGATGAATTTAAATTCCACCGGCTCCTGTAGTGGGATTTGAACTCTCCATCCTCCAAACATTAGCCAAAGTCTCTGGATTATCAGTATGCCACTGCCTCCCATATGCTTATCATAACTCACTAATTACCTTTAAATCTGTCCTCTGACTACTGAACCTGTATGTCACTGGAAACAGTTTCTCCTAATTTTTCTCAAAACCCTTCAATGCTTTGAATACTTCCACCAAATCTTCCTATAACCATCTGTGCTCTAAGGAATAGAACCCACTTTCTCTATTCTCTCCACATAATTGAAATATTTCACTATTATTCACATTTTAATAAATCTCCTTTACACCCCCTAATGTCCCCCATTTCAAAAAGAGGACATGCAAAATCTTCGTAGAAATATTGAACAATATTATTTAACAATAGTGCTCCAGTCTTTCTAATTCTCAGTGGTCATCGAAAGCCTCCAGTGTACTGGTAAACACTGTATACTCTCTAGGGCCAGCTGAGTGTGGCCTGCAGCAGGGAAGCAGGCTGCACCTCTCTAATGGCTGAATATCCTTCTTGAAATGTGGTGCTCAGAATATGCCACAATGGTTCAACTGGGACCTAAGCAGTGTTTTGTAGTCTCAGCATAACATCCTTGCTTTTGTATTCTACGCTGCCATTAATAAAGCCAAGGATCCTGTATGCCTTTTAGCAGCCTTCAAAAAACTTTGTACGTACAGCCGTCGGAACAGTCTCTATTCCTGCTTCCCTTTTTGTATTGCCTTTTTTCATCCTTGCCAAAATGAGTCGCTTCACACTTGTGTCAAATTTCATCTGTTATTTGTCTCTTGTGCATTCTCTGCCCTTCTGAAGTCTGTTATTCTCCTCACTTCTTGCTATGTTTCTAAATTTTGTCATCTGTAACTTGTGCAACCTGATGCAAACTGGAGAAACCGCATCTGATTAGGCACTTGCAGCCTTCTGGACTTAACATTGCATTCAACAACTTCAGACCATAAACACTCCTCCATTTCAAACTTTAAGAAAAACCTTATTTTTTTTGCTCCTACCCCACCATCTGTAACCTGTTTTTGCTTCGCTTTCACAGATCGCTGACCCTTGTTCTGCTATTAACACACTCTTCAATCTTGCTTTTATGCCATTTTTAGTACGTTCTTTAGTCTTCAGTACTAACAGTCCCTTTATCTGGTGTTCATGAGATCTTTGCCAAATCTCTCCTGTGCTCCTACCTATCCCATACCATCTATTTTGCACTTCAGTGTAAATTGTATCACATTTCTACTCTGGTGGATTCATCTGGACTTAAAGCATTAACTCTGTTTCTGTCTCCACCGATGCTTGTTGAGATTTTCCAGCATTTTCTGTTTTTATTTGAAATGATGCCCTCCTATACTTAAGACCTATTGACCCCTAAGGAAGACACGTGTACACTTACTATGGTCTGGGAACCGCCCATTCACTCTTACTCCAACACAATCAAAACACTGTGGATGCTGGAAATCTGAAATAAAAACAGTATTGGAAATTAGGTAAGAAAGAATTTGAGGATAGAGAAACCATTCATAATTCCAGGTAAATGATCAGGTCTGATGCAAGATTATCAGCCTGAAACGTTAATTGTTTCTCTCTCCATAGATGATGACTGAACTGCTGGATGTTGCCAGAATTTTTATTTTATTTTACTACTTTCTGTCTTTTGTTTCTTAGCCAAGTTTTTAACCATGCAGACAATGCACCCTTCACTTCCGTCAGATCTCATTTTGTTATTACACCATGAGCTCTCATTTTGTTATCACATTTATTGATACTTTATCATATCTCTTTCTCTGATATTAATCCGTATATCTTTAGATATTCTAGGACTCTGATTCTGGATGCCATTTTCTCAGTAATTGAAATTGAACATGAAGGAGTGACCAAGGTCCATTGATCTTACTCTGCATTCAGTGGCTGATCTTGGGTTTCGCCTCCATTTTCCTGCCACTCTGAGACAAATAATCTGTGTATCCCAGCCTTGAATGTATTTAATGATGGAGCATTCACAATCTCTGGGATGGAGAATTCCAAAGATTCCCATGCCTGAAATTACTCCACATCTCAGTCCTGAATGATCACCCCAGTATCCTGAGACTGTGCCCCCATGTTTTAGATTCCCTGACCAATGGAAACAATGTGTTCACCCTGTCAAGCCCCCTTAGAATTTTGTAGGTTTCAATGGCATTGCCTCTCATTCTTAACTACAGAGAATGAACGTTAAATTTACTCAACCTCTCATTATAGGACAATCCCAGCAGCCAATTTAGTAAACCTCAACTCTACTGCCTCCAATTTTTGTTCCACAATTGTTTCTTAATACTTTTTTGACAAGTTGTGCCAAACATCTTTCTGAAATTTGGTCATTGGCCCCCCCGAGTGCGAAAAAAATGGAAATGTAGCTCCTTGCATGAAAATGTTGAACAGGCCTGGTACAGATAGTCTCTTGTACTGTTAGTTTGGGAGTTCCACAATTTAGATGCATAAAGAACAGTTATGTCTTTCAAAGTATTATGGTGTGTTATTTGATGGAGTCCTTGCCCTTCCAGATGATGGAAATCTCACATTTGGAAGTTGCTGTTGAAGAATCACCTTATTTAAGGAAAGATATAAATGCGTTGGAAGCAGTTTAGGGAGGATTTACCAGATTAATACCTAATGGGTGGGTTATCTTCTGAGGGAAGGTTAGTTAGGCTAGACTTGTATCCACTGGAGTTCAGAAGAGTAAGAGGTGACTTGATTGAAAAATAGAAAATCCTGAGCGGTCTTGACAGGGTTGATGTGGATAAGTTGTTTCCTTTGTGGGAGAAAAGTTAAACTCGCCCGATGAAGGACCTACGCTTTGAAAGCCAGTGATTCCAAACAAACCTGTTAGACTTTAACCCGGTGTTGTAAGACTTCTTACTGTTTTAAAAATAAGGGGTTGTCCATTTAAAACCTGAGATGAGGCAATTTTTTTGAGGGCAGTGAGCTTTTGGAACTCTTCTTGAAAAGTAGTAGAAGCAGAGCCTTTGAATATGTTTAAGGCTGAGGTGGATAGGTTATTGGTAAGCAAGGGGGTATTGGGGGTAGGTGGGATGCAGCTTTGAATGGCAAAGTAGGCTCGAGGGGCTGAATAGCGAACCCCGGTCCTTGTTTGTAAGGTAAAGTTGCCACAGCCCCAGATGACCATAAGCTGCTTTCCCCTTTGAGGGAGAGAGCTGACAGATGGTGATTTAACCTGAGGATCACGAGTCTTGGGTGTGCTTTGCTTGAGTTGAGCAATCTCATTGGAAAGCGTAGACGATATCTGGGGTTTTGAAAATGGCTGGCCAGGAACCCAAACCGCCAGTAATTAAGGGAGAGCTGCAGCAGGAAATCGCTGACTTCAAAAAGGATAATCTTAAGGAAACGACGGCACAAGTGAAGAACGTATTGCTGGACGCAGCAACAATTGAAGCAGAAAAGAAAGTGGCAAAAGAAGACGCAGCAGCGCAATGAGTAATTTTATTCTGATTTGCGCTGGACATTCCGCAAGCATTGCCTTCTCCCTATGTATCTCTTAAAAAAATGGATATTGAGAGAACTGGCTGGCTCCTACCCAGTCGGTCTCCTTCCCTTCCACTTGTCCCCTTTTTTTTTGAAGGGGGGTGAAAAACTACTGACCATTTTGGCTTTGTACTGTTGATGGCACTAAAGAGCTTGCATATCCATGAGGAGCCCAGGAAAGACTGCAGGAACCTTAATCACCAAATGTCTCTGTATGGAAAGAAGATGCCAAGGACAAAATCAACTTTTGTAGAGTGCCATTTTGGTGGAGCTTTTGGTGTGCACAATAACTGACGTTGCTTTTGATATGCAAATAAAACATTTGAAATCTCTTTTTTTTTTTAAAAACTGAGGATCACCACACCTCAGATGAGAGGCAAGGCTGAGAAGGCGGGCCTTCATGAATAACATCAACTGGTACGGGAATTGAACCTGCGCTGCTGGCCTTGCTTTGCATCATGAACCAGCTGTCTAGCCAGTGAGCTAAACCGGCCCTCTTGTTTGGATGCATCCTTGATGAGTTGCTGCAGTGCATCTTGTAGATAGTGCACAGTGGTTAGCACTGTTGCACCACAGAGCCAGGGCCCCTGGTTCAATTGCGGCCTTGGATGACTGCGAAGTTTGCACTTTTTCCCCATATCTGCAGAGAATCCAGTTTCCTCCTACAGTCCAAAGATGTGCAGGTTAGGTGGATTTGCTGTGTTAAATTGCCCCTTTAGTGTCCAAAGAAATGGTTAGGTAGGGTTATGGGTATAGGGTCTAGGTAAGGTGCTCATTCCAAGGGTCAGTGCAGACTCAGTGGGCCGAATGGCCTCCTTTTGCCCTTTCAGGATTCAGTGATATGCTATGCAATAGTGGTAGAGAGTGTAAATGTTTAAGGTGGTGGATGGGATCCCAATCAAGATATCTTTGTCCTGGATGGTGTTAAGCTTCTTTATTGTTGCAGTTGCATCTATCCAAAAAGTTAGGAAAGCAATCCAGTGCAGATTTGACTTCTGCCTTTTATGTGATGGAAAGGTTGACTTCTGCCTTTTATACGATGGAAAGATTTTGGGAAGAAGGATTGTAGGCCAACTGCCGCAAAATACCCAGTCTCTTGACATGTTGCAGTAGCCATGATATTTATGCCGAGTTTAAGTTTTTGGTCAATGGTGTACCGTGGGGCATTTATATTTCTGTATTTGATAATGGTAATGCCACTGAATGTAATGGGGAAGTGGTTAGACTGTCTTTTTGGGAGTTGGTCATTGTCTCGCACTTTATGTGGCATGTAATATTCACACTATACGTCATAGTCATAGAGTTTACAGTGCAGAAAGAGGTCCTTCAGCCCATTGCGCCCTGCTGACTATCAAGCACCAACTATTCTAATCCAATTTTCCAGCACTTGGTCTTGTATGCAATGGCATTTCGAGTGCTGATCTAAATACTTAAAAGTTGAGGGTTTCTCCCTCTCCACCCCTTCAGGCAGTGAGTTCCAGATTCCAACCACTGTCTTAGATGGGTTTACTCACACCTTTAAATCGTCTGCCCATTATTTTAAATGTATGCCTGGAGCGGCACGGTGGTACAGTGGTTAGCACTGTTGCCTCACAGCACCGAGGACCCGGTTTCGATCCCGGTCTTGGGTCACTGTGTCACTGTCCATGTGGGGTTTGCACATTCTCCCTGTGTCTTCTGTGGGTCTCACCCCCACACTCAAACATGTGCACGGTAGATGGAGTGGCCATTCTAAATTGCTCCTTAATTGGAATTTTAAACTCTATGCCCCCTGGTTATTGACCCCTCTACTAAGGGGAAAAGTACCTTCCTGTCTACCCTATCTATGTCCTTCATAATTTTATACATTTCACCTCTGGTCCCCCCTTTAGTCTTCTCTGCTCTAGGTAAAGCCACCCCAGCCTATCCAGTCTCGCTTGATAGCTGAAACGATCCAGCTCAGGCAATGTCCTGGTGAATCTCCTCTGCACTCTCTCCAATGCAATCCCTTCCCTTCTACAGTGTGGTGACCAGAACTGTACACTACTCCAACTGGGGCCGAACAAGTGTTATATACAGCTCCAGCATAATTTCCCTGCTCTTGTATTCGATGCCTCCAGTTAATAAAGGCATGAATCCCATAGGCCTTCTTAACCACCTTTATCTACCTGCCCTGCTGTCTTCAGAGATCTGTAAACATGCACACCAAGATACCTTTGATCCTCTGTATTTCCTAGGATCTGACCATTCATTGTATAGTCCCTTGTTTTGTTAGCCCTCCCAAAATGCATTACCTCTCACTTTTCATGGTTAAATTCCATTTGCATCTAACCAGTCTGTCTATATCGTCCTGGAATCTAAGGCCTTCCTCTTCACTATTTGCCACCACAATTTTTGTGTCACCTGTGAACAGTGGTATAGTACTCCGTTTAGGCAGAATTTGAATTAATTAATTCAAACGGAGTGACTCCAACAACTTGAAGTAGGCTGTGAGAGTTGTATGGCATTTTTGTAGTTTTATGCTACTGTGTGGATAGAAGTGACACTAATATCTAGAAGAATAAAAGCAAATTACTGCGGATGCTGGAATCTGAAACGAAAGGGAAAATGCTGGAAAATCTCAGCAAGTCTGGCAGCATCTGTAGGGAGAGAAAGGAGCTAACGTTTTGAGTCCGATGGCTCTTTGTCAAAGCTCTGGACTTGAAATGTTAGCTCTTTTCTCTCCCTACAAATGCTGCCAGACTTGCTGAGTTTTTCCAGCATTTTCCCCCTAATATCTAGAAGGCTGGAAATGCTGTAGTCTTGTTCAGATGATATCTGGGTGTATAGGCAGTGAAATTGTCATCTCGATGAGAGATCGCAGCCTTGAAATAGTTTCCATTTATTATAATTTATGCTAGTGTACTTCATGTCATTAATACTCTGATTTTACTGAAATCGCTATCGCTCAGAACTTTCAAACAACAGTTGATTATGGGGCTGTTACTGTGGGGACAATTTGCTGATCAACTATATTTAATTGTATTTGATTACAAATGAGTTGTATTGTCATCATGAAATTAGATATGAGATAATAAAATCTGTTCTTTTGAGTTGAGTTTCATGCCTGTCTCTTGCATATTACTGTTGCATGTGTGTTGTGCGAAATCAGTGGATGAAGGGAACTTAAATTAAGTGAAGCGTTTTTATTTTACATATACACTTTGCATACATTCTTCTACAAGTCTTGCATTTTGACAGTGTTTCCATAGCATGCAGGTCAGATAGCTCACTGCAAGGGCAGGTATTACATCATGGTATGTATTATATTCTTTTAGTCATGTAAAACCCTGTCCCTTTAAAGATACTAAATCTAATTGCTCTTCAGGAGAAAGAGGGAATACTGCAGACTTGTGTTTGCTCTTGATCTATTCTTGGCTGTTGGCTAAGCAGTGGAAATTTATATGATTTGCTAAATGTCTGAGCATATTCAGGTGTATTTTGAATTTAATTAAGACCTTGTCAGCTGCTTGGACTTCTAACACTGAAAATCTGTCAGTTATGAGTCCACTATTATAGGAAAATTACAACTCCGGTGAAACGTATAGATGGTATTTGCCATTTGAGTGTACTAACTGTTGCATTTCGAAGTAGCTTGTGAGAGAAACACATTTGCTTATACAACCTTGATGCTGTGATGTCTTTTCCAGCCTAACTTTCAAGCAAGTATTTTATTTGTGCCTGTAATGACTTTCCTGTCTTAGTTCATCTGCATGTCCTCGACACTGTTCGCTAAAATCTCCTCCAGCCCCACGATCATCTTTCTACGTTCTTCAGATTCTGCCCTCTTGTATATCCCTAATGTTAATTGCACCACCAGTGGTGGCTGTGCCTTCAGTTACCTAGGCTCCAACCTTTGAAATACCCTCTCTTTGTTGCTTTCCACCTAAAAGACGTTCCTTAAACCCTACCTCTTTGACCCCTAATATTCTCCTTATGTGGCTTGGTGTCATACTTTAAAGCCCCCCATGAAGGGCCTAGAGGCATTCATTAAAATGTGCTATGTAAATATAAGTTGTTAAAGATGTTAACATCTGACCCTAAATGTATTTAAAAAAAGCCTTTATTTTTGTTAGCCAGAAATTTTAAGCCCATTGAATATCATCACTCTGTTTAAGTTTCTCCCAAGTTGAATTATTAAAGTAATAATAGAGTTTCTCTTCGCACAATGCATATTTTCTCCCTTCAAGATCATTCCAGTTGCTCATAACCGTAGAATTTGAGTACAGCTTTGCAAAGCAAGGTTTCAACTCTGCACAAGGAGAGTTGCTGGGGATTAACTAGATGCCTTGAACAGCATACTAAGCTTTTTTGATCTTTGCCCAGCAAAGATTGTAGTACTCATAAGTATATTTGTTATCTGGGACTAAACTGGGGGGAAGAAAATTCTAGAACTCTATGCATGTTCCATTTGTGCACCACACCTGCTTGCCAATAATCATGAGATTACTGATAGACTATATATCTGCATTGTTTAGCTATTGTTGATGGTTCATTTAACATTGCCGTTACCTTTTTTCCAATTAAGGGGCAATTAAGCATGGTCAATCCACTTCACCCCCTCTGAGGGACTCTCGGAATCTGGCACATCATAATTGAAGGTTCTTTTGTTTTTCTGCTTCTGTAGATAGTTTAGGCAGTGCCCTATTTGGCCTCCATCAACACTCCACTCCCTCCCTCACCACCACCCTCCTTTCCCATCTCTCCCTCCCCATCTCTCCTTTCCCTTCTGTTGGTACAGAGGTGGCAAGGTATCTGGTCTCTCCAGTGCAAAGTTTAGTTCTTCTACCATTTGTTTTTTGTAGAAATATGTTGTGAAATGTTTTGATAATCAGAGTTCCACCCCTTCCGTCCCCCCCACTCCCCGTACATTGGTACTGAGGGAAGGGTACCCTGTTTCTCCAACACAAAATTAATATTTGTACTGTTCGGCCTTTTTATATAGATATGGTCAATCCAACTACCCTGCACGTCTTTTGGGTTGTGAGGGTGAGACCCATGACGCGGGAAGATGTGCAAACTCCACATGGACAGTGACCGGGATCAAACTCGAGTCCTCGATGCTGTGAGGCAGCAGTGCTAACCACTACACCACCTTGCTGCCCTACTGGCATCTACCTAACAATGTGGAAAATTGCCCATGTGTGTCCTGTGCATCACAAACCAGACAAAGCCAACCCGGCCAATTCCTGCCCCAGGAGGGAAGTAGATCCTTGGAAAATAGGCGACAGGTTTAGATAAAGGATCTGGATCGGCGCAGGCTGGGAGGGCTGAATGGCCTGTTCCTGTGCTGTAATTTTATTTGTTCTTGTTCAGCAATCTACTCTTAATAATTAATTAGTAAAGTGATGAAAGGGGTCAACAGCAAGTGATATCAAGCGGCACTTGGCAATAACCTGTTTACTGACACTCAGTTTGCGTTTCGCCCAGGTCATTCAGCTCTTGGTTTATTTACAGCCATGGCTCAAACAAAGACAAAAGAGTTGAATGCCAGAGGTGAGGTGAGAGTGACTGTCCTTGATATAAAGGCAGCATTTGACCGAGTGGCATCAAGGAGCCCAAACAAAACTGAAAATTGGGGTAGGCAAGGTAGGAAAAACCCCATCCCTGGTTGAAGTCATAATGGTTGTGGTTTTTTGAAGTTGGTCATTTCACTTTCAGGCCACCACTCCGAAGTTCCTGAGGTTAGTGTTGTCGGCCCAACCACCTTCAGCTGCTTCATCAGTGACCTTCCTTCCATCATAAGGTCAGAATTGGGGATGTTTGTCGATGATTATAAATGTTCACCATTCGCGACTCCATAATATTGAAGCAGTCCATTTTCACAATGTAGTAATGATGTGGAGATGCCGGCGTTGGACTGGGGTGAGCACAGTAAGAAGTCTTGCGGCTCCGAAAGCTCGTGTTTGAAA
Organism: Scyliorhinus canicula; assembly: GCF_902713615.1. NCBI lineage: Eukaryota > Metazoa > Chordata > Chondrichthyes > Carcharhiniformes > Scyliorhinidae > Scyliorhinus > Scyliorhinus canicula. Next base: position 45,721,129 of record NC_052148.1, on the reverse strand, counting down.
CAAACCTGTTGGACTTTAACCTGGTGTTGCAAGACGTCTTACAATGTAGTAAGACCTGGACATTCTTTATACTCTGGCTGGCAAGTAACATTAGCGTAACAAGTTCCAGGCAATGATCCTACAACAAGAGAGAATCTAACCATTGCCCCTTGACATTACCATTGTTGAATCACCCGCTTTCAACATCCTGGGGGTGTTACCATTGACTAGAAACTGAACTGGACTGGCCATATAAATACTGTGGCTACAAGAGCAGATCCGAGGCTAGGAGTCCTGCGGCGAATAACTCTCCTCCTGACTTCCAAATCCTGTCCACCAGGCTCAAGTCAGGAGTTTAATGGAATACACTCCACTTGCCTGACTGAGTGCAGCTCCAACAACACTGAAGAAGCTCTACACCATCCAGAACAAAGCAACCTGCTTGATTGGCACCCCTACCCCACACACTTCTTCCCTCCAGCGGCACGCAGTGACTGCAGTGTTAACCAAATAGAAGATGTACTGCAGGAACTCAGCAAGGCCTCTCCAACAGCACCCTCCAAACCCATGACTGCTACCATATGTATCTAGAAGGCAAGGGCAGCAGACACATGGGAACACCTGGTGGTTTCCCTCCAATCCACTCACTCTCCTCCTGACTTGGAAATATATCACCACTGTTCTTGGGTTGAAATCCAGGAGCTTCCTCTCCAACAGCACTGTGGGTGTGCCTACACTTCAGAACTGCAGTGGTTCAAGAAGGCAGCTCCCCACCACTATCTGTGGGTATGGACAATAATTGCTAGTTGAACCAACAATGTCCACATCCCAGGAATGATATTTTAAAAAAATAAAAAATAAACTTCCATCACTAGGCTGACCTTTCTGAAACCACTGGCAGTCTCATGGTCGGCTATTTTGGTGACAATCATGGATGACATATCTAGCCTTTCACGCCCATTGATCTTCAATGCTCTGAGATCTGTATCCAACAGTAAGGCACTTGAGCCTACAGCCTTTTGACTGGAGTGTGAGTACCATTAACTGAGCTATGCTGACACTCTGAGCACATTTTGCTGGAATAAATGGGGTGTTTTTTTAATCATATGTACTTTAATTATTGCACAGATGCAGTAATGTCTAACATTTTTACACTTGAAGCTTAAGAATCCTTTTTATGCAGTCACTCATTTAATTCTGTTTTTTGTGTTCATTAGCTGGTTCTCTTATTCAGGGACCCAGGTTCGAATTAAACCATGGCAGATGGTGAAATTTGAATTTAATAAAAATCTGGAATTAAAAGTCTAATGATAATGAAACCATTGCCGTAAAAAGCCACCTGTTTCACTAATATCCCTCAGGGAAGCAAATCTGCCATCCTTGCCGTGTCTGGCCTGCATGTGACTCCAGGTCCACAACAATGTTGTTGACTCTTAAATGTCCACACTTTCTCAAAGGCAATTAGGGATCGGAAATAAATGATGGCCCAGCCAGCAATGCCCATTTCTTAAAAAGTAAGGTGAGATTCCCAATTGCCCTAGAGAAAGTGGTGGTAATCCACCTCCTTGAATCCCTGCAAACCGTGCTCTCAACCTGCCCTGCGACCTTTAATTCTGTATAAATACACACCATGTCCCTCTACTCCTGCATCTCCTTCAGTGGGCAGCACATTAGATAGCACTGTTGCTTCACAGCGCCAGGGTCCTAGGTTCGATTCCCGGCTTGGGTCACTGCATGTTCTCCCTGTCTAAGCGTGGGTTTCCTCTGGGTGCTCAGGTTTCCTCCCACGAGTCCCGAAATACGTGCTTGTTAGGTAATTTGGACATTCTGAATTCTCCCTCCATGTACCCGAACGGGCGGGTGGAATGTGGCGACTCGGGAATTTTCACAGTAACTTCATTGCAGTGTTAATGTATGCCTACTGTGACAAAAATTATTATTGATCTAGATTAGCCACTACGTTATGGTTTATGATTCCCTGTTGAGCATCCTGTTAGTCATGCTCAACAGTTATGCCCCCAACAGGAATGATATGAATTTAATTAATTCCCTGCTGGCCTCCCTCCCGAACCTTTATTCACATCATCTTATTTTAGGTGGGGACCTGAACTATGTTTTGGTCCCTAAATTGGATCATTCCAAATCTAAATCTCTTCCATCTGGGATATCAGGGCTTTATCTTTTAGACTTGGAATGTGTGGGGTGGATCCATGGAGCCTTTTGCACTCGAATGATCGGGACTTGCTGTTTTTTTTCACATATCCACCATGCATATTCCCGTATTGATTTTTTTTGGGTTTTGGATAGGGTGCTCCTCCCTTCAGTGGTGGCGGCTGAGTACTCAGCAATTTTTAAAAATTCATTTGCGGGATGCAACATTTATTCCCCATCCCTGATTGCCTTCAAGAAGGTGGTGGTGAGCTGCTGCCTTGAACTGCTGCAGTTCCTGAGGTGTAGGTATACCCACTGTCCTGTTAGGGAGGGACTTCCAGGATATTGCCCCAGCGACAGTCATGATGGTGAGTGACTTGGAGGGAAACTTCCAGGTGGTGGGGTTCTTCAGTATCTGCTGCTGTTGTCCTTCTCGATAGTTCTGGGTTTGGAAGGTTCCAAGGAACCTTCGCAAGTTACTACAGTGCATCTTGTAGATGGTACACACGGCTGCCACTGTTTGGTGGTGGAGGGATTGAATGTTTGTAGAAGGGGAGGAATCAAGCGGGCTGTTTTGTCCTGGATGGTGTTGAGCTTCCTGTGTGTTGTTGAAGCTGCACTCATCCAGGCAATCCACTTCCCGTACCAGCCTCCCCGCACAGGGGCTGGAATGTGGCGACTAGGGGCTTTTCACAGTAACTTCATTGAAGCCTACTCGTGACAATAAGCGATTTTCATTCATTTTTTCAAATGTTCCATTACACTCCTCACTTGTGCCTTGTAGATGGTGGACAGGCTTTGGGGGGTCAGGAGGTGAGTTACTTGCCATCGGATTCCTAGCCTTTGACCTGCTCTGGTAGCCACCATATTAATATGGCTAGTCCAGTTCAGTTTCTGATCAATGGTAACCCCATGGATGTTGATTGTGGGGATTCAGTGATGGTAATGCCATTGAATGTCAAGGGGCGATGGTCAGATCCTCTCTTGTAGGAGATGGCCATTCCATGGCACTTGTGTGACATGAATGTAACTTGTCAGCCAATTATTTCAGACCATTCCCAGAACGATGTTGATTTGATGCTAGAGTCTGGCCCTACCCAGCATACTCCCTGGAGATTAGATACTACGTTGCTGGCTGATTTTTTAAAATGTTGAGCATGTTTAGCAGAGTGGGCTAAACAGCTGGCTTGTAAGGCAGAACTAGTCAGCCACGCGGGTTCATTTCCCATACCGGCCTCCCTGAATAGGCGCCGGGATTTGCGACTCCGGCTTTTCACAGTAACCTCATTGAAGCCTACTTGTGACAATATGCGATTTATTATTATTCAATAGGCGGCTATAAAATCTAACCGGTCCGATTCAATCACCCCTTCCATGCCGTGGGAGGCTCTTTAGGCAGCCCTCGGGGAAGCTAACTCTTACAGAACATATACATTGAAGACAATGAAGTTGGAACAGCAGATGCTGGTGGATTCCATTCTAGAGGCGGATCATCAGCACTCTCTTGATCCTAGAGCTATTGATAAGTAGGAAAATAAATAGAGGCAGAATTCGAGCTATTGTCTACTATTAAGGCAGTACTATTGCAGTGCTCCAGGGGCACTTTTTATGAGTACAGGGGGGGGAAGGCCAGTTCTGCTTCACCAATTCCAAGGTCAGGCGGCAAATCATGTCCGCCCCTCCCCTGGTTCAGTACTGCCTTTAATTCCTTTTACCACTATCTTTATAGATCAGAGCCCTTACAGATAAATCGGTTATGTCCAACTTTCTGGACAGTCTACCCATTAACGGTCGAGATGGATAAGAGCAGTGAGTTGGAATCCCTGATAGGTCTTGGTGAGATTTTAAAATGTATTTGGCTGATGCAACCTGGCAAGGCCCCTGGTCTGCCGGATGACTTTCCGATTGAATTTTACAAGAAGCTTTCGGAGCAGCTCGTACCTTTTTATTATTGGACATGTTCAATGACTCCCTATCCTGGGGTTGTTCCCTGTGACCCTCACTCAAGCCTCTATCTCCTTTCCTCTTAAGAGGGACAAAGACCCAACAAGACTGTGGTTCATGCCGTCCTATGTCTATTTTGATTGCAGATGTCAGCCTATTTGCTACGGTGTTGCTGCTCCAGTTGGAGTCTTGCCTCCCAGTAGGGGCTGGTTTATCACAGTGGGCTAAACAGCTGACTTGTAATGCAGAACAAGGCCAGCAGCGCGGGTTCAATTCCTGTACCGGCTTCTCCGAACAGGTGCCGGAATGTTGCGACTCTGGGTCCTTGGCCCTCCCGACTTTATTGTTTTATTACTGGGCCTCTAAAGTTCATAAACATTTTTTGTCAACAATGAGTGACCTCTATTCGATTTGGGGACAAATGGAGGCTCGTACAAAACATGAAGGGGAGGGGTGGTGTTTTTAATTTAAAAAAATACGAGGAACCATTGGATACAGGCGGCATAGCCGCAGAAGACTGGCCCGAGATCAAGTGGGAGAAACAGGGACAACACCAGCATGCTGAGCGATACACGCCAGGGCCAATACTGTATCGGGAGCCCAATCAGGGCAGAATGGCCAGAAAGGGCCCGCAGCCACTGGGGAGGAGGGGGAGACATGTAAAATCATAACATTCCTTGTTCTAATATGTATATTTTCTCTTTCTTTTTGTGTGTCTCTGCTCGCCTCTCCGACGGAACTGTAAATTTTAAAGCATTTATCTTTCAGTGACTGTACCATAAAAAGATGAAAATCATTAAAAACATATTGTTTTTTAAATAGAGGCTTGCTCCTGCACTAGTAGTCTTCTCGCCATAGTCACTGCATCACCACCCTTTTCTCCTGTTGGATTTTCCTCTCTTAGAATTTGGAAACAGTTTAGATAGCATTTTAAACTCCTTTCCCTGTCTTCATTAGCCCTTATTTGCAAAAATCACCTTTTCCTACCTTCCCGTTTGGACACCACATTTAAATCTTGGGAACTGAAGGGTCTCGAGCGTTTTGGAGCGTTTCGTGGAGGGGAGGTTTGCCAGTTTTAGGGAGTTTGCTGATCGATTCCAGCGACCCAACTCCTGCCTTTTTCATTATTTTCAAGTGCGTGGCTTGTCGTGTACAGCTTTTCCTTCCTTTTGGCGCAACCTCCTTCGATGACCAGGATTCTGTCCCTGGCTTGGGGTCTATTTCAGACCGATATGGCCATATTCTTTCATCGGATTCCACTCCGCTAAGCAATGCGAGGGCGAAATGGGAATGTGAATTGGGCCCTATTCTTACTAGTGATGCTTGGAGTGAGACCCTTCACAGGATCAACGCCACGTCCTCATGTGCTTGGTTGAGCCTAATTCAGTTGAAGGTGTTACACCGGATGCACTTGACTAAGGTAAGGATGTGGGTTTTTCCCAAATGTAGAGATAGGTGTGATCACTGTTCTTTTGGTCCAGCTAGCCAAACGCATATTTTGTGGTCCAGGCCCAAACTCGTAGGCTTCTGGCTTCCTCCTTTTGTACCGTGTCAGAGATACTCCATGTGGATTTACATCCAGTTCTGCTGGTGGCCAAAATTTGGGGTATCGAGCCAGCTTCCCCTCATTCTCTTTGATTAACCTTTTAGTCATTGTCTGACGTTCTTTATATTCTGACTTGCCACTAATCTTTGCACCGTTGTATACTTTTTCCTTAAGTTTGATGCTTTCCTTAACTATCCATTAATTTAGTTAATGGATGATGGGTCCTCCCCTTGGAATTTTATACATGATATATGTATTCTGAAATATCCCCATAAATGGATGCTACTTCCCTATTGATGTCTTCTCTCGTGTCCCAGTTCTTTACAGCTAACTCAACTCTCGTACCCACATAGTTGCCCTTATTTAAGTTCAAAATACTAGTCATAAACCTACTCTTCTCCCTTTTTAAACTATAGGTAATATTCAATCGTATTATGGTCACTGCTATCCAGGGGTGCCTTCACTTTGAGGTTATTAATTAATCCTGTCACATTACACACACTAAGTCAAATATAACCTGCTCTTTGGTTCCAGAACATGCTGCCTTAAAAACTACCTCGCAAACATTCTATGAACCCTTCATCCAGACTATCACTGCCAATCTGATTTTTCCACTTTGTATGTAGATTTAAATTACCTCTGATTATTGCCATCACTTTATCAGAAGCACCCAATATTTTTGTATATTCTCTCCTACTTTGTGATTACTTTACGGATTTCGGTACAGTATATAGTGTAATACCACTTCTTTCCCCTACTCTTCCTCATCTTCGCCCAAACCGCTTCGACATTCTGTTCTCCTGAACCAAGGTTATCTTTAACTATTGTACCTCGATCAATAGTTCTATCCCTACACCTTTACCTAGCTTCCAATTCTTCCTTGAATGTCATATGTCCTGTAATATTCAGGATCTAATCCATGTCGTTCTGCAGCCATGTATCCATAATAGTCATCAAATTATATTTTTTACTTCACTGCACTGTCAGTTTACTTTGTTTTGAATACTACGCACATTCAAATACAATGCCTTTTAGTTTGGCTTTTTGTTATCTTTATAACATCTGGTGTTGACTTGGTATATTCTTGGGTTTTATCTCTCTGTGCCTTGCTGCTATTCTTTGACCCTTGTTTCCCATGCTGTTGTTATTATTGTGTTCTCCTGCCTTGAATCTACCTGTTGACTTGCTACATCTATTTAAGTTTGATTCCATTTCCCCCCCTTTTCCTCATTTAGTTTAAAGCCCTCTACTCTAGTTATGCGATTTTCAAAACACTGATTCTAGCATGATCCAGGTGCAGACCATCCCAGTGATCCAACCTTCACTTTCCCTAATACAGGTGTCAGTGCCCATGAAATGGAACCCACTTCTCACTAACCAGTCTTTGAGCCATGCACGTTTAGGGACTGGTTTAGCTCATTGAGCTAAATCGCTGGCTTTTAAAGTAGACCAAGCAGGCCAGCAGCACGGTTCGATTCCCGTACCAGCCTCCCCGGACAGGCGCTGGAATGTGGCGACTAGGGGCTTTTCACAGTAACTTCATTGAAGCCTACTCGTGACAATAAGCGATTTTCATTTCATTTCATTTTCATCTCTCCAGTCTTATTCGTCCTCTTGTCAATTTGCATGTGGCTCAGGTTATAATTCAGAGATTATTACCTTTTGAGGTTCTGCTTATTTTGGTGCCTAGCTCCTCATACTGACTATGCAGGACCTCTTTCCTTGTCCTGCCCACGTTGCTAGTACCTATATGGACCACAACAATTTGATTCCCTCCCTCCTATTGCACGTTCCTCTCCAGCCCTGATCAGATGTTCCAAACCCTGGCACTGGGCAGGCAACACAGCGTTCTGGACTCTTATTCTTTGCAGCAGAGAACAGTGTCTATCCGCCTCACTTTACTGTCCTCTATTATCACTACATTCCTGTTTGCTCCACCTGCTTGAAGGGTTTTCTGTACAATGGTACAGAAATATAATCTGTACCATGTATGGGCAGCATGGTAGCACAGTGGGTAGCACTGTTGCTTCACAGCACCATGATCCCAGGTTCGATTCCCGGCTTGGGCCAGTGTCTGTGCGGAGTCTGCACGTTCTCCCTGTGTCTGCGTGGGTTTCTTCCGGGTGCTCCGGTTTCCTCCTACAAGTCCCGAAAAATGTGCTGTTAGGTAATTTGGTCATACTAAATTCTCCCTGTGTACCCGAACAGGCGCCAGAATGTGGCCTCGAGGGGCTTTTCACAGTAACTTAATTGCCGTGTTAGAACATAGAACATAGAACAGTACAGCACAGAACAGGCCCTTCGGCCCTCAATGTTGTGCCGAGCCATGATCACCCTACTCAAACCCACGTATCCACCCTACACCCGTAACCCAACAACCCCCCCTTAACCTTACTTTTATTCGGACACTACGGGCAATTTAGCATGGCCAATCCACCTAACCCGCACATCTTTGGACTGTGGGAGGAAACCGGAGCACCCGGAGGAAACCCACGCACACGGGGAGGACGTGCAGACTCCACACACAGTGACCCAGCCCGGAATCGAACCTGGGACCCTGGAGCTGTGAAGCATTTATGCTAACCACCATGCTACCCTGCTGCCCCTAATGCAGCCCCAGTTAATGCAAGCCTACTTGTGAAAATAAAGATTATTATTATTATGGTGCTATGGCCTGTCTGCCCATCCATGTGGCAGATCTCACTTTCACCCACATGGTTGTGAGCACCTCAAACCTTTCTGATCCCTTATGGTAGCCTTAATTGCAAGAGGATTTTAGTAAGGAGGTCTTGCTGCAGTTACATATAACCTTGGTGAGACCATAACTGAAGTAATGTGGGCAGTTTTGGTCTCCTTTCCTAAGGGGGGGGATATAGTTGACATAGAGGGAGTGCAACAAATGTTCACCAGAATAATCGCTGGGATGGTATATTCTATGGAAAGATTGAGGAGACTGGGCCTATATTCGTAAGAGTTCGGAAGAATGAGAGGTGACCTCATTGAAGTGTACAAAGTTCTAACAGGGTTTGGCAGGGTAGATGCAGAAGGATGTATCTCCTGGGTCTGGAATCCAGGGACACAATCTCAGAATAAGAAGTAGGTCATTTATGACCCGAGATGAGGAGGAATTCCTTCAGGGTGTGAATCTTGGGAATTCTCTACCCAGAAGGCTGTGGAAATTCAGTCATTTGAGTATGTTCAAAGCCGAGGTTGATTGATTTTTCAGAAACAAATGACATCAAGGGGTTAAGTGGTTATTATGGGAAGATGGGGTTGAGGTAGAAGGTCAGCCATGAACTAGTTGAATAGTGGGGCAGGCTTGAGGGGCTGAATAGTGTTCTGTTCCTATGTTCCTTGATAAAGACAGGTGAAAAGTACTTATTTAATACCTCTGCTATATGCTCTGTCCTCATGCTTAAATTCCCTTTTTGTTCCCAAATCAGCCCAAGAACAAAGAAAGACACTCCACTCCTCTTGCCACCCTTTCTATATTTATATGCCTATAAAATACTTTGGGATTCAGTTTTACGGTAGATGCAAGTCTCTTTTTGCGTTTCTTATTCTCTTTATCACCACTGCTCTGATCCGTCTATATCCAGCTTGGTTTTCAATTCTATTTTAAACCTGACATCTGTCGTAGGGTGACATGATGGCACAGTGGTTAGCACTGTTGTCTCACCATGCCAGGCACCTGGGTTCAGTTCCCGCTTTGAGTTACTGTGTGGAGTTTGTACGTCTTCCCTGTGTCTGCGTGGGTTTCCTCCGGACGCTCCGGTTTCCTCCCACAGCCCAAAGATGTGCAGGTTAGGTAGATTGATTGTGATAAATAGGTGGGGTTATTGGGTTAGAATCACAGAATTTACAATGCAGAAGGAGGCCATTCGGCCCATCAAGTCTGCACTGGCCCTGACAAAGAGCCCCCTACTCGAGCCCACGTATTTGCCCTTTCCCCGTAACCCCCATTTGGGCACAAGGGCAATTTAGCAAGGCCAATCCACCTAACCCGCACATCTTTGGACTGTGGGAGGAAACCGGAGCACCTGGAGGAAACCCACGCAGACACTGGGAGAACGTGCAGTCTCTGCACAAACAGTGACCCAGCGGGGAATCGAACCTGGGACCCTGGAGGTGTGAGGCAACTGTGCTATCCACTGTGCTGCAGTGCTTACAGGCATAGGGTGAGTTCTGGGCCTGGGTGGGTGCAGATGGGTCGACTGGCCTCTTCTGCACTACTGTAGTGATTCTATGTAAGCAGATTTTTCTTCCTTATCTTAATTTCTGTTTGTTGTCATCCAGGGAGTACTAGATTTGTTTGTGCTACCTTTCTCTTTCGAGGAAATCTACTTCAACTTTGCCTGAACTATCTCTTTTTATTTTAAAATACCCGAATGTTCAGCTACCATTTCTCCTGCGAACCTCTGATTCCAATTTATTCTGCCCAGATCCTTTCTCACCCCATTGGCTTTCCCCCAGTTAATTATTTTTGCTCTGGATTGTTCTTTTCCAGCCTAAACTTTATAATACAATGATTGCTATCCTAAATGTCCTCCTGTTAACACTTGTGAAATATTACATCATGCTCCTGATTTTGCCTTGTTGAGATGGTAGAACGGTGTCACTTTTTGCAAAATACCAAGCGACGTGCATAAAATCTAGCTTTTAAGATTTTTTAAAAATTCGTTTTGAGAAGGTGAATCCTGGGTTTTGTTTCATTTTGGAGGTTCTGTGAAATGGTGCCAAGAAGAGTCTAAGCCCTGTTTGTATGAGGCATTTTGTAATTGAGGTTTTACAATACTATAAGGGCTGGTAGCTTAAGGTAGAAAAAGTTGTACTGTTACCTAGATTCCAAGAAACCGGAAGCAGTTTTAGTTCAGTTGGTATGCGGATATCAGAGGTTGAAGACGGGTCCCAAAACCAGGGAGTGGGTCAGAAAGTGATCCCCAGAAGACAGTCAAGTCAAAGGGAAAGGACAGGGATCAGAAATGGGGCCTGTTCGGTGAGCTTGAGTAGGAAGCAAATGAGAGACATCGAATCAAGGAGAGAGAGCTGCAGGAAGCAGATGTAAAGCAAAATAGACTTGCAAAGAGCCAGTAGATAAAATGAGACAGCCAAAGGTTGGTGACTTCTACAGGCCTGTGAAGCAGTTGTGTTCTGTTGTCACGACTGAGTATCGTGTGTGTGTGTGCGTGCGTGTGTGTGTGGAAGGCCAGCTTGAATGCCCGTGTCAATCCAGGGAGACGAACATCGGATAGAGAGATCAAAACCTTGGCGGTGGATCCTTGTTTAAGACGTCTGGGAGAAAGTGTCATTTGGGAGTAAAGTTAAAGGTCAGTTCTTCGAGTGGAGATGGGAAACCCTCCGACAGGTTGGCTCATGGTGTGACAAGCATTTGGAGGGGTGTTGATGAGGGATCCATAACTACTTGTTTTGGGTGATGTCTGTCACTTGGTTTCAGAGTGTGGTGTGTCTAACATAGTTTGCCATGGACTGTATATTTATTATGAATATTCGAGTACAAGATAGAATTTATAACCTGTGCTATCCTTGTGAATCTGGATATCGGTGAAGGGAACATAGTTCATATTGTTTAATAAATGTTTTAACTCCTGTGAGTTTGTCCAGCAGCTGTCCTCCACATTTCTAAACAAAAAATAAAAATGGGATCTGAGTTGTCCAGCAGTAACATCAGCTGGGATCATAACACAAGCATCTCACGTGCTCTTGTGGTCACAGGATTTATTTGGCTGGTCCAGTTACTGTGGCTGTACATGCCCCAGAGGGACTGCAGTGATGCAAGGTGGTGGCTCACTTACCCTACGGGAAATTGGGGATAAGCAATACATGCTGGCTTTGCCAGTAACCGTGTCACATTCCATAAAATAATAAAAAGCCCAAACTCGGGCTGATAAGTGGCACTTGATTGTGCCACACAAGTGGTGGGCAATGACTGTTTTGAACAAGAGTGAATCTGACCATCTCCCCATGATATTCAACAGCATTACTATTGCTGAATCTCCTGTTGACCAGAAACATAGTTGGACTTGTCATATAAATGTTGTGGCTACAAAAGCAGGTCAGACACTGCGGATTTTGTGGTGAGTAGCTAATCTCTTGACTCTGAAGGCCTGTCCACCACCCACAATATACAAGTTGGGTGTGAATACTCACTACTGGCCTGGATGTGTGTGTGGTTCCAACACTCCAGAAGCTTGACACCATCCTGGACAAAGCAGTCTGCTTTATTGGCGCCCCATACACTACTTTCAGTATTCACTCCTTCCACCACTACTGCACAGTGCCAACAGTGTACAGTATTATACAAAATGCATTGCTGCAACTCGCCAGAGCTCCTTTGACATCGCCTTTCAAACTTGTGATCTCTACCAGGGCAAAGTCAGCAGATGTATGGGAACACTACCTTGTTTCCCTCCAATCCATACGCCATCCTGACTTGGAACTATATCGCTGTTCCTTCACTGTTGCTGGATCGAATACCTAGCACTCTCTTTTAACAGCACTGTGGTTGTATCTACACCTCATGGACTGCAGCAGTTCAGGAAGGCAACTCAGTGCCATCTTCAAGGCAATTAGGGATTGACGAATGCTGGCCGAGCCAGTGACACCCAAACACTGAAAGAATACATTTTAAAGCATTTTCTCTACTACTGATGTGAGACTAACTGGCCAATAGTTCACTTTTCTCTCTCCCTTTTCTTGAGCAGCAGGATAACAATTGATACCTTCAAATACATGGGATTTTTCCTGAATCTTCTGGAATTCTGGAAGATCATAACCAAACATACTATGCAGTTACCTCTTTTATAGATGTAGGTCTACAGCACCAGGGGATTTGTCAGCTTTTAGTCCCTTCGATTTCTCAAGTACTTTTTCTTACTCTATTATTATTTTAAATTCCTCACTTATCATTAGGCTTAGTCTAAAGCTTACATTATGTTCTTTGTCTTTTGCTTTGAAGGCAAACACTCCTTGAATATCTCTGCCACTGTTTTCATCTCAGCATATAATATCTCCCATCTCTACTTAAGGGGCAATTTAGCATGACCAATCCACCTAACCTGCACATTTTTGGACTGTGGGAGGAAACCTGAGCACCTGGAGGAAACCCACAAAGACACGGGGACAGACAATGACCCGGAGCCGGGATGGAAGCCGGGTTCTGGCGCCGTGATGCATAATTGCGAATCACTAAACCACCATGCTGCCTGCAAGTAACAATGATGCCATAGTCATTTGTGATATTGGTTCAGGGATTAAAAACTGGCCAGCATGCGGGAAACACATTTTCCCGTTGAAATAGAGTCTTGGGGCTTGATTTTCAGTAGCCCATGGGGGCAAAGATAGGTGTGGTTGTGTTTTGGAATTACTGCTCTGTTGGCATATTCTGACACCTCCAGAATGCATTATTTTCAAGAGGGTAGATGTTGTAGTTTGAAGTCAGCAAATTTTTCACTGTCTACTCTTGCTCTGATGAAGGGTTGTCAGATGTTGCCTGATTTTCTGAGTCTTGAGTAATTCCAGAAATATTTGTTTTCATTTCAAACTCCTCGAGGAGTTTATTAATGGCCCGAAAGGTGGACTTTTCAAAAGTCAGATTGGCAAAACCGAACGATCTGGTCTGGTGCATGCTGGCACACAGCTGTCAGGTGCAACATGGAAAACCTTTAAATGTTTCTGCTGAAGAATTAAAAACCAAAGGGGGTTATTCTAACAGCAGGCTTCATATCAGGCTTGACCATTTGGTTTCATGACTGTGCATTGTGGCACTGGCCCTTTGATCTCTTGCGCAAGACGGTCGTGGCTGCTGTCTGTCTTTAAGAATTGTAGCCTGAAGTTGGTTCAGACTCCTGGCAGTGCTTGGTGCCTAAATAGGTGCCAAACTCTCCTGCCCAACTGGGGAATCTTCATTTAACTTTAGCATTGTATCAGTGGCGTGTCGTTACAAATTAGATGTGATCTGGGGTATTGGATTCCCAACCTTGGATTGAAAGCCAAGCTGTTGGAATCTTTTACCCGAGAGGGCAGTGAGGGTCTTTGACTAACACCTGTAAGACACTGCCACTTACCCTCAGTATTGCAAGTCTCTGGATTATTGAACTTCGACAAATTTGGATAACTTTTCACTACATTGTAATTCCCTCACCTACATTGTTTAATATACTAGAGTGGAAACCATAAGATCCTGGAGACCTTTCTTATTCCTTCATTGCTTTTGCTTCAATTTTATTTAAATACTTTAGATTCCTTGCACCACCAGTATTTTATTCTTTCACTCCTCTGAAAGCAAATACACACTACTCATTGAATATATCTTCCATTTCCTTACTGTCCAATATTGACTAGCCTGCATCAGTCCCTAATGGGCCCATACTCCTTATTGCCTTTCTCTTAATATATTTCTGCAACCCTTTTGTTATCTATCACTTGTTTTTTGCATTTCGGTGCTTTCTTTGTATTACTTTTATTTTTATGCTGTGCTGAATTTCCACTTTAGTTGTATTTCTGTGGTCCCCTTTTTGCTTCATTTGTTCGCCATGGTTGTTTTACTATACGTGTACATGCTCATAAAAGGCAAATATTTCACTAGGCATATACTTCTTGAAAACCTTCATCATTTGGCTGTAGGTTTACACATTAGCATTTGTTATATCTTATAGGTGGAATATTGGCTGCCTGTAACAATTTTATTTAGATTTTTAGACAGGAAATTTGCAAGCAATCTTGCTGGTACAATAATTAGTAAAAATGACAATCTGATTTTTGGTAAGCCCATTTTTCAACAAGAAGGCAGATAAAAATTGCAGATCCTTGTTAGCTATTTTATTCGCCTTGAATGTCAGCTTGCAACATGTCAGCATGCATGGAAACCTCTATTTGTGGCATTAGTAGCTAGCACCAGAATGTAAACTTTGAACAATTTAGTTACTGTCTCCACATTGGGATGCTCCTGGGTATACAACAGGGTTGTGCTGTATATAATGCACATTCCTAAAAGACTGAGTCATTTGGCAAAATAAAGGACAAGGTAAAATATTTGCGCAATGTGGATCCCCAGTACTATGTTGTACCAAGCTTTTATAGGAAGCAAAGCAATATTTTTTAATACATTTTTATTCTAAATATTGCCAAAAACACTCATACAAAAACATTTAAATATAACACAAACAATTTATCAGTTTTGTTTTGAGGAAGTAACTACCTGCCGCCTCCCACCCCCAAGTTTTCTGGCCACGAACAAACCCTTGTAGGCAATGAAATGCTTCCACCTTGAGTAGAATTCTTCCCCAACCTTGCTTGATCTTTTCCAATCTCTACCAAACTGACTACATGTAATTTATGCAACAAGGCCCAGTCATGAGATACCTGATCCCCTAAATATCTAAACTTCGTCTTGGCCAGCTTGAGCAGCAGCCTCTCCAATTCTGCCCCCCTCCCCAGGGTATTCACTCGCTCTTGCTAACATTCAATTTGTACCCTGAGAAGGATCCAAACTTTCTCAGCAGTTCCATTATCCTTCCCACATTGGTAGAGGATCAGAAACATACAACAACAGATCATCCGCATGCAGGGATACCCGATGACTTGCATGCGATTGCCAAAGGCTCAATTGCCAGTGCAAACAACCGGGGACAATGGGCATCCCTGCCTTTTGCTCCTATACAATCGGAAATACCTTGAGCAGCAGTTGCTGTGGGGGCACAATACAACAACCTTCTCCCAAGAGAGAAATGTTGGCCCAAATCATTCCAAGAACGTCGAGGTACCTTCACTCCATCCAATCAAAAGCCTTCTCTGTATCCATGGGGATCATTACCGTAGGCACCCCCTTGGCCCTTCCTCTGCCAGTTGCTTCACAAGTACCTTTGCAACAGCATCCAATAGTGAAATAAGTCTGTAAGACTCATTTTGTTCTTTGTTCATGGGACATAGCCGTTGCTGGCTGGGCCAGCATTTATTGCCCATACCCAATTGCCCTTGAGAGGCCAGTTAAGAGTCAACCACATTGCTGGGGGTCTGGTCACATGTAGGTCAGACAAAGCAAGGTTGGTAGATTTCCTTTTCTAAAGAACATCAGTGAACCAGATGGGTTTTTACAACAATCGGCTATGGTTTCATGGTCATCATTAGACTTTTAATTCCAGATTTTTATTGAATTCAAATTGCACCACCTGCAGTGGCAGGTTACAAACCCGGGTCCCCAGAGCATTACTCTGGGTTACTAATCGTGTGACAATACCACTGTGCCCCCGCCTCCCTCATAGTCCAAGAATACTTGTCTTTTTTTGGGATCAGGGAGATTGATGCCTGCCCCAACGTGACAAGCAGCACTCCCCCTGACAGTCATTAAACAAATAAATGTAGCGCCAATACGGCCACAAAATTGTTTTAAAGTTCCGTTGGAAAACCATCCGGCCCCGGTGCCTTCCCGAATGCATGGAACTAATACACTCCATAACCTCTTCCAACCTCTGCCCCTTCACCCTCTCCACTTGGAAGTCCAGCCCAGTCAAAAACAGCCCTCTCCCCTGAGGCATCTTTCGGAGGCTCAGATTTATATAGCACCTAGTAGAAAACTTTAAAAGCTCCATTAATCTTGACCGGACCAGTAACCAGTCCTCCCTCGTCCTTAACCTGGGCTATCTCCCGTATGGCTGCTTGGCAGGCCAGCAGGTGGCTGGCCTTATCATGTTTATAAAACACCCCTTGTGAGTGGCGAAGCTGGTTCACCGCCTTCCCCGATGATATAAGATCTCACTGCATTTGTAACCTCGTACTCTCTGCTAACAACTCTGCTGCACGGATCGCTGGCCTACCTCCAGAATTGAGCTATCTACGATAAAACCTGCCCGCCGACCCTCTCTCTGTGAACTTGACCTCGAGGTGCAAAAACCCATTAGGTCAGCCAGCCACACCAAGGTGCTAGGTGGTGTAGTCAACCTCCAGCCTAAGAGGATCCGCCTCCTTGCCAAAAGTGAGGCAAAGGCCAGAGTGTATGCTCCTGACCGGAGCTCCAGTACACCTGAGACCCCAAAGAATGCAACCAGGGGGCATGCTTCCAACCCCATGTTCGGGATTGCCGTCTTGGTAGCAAAAAGGGACCTCTAGAAGCCAACCATGTTCATTTGGTGTGTCACTGCCCCCCCCCCCCCCCCCCCCCCCGCCTGAAGACCAACGGCATTTATCCTCCACCCCATCGAAAAATCGTCTTATTCTCACCTTTGTGAGGTGTGCTAAAAACACTACTTATAAATGAATGAGACTTGGCCTCACACAGGCCGAGGTTACGTTCATCCTCCTCCATTCCTCGCTCCATACATCCTCCACCATAATTAGCCCTAGCTCTTCATCCCACTTTGCCTTCACTTCCTCAACTGAGCCCGTCACCTCCCCCACTATCCGCTGGTACATGCTTGATATACTGTCGACCTTCGACTCCGAGCAGGACAAAATTCCGTTCGAGCAAGGTAGAAGGCTGCTTCATGGGAAGACAGGAAAGTATTTTTTGACCCACCTAGAGATCCCTGAACCCGCCAGTGTGTGTAAGCCCCTATTTCTCCTTCAGCTCTCATAAGGCTAGCAAACCGACCTTCCATAAATAACCTCCTATCTTCTCCAACCCCTTTTCCTTCCACTCCTTAAACATCGCATTCAGCCTAGCAGGCTCGAATAACTGGTTTGCACAGGTGGGAGCTAGCCTTGAGGCAGCCTTCAAATTGAAATGTTGACACAGCTGCCTCCCAATTTTTAACGTGGCTACTACCACTGGGTTAGTTGAATGTTTCTTCGGTGCTAACAGGAGCTGAGCTGTTACCAACAACTCCAGGCTTGCCCCCCTCACAGATTCTGTCTCCTCCCAGAGCCACAACTCCTCTGAGTCCCCGCACCACTGCAGCATCTTTTCGGCACTAGCCGCCAAACAATAATATTGAAAGATTGGCAAGGCCAAGGCCCCTGCTTGTTCAGCTTCTATAGCTTCACCCTCCTGACCCTCGGGCCCTTACACGCTCAAATAAGCCCAGTCACAAACCGGTCATCTGAGAAAAATGCCTTGGGCAGGAACACCGGGAGGAACTGGATTAGGAATAAAAATCTTGGCAAGATATTCACCGTAATTGATTCTACTCGGCCTGCCAGGGATAGTGGGAAACTGCCCTATTTTTTTGCAGATTCGCCTTGACCTTCCCCATCAGATTTGTGTAGTTAAAGCTCCCAGTTTCCCCCAGTCCCTTGCTATCAGGACTCCCAGATGCTGAAAACTACTTCCTGCGAACTGGAACGGTATCCTCTAAACCACCCCCTGTGCCCCAACTACAAAGTACTCATTCTGTCCTAGATTTAGCTTATAGCCAGAAAAGACTCCAAAACGCTGCAAGACTTCCATAATATTTTCTACTGACGCTTCTGATCCCTAATATATAACAGCAAATCGTCGGCACATATCAAAGAGAAAAGAATAATACAGCACAGGAACAGGCCCTTCGGCCCTCCAAGTCTGCGCCGATCACATGACCTATCTAGACCAACCGCCTTTATATACTCCTTCTGTTCATGTGCCTATCCAGATAAGTCTTCAAGGTCGCTAACGTATCTGCCTCAACCACCTCACTTGACAGTGCATTCCAGGCCATCACCACCCTCTTTGTTTAAAAAAAAAACTTCCCCACACATCTCCACTGAACCTTTCCCCCTTCATCTTGAAGTTATGCCCCTTTTGTAATTATCATTATCGCCCTGGGTAAAAGCCTCTAACTCTTCACCCTATCTATACCCTAATAAGTTTATAAACTTCTATCTGGCCGCTCCCTCAGCCGTCGTAGCCTCTAGGGAGAACAATCCAAGTCTATTCAATCTCTCCTCATAGCTAATATCCTCCATACCAGGCAAAATCCTGGTAAACCTTTTCTGTACTCTCCAAAGTCTCCACGTCCTTCTGGTAGTGTAGTGACCAGAATTGGACACAGTATTCCAAATGTTTCCTAACCAACATTCTCTATAATAACTGGAACATAATTTTTGCGCTTTTATAACGAGACCATATGCTCCACCCCTCCTCTAAATATTCCGTTCCAAGCTTTCGAAGCCCTCAGCGCCATGGCTAATGGCTCTATTGCCAATGCACTCTGCTTAGTACCCTGGTATAGTTGACAGGGCTCAGACGCCACTTTGTTAGTGCATACAATGGCAAATGGGGCTGCATGCAATAGCTGCACCCATGCCATGAATCCCGGTCCAAACCCAAATATCTCTGGTATCGCGAACAGAGAGTCCCATTCTACCCAGTCGAACGCCTTCTCCGCATCAAGTGAAACAATGATCTCTGGAATCAGACCCTCCCCAGGGGTAAGAACCACGTTCAACAAATGTCTCTCATTTGCTGTCAGCCTCTGCCTCTTTACAAATCTGTTTGGTCTTTTCCCACCACTTCCGGGAAACAAAAGAAAGAACAAAGAAGACAACGCTCCAGTCTTAACGCCAACACCTTAGCTAGGAGCCTCGTGTCCACGTTTAACCGGGAGATGGGATGATATGACCAGTCTGTGGTGCCTTTGTCTTTCAGGAGCAGAGAACTCGTGCCTGCCCTAATAATTGTGGTAAGACACCTCTCTCTCGAGGAGAACCCTGAACATCCCCAACAACAGAGGGCCCAGCTCTAATGCGAGGCGGTGGTGTGGTGGTATTGTCACTGGACTAGTAATCCAGAGATCCAGGTTGTGGTCTTTTCAATTAAAAAAAAATCTGAAATTAGGTCTAATGATGACCATGAAAGAGCATTGTTGATTGTCGTAAAAATCCTTCAGGGAAAGAAATCTGCTGTCCTGACCCGGCCTGGCCCACATGTGACTCCAGACCAACACAGCGATGTGGTTGACTCTTAACTACCCTCCCTCTGAAATGGCCTAGTAAGCCACTCAGTTCAAGGGCAATTAGGGATACGCAACAAATGCTGGCCCAGGCAGTGACACCCACATCCCAAGAACAAAATAAAAAAAACATCTACAAATTTTTTATCAAATTCCCCCCGGGAACCCATCAGGCCCCGGTGCATTCCCCGACTGCATCAACATCAGCCTCCTTGGTGATCTCCAACTCCAGTGGGGGTCTAGTTCCTCCTGCAGCTCCTCCCCCACCTTGGGGAAATTCAACTCCCCCAGAAATTCCACCATACCCCTCTCATCCCTTAGTGGTTTGGACTTGTATAACTCCTCGTAGAAGGCTCTAAATGCCCCGTTCACCTGCTGCTTTTGAGCGCTGCCTTGGCCTTGCTGAACCCAGCTTGACGCTTAGCCGGTTTTGCCCCAATATCCCAGGAGATTTGAATGTACTGTCCCTCCCCGTTGCACTCTCGCGTAACCTTCACCCACTGTATCTTCGCCATGTACTCAGTAACGCTCATACCTTCCATGCTCTCCGGTAGCCCGACTGTTCTCGAGTACTAACACCTGAACCTGTTCTCCTGGTCATCCACCTTGGCTTCCAAGACTTTTTGGGCCTCCGCCAACATCGTTACATCAGCCTCTAAAGAGATGATGGGTCGCTATGGTCCGAGACTGCCCTCTCCACTTTGCGAATCCCCTCCGATTCCCACCACGGCTTCATCCTTTCTGAAGCAACACGAAGGAGAGCCACTGCCACCTCAATCGCCTTGGACAGATCCTCCATCTTTAGAGCATAAATAGTACAGCACAGAACAGGCCCTTTGGCCCTCAATGTTGTTCCAAGCCTTGTCCGAAACCAAAATCAACCTATACCACTCTCTGTCATTCTGGTGTGCTCCATGTGCCTATCCAATAACCGCTTGAAAGTTCCTAAAGTATCCAACTCCACTATCACAGCAGGCAGTCCATTCCGCACCCTACCCACTCTCTGAGTAAAGAACCTACCTTGGACATCCCTTCTATATCTCCCACCCTGAACCTTCTAGTTATGCCCCCCTTGTAACAGCTCCATCCACCTGAGAAAACAGTCTCTGAACGTCCACTCTATCTACCCCCTCATCGTCTTTTAAACCTCTATTAAGTCGGCTCTCATCCTCCTCTGCTCCAAAGAGAAAAACCCTCGCTCCCTCAACCTTTCCTCATAAGACCTATCCTCCAAACCAGGCAGCAGCCTGGTAAATCTCCTTTGCACCCTTTCCAATGCTTCCACATCCTTCCTATAATGAGGTGACCAAAACTGCACACAATACTCCAAATGTGGTCTCACCAGGGTCATGTACAGTTGCAGCATAACCCCACAGCTCTTAAGCTCAAGCCCCCGTTAATAAACGCGAACACACTATAGGCCTTCTTCATGGCTCTGTGCACTTGAGTGGCAACCTTCAGAGATCTGTGGACTTGAACCCCAAGATCTCTCTGTTCCTCCACATTCCTCAGAACCCTGCCGTTGACCCTGTAATCTGCATTCAAATTTTTCCTACCAAAATGAATCAGCTCGCACTTACAGGGTTACACTCCATCTGCCATTTTTCGGCCAGCTCTGCATCCTATCAATGTCTCTTTGCAGCCTACAACACTACTCCACCAATCTTGGCGTCATCAGCAAATTTACTGATCCACCCTTCAGCCCCCTCCTCCCAAGTCATTGATAAAAATCACAAATAGCAGAGGACCCAGCACTGATCCTGTGGTGCACCTCTGGTAACTGGTCTCCAGTCTGAGAATTTTCCATCCACCACCACCCTCTGTCTTCTATGTGATAGCCAGTTACGTATCCAATTGGCCAAATTTCCCTCTATCCCACACCTCCTTACTTTCTTCGTGAGCCAACCATGGGGAACCTTATCAAACGCCTTACTAAAATCCATGTATTCAACATCAACTGCTCTACCTTCATCTACACACTTAGTTACCTCCTCAAAGAATTCAATTAAATTTGTGAGGCAAAATTTACCCTTCACAAATCCGTGTTGACTATCCCGGATTGAGCTGCATCTTTCCAAATGGTGATAAATCCTGTCCTTCAGGACCTTTTCCATTAACTTAGCGACCACTGAAGTAAGACTAACCGGCCTATAATTACCTGGGTCATTCCTATTCCCTTTCTTGAAGAGAAGAACAACATTCGCCACTCTCCAGTCTTCTGGCACTATCGCCGTGGACAGTGAGGACCCAAAGATCAAAGCCAAAGGTTCTGCAATCTCATCCCTTGCCTCCCAAAGAATCCTAGGATATATACCATCTGGCCCAGGGGACTTGTCGACCCTAAGGTTTTTCAAAATTGCTAATACATCCTTCCTCAGAACATCTACCTCTTCCAGGCTACCCGCCTGTATCACACACTCATCCTCAAAGACATGGCCTCTCTCCTTGGTGAGCACTGAAGAATAATATTAATTCAACGCGTCTCCTATCTCTTCTGACTCCATGCACAAGTTCCCACTACGGTCCTTGACCAGACTGAACCTCACCCTGGTCATTCTTTTATTTCTCACAAGAGTAAAAAGCCTTGGGGTTTTCCTTGATCCGACCCACCAAGGACTTCTCATGCCTCCTCCTAGCTCTCCTCAGCCCTTTGCTTCTGAAATTCCCCCACAAAGAACTCCACCAACTACTCCGCCATTGGGAGGGCGTCAACTCCACGGAGGAGCCCACCATGTTCTCTTCCACTCCGCCGCGAGGATCTTCTGAATTTGGTGTGGAGTCTTTGCATGACTTCAGTCTCTTTTACATCCTAGGGGCATCCTACACCAGAGGAGAAACCAGCGAACCTCAGTTTTCCCCCACAACTACGCCCGTTTAGCTGGTAAAAAGGGCCAAACACCAACTCTACACGTGGGTGCCTACTTGTGTGCACTTATTCGCCTTAAAGCTGCCACCGGAAGTCAGCAAACCAATATTATGATGGTCACTTTATTAGGTCTGTAAAAAGGATTAACTAATTTTATAAAAGCAAATTACTGCGGATGCTGGAATCTGAAACCAAAAAGAGAATGCTGGAAAATCTCAGCGGGTCTGGCAGCATCTGTAGGGAGAGAAAAGAGCTAACGTTTTGAATCCAATGACTTTGTCAAAACGAACAGACAGAGAAAGTGGGAAATATTGATACTGTGGAGTGAGAATGAAAGATGAGTCATAGCCACAGAAACCCAGGGAAACTGGGTGCTAATGGCCACAGAAAGCAAGGGAAAAGAGTGCTAATGGCAGTCCTCGGAGAGAACAAAAGATGTGAAAGGCCAAACAACAGAGAAACTGACATCAGAGGGTAAACTCTGACACATGGGGGAGGGGAAGGGGGAAGCAAAGTGGAGAAAGGGTAAGGGAAGGTGGATAAGATGGTGGTGTGGGGGGGGGGGGGTGGTTCATATATATTAGGAAAGAAAGAAATGGTAAAAGACAGTGAAAATGAAATGGGATGAAAACAAATGGGCCAAGGTGGGGTGGAGTTAATCATCTGAAGTTGTTGAATTCAATGTTGAGACCGGAAGGCTGTAGCATGCCTAACTGGAAGATGAGATGTTGTTCCTCCAGTTTGCGTTGTGCTTCACTGGAACATTGCAGCAGGCCAAGAACAGACATGTGGGCATGGGAGCAGGGTCGTCTGTTAAAATGGCAAGCAACAGGAAGGTCAGGATCCTGAATGTGCACAGACCGGAGATGCTCAGCAAAGCGATCACCCAATCTGTGTCTGGTGTCTCCGATATAGAGGAGACCACATTGGGAGCAGCGAATGCAATAGCCCAAATTGGAAGAGATGCAAGTGAAACGCTGCTTAACCTGGAATGAGTGTTTTGGGCCTGTGATGTTAAGCATGAAAGAAGTAAAGGGGCAGGTGTTACACCTTCTGCGATTGCATGGGAAGGTGCCATGGGTGATCGGAGGGGAGATGGGAGAGGTACTGGGTATGGTGGAGGAGTGGACTCTATTATCTTGGGAGGGAACGGTCTGCGGAATGCTGACAGAGGGAGTGAAGAGAAGATGTGTTTGGTGGTGGCATCACGCTCGATGGAGTTGGCGAAAATGGCGGAGGATGATGCTTTGCATACGGAGGCTGGTGGGATGAAACGTGAGAACGAGGGGGACTCCATCCTTGTTCTGGGAGGGAGAGGAGCGGGCGAGGATAGTGGTGCGAGAGTTGGACCGCGCACTGTTGAGAGCCCTGTCAACAATTGTAGGTGGGAAATCACGGTTGAGGAAGAAGGAACACATTCTTGAAGCACCGTTTTGGAAAGTGGCATCATCGGACTAATTTTATGTCTGTTTTTAGATAAAGTGTATCCTGCTTGTTATAATATATCCTGCTGTGTTTGTTAATAAGTTAGTGATGCAGGATGTCTAATCAGCAAATCACCCTCCACACTTTGAGGTAAAATGATGAGGATCAGACTGTTTATTTCTTCAAGAGTGAAGTTCCAATAGCTTGCAGCAGGTTTTGGGATTGAAGGCCTTTGAAGCTGCTGCATTAATAAGATTACATCCAAAATTCTGTTCTTATAATTTGAAAATTATCAACTCTTGTGAAAATGATGAGCATTAGCAAGACAACATTATTAACGTGGCTTTTCCCTCTTGGATTAGATTTGTTTATTGTCATGTGTACTGAGGTACATTGAAAAGTATTGTTGTGTGTGCAACTCAGACAGATCATTCTGTACATGAAGTGATCGTGTTAGTGTTAGAATTAAGTTTTAAGAAATTAGTATGGTTGTAGGAGATGTAAGAAGAGGATCTGTGAGAGCTCGCAGAGCCGTCAAGCACCGGTGCCATCTTGCATTTCAGAATTGTGTCAGAAGATTGTGAATTTGGGTCTAATTCTAGGACTTAACTGCATAATCTTGTCCAGCACTGAGGAAGTGGTGCATTCTTTTAGCTGCTGTCTTTCATAACCTAGTTACCAAGAGATAAAAGATCCTATGGCAATATTCGAGCATGAGCAGTAATTCTCCATGTCCTCCCCAATATTGATGGCAAAACAGATGACCTAATCATTTTCTATTTTGCAGATATGAAAGACATTTTTAACTCAGTGAGCAGCGGAGCTCAGAAAAACAATCAGGACCACAGTGTGCGCACCAGAGCACACCTTTCATTTCGGCCATAATTAGAGATCAGACCTGTTATTGCTTCTTGAGAACAGCTCCTGTGGCGAAGCAGCAGGCAATTCTTCTTGCTATTGTATTGAACCAGAACCGTTGTTGTTACTACCTGTTAAGTTTAGCACTGTTTGCCAGGAAACAATCCCAGCAATTGCCAGAGGGTTTCTTCTGACAGGACAAATCTCTTTAGAGCTAATGTTAGAAATTCTTGAAAATATGTCAGCTAGATCTCCCCCATGTTGAGTGTGTCCCTTTAAATTTAGGGTGTCTGTGTGAACAGCAGTAGGCCACTCAGCCAGTCAAGCCTGTTTTGTAGTTCAGTTAGATTATGGTGGATCTATATCTCTATCTGTTACCTGACTTGCTCCATATCTTGTGATAGCTTTACCTAAAAAAAAAAATCTCAGTCCTAAATGGTTTACCCCATATCCTTAGGCTGTGACCCCTGGTTCCGGTCTCCCCCCACCATCGGGAACACCCTTCCTGAATCAACCTTGTCCATTCCTCCTTCCTACATCTAGCCTCTACATTCCTGTTAGAATTGCATAGGTTTATTGGTTTACAAGGACACCCAGACCTTGTTGCACATTAACTCTCTCAATCTATAGCCATTCAGATAATCTGCCTTCCTGTTTTTGCTATCAAAATGGATAACCTTACATTTATCCATAATATACTGCATTTGCCCACTCACTCAACTTGTCCAAATCACACCAACACATCTCTGCATCCTCCTCACAGCTCATCCTCCCACCCAGCTTTGTGTCATC
Source organism: Scyliorhinus canicula (assembly GCF_902713615.1). Taxonomy (NCBI): domain Eukaryota; kingdom Metazoa; phylum Chordata; class Chondrichthyes; order Carcharhiniformes; family Scyliorhinidae; genus Scyliorhinus; species Scyliorhinus canicula. The sequence continues at coordinate 45,695,688 of NC_052148.1, read as the reverse complement.
TTCAAATTTGAAGATATTATGTTTAGCTCCCTCATCTAAATCATTAATATACATTGCGAATAGCTGGGACCTAACATTGATCCCTGTGGTACCCCATGAGTCACAGCTTGCCACTTGGAAAAATATCTGCTTATTCTGAATCTGTTTCCTGCCTGCCAAGCAGTTTTCTATCCATCTCAATACACTACCCCAATCCCATGTGCTTTAATTTTACACTAATCTCTTATGTGGGACTTTATAGAAAGCCTTCTGGATTGTATTTGGATTTGTTTATTGTCACACGTACCGAGTGCAGCTCAAATAGATAATTTCATACAGGAAAGGAAAATACTTAATCGGGCAACACAAGATACACAATGTAAATACATAGACACCGGCATCAGGTGAAGTATACAGGTGTGTAATATTAATGCATAAGAGGGTCGTTTAGGGGATCAGTCCATAAGAGGGTCGTTTAGGAGTCGGGTAACAGGAAAGAGGCAGTTTTTGAATCTGTTCATGTGTGTTCTCAGACTTCTGTAGTTCCTGCCCGATGGAAGAAGTTGCAAGAGTGAGTAAGCTGGGTGGGAGAGGTCTTTGATTAAGCTGCCCGTTTTCCCAAGGCAATGGGAGGTGCAGATAGAGCCAATGGATGGGAGGCAGGTTCGTGTGATGGACTTGGCGGTGTTCACGACTCTCTGAAATTTCTTGCGGTCTTGGGCTGAGCATTTGCCATACCAGGTTGTGATGCAGCCAGATAGGATGCTTTCTATAGTGCACCTGTAAAGGTTGGTGAGACAGTGTGGACATGCTGAATTTTCTTAGTTTCCTGAGGAAATAAAGGCGCTGTTGTGCTCTCTTGGTGGTAGCGTTGATATGGGTGGACCAGGACAAATTTTTGGTGATGTGCACACTTAGGAATTTGAAACTGTCAACCATCTCCACCTCGGCCCTGTTAATGCAGACAGGGGTGTGCTTCCTGAAGTCAATGATGAGCTCTTTAGTTTTGCTGGCATTGAGGTAGAGATTGTTGTCATTACACCACTCACTCGGTACTCTATCTCCCTCCTGTATTCTGACTCGTCGTTGTTTGACTTCCGACCCACTATGGTCGTATCTTTAATAATGGACTCTAGCATTTTCTCCACTACCGATGTCCGGCTGACTGGTCTATAATTCCGTCTACCTCTTTTGTTTTTTAAATAGTGGGGTTTCTTAAGCTACCCTCCAATATGTATCAAATGTGCCAGAGTCTATATAATCTTGCAAGATGCCCACCAATGTATTTCTAGAGCCACTTTCTTAAGTACTCTGGGATGTAGATTATCAGGTTCTGGGGATTTATCGGCCTTCAATCCCATCAATTTAACTGACACTGTTTCCCTATTAATAGTTATTTCTTTCAGTTCCTCTCTCGCACAAAGCCTGTGTTCCTTGATATTCTGGCATATTATTTGTGTCCTCCTTTGTGAAGACAGAGCCTATGTATGTATTGGGCCAACCATTTCTTTGTTCCCCATTAAAATTTCCTTTATTTCTGATTGTAAGGGACCTGCATTTATCTTCACCAATCTTTTTTTCTTACTCCCATCTAAAAGTACAAGGGCAGCAGATACTTAACACCATCTGGAGGTTCCCCTCCGAGTTACTCTTGATGTGGAAATATATCAGCGTTCCTTCACTGTTGCTGAGTCAATATCGTGGAATTATGTCCCTAACAGCACTGCAGGTGTACCTACACCTCGTACTGCAGTGTTTAAAGAATGCAGCCCGCTCGCACCTCGTGAAGGACAACTTGGGATGGGCAATAACTGCTGGCCCAGCCAGCGAAGCCCACATCTCGCAAAATTAAGTTTTTAAAAAATGCTCACCAGCAACAGTACTCTCTGACCTTGTCTCAGTGCTAAAAATATTCCAGACAAAATTATTTGTGTGGTGTTCCTGGTTTTACTATCTGTTCAACATGTTTAGGGGCACTGTAACAATTTTTTTTTTAAATTTAAGAGTTCCCAATTCATTTTATTCCAATTGAGGGGAAATTTAGCGTGGCCAATCCATAGAACATAGAACAGTACAGCACAGAACAGGCCCTTCGGCCCTCGATATTGTGCCGAGCCATGATCACCCTACTCAAACCCACGTATCCACCCTATACCCGTAACACAACCCCCCCCCCCCCTAACCTTACATTTTTTAGGACACTACGGGCAATTTAGCATGGCCAATCCACCTAACCCGCACATCTTTGGACTGTGGGAGGAAACCGGAGCACCCGGAGGAAACCCACGCACACACGGGGAGGACGTGCAGACTCCGCACAGACAGTGACCCAGCCGGGAATCGAACCTGGGACCCTGGAGCTGTGAAGCATTTATGCTAACTACCGTGCTCCCTACTGATCCTGCACATCTTTGGCTTTGGGGGGGGGGGGGGCGCGAAACCCACGTAAACTGGCAGAATGTGCAAACTCCACACGGACAGTGACCCAGAGCCGGGATCGACGGTCAGGCAGCAAAACTGTGGAAGGGAATGGGGTTAAATTCGGGAATTCTTCTTGGATGTGGGTTGTGCTGGCAAAGTCACAATTATTATCGGTCCCAATTATCTTCAGAAGGTATTGGTGGCCTTTCTCCTTCAACTTTATGCAGTTTCTGCAGCAATATTAAGTGGTATTGGGTAAAGAATTTAGGATATTAACCTCATGGTAAAATGGCATCGCATTTTCAAATCAAAATATTTTTTGGCCTGGAGGTGAGGGTGTATCTCCAAACATTGATGCTTTGCTATTAATGAGAGATAGTGGTGGAAATGGATGCTGTGAGTTACAATGATCTGGAGTTACAATGACCTGGATTTTATATTTGTTGACTAAGCTGGAGTGCTTGCTACTGGCCTCTAAGCAAGTTGTCCACAAAGGTCTGGTGATCTCCGTGTGGTTTTCCCCTTTCCCAATGGTTTTTCAAACTTGGTGCAAAATTGCAGTAGCAATGATGTCTGGAATCAGTAAACAACCAATGATGTATTCACACTCAACAAACCAGGAAGTTAAAACATTTAATACTTTCACCGTCTAACCTTCTAATTAAAATGTTCACATTGTAACATAAAAGAAAAGCAAAACTGAAAACACTTTAAATGGATGGATTTTTTTTGACATTAGGAAAATTTGACATTTGGCAAACATAAAGTTAGCTTTATGAGTCAGTGTGAGCATCTAGGAGGTATACGTTTTTTAAAAGCCCCAGTTACGTCTCAGACATGATGAACCAAATGGCCTCCTGTACTGAAATCATTCTCATTCATTCAACATGGTGTAACCCTTTTATCCAAAGTTTGTTTGGTAAAACTAACAGCATAAGAGTAGAAATTTGTGACAATTCATTGCAGCTCGGGGATGCCTCAATAGTGCACCCTCTAGCAAAGCATGGAATCACAGATGATAGTTTTTGGATTTTCATGTAATTCTGTGCAAGAGCAGACTTCAGAAATGTTTGTCTGTTTCGGGGAAGCAGGCACTGAATGCTCAGTTTCGACATCATTGCTATCACAGAATTTGGGTCAATGCTCCACAGGTGCAATAAGTGGTTGAATCCACTGGTGGGTTCAGATCAAGCGAACTGCTTGTCCATAAAAATGTTCAATTTAAAATGTTGGGATTCCATCACTCCAGGCAAGTGATGAGTATTATGTTACACTCCTGATTTGAGCCTTGTTGCTGATGGGGGAGGCTTTGAAGGGTCACTAAGTGAACCACGTAGTACAGCATACACATACATTACCCATTTAATCAATTCTCCAATTTCACTGCTACGTAGTACAGCATACACATATAATTACCCATTTAATCAATTCTCCAATTTCACTGCTAGGCTGATGGTTTTTCTTGCTTGTTCTGCGGGAACTCCTGGTTCATGTTTCAAAGTAATTTAGAAGTCTCACCCACAGCAGGCACTCCTGAAACTTCAAAATGTAAATTATATGTTTTACTTACGAAAAGAAACTCTGGATTTTGATGCCTCTAGGTGTTTTTTAAAAAAAATGATGTTCCCTCGGATACAATATAAATAGCCTTCTTAACAATGATGCTAATTTGGACAGAGGACCTGACGTTACATGAAGGGAGCTGACGTGTGATGACAACAGGTGACGATAACATGTGCCAATGAAGATTAGCAATGAAGCGTGTGCACACGATAAAAAGTGACTGTGATTACATCAGGAAGACTATGACGTAAAATTACTTGAGTGAAAATTACAACTTAAATTTGGGCAAATGGGCTCAACATAGATTCATTTTTCAAATTTTATTCGCTGGATGTGGTCATTGCTGACTAGCCTTTATTTGGTTGTCATTGAGAAGGTGATAGTGCACTACCTATTAGAAATATTTCTGGCTATGGTGAAGCTGGCCCATAATGCTTACTGCTGGGTTAGGAGTTTGTGCCAGTGGTGATAAAGGAAGAGTGGTCCAGGTCAGGAGGCTGAGACTTGCAGAGGTATCACCATATGCTGGTTTGGTCCAGTGCGAAGTGGTTGCTTAGGCTAAATTGCAGAATATTCTTGAACTTGTCTGTAAAGTAATCACCTGCATCAGTTTGCATGGATTTGCGAAGTACTATGGTATTTTCTTCATTTGATCATTCACTATAGTAATTGAATAGCACAACTCTGCTCATATTTTAAATTCCACTGCTGATTTCTATACTTTATACCATTTGAACAAATTGTGTTTCTGCAGAATGGCCTTCCTTTGACACTGCTTGCAAAAGACTACATGCAATGTTTAGAGAAGTTTTAATGTGCTGAGATGTTCTACAGAGTAGAAGTTTTTCTAAAGCCTTTTTTACAATAATGTTTCATTGTTAGCACCATTTAAAAAGAAATTACTTAAAAAAAAAAACTGGCCAAGGTTTTGGAAGGCTACGAAACAGAATAGTAATTTCAGAAAGGAATAGTCATCTTGAGTACTTTGATAGAATATCTTGCCCGTTTAATGCTAAGGTTAATGTTTTTAAATGTTTACATGCCATGATTGTGGTCTAAATACATGAGATTTCTCAATTTACCTGGAGTAATTACCTAAATTTGCATCGTTATGCTGATGCTCAGGTTTATTCTGGTCTTGGCTATTGTATTCAGATAATTATATTTCAAATGTTATTCAGAACTTATAACTGCACGTTGGTCATTGCTTAAAATATGTTGAAAGGCAAGGGATTGTACTGTTACTGTAGTGAGATCTGTTTTGGCAATTACCTTAAGTGACTTGTGTTTTTTGGTTCGGTTTATGTCTGACTGTGGTGCATGTGGCTTTGAACAGAGTCTGGGTGATTCATATGCATTCAAATCTTTGATTGTATGTCAGGTGAGGTGGGTTTTGTAATGCAATGAGTCATTAGTTGTATATGGTGCTGGTACGAGTAAAGCTCAGCACAAACAATGACATTGTGTATAATGAATTTCTGACAAAATTCTTGACAAAATTCAACTAAATTTTTCCTTCTGTTAGCTTTATTCTGACATAGTTCACAGAATTGTTATGGTGCAGAAGAATGCCATTCAGCCCATCATTTCAGCACCAACTCTCCAAATGAGCATTATGACTTTGTGCCATTCTTCTGCTGTTTCCTGTAACCCTGCATGTTATTTCTATTAAAATAATCTCATGCCCCCTTGCATGCTTTGATTGATGCTGCCTCTACCACATTTCCAGGTTCCAGGCAGTGCATCCTTGACCAAAACAAGTTGCTTTGTGGAAAAGTTTTTATTCTCCTCCCATTTGCTTCTGTTGCAAATCACTTTTAATCTTTGCCTCTTGTTCTTGATCCTTTTACATGTACAATTTCTCACTCTCTACTTTATTCAGACCTCTCATGATTTTGAACACAACTTAACCACCTCCAAGGAGAACAGTTCCAATAAGTTTTGTCATCCTTGTAATCTCTTCTTGTATACCTCTTCTGCACTCTGCAATGTATTCACATCCATCTTCTAGTGTGGCACCCAGAACTGTGGACACTACTCCAGCTGAGGTCTAGCTAATGTGTCGGACAAGTTCAGCATAACATCCTTGTTCTGTTCTCCTCACTTAATGAAGCCTAAGATATATTTTGCCTTATTAACTGCTCTCTCCACCTGTCTTGCCACATTTAATGACTTATTATGCACATATACACCCGAGTCACTCTGCTCCCGCTCTTCCTTTAGAATTTTATATTGTCTCCATGTTCTTCCTACCAATATCTCCTTGCTGTTTACGCTGGCCTCCTCGCCGCTTTGTATTATCTGCAAACTTTTAAATTGTCCCCTGCGCACCAAAATCTAGGTCATTATCGTGTACATCAGGGAAGGCAAGGGTCCCAATCCTGACCCCTGGGGAACTCCATTCCAAACCTTTCCCCAACCTAAAAAATAACCATTAACCAATTTGTTGTTTCCTATACTTGGCCAATCCTGTAACCATTTCTAATGTCCCTTTTATTCATGAGCTATAACTTTTGTAAGTCAGTAGGGCGTGGTTTAAAAAAAATGCTATATATTGGGGGGGACGACTTACCAGGGGTAAGCCATGGGGTACGGGCCTCTGGCACGGAGTCTGTCCCTGTTGCTCAGAAGGGAAGGGGGGAAAGGAGTAGAACATTAGTAATTGGGGACTCAATAGTCAGGGGCACAGATAGGAGATTTTGTGGGAGCGAGAGAGACTCACGTTTGGTATGTTGCCTCCCAGGTGCAAGGGTACGTGATGTCTCGGATCGTGTTTTCCGGGTCCTTAAGGGGGAGGGGGAGCAGCCCCAAGTCGTAGTCCACATTGGCACTAACGACATAGGTAGGAAAGGGGACAAGGATGTCAGGCAGGCCTTTAGGGAGCTAGGATGGAAGCTCAGAGCGAGAACAAACAGAGTTGTTATCTCTGGGTTGTTGCCCGTGCCACGTGATAGTGAGATGAGGAATAGGGAGAGAGAGCAATTAAACACGTGGCTACAGGGATGGTGCAGGCGGGAGGGATTCAGATTTCTGGATAACTGGGGCTCTTTCTGGGGAAGGTGGGACCTCTATAGACAGGATGGTCTACATCTGAACCTGAGGGGCACCAATATCCTGGGGGGGAGATTTGTTAGTACTCTTTGGGGGGGTTTAAACTAATTCAGCAGGGGCATGGGAACCTGGATTGTAGTTTTGGGGTGCGAGAGATTGAGAGTAGAGAGGTCAGGAGCACAGTTTTGACTTCGCAGGAGGGCGGCAGTGTTCAGGTCTGTGGTTTGAAGTGTGTCTATTTCAATGCCAGGAGTATACGAAAAAAGGTAGGGGAACTGGCAGCATGGGTTGGTACCTGGGACTTCGATGTTGTGGCCATTTCAGAGACATGGATAGAGCAGGGACAGGAATGGTTGTTGCAGGTTCCGGGGTTTAGGTGCTTTAGTAAGGTCAGAGAAGGGGGCAAAAGAGGGGGAGGTGTGGCGCTGCTAGTCAAGGACAGTATTACGGTGGTAGAAAGGATGCAAGATGGGGACTCTTCTTCCGAGGTAGTATGGGCTGAGGTTAGAAACAGGAAAGGAGAGGTCACCCTGTTGGGAGTTTTCTATAGGCCACCTAATAGTTCTAGAGATGTAGAGGAAAGGATGGCGAAGATGATTCTGGAAAAGAGCGAAAGTAACAGGGTAGTTGTTATGGGAGACTTTAACTTTCCTAATATTGACTGGAAAAGATATAGTTCGAGTACATTGGATGGGTCGTTCTTTGTACAATGTGTGCAGGAGGGTTTTCTGACACAATATGTTGACAGGCCAACAAGAGGTGAGGCCACTTTAGATTTGGTTTTGGGTAATGAACCAGGCCAGGTGTTAGATCTGGAGGTAGGTGAACACTTTGGAGACAGTGACCACAATTCGGTGACCTTTACGTTAGTGATGGAAAGGGATAAGTATACCCCGCAGAGCAAGAGTTATAGCTGGGGGAAGGGCAATTATGATGCCATTAGACATGACTTAGGATGTGTTGGTTGGAGAAGTAGGCTGCAAGGGTTGGGCACACTGGATATGTGGAGCTTGTTCAAGGAACAGCTATTGCATGTTCTTGATAAGTACGTACCAGTCAGGCAGGGAGGAAGGGGTCGAGCGAGGGAACCGTGGTTTACCAAAGAAGTGGAATCTCTTGTTAAGAGGAAGAAGGAGGCCTATGTGAAGATGAGGCGTGAAGTTTCAGTTGGGGCGCTTGATAGTTACAAGGAAGCGAGGAAGGATCTAAAGAGAGAGCTGAGACGAGCAAGGAGGGGACATGAGAAGTCTTTGGCAGGTAGGATCAAGGAAAACCCAAAAGCTTTCTATAGGTATGTCAGGAATAAAAGAATGACTAGGGTAAGAGTAGGGCCAGTCAAGGACAGTGGTGGGAAGTTGTGTGTGGAGGCTGAGGAGATAAGCGAGATACTAAATGAATACTTTTCGTCAGTATTCACTCAAGAAAAAGATAATATTGTGGAGGAGAATGCTGAGACCCAGGCTATTAGAATAGATGGCATTGAGGTGCGTAGGGAAGAAGTGTTGGCAATTCTGGACAAGGTGAAAATAGATAAGTCCCCGGGGCCGGATGGGATTTATCCTAGGATTCTCTGGGAAGCCAGGGAAGAGATTGCTGAGCCTTTGGCTTTGATTTTTAGGTCATCATTGGCTACAGGAATAGTGCCAGAGGACTGGAGGATAGCAAATGTGGTCCCTTTGTTCAAGAAGGGGAGTAGAGATAACCCCGGTAACTATAGGCCGGTGAGCCTAACGTCTGTGGTGGGTAAAGTCTTGGAGAGGATTATAAAAGATACGATTTATAATCATCTAGATAGGAATAATATGATTAGGGATAGTCAGCATGGTTTGTGAAGGGTAGGTCATGCCTCACAAACCTTATCGAGTTCTTTGAGAAGGTGACTGAACAGGTAGACGAGGGTAGAGCAGTTGATGTGGTGTATATGGATTTCAGTAAAGCGTTTGATAAGGTTCCCCACGGTCGGCTATTGCAGAAAATACGGAGGCTGGGGATTGAGGGTGATTTAGAGATGTGGATCAGAAATTGGCTAGTTGAAAGAAGACAGAGAGTGGTAGTTGATGGGAAATGTTCAGAATGGAGTTCAGTTACGAGTGGCGTACCACAAGGATCTGTTCTGGGGCCGTTGCTGTTTGTCATTTTTATAAATGACCTAGAGGAGGGCGCAGAAGGATGGGTGAGTAAATTTGCAGACGACACTAAAGTCGGTGGAGTTGTAGACAGTGCGGAAGGATGTTGCAGGTTACAGAGGGACATAGATAAGCTGCAGAGCTGAGCTGAGAGGTGGCAAATGGAGTTTAATGTGGAGAAGTGTGAGGTGATTCACTTTGGAAAGAATAACAGGAATGCGGAATATTTGGCTAATGGTAAAATTCTTGGTAGTGTGGATGAGCAGAGGGATCTCGGTGTCCATGTACATAGATCCCTGAAAGTTGCCACCCAGGTTGATAGGGTTGTGAAGAAGGCCTATGGTGTGTTGGCCTTTATTGGTAGAGGGATTGAGTTCCGGAGCCATGAGGTCATGATGCAGCTGTACCAAACTCTGGTACGGCCGCATTTGGAGTATTGCGTACAGTTCTGGTCGCCTCATTATAGGAAGGACGTGGAAGCTTTGGAACGGGTGCAGAGGAGATTTACCAGGATGTTGCCTGGTATGGAGGGAAAATCTTATGAGGAAAGGCTGATGGACTTGAGGTTGTTTTCGTTAGAGAGAAGAAGGTTAAGAGGTGACTTAATAGAGGCATACAAAATGATCAGAGGGTTAGATAGGGTGGACAGCGAGAGCCTTCTCCCGCGGATGGAGGTGGCTAGCACGAGGGGACATAGCCTTAAATTGAGGGGTAATAGATATAGGACAGAGGTCAGAGGTGGGTTTTTTACGCAAAGAGTGGTGAGGCCGTGGAATGCCCTACCTGCAACAGTAGTGAACTCGCCAACATTGAGGGCATTTAAAAATTTATTGGATAAGCATATGGATGATAAGGGCATAGTGTAGGTTAGATGGCCTTTAGTTTTTTTTTTCCATGTCGGTGCAACATCGAGGGCCGAAGGGCCTGTACTGCGCTGTATCGTTCTATGTTCTATGTTCTATTGCTAAAATCTAGTTAAAATTGTAATTTTTCAGTATGCACTAAGCCAGTCATTTTCAAAGTCTGGGTCGCAAGAGGGTTACGGAGCCACCCATTGCAGTTTTCCCGAACAGTGGCATTTATGTGCAACGGCCGCAGACTTTAAAAATGCTGGCTGCGACCGGGTTTAAAAATGTCGGCCACGACCGGCTTTCAGAATGCGGGCGTGCTGCACATGTGGGCCCACTCATCAGTGCGCATGCCCAGAGCCCAGCGATTAACACTGCCTCCTCCTAGCGTCAGCGTGCTGATCCTGGAGAAAGTTTTTCTTTAAATTCAATGCAGTCTTCCTGCCTGAAGCAACGGCAGAGAGCAGATCACGCGCCCCCGTACACTGACGTCATGTGCTCTGAGCGCGATTGCGATTCCTCCATTTTGCCAGCAGCAAACAAGTAACGGGACTGTGAAATTTCAAATGGATCGTATTGTAATAAGGAAGAGAGGGCCAGAGATGCAAACAGGCCAGGATCTCTCAACTAAACCTGCTGGACAGAGTGGCGCAGGAGAATCCACAGCAGGACAGAGCAGTGCAATTATGAGCTCCAGGGCTTCTGATGAACAACCCATACAGAAATGTAACATTGAATGGCAAAGCAAATGAGATCGTGAGGACCAAGTAGACTCGCCTATCACATGAAAGGTAAGCAAAAATGGTGGGTCACGAAGTTCGGGCAGTGTGGGTTGTGAAAGTCAGCCAGCATGGGTCGTGAAGGTTGGGCGGCATGGGTCCCGAAGGTTGGCCAGTTGTTAAAAATGGGTCCCCGGAAAAAGGTTTGAAAAAATCCGCACTAGGTGTGTTAAAATTAAATGGTGACAACTAAATTTGCCAGTGACTGCTTTGCCCCACTTCCCACTTTACTGTTTTTGGCACTATGAGCATCATCGTCATCCTTCAATTCTTGTCTCTTCCACATCCCCACTTTTCATCCCTCCATGAGCTGTCCTTTCAGCTGCATAGATTAACGATGGAATTTCCTCCCAAAATCCCTCCACTTCTCTACTTAGTGTTCTCCTCCTCTAACTTGCTTATGAAAACTTAACTATTTAAGAATTTGGTTACCTTTCCTAATACTCTGTAGCTCGTGTCACATTTTGCTATAGATCACTGAAGTATCTTAGGATGTTGTTAGTATGTCAAAGGCACTATATAAATACAACTTCCTCTATCGTCTTCTGCATGAATAATCTTCTATAAATCACTTTTGGGTATTCTTGCTTATGGAGAATAATCATTTGTCAGCAGCCATGTACTCTCAGCTGAAATTGGTTTAAAAAAAACTGGAATATTGCCAGCAGTGAGCCCGGATTTAATGCTTGAATCAAACTTATTTCAGCTCCTTTGGGAACTAGGTATAGCAATTTAAAACTATAGAGTACCTAATTCTCTTTCTCCAATTAAGGGGAAGTTTAGCGTGGCCGATCTACCGATCCTGCACATCTTTTGTGTTGTGTGGGTGAGACCCAGGCAGATCCGGGGAGAGTGTGCAAACTCCTCATGGATAGTAACCTGGGGCCAGAATCGAACCCGGGTCCTTGGTGCTGAGGCAGCAGTGCTAACCACTGCACCATCATGCCTCCCAACTATATTTGAATCTTGAGACTTCTTTAAATACTTGACAAATCATTTTTTAATTCCATTTTTCGTTCACTCATGGGATGTGGACATTGTTCATGAGACAGTGGAGCAAAATTAGGCTATTCGGCCTATCGGGCCTGCTCTGCGAATCTGTCATGGCTGATATGTTCCTCATCTGTTACTTACAATGCTGCAGTCCAAGAGCTGGGCTGCAAAATCAGCCAGAGCATCTCCTCCCTGGAACACATGACCTAGGAGCAGGAATAGGCAAGTTAGCCTCCTGAGCCTAAACACCTTCAATGTGATCATGGCTGATCCCATCATTGCCTCAACTCCATTGTCTTGGCCATTCTCCATAACCCTTCAATCCATTACCAATACAAAAAAACCTGTCTAACTCAAATTTACTTGGTGTCCCTGCATCCACTGCACCCTGGGATAGCGAATTTCACAGATTCACAACTCTTTGGGAGGAGGAGTTTCTCCTCATCTGTTTTTAAATTTGCTACCTCTTATTCTAAGATTGTGATCGCTTGTTTTAGAATGCCCCACAAGTGGAAGCATCTGTTCAACGTCTACTTCACCATACCGTCTAGCATCTTGGATACCTGAAATTGATCTTCCCACATATAGAGAGTATAGGCCTAAACTGCTCAATCTCTCCTCGTATAACAAACACCCCAACTGTGGAATCAATCTAGTGAACCTCCAATGCCACTACATCTTTCCTCAAACAATGGGGCCAAAACTGAGCACAATACTCCAGGTGTGGTCTCATCAATGCCTTGTATAGTTACAACACTTCCTTACCTTTTATACTCTATTCCTTTTGCTATAAATGCTAACATTCCATTTGCTTTCTTCATTGTCTGCTGCACCTGTTTGCTAGTTTTCTGTGACTCCTGCACGAGGTCACCCAGATCCCCCTGCATCGGAGCACCCCGAAGTCTCCCCATTTAGATAATAAGTGGCCTTTCCGTTTTTTCAACCAGAATGCTTGACCTCATACTTATCCACGTTAAACTGTCTGCCACATTTTGGCCCACTTCCCTAAAAAAAATGTTAAAAAAATTAATTAAGGGGTAATTTAGCGTGGCCAATTCACCTTCCCTGCACATCTTTTTGGATGCGGGGGTGAGACCCATGCAGACATGGGGAGAATGTGCAAACTCCTCATCGGGTCCTCAGTGCCGTGAGGCAGCAGTGCTAACAGTGCGCCACCGTGCTGCCCTCCTAACCTATCTATATCCATTTGTTAGGCTCTTATTTCCTAATTGCGACTTACCATCCCACCTAGTCTTGTGTCATCTGCGAATTTGGCTATAGAATCTTCTATCTCTTAGTCCAAGATATATATATTGTAAATAGCTGGGGCCCATGGACCAAACCCTGTGGCACCCCACTAGTTGCACCTTGCCATCCAGAGAAATACCCATTCATCCAGAAACTCTGTCTTCTGTCAGTCAGCCAATCTTCTATCGAAGCTAATAAATCACCCCTAATTTCATGTGATCTAACAGTGTGAATTACCCTTATGCAGCACCTTATCAAATGACTTCTGGAAATCCAGATATACTACATCTACAGGATCCCCATTATTCACTTTACTTGTTACGTCTTCGAAGAATTCTAACAAATTAGTCATATTATTTGCACCTCAGAAAACCATGCTGATTCTGATGGATAGTGTTTTGACTTTTCAAATGTTATTTCCTTGATCATTGATTCTAACAATTTTCCAACAACAGTTAAACTAACTGGATTGTAATTTTCCATATTCTAAGTTCTCCCTTTCTATTACCCCTGAATTACCTGCTCCTATAGGAATGGTGCTAGTGTCCTCCACCATGAAAACTGAGGCAAAGTATTGATTTAGCATATTTGCCATTTGTGTTCCCAATTATTAACTCTGTGGTTTCATCTTCCAAAGGACCAGCATTCACATTAGCAACTCTCCTCCCTTTTATGAACTTCTAGAAGCTTTTGCTCGTTTTTGATATTTTGCGCTAGTTTTCTTTCGCAATTTACCGTGGCTCTTTTTATTACTTTTTAGTATCACTTGTGTTTATGTTTGAAAGTTTCCCAACCTTCCAGCAATATGATATACCTTAGTTTTTGTCTTTATATTGTCCTTGACCTCCCTGTTTATGTTTTTTACCCCTCCCATGGATATTTTTTACCACTCTTCCCATCTTTCTTCCTCCCTATAATATATTTTAGTTGTGAGGAATTGACTATCCTTAAACAATTGCCACTGCTCATCCGCTCTCCTACCCTTTAGCCTTCCGATCTACTCTACTCAGGCCAAATATATCCTCGTGCCTATGTAATTTTCATTATTTAATTCCGGAAGTGTGGGGCTTCACTTTCTCACCCGCCAAACTGAATGTTGGATTCTACCAAACTATAGTCACAACTCCCAGGGGATCCTTAATGACAAAGTCATTAATTAATCCCTCCTCACTATGCAATACCAAATCCAGAGTGGCCTGCTCCCTGGTTGGTTCCCCAACATCCTGTTCCAAGAAACAATCTCTAATGCATTCAGTGAACTCTGCCTCCATGCCAATTTGATTCCTCCAAACTATAGATGATGAGAGCGCTCAGTTGATGGGCATTATGTTGACCCCAATAGAGGAGGCTCTTGGAAAGATGTAGACTGCAGTGAGAAAGATGTAGACGGCAGTGAGCAAGGAGAGGTGATGAAGGTGGTGGAGGAGGCATTGCCACGGTATAGCGACCAGCTTGCCTCAATGTGCAAGGAGCTGCAGAAGGTGGAGAGTAATAAAGGGCTGAGATCCAAAGTGGAGGACCCAGAGAAGAGGTTGCATCGGCAGAATCTGCGGGTCATGGGCTGGAGGGCAGCCAGGTTTCGATGGGCCTGGGAGGTGCCAGTGGAGGGCAGATATGGAGTATACAGAGAGAAGTGGTTGCGAGAGGAAGTCGTTTTGGGATTTCTGGAAGGGGGGAAGTTAGCGGAGCTCTTGGCTGTGGTCTTCACAGTTAGAAGGGGGAGGGGTGATACCCTCCCAGTCTGACTGGTAACATGGTGTATGCGGGGGTTGGGTGGACCGGCGAAGCGGGCAAGAGTTTTCTTGCAGTTGAAGAGTTTGAGAGCCGACTTGGTTCTGTTGCAGGAGACCCTCCTGAGATTGAAGGACCAGGTTAGGCTTCGGAAGAGTTTGGTGAGTCAGGTCTTTCTCTCGGGCTTTGAAAGCAAGGGGGGGGGGGGTGGGTGAGCGGGGGTAGCAGTACTAGTGAGTAAGAGAGTGAGGTTTCAGATATAGACGCTTGTGGAGGATCAGGGGGGCAGATGTAAATTCTAAATTTTCAGTCCGGAGGTAATTATCAGTCGAACACCAGATAACGCCAAAGAACCTTTTATTTACCGCGGGGCAGCTGCACAAGTGTAACTGAGTTACAACAAGTGAAAAAGCAATTTTTTCTTAGTTACAGTTGACAATATATTATTTCAAAACCCCTCAAGCCTCACAATCATTAGTCATACAATTAGCTCATTAAACCCCTCCTTTATGTAATCATTTCTTCCCATCATTAGTAATACAGTTAGTTCACAAGTTTCATAGTATAGCTATTCTTTATTGAAAGTCCTGAGGAGTGAAATTCTCTCAAACAGTTAGACTCCCACGGATAGTTGACAGGCTTTCCAGACAGCCAAAGCCGTGATAACGCCTTCTCACAGAAGCGATTCATTTTAAAATGCACGTACACATTTTTCACAAACTTGACATTCCGTTTCCCATCAAGCTCTGATTTTTAACTTGACCAAACTCTCATTCCATTTCCCATTAAGCTCTGATTCTAACTTGAGCCAAACTCTCACAGATACATTATATTAATGGGTATGTTTGAAGAAAGGTTGTCCATGTTGGTTAATGTGTATGCCCTGAATTGGGATGTAGGGTTTATGAAGAGGATGTTGGTTGCCATATCAAGTCTCAACATGCTTTAGTTAATTTTAATTTAAGTATATCATGGGTTTCACATGAACCACAACTTTAAATAGATTTTGGTTATGGGCTGCACAAGGGTCCACTTTACAGGTGTGGTGCGACAGAGAGCTAAAGTATGTTTAAAACAAAACTATGTTTATTCAATGAATAGAGCTAACATTTTATAAACACACAGTAAACAGTTTATCAGCTACCAATCCTGATCACCCCCCAAAAGATACAATACTCTATAGATAACCCTTGATAACTTTCCAAACAACATCCAAATGTTAAAAGACAGCAGGTTTAAATTCTCTACAGAAACAGGTATTACTTTGAGATCATCAAGTGATCTTCACATTGCAGAGAGAGAGATCATAATATCTGAAATGAAAATCGCTATTTATCACAAGTAGGCTTCAATGAAGTTACTGTGAAAAGTCCCTAGTCGCCACATTCCGGCGCCTGTTCGGGGAGGCTGGTATGGGAATTGAACCATGCTGCTGGCCTGCCTGGGTCTGCTTTAAAAGCCAGTGATTTAGCCCAGTGTGCTAAACCAGTGTGCAAAACCAAAAACCCACTGCAGCTGCCAGCTCACAAACAAAAGTAAAAGACAGACAGACAGCCCAGCCCCACCCACTCACTGACACCACTGCAGCTATTTGCGAAACACCCATTTCTTAAAGGTACATCCACCTGACAGGATTTAAATACAAAGTTGCACAGCGATGGGAACGGTGGTTGATGATTGTGGGTTCAATAAGAATGGAGGATTTCGCCGTTGGTGGTTTGGGAGGCGCTGAATGTGGTAGTAAGGGGTGAGATCGTCTTGTATAAGGCGCAGATGGATAGGGAGGCAAGAGAAGAGTGGCAGTGGCTGGTTGATGAAATCTTGGAAGTTGATGGGAAGTGTTCTACTCACCAGCTTTTGGTCCGTAAAAAGGAACTACAGGCGCGGTTTGACCTTTTTGTGTACAGGGAAAGGGTTACATCAGTTGAGGCAGGCGTAGAGGGTAGTATACAAATACGGAAAGAAGGCCAGCAACTTGGCCTCGTGCGAGATCATCTGGTCTTCTGGGGTGGGGCAAGGGGGTTGATAGTGACGCCGGAGAGAGTGAATTGGGCATTTGAGGGGTTTTATAAAAGGTGGTGTAGGTCGGAGTCCATGGAGGACGTCGCTATGAGGGCTTTCTTGATGGGGGGGTGGGGGGGGTGCAGTGCTGGAGTGTTTGAAAGTAGGAGGGGAGGAGAGGGCAGGGTTGGAAGAGCCAGTGGGATGTTTGGACAGCGATAAGAAAGATGCAAACAGGTAAGGCACTGGGGCCAGATGTATTCGCGGTGGAATTCAAAGAGGTTTTTGGATAAGTTGGTGGAGGTGTTTGAGTACGCGGTGGCTCAGGGGTTGCTCCCAGAGATGATGGCACAGGCATCTATTTCACTGTCCTTAAAAATGGATAAGGACCTGGTGGAGTGTGGGTCATATCGGCCAATGTGGATGCCAAGATTCTTGCCAAGATGTTGGTCCTTAGGTTGGGAAGAAGCCTTCCGCAGGTGATTGGGAAGGACCAGACATCATTTGTAAAGGGCAGGTAGTTGTCCTCGAATGTGTGGCGTTGGTTAAACATGGCGCTCTACCCATCAGAAGGGGGCGCGGGGAAGAGAACCGCAGGTGGTGCTGGATGCGGAGAAGATGTTTGACCACGTAGAGCGGAATTATTTGTTTGTAATGTTGCAGCGGTTTGGAATTGGGCCTAAGTTTGTGGCAGGGGTCAAATTGTTATACAAGGAACTGAAGGTTGAGTGTATGAATGCGGTCAACTCGCGATATTTTCAGCTGCATAGGGACCGAGGCAGGGATGTCCCAAGTCCCCGCTTTTGTTTGCGCTAGCGATAGAGTCCTTGGTCATTACATTGAGATGCTTGGATAAGTGGGGGAGGGGAGGAGGAGAAGAAGAGATCATAAGGTGTCCCTTTATGCCAATGACTTGTATATTTCGGACCCTGGTCCCACAGTCAGGCACATAATGGGGCTGTTCAGGAGTTTTGGGGCTTTTTCGGGATAGAAACTGAATTTGGAAAAGAGCAAGTGCCTTTTGGTTTCTTTTCTAAGGGCTGGAATTGGCTTTGGGGGGGGGGGGGGGGGGGGCGGTGGGGGTGCGGGAATTGAAGTTTCATGTGACAACTACTCACTTAAGGTACTTGGGGTGGAAGTGGCTCGACTTTGGGCCTGTTGAATTTTACAAGCCTGGTGGATAGGGTCAAGGCAGATTAATTGAGATGGGACAGCCTCCCCTTACCATTGGCAGTCGGGTGCAGGTAGTAAAGATTAATATCTTGCCATGGTTTTTATTCTTATTCCAATGTTTCTGTCAAAGATGTTTTTATGGGTTGGAATGTTTGATTTTGACTTTTGTCTGATAAGGTAAGGTAGCGAGGATTTGGAAGACAGTGCTTCAGAGAGGGCTCTTCCAAATCTGTTGTATTACTATTGGTGCCAGTGTCAAAGATGTTGCTGAGCAGCTGTAGGACATTGTCCTGGATGGGGTGGGGGGCGTCAACAGCCAGAGTTCTTGGTTCTTGTTATACCAATAACTAGGAAGTGGATGTGGTCCTGCAGTCAGGATTTAGGGAGCAAGGTAAAAAATGATTGAGGACCTCTGGTAGTTATCTCCAGATTAATCCCAGTGCCATGTGCACTGCTTGCAGAAATGGGAGGATAAGGCAGATGAAAGTGTTGCTGTAATGATGGTGCAGGAGGGGAGGGCTTTAGATTCCTGGGACACTTGGACTGGCTCGGGGGGGGGGGGAGGGGGAGAGTTGGCACTTGTACAATCTGGATGGGTTGCACTTGAACAGAGCGGGGGTTCAATTCCTTTTGGGGTGTTTTGGTAGTGCTGTTGGGAGGGTTTTAAATTCAGGGGTGTGGGAACCAAGAGAACATAGTGGGGGGAAGAGGTTGGGGGGGGGGGGGGGGGTTGTGAGGCGAGAAGAGAGATAGCACTACAGAATATTAAGGAGGAGTCAGGGTAAAGGAGAAAGTAATGAAGTCTAAATGAACGAGCGGAGCGGCGATATTGGTTAAGGAAGGCTTTGCAGTACTGCAGAAAGAGGATATAGGACGAGACAAAGAGGGACTCCGGTCTGTACCAGGAAAAGTCTCTTCCAAACCTTCCTGACCCAGTGAGAAGGAAGCGGAAAAAAAAAAGAGAAGAAGGAAAAATAAAAGAAGACCCGGAAAAAGAGAGAGGAAGGGAGAAAGGTAACCAACCACAACACCGCCCCCCCAACAAAAAAAAAGGAAACCCAAAGCCCGAGGCAGATCCAGCGAGAGCAGAGGAGTGGGGGAAGTGAGAGCAACCCCAGGGTGAGGAACAGCAGCGGGGAAAGAAAGAGAGACAGACAGATGACTGGAGGAAAGCAAAACACCAAGGTGAAGGGACAGCGAGACGCAAGCAGCAGCAGCGAGGGTAAGGCGCATGAGCACTGGACGCGCAGGCAGGCGGCCCCACAAGACGAGACTGAGGCGACCCTGAAAGGGAAAACGATGGTGGACCAAGCAGTGAAGCGTGAGCAGGACGCAGTGACGGCATAAAGGAGGCGCTCTGGTCGGAGCTCCAAGCAATGATGAAGGAGACGAAGCACAAAATGCAGCAGACCATCGAAGGCCTGGGAAGTGAAGGCGCAGAAAAAAACGATTCTGGAGTTGGCGAGGGCCGCCTCTGATCAGAGTGACAGGGTGATAACCCTAGAAGCTGAGGTCACAAGGTGAGTAACGGCCCAGGGGAGCCTAAGAGGGAAAGTGGAGGACCAGGAAAATAGGTCCAGATGGCAGAACATTAAAATAGTGGGTCTGCCAGTGGAGATAGAGGGCAGAGACCCAACATGCTGCATCACCCAAATGATGGGCAAGCTGGTGGGAAAGGAGGTATTCCCAAACCCACCGGAAATAGACAGGGCGCACAGGTCGCTCCGACCCAAGCCCAAAGCTGGGGACCAGCCCAGAGCAATTATTGCGAAGTTGCACCAGTTCCAAGACTGGGAGAGAATCCTAAAGTGGGTCCGGCAAACGAAACAGAGCACGTGGAAAGGGAAGACCATAAGGGTGTATCAGGACATTGGGCGCACCTAGCCAAAAAAAGGGCTGAATTCAACAAGGTGAAATCAGCACTGCATAAAAGCAATGTAAAATTTTGGATGTTATTCCCGGTCAAACTCTGGGTAACATTTGAGGGGAAAGAGCTGTATTTTAACACCCCAGCAGTGGCTGATGAGTTCGTTAGAGCGAACAAGCTGAGGAAGGAGCACACGCAACCAAAATGAAAGACATGGGGATGCAAAAGGAAGGGAAAACCAGAACAAAAAGTGGAGGACAGATCGCAAACAAGGACAATGGACTGCTGAACTGTGCACATGTGTTACACTTTGCGTGGGATTGTGCTGTCTTGTTTCAGAGCTTGTCTCCTCTCTCGATGCAATGAGGGGGGTAGTTAAGCAAGGGAAATGAGGGCGGGAAAAGCAAACAGGAGGGCGAGACAAGGGCCAGTAGGAGAAAGGTTACACAGGGCCAGAGCTGGGCAAAACTGGGAGGAGGGCCATCGTACTAGCCAGGAGGGCCAGCACGGGAGGGCAGGAAGGAAGGAGGGCCATGGCGCCCCCCTCGGGAGGGGGTGCGCCTGGCACAAGGAGGGGAGGATGGGGGGGGGGGGGGGGGGGGGGGGAGAACACAGGGAGGGGACAAAGGGACAGGGCCTGGGGGTTTGGGGAGAGGAGTCTGGGGGAGAATGCAGAACAAAAGAGAAGCAAAGAGAAGGGTGAGATAGTGAAGGAGTACAGTCACAGTCCTCGGCGGGCATGGAGCAGGGCGAGGAACCAAGAGGGCGCCGCAAACAGCTACTCGAGAGGGCGTCAGGGTGGAGGGAGACCCTGGGGTGCACCTGTATGGCGTACACAGCTGGTGGCCACATTGGGTGCCCCCTGGGAAAAGGGAAACCCCTGAGCGCTGGGGCCCGACCTCATGGTGAGAGCGGTGACCCTGCCCATTTTGGACGGCCCCCTAGCAAAGGGAAACCCCGGAGTGCAGTGGCATGTCCACCAGGCAAGTATGGATGATCCCACAGGACCAGGGTGTCAAAGCCCCCACCAGGATTGTTACCTGGAATGTGAGGGGACTCAAAGGCCCAGTGAAAAGATCCACCGTGTTTGCCCACCTAAGAAGCCTAATAGGAGACCTAATCTACCGACAAGAGACGCACCTGAGGGGGAAGGACCGACTGCAGGTAAGGAAGGCTGGGTGGGACAGACGTACCACTCATGCTACAGGACGAGGGCTAGGGGGTAGCTACATAAATTAGCAAAAGGATGTGGTTTACGGGAACCAAGACAGTTATGGACTCAGAGGGAAGGTACGTCATGGTCAGTGGCGTCCTGGAAGGGACACGGTCGTACTGGTAAATGTGTACACTCCCAACTGGGGCGACTCAGAATTCATAAAGAAGACCATGGCACAAATCCCTGACCTTGACACACACCGACTGATTATGGAGGGTGACTTTAACTGCGTGCTGGACCCACTGACTGACCAATCAAACCCCAGAACCGGGAAAATGTCTGGCATGGCTAGGGAGCTGGGGCCTTGATGGAACAGATGGAGGCGGTGGACCCATGGAGGTTCCTGCACCCGGGAGAAAAGGAGTTCTTGTTCTTTTTGCAGATGAAAGGTATATACCCAGATTCAAAGAACATTATGGTGAGTCTGTGGATTACTAGTGACAATGCCACTTTATGCAGCTGGATAGATTGGAACCAGAGATTGGCAATAAAAACCAAGAACAATGGGCTGCCTGAAAATAAATGGTTCAGGCACAGCTGAGGTATGTTCCCTCAAAAGGGAAAGGCAAACAAATCCAAAGCTCCCTGGATGTAAAAGGAGATAGTAATTACGATAACGAAAAAGTGTGCTTATAATAATCTTAGTGTCACGAGTAGGCTTACATTAACACTGCAATGAAGTTACTGTGAAAATCTCTTAATCGCCACACTCCCTCGCCTGTTCGACAGAGGGGGAATTCAGAATGTCCAATTCACCTTAACAGGCACGTCTTTCAGGACTTGTGGAAGGAACTGGAGCGCCCAGAGGAAACCCACGCAGACATGGGGAGAACTCTGCAGAGACAGGAAGCCAGGAATCAAACCTGGGCCCCTGGCGCTGTGAAGCAACAGTGCTAACCACTGCTTCTGTGTCACCCAAGTGTCAGGCAGAAAATATAATTGAGAACCAAGCTGAATACAGAAGGTTCAGAGGGGAGGTGAAAAGGTAAATAAGAGATGCAAAGAGAAAAGACTGGCAGCCTACAGAAGAAGGAACCCCAAAATCGTCCATCGGGATATAAATAGTAATGGGGGGGGGGGGGGGGGGGGGGGGGGGTGTTAAAAAGCAGTAGGGGCGACTGGGGACCAAAAGGGATTTACACACAAAAGCTGAAGTGTTATGAGTTCTTTGCCTCTTTCTTTACCGAGGGAGCAGATGCTACCCAGGCCATGGTGACAGAGGAGGAAACTTTGTCACTGGAAGGGTTCAAAATTAATCAGGTGGTGGTATTGGACAAAGTTGGTGCTTAAAGTTGATGAGGCACAGGAACCTGATGAGGTCCATCCAAGGATATTGAATGAAGTGAGTGGAAATTGTAAAGCCATATTCTTTCAGTCTTTTCATTGGAGGTGCCAGAGGACGAATTGAAAACCATACGCCCTTGTTCAAAAAAAGGTTGCAAGGCAATTGGAGACCAGTCAGTTTAACTTCAGCGGTGGGGAACGTTCTGGAAACAGTTTTCGGGATAGAATTAACAGTCACATGGAAAACTGTGATGATTAATAAGAACCAGCATGGGTTTCTAAAGGGGGAATCGTGTTTAATTAACTTGCTGGAGTTTTTTGAACAAATATCAGAAAGGGTCGATAAGGGTAATGCAGTTGATGTGGTGCACATGTACTTCCAAAAGGCATTCAATACCATGCCTCTGTTGCTCGTTCTGGGTGAGTGTGCTTAACACTCAATTTGGCTCTGTTTCGTTCCTTAGCTTTAGAGTCGCCAGGTATCGTTAAGATACTGTCAAAAGTTTCAAGTTCAAGTTGAAATCAATAACTCCACACACCAGTTAGTAAGTTCAAACAAGACACGTTTATTATACTACAGTAATCTACTAATCATGCATATAAAACTGTAAGACTAGGCTAATCCTACCACCAATAGGCCAAATACTTATCTGGATAAGGGGACTGCCGGATCAGGGAACAACGGCCTCTAGCTTTGTCCTGGGTCCGCAGGCTTCCAGTAGTTATGGACTAAAGGGGGTCAGGAGTGTCTACTCTCGTAGCATGCGTTGTATGACACTTACGTGATGGCGGCTACTGTCCAGACCTCTCCTCCACAAGGTTCTTCTGCTGCAACGGTGTTCTGCTGGGAGGGCTGGCTGGTCAAGAAGAGGCTGGCAGAGAGAGAGCTGGGGTCGGGGTCTCTGTCTTATACCTCTCTCAGGGTCTCGCGCCCACCTGGGCGGACCCTCTATACACTCGCAATCGATTGGGTCTCTTACCAATCGATTGATTTTAATTCCCCAATAACGGGGCAGTTCCTCGATCACTGGGCGGTTCTTGGGACTTATTGTTTTGGATTCTTTTGGCGCTGAGAAGTCTGGCCTTCTATTAAATGTATCGATTAGCGTTAACTTGTTTCCATTGTACCTGGGAATCGCCCGGTATCGCCTCATTAGTATGCTAACTTGTTTTCTTTCACAGTGCTGTCTGGTTTCTGCAGCAGTCAGAATACACAAGAGCTTTTGCAAGCTGCTTGCTTTTGCAACGTGTCCATTTTCCCTGCATTCCTTGTGATCTTCCATTTTGTGTTGGGCATTTGCACAGTGGCCACCCCAGGTGGCTACACCTTACAACAGATTTGAGAAAAGTTATAGCTCATGGAATAAAAGGGACAGTAACAACATGGATACAAAATTGGCTTTGTAATTTCGGGCAGCACGGTAACATGGTGGTTAGCATAAATGCTTCACAGTTCCAGGGTCCCAGGTTCGATTCCCGGCTGGGTCACTGTCTGTGCTGAGTCTGCACGTCCTCCCCGTGTGTGCGTGGGTTTCCTCCGGGTGCTCCGGTTTCCTCCCACAGTCCAAAGATGTGCGGGTTAGGTGGATTGGCCATGCTAAATTGCCCGTAGTGTCCTAATAGTAAGGTTAAGGGGGGGAGTTGTTGGGTTACGGGTATAGGGTGGATATGTGGGTTTGAGTAGGGTGATCATTGCTCGGCACAACATCGAGGGCCGAAGGGCCTGTTCTGTGCTGTACTGTTCTATGTTCTATGTAATCAGATGTAATGGTTAACAGATATTTCTCTGGCTGGAGGAAGGTTTGTTGTAGGGTTTCCCAGGGGTCGATATTGGGATCTTTGTTTTTCTGGATCTTTGTTAATGACCTAGGTGTGCAAGGAACAATTTCAAGGTTTGTAGATGATACAAAACTTGGAAGCATTGTAAACTGAAGATGATGGAGAACTTCAAAAGCACATAGACAAGTTGGTGGAACGGGCAGTTAGGTGGCACATGAATTTCAATGTGGAGAAGTGTGAGGTGATTCATTTTTGTCTGGGGGAAAAGGAGAAGCAACATATAATAAAGGTCAAAATTCTTAAGGGGCGCAGGAACAGATGCACATGGGTATACGTCATTGGGACCAATAAGGGAATTACACATGGAGGCTGAGGTGTTAAATCGAGGATATTGAAAGACGCGAGTGTGAAAATTGCAGGGCCATTGGTCATAACCCAATATCATTAAAGGTGACAGACAAGTGGAAATAGCAGTTAATAAAGCATATCATATTCTGGGCATTATTAATGATAACCTAGAGTACAAGAGCAACGAGGTTGTGCTGAATTTATACAAGACACTAGTTTGACCTCCACTGGAATATTGTGCACAGTTCTGGGCATCACACTAAAGGAAGGATGTGAATGCATTGGAGAGATTGCGGAAGAGTATTGCAAGAATGGTTACAGGGCTGAGGTATATAGAGAGCTTGGAGGCATTGGAACTCTCCTCCCTTAGTAAAACCATGAGTTAACCTAAAGAAATGTTAAAAATTTTATTTTTATATAATTCAAAATTGGGGCATATTGATTGAATGGACCAAGTGAACCTTTTGGCAAGTTTATAGGCTGTCATTGCTGCAGAACTATAATGTGGCTAACTCTAAATTGCCCCTTCCATGACCTAGCGAGCCGTTCAGTGGCAATTAAGGATGGGCAATGAATGCTGGCCTTGGAATAAGAAAGGAAAAAAAATTTTGGTTGAGCATATCCATTGGAACTGCGTGGAATAAAATTTGGGTTAAGTATCCCATGTTCCTACTGTTTGCTTCCGCATATAATCTATGATTGTCATGGGAAGTGCTGTGGTTCCAAACATATTACAAAGTGCGTGTCTGAAGATTTACTTGTGGCCAAAGGGGAAAGTTTAAGAAATGGTAACGGTATGAGTGTTCTAAGAGGTGGGGGTAAGGCTTTTCTTTCTGTCTGAGCTGGTAGCTCTGGATCTCCCATGGATCTAACATCAGTATTACAGGCCAGGGTTTAGAGAACCCCAAAAAGTATCATGGAGTTCACCTGACCCATAACTTTGTTGAATAGATTGTGGTTATGGGGAGCACAAGGGCCTACTTTACAGGTGTGATGCAACTAAGTATTTTAAAACAAAAAACAATGTTTATTCTATGAATCCAGTTAACATTTTTAAACACACTGACTAAATATCTTAGCAACTATCAACTCGCATACTCCCCCAAAGAATACAATAAGTAACCCTTAATCTTTACTTGCAAGATCCATAAGACAAATACCCTCTTCATCACATACATCAGGTTTAAATTCTCTACTGAGAACAGTTATCACTTTTAAATTTTCAAGTGATTTGAAGATATTCCTTTCATGCAGAAAGAAATCAGAATGGCACCTGGTTTTGCTGGATGCAGCTCCCAATCTGCAAAACGAAACTAAGCATGCCCTGTAGCTGCTAGCTCAAAGCGAAAGTAAAACAGACAGCCCAGCTCCACCCACACTCTGACATCACTGCAGCTATTTGATAAACACCCATTTCTTAACGGTACATACACTACAGCTATTTGATAAACACCAATTTCTTGAGGTACATCCACTACAGCTATTTTATAAACACCCATTTCTTAAAGGTACTCAGACATGACATCAGCTCATCTAAAATTCTGCCATCCCGAGTTTTTTTCTGCTCACCCAACAATCTTTTCCCCCATTAACCTACACGTTCACCTGTACTTTCAGTGTCTGCAATTTAAAATGTTCAACTTTGAATCCCTACAAGGATATTTCCCTCCCCAAATCTGTAACATTTTCCAGGTCTACAAGCCGTCTCAAACTCATGGTTTCCTCTTTGCAGCCATCAACCTTCCCTTCTCTACAGCATTTGCAGCCATGCCTTCAACAGCCTCGGTCAATGCGCTGGACTTGTTTAAACCCCTCTAATGTATGCCATTCTCCTTTTAAAATACTTTTAAAAACCCACCTCTGATCAAATATTTGAATCATCTTAATATCATTTTTGTTTGCTTGACATTCACTGAAGAACCTTGAAACATTTTTTCACATAAAGCTGCTGTAAGTTTTTCTGAACCTTCCATTCCACCACATCTCTTATTGGACTTTCCTATTGTGAAGCTGACATTCAGTTGCAGCTGCACATCTTTGATTTGATAAAGCTTCACAATTTCCTGAAGCTGCAGACTTCCATACCTAAACCTACCCCTGGTTCACAAATATTTTCAGCCATGGACACCACTTGGGTGGACCAAAGGAACCATTGACCACCCATCAGTTTACTTTGCCTGCTTTCACTTGCCACTTACTAAAATCTCATCAAAATGTGCAGCAACTTGAGGATTCTGGAGCAGAGACGATTGGCCTGCAACAGCGAACACAATTTTTTGAAGAGTAATTTACTTTTCTAGCTAGGCCAACATTTATTGCTCATCCAGGGCATCTAGGTGTGACTCCAGCCAGTGAAGAGTTTGTCCATGGTCCTCTAGTAACCTATGATGTGAAACCTTTAGGAAAGGGAGCTCGTTAGACTGCTCTATTTCAAAGATAAGTTTCAGCAGTGCGGGATGGTTAATCAGTTTAAGGTTTAGTTGCCTTGCAATGTGGGCCTGCTAGAAGCTGCATATATTCATTTGCAGGGCCATGTTCTCTGCAAATTGACACGGTCCCTTTTTCAATTAAACAAAAGCATGGTGGGAGGACAGAGTTCCTCACGCAATCCCCAAGACAACACCGTTGCCAATCAGAGTCAACTTGCCTTTTTTGAATTTAAACAACAACTTGGGGGAAAAACTGTTCCCTGGTGCATTCCCCATGGAAACCCTTTGACCAATCAGACCATATGCCAATCAGCTAGCACCCTTTTTCTCAGTGAGAGTAATTAATTTGCACTTTCAAAGAGCTGGCGTAGCCATAATGTGTTGCATGCCACCCTTTTCTGAGTGACACCAACTTTGATACTGTCACAGATGTTTACAATGATATTTGTACAAAAAGCTTTTTTTTTCTTGGATTATTTTTAACAATTGGTGATTTAGTTGTACAATACTTCTAAAAAGCAAGAGCTCAGTTTACCAAATAAGAGGCAAGAGACAGCATAAAGTTGAATGAATAGGCATATATCAGCAAACAAATCACAGGTTTTGAGCAGTGGAATGGGAAAAATCAAATTAATATTAAGAGCTGACAAAGCATATAGTAAGATGCATAAAAAGAGTGTGAATAGAAAAGATGCTAAGAAAATCAATACAACTTTTTATAGATTAGGAAAAAGGGAGTATTCGGAAGCAATGTGGATCCCTTAAACAGATTATGGTTAAGAAAGATGACAGGGAAGCCAGGAAATTATAGAACAGTTAGCTCCTCTGTTGGGAAATGCTAGAGTCTATAATTAAGTATCTGGTGATTTAAATGCTCAGCTCATCAGAGAGGATTTGTAAATTATAGGTAATGTCTGAATCTGATTGAATTTTAGTCTCTAAAGTAGTGGACAGGGCTGCTAGTTATATGGACTACCATTTGAGAAGGTTCCTCAAATGTAGCTAAAGTTCAAGCTTATTGAATTGAAGACATAAGGGTGAACAGTTTAGGAAATTGCTCAAGTGGAAGGAGATTGAGAGTTGAATTTAACAGGCTAGTGTACAAATTGGCAGGATGTGACTAGTGGTGACCTGCAAGGATCTATGTTGGCGCATCAGCTATTTGCTGTATTCATTAATGACTTGGATGATGGGATTAAAAAAACACATGGTAACATTTGCTGGAGGCACTGTAATGTTGTGAGCAGTATAGATCAAAACAAAAATTATAAAGAAATATTGATGTATTAAATGAGATTGAAATCCATTTGCCACATGGTGGTAAATGTCAGATCATCCACTTTGATCCTAAAAAGGATGGGACCGAACATGAACACTGTATTTTCTAAATGGTGAAAAGCTGGAAATAGTGGAGGTGCTAGATACTTAGGGTCCAGATACATAGATCGTTAAAATGTTATGAACAGGTAGAAAATAATCTAAAAGGCTCATGGAATGCCACCCTTTGTATCTAGTGGATAGAATACAAAGTGATAGAAGTCATGCTTCAGCTATACCAAGCCCTAGTTAGACCACACTAGAGTATTGAGAGGTGTTCAGGGCACTGCAACTTAGGAAGGATATATTGGCCTTGGAGAGCTTGTAGCATGAATTTAATAGAACAATACCTGGACTCTATGGCTGAGCTACAGAGAGCTTAAACAAACTATGGTTATATTCCATGGAAATTATAATGTTCCAGGGTTATTTGATTGAAGCATCCAAGATTAAAGGGGGCAAATAAGGTAAAATAATAAAGCCAGATCTTTCAGGAGGGAAATGAGGAAATAAAAGCATAACATGATCTGTTTCTCTCCATGGATGATGCCAAACCTGCCGTGGATTTCCACCATGTTCTCTTATTTCAAGTTTCCAGTATCTGGAATATTTTGCTTTTCTATGAGTGAAATTAGGAAACACCACAAAATGTGATAGAAATTAGGAACTCATCCACAAATGATAAATGATATAAATTTAAAAATGAGGTGAATCAATTTTTCTCAGCCATTCAGAGACCTGGGGCAGAAATGGATGTACATTGTTAGGCTGTAGATCATCCATAATCTAATTGAATGGCAAAACAGTCTGGAGGGGCTAAATAGCCTATTAATCCCAGAATTACTTGGGGCAGGATATTCTGGGGTTAAAAATGTTTCTACTGCTGCACTAGATGACTTAATTTATTCATTGGATGTGGGCATTACTGGCTGGACCAGCATTTATTGCCGATCCTTAATTGCCCTTTAACTGAGAGGCTCCCTGGGCCATTTCAGAGGGCATTTAAGAGTCACCATATTGCTGTGGAGTCTCATGTAGACCACACCAGGTAAGGATGACAGATTTCCTTCCCTAAACCAGATGGGTTTTTACAACAAGTGATTTTGTGGTCATCATTAGATCTTTCCATTCCAGATTTATTTTATTCAATTCAAATTTCACCATCTGCTGTGGTAGGATTCAAACCTGGGCTCCCAGAGCTTTACTGGGTTTCTAGTCTAACAACAATACCACAACTCTACCACTTCCCTGACTTGATTTTTGACCAGGCATGTGATTTAACTTTTTTTTTCTTTGCTTGCTTTTTATTTGGAAAATCTTATTTAATGGAAACCTGAGTAGAACAATGGAAAATTAGATACTCTTGTGTGCTAAACTTAAACTTAAGGTTTTATTTGCCTTCGCAATAAAGTTGTCCACATGTATTCTACATTTTTATAGGATTTGAGAGCTTTGCATTCAGGTTAATCAGTCAAGTATAATTCAGGAATAGCAAATTATATTTTCTGTCTAGTGTTTTAATTGTATGAATCTTAATGAGATTTCAGTTCCATATTTTGAGAACTGTTGAGTTCTATAATCCTAAATGTAAAAGTTGTTTCAAATTGCCAAAGATCACAAGTGGATCTTGTTGAATGAGGTGCTTGCCTTATTCACTTGGAAAATATTTAATGCAAATGAGTGTTCAAAGCTTTGACAAAGGGTCACCTGGACTCAAAACGTTAGCTCTTTTCTCTCCCTACAGATGCTGCCAGACCTGCTGAGATTTTCCAGCATTTTCTCTTGGGTTTCAAGTGTACCATATGCCTTCTTAACCACTATCCACCTCCTACCTTAAAGATCCAATGTAAATGCACACTAATATCCCTCTGATCCTTGGTGCTGCCCAGGGTCCTGTTGTTCATCAATACCCTTGCATTGTTTGTCCTGCCCAAGGGCATTACCTCAGACTTACCAGATTGAATTCCATTTACCACTGATCAGCTCCTTTATCTTCCTGTAGTCTAAGGCTATCCTCCTCACTATCGACCACCTCACTAATTTTTGTATCACCCGCAAACTTGCCGATCACCTCGCCTATATTCATGTCCAAATCATTTATATAAACTACAAACAGCAATACTGATCCCTGTAGGACTCCACTGGTCACCACTTCCAGTCCGAAAAATACCCCTTGACTATCGCCCTCTGATTCCTGCCTTTTAGCCAATTCTGGATCCAATTTGCCAAATTTCCTTGAATCCTATGTCGTCTTATCTTTGCTATCAGTCTCCCAGGTGGGACCTTGCGTAGCGTAGACTATGTCAAATGCAGTGCCCTCATCTACACATCTGGTCACCTCTTGAAGAATTCAATCATGATCGTCAGACATCACCTCTCCTTAACCATGCTGACTGATTAATCCCTGCCTCTCCGAATGCAAGTTAATTCTGTCTCTCAGAATTGCTTCCAACAGTTTCCCCACAACTGAGGTTAGACTGACTGGTCAGTGGTTTCCTGGTTTATCCTTTCCTCCCTTTTTGAATAATGGTACCATATTAGCTATCCTCCAGCCCTCTGACACCTCTCCTGTGGCCAGAGAGGAATTGAAAATTATTGCCAGTGCCCCTTCTTTGGATTGGATTTGTTTATTGTCACATGTACCAAGGTCCAGTGAAAAGTATTTTTCTGTGAGCAGCTCAACAGATCATTAAGTACATCGGAAGAAAAGGGAATAAAAGAAAATACATAATAGGGCAACACAAGGTATACAATGTAACTACAGAAGCACCGGCATTGGATGAAGCATACATAAGTAGTATTAATGAGGTCAGCCCATAAGAGGGTAATTTAGGAGTCTGGTAACCGTGGGAAAGAAGCTGTTTTTGAGTCTGTTTGTTCGTGTTCTCAGACTTCTGTATTTCCTGCCCGATGGAAGAAGTTGGAAGAGTGAGTAAGCCGGGTGGGAGGGGTCTTTGATTATACTGCCCGCTTTCCCCAGGCAGCGGGACGTGTGGATGGGAGGCAGGTTTGTGTGATGGACTGGGCGGTGTTCACGACTCTGACGTTTCTTGCGATTTTGGGCTGAGCATTTGCCATACTAGGCTGTGATGCAGCCAGATGGGATGCTTTCTATGGTGCATCTGTAAAAGTTGGTCAGGGTTAATGTGGACATGCTGAATTTCCTTAGTTTTCTGAGGAAGCATAGGCGCTGTTGTGCTTTCTTGGTGGTAGCGTCAACGTGGATGGACCAGGACAGATTTTTGGAGATGTGCACCCCGAGGAATTTGAAACTGCTAACCATCTCCACGTCAGCCCCGTTGATGCTGACAGGGGTGTGTACAGTACTTTGCTTCCTCAAGTCAATGACCAGCTGTTTAGTTTTGCTGGCATTGAGGGAGAGATTGTTGTCGCTACACCACTCCACTAGGTTCTCTATCTCCCCCCTGTATTCTGACTTGTTATTTGAGATCCGGCCCACTATGGTCGTATCGTCAGCAAACTTGTTGATGGAGTTGGAATCAAATTTTGCCACGCAGTCATGTGTGTACACGGAGTAGAGTAGGGGGCTAAGTACGCAGCCTTGCGGGGCACCGGTATTCAGGACTATTGTGGAGGAGGTATTGTTGTTCATTCTTGCTGATTGTGGTCTGTTGGTCAGAAAGCGAGGATTCAGTTATAGAGTGGGGAGCCAAGTCCTAGGTTTTGGAGCTTTGATATGAGCTTGTCTGGGAATATGGTGTTGAAGGCAGAGCTGTAGTCAATAAATAGGAGTCTGATGCAGGAGTCCTTGTCGAGATGCTCTAAGGATGAGTGTAGGGTCAGGGAAATGGCGTCTGCTGTGGACCGGTTGCGACGGTATGCGAATTGCAGTGGATCAAGGTGTTCTCGGAGTATGGAGGTGATGCGCTTCATGGTCAACCTCTCGAAGCACTTCATTATGACTGCAGTCAGGGCCACCGGACGGTAGTCATTGAGGCACGTTGCCTGGTTCTTCTTTGGCACCGGGAGTTAAATATCCAAGGATATCAAACTATACGGAGGGACAGAGTAGAGGGTAAGGGAGGTGGTGTAGCTCTGTT
Source organism: Scyliorhinus canicula (assembly GCF_902713615.1). NCBI lineage: Eukaryota > Metazoa > Chordata > Chondrichthyes > Carcharhiniformes > Scyliorhinidae > Scyliorhinus > Scyliorhinus canicula. The sequence goes on along the minus strand of NC_052148.1, from coordinate 45,663,474 downwards.
ATTTAAGGATGACATCCGGGCAATAGTAAGGGATGACATTGGTGCTATGGAGGATAAAGTTGAATCCATTTGGGTGGAAATCAGGAATAGTAAGGCGAAAAAGTCACTGATACGAGTAGTCTATAGGCCACTAAATAGTAACATTATGGTGGGGCAGGCAATAAACAAAGAAATAACGGATGCATGTAGAAAGGTACAGCAGTTATCATGGGGGATTTTAATCTACATGTCGATTGGTTTAACCAGGTCGGTTAAGGCCGTTTTGAGGAGAAGTTTAATAAATGTATCCGAGAACAGTATGTAATGGAACCTACGAGGAAACAAGTGGTCCTAGATCTGGTCCTGTGTAATGAGACAGGATTGATTAATGATCTCGTAGTGAGGAATCCTCTCGGAAGGAGCAATCACAATATGGTGGAATTTAAAATATAGATGGAGGGTGAGCAGGTAAAATCAAACAGTAGTGTTTTGTGCTTAAATAAAGGGGATTACAATGGGACGAGAGAAGAGCTAGCTAAGGTAGCCTGGAAGCAACGACTTTATGGTGAAACAGTTGAGGAACAGTGGAGAACCTTCCAAGAGATTTTTCACTTTGCTCAGCAAAGGTTTATACCAACAAAAAGGAAGGACAGTAGAAAGAGGGAAAACAAGGTAAATATTGGTCCTTTAGAGGATAAGAAGGGAGATTTAATAATGGGAGATGAGGAAATGGCTGAGGAACTGAGGAGATGTTTTGGGTTGGTCTTCACAGTGGAAGACACAAATAACATAGCAGTGACTGATGGAAATGAGGTAAGACAGTTGAGGACCTTGAAATGATTGTTATCACTAAGGAGGTAGTGATGGGCAAGCTAATGGGGCTAAAGGTAGACAAGTCTCCTGGCCCTGATGGAATGCATCCCAGAGTGCTAAAAGAGACTGCGAGGGAAATTGCAAATGCACTAGTGATAATTTACCAAAATTCACTAGACTCTGGGGTGGTCCCGGCGGCTTGGAAATTGGCAAACGTGACACCACTGTTTAAAAAAGGAGGTAGGCAGAAAGCGGGTAATTATCGGCCAGTTAGCTTAGCTTCGGTAGTAGAGAAGATGCTGGAATTTATCATCAAGGAAGAAATAGTGAGGCATCTGGATAGAAATTGTTCCATTGGGCAGACGCAGCATGGGCTCATAAAGGGGCTGGTTTAGCACACTGGGCTAAATCACTGGCTTTGAAAGCAGACCAAGGCAGGCTAGCAGCATAGTTCAATTCCCGTACCAGCCTCCCCGGACAGACGCCGGAATGTGGCGACTAGGGGCTTTTCACAGTAACTTCATTGAAGCCTACTCGTGACAAGTGATTTTCATTTCAATTCATAAAGGGCAGGTCGTGCCTAACTAATTTAGTGGAATTTTTAGAGGATATTATCAGTGCGGTAGATAACGGGGAGCCAATGGATGTGGTATATCTGGATTTCCCCAAAGCTTTTGACAAGGTGCCACACAAAAGGTTGATGTATAAAATAAAGATGCATGGCATTAAGGGTAAAGTAGTAGCATGGATAGAAGATTGGTTAATTAATAGAAAGCAAATAGTGGGGATTAATGGGTGTTTCTTTGGTTGGCAATCAGTAGCTAGTGGTGTCCCTCAGGGATCAATGTTGGGCCCACAATTGTTCACAATTTACATAGATGATTTGGAGTTGGGGACCAAGTGCAACGTGTCCATGTTTGCAGACGACACGAAGATGAGTGGTAAAGCAAAAAGTGCAGAGGTTACCGGAAGTCTGCAGAGGCATTTGGGTAGGTTAAGTGAATGGTCTAGGGTCTGGCAGATGGAAGAGAATGTTGACAAATGTGAGGTTATCCATTTTGGTAGGAATAACAGCAAAATGGATTATTAGTTAAATGATAAAATATTAAAACATGCTTCTGTGCAGAGACCTGGATGTGCTGGCACATGAGTCGCAAAAAGTTGGTTTACAGGTGCAACAGGTGATTAAGAAGGCAAATGGAGTTTTGTCCTTCATTGCTAGACGGATAGAGTTTAAGACTAGGGAGGTTAAGCTGCAATTGTCTACGGTGTTAGTGAGGCCACAACTGGAGTATTGTGTTCAGTTTTGGTCTCCTTACCTGAGAAAGGACGTACTGGCGCTGGAGGGTGTGCAGTGGAGATTCACGAGGTTAATCCCAGAGCTGAAGGGGTTGGATTGCGAGGACAGGTTGAGTAGACTGGGACCGTACTCGTTGGAATTTAGAAGGATGCGGGGGGATCTTCTCGAAACATATAAAATTATGAAAGAAATAGATAGGATAGATGCGGGCAGGTTGTTTCCACTGGCGGGTGAAAGCAGAACTAGGGGGAATAGCTACAAAATAAGGGGAAGTAGATTAAGGACTGAGTTTAGGAGGAACCTCTTCACCCAAAGGGTTGTGAATCTATGGAATTCCTTGCCAAGTGAAGCAGTTGATTGAGGCTCCTTCATTAAATGTTTTTAAGACAAAGATAGTTTTTTGAAGAATAAAGGGATTAAGGGTTATGGTGTTCAGGCCGGAAAGTGGAGCTGAGTCCACAAAAGATCAGCCATGATCTCATTGAATGGCGGAGCAGGCTCGAGGGGCTACATGGCCTACTCCTGCTCCTAGTTCTTATGTTCTTATGAGGTGGTCGTCTTGAAGCAGGTGGGGACCTCGGAGTGGAGTAGGGACAGGTTAAAAATGTCCGCGAACACCTCTGCCAGCTGGTCCGCGCAAGCTCTTGAGTGCACAACCAGGGATCCCGCCTGGGCCCGTCGCCTTCCGAGGGTTCACTTTCAGGTAGGCAACCTGATTTTGGAAGCCGTGATGGTGGGTATGGGCGAGTTATGGGCAGCTGGGGCACTCGGCAGCAGATTGTTGGTTACCTGCTCGAACCGAGCATAGAATGCATCAATTTCTTTACTTGCCTCACTGAACTATCCTGGCCCTGGAAACGTATCTACTTTTAATCCTGCCAAACCACTCAGAACCTCGTCTCTGTCTGTTAATTTCTTTCATTTTATCGCGGTCCATCTCCTTCATTTCTGTACCCATATTGCACTTCTCACGAGTGACACAAAGTATTCATTTTGAATCCTACGTACGTCATCCGGCTCCACACACACATTATCACTGTGGTCCTTAATGGGCCCCACACTTTCCCTCATTATCCCTTTACCCTAATGTATTTGTAAAACAATTTAGGATTTTCCTTTCTTTCCTGCTGGCATCCTTTCATGTACCCCTTTTGTTCTCCTGATTTCCTTTTTAAGTTCCCGTTTGCACGTTCTATGCGCTTGTGCTGTTTTGCGCCCTTGATATGTCAAATTCTCTCCTTTTCCCTTTATCCAAAGCTGTACACCCCTTGATATCCAAGTTTCACTGGATTTGATGGTCCTTTTTCTTGACTGGGATATGTTGGCCCTGTACTCTCCCTATTGTTCCACTGTTCTCTTTCCCCCCCCCCCCCCCCAGTTTAATTTAGAACTTTGATTTCAGGCCCATCCTTGCCCTTTTCCATCACAATCTTGATCGCTGTCTGCAAAATGCTCCCTTACTGAGTTCAACCTCTTGCCCGGCTTTGTTACCTGAAATTAAATCTGAGACCGCGCCCTCTCTTGTAGTACCCTCTATGTACTGGCTTTAAAAGTTCACCAGGACACATGTTGGGGAAGCTTCCCCCACTCTCTCACGACTCTATTACTTTTACACTTCTCTGAAAATTAAAACTTAGGAAGAAATTATGGGTTTTTCCCTCGATTACAAGAAAAATATAGGGGTCCTGTAGTGTGGTCTGCATAGCCGAATACAAAGGTCCTAAAATTTAATCCTGGATCAGTGCTGAATTATCTACACTCGTATGCTGCGATTAGCTTAGCCATCCTGGACTACGAGGAAAAATCAAACCCGGGTCTTTGGCTGCAGATCATCATCTAGTGATCCCTGTTGGAAGTGTGTAAGTTTGTTGTACAAGGGCAGAATTAAGCTTGAAGCCAAAGCTTTATATTATTACGTAACTCCATGACATTAATGCCTAAGCCTAGCCTTTGAAGAATGGCGAAACGAGTAATTTACCAGAAAGCAGTTGGTCGAACTATATCCTTGCAGTAATCACTACTTTTGGGTTGATGGGAGTAGCGCAATGGGTGGATAATGCAGATTTTAAAAGAACGAGGGCATAAAAAATTATTGCAGTTAATATTTTAGCAAGCTGTAGAGTTTTAAAATTGAAAATTTTAAGAAGTTTAATGTCCATAAAGTATAGACAGTGTTGTGTTGAATTTGTTATGATCTGGACTACACTGCCTGTAAAGGTGGTGGATGGTATACTTTTAAATGGAGAATTGAATATATATTTGAAAAGGCAATATTTTGAGAGTGAGAGAATAAAGCTAATTGAGAGCTTTTAATGATGGGTTGGATGGCCTCATTCTGTTCTGTGAAATTCTGCGATTGTAGCCTTGTGGAAAATATATAACTTGTTGCTTATTTTTTCCATCATATCTGGTTATCATTTTTAGTGCTGCCTTTGCTGCATTAAGAAATTGCATCTTTTATTCAGTATATAATTTCTATTCAACATAATGTGTGTGATTAATGAAACTTTTAGCAATCTCAAATTTCTGCATCTTCATGACAAGAGGGAATAATTTCTTTGGTACTTTATGCTTGCCCATTCAAAATTGTCTCTGCAAGTTTAACTCTTATTACCTCTAATTGTGAATAATTTTGTTCTGCTGTTAATTTGAGAATCTTTCACTCTTTTAGCAAAATCTATTTTAAAAGTTGTCTTTGGTCCAGGTGCTCCACACGCCAAAAGGGGTTAATAAAGTTGCATTGTTGTAGAGAAATATTTGCAAAATGCTGTACTTGTCCTTTAGTCTTCACCACTTAGTTCTTTTGCATACCTCAGCTAAAAAAATGTTTGCATTGCAGCTCATGATTCTGAATTTGTAGAATATTTGAAAGGGAAGTAATTTAGTTATTAACTGGTCACATGGGGAAAGTTGTTCTGCATGTTTCAGAAAATTAGGACTTTTTATTTTACAAGTGTGCAAATAACATAAATTGTAGTGGTCAGGATACCTTCTATTTCAGGTTTTGGTGAGACATTAGACTGGGAGAGGAAGAAACTTTTTTGAAAAAAATTCTTTTGAGGGATTTTTAGAGACACCAACCTTTTTGGGAAAGCATAGTTGGTCCTATTTTTTTTAAAAAGTATTTTTATTCCGGTTTTATTCAGAATTTTTCATAAAAGAACAGTAAGAACAATAATAACAAAACTAACTAGAGTGAATATTAACATAGTGTAAAAAGAGAATATAGAATAACAATTAAATCGACATTACCCCACGCGACCCAGTCTTCCCACACCATCCCAATGAAGCACTCACCCCCTACACCCCCCCCCCCCCCCCCCCCCCACGGTGCCTAGCTGTATCTTTTTAAAAAAAATATTTTTTTCAAATAATTTTTATTCAAGTTTTCAACAACAAATTTGATCACAACAGAGAAAAACAGTAACCCCTCCCCCCTCTAATACAAAAACAATAAATTAACAAGAAACAGAAATAAGCATAAAACCATGAGAACAAACCCCCATAACAAACCCGTAGCCCCCCCCCCCCGGCTACCTTCCCCCAATTCCCGTCCATTTTCCCCTGATTCTTGGCCACCCGGCTATTCTTCCTCTTGTTCGTTGGCCACAAACAGGTCCCGGAACAGTTGCATGAATGGCTCCCACGTTCTGTGGAAGCCGTCGTCTGACCCTCGGATGGCGAATTTGATTTTTTCCATTTGGAGAGATTCCGAGAGGTCGGACAACCAGTCTGCAGCTCTGGGTGGTGCTGCTGACCACCAGCCAAACAGGATTCTACGGCGGGCGATCAGGGAGGCAAAGGCAAGGGAGTCCGCCCTCCTCCCCAGGAATAGACCTGGCTGGTCTGAAACCCCGAAGACCGCCAACATCGGGCATGGCTCCACCCTCACCCCCACCACTTTGGACATAGCCTCGAAGAAGGCTGCCCAGTACTCCACAAGTCTGGGGCAAGACCAGAACATGTGGGCGTGGTTGGCCGGGCCTCTTTGGCACCGTTCACATCTGTCCTCCACCTCCGGGAAGAACCTACTCATACGGTTTCTTGTTAAGTGGGCTCTATGTACCACTTTTAGTTGCGTCAGGCTGAGCCTTGCGCACGTGGCGGTGGAGTTGACCCTATGCAGTGCTTTGCTTCAGAGTCCCCACCCTATCTCAATCCCCAGGTCATCCTCTCATTTCTTGTTGCGTTCAGTACGGTGTCGGCCCTTTCTACCAGTCGGTCATACATGTTGCTACAGTTCCCTTTATCTAGGATACTTGCGTCCAGTAGGTCTTCCAGTAGTGTCTGTCGTGGCGGTTGTGGGTACGTCCTTGTCTCCTTCCGTAAGATGTTTTTGGGCTGCAGATACCACAGCTCGTTCCCCCGGCTAGCCGAAATTTCTCTGTCAGTTCGTCCAGTGTTGCGATCCTGCCGTCCGTGTATAGGTCCCTGACTGTCAGTGTCCCTCCGTCCTGCCTCCACCTTTTGAAGGTGGCGTGAAGCTGGTGTGAACCTATGGCTGTTGCAGATGGGAGCCTTGTCCGACATTTTGGTCAGGCCAAATTGCTGCCGCAGTTGGTTCCAGGATTGAAGGGTGGCTGTCGCCACTGGGCTGCTGGAGTGTTTTTTGGGTGGGGATGGGAGTGCTGCCGTGGCAACGGCCTCCGGAGGTCCCCATGCAGGAGGCCTCCTCTGCACGCACCCATTCGGGCCTCTGGCTCCTGGATCCATCCCCTTACTCGCTCGGCTGTTGCCGCCCAGTGGTAGAATAGTAGGTTTGGGAGGGTTAGCCCCTGCCTGGATTTTGTTTTTTGTAGGATCTTCTTTGGGATCCCAGCATTTTTAACCCCCCCCCCCCCCCCCCCCCCCCCCCCCCCCCCCCCCCCCCAATACGAACGCCATGATTGGTACGTTAATTTTGATCGTCTGGACTCTCCCCGCGAGGGAGAGTGGGAGTGTGTTCCATCTTTGCAGGTCCTTTTTTTACTTCCTCCGTCAGACTGGTGAGGTTCCGTTTGTGGATCCCTTTCCAGTCGTGGGCTATTTGGATCCCCAGGTAGCGGAATTTGTGTTGGGCTCGTTTGAACGGCAGCCCCTTTAGTGCCCCCCCCCCCCCCCCCCCCCCCCCCCCCCCCCCCCCCCCCCCCGGGTGTACTGGGAAGATCTCGCTTTTGCTCATGTTGAGTTTGTAGCCCGAGAAGGCTCCAAACTCTTTCAGGAGCGCAATGATTCTGTCCATGCTGCTCTGTGGGTCCGTTATGTAGAGGAGCAGGTCATCTGCATAGAGTGAGACTCTGTACCCTCTGCCTCTCCTTCGGATCCCCCTCCAATTTTTTTGCTGCCCTGAGCGCGATTGCTAGCGGTTCGATTGCTAGTGCGAACAGCAGAGGCGACAGTGGGCATCCTTGTATGGTGCCCCTGTGCAGCTGGAAGTATTGGGAGTTGGTATTGTTGGTCCGTACGCTAGCCATGGGAGCATTGTATAGGAGCTTTACCCAAGCGGTGAACCCTGTTCCAAGCCCGAACCGCTCCAGTACCTCTGAGGTATTTCCATTCAACTCTGTCGAAGGCCTTTTCTGCGTCCAGGGAGATAATCACCTCTTGTGTTCTCTCCCCGGAGGGGGTCATTATCGCGTTCAGCGGGTGCCTGATGTTCGAGGTAAGCTGTCTACCTTTGACGAAGCCCGTCTGGTCCTCTGCAACCACTTCAGGTACACAGTCTTCTTGCCTTTTTGCTAGGATTTTGGCCAGTATTTTGGCGTCTGCGTTCAGCAGTGAGATGGGTCTGTATGACCCACATTCCGTTGGGTCTTTGTCTTTCTTGGGTATCAGCGAGATTGAGGCCTGTGCTATCGTCGGTGGCAGTGTGCCCCTAGCTAGCGAGTTTGTGAACATCTCCCGCAGGTGCGGGGCTAGCGCTGTTGCGAATTTTTTGTAGAAGTCCGCCGGGAATCCGTCCGGTCCTGGCGCCTTCCCCGTCTGCATGGAGCTAATGCTGTCCATGATCTCTCCCAGTGCTAGTGGTGCTTCCAGGTCCCGTTTTCTGCCCTCTCCCACGACTGGTATGTCCAGTCCATCAAGGAACCGGTTCACCCCAGCCTTCCCCGTTGGGGGCTCTGAGGTGTGCAGCTCTTGGTAGAAGGCTTTGAAGGTTTTGTTAATCCTCTCTGGTTCTGTTTTCAATGTGCCTCCGGTACCCCTGATTTGCGCAATTTCTCTGGTGGCTGCCTGCTTTCTCAGCTGTGTGCCAACAGGCGGCTGGCTTTGTCTCCATGTTCGTACAGGGCCCCGCGTGCCTGGCGGAGTTGGTGCACTGCTTTCCTGGTGGAAAGCAGCTCAAAGTTCCTTTGTAGTTCTTTCCTCTCCGCCAGGAGCTCTACGGTCGGGGCCTTGGAGTATTTATGGTCTACCTCCAGTATGGAGTCGACCAGCTTCTGCCCAGCCACCCTTTCCTCCCTATCTCTTTGCGCGTTGAAGACAATTATTTCCCCTCTTAGTACGGCCTTAAGCGCTTCCCAGAATGTGGAGGGTGAGACCTCCCCGTTTTGGTTGTTCTCCTTGTACTCTGCTATGGCCCGCACTATCCTTTCGCTGAAGGCCTTGTCAGCTAGTAAGGCACTGTCCAACCTCCATGTGGAGCGCTGGGCACTTCCCGTCTCTAGCCGCACGTCCATGTCGTGTAGAGCGTGGTCTGATATCACAATTGCGGAGTATTCCATTTTGTCAATCCCTGGAAGCACCGTTTTCCCCACCACAAAGAAGTCAATTCTGGTGTATACGTTGTGTACTGGGGAGAAGAAGGAGAATTCTTTCTCCCCCGGGTGGGTGAACCTTCCAGGGGTCCACTGATCCCATCTGCTCCATAAAGTGACTGAGTTCCCTTGCCATGCTTGAGGTTTTCCCTGTTTTGGGGTTTGATCTGTCCGCCTTTGGATCCTGTACACAGTTGAAGCCCCCCCCCCCCCCCCCCCCCCCCCCCCCCCCCCCCCCAATGATTAGTCGATGCGTCGCTATGTCCTGGATTTCTGCCATGGTCTTTTTGTTGAAACTTGTGTCGTCCCAGTTGGGCGTGTACACGTTGACTAGAACTACCGGTGCCCCATCCAGGGCCCCGCTGACCGTGACATACCGCCCCCCTGGGTCTGTAACCGTCTTTGTTGCCCTAAACATAGTCCTCTTGCCGATCAGGATCGCCACCCCCCCCTGGCCCTTGTCCCACAGTGGGAATGGTAGGTTTGTCCCACCCAACCCTTTCTTACCCGCAGTTGGTCCTGCTCCCTCAGGTGCGTCTCTTGGAGGAAGACTATGTCGGCCCTCATATTTCTGAGGTGGGTGAGGACTCTGGATCTCTTCACTGGGCTGTTAAGTCCCCTTACGTTCCAGGTGATTATCCTGGTGGGGGGCTTCTGCCCCCTCGCTCCTATGGGATTAACCATACTTATCTGGTGGACGCGCCTCTGCCCTCCGGGGTTTCCCTTTGTTAGGGGGCCGTCCAGGATGGCCGCTGTCACTGCTCTCCCCATGCGGTCGTGTCTCTGCGCTCCGGGGTTTCCCCTTGTCCCGGGGGCACCCGCCATGGCCGTCCACCGTGTGTCCGCCACACGGGTAGTCCCCTGCACTCTGGGGGCTCCCTTCGCCCACAGACCGTACTGGGTGGGTGCTTGCAGCGGTTCCTTGTTTCGAGCCCTTGGTTGTGGCACTTTGTAGCCCTGTTCCTTTTCTGGCCTCTTTTGTCCCTCCGTCCCTGCATCTCCCCTCCCCGGTCTCTCGCTCCGTGTGTGCCCCCCCCCCCCCCCCCCCCCCCCCCCCCCCCGTCTCTCCCTTTTCCCTCCACCCCCGTATACCCCTCTCTCCCCTATTCCTGTCCCCGTTTGCTCTCCCGACTTTGACGGGTGCTCTGCGGCCCTGCTTTGTTGCGTGCCCCTGGCGCTAGCTTTCCTGCTAGTACGGTGGCTCCCCTCTCGGGGGTTATTGTCTCGCTTCTCCCCTGCCTGGCCTCTAAGGTTTTCTGCCCGCTCTTCCCCCATCCTACCCTGCACCCCTCTCGCCTGCTCTCCCTTCTCCATTACTCTCGTTCCCTTGTGCTGGGGTCTGGCCTCCCACCTGGAGTGGTCCCTCGGGCAGTGGTTTGTTCTTTGTTCTGGGTGCTCCTGCCAGTGTTGGGGGGGGGGGGGGGGGCTGGCATTGCCTCATCCCTCCCCACCCCCCGTCGGCATGTCGTTGCCCCACCCCTCCCCACCCCCCCGTCGGCATGTCATTGCCCCTTGCCAGAGGCCCCTCGTCCCTACACCCGCTGATTGTTTTTTTTTTTTTACATAGAATTTATAGTGCAGAATGAGGCCATTCGGCCCATCGAGTCTGCACCGGCTCTTGGAAAGAGCATCCTACCCAAGGTCAACACCTCCACCCTATCCCCATAACCCAGTAACCCCACCCAACACGAAGGGCAATTTTGGACACTTAAGGGCAATTTAGCATGGCCAATCCACCTAACCTGCACATCTTTGGACTGTGGGAGGAAACCGGAGTACCCGGAGGAAACCCACGCACACAGGGGACGATGTGCAGACTCCGCGCAGACAGTGACCCAAGCCGGAATCGAACCTGGGACCCTGGAGCTGTGAAGCGATTGTGCTATCCACAATGCTACCGTGCTGCCCTACAATGCTACTGTCCTCCTCGTGCTCCTCGACGAACCTATTCGCCTCAGCGGGTGCTGTAAAGAAGTATTCCCTGTTTTGGTATGTGACCCAGACTTTCGCTGGGTACAGCATACCAAAACGCACTCTGCTCCTGTGGAGAGCTGCTTTCGCTCTGTTGAACTCAGCCCGTCTCCTAGTTATATCTGCCCCAAGATCCTCATAGATTCGAATGGCGTGCCCTTCCCATTTGCAAGCTCTATTTTCCTTGGCCCAGCGCAGGATTGTCTCCTTATCCCAGTACCGGTGCAGTTTAGCTATGACTGCTCTCGGTTGTTACCCTGCCTTGGGCTTCGGGCGCAGCGACCGATGTGCTCTGTCCATTTCCAGTGGGTTGGGGAAAGTTTTCCTCCCCACTAAGTTGCCCAGCATCTCAGCCACGTATGCTGTGGGGTTTCTACCCTCGCTCCCCTCTGGCAGGCCCACTATCCTGACATTTTGCTTCCTTGAGCGGTTTTCCTGGTCGTCTACTCTGCCCTTCAGGCTCCCCTGTGTTGCGCCCAGTCTCGCCACCTCCTTCTCCAGGGCCGTGACCCGGTCACTCGTGTCAGTCGCTGCTTTCTCCAGCTCCTTTAATGGTCGCCTCCTGGGCTTCCAGTTTCTCCCCTTGGGTATCCAATTTCTCCTCTAGCCTGGTCAGGGCCTTCTGCACCTCTGACATGACCCTGGCCACTGCTGCCTGCACTGCGGCCTCTATTTCTGCCTTCACCTCTGCCTTGAGTACCTGCAGCTGCTCCCTCAGCACCTCGGTAAAGTCTACCTTCCAGTTCCCGCTCCCCCCTGGCCCCGGGGGAGAGGGCACCTGTTGGTCCAGCTCTTTTCGATGCGGCGATACTAAGTTGGTCCTATTGAGAGATCACTGCCAAAAGGGGGTGGGATGCTTTTATTTAAAATGTTTTTTCCCTTCAGTATTGTAATGTTAATAAGTGGGATTAGAGTTAGGGTTAGTGTGTTAGAATTGGGTAGGTGAGCACTGAGCAGGGCCAATTCCACCTCCTCCTGCGCAAGGCTCAGCCGCATGCAGTTCAAAGTGGTGCACAGAGCACACCTGACCAGAACCCGAATGAGCAGGTGCTTCCCGGAGATGGGGGATAAATGTGAACAGTGCCAGAGGGGGGCGGCCAACCACACCCACATGTTCTGGGCTAGTCCCAAACTGGCTGGGTTCTGGACAGCCTTCTCTGGGGCAATGTCCAAGGTTGTGGGGGTGAGGGTGATGCCATGCCCAAGCGTGGTAATCTTTGGGGTATGTGTAGCCAGAGCTACACATGGGGAAGCTTTCGCTTCCCTAATCGCACGCTGTAGAATCCTGCTTGGCTGGCGATCAGCATCACCACCCACAGCTGTGGGCTGGCTTGCTGACCTCTCGGAATTTCTCCACCTTGAGAAGATTCAATATGCTGTTGGCAGAAGGCTTCCTAAATACATGGGGGCAGTTTGTCGGCCTGTTCCAGAACCTGTTTGAGGCCAACAACAATGAACAGATAGGGAAACGGGGAACTTAGAAAGAAAAGAAGAGAAGGAAAAAGAAAAGAAAGACAAGGGGGAACCAAAGGAACATGCAACCCGGAGGTGAGGAGAAAGGGCTGGAGAGGCATAAAAGGAGACAATGGGGGAGGAGGGGGGCAACTCTCCCAGCCACAGGAGAAACACGGCTGAAGCTGACGGGGGAAGAAAAAGAGGGTGGAGGGGAGGGGGGGGGGGCACAAGGGAGGCGGGGGGGGGGGGGGGGGGGGCGGGAGGAACTGCAAGCCAAGCAGACTTTATATAGGAAAAATCCAGGGAAGGAAAAGACAAACCTTTCTGTATTGTACAGTGAATGAACACGACCAGCAATGTAGATAATTGTTTATAATTCTTGAAAATACCAATAAAAAGATTTTAAAACAAGAATTGGGTAGGTGAAGCATGATTTTCATTATCTTACTGTAGAGCATGGAAAACAGCAATTTGTGTTGCAATATAAAGACTGAGCTAGGGTATAAAGCTGTTATAAAGATTTCATTCAAAGCAATGATTGATGATGCATCAAAATATTATAAGCAGAGTTCCTAAAATATATGACTAATGGCAATGTAAATTAGGAATTAAAATTTGTTTAACTTAAATCCTTGATTTAAGGATGATGGATTGTAATTTTAAAGAATAAGCATTTTGAACATTTGCAATGAGCATTTCCAAAGTGAAGAATATGTCTAAATCGGAAGGTGTGGCATGGTTTGGAGGTATATTATCACTGGGGACAGAGTAGGAATACTATCAGCATCAGAGCTCTTTGTGCAACCCTAATTAGCCTGTCTGAAATAACACTTCGTATTCGTCATAGTCGTTTAGCAGAACGGAACAAGGCATAGTTTAGTTAAAATGTTGAGATTGCAGCTTGAAAAGGAAAAAAAAAATGTTTATCCAAGAACTAGCAAGTGCCACCTGGATGGGATAAAAGTGGAAAGGAGGCAACTGAGAGTTTTGGCAGGGGACCTGAAAAAGCATTAGCTGGAGAGGCGGAAAGGTCACCATTGACATACTTCGTGCATACAGTATACTATTTCGAAGTGCATTTTATTAGCGACTGGTAGTTGCCCTTGTTGTCATGAACTGTTTTGTCTTGGAATCTGTATATGCGTTGCTTTTTTGAATCTGTATATGTGTTGCTTTTTTGAAGCTCAAATCTTTGATTCCTATTCTGCACAGAATATAATACAGAAAGTAGACAAACCTATCATCTACCCTAGTACACAGTTTGATATCCAAGTAGGATTCATAACAGGGCTCAAAGAAATAGCTTCTGTCATTTGCATCTGGTACTACGTGTATACGTGTGGAGACTATGAACTAAAGGATAAGTTGTGGAGCACTTTTACAGTTTTATCTTAATATTTCATATTGTGGTTACAGTAGACATTCATAACTTTCCTTGTTTTGTTTTAAAGGTTTTCATTTGAACAAAATTTAATGGCCATTTTCAATGAATATTACCTTTAATGCCTTCTTTACATTGATTATGTTCAATATTTTGTAGATTTAGGGTAAAGGGAAAATGAAGTGTTGAGTGCTTGTTCATCACAGAACAATATTTTGAAGCATGCTTTTGTGAAAAATGTCTCTTGTTTCTGGCATGCATTGTGGAATGCCAACCACAATGCAATAAGCTTCCATGGTAAGTTGATCAAATGCATATTCTCCTTTTCCCCCAAGAAACTTATTGTTTGAGTGGAACCTTGACATTTCTTATTTTAAAGAGACTTATTTTTATGTTTGTCTACATGTATGATCCTCCATCAGCTTTTCACTACACCATGCCCCATGTTTACCCTTTTTTTTTTCTAATTTTATGCACAGCACATGCTCTGAAATTTGGGGACTGAGTACACCTGGTACAGTAGATCAGTGGGATACAACAGGCCTTTACAGCTTTCCTGAGCAAACCAGGTGAATATGCAGTCACTAAAAGCTCTGTTCTTCCACGCAGTGAGATGTTGGGATTAATTTGTGAGCATTTGAGATTGTCAATGTTTGAATTCACACTTGGTATTTTTAGTTGTCTCTTTTTGTGCATTTAAAAAAAAAGGCAAATAAAAAGAGAGATGGAATTACGAGGCACATCAACATCGAAAAGAGGGTTCACGCCCTAATTGTTAACCTATCTTTTTCTTTTACAGATGCAGATGTGCCTGATGTGTACTTCCAGTATTTTGTTCTAAATCTGATTGTGACAAATCTTGTATAATTTTAAGCCAAAAAAAAGACATGTCTTTGTATTTAAAAGGGGTGATTCCAGTAGCTGCTTCTACATAACTTTCTGCTAATGACAGGATAACTGTTCAAACAAAATCATGTTTACTAGGTTCATTTAACTAGTATCATAATGGGAATGGAATTTGAAAAGGTGATATCTAGATAGCTACGATATTGGACATGTTTTTAAAATTATTGCATGTTTTTAAATCTTTTACATTGGGTAAGTCTGACAATAGATGATTTTTGACATGAGCATACGCTTTCTTGTGTTATTTATATTCAAACTGTAAATTACAACTTTGACATCAGTGCTATTTTCAGAATTCTGACTTCAAGAAAGCTTTGATTAAGTCAGCATCTGTGGAGAGAGAAACAGACTTCATGTTGCAGTTCTAATGAAATGTTATTGACCTGAAACGTTAACTCTGTTTCTCTCTCCACAGATGCTGCCAGACCTGCTGAATATTTCCAGTATTTTCTGTTTTTATTACAGATTTCCAGCATCTGCTTAATTTTGCTTTCACGTTAGGTTTTGGTTTAACATTTGATCCCTTTTGCTCAAATGTCACATTTTATTAAAAATTCTGGGCAAGGTTGAAAGACGGTTTCTGCTTCTACAGCTGGTTAAATCATAAACTAAAGCAGCATGTAGTTACTTCACATGGCTCATTTGTACCCTATGACCTCTGAATACATAAGTGAATTACTGTATGTAGTCTTGGTCCTAATGTACATTAGCATTAACCCATCTGGAAACCATTGCAGTTTGAAAAATTATCTTCAATGTGAGGAAGGAAAATAGGTCTTTGTAAATGAAAATTCTCTTTGACATATTGGACCAGTATGTTGCTGCGAGTTCTGAACCTTGTATCAAAAGCTTATTCCATTCTTCCACCCAAACACCCATGATGAATTATCATTTGTGGAACTAGTGTAACCTCTTCATTTTCACAAATATGCCCATGTCCTGATTAGCAAAGCTATTTATGGTAATCCTTAATTTTTCTGGTGCTTTCTCTTGCTCAGATCAAATACGTGAGCAGAGGCAAGGAATTTTAGTATTGCCCATGTCGCGCATCATTCTGTTCTGATATTGAAGGGATATGTCTCCTAAAGAATTAATCATCAGGTTAACTATCTAGCTATCAATAGGGTAGAAAGGTTCTTGAGGATCATAATTGGTTCAACCAGTTTTTACACTTATCATTCTGAAGGCTTGTAATGGATACTTATGTTTCTGGTGAATCATAACAATACTGCTGAAAGCTTCTTTGTATGCTTTGCCCACCTGTGCAGTTTTCAGTTGATGAATTCCAAATCTGATCCAGATTTTGTGACCTTCATTCTTCAACAGCTCCAATTTATAAATTGATTTCTAAATGTTGATTAAATCTTTTGATGGCATACCTACCATGCTCGATTGAGATCTGGTTAGAAATTTGATGCTGGGGCTTGCATACACCAGTATGTGTGAATTATGCATGACCACATTGGTTGTTTGGTCATGCACATGATCAATCCTAATTGAACACTTCAGTGGTTAATAATGCTTTTTGCTCAGACAGTTCACACCGTCTGGCAAGCGTCTGTCAACAGACTCAACTTTATTCAACCATACTTTTGGAAAGCAGTATAACATTTAGACTGCACTTAAAATTCAACTGATATAATAAGAGTTGTGTTTATTGATCGTGCTAGCATTATTTGTTCTGATCATCAGTAATACATTCCTGTGTTTCTTTGAGTTCCAAGGAGAACATATCTTCCTGTTAGGGAAAAGTCGAGCTGAATCTTCTTTGCACTGAAATTATTCAAAAGATCGTGCCTTCTAATGGAATATTGGAACTGAGTAAGCCCAATGTGATGGCAAAGAAAGAAACATAATTAGACTAATTCAAATATGCAGTTGCATTTTAGATCGGCACAGATTTGTGTCACGGTGGGAGAGCAGCATATCCAATAACTTTGTAGAAGCATTTGGAGATGGGATGATAATTTTTTAAAAAAAAATGTTTTTATTCAAATTTTCACAAAATATCAATAACAAAAAATACTAAGAAAAGAAAGAACAACCCCCCCCCCCCCCATGTACACAAAGAAGAAGAAATAAATTAACGCCCGTCATTAGCAAAGAACAAATATACACGTCCCTTCAGCCCAAAACAAAGAGACGACCCCGTCCCGGGCTGCTGCTGGCCTTTTTTTTTACCGTTCTGCCAGGAAATCTAGGAATGGTTGCCACCTCCTGAAGAACCCCTGCCCTGATCCCCTTGGGGAAAATTCCACCCTCTCCAATTTAATCAACCCCGCCATATCGTTGATCCAGTCCTCAACCCTCGGGGGCCTTGCATCCTTCCACTGAAGAAGAATCCTCCGCCGGGCTACTAGGGACGCAAAGGCCAGAATGCCGGCCTCTTTCGCCTCCTGCACTCCCGGCTCCTCTGCAACCCCAAATATTGCGAGCCCTCAGCCCGGTTTGACCCTGGATCCTACCACCCTCAACACCGTCCTTGCTACGCCCTTCCAAAATTCCCCCACCGCTGGGCATGCCCAGGACATATGGGTATGATTTGCTGGGCTCCCTGAGCACCTAATACACCTGTCCTTGCTCCCAAAGAACCGGCTCATCCTTGTCCCGGTCATGTGAGCTCTATGTAGCACCTTAAACTGTATGCGGCTAAGCCTTGCACAAGAAGAGGAGTTCACCCTTCCTAGGGCGTCCGTCCACGTCCCCTCCTCAATCTCCTCACCCAGCTCCTCCTCCCATTTACCCTTCAGCTCCTCCTCCCATTTACCCTTCAGCTCCTCCACCGAGGCCTCGTCTACCTCCTGCATCATTTGGTACGTTGCCGAGATCCTCCCCTCTCCAACCTACATCCCCGAGAGCACCCTGTCCTGGACCCCACGCGGCGGCAACAGAGGGAACTCCGCCACCTACCGCCTGACAAACGCCCTTACCTGCATGTACCTAAAGGTGTTTCCCGGGGGGAAGTCCGAACTTCCCTTCCAGCTCACCCAGGCTTGAAAACTTCCCGTCTACAAACGAGTCCCTCAACCCCCTAACACCTGCCCTGTGCCAACTCAGGAACCCGTCGTCAATTCTCCCCGGGACAAACCAGTGGTTCCCCTGTATCGGGGACCCCATCGAGGTCCCCACCTCCCCCTTGGGATGATAATTTGAAAAGACAAGATGGATTAAATGGGGGATTTGATGAGGAGATACCACAGCAAAAATTAGAGTGCATAGAACTAGAGGCAGCCTATTGACATACATAGAGAAATGAGCAGGCAGCCACGCTAACTGCAGCACTGTTACTTCATCAAAGAACTTCATCAAACACTATTTGCCATCAACAATCCACTATGACTTGCATTTATTAATCCATACTTTTCTAAATGCTAGTTCATTTTGGCTGGATTATTGCCTACAAGTTCCTTCACCATGGATGTTAGGCTATAGTTACCAGGTTTATAACCACCCATCTCTTTTCTTAAAAAATGCATACAGTATTTGTAATCTGCTAGTCTTTTGGCATCAGCCCCTACTTATTTCGTAACCTCAACCATGCCCTCTGCTTCCACAGGCCTTTTTGGTCCCTATTTGGCTTTACCCTTCCCTTGCATACCATTTCACTTTGTTTATTAAAGACTTGCGTGCTCATTTCTATGTTGGATGTTAATATATTCTCATGCTTTCTCTTTGCTCCTCTTATACCCTTTTTAATTCAAGATTTTGGAATGGGCGAAGGACCAATTTGCTAGAATGGTATCTGGGATGCAGGACTGCAGTTACATGGAAAGACCAGCGAAGTTGGGATTGTTCTCAAAGCTAGGAAGACCGAGGAGCGATCTAATAGAGAAGTTTAAAATCGTGAAGGGATTTAACACATAAATGGGGGGAGGGAGAGGGGGGGAGAAGAGGGAGATGATTCCAGCAGCAGAATGGTTGGCAACCAGAGAATGCAGATTTAAGGTAATTAGCAAAAGAGTTGTTGAAATCTGGAATACGCTAGTTGAAAGGGTAGTGGAAGGAGGTTTAATGATCTCTTTCAAGATAACTATATGTGGAAAAAATTGCAGGGTTATGGGAAAAGTGCAGAAGTGTGGCAATAACTTGATAACTCTTAAAGGATTGGAAAATGGCTAATGTAACACCCCTGTTTAAGAAGGGAGGGTGGCAGAAGACAGGAAATTATAGGTGCCCTCCCTGACTTCAGTTGTTAAGATTTTAGTCTATTATTAAGGATGGGATTACGGAGTACTTAAAAGTGCGTGGTAAAATAGGGCTGAGTCAACACTGATTCGTCAAGAGGAGGTCATGCCTGACAAATCTATTATAATTCGTTGAGGAGGTAATGAGGAAATTAGATCGAGGGGAACCAGTGGGCATGGTATATTTGTATTTCCAGAAGGCCTTTGACAAGATGCCGTACAGGAGGCCACTAAATAAGAGCCCTTATTTAGTGAACTACATCGACACTGCACTACCCTCAACTGAACAGTCACATGCTCAAAAAGTCAATCAAATTTGTTAGGCCTGACCTCCCTCTTGATAAGGGGATCAGGGGTTATGGGGGTGGGGGAGGGAGGCAGGAATGGGGATGAGAAATATATCAGCCACGATTGAGTGGTGGAGAAAACCTGATGGGTGGAATATCCTAATTCTGCTCCTTTGTCTTATGGTCTAAAGAGTGTGCGCAGGTGAGATGGGCCGAATGACTTCTCATATGCTCTGTCATTCTATGATCACGGTTACGGATTGGCTATTCTTTTATGCTGCCGCACAGGACTCTGTCGTACAAGTGAAGAGAATTTTGCATCATTGGAAATAAACTCCACTGTAATGTTAGAAAAGCATTTAAATCGAACAACTTGTGGGAACACATTGCAAATGAAATAACATTGCAGTATTAGAGATTTTTAACTTGGAAATTAGCATCACGTGTAAACATTGTTTTGGTGCAGTGTTATATGGTGACCTGGTGTTGAATGGTATTTGTAAAGTGTTCAACAGGGGGGGAAAAACAGTGAGCCCTGTGACCACATCTCTGCCATCACACAAACATCTTTTGTCCGCCTCTATACCATTGCCTGAGTTTGCCCTTCCTCTGCTCATTTGCTGTTAAGATCCTCATTAATGCCTTTGTCACCTCCATATTTGACTATTCCAATGTACTACTAGCTGGCCTCTCTTGTTCTAGGCTCTGCACTTGGGTCATCCAAAACTCTGCTATCTCTGCTTTTGCTAAATCCCATTCCTCTTTTATCTCTGTGCTTCCAGGGGTGACCCGGTGGCTCAGTGGTTAGCACTGTGCTTCACCATGCCGAGGAACCGGGTTCCATCTTGACCTGGAGCACTGTCCATGTAGAGATTTCACATTCTCCCCATGTCTCCGTGGGTCTCACCCCCACAACCCAAAGATGTGCGGTGTAGGTGAATTGGCCACTCTAAATTGAGGAAATAAAATACGTGTAAATTCATTTGAAAAAATCTCTGCTTCTTGACCTGGTCAAGCCACACCTGAATTTGAAAATTCTCATCGTTGGCGTTCTCTCTCTCTCTCTCGTTCTCTCTCGTTTTTGTTCTCTCTCGTTTTCGTTCTCTCTCTCGTGCTTTCTCTCATGCTTTCTCTCTCTCTCCCTCCCCCTCTCTCTCTCTTGTGCTTTCTCTCACGTGCTCGCTCCCCCATCCCAATCCCAAGTTCTGGATTCCCTCCCAAATCTCTGTCTCTCAACCACTCTTTCATATTTCAAGTTACTCATCAAAACCTACTACTTTGGCCAAACTTTTTGCCATCTGCCCAAAGTCTCCTTATGTGGCTCAATGTCTATAATGCTTTATGGCGCTCCTGTGAAGAGCCTTTTGTGTTCTATATACTAGTTGTAATCAGCAATTTCAGAGAAAACCTATTTGGCATTAAAGAGAAAATGCAGGATATGCTCAGTAGATTGTTTTTTTAAATTTGAAAATGAAAATTGCTTATTGTCACGAGTAGGCTTCAATGAAGTTATTGTGAAAAGCCCCTAGTCGCCACATTCCGGCGCCTGTCCGGGGAGGCTGGTACGGTTATCGAACCGTGCTACTGGCCTGCTTGGTCTGCTTTCAAAGCCAGCGATTTAGCCGAGTGAGCTAAACCAGCCCCTTTAGAGTGGCTAATTTAGAGTGCCTAATTCATTTTTTCCAATTAAGGGGCAATTTAGCGTGTTCAATCCACCGACCATGAACATCTTTGGGTTGTGGGGGCGAAACACACGCAAACACGGGGAGAATGTGCAAACTCCACACGGACAGTGACCTTGAGCCGGGATTGAACCTGGGAGCTTGGCGCCATTTATGCTCGGCAGTTTAAGAGCATCTGTAGAACGAGAAGCAAATTTTTAACATTTCAGGACAGTAACTCTTGTAAGAACTGGAATATGTTGCAGGTGTAATGTACGTTTTAAGGAACACAGATGGGTGAGGGAGGCAAGAACAAAAGGGTAAAATACAGTTGTGAATCATTGACAAAAAGGACAGTAATGCAGCAAGTAAAGAACTAGATTGATCCACAGTTATAAATAACGACAGAATCATTCCCAGCACCCTGCTGCTGCCTGGGAAAAATGGAAATGCTGTTTCTGAACAGAAATTGTTGAAAGTCCAGGAGGCTGTAAAGTGCTTAATTGAGGGATGAGTTGCTGTTCCAGGAACTTTCGTCGAGCTTCATTAGAACTGCGTAGGGACAGAGAAGTGGCAGTAGGTAGAGAATTAAACTGGCAATCGGTGGAAGTTCCACGCCACACTTGCAAGATGAACAGGTCAGCACGGTAGCACAGTGGTTAGCACAGTAGCTTCACAGCTCCAGGGTCCCAGGTTCGATTCCGGCTTGGGTCACTGTGTGGAGACTGCACGTTATCCCCGTGTCTGCGTGGGTTTTCTCCCACAGTTCAAAGATGTGCGGGTTAGGTGAATTGGCTCTGCTAAATTGCCTTTTGTGTCCAAAAAAGGTTAGGTGGGGTTACGGGGATAGGGTGGAGGCGTGGGGATAGGGTGGAGGTGTGGGCTTAGGTAGGGTACTCTTTTCAAGGGCCGATGCAGACTCGATGCGCCGAATGGCCCCCTTCTGCACTGTAAATTCTATGAAAGATGTTCTACAAAGAGATCTGACCATTTGCTTTGGTTTTCCCAGTGTAGCAGAGACTGCTTTGTGAGCAATTAATATAATGCACTAACTTGAAAGAAGTAGCAGTAAATCACTGTTTCACTTGGATGTAAAGTTTGGGTTTCTGGAAAGTGTGAAGGAAGGAGATAAACATAGACAGGTGATGTATCTCCTGGGCTCACAAATGTGCTGGGAAGTGGAGTAGCTGTTGGAAATGATGGAAGATGGGGAGCAGTCTCTTAGGAATGCTGAAAAAGGAGCGGAAGATGTTAGTGGATTATGCGAGGTGGTGGAAATGGTGTAGGATGATCCATTAAATATGAAGGCTGGGGTATTGGAAAGTAAGGACAAGTGGAAATGTCACCTTTGAGAGCAAGTATGAAAAATGTGATTGACATCCGACTGTATGTCAACCACAATGAAAGGAATTCCTTTGAGGAAAATGAATATTAATCTGAAGCATTGATATGGAAAGTTGCATTGTGTTGAGGATAGGAAAGGAAAAGTTGGAAATAGAACAAGGTGAGATTGGAATGGAGATTTGAAGCAAAGTTGATTTGTTTTCACTGGATGCGACGGTAATGCGACTGAGCACGTTACAATCTTGCCCAGTCAACCTAGTATTCAACAATTTCAGATTATCATTGTTCACATTCTTTTTGGACAGCAAATCCTAGTAATGGTTCTGCTGTTGCCATTTATAGTTTCTCTCTCCATTTTTTATTATGTTCCATTAACACCCCCTTTTGTCTTGCACCATTATCACTTCTCATTTAATCACTCCTGCCTTCCATCCTATCATAGACCTATCCATAAATACGTAGAAGCCCTACAGTGCGGAAAGAGGCCATTTGGTCCAACCCTTCGAAAGACCACCCTACCTGGGCCAATCCCCCTCCCCATTCCTGAAGCCCCACCCAACCTTTGAACACAAAGGGGCAATTTAGCATGGCCAATCACCTAACGTGCTCATCTTTGGAGGAAACCGGAGGAAACCGGAGCACCTGGAGGAAATGCACGCAGACATGGGGAAAAAGTGCAAACTCCACACAGTCACCTGAGGTCAGAATTGAACCTGGGTGCCTGGTGCTGTTAAGACCATAAGACATAGGAGCAGAATTAGGCCACTCGGCCCATTGAGTCTGCTCCGCCATTCAATCATGGCTGATATTTTCTCAACCCCATTCTCCTGCCTTCTCCCCATAACCCCTGATCCCCTTATTAATCATGAACCTATCTATCTCTGTCTTAAAGTCACTCAGTGACATAGAGTGAAGCAGCAGTACTAACCACTATGCCCCCCATCCGTTATTCTTCTGCTTCCCTGGCCTCAACTGCCTCTGCCTGTCTCTGTTCTTGCTTAGAACTTGATGACATGCATAACATTTTTTTCATAGAGTAGAACATTATCTGTGATGAAAGATTGCTAACATGAAATGTTAACTATTTCTCTTTCCACGCATACTGACTGACCTGAGTATTTCCAATATTTCCTGATTATATTTCAGATTTCCAACATCCACCGTGACCTTTACATTTAACTGTAGTAATGGCTTATGCTGTTTTATCTTTAACCCTCTCCAGCAAGACAAAACAACTTCCTTTCTATGATACTTCATTTAGCCATCACAAAGAAGTAGGATATCTTTGCCCTCCACTGTTTTTGTATTCAAGATGAACTATTATAACCAGGGAGAAAGAAATATAAGAATACTTTACAACTCGGAATTTGAAAATAGTTTATGCCTTTCTGAATCTGAGGTTTTGTCTAGTGCTAGGTTAAAAATAGATTAATTTATGTAGCTGATTGGAGTAAGGCGTAGATTTTTGGTACTGTTTATACATATGAACGTAACTGAACTCGAGCCTAATTTTTTTAATTTTTGAGCCTTCCCATCCCCATTTCTCTCTCTCCTCTCTTTCTCTCTCAACGCCAACTCTTCCTGTTAATGATTTTAAATGTGCTGGTCACTCCCTCATACCTCCCTGAAGTTGCCAGTCTACATGTATGATTGATATTTTGTTGGGAGATTTTTGACCGTGGAGGACAGTTGGACCTAATCTTCATTTGGCCCTCATTGATGCCCACATGAGTATTCCCCAGTGATCATGAGAGAGAACCTTCAATAGCTTTCTTTTCTCCCATGCCCACCTTTGGTCTAAATCAGTATCCCAACAGCTGCTCTTGCTAAGATCCAAAAATTCATCTCTAACCAAAACTCAAAGTGGTTTGTATGCCTTGCTGATCTTTTTACATTGAACAGCATTGACCAACATGGCAATCTGGGCATTGGAATCTGCAAACAGCAATGACTCACTTTTTGATCATCTTGGTTGATGAAGAAGTAGTGACATAGAATCCCTGTAGTGCAGAAGGAGGCCATTCTGCCCATTGAAGCTGCACCAGCCCTTTGAAAGACCACTGCACCTAGGTCCAATCCCCCATCCTATTGCCCGAAGGGGCAATTTAGCATGACCTAACCACCTAACCGACACATCTTTGGACTGTGGGAGAAAATCAGAGCACCCGGAGGAAACCCACGCAAACACGAGGCGAATGTGCTAACTTTACACAGTCACCCGAGGTCGGAATTGAACCTGGGTCCCTGGCGCTGTGAGGCAGCAGTGCTAATCACTGTGCCACCGTGCTGACCCATATAACAGGACATCACTTGAACCTTTCAAACCGTCTTTTTTTAACATCATATCGAAAGGCTGATTTCCTGCAACAGTGCAGCACAGTCTCATTACAGGACCGTTGTATCAATCTTGATTGTGTTGAAGTCCTGGTGTGGAACTTGAATTTATAAACTTGTGATTTGAGATGGATAGCAGTACTGACTCAGCAAGCTCTCACAAGGCCAACTAGCTATATTCTCGTTGGTAAGGTCGATATTGTTATAGCTAGCCTAACAAATACAGTTACAAATTGTGGATAAAGCTTTTGGGAAACATGAAATATGAAGAAGAAATTTGCAAGGAATAGAGCAAAAGATGAGATTGGAATTTAACCGGTGCTCTGTTTTTGAAGAAAAGCAGTCTGCCTGCCCTACTATAATGACTTCCAGGTTAATTTTAGCCCCGAGAATATTCAGCTATGATTTGATATCTCCAGCACATGTTGTTTTGCGAATGTTCTGTGATTGCAATAGAGTACTGTATATTGTGAGATATTTAATTGCCCCTTCCCTTGATTCTTGCACTACACTCATAACTTGATGATGATGATGATGAGTGGTTAGTTACTTAACTTTCTGTCAATAATATGTGAAATGTGATTTAATATTAATAACTTCTCAGTAATAGCATTACAGTTGATATCCCAAGCATTCCACATGATCTTATATTCTTCTTTCTGTGCAGATCACTTGATGGCCGACTGCAGGTTTCACATCGCAAAGGTTTGCCTCATGTTATTTACTGTCGCTTGTGGCGATGGCCTGATCTTCACAGTCACCATGAGCTTCGAGCCATTGAAACTTGTGAATATGCTTTCAATCTTAAAAAGGATGAAGTATGTGTTAATCCATACCACTATCAGAGGGTGGAGACACCAGGTGGGTGCAAGCTAATCCTAGGTTATACAAATTAATTTCGAAAATTTTAATTTAATCGCATTCTTTTAGAGCCCTTTTTGAAAATTATTTTGTGGGATGTGTGCGTGCTGTCAAGTTTAGCATTTGTTGCTCATCCCTAATTGCCCTTGATCCATTGCCGTGCTTCTGCTCGTAGTAGAAGCTCATGCAGTACATCGTAGTACTGTTAGGAAGCTAGTTCTAGGATTTTGATCCAGTGGCAGTGAAGAAATAGTTCCAAGTCAAGTTGGTGTGTGCCTAGGAGCAGCATTTGGAGTTGCTGGTGTTCCCACTTATCTTCTGTCCTTGTCCTTCCAGGTTGTAGAGGTCACAGGTTTTGTTGAAGGAGGCTTGGTGAGTTGTTGCGGTGCAACTTGTGTGTAGTTCACACTGTTGCCACTGTATATCAGTGGTGGAGGGAATAACTGTTTAATTTGATGTGTGAGGTGCTGATCAAACAGCTGCTTTTATCCTCGGTGTTGAGTTTCTTGTGTTGATGGAGCTGCACTTATCTGGGCAAGTGGCGAATATTCAATCACACCTGACTTGTGCGTTATAGATGGTGGACTGGCTTTGGGGAATCAGGAGGTGAGTTAGTCACCTCAATTCCCACTCTGACCTGCTTTGATAATGCAGTTTTTACATTGCTGTCCCAGTTCAGTTTCCAGTCAGTGGTGATAGAATGATAGTGGGTGATTCAGCAATGGTCATGCTGTTGATTGCCAAAGGGAAATGGATAGATTCTCTCGTTGGTGATGGTCATTGCCTGGCATTTGTATAGCGCAAATGTTATTGGTCACTTATCAACCCAAGTCTGACTTGTTTAGGTCTTGCTGCATATGGACACTGACTGCTTTAGTATCTGAGGAATTGCAAATGGGGTCGAACATTGTGAAATCATTCATGAATATCTCCATTAAGTCCTAATGATGAAAGAAAGGCCATTGAAGCAGCTGTAGATGTTTGGACCGAGGGTGTTACCCTGGTGTCTTGTTGCATATAGATATGGACTGCTTCTCTATGCAGCAAAGTAGTTTACGTTGACCATGATGCCCACATGAGCAAATGTAACTGTTAAATGAGGGATTTTTAAACTAGTTTGTTAAAATGTGAACACCAAGGATGCTACTTTTTATGTGGAACACTCCTTGAAATTCAAAATTAAGTTCATTGTCGAAAAGTGCATACATTGGCATGTAATCAAAATGTTTTGACTACTTTGACATTTTCTATGCACTTCTGCTTGATAATGGAGAATGTACTGCAATGCTGAAGATCTTTCATTGTATATCCCTGCATCATTTGTTTGTGCATTCCACCAAAAAGTACACCATCAGATATAGCTGCAAATCAAACGTTTGCATTATCAAAACTTTTGTATTTGTGTTTTTCTACGAGCTTTCAATAGACCCAAGAAACCAATTTAAATACTGCAATGTCTGTACAAAGAGTTCACTGTGCAGGCATGTGAATTGCCTCCAATGTTCACTCTGGAGTATTAGCATACGCTTGGCCTCTTGCAGTTTATCGCCACCTGCCAACTGAAGTCAACAATGTTGCCAGATAAGCTTCATAGTATATAAGCCACAAGAATCTGTCAAAGAAGGCTTGTGATGTTCTGGTACTATTGACATCCAACAAACTAATGACACCTAAGTTACACACCATTTAGACTAGAGTCTACAGGTCTACAATCACAGGACTCATGATATTTATTCGCTTCTCAAAATCTTGGTGTCTTAAAGAGAGCAAGAAAATATTCAGAGAGGTGGCCCACTGTAAATGAAATGTTATTTATAAATATTTGAATGAACAGTTCGGTTGGTTTGGGGTTTTGGTTTGCTGGTGAACAGTAGAATTCATTGTTATGTATTTTTGAAGATCCAGTGCAGTATGAAATCCATTTGATTATACCCTTTTACATCTTGAAGATGAGCCTCTTCCAAGCCTTCAATGGATGCTTTGAGCCAGTTAGAACTGGTAGATATTTCTAAGGCCAATTCAAAGATTTTCATAGGAATAGTGAAACACCCAGTTAATCCCGAGTTTGTGGTGAATTATTTCATGGTATAAATGTGAAGGATATATTATATCTGTACACTAAATCATGCTGTTACTGTGTTTCGATGCACAATTGGGAAAAATGTTTACACCTCAACAGTCTGTTTCAGGATAATTAATGGTGTGCTTTGTTTCAGTTTTGCCTCCTGTACTGGTGCCACGACACACAGAAATTCCAGCAGAGTTGCCCCCACTTGATGACTACACTCATTCCATTCCTGAAAACACTAATTTTCCCGCTGGAATAGAGCCACAGAGCAACTACATCCCAGGTAACAAATACCTATAACTCGTGGTATAATTAATTGGTTTATCTTTTTAGCAATCTTGCTTCAACATAACTGGGTGGGGGGGAGAAGTGAAAGCTAGTCAAAGTATTGTCTTGGTGAAATCCAATTATTGATATTTGTATTTCTGGGCAGGATTTTTAGGGCCCTACCTGCTGCTGGAATGGTCTGGTCCTGTTGAAAGTCAATGAACCTTTCCTGCAGTAGTCCTGCCACGATAGACCAGAAAATCCTGGCCAGTTTAATAAAATTACACTGAAACATCTCCATAGTGTATTAATCATTAGAGGATTTTAAAAAAAGTTTTAACGTTTACCATTTTCTACCAAAAATTACAAACAACAGTAAACCAATAATAAGAACAGTAACCTAGTAAACTCAGCTCCTCCATCCCCCCATTCTTCCTGCCTCCCCCTCTTAACAGCTAACACTGACCAATTCTTTAAAATAAAATATGAATGTTGCCATCTACGGTAGAACCCTGCAATTGACCCACTCGCTATATTTGACCTTCTCGAGGTGTAAAACTTCCACCAAATCACCTAGCCATGTTGAGGCAACTAGGTGGTGTTACCAGTCTCCAATTTGAGAAGGATTTGCCTCCGAGCAACTGAAGAGGTGAAAGCCAAGTTTGAACCTGGCGTTACGGGGCAACATGGTAGCATGGTGGTTAGCATAAATGCTTCACAGCTCCAGGGTCCCAGGTTCGATTCCCGGCTGGGTCACTGTCTGTGCGGAGTCTGCACGTCCTCCCCGTGTGTGCGTGGGTTTCCTCCGGGTGCTCCGGTTTCCTCCCACAGTCCAAAGATGTGCGGGTTAGGTGGATTGGCTGTGCTAAATTGCCCATAGTGTCCTAAAAAGTAAAGGTTAGGGGGCGGGGGGGTTGTTGGGTTACGGGTATAGGGTGGACACGTGGGTTTGAGTAGGGTGATCATTGTTCGGCACAACATTGAGGGCCGAAGGGCCTGTTCTGTGCTGTACTGTTCTATGTTCTATGTTACCTAAATGCATCTGAGCTCGAGCCCGACTTTCTCTTTCAACTCCTCCAGACTGGCAAGCCGTCCCTCTGGGGAAAAAAAGTCAGTCACTCTCTCCAGCCGTTTCCCCTTGTACCCCACAAATGTGGCATCCAATTTTGCCAGTTCAAACAAGTGGTTCATTCAAATAGGGCCTACCTTGACCCCAGCTTGAAGTGCCGATGGCGGTACCTCCATATTTTTGAAGTGGAGACAACCACCAAGTTTGAAGAGTACTTTGCCAGAGCAAAAGACAGTGACGCCATCGCCGTCACCAGCCCCGCAAACTGGACCCTCTGCATGACCCAGCCTCCATCCGCACCCAGGTAGACATCTGGTATCCACACCTCCCCAACATCTTCTCCATGTTGGCAACCCCCGACTGTCTATCCTCTGTAAGATCCCCCTGCGAATCCTCTGTTTCCCACCATACAAAACCCGATAAAGAAGACGGATAAAAATACTGGATGGCACTGAAATAAGAACAGGAGCCTCTAAGATGTTGATCTTGTTGGATTGAACCCGGCCCGCCAAGGACAATGGGAGGCTATCCCACCTTTGCAGGTCAGTCTTAACCCTACCTGCTAGGCTGGTAAAATTTAACTTATGTAGACGTTCCCAATCCCATGCCGCCAAGATCCTCAAATACCGAAAACCAGTCCAAGCCTTGCAGAAAGGTAGCCCCCAGACCCCTATCCAACATGCCGACCACAAAGTGCTCACACTTCTCTAAATTTAACATGTATCCAGAGAAGGAACCCAACTTACTCAATAAAGGGAAAGTCACCATAGCCCCAAATGACCATAAACTGTCTTCCTCTTTTGAGGGGGAGAGCTGACTGGTGGTGATTTAACCTGAGGATCACCACACCTCCGGCGAGGAGCAAAGTTGAGAAAGCAGGCCTTCATGAATAACCTCGGCCAGTACGGGAATTCCGTTCCACTTATTTGTGGCCTTTCGGGGAAATTGCCAGCATGAACAAGAGGGGAGACATAGGACATCCCTGTCACGTCCCCCTATACAGACGAAACAATCCCAAACTCATGGTGTTGAGCAAGCTGCTAGAAGGAGCCGCGTTCAACAACCACATCCATGACACAAGCCGAGGGCCCAACCAAAACTTCTCCAAGATCGCAAAGCGGTACCTCCACTCAACCCTATCAAAAGCTCTTTCTGTGTCCAGCGACCTGATTATCTCAGGTTCCGGCAAAAACCGCTGGGTTAGCGGATGCTGTTATGGTTTTAGAAGGAACAGGCCTTGCCTCAAAAGTGAATGATGTTACTGGTAAAGTAGTTAGATGGATACAAATTTATTTTAAACAATAGAAAACATGAGTTTAACAGGGTTGTATTTTTATTCTTCTGTTCATGGTCCGTGAATATTATGGCTTTGGATATGAATAATGGTATAAACTTTGATATTTGACAAATGATGTGATTGCCTGTACTGGATGCAAGATAGTAAATATTAAACCTGAAGAAGCTATCTAGATGTGAATGGAAAGAAGTGCAAGATGATTTATTAGGAAATTGGATTTTGTACTGAACAGATGGAATTCTGTTGAAGTGATGGAGAAAATGGGAAGATTTGGGTGAGAAACTGTTGAGACTGGGGTTGTCCCCTAATTGATTCCCCGGGGCTTGTGTGCAGTGCTGTACATGACTTGAAAAATTTGGAGAATCATTTTCAATCAACGAGCATGCAAAGAATCACACAATGGTTATAGCACAGGCGGAAGCGATTTGAGCCATGCAAGAACAGCTCAGCTATTTCCGCTCACTAGACTTTTCCCAATTTCCAATTTTTTTTGTCTCTTCAGTTGCTCATCTAATACTTTTTTGAAAACCAAGATCATATTTACTTACACAACATTCGGGCAGTGCATTTCTGATTATAATCGGTCACTGCATTAAAATAAAATTCCTTGTGTCGCCATTTTAAAAAAAATGACCTTAAATCACCCTGGTTCTTACCCCTTCTGCTATTTGGAGCAGCTTACTTCTGTTTAGTCGTCTCATGATTTTGAATACCACAATCAAATCTCTTCTCCACCATCTCTTGAGGATAACAACTCCAGTTTCTCTAATCTATCCACCTAATTGATGTCCTTCATCCGTGAAACCATTCTCATGAGTTTTTTTTCTGCAGCCTCTCGAAAGGCTCCTCTTCTAGCCTGAATTGCAGTGCCCTGAATTGAACAAGATATTCCGATTGATGCTGAACCACTATTTTATAAATGTTCTTCATAACTTCCATGTGTATCCATCCCATTTTACAATCCTGCCTGTTGTAAAAGCTTTCACTCCACTCTCCACTGTTCTCAGTACTATCAAGTTTTAAAACCTCATGCAAGTTTGTTAAATGTCTTTAACAAATCAGTGTTGGCTTTCCTTAATTAAATCAGATTTTTTCCAAGTGACAATTTTCATAGAACCCCCACAGTGCAGAAAAAGGCCAGCTGGCCCATCGAGTCTGCATCAGCCCTCTGAAAGAGCACCCTACCAAACCATGATACTAGGGGAAATTTAGCAAACAGTTTACACTTAATTCCCAGCTTTCAACAGGTTCCTGTATCCCTGTTTTGCCAAGTAGTAACTTAAGTGGCCGACTTCAGGTGCTTTTCGCAATTTTTGGAGAGTTTCTTCAATCCACCACAGCAGTAAAGTCTGTTCTCATGAGCCATCTTCTCCCTGGCCATACAAGAACAAATCTTCTCATGGAATGGCTTCCTCTTGTCCTCTTTCCCATGGCAATATGAAACACTTTAACCATGTATCTAGGCAGAAATACTAATTGACTATCCTTGACCGCCACTCTTTTTATCTTGGGAGTAATTGGATAATTTATAATAGAGCTGTTTACAACCATAACTACAACACCTTTCTGCGGCTTTAGGAGACACTGGGTCCACTTAAAACTGCTGCCATTGTCTTCAAACAATTGCTGCCGCCTCCGCAATAAAACAATCTAAACCTATCCTTTGATCTCGAACAATCAAATCACCTGAGCTCAACTGACTACAGGACAAATCACATGACCACCTTTTACCCTAAATTTAAAGCTACAGTCCCAAAATAGTCTATGAAACTCAGAATTTTCACAAAACAAATACTGAGAACTGAGGAGTTGCATTACTGGTCAGAGATGATATCACAGCTGTGATTAAGGAGGACACGATGGAGGATTCGAGCACTGAGGCAATATGGGTAGAGCTAAGAAATAGGAAGGGTGCAGTAACATTGTTGGGACTTTACTACAGGCCTCCCAAAAGCGAGTGTAAAGTAGAGGTACAAATATGTAGACAGACTATAGAAAAATGTAGGAGCAATAGGGTGGTTGTGATGGGAGATTTTAACTTCCCCAACATTGAATGGGACTCGTATAGTGTTGGAGGTGTAGATGGAGCAGAATTTGTAAGGAGCATCCAGGAGAGATTTTTTTAGAGCAGTATGTAAATAGTCCAACTATGGAAGGGGCCACACTGGACCTGGTATTGGGGAATTATCCCGGCCAGGTGGTTGAAGTTTCAGTCGGTGATTACTTTGGGAAAAGCAATCCCAATTCCGTAAGTTTTAGTATACTCATGGTCAAAGACGAGAGTGGTCCTAAAGGAAGAGTGCTAAATTGGGGAAAGGCCAAGTATAACAAAATTCGGCAGGAGCTAGGGAATGTGGATTGGGAGCAGCTGTTTAAAGGTAAATCCACATTTGAAATGTGGGAATCTTTTAAGGAAAGGTTGATTAGAGTGCAGGACAGACATGTCCCTGTGAAAGTGAGGGATGCAAATGGCAAGATTAGGGAACCATGGATGACGGGTGGAATTGTGAGACTAGCTAAGATGAAAAAGGAAGCATACATAAGATCGAGGCGACTTAAAACTGAGGAAGCTTTGGAGGAATATCGGGAAAGTAGGACAAATCTCAAACATGCAATAAAGAGGGCTAAAAGGGGTCATGAACTATCTTTGGCTAACAGGGTTAAGGAAAATCTCAAAGCCTTTTATTCGTATATAAGGAGCAAGAGGCATAAGGAAGGGGGATGTTTTGGGTATTCTAAAAGGCATGAAGGTGGACATATCCCCAGGACTGGATGGGATCTATCCCAGGTTACTGAGGGAAGCAAGGGACAAAATCGCTGGGGCCTTAACAGATATCTTTGCAGCATCCTTGAGCACGGGTGAGGTCCCGGAAAACTGGAGAATTGCTAATTTTGTCCCTTTGTTTAAGAAGGGTAGCAGGGATAATCCAGGGAATTCTAGACCTGTGAGCTTGATGTCAGTGGTAGACAAACATTTGGAGAAGATACTGAGGGATAGGATCATTCACATTTGGAAGAAAATAGACTTATCAGTGATAGTTTTGTGCAGGGAAGGTCATGTCTTACAAACCTAATAGAATTCTTTGAGGAAGTGACAAAGTTAGTTGATGAGGGAAGGTCTGTAGATGTCATATACATGGACTTCAGTAAGGCGTTTGATAAAGTTTCCCATGGCAGGTTGATAGAAAAAGTGAAGTCGTATGGGGTTCAGGGTGTACTGGCTAGATGGATAAAGAACTGGCTGAGCAACGGGACAGAGAGTAGTGGTGGAAGGAAGTGTCTCAAAATGGAGAACGGTGACTAGTGGTGTTCCACATGGATCTGTGCTCGGACCACTGTTGTTTGTGATGTACATAAATGATTTGGACGAAGGTATAGGTGGTCTGATTAGCAAGTTTGCAGATGATACTAAGATTGGTGGAGTTGCAGATAGCGAGGAGGACTGTCCGAGAATACAGCAAAATATAGATAGATTGGAGAGTTGGGCAGAGAAATGGCAGATGGAGTTCAATCCAGGCAGAGTTGGGCAGAGAAATGGCAGATGGAGTTCAATCCAGGCAAATGCGAGGTGATGCATTTTGTAAGATCTAATTCAAGAGCGGACTATATGGTCAATGGAAGAGTCCTGGGGAAAATTGATGTACAGGGAGATCTGGGAGTTCAGGTCCATTGTACCCTGAAGGTGGCAAAGCAGTTCGATAGAGTGGTCAAGAAGGCATACAGCATGCTTGCCTTCATCGGACGGGGTATTGAGCACAAGAGTCGGCAGGTCATGTTCCAGTTGTATAGGACTTTGGTTAGGCCACATTTGGAATACTGTGTGCAGTTCTGGTCGCCACATTACCAGAAGGATGTGGATGCTTTAGAGAGGGTGCAGAGGAGGTTCACCAGGATGTCGCCTGGTATGGAGGGTGCTAGCTATGAAGAAAGGTTGAGTAGATTAGGATTGTTTTCGTTGGAAAGACAAGAGGTTGAGGGGGGACCTGATTGAGGTCTACAAAATTGAGAGGTATGGACAGGGTGGATAGCAACTAGCTTTTTCCAAGAGTGGGGGTGTCAATTACAAGGGGCCACGATTTCAAGGTGAGAGGGGAAAATTTAAGGGAGATGTGCGTGGAAAGTTTTTAACGCAGAGGGTGGTGGGTGCCTGGGACGCTTTGCCAGCGTAGGTAGTAGAGGCGGGCATGATAGCATAATTTAAGATGCATCTAGACAGATATATGAACGGGCGGGGAACAGCGGGAAATAGATCCTTGGAAAATATGCGACTGGTTTAGATAAAGGATCTGGAGCGGCGCAGGCTGGGAGGGCCGAAGGGTCTGATCCTGTGCTGTAATTTTCGTTGTTCTTTGTTGTTCTTTGTTCATTGAGAACTCATTGTTAACTCTGCCCGTCCCTTTTTTGTGGGACCTAATCAGGCTTAACTCTCAATACTACCCAATTACAATTTACATGCCCTTTGGGGGGGGGGGGGGGGGGGGGGGCTTGCCGCTTGCGCCATCACTAGTTCTTGCATGTCTCTGCAATTTCAGTGCAAACTTTCTCTTCCTCCTGACATTGCTGGCCGATAGAATGCATCCAGCAGGGTAATGACATCTCTATTCTTAAGATTTTGCCAGGGGCATCGGCAGGATAACTTTTCTTGCACTACAATATTTCCCTAATACTGTCACCCTCCTCCATCTCTACTGAACCCTGCCCTGATATTTAGTACCCAGTCGCTGCCTCTTTTTATTTGAGCCGCTTCCATTTTAGTCCAGTTAATATACAAAATAAATTGGCAAGACATGAGAAGTACTGGTGTAAATTTACAGTTGTAAATTGACCCTATTACTGAATACAATTTGAGGTGGCATTTGATCACTTCAGCAATAACTTTATGGCTAGGATGACATCTATCTCATTTTAATAGAGACACCACCACCTGGCTACATCAGTGAAGATGGGGAGACGAGTGATCAACAAATGAACCAAAATATGGATACAGGTGAGCTATTTTTCTGAAAAGGGCATGTGGTATATTGGTGAATTTACGTTGATCTTTAGAACATCTAATCCATTTGCACCTGAACACGGTTTTAGCACTTGACGGGGAGCTGGAGATTATAATTTACTGTTGGTTAATTTAAAAAGGACATCAGAAAATGTTTTACCACTTCAATAACTTGTGCTTTGAAAGCAAGATTAGTTACCTGCGCCATAAAATGATGTTGATGTTTGCTAACTCAAAAATGGATGTGAGAAATTATACTACTGGAAAGTGAAGGAACTTCAATCTTTGACTAAATGTAATTTATTACATGTTAGAGTGAGAATTTTTTTTGGCTAACTTCAGAATGAATGGAAAAGAAAAGTTTATGGTACAGGCTGAGGACAATTTAGCTGAAAATCCATAAATGCAATCTAATGAATGATGAAGTAAGTCTTTAACTTGTGTTTCATTTTATGACAAAGTCACTTATTTCGTTCACTTT
The DNA here is from genome assembly GCF_902713615.1 of Scyliorhinus canicula. Lineage (NCBI taxonomy): Eukaryota > Metazoa > Chordata > Chondrichthyes > Carcharhiniformes > Scyliorhinidae > Scyliorhinus > Scyliorhinus canicula. Next base: position 45,628,089 of record NC_052148.1, on the reverse strand, counting down.
TAGGGTCTCCTGCTGAAATGTCACCAAGTACCTTGTCGCCAGTTAATCATAGCTTGGGTAAGTAGATATTATTTAATAAAACTTTGTATTAAAAACATTTGTTGGGGTGGCACAATAGCACAGGGTTTGGCATTGTTGATACACAGCGCCAGGGTCCCAGTTCGATTCCCAGCTTGAGTCACTGTCTGTGCGGAGTCTGCACATTCTTCCCTGTGTTTGCATGGGTTTCCTCCGTGTGCTCTGGTTTCCTCCCAGAAGTCCAGAAAGACATGCTTGTTAGGTGAATTGGACATTCTAAATTCTCCCTCCGCGCACCCGAACAGGTGCCGGAATGTGGCAACTAGGGAATTTTCACAGTAATTTCATTGCAGTGTTAATGTAAGCCTACTTGTGACGAAAAAGATTATATATTATATTAAAAGGGTTAATGGCTTTTCGTGGTCTTTTTACTCATTCTTGGGAAGGAACATTGCTGTCAAGATGAGCACTTATTGCCCATTTCTAATTGTCCTTGGAGGTGGAACCTCTGTTGCCTGTGTTGTGACATTATGCAAATGTACAGCATGTGAAGTTAATGTTATGTGAAGCCTAGCCACTAGAGGGAGCTAAGGAATAGTACTATAAATTGCACTGGCTCTTAAGCTAAGGGGAGGAGTTTAGACTGGAGCTGACGAAGATAAAATTCATAGTGTATTGCAGAGTTAGTTAAGATATAATTGTAATTAGTAGATAGAGTTAGTGTTAGTGAGTGTAGTTTAATTCCTGCATGTATGTTTGCTTTTCAGAAGAAGTGTAGAACTCAAATTTAGCTCTTCAAAAGAGCTTTGTGTATCTTTGTGATCACTACGCCTGCCATCCTGGAGATCCCTCACAAAGATTACCACACACGTGGTGTAAGTACACCCACAGTGCTGTTAAGGGAGGGAGTTTGAGGATATTGACCGAGTGACACTAAAGGAATAATAGTGATGTAAGTTATAATAATCGCTTATTGTCACAAGTAGGCTTCAATGAAGTTGTGGAAAGACCCTCATCGTCATATTCGGGTGTCTGTTCGGGGAGGCCGGTACGGGAATTGAATCCACGCTGCTGGCCTTGTTCTGCATTGCAAGCCAGCTGTTTAGCCCACTGTGCTGAAGTTCCAAGTCAAGATGGTGGTGTTCCCATGGATCTGCTGTCTGTGATTTCTCTGGCTGGTAGAAGTTGTGTATGGAAGGTGTGGTCGAAAGAGCCTTGGTGAGTTGTACTGCATCTTGTAGATGATGCACTGCTGTTGCTGTGTGTGCATTGATGGTAGAGGAGTGAATGTTTAAGGTGGTGCAAATTGACCATCTGCTTTTTCTTGAATGGTGTTGAGCTTCTCGAATTGTTGAAGTTGCACTAGTCCAGCTAAGTGGAGAGTGTTCCATCTCACTCTTGACTTGTAGATGGTTGACAGTCTTTGATGAATCAGGAGTTGATTTACTTGCTGTAGAAATTCCCAGCTTTACTCTTTTGTTTTTTCAGACACAGATTTACATGGCTGATCTTGTTCAGTTTCTTGTCAACGGTAACCCTCCGGATGTTGATAATGGGGCTTCTGTGATGATAATGCTGTTGTAGGGCAGCACGGTAGCATGGTGGTTAGCATTAATGCTTCACAGCTCCAGGGTCCCAGGTTCGATTCCCGGCTGGGTCACTGTCTGTGCGGAGTCTGCACGTCCTCCCTGTGTGTGCGTGGGTTTCCTCCGGGTGCTCCGGTTTCCTCCCACAGTCCAAAGATGTGCGGGTTAGGTGGATTGGCCATGCTAAATTGCCCGTAGTGTCCTAAAAAGTAAGGTTGGGGGGGGGGGGGGGGGGGGGGGGTTGTTGGGTTACGGGTATAGGGTGGATACGTGGGTTTGAGTAGGGTGATCATTGCTCGGTACAACATCGAGGGCCGAAGGGCCTGTTCTGTGCTGTACTGTTCTATGTTCTATGAATGTCAAGAGGAGATGCTTTTGATTCTCTTATTGGCGCTGGTCATTGCCCCGCAATTATGTGGTACAGATGTTAATTGCTATGTATCAATCCATGCCTGAATGTTGCCCCGATCTTACTGCATGTGGACACACCTTCTTTCAGTATCTGAGAAGTAGCAAATGGTATTGAATACTGTGCAGTCATCAGTATACATCCCACTTCTGACCTAATGATGGAGGGAAAGTCATTTGATACAGCTGTTGGGCCCAGGAAACTACTGAGGAACTCCTGCAGCAATCTCCTGCGGCTTAGATGATTGGCTCCAACAATTACAACCATCATTCTTTTGTGCTGCGTATGATTCCAACCAGTGGAGAATTTCCCTCTGACTGCAATTTTTCAAAAATTCATTAATGGGATGTGGGCATCGCTGGTAAGGGCAGCATTTATTGCCCCTCCCTAATTACCCTTCAGAAGGTGGTGATGAGTTGCCTTAAATCACTGCAGTCCATTAGGTGTAGGTACACCCACTATGCTGTTAGGGAGGGAGTTCCAGGATTTTGCACCAGTGACGGTGAAGGAACGGCGATATATTTCCAAGTCGGAGTGGTGAGTGACTTGGAGAGGAACCTCTAGGTGGTGGTGTTCTCGGGTATCTGTTGCTCTTGTCCGTCTAGATGGTAGTGGGTTTTAAAAGTGCTGTCTAAGGAACCTTGGTGAGTTACTGCAGTGCATCTTGAAGATGGTACACAAGGCTGCCACTGTTCATCGGTGGTGGAGGGTTTGAATGTTTGTGGAAGGGGGAGCAATCAAGCGGGCTGCTTTGTCCTGGATGGTGTCAAACTTCTTGTTGTTCCTATTGAAATTCATTTTGCTAGGCTTTTTGATGCCACATTGGTCAAATGCTAACTTGTTATCAAGAGTGGTCACTCTCTTCACCAAAGGTTAAAAACGATGTACATCTTGTAAACACTTGGGTTGTAATCTTTCTATCATGAAAGTGAATGACCAGTGAAAATGAGAGATTGATCAGACTTAAATGCCACAAAATATTCTTTGGCATGAAAGGTCATCCAAAATTAAAACAAATTTATTTTCAATAAATGTAAGATCTCTAAATGTCCACTTGCAACAGAGATTTTGGTTTAAAAATAAATTCAATATATTGCTGTATAATGTCTTTGAACTCCTAGTAAACTCTTGCTCCTGTACCATTCTGTAGTCATGCCAACTGTGGCGGTGTCATCTGGCTGTAGAAGATTGAAAGTTGTAGATGGTTTAAGGAAAATAATCCACATTGAATGTGGATTTTAGGCAAAATCTTGCCTAAAATGTAATTGGGAATATATTAACAGATAGGCAAATGGGGCAAGTGTAAAAATAGTTCCCCCATTTCAGACTTTTTTTTGTTATGATCTCAGCTGACATAACCAGCCGGGAAGATCCCAGAATGGAATCCTGGCTCAAAAAACCTTGGGCGGGATTCCCCATTGCCAGAAATCGGGAGCGGCAATCGGGCAAAGAATAGCTCCCAATGCCAAAATTGCGACAGGCGCCAGTTTGACACTGGGTCATGATGCTCCATCCCTCCAAATCGTCAAAACAATATTTATTAGACTCTACTATTGTGCTTTTTATATAAAAAAAATTAGTGTACCCAATTATATATATTTTCCAATTAGGAGGCAATTTAGCGTGGCCAATCCAACTAACCTGCACATCTTTGGGTTGTGGGGGTGAAACCCACGCAGACATGGGGAGAATGTGCAAACTCCACACTACTATTGTACATTAATTAAACTCTGATCAAGCTCTTCAGTAAACGGTCTCAAATCTACACTAGCTATCTACATCTCTGGCACGCACTTCTGAAGATTCATCGCATCCTATCCACAGGTTCTATCATTGTATTTGAACTGTTTGTCTGAAAAGACCGGAATACCCGTCAATAAGGCTGGGACAGGCTGTTTCTTGGTCTTCGAGGGTTGCCGAAGTTGCAGGATCAGCAGTCATCGATTTGGGTTTTCCCTCTTGCCTCGGGCTGGTTCTGCTCTTTGGTTCGTCTCATCGGGCTGGTCTTCTGGGTCTGGTCAGTCTGATGGTCCTTGCCACGAGACAGAAGGAGCTGGAAATGCTTGGCTGCCAGTTAATGGTGCTCTCTGGAGATGCTATTTAAAGAAGGTACAAAACACAGTGAGCTGGGGCTCCAGGTTATCCCCCTCCTCACGCCCTTTTCAAAAAAATCTGTGGCCTGTGTCCAATGTTGGCATCGGGCAGGAGCAGGAAGATCCAATAAGCTGGCGACTTGCCATATTTGGAGGGCACAGAGCATGGTTTTAACTGTCAAGTGCTGTCCTTGTCATGTTATGGCTCTGGCCTCCTGAGCTGGGTGCCACCAAGTCAGCAGAAACGAGCGTAGACTTCCTAGCCTTTCCTCAGAGGACAACCAGTAGATTCAAGGTCCCATTTATACTCAATTTTTTATCAATTGCCTTCCCTCCATCAGAAGGTCAGAACTGGGGATGCATGCTGGTATGTTCAGCCCCATTTGTAGCTCCTTATGTACTGAAGTAGTCTGTGTCCGTCCACTGCAAGCCCATGGCAACATTCAGGCTAGGGATGCTGTATGGCATAAATATTACTTGACGCTTTGACCATCTCCAACAAAAGGGAATCTATCCATGTCTCCATGACGGTCAATGGCACGGTGGCATAGTGGTTTGTTGCCTCATAACGCCAGGAATCCGAGTTCAATTCTGGCTTTGGGTGACTGTCTGGAGTTTGTACTCTCTTCCTGTGTCTGAATGGGTTTCCTCCAGGTGCTCCAGTTTCCTCCCACAGTCCAAAGATGCGCAGGTTAGGTGAATTGGCCATTCTAAATTTTCCCGTAGTCTAAAAAATGGTTAGGTGGGGCTACTGGGTTACGGGATAGGATGGGTACTCTTTTTAAGGGTCGGTGCCCATCAATGGGCTTAATGGCCTCTTGCACTGTAGGTATTCTGTGATGTGGACTAGTAATCCAGGGTAATGCTCTGGAGTCTTGGATTCAAATCACACCGTGGCAGATGGTGAAATTTGAATTCACTAAAAAGAAATCTGGAATTAAAAGTCTAATGATGGCCATTAAAGTCTAATACATGACCATTAAATCATTTCCAGATCGTTGTAAAAACCCATCTGGTTCACTAATGTCCTTCCAGGAAGGAAGTCTGTCCTTACCGCGTCTGGTCTTCATGTGACTCCAGATCCACACAGTGATGCGGTTGACTTTATCTTGGTTTCTTCTTCTATCTCCCCCCCACCCCCCCCTCGGTTCAAGGGCAATTAGGGATGGGCAACAAATGCTGGCCTAGCCAGCGACGCCCACATCCCAAGAATGAACTGGGGGGGGGGGGGGGGGAGGATCACTGAATCCCCCACTATCAAAATCCTGGGTTTCCACTGACTAGAAATTACTAACCCCCCCGGCCTGTAAATATTGTGGCGAGGGGAATCTCTCTTCCTCCCCCTTCTCTCTCCTTCTCTTCCCCCACCCCACCAACAGGGGTATGATGGAATGCTCTCTGCCTGCCTGGATGAGTGCAGCCCCGCCAATACTTGCAGTGTGACACCATTTGGCACTCCATTCACTAGCTTCAGCATTCATTTCTTCCATCACGGACATGTAGTGGGAGCATTGTGTAACATCTAATAGATGGACTGTACCAACTCACCAAGTCTACTTTGATGACACCTTCTAAACCCACGACTTCTACCACCTAGAACAGTGTTTTTCAAACTTTTTCCAGGGACCCATTTTTACCAACCAGCCGAACTTCGCGACCTACCATTTTCTCTTACCTTGTTTGCTGCTGATAAAATGGAGGAATCGCAATCGTGCCCAAAGCACACTATGTCAATGTTCGGGGGCCGTGACATGCTCTCTGCCTCCCTTCCGTCATGAAGATTAAATAAAATTTTTAAAGAACTTTCTGCGTCTCCGATTGTGGAAATTCGCAGGCAACAGCCGCAGATGCCAGCTTTTTTTTTCCAAGTTCAGTGGAGGTTTTTATTTGATAAAATTTTACAGGAAAAAAATCCAGAAACTGAAAATGTTTTCATCCCCTAGAAATTGGAGGTTCACCACATTTCACCTAAACATTACAATTAAAAATGTAAAAAAAATAAAAGACACTTAAAAATCAATTAATTGATGAAGCTTCCAAATATGACCTGCAGGCACTTTGTTTTGGAATGCTTAAAAATCAAGATTTAAAAAGTTAACTTCTCTTGGTTGAAGTAACAGCTGCAGTGAAACCATTGTTGGATCACTCGACATTCTTGGAGTAAGAGACTTCCGCTTCATCAGCATCAAAGTTCAGAAAGCAACCAATCACCTCATTCTCCCCAAACCTTTTGCATCCGGCTTTTAGCAATGCCGGCTGCGAACGGCCTTCAAAAGATCTGTGACCAGATTTTTAAAAATGCAGCCCCACTGCACATGCGTGCCCGCTCATCGATGCGCATGCGCAAAACTCTGTGCACACGCACCGATGAGCAGGCACTCATGTGCAGTGCGAGCACATTTTAAAAATATCTTCGTGGCCATTTTGAAGGCCTCTTGCCGCCGGTGTTATTAAAAGCTGGGTGTTGCGTGATCGGGAGCGCTGCGACAGACGACTCCGCGACCTCCATCCGCGGGTCGCCCCCTGACTTTGACAATGCCTGATCTAGAAGGACAAGGGTAGTAGATGCATAGGAAAACCACCATCTGCAAATTCCCCTCCAAGCTACATGTCATCCTGACTTTGAACTATTGGTGTTCCTTCACTGTTGCTGGTCAGTGTATCTACACAACGTGGACTGCGAGAAAATGGCTCACCACGGCCACCTCTAGGGCAATTAGGGATGGGCAGCAAATGCTGGTCTAACCAGCAACGTCCACAACTCTGTGAAATAAGAAAAGGCTGAGTGTACCGAGTGCAGTCATAGTCCCATTTGCTTACATAATGGCGACTCAACTTTGAAATGCTTTGGGGCATTTGAGAGATGAGGTTTGTCATAAATATAAACCGTATCCTACCAATCTCTTTACAGTGTTAGCTATCTACTTGATACTGAATCCTTAGTTGTTTGTATTCTACCTGTTAGATTAGGAAACTTGCTTCAGTGTTGTTTATCCATGGAAATAATGGACTAAAAAGAGGTCCGTGGTTGATTTTACATGACACCTCATCCTTGAAGTGCCAAGCTGTGATTCTGAATATATTGACAAAAAAATTATTTGCCTCGTCTGTTTCAGATCTACAACCTGTAACCTATTCTGAGCCAGCGTTCTGGTGTTCAATAGCATACTATGAGTTAAACCAGAGAGTTGGTGAAACCTTTCATGCATCTCAGCCTTCATTAACTGTGGATGGATTTACAGACCCATCAAATTCTGAAAGATTCTGTTTGGGTTTGCTGTCCAATGTCAACAGAAATGCAACAGTTGAGATGACAAGACGACACATTGGTAAGTCTGTATGTACTTTAATGCATTTGCTGTCAGCATATGGACCCTAATTTTTGTTGAGAAAATAACAACTAAGTGGCTTGATAGGCTATTTCAGAAGATGGTTACTATTCAATTGCTGTGGATCAGGAGCAACATGGGCCAGGTAAGGATAATAGATTTATTTCCCCTCAAGGATATTAATCAACTAGAAGGGTTTTTAATGACAGTCCAGTGATTTCATGGACACCATTACCAATGTTAAACTTTTTATACCAGACGTGGCATAATGTCAGGAAAATTCCTGAAAACCATTTTGAACCCCCCCCCCCCCCCCCCCACACACACACACCCCGGAATCCTATTTCCTCTTTGCCCATATCTGGAAAAACTCTTAATTCATTGACAGTTGTGTTTTCAAAATCCCAATCGGGCATTTGGCCCTGTTTCCGCAGCCACCAATGTGATCAACGCATCATCACTTCCACTTTTGATGCACCAATCCATGTTAAAACTGTTACTTGGTTGTTCCCCTTGATGCAGCTCTCATCTCTGCATCAAGTACAAGGGGATGGAGACTTGAAAGAATATGGTGAACACTGATTTAGCTATTCACAGACACATCTGGTTGGACCACATAAAACATTGTCATGTCTTGTTTCCATTGCCAAAACTGCTCGTTACTCCAGGATTATCTTGCAATACAAAGATAAACCATGACTATTTTCTTGACTACAGACTTCTTGAGCCCCCCTCCCCTGTGTCCCTCAAACTCGTTGGGGGTTGAAGGTGAGGAACATATAGGCTCCTTTGTCACTAAGATTGAGATAATTTGATCAGCTGTTTCTGCCACTTTTCCTTTCCCGAGCCTACATAAAGCTGAACCAGATGCCTGACATTTCCTTCGGAGTCTTCATCCTTATCCTTGGACTTGCCTTTTTCTCAAATACAGGAGTAGGATACTTTGGAGGCTGGAAATCTGAAATAAAAACAAAATGAAGTAACAGACGGTTATCTCTACCTAAAAGGTTAACGTTGCTTCTTTCCACAGATACTGCATGACCTGCTGAGTATTTTCAGAGTTTCCAGTTTTTACTTCGCACCTTTGTATAGCCTCTCCTTTTCTCCCCTGATGTGCTCTCTAAATTTATCTTGTCGGAGCATTCAAGTACAGCAAACACCAAGGAAAGCAAATTGCATGTTGGCCTTTATTGTAAGGCGTTTAGAGTAAATTGGGAATATATTCTCCAATGCTTCTCATTGAAGCAGAAAATCCTGAAGGGCTTGACACTGAGTTTGGGGAATTTAAAACATGGGTGCACAGTCTCAGGATAGGGGTTGATCATTTAGCACAGAGGTTAGGAGAAATTACTTCACTCAAAGGATGGTGAATCTTTGGGGTTCTCTGTTCCTGAGGGTTGTGGGTGTTCTGTTGTTGAATACATTGAAGGCTGGGATATACAGATGTTTTGGTGTCTCAGGATCAAGGGATAAGGGGAGAGGATGGGAAAGTGCTGTTTGATTCAGTCAACCAATTGTTGCGATGTACAGCCTGGTATTGCACCGGCACTGAAATTCACAAATGTTTTTTCTTAATTGTGTTGTCTTTTTAGACTGATGGCAGCATCCTGTTAGTGGAAAATACCACAATGTGAAATGGCACCCTTAACCATGCCAAACCCAAAACAAAACTTCTAGTTGATGTGATTCCACAATTGGGCTGTATTTTTTGAACAATCCCAAGTGTGCTGATAGCTATACTGTACTAACAACCATTTTTCAAAAATAAAAATTTGTATTAATGTTTTTATTTTATAAAACAGTTAAAACAAACTGTGCAAGCAAAATACCATTTACAAACCCTAACATTTGAAAAAAAAAACACAAGCCCCCCTTAACCCCAGAATCATGGACTGTGGCCAATTCATAGTTCACAATATTGCAGTGTTAATGTAAGGCTACTTGTGACAATAAAGATTATAATTATAAAGATTATAATAATTCCTAAAGACCAAAGATAAAGGTCACCATCCCCACCCCTAATAAGAAACAAAAGAAAGGAAATCCCTTATTCCCTTCAGATTCCCGCTCCACCCCAAACAAACAAACAAGCTAGGTTCTCTGAACCTTGTCCAAATAGATCCAACAAGCTGCAACAGTAACCTCCCACCCAGAGTCAAGGTCAAGAAGAAGGATACTCCCCAGCCCATCCAAAGAGTAACCAAAACCTATGGGAATATATAGCCCCCTGGGGGAGTTTAATACCGTTGCAATACTTAAACTCCCTCAAGGGGCTATATATTCCCCATACTGTTTCCTGACCACTAACGCTCAATAACCGTAGCCCTCTCAGGCCAAACATAAAAAAGATACCAACTGCAACACCTTTCTAACGAACTCCTCCCAACCGTCCCCATTACAATCTAATCAATTTAATCAAGTCCATGTTCCTTGACAAAAGCCTCCGCCTCCATGTTGAAAAAAATAATCCTGCAACTGAAAAGTCTCTCTCGGCTTCGCCAAGTTACACCACTCCAAACCGGACTCCACTGCTGAACAGTGTTGACTTTGCCTTATTAAAAGCCGCACACTGCTTTGCCAACTCCATTCTGATATTGTGGATCATGCTTCCTTGCCATGTCGAGTCCTGATGCACTTCGGCCCATTGCAGAACCCTGTTCCTCATGAAATCTGCAGCTTAGCAAACATCTGGGAAAAATAATCAGTTGGCTTTGGGGCCCTGCTCCTCTTCCAGCAACCCCATGATTCTGAAGTTCTGTCTCCTCGACCTGTTCTCCATGCCATCCACCGTTGCCCTCGAGTCTTGTTCCTCTCCTCCACCAGCAGCATCTCAACGTCCAACGAGGTGATTCGATCACCAGACTGTGACAAGGCCGCCTTCACACCCTTCACCACCATGCTCCTCCACCGCCTCCGGGGTCTCCCAAATCAGTCTAAGTGCCTCCTCAGTTGACCGGTCATTGGTTTCCATCATCACCGTACTCTGCTCAACAAAATGCTTCACAATCTGTTTTTCAAACCCCTGCACCATCTCCTCAGTCAGCGTTTCCACCGTGATATGAGCAGCTACACCCAAGGCCGGGTCTGCCACCTTCTCTCCTGCTGAGCTTCGCAGACTTTGTAGCTCCATTGAAGGATTACCCCTGCAATGTCCTTGACACCAACATTGTTCATAGGTTTCGACATATTTACGCCGACAAATTCATTATCCCAGATGATGGGCTGGTTTTGATAAGCAACATGGCTTATTCACGCTTGCTGGAAGCAACATAACATAAGGCCTGTTCTCTGCAGACAGAAGGAATATTTTCAAGCTGTGTGTCTTTATTGAATTACCCTGAGAGTTTGGAGGAGCCTATACTTCCTGTTGCTTTCTCCAGTTGAGGCCGAACCAGCAATTTATAAAAAGTTTGTACTCTATGCTCCTGTTGATAAAGCTCAGGATCCCAACTTGCCTTCAATGATTTGTGCACACAAATCCCCAGGTTCTTATGCTGCAGCCCCTTAAGTTTGCGCTGTTTATTTTAAATTCCCCCTCCCCATTCTTCCCACCAAAATTTATCAAGCTGCACACTTCCCTGCATTAAATTTCATCTGCCTCTTGTCTGCCCATGCTACGTGCAGGGTGGGGGTTCTGTCACCCTCCAGGTGAGGGGACTGGGTTGCAGGTGTTTGGGATGGAGGTTAGTGCCAGGGGCACAATGCTGCCTACTCACCTGGACATCCTGAGGTGGTAGTGCATGTTTTTTCTGCACTGCTGGCCAGTCCTGGCGATATTGCCCACACCGCTCATGACCTCTGCCATCTACGTCCAGGCCCAGTGCACGGTGGCAAGTGGCAACCTCTGTCCAAACCCGGGTATAGGGTGACCAGACTCTCCTCCATGGCGTCCAGTAGGGTGTCAAGTTTAGCGTCATTGAAATGGAGTACTGCTCTCCTTGTTGCCATCCTGTTGGCTGGGTGAGTGTGTGTGGGGAGTGGAGTGCTTGTATGCGGCTGCAGCTTCTCAGCCTCTCTCGTATCAGTCTCGAGTCTGACAAATCGGACACCGTTTTTCATTGGAATCGATCGTGTTGCACATGGCGCTGGTGTAAGTCCATTGCCGGTTGATGAATTGGTCCAGAAGCGGTGCCAGTTTTGCTGTTGTACAAGTCCACTGATTCAGTCTCAGCATCGATACTTAGCCTCTGAGATGGAAAATCCTGCCCCAACTGTTTCGACTACCTCCTGGTCATCGTGACTTGGGAGGCCGATGTAAATGGATGTGCAAAGTACTAATTGCATATCTCCGCCATGTCAACTTGTTTCCATGTATAAATTCCCTTTCAAACCTACTCTTCCTTTTGCCACCCTTTTACTATTTATGTCTATCGAAGACTTTTGGATTCCCTTTTATGTTAGTTACTAATCTCTTGTCATGCTCGCTTTGCTTCTCTATTTGCTTTATCAATTCTGCTCTAAACCTTCTATAATGAACTGATTCTCAATTGTATTGACACCTGTCATATGCATCCTTTTGTTTCTTACTCATTATCTCTGCCATACGAAGAGCTCAGGATTTTTGAACCCTACCCTTTCCTGAACGTGGGACTGCACCTTAACCCTACTCGAATTATCTCCTCTTTAAAGGCAGCCCATTGTTCAGTTACAGTTTTGCCTGTGAATCTTGAGATTCTGATTTATCTAGACCAGATCCATTCTCATTCCATTCAAGTTTGCCCTTCCCCATTTCATTATTCTGATTCGAGATTGCTCCTTATCCTTTTCTATATCCAACCTAAACCTTGTGGTATACAAATGTTCCTCTATTGACATCTCATTCCCAAGAATAGGGCCAGGAGTGCCTCTGCTCTCATTGAACTGGAAACAAATGGATGTAGAAAATTGTTCTGAGCACACTTGGAACTCTTGCCCTTCATTTCCCTTATTACTACTATCCCAATATCTGGGATAATTAAAATTCCGTATTGTAACTACTCTAGTTCTTGCATACGCTGATCACTTGTAATTCTTGCACACACTGATTGCCTACAGAATACACTAAACAATGTAATGGTACTTCTTTGATTTCTGAGCTCTAGTGAAATAGATTCTGTCCTTGACCTTTCTCCCTCCAGAACTGCATTGTTCTCCTTGATCGCCACAGCCATCTTTCTATCGAGGAATATTTAGTACCTAATCCTGCCCTCTTTTGAGTCAGGTCTCTGTTATCGCCACGGCATCATATTTCTGTATATCTTATCTGTGTTGCAGTTCACCAAACCTATTTGCCTTTGGTGCAGCATGATGGTACAGTTGTTACCACTGCTGTCTCACAGCGCCAGGGACCCAGGTTCAATTCTGGCCTTGGATAACAGTCTGTGTGGAGTTTGCCCTTCTCCCTGTGTCTGCTTGGGTTTTCTCCAGGTGCTCCAGTTTTCTTCCCACAGTCCAAAGATGTGCAGGTTGGGTGGGGTTAGGAGGTTATGGGGTATTGGGCCTGGGTAGGATCTCTTTCAGAGGGTGTGTGCAGACTTGATAGACTGAATGGCGGCCTCTTGTAGGAATTCTATCTCGATTGGGAGTTTATCCCTCTCCCATCACTTCATCACTCCTTTAAATGGCCTAGCAAGCCACTCTGTTCCAGGACAATTGGAGATAGGCAATAAATGCTGGCCCTGCCTGCGCCACCCACTTCCCCTGAACAAATTTTTTTTTAAAAACTGTTGAGGTAGAACTCGACTGCTGTGATCTGCATGCTATTTTTGACATGAGATGATCTTCCACACGTGCTTCCACACTTGGGTATCTTCACCCAAGACCACCAATTTCCATTTCCCTTAATGTTGCCTGACCATCCATGCCACAGCTCACCTGCTGCTGAAACGTTTTCGGTGCTTTTGCTACCTCTTTATTTGGCTATAACACATTGCCCCTGGCCAGCCTCCCATTTCCTACACACCGTAAACTTAATAGAGTTTTTGATGATCTTCTGCCCTAACTCCACTCAACTCTAGCCTGAAGCCTCCCCCTTGTATCCAAAAGGGCCAGATCTGCGTCCCCGTGTATCTCCTGTCTACCTCCTATATCTCTTTCAGCTTTTGATGCTCTTCTCTCTCCTCTTTATTCACCTTGGCCATGAATGATATCACCTCCCCCCTCAGTACCACCTTCAGGGCCTCCCATTACATTGCCTGTGATACTTCCCCAGTACAGTTAAATCTTACATACCCCTCAATCACTTTCCCGATCTTTTCACAGAAGCTTTGGTCCCCCAACAACCCCGGCCTCTGAGCTACCCACCCCTCCAGGCCCACGTCCACCCAGTGCGTGGGGTACATGGTCTGAAATTCCTATCGCTGAGCACTTTTGATTCCCTAATCCCAGCCACCAACGCTTCCCTTCCACGAAAATGTCTATCCTCAAATATACTTTGTGAACCGGGGCGAAGAACAAGTACTCTCACTCTCTCGGGTGCATGAACCTCGACGAGTCCACCCCTCCCATCTCCCTCATGAGGCCGGTCGGCATCTTTGTGCTGTTTCTCACACACACAGAGACACACACACACACAGACACACACACACACAGACACACACACACACAGACACACACACACACAGACACACACACACACACCCCGAGAGACACACACACCCCGAGAGACACACACACACCGAGAGACACACACACACCGAGAGACACACACACACCGAGAGACACACACACACCGAGAGACACACACACACCGAGAGACACACACACACCGAGAGTCACACACACACCGAGAGACACACACACACACCGAGAGACACACACACACCGAGAGACACACACACACCGAGAGACACACACACACCGAGAGACACACACACACCGAGAGACACACACACACCGAGAGACACACACACACCGAGCGACACACACACACCGAGCGACACACACACACACCGAGCGACACACACACACCGAGCGACACACACACACCGAGCGACACACACACACCGAGAGACACACACACACCGAGAGACACACACACACCGAGAGACACACACACACCGAGAGACACACACACACCGAGAGACACACACACACCGAGAGACACACACACACACCGAGAGACACACACACACACCGAGAGACACACACACACACGAGAGACACACACACACACCGAGAGACACACACACACACCGAGAGACACACACACACCGAGAGACACACACACACACCGAGAGACACACACACACACCGAGAGACACACACACACACCGAGAGACACACACACACACCGAGAGACACACACACACCGAGACACACACACACACCGAGAGACACACACACACACCGAGAGACACACACACACACCGAGAGACACACACACACACCGAGAGACACACACACCACACCGAGAGACACACACACACACCCGAGAGACACACACACACACCGAGACACACACACACACCGAGAGACACACACACACCGAGAGACACACACACACACCGAGAGACACACACACACACCGAGAGACAGACACGCACACGCGCACACACACACACACGCACACACACACACACGCACACACACACACACGCACACACACACACACGCACACACACCGAGGCACACACACCGAGGCACACACACCGAGGCACACACACCGAGGCACACACACCGAGACACACACACACACCGAGACACACACACCGAGACACACACACCGAGACACACACACCGAGGCACACACCGAGACACACACACCGAGACACACACACCGAGACACACACACCGAGACACACACACCGAGACACACACACCGAGACACACACACCGAGGCACACACACACACCGAGGCACACACCGAGACACACACACCGAGGCACACACCGAGACACACACACCGAGACACACTCACCGAGGCACACACCGAGACACACTCACCGAGACACACACCGAGGCACACACCGAGACACACACACCGAGACACACACACCGAGGCACACACCGAGACACACACACCGAGGCACACACCGAGACACACGCACACACCGAGACACACACACCGAGGCACACACCGAGACACACACACCGAGGCACACACACACACACACACACACACACACCGAGGCACACACACACACCGAGGCACACACCGAGACACACTCACCGAGGCACACACCGAGACACACTCACCGAGACACACACACACACCGAGGCACACACCGAGGCACACACCGAGGCACACACCGAGACACACACACCGAGACACACACACCGAGGCACACACCGAGACACACACACCGAGGCACACACCGAGACACACACACCGAGGCACACACACCGAGGCACACACCGAGACACACACACCGAGGCACACACCGAGACACACACACACACACACCGAGGCACACACACACACACACCGAGGCACACACCGAGACACACTCACCGAGGCACACACCGAGACACACACACCGAGACACACACACCGAGACACACACACCGAGACACACACACCGAGACACACACACCGAGAGACACACACACACACCGAGAGACACACACACACACCGAGAGACACACACACACACCGAGGCGCACACCGAGACACACACACACACACACCGAGGCACACACACACACACACCGAGGCACACACCGAGACACACTCACCGAGGCACACACCGAGACACACACACCGAGACACACACACCGAGACACACACACCGAGACACACACACCGAGACACACACACCGAGAGACACACACACACACCGAGAGACACACACACACACCGAGAGACACACACACACACCGAGGCACACACACACACACCGAGGCACACACCGAGACACACACACACACACACCGAGGCACACACACACACACACCGAGACACACTCACCGAGGCACACACCGAGACACACACACCGAGACACACACACCGAGAGACACACACACCGAGAGACACACACACACACCGAGAGACACACACACACACCGAGAGACACACACACACACCGAGAGACACACACACACACCGAGAGACACACACACACACCGAGAGACACACACACACACCGAGAGACACACACACACACCGAGAGACACACACACACACCGAGAGACACACACACACACCGAGAGACACACACACACACCGAGAGACACACACACACACCGAGAGACACACACACACACCGAGAGACACACACACACACCGAGACACACACACACACCGAGACACACACACACACACCGAGAGACACACACACACACCGAGAGACACACACACACACCGAGAGACACACACACACACCCGAGAGACACACACACACACCGAGAGACACACACACACACCGAGAGACACACACACACACCGAGAGACACACACACGCGCACACACACACACGCGCACACACACACACGCACACACACACACACACACACGCACACACACCGAGGCACACACACCGAGGCACACACCGAGACACACACACCGAGGCACACACCGAGACACACACACCGAGACACACACACCGAGACACACACACCGAGACACACACACCGAGGCACACACCGAGACACACACACCGAGGCACACACACACACCGAGGCACACACCGAGACACACACACCGAGGCACACACCGAGACACACACACCGAGACACACTCACCGAGGCACACACCGAGACACACTCACCGAGACACACACACACACCGAGGCACACACCGAGACACACACACCGAGGCACACACACCGAGGCACACACCGAGGCACACACCGAGACACACACACACACCGAGGCACACACCGAGACACACACACACACCGAGGCACACACCGAGACACACACACACACCGAGGCACACACCGAGACACACACACCGAGGCACACACCGAGACACACACACCGAGGCACACACCGAGACACACACACCGAGGCACACACACACACACACCGAGGCACACACACACACACACCGAGGCACACACCGAGACACACTCACCGAGGCACACACCGAGACACACTCACCGAGACACACACACACACCGAGGCACACACCGAGGCACACACCGAGGCACACACCGAGACACACACACCGAGGCACACACCGAGGCACACACCGAGACACACACACCGAGGCACACACCGAGACACACACACCGAGGCACACACCGAGACACACACACCGAGGCACACACCGAGACACACACACACACACACCGAGGCACACACACACACACACCGAGGCACACACCGAGACACACTCACCGAGGCACACACCGAGACACACTCACCGAGGCACACACACCGAGGCACACACCGAGGCACACACCGAGACGCACACACCGAGGCACACACCGAGACACACACACCGAGACACACACACCGAGACACACACACCGAGACACACCACACCGAGACACACACACCGAGACACACACACCGAGACACACACACCGAGACACACACACCGAGACACACACACCGAGGACCACACACCCCGAGGCACACACCGAGACACACACACCGAGGCACACACACCGAGACACACACACCGAGGCACACACCGAGACACACACACCGAGACACACACACCGAGGCACACACACCGAGACACACACACCGAGGCACACACACCGAGACACACACACCGAGGCACACACCGAGACACACACACGAGGCACACACCGAGACACACACACCGAGGCACACACCGAGGCACACACACCGAGGCACACACCGAGACACACACACACACCGAGGCACACACCGAGACACACACCCCGAGACACACACACCGAGACCACACACACCGAGACACACACACCGAGACACACACACCGAGACACACACACCGAGACACACACACCGAGACACACACACCGAGACACACACACCGAGACACACACACAACGAGACACACACACCGAGACACACACACACCGAGACACACACACACCGAGACACACACACCGAGACACACACACCGAGACACACACACCGAGACACACACACCGAGACACACACACCGAGACACACACACCGAGGCACACACACCGAGACACACACACCGAGGCACACACACCGAGGCACACACACCGAGACACACACACCGAGGCACACACACCGAGGCACACACACCGAGGCACACACACCGAGGCACACACACCGAGGCACACACACCGAGGCACACACACCGAGGCACACACACCGAGACACACACACCGAGGCACACACCGAGACACACACACCGAGGCACACACCGAGACACACACACCGAGGCACACACCGAGACACACACACCGAGGCACACACCGAGACACACCGCGAGGCACACCGAGACGCGCACACGCACACACCGAGACGCGCACACGCACACACCGAGACGCGCACACGCACACACCGAGACGCACACACGCACACACCGAGACGCACACACGCACACACCGAGACGCACACACGCACACACCGAGACGCACACACGCACACACCGAGACGCACACACCGAGACGCACACACCGAGACGCACACACGCACACACCGAGACGCCGAGACGCACACACCGAGACGCACACACGCACACACCGAGACGCACACACGCACACACCGAGACGCACACACGCACACACCGAGACGCACACACGCACACACCGAGACGCACACACGCACACACCGAGACGCACACACGCACACACCGAGACACACCGAGACGCACACACGCACACACCGAGACGCACACACGCACACACCGAGACGCACACACGCACACACCGAGACGCACACACGCACACACCGAGACGCACACACGCACACACCGAGACGCACACACGCACACACCGAGACGCACACACGCGCACACGCACACACCGAGACGCGCACACGCACACACCGAGACGCGCACACGCACACACCGAGACGCGCACACGCACACACCGAGACGCACACACGCGCGCACACACACACACACACACACACACACACACACACCGAGACACACACACACACACACACACACACCGAGACACACACACACACACACACACACACACACACCGAGACACGCACACGCACACACCGAGACGCGCACACGCACACACCGAGACGCGCACACGCACACACCGAGACGCGCACACGCACACACCGAGACACGCACACACCGAGACACACACACGCACACACACACACACACACCGAGACACACACACACCGAGACACACACACACACACACACCGAGACACACACACACACCGAGACACACACACACACCGAGACACACACACACACCGAGACACACACACACACCGAGACACACACACACACCGAGACACACACACACACACACACCGAGACACACACACACACACACCGAGACACACACACACACCGAGACACACACACACACACACCGAGACACACACACACACACACCGAGACACACACACCGAGACACACACACCGAGACACACACACACACACACACACACACACACACACCGAGACACACACACACACACACACACACACCGAGACACACACACACACACACCGAGACACACACACACACACCGAGACACACACACACACACCGAGACACACACACACACACCGAGACACACACCGAGGCACCCACACAAACACACACACACCGAGACACACACACAAACACACACACACCGAGACACACACACAAACACACACACACCGAGACACACACACACGCACACACACACCGAGACACACACACACACGCACACACACCGAGACACACACACACATACATACACACACACACAGGACTAGCGACCTGACTGGCTATCCTCGGTTCTTGCACCATATTCCAATCCCCTCCCACTATTACCTCGTGTGAGTCCAAGTCCAGGATGGTCCTAGCACCTTTCTCTCGAACCCTGCATCACCCCAGTTAGGGCCATACACACTTGCCAGTGCCTCCAATGCCCCTGTTACCATTACATATCTAACCCCCGGTCCGCAACTACTACCTCCATCTGGAACCTCACCCTCTTACCCACCAACACACTAACCTCTTTCTCCCCTCCCCGGTCCATCCTCTCCACCCTGCCCAGTCCCAAAGAACAACAATTCCCATCAAACAAACCCCAGAAAACCTCCGTCGCAAAAAATCCCAACTCCCACCATACCCGAGCAGACAACTTCACACCCTTTAATCACAAATAAGAACATGAAATAGAAAATACAACTATATACAACCTTCCACCTCCCCCTACCCTCGGTCCAAGACCAAACCTCAGTCCCATTTCTAATTTCTGCCCCAGTCCTCCTCCCTTCACAAAAGCCTCTGCTACCTCCACCATCTCGAAGTAAAAGTCTTTTGAGTTGTAGGTCACCCTCAACTTCACTGGATACATCACGCCAAACCACATGCCGCTGGTATGCAGTGCCGCCTTCACTTGACCAAAGGCCTTCTCGGCAGCTTCGTGGTTAATACCATTACTTTCAAATGCGTATACCAACTCCAGCCCACTGCACCTCCCACTTCTGCTTTGACCAACTCAGGACCTTCTTAGACCATAAGACATAGGAGCAGAATTAGGCCACTCGGCCCATCGAGTCCGCTCTGCCATTCAATCATGGTTGATATTTTTCTCACCCCATTCTCCTGCCTTCTCCCCATAACCCCATATCCGCTTATTAATCAAGAATCTATCTACCACTGTCTTAAAGACACATGATTTGGCTTCCACACCCTTCTGTGGCAAAGCATTCCACAGATTCACCACCCACTGGCTGAAGAAATTCCTCCTCGGCTCTGTTTTAAAGGATCGTCCCTTTAGTCTGAGATTTTGTCCTCTGGTTCTAGGGGGAAACATCCTCTCCACATCCACTCTATCCAGGCCTCGCAGTATCCTGTAAGTTTCAGTCAGATCTCCCCTTCACATGGTAACTTGGAAATAAATTATTACCGCCCTTGGCGGCTCATTCGTCTTTGGTTTAGGCCTCAACGACCGATGAGCCCAATCCAGTTCGTGCCGGGAGGAGTACTCAGTCGGCCTCGGGCCTTCCACCCATTCGGGCAGACCCACAGTTCTAACGTTCTGCCAACTAGATCTATTTTCCAGGTCCTCCACCTTCACTCTTGGTCTTTTGTTGGCCTCCATCATCCCCTGCAGCTTCTCATCCTATTTCCGCACCTTGGCCGATGACTTTGACACTACCACCTTCACTGGGGCCATTGCATAAAATCCCAACGAGCTTAAAAATTGCCCCTGGGACTGGGCATTAAGTTCCAAAAAATCGAGCCTCCAGCAGGAGCTACCCAATGTGTGACTTTCTCCTGCATGCCGCCAGTGGAAGTCTCACTGACAAGTGACTAAATTTAATGAGGAGTTAGACAGATTTTTAATTGTAATGGGTTGAAGGGTTATGGAGAAGGAACAGAAGGGTGGAGTTGAGGCCAGGATGAGATCAGCTGTGATTGAATGGTGGAGCAGACTCTGTGCCAAATGGTCTAAATCTGCTCTTGTATCTTATGAACTTGTAATTCATATTTTTGAAAAAAAAATCTACTGTACGGACTTGTGTTTTGTAATTTTTTTTTTCAATCCTGATTTGATAATGGAGAATTATTACTAAATTTGCCTGTACTTTTTTCCTTTAGGGAGAGGAGTGAGGTTGTATTACATTGGTGGGGAAGTTTTTGCGGAGTGTCTGAGTGACAGTGCCATCTTTGTTCAGAGTCCAAATTGTAATCAAAGATACAGCTGGCATCCTGCAACAGTGTGCAAAATTCCACCTGGTAAGAAAAGTTTAATAAATTTTAGATACTGAACCCTTTTTTAACCTTTGTGTAATGTACCTCAAGTTCCGCTTTTGAATACTTTGTTAAGGAGCTCAATTCTTAAATTCACTCATCAAGTAACAATGCCGAGATGTTTGCTCTGTCAATGGACTAGCCAGGCGACAGTTAAACTCAGTGCAAATCCAGTGGTGAACAAAAGAAACTGACCCAATTCTCATTCTCTGCTTGCTAGGACTGATTGTCAACTTTCATCTGTAGCTCTTCTGTAAAACATCTGAGGGTTGTCTCTGAGCATTTAACTGAGCTTACATGGAAAGTGAAGGAGACAAGGTGGCAGGACAATGGTTCAAGCATAAGGATTGGCTTTTGGTATTCGGGCAGAGGACAAGCAGTAAGTTTGTCATAGGAATGGAGACCTCCGGCATAGATGTTATGATTGAAGACTTCCAAAGTAATGTAGAAATTGTCGTTATAGGATTTGAAAGTAATGAGTTTAAAGTTGATTTTCAAGGTGCCATTGGAGCTGATATGGAGCAGGTTAGCATGTGGAAGAGGACTCTGGTTGGAGAATTAGATTAGTTGATGTTTTCCATGTTGGAAGCAGGAAGGCCACTGAGGTGATCATTCAATAAGATATAGGGCGCAATCTAGCGGCCAATTATGCACTCTAGCGAGAGCGCAGAACGGTTGGTAGCTCTCGGGAGAGGGCTTCCTGACAGTCCCGCGAGTCATCAGAATTGAAATCCCACCCAAAAGGGTCATGGCCAAACAGCGCGCGCCTAAGTAGGGTTTAATCATATGTAAGCGAGCTTAGCCGAGTTATACCGGCCTCCCCAGTGAAGTTGCAGCCGGGCACCATTCACTACTGGTCCACACGGACGTGGACTAGATGGAACGTCACCCGGAGGGGTCTCCCAGGTCATTGGAGGCCCTTGGGTGGTCAGGGATAGAGCAGGGTGCCCCTGGAATGTGGGACCTTGACACTGCCACTCTGGTACTGCCAAGGTGCTTTAGTGGGGCTGCCAAGCTGGCAGAAGAACTGTCAGGGTGGCAATGCAAGGGTGTCATGATAGTGCTGCATGAATTGGGGGAGGGGGGGCAGGGAAGTAGGGCCTCTGGGAAGTTGGGAGGGTGAGAATTGGGGGCCTGGAGGAGCCTGAAGAGGGGGGTGGGGTCCCATAGTGGGGTGTCCTCACTTGAGGGGGTGTGGATTAATGCCCATTTCTATGGGGGTGGCATTTTCCATGGGTGGGGGGTGTTGGGGTCCCACAAGCTCACTTGGAAATTGGGGCACCTTTTCAAAATGGCAGTCTGCTCTTGGAATTCAGTTCCCCAGTGCTTAAAGAAATTCTAACTGTGGGCTAAACAGGCGAGAAACTCCACAGTGCCCACAAAAGTGACTAAGTGTTGGTTGATAGTGGTGGGGAACTCGCTGTCAGAGCCGAGAGGGAATCTCCCTGCAAAACCTGCCACAAGTGAACTTCGAAATGTTTCCATTAAATTCCATCCATAGAGGTCCAGGAAGAAATCCAGGTTGTATGCTTTGAACAGAGCAGTTGGAAACTGGATAAAAAAGACCCGATGAAATCGTGGGACAGTGAACATGTAATTGTGGAAATGGTGCATTCAGGGACTTGGGAGGGTGTGGATTGCAAAAGCGTAATAGTTGAATATGGTTAACAAGTTAAAGAATGTGCTTTGAAGGAAGGATGGGAGGATAAGCAGAAAGGGGCGAGAGGATACTTGAATATAACAGAATGGGACCAGTCTAGGGGAATAAGACAAAGCCAAAATTCGCTCAATGTAGCACTGAATTTAAAAAGGAAGCAAACTTTCAGAAAAGATGTGATGCTTTTGGGCAACCAAAAGCTCCTCTCTTTCTAAAACTACATTCTTACTGTCTGTGTATTCTATAGGTTGTAAAAGGTCAAGTCACCATAGCCCCAGATGATCATAGGCAGCATTCCCCTTTTGAGGGGGAGAGCTGACCTGTGGTGATTTAACCACAAGATCACCACACCACAGGCGAGGGGCAAGGTTGAGAAGATGGGCCTTCATGAATAACCTCAGCTGGCACGGGAATTGAACCTAGCTGGCCTTGCTCTGCATCTTGAACCAGCTGTTTAGCCAACTGAGTTAAATCAGTCCCTGTAAGAATTTAGCTGAGCACTCGATGTCATTTTGAGGAAAGCTACTTCAAAATGTCAACTTCCTTCTAAATTGACACTTTGGTGATGCTATATTTAGCTTGGTATGCATGAGATGCATTTAACAACATTGCCTCACTTGACTTGATTAATGCCTTGTTCTGTGCAGATATTGGAGAAAGCAAGTACATGTTGTATTCTGTGCACCTGCCTGTACGTGCATGTTGAACCTGGCGCAGCAGCATGTGGAGTCCCATTGCAGCAGTTAGAGGTTTCTTTGGAGCAGGGGGGGGGAATTGGATAGTGAGAAGAGAATTTATCCTATTGAGAAGGAAGCATTTCTATACATATATGTACGGTCCCTCCCTATCAGCACTGTATTTACACTAACTGTCTGTAGTGCCTGAAGAAGGTGGTTCACCACCAACTTTTTAAGGCTTGGGACAATTCACACCTCTTTAACCTGGAGTTACCTCTCTCTCTGCATCTTTGATGATTTGATTGCCTGCAGGTGCTCGCATTCCGGGGCATCTCTGACTGTGTCTATATAAACATTTCTGGAACAAGCCTTTCCATTCACCTGAAGAAGGAGCCGTGCTCCGAAAGCTCGTGTTTGAAACAAACCTGTTGGACTTTAACCTGGTGTTGTAAGACTTCTTACTGTGCTCACCCCAGTCCAACGCCGGCATCTCCACATCATAACTTTTTAAGGGCTATTGGGGAAGCTGATCTTGCAAGCAATGTCCACACCAATTAACAAATAAATAATTTTAAAATTCAAATGAAGCATCTTTGAAATAGTAAACTGTTACACACACTTGTCCAGCATTTTCTTGCGAAGGGCCAAATTTAATTTTTTCAGTCACTCAAAGGGCCAATGAGCAAACTTCAGAAAGATGCAGTTTGGCATAACATTAAGTGAATTTAAGTTTAGGTATGAAGATAAGCATGTCATAAAAACTGAATAATTAATAAATATGATTATTAGATTGTGTGCATGTATGTCTGCCTGGTTCACTCTTGGGTTTAGGATGCTTACTCACTCATTTTCACCCACTGAGTGCATGTAAACAGCTGTTGATGTGTGAGGCTTGAGGGAGAACCCTGAGACTAGGAGTGAGATGCATGTGCTCTTGCACGCACAACAGCCAATCTCCTCCTCCTTCCCCTGCCTGCCAATCTCCACAATTGCTCAGCAGCCTGTCTCCTCCTCTCTTTCCACCCCCTGCCTAGCCCAGCACCTGTAGTGATCTGCGTATCTATATACATAAGGGGTTAATGTATAGTCATAACAGCTAAGTGATCATTAGATGCCAGCACTAACAAGGAGTTTAAAAGACAAACTTTATCCGAGTTCCCACCTCTTTGTGTGTACAGTGACTAGAGACCAGAGGTGTAGTGAGTTAGCTCGGAGTGCAAGTATAAATATTCATGGTTTAATCTAGTTCTATCTTGTTTAATTTAATAGCTAGTAAAAGTATTAAAGAATCAAACTCACAAGTTAATTGGTTAGTTACTCATATTTGTTTTCATTGGATAACTTTGAATATGCATCATCATGTTAAGAACATCTCGGCAAAAGCAAATGAGTAACATGTATTACTCCAAGTAATATAACAGCATCCATTCTCTTTCTCTTTCTCCTCTCCTCTCCCCTCGTCTCCCCCATCCCCCCATACCATTTGTCGAGCAGCCAGTCACCTTCACCTCTTTTCCCCACACCCACCCTTGACCATTGCCCAGCAGCCAGTCTCCTTCTCTTTCCACCCACCACCCATTGTCGAACACCCAGTATCCTATTGTTTTCTCTTTCCATCACCCACCCCCACTTCCCAACAGCCATTCTCCTACTTCTCTTCCTCCATCTCTCCACTTATCCAGCAGCCAGTCTCCTCATTGTATACCCCCTCCCTCCACCACCAGCCAGTCGTCTCCTCGTATACCCCTCCCTCCCCCAGCAGCCAGTCTTCTCCTCGTATACCCGCTCCCTCCCCCAGCAGCCAGTCTCCTCCCTGCCCCACCCTACTTTGTCCAGCAGCCAGTCTCCTCCTTGCCCCACCTCACCTTGTCCAGCAGCCAGTCTCCTCCTTGCCCCACCTCACCTTGTCCAGCAGCCAGTCTCCTCCTTGCCCCACCTCACCTTGTCCAGCAGCCAGTCTCCTCCTTGCCCCACCTCACCTTGTCCAGCAGCCAGTCTCCTCCTTGCCCCACCTCACCTTGTCCAGCAGCCAGTCTCCTCCTTGCCCCACCTCACCTTGTCCAGCAGCCAGTCTCCTCCTTGCCCCACCTCACCTTGTCCAGCAGCCAGTCTCCTCCTTGCCCCACCTCACCTTGTCCAGCAGCCAGTCTCCTCCTTGCCCCACCTCACCTTGTCCAGCAGCCAGTCTCCTCCTTGCCCCACCTCACCTTGTCCAGCAGCCAGTCTCCTCCTTGCCCCACCTCACCTTGTCCAGCAGCCAGTCTCCTCCTTGCCCCACCTCACCTTGTCCAGCAGCCAGTCTCCTCCTTGCCCCACCTCACCTTGTCCAGCAGCCAGTCTCCTCTGTTTCTCTCCCTCCAACACAGCAGGCCTAATGTTGCCACTAGTATTCAGGCCTTGGGATAAATGTAGCCCATTGCTCATCGTATCAGAAACAGTTTTTCTCCCACTTTGCAGCTGATAGGCTCACTAGGTATGTGCCTTGCCTTGCAGAATTTTCCACTCCACTTACTGGTATTTTGAAAATTTGGTCCACAGGCCATGATCGAGAAGCTTGGCACACCGGAGCCAGATTACCAGAGGGTGTATCATTCATTAGCAGTTGTTCTCTTACCAAAATGGAGAAATATCGTATAAAGACTAATTTCACTACAGAATCTTGGAGTTTCATTGTTGATAATTTGTGGTCTTTAAGTTATATTTCTCAGGGGGGCTGCAGACCAGCTGAAGCAGACTATATTGATTTTACATTGCCTGACTTTTATGTTAATTTTGAATATTTCTGGAGCTTGTTTTGAACTAGTTTTCAGACTGCTCACAAATGGAAAAATAGATGTGCCATTTTAGATCTGATGGTCCAAGTAAATCAATACTGAGAGGTACTTAAGATATTTTGCAAATGGCACTTGCTCTTGTTTAAATTTATTCTGCATGCCAATATAAGATTTGCTGCTTTATAATTTTGTTTCTTAGGTTGTAATCTGAAAATATTCAACAACCAGGAGTTTGCAGCACTTCTGGCTCAGTCTGTAAACCAAGGCTTTGAAGCTGTTTACCAATTAACCAGGATGTGCACAATTAGGATGAGTTTTGTGAAAGGCTGGGGTGCTGAATACAGGTGAGCAATTAGTAATTCTGTAGTTTTTGTTTTCTGCTTTCTAAATGTGACAGAGGATCTACATTCTTTCTGACCAATAATACCGAACAGTGTTGCTCCTACTTGACTATTGTTATAAATAGTCATATTCTACTCTTTATGGTAAAATTAATCAGAAGTCTTGCATATTTATGCCTTTTCATTAATGTGACTTCACAATCCTTAAACAGCTTGGACAATGCTCATAGACTCGTAGAATTTATGGTTACATGGGTGCTGTTGAACTGTTTTTTTTACTTGGCAAATTCACAAACTCCAAAGATGCACTGCAGGAACACACCAGGGTTCCTTATCCAGCACCTTCCAAACCCACCATCACTACAACCAAAAGGACAAGGGCAGCAGAAGCCTGGGAACACCACCACCTGGAAGTTACCTGCTAAGCCACTCATCCTAATTTGGAAATAGATTGGTGTTCTTCGTTGTCACTAGGTCAGAATCCTGGCACTCCTTTCCTAATGGCACCTTGTGTGTGCCTACACCACTTGGACTGCAGCTGTTCAAAAAGACAGCTCACCACAACTGTCTCGAGGGCAGTGAGGAATGGGAAATAAATGTTGGCCAAGTCAGTGATGCCCAAATCTCATGAACGAATTAAAAAATATATATTATAATAAAATCTGCGAAATATCCAAGAGCACTTCACAGCCAAAGCACTAATTACAGGAGTGCAGTCATTTTGTGGCAATCAGTTAGCATGCTGCAAGGTCTCAGGAAAATATAATTGGAAAAATGATCAGAAAACCTGCGTCAGTGGTGATGGTTAAGGAATGAATGGAGGCCAATGTACAGGAAAGCCCCTTGCTGTTCTTGAATAGTACATGGGGACCTGTGCCGATCTGAACATGTAGAAATGTCCTGGATTTAATACTTTATCCAAAAATGGACATCTCTAACAATGTAGCACTCCCTCAGTACTACGCACATTATTTTGCATTAATTATTTCAACTTTTCTTTGTCTTTATAGACGGCAGACTGTGACGAGCACTCCTTGTTGGATTGAACTTCACCTGAATGGACCCTTGCAGTGGCTTGACAAAGTTTTAACCCAAATGGGCTCCCCTTCTGTCCGCTGTTCAAGCATGTCCTAAATGACTATACACCTATTTCAGTATCAAGACTGGATTAAACATAAGATGAAGTCCAATCAACAGACGTAAACAACTTTTCTGTTGTCGTACTTGTGTGTTATCCCAGAGACTGTTTGTTAATACAAAACAAAATCAAAAAGAATGGCACTTGATCTCATCAACTTAAGCACCTTGTTGAGTTTTATTATCCCACACCCAGATTATGACATAAATGTATTAGTATTAGTGTATTAAGCACATGAATATAGCTTATGACTGAGGGTGAAGGGAAAGCTGTGTAAAATGACTTTGTATTATGTGTTAATGCACATCATGTACAGAGTGCCTGAGGTCCATCAATAACATGTACAGTAATTCAGTATGTGATTCCACACACTTGCTTTGCTTTAGAATGACATTCTTCATTGTTAAATGAAGCCTCTATCCTTGCCTTTTCTTTCCTCACCCCCCCCCCCCCAAAATACATTGACATACGAGAAACTTCTGATTAATAATGAATTTAAAGTAGTTGGTATTGGGAGGCATAGCATAAATTTAAATTCCCTCAAGGTATTGGATCATAATTACCACATTTGCCGTTAGCAGCAAAATATCATGGCATTTGAGTTGAGATTTTTTGGGGGTTAAGAAGGTTTTATTTCAAAAATTACTTGATAAAGTTGTTTCTGCTGGAGAAAAGCTGAGTTGTGAGAGTGCAATATTGGGAGAATTTATACTCGCCACTAAAAGATGGGTAAATTTCAGAGATGGATCTGCAAAAGGAAATGAGCAGGAATGTGGTCAGATCTGGCATGTTATTAGTTTAGATGGAGTGCCAAATCAGCATATAATTCTCCATGTAGCTCACCTGAAATACTAAGTGAACATTGGCATGAAAACATGGAAATTCCTACAGTATTTTATCATTATTAAATAGCTGGACTTTAGATTAAATAAGTTAGTGCAGTTTATTTAACTTTTGTTATCTGTTCAACCTTTACTTTAAATCAAGTGTTTCAAAATAATGTATGGTATTTTAGTCTTGAGTTATTTCATTCAATTTGTTTTAGAATGCATGTAGAACTATAATGGTACAGATGAGTGCTGTTCACACTATACCCAGCATTAAGCAGAGGTTGTAACTGTTCTTGTGCATACTGTTGCAGCAATTTGAACTCTCACTAAACTACTTGCTTGTGATTTTTTTTGTTCGTATATGGCACCATTTTGGGAAAGTAGGACAAAGGAGGATCACATTTGGCAAGGTTTCCAAGAATGTTTAAATTGACAGCATTTTAATGGTAAACCCTTTGCATGTAACAGAGATACTGTCCAATACTATGCTTGGCTCTGGCTGCTAATTGTGTTTTCCCAGCACTGAGAATTTGTGAAACTGGATAGTAATAGGTCCAGCAAAAGGATCATTTCAACAAGTTGTTGAGCAATTTGTTTCTGGAGTTAACAGTATTGATAACTGGGGCTTTGTTTTCAAATGCCCCATATGTTTATACTTTTTATACTTTTATCAGTAACGTCTACTCAATGGCGTTGGAAATATTTGGGTTTTTTTATTTATAGATGGTGCCAATCACTGCTCTTCACAACTAGTTGCTACCTCTGGTTCAAAAAGATCATCCGTACAAAATCATGAGGTTTGTGCCATTTCCATTTTAGTTGAGGTCTAATTTTGGGTCATTGTTTAAAGAGGGAAAAAGCCTATGTTCACCACATTTTAAAGCCTTTATTTAGGTGAATTATAAGCTTGATGAAAAATAGAGGGAATTGCAGCTTCTGTGTTTTTAGTCATCATTGCATTTAGTCATTATGGCAGTACAGTATCATGTTAAAAGTAAGGAATGTTAGCTGCATCCTGTAAATATATTTTATTACTGAGTTAAATTGTGTCTTAAATTGGACTTCAAATACATGCAGAGTATCCAATTAGGTAAAATATTTTCTTATGGTTTACTGAGCTAGAAATTGATCATATAGGAGTCAATTTTTAAATTTCTCCCTTCCTCTCCAGAGCTGTTGAACATTCTGAATTCAATTTAATTATGAAGTGTCTTAATCATTTGAAAGTTGCAACTTCTATTTAAAGACTGCTTCTCTGAAGTAGTAATTTGACTTCTTCTGAACTGCATTTGAGATATATCTACAAAAAGGCACAATCTCTGCATTTGCTGCTACAAAATCTGCCTTGCAATTTCAATATAATGTCTGGATAATAGCTGTACATGTTCTTAATGTTCCTCAAACACTCCAAATTCATGCACCCCCAAAAAGCTTCGAGAATACATATTTTAATGTGTTCTGTTTGGGAGGGTGGCTACTGGTGGGATTTTTTGAGTGACTATGTAACTTGTAAAATAGAACACAAATGTACAACTTACTAATAATTCTGTGATCGAGCTCTGTCATATTTCCCTTTAGTGGCAGTAGCAGGATTGCTTTTTAAATTTCTTTTACATTGTTAATTCCTCTACATTACACTAGTGCTGTACTTTGTAAGTGCAGCTAGTGATAGCTTATTTTTGAGAACAAGGTGGTGAGTGTTAATGCTTCAAAATGATGAAAGCTGTGGCTGCTTGTAGGCCATCGGGGACGGTTTTGTTTACCTTAGAGACTTGGGAATGAAAGGAAGCAGCATCAAATAATAGAAAATGGCCAGACTTTTTAAAGAAAAGCTAGCAGAGCATTTAACGTTCTTTGTGAGCTCGTTTTACCAGTAGAATTCTGTATTGGTAGAACTTGTGAATTTGAGAGGAATAAAAGCTTCCGGCTTGTTGCATATGCAGACTAAGTGAATACACTAATAAAGTTTTAACTCTGATGTTCTGGATTTTTTTTCTTGTGTACAACGTGGGGAAGTATCGTGCTGTGAGCTTTAATTCACTGATAACTGGAACAATAGTGCTGAATTCCATGCCTGAACATTGTACAGAATCATTCACCTGAAGAAGGAGCCGTGCTCCGAAAGCTCGTGTTTGAAACAAACCTGTTGGACTTTAACCTGGTGTTGTAAGACTTCTTATTGTACAGAATGTCATTGCATCTATTTGATCCCATCCCCAGAAATAATTGACTTTCATTTTTCTCTTTGACATTTGTTTTTGCTTTTGACATTTGTTTTTGCTTTTGAGTTATTTATAGTTCTCTTTTAAGGTACTGCTTCAGTTAAGCATTCCAAATGCTGAATGATGGGAGAAGCTTTGTGTAGTTTGAGTGGATTTAAAAAGGTGGGAAAGAATGTGGTACTGAAAGGAAATGATCAACATATGTGTATTTTTTTCACAGCTAGGTACAGATCGATGGAATTTTGGTTAAATCACTGCTCAATTTTAACTTTCTAAATCTCCAGTCATTTGTAAAGTTGATGGGTTTACTGGTATCTAGTTATATCAATGGAACTAATATTTTAAACTGCACCCCTGCATTCTGCATACTCAAGTCTACTTTTCTGCTTTTGAATCCAGTTCTTCCTTCAGCCTGATAGAATTCATAGCCGAGGTGTTGCTCTCTTCAGATATCTCATGATATGTTAGCTACTTTCTCTGTTTCCTGTGAGGTCAATCCAGAGTAGTCATTGGTTCTGTAGGAGCTACGCTTAGAGACTATAATGAAGAAGAGACCTATGTATAATTAAATAAGTAATGCTGCACTATTTTTAAAGCCAACTTGTCTTTTTTTTTAAACAAGGTAAATAACGTTCCTAGTTCAGGCAATTTGGAGTTGGTGGTTAATTGTAGGATTTGTTTAACTCTGCCAGCTGTGAGACACAGCAAAAAGCCAAAGTGGGTCACAGGTTTATACAACTAGAAAAGGAAACTGACATTATAAATGAGCTATCCGTATATCCAACCACCTACACTTAATGTGAAACAGTAAAAAGGCATTCTTCAAAAGGAAGGGTTTTCCCCCCCTCCAGAAGGTGTTAGAAATTGAGGAATTAGAACATAGAACAGTACAGCACAGAACAGGCCCTTCGGCCCTCAATGTTGTGCCGAGCCATGATCACCCTACTCAAACCCACGTATCCACCCTATACCCGTAACCCAACAACCCCCCCCTTAACCTTACTTTTATTAGGACACTACGGGCAATTTAGCATGGCCAATCCACCTAACCCGCACATCTTTGGACTGTGGGAGGAAACCGGAGCACCCGGAGGAAACCCACGCACACAGGGGGAGGACGTGCAGACTCCACACAGACAGTGACCCAGCCGGGAATCGAACCTGGGACCCTGGAGCTGTGAAGCATTTATGCTAACCACCATGCTACCCTGCTGCCCTACTGCTGAGGGGCAAGAAGAGAAATGGACAATTTTTCTTTGTGCCCAGGTAACACTTTGATGCAAAGTATATGGAAAAGAATGAAAACCTGCAATATTGACCCTCCCAACACCTTGATTTTAGAACATAGAACAGTACAGCACAGAACAGGCCCTTCGGCCCTCAATGTTGTGCCGAGCCATAATCACCCTACTCAAACCTACGTATCCACCCTATACCCGTAACCCAACAACCCCCCCTTAACCTTACTTTTATTAGGACACCGGGCAATTTAGCATGGCCAATCCACCTAACCCACACATCTTTGGACTTTTTTGTTTGCCAGAGGACATTGTGGGGGGTGGGGAAGAGAAATTCAAGCCTTTTTTTTGGGGGGGGGGGGGGGAGGGCAGAAAACTTTTGACACCATGAGCCAATCTTGCTTATTGGCTCCTTACGGGTGTAGCAATTGCTGGTTTTCCTTCCTCCGTTGATTTGTGAGGCCCTACCAAGAGATTACCTGTGCTGAATTAGTGAGCAGTTTAAAGGACGTGGACTGGGAAGATAGGTGGGTTCAGGCAGAGTCCACAGAAGTTGTGCTCCATATTCTTGATGCCCAGACATAAGAGGGCCATAGGAAAATTGATTCTCTCATCTCCCTTTGAAGATGTAAATCTTGGTCCTTTTCTCCTGGTTTCCTGAACCTTATTACTGGTTTGATCTCTGCATCTGCATAAAGCTTGTATATATTTAAAATGGTTTTGTGTACATTACTCGAGCAGCACCTGCACAAATATGCTTCAGTATGCACAGGATTCTTGTGTGTCTGTTCCCACTCTGGGTCAAGTGAGGAGGAATTGACTGCACATTAGCCCAGAGTGTTGTAACATTCTGTTCTTTTATAATTATAATCTTTATTGCTACAAGTAGGCTTACATTGTAATGAAGTTACTGTGACAAGCCCCTAGTCGCCACAATCCCGCACCTATTTGGGTACACAGAGGGAGAATTCAGATTGTCCAAATTGCCTAACAGTACGTCTTTCAGGATTTATGGGAGGAAACTGCAGCACCCGGAAGACACCCACGCAGACACTGGGTGAACGCGCAGCCTTTACACAGACAGCGACCTAGCCAGCAATTGAACCTGGGACCCCGGAGCTGTGAAACCTCTGTGCTACCGTGCTGCCCTTTGCGTCTCTTGCAGAGCAGCAACGTCACTGTTCAAGTCGCTGAATTCACAGGCAACAAGGGCTGTTCTACATTCTGGTTGATTGTTTTGCTCGTTATCTACGAGGGTTTGTACATTCCATTTTCTGCAATAGATGTAACTTTGATTTTCTGACTGCAAGTAGATGAGCCTGGTGGATGTGGTTTTCCAGCCAGGTTGGAGATGGAATAGACTAGTTTTAGCCCTTTCCCATGCAGGCTGAGCTGAGTGGGAAGAGGGATGCTCAGTCATGAAGAAAGCAGCCAAAATACTTTCCTGTTCCTATCCCAAGAGCGCAACTACTGAATCAAACTCCACTGCCTACATGCCAGTCTGAAGCTCAGGATATCCAAATTGCACCATCCTGTCCCGATTAGTCGCAGGGCTTAATGGTGGGGGTGGGGGGGGGTGTCTGGTTTCCGGAAGGTAGACGTGTGGGACATCTTTTAACATGCAAATGATGTTGCACAGCAGCAGACACACGGTCCTTGACAGAGGGCATGTCCAGTTCCAGTGGCAAGGAAACGATATCTCTCTACTGCTGCAGCCTTCATCCTCCATTTCAGACAAGTATCTTCTGCCATTGAGGACTTGTTTTGGATTGCGGTTTGTCTGCTTCCTCCCTTCCACCCTTACTGTCAAGGGTGACCCTGCTAGGAGTTTTAAGACTCCCGAAGGCATCACTCTTAGGATCAACAGAATGCTCAAGCCCCTCCACCATAGACAGGAAAGCAAGTGGTGAGGATGGCAAAAATGCTAACCGGGATATAGACTGGTTAAGTGAGTAGGCAAAAACTTGGCAGATGAAATTAAATGTAGGAAAATGAAATTCTACACTTTAGTAGGAAGAATAAAGGAGCTGAATATTTGAATGGAGAAAGACTGCAGAAAGCTGCAACACGGGAATTTCGGGGTCCTTGTGCATAAATCACAAAAAGCTAGTATGCAAGTTCAGGTAATTAGGAAGGCAAATGGAATGTTGGCCTTTATTTCAAAGGGAATGGAGTGTAAAGTATGGAAGCTGTGCTAAAACTATACAAGGCACTAGTTAGACCACACATGGAATACCGCAAACAGTTTTGGTCCCTATATCTAATTCCTTAATGATTAAGAAAACAAGTGCAGAGATCTGAAGGGCAGCTAAAGAAACTATAGAAATGAAGAGATTTTTCCAAGAAGTCTTAGATTAAAGGTATTATAACAGAATACTGTTCAGTAAAGACAGCTGAGATTCCAGAAAGATATCTGAAATGATTTCAGAGGTTTTATGACGGCCTGTTGTACGCGAGTTGAAATACTATGGATATCGGTGTTTAGATCTCGGAGTTTGTCGAAAAGCAGTCAAGACAAAGGAAGCCTAAAAGGGGATGATGTAAAATCCTGAACTGGATTCGCTGTTAAAAGTGGAGCGGAAGCTTTGTAAGTGTAATTTGGAAAACGTGTTCTTGATTTTGGAACATAAACCACAGAGGGCAGATTTTAAAGCTTGCTTTTGGATGTGATGTTTGGAAACTCATGTGTTATTCATCTGGGGGGATTCTGAAGAGGTCCACAATCATTCACTTGGGGTTCAGAACAGACAGTGTATTTGCCCACAGCCATCTTGTGTGCTTAAAAGGGACTTTGGATTAATGGGACTGTTATAGATTAAGATGTACTTCATAAATTGTGTTAATCCTAAAACCAGTATGTAATTGTTAAGGTTAAAGGGGCGGCGGGGAAGAAGTAAAGCCATATTCTATCATTAATTTTTTCTGCTTTAATAAATCTTTTTTTCTTGGTGTTAGAACTAACTACTGGTCCTGTGTCTTTGCCCCAGGAGTGATTCCACTGACAAATAGGGAACTTTTAGAATCATAACTCCATTACAAGTTTGCATCTACAAGTTTGCTGATGATGTGACTATAGTTGGCTAGATCTCGAATAATGAGTCAGAATACAGGAAGGAGATAGAGAACCTAGTGGAGTGGTGCAGCAACAACAATCTCCCTAAATGCCAGTAAAACTAAAGAACTGGTCATTGACTTCAGGAAGCAAAGTACTGTACACACCCCTGTCAGCATCAACGGGGCTGACGTGGAGATGATTAGCAGCTTCAAATTCTGAGGGGTACACATCTCCAAAAATCTGTCCTGGTCCACCCACGTTGACGCTACCACCAAGAAAGTGCAACCGCCTA
This sequence comes from Scyliorhinus canicula, assembly GCF_902713615.1. NCBI lineage: Eukaryota > Metazoa > Chordata > Chondrichthyes > Carcharhiniformes > Scyliorhinidae > Scyliorhinus > Scyliorhinus canicula. The sequence continues at coordinate 45,591,647 of NC_052148.1, read as the reverse complement.
TACTTCCTCCGGAAACGAAGGAAATTCGGCAGTACCAACTTTTACCGATGCATACTAGAAAGCATCCTATCTGGCTCCATCACGGCCTGGTATGGCAACTGCTCGGCCCAAAACCGCAAAAAACTTCAGAGAGTCGTGAGCACAGCCCAGTCCATCACGAACCTGCCTCCCATCTGTTGACTCCTGCAGCATAATCAAAGACCCCTCCCACCCGGCTTACTCTTCCAACTTCCATTGGGCAGGAGATGCAAAAGTCTGAGAACACACCTGAACAGACTCGAAAACAGCTTCTTCCCTGCTGTTACCAGACTCCTGAACGACTCTCTTATGGACTGAACTGATTAACACTACACCCCTGTATGCTTCACCCGATGCCGGTGTTCTGTAGTTACATTGTGTACCTTGTGTTGCCCTATTATGTATCATCTTATCATATACTTAATAATCTGTTGCTGTTTGCAGAAAAATACTAATCACTGTACCTCCGTACACATGACAATAACAAAATCCAAATCCATTATCATGCAAGGAAAAAATAGATTTCCAATTAACAAACAATTCTTTTTTTTTCAAAAACAAAAGGTATTATGAGCTTACTTTCCCATCTACTTCTAAACTTTCAATTGAGCAAAATCCACACACACTGGTCAAATTACATTTATTAATACAGTTTACACAGTGGATTACATATTTGTGCACAAATTCCTTGAGAGAGAAGCTTTCCTCAGAAACCAGGGGTGGGATTCTCAATTTCCGAGATTAAGTATTGATACCAACGCAGAATTCATGGACTTTCACGACAGAAAAACTGGTGGTGAACCTGGACCGATTCTGCTACTGGTGCCGCCTGGAATACAGTTGATTACGGTGAAAAATGGTTTGTGATTTGCCAGGTCTGTGATTGACACTTGGGATAAAAGCAAATTACTGCGGGTGCTGGAATCTGAAATGAAAGAGAAAATGTTGGAAAATCTCAGCCGGTCTGGCAGCATCTGTAGGGAGAGAAAAGAGTTAACGTTTTGTCAAAGCTAACAGACAGAAAGTGGGAAATATTTATACTGTGGAGTGAGAATGAAAGTTGAGTCATAGCCACAGAACCTAGGGAAACCGGGTGCTTATGGCCACAGAAACCAAGGAGAAAGAGTGCTAATGGCAGTCCCCAGAGAGAACAAAAGATGTAAACGGTCAAACAGCAGGGAAACTAACATCAGAGGATGAACTGACGATGTGGGGGAAGGGGAAGTAGAGGAAAAAGGTGAAGGAAAGGTGAATAAGATTGGGGGGGAATTAAATATATACTAAGAAAGAAAGAAATGGTAAAAGACAGTTAAAATGAAATGGGATGAAAACAAATGGGTCGAGCTGATTATCTGAAGTTGTTGAATTTAATGTTCAAGCCGGAAGGCTGTAGCGTGCCTAAACGGAAGATGAGATGTTGTTCCTCCAGTTTGCGTTGAGCTTCACTGGAACATTGCAGCAGGCTAAGGACAGGCATGGGAGCAGGGTCTTTTGTGAAAGTGGCAAGCAACAGGAAGGTCAGGGTCCTGAATGCACACAGACCAAAGATGCTCAGCAAAGCGATCACCGAGTCTGCAGTTGGTCTCTCCGATATAGAGGAGACCACATTGGGAGCAGCGAATGCAGTAGACCAAAGTGGAAGAGATGCAAGTGAAACGCTGCTTAACCTCGAATGAGTGTTTTGGGCCTGGGATGTTAAGCATGGAAAAGCATTGATACTTGGGAGGCTGACAAGCTGCAGCGGCACATACACATCACAATCTCCACATACACTCATCCCAGCAAACAGCAGAGGTTGGACTGGAATAAGAACTAGGAGCAGGAGTAGGCCATATGGCCCCTCGAGCCTGCTCCGCCATTCAATGAGATAATGGCTGATCTTTTGTGGATTCAGCTCCACTTTCCGGCCCGAACACCACAACCCTTAATCCCTTTATTCTTCAAAAAACTAACTCCTTATCTTAAAAATATTTAATGAAGGAGCCTCAACTGCTTCACTTGGCAAGGCATTCCATAGATTCACAACCCTTTGGGTGAAGAAGTTCCTCCTAAACTCAGTCCTAAATCTATTTCCCCTTATTTTGAGGCTATGCCCCCTAGTTTGGCTTTCATCAGCCAGTGGAAACAACCTGCCCGCATCTATCCTATCTATTCCCTTCATAATTTTATATGTTTCTATAAGATCCCCCCCCCCCTCGTCCTTCTAAATTCCAACGAGTACAGTCCCAGTCTACTCAACCTCTCCTCGTAATCCAACCCCTTCAACTCTGGGATTAACCTAGTGAATCTCCTCTGCACACCCTCCAGCACCAGTCCGTCCTTTCTCAGGTAAGGAGATCAAAACTGAACACAATACTCCAGGTGTGGCCTCACTAACACCTTATACAATTGCAGCATAACCTCCCTCATCTTAAACTCCATCCCTCTAGCAGTGAAAGACAAAATTCCATTCGCTTTCTTAATCACCTGTAAACCAACTTTTTTGCGACTCATGCCAAGCACATCCAGGTCTCTGCACAGAAGCATGTTTTAATATTTTATCATTTAAATAATAATCCCTTTTGCTGTTATTCCTACCAAAATGGATAACCTCACATTTGTCAACATTGTATTCCATCTGCCAGACCCTAGCCCATTCACTTAACCTATCCAAATCCCTCTGCAGACTTCCGGTATCCTCTGCACTTTTTGCTTTACCACTCATCTTAGTGTCGTCTGCAAACATGGACACATTGCCCTTGGTCCCCAAATCCAAATCATCTATGTAAATTGTGAACAATTGTGGGCCCAACACTGATCCCTGAGGGACACTAGCTACTGATTGCCAACCAGAGAAACACCCATTAATCCCCATTCTTTGCTTTCTATTAATTAACCAATTCTGTATCCATGCTACTACTTTACCCTTAATGCCATGCATCTTTATCTTATGCAGCAACCTTTTGTGTGGCACCTTGTCAAAGGCTTTCTGGAAATCCAGATATACCACATCCATTGGCTCCCCATAATCTACCGCTCTGGTAATGTCCTCAAACAATTCCACTAAATTAGTTAGGCATGACCTGCCCTTTATGGATCCATGCTGCGTCTGCCCAATGAGACAATTTCCATCCAGTTGCCTCGATATTTCTTCTTTGATTATAGATTCCAGCATCTTCCCTACTACCGAAGATAAGCTCACTGGCCTATAATTATCCGCTTTCTACCTACCTCCTTTTTTAAACAGTGGTGTCACGTTTGCTAATTTCCAATCCGCCAGGACCACCCCAGAGTCAAGCGCATTTTGGTAAATTATCACTAGTGCATTTGCAATTTCCCTAGCCATCTCTTTTAGCACTCTGGGATGCATTCCATCAGGGCCAGGAGACTTGTCTACCTTTAGCCCCATTAGCTTGCCCATCACTCCCTCCTTAGTGATAACAATCCTCTCAAGGTCCTCACCTGTCACTGTGAAGACCGACCCAAAAAATCTGTTCAGTTCCTCAGCCATTTCCTCATTTCCCATTATTAAATCTCCCTTCTCATCCTCTAAAGGACCAATACTTACCTTAGCCACTCTTTTTTTGTGCCCATACAGCTGATAGGTCAGCTGGGGCCAGGAGGGCAGCCTGGTGGAACACCTGTATGACCCATGGCCCCAAGTCCACAGTGGACTGTCAGTGCCAGCTACAGTAATGGTGTTCTGTGCCCGTGCACCCCGGCCCCATAGCCGACCTCCTGGCCACCCCTTGCTACCCCAGCACTGGCAGACGCCCGCTGGCCAGCGGCATAACTGTCACCAAACCGCGCCGTGGGGAACTTAGCCCATCAGAAGGTGAACCACGGAGGTCCCCGGAGAATACCAGGTCGGACCCGCTAATGATATACAAACAGTGTACACTGTACGTATGTTCCGGAACACATTGACGCCGCTGTCGAGGTTCTGGAGAATTGCGATTTGGTGTCAGAACCGATTCTCTGCCCAATCGCCTTTCCTGACTTCAGCGCGGCCAATGGAGAATCCTGCCCCAGAGCTCCAAAATGAAACTAAAAATAACACCGGGCAGGGCTGAAAAACCAAAACAGACCCAACCCCTCCCCTGAGTGACATGACAGGCTGCCTGGCTATTAACTCCATTAACACATTTAGCAGACATATAATCTGGATACTTTAACCCAAGTTATTTTAATAACATGACTAAACTGTCACAATACAATATATATAGTTTTATAAATTTAGAGTACCAAATTAATTTTTTCCAATTAAGGGGCAATTGAGCGAGGCCAATTCACCTAGCCTGCACATCTTTGGGTTGTGGGGGCGAAACCCATGCAAACATGGGGAGAATGTGCAAACTCCACACGGATAGTGACCCAGGGCCAGGATTGAACCTGGGACCTCGGTGCCATGAAATACAAAATATATTAAAACGTCCTATGTTCATCACAATTTATCCTCCATGCATGGCCTTATGCTTTACAGGTGTTTCACTTGGCCTATGCTGAAGCAATAAATAAAATGGGTGGAATTCTCCGCAAGGCCGCTCCTTGCCCCCTATTTCCCCCCGGGGGCTAGGAGGGCCGTGCCGTAAATCTCGGCCGCGGGGCCTTGTCGCTGGCGTCAAGGACCGGCGCGGCGAGAATGATGCGGCAGGCGCGCCTAATGACGTCAGCCGCGCATGCGCAGGTTGGCCGGCTCCAACGTCACGATGGCTGACGGCTCAAACCTGCGCATGCGCGGTTGACGTCTTCCCCTCCGCTGCCCCGCAAGACATGGCGGCTTGATCTTGCGGAGGGGAAAGAGTGCGTCCCTTTGAGACGCCGGCCAGACTATCGGTGGGCACCGATCGCGGGCCAGTCCCCTCCCGAGCATGGTCGTGGTGCTCACTCCCCTCTCCACCCCCCACAAGCCCCATACTCACCTTTGGCGCGCTGTTCACGCCGGCAGCGACCAGGTGTTGTTGCCGCCGGCATGAACTGGTCGGGAATGGCATGCCACTCGGCCCATCCCGGTCGGAGAATCGCGGGTCGCTGTGAAAAACGGCGGTCCGTGATTCTCCGAGCGGCGTGTCGCAAGACGCGACACGCCATTTTGGGGGGGGTGGGAGAATTGAGGGGGGGGGGGGGGTGCCAGAGCGGCCCTCCTGCGATTCTCCCACCCGGCGTGGGAGCGGAGAATCGCGCCCAATGTTTCTTCCAATCAATTTTCTTGTAGCAGTCAGTTTTGAGCTTGTGAACCACCTTTGTAAGTTTTCGAAAGGCAGAACTTGACTATTGCCATCCTTCAATTTACCCTGGCAATTTTTGTATAGAGATTGAATTGAATTGACCAATATGGTGTTAACTCACTGACTGTTAGAATCACCTAAAAATTAAGTAATTTACTGCACTCCTGCCATTGATTTGTGGACCAGAAGGTGTATTAAGTGGCCAATTTATAGTGCACACACTACAAACTTATCTGGTGTGAAGCAGTTTTGGATTAATATGCTGTGTGTGGTAAACAGGGTGCTGAAGTGAACCGAGCCTCATTTCTCATATTAGGTCAGGCTCTGCCTTTGGATTCTGGCTCCATTGCACTAAAAATGGCAAAACCTCTGCTTGGATTCTAAATTGCAACTGCAGCAGAGACAAACTAGTAACCTCAGCTGAAGCGAACCTGTAATCTGATTTTCAATAAGCGATTCCTAACATAAATTGAAATAATTTATCTTGTTTTAGGAACATTGGACTTGTGTGCAAGAGTCAAACATTCAACCCTTTGAGCCTGCTCCACCATCTGATAAGATTATGGTTGATCTAGTTGTGGTCTCAACTCCACTTTCCTGTCAACCCCCCAAAACCATTGACTCCCTTTTCTACCAAACATCTATCTGACCAAGCATTGAATAAATTCAAATAACAAGCCTCCACTGATTTCTGGGGAAGACAATTCCACAGACTAACAGCCCTCAGAAAATATATTTCCTCATCTCCATCTTTAAAGGGTGTTCCCCATTTCTAGTTTCTCCCACAAGAGAAAACATCCACCAATTGAATCTCCTCGGACCCTTGTATACTTCAATAAGATCATCTATAATTCTTAACTCCAATTGATACAGGCCCAACCTTCATAAGACGAGCCCTTTATCTCAGGCTCTAATTTGAATTAATCTCCTCCATCTAATACAATTATATCTTTTTTCAAATAAGTAGACCAAAACTACACCATATTCATGATGTGGTCTCACTAATGCCCTGTACAATTGTTATAAAAAGCTTTCCTATTTTATATTCCATTCCCCTTCAAATAAATAATCAAATTCCATTTGTCTTCCGAATCACTTGATGTAACTGCACCCTAACCTCGATCAGGACACCCAGATCTCCCTGTACCTCAAAGTTCTGCAATCTCTCTCCATTTGAACACTTACTGCTTTTCCAATCTTCCTACTTGTCAAAAGTAGACAAGTTCACATTTTCTACATTATACTCCAACTGCCGAATTTTTGCCTACTCAATTAACTAATTTTTTGAAAAATATATATTATATTCCAAACACCATCAGTAACATACACATTACAGCAGTCCAATGTAAATATCATTCAGTTAGTCAATTTTTCCCTTTTTAGGGTTACCCCAGCACCTCAACCCCGCTAACCTGCTGCCGATAAATAGATAAATAGATCTTCAAATAAGGACAGAAAAGGCCTCCGCCCTACATAAAACCCCTCTTCTGCCGCCCCCCCCCCCCCCCCCCCCCCACCCCAAGAGCGAACTTGATCTTCTCCAGTCACAAAAATTCATGCAAATCCCCCACCACATAGAGACCCCCGGCAGCTCAGTGAGACCTCCAACTCAGTGAGACTCACCACTGCACAATCAGAGAAGTGAAGGCCATGACATTGGCCCCCCTCCCCCTCCAGCAACTCCTGCAAATCTGAAACCTCAAAAATCTCCACCAAAGGGCACGGCGACATCCTCACCCCCACTATCTCTGACAGAGTCTCAAAGCCTGCTTAGAAATGCCCCAACATTGTGCACCCCCAGAACATATGCGCGTGGTTCACTGGCCCCCTCCCATACACATCTTTCAAATATGACGGGAACTAGTGTGCCTACCTGGAGAAAATGGGAGGGGGGCCATCGCCAGGGCCCTCAAGCTTGTCCCCACTCATGAGGACTACTCCGCCTGCACCCATTCAGACCCCCCGCTCCCCATCTTTGTCTCACCTTCTCCACATTTGCCTATTAGTGGTACAATAGGTTTGGTCGTACCAACCTCTCCACCTGCTGCCCTCTCTGCAAAAAGGTCCTCCGAATCCTAGGCATCTTGCCTGCCCACACAACAGGTGCTGGAATGTGGCGACTAGGAGCTTTTCACAGTAACTTCCTTTGAAGCCTACTTGTGACAATAAGCCATTTTCATTTCATTTCAATTTATTCACCCTCCGGAAAATCACCTTCAGAAGGAATATCGGAAGGGACTGAAAAAACAAACAAAAACCTCGTCAAAACATTAATTTTCATGGTTTGTTCCCTCCATGCCAGAGATAGTGGCAGGGCATCCCACCTCTTCAAATCCCCTTTGACCCCCTCTACCAGACGGGCCAGGTTCCATTTATGCATTGTAGCCCAGTCATGGCCACCTGAATACCCAGATATCAAAACCTTACCCTGGCACCTTGAATGGCGGAGCTCCTAAAATTACACTTCTCCCCTGGGCATTCACCAGAAATACCTCACTTTTCACCACATTCAGTTTATACCCCAGAAAATGCACCAAATTTTCCCAGCAGGTCCATTTGGCCTCATGTACTCCTGGTTTGAAACGTATAACAATAAATCATCCGCATACAATGACACCCTATGCTCCCTACCTACCCTCACAATGCCCTTGCACTCTCTTGAAGCCCACAGCACAATCGTCAAATGCTCAATAATCAACACAAGCAACAATGGGGACAGTGGGCATCCCTGCCTTACATAGAACATAGAACAGTACAGCACAGAACAGGCCCTTCGGCCCTCGATGTTGTGCCGAGCAATGATCACCCTACTCAAACCCACGTATTCACCCTATACCCGTAACCCAACAACCCCCCCCCCCCTTAAACCTTGTTCCCCTGTGCAACCTAAAATATCCCAAATGCATCACATTCGTCCTCTCACTCACCGTGGGGGATGTATACAACAACCGCAACCATGAAACAAAAGTCGGTCCAAATCCAAACCTCAGGACCTCGAACAAGTATTGCCATTCCACCCAGTCAAAGGTCTACTCTGCATCCATTGATACGATAACCTCTGGCATCTACCCCACGACGGGGCCATCACCACATTCAACACCCTCTTGATGTTGCTCGACAACTGCCACCCCATCAATCCTGTCTGGTCCTCCGAGACCACCTCCGGCACGCACGCTTCACCAACACCTTAGCCGGATTCAGATGGGCCTGTAGGACACATCCTTCTTTGGAATTAACGTAACAGAAGCTTACGCAAGTGTGGCCGGCAACTTCCCCCTTGCCTGTGATTCATTATATATACCCAGGATATGGGGCATCAACTCTGCCAAAAACGATTTATAAAATTCTTCCAGAAAGCCATCTGGCCCTGGTTCTTGCCCCGATTATATCAATCCCACAAACTACATTATCTCCTGCAACCCCAGTGGCACCTCCAATCCCTGTCTCTTCCCATTCTCCACCTCTGGAAGCACCAACCCATCCAAAAAAATCCCCATATCCACTGGCATCGACACCAACCCCCCTCCAACATCCCACACCTGTGTAATTTCCCGTGCAGCCGTCTACCACCTCAACTGGTGGGCTAGCAGTCAACTCGCCTTCTCTCCGTACTCATACTGGACCTCCCTGGAATGGTGAAGCTGACCCACTGCCTTCCCTATTGTCAATAGGTCAAACTGCCCCTGCAGCTTCCTTTCCACCAACAGCTCCTTAGTCGAGGCCACCGAGTACTCCAATCCATCTCTACAATAACCTCCACCAGCCTGTGCTTCTCCTCCCTCTCAACTTTATTCCTATGGGCCTTATAAGAAATAACCTCCCCCCGGACATCCGCTTTGAATGCCTCCCAGATGTGGAGGCGGAAACCTTCCTGTTTTGATTAACCTCCACGTAGTTCTTTACCGCCAATGCCACCTTTTTGCGGAACCGAGTGAAACCAGCGCTGAGTCAAACTCCACCCTGGTCTCTGCGTCCCATTTCAAACCTCGTCCATATGTGTGTCCTCATACCCAGGGGCTGTTTAGCACAGGGCTATATCGCTGGCTTTGAAAGCAGACCAAGGCAGGCCAGCAGCACAGTTCAATTCCCGTATCAGCCTCCCCGAACAGGCGCCGGAATGTGGCGACTAGGGGCTTTTCACAGTAACTTCATTTGAAGCCTACTCGTGACAATAAGCGATTTTCGTTTCATTTCCCTGCTCACCGCCACCTTCCTGGTTCTCCTCACTTGTTTCCTGTCCCTTCCCTGCTCCCCCCCCCCCCCCCCCCCCAACCTTCCTGGTACTCCTCACTTGTTTCCTGTCCCTTCCCTGCCCCCCCCCCCCCCAACCTTCCTGGTTCTCCTCACTTGTTTCCTGTCCCTTCCCTGCTCCCCCCCCCCCCCCCCCCCCAACCTTCCTGGTACTCCTCACTTGTTTCCTGTCCCTTCCCTGCTTCCCCCCCCCCCCCCCAACCTTCCTGGTTCTCCTCACTTGTTTCCTGTCCCTTCCCTGCTCCCCCCCCACCCCCCCCCCCCCAACCTTCCTGGTTCTCCTCACTTGTTTCCTGTCCCTTCCCTGCTCCCTCCCCCCCCCCCCCCCCCCCCCAACCTTCCTGGTACTCCTCACTTGTTTCCTGTCCCTTCCCTGCTCCCCCCCCCCCCCCCCCCCAACCTTCCTGGTTCTCCTCACTTGTTTCCTGTCCCTTCCCTGCTCCCCCCCCCCCCCCCCCCAACCTTCCTGGTACTCCTCACTTGTTTCCTGTCCCTTCCCTGCTCCCCCCCCCCCCCCCCCCCAACCTTCCTGGTACTCCTCACTTGTTTCCTGTCCCTTCCCTGCTCCCCCCCCCCCCCCAACCTTCCTGGTACTCCTCACTTGTTTCCTGTCCCTTCCCTGCTCCCCCCCCCCCCCCCAACCTTCCTGGTACTCCTCACTTGTTTCCTGTCCCTTCCCTGCTTCCCCCCCCCCCCCCCCAACCTTCCTGGTTCTCCTCACTTGTTTCCTGTCCCTTCCCTGCTCCCCCCCCCCCCCCCCCCCCCCCCCAACCTTCCTGGTTCTCCTCACTTGTTTCCTGTCCCTTCCCTGCTCCCTCCCCCCCCCCCCCCCCCCCCCCCAACCTTCCTGGTACTCCTCGCTTGTTTCCTGTCCCTTCCCTGCTCCCCCCCCCCCCCCCCCCCAACCTTCCTGGTTCTCCTCACTTGTTTCCTGTCCCTTCCCTGCTCCCCCCCCCCCCCCCAACCTTCCTGGTACTCCTCACTTGTTTCCTGTCCCTTCCCTGCTCCCCCCCCCCCCCCCCCCAACCTTCCTGGTACTCCTCACTTGTTTCCTGTCCCTTCCCTGCTCCCCCCCCCCCCCCCCCCAACCTTCCTGGTACTCCTCACTTGTTTCCTGTCCCTTCCCTGCTCCCCCCCCCCCCCCCCCCAACCTTCCTGGTACTCCTCACTTGTTTCCTGTCCCTTCCCTGCTCCCCCCCCCCCCCCCCCCCCAACCTTCCTGGTACTCCTCACTTGTTTCCTGTCCCTTCCCTGCTCCCCCCCCCCCCCCAACCTTCCTGGTTCTCCTCACTTGTTTCCTGTCCCTTCCCTGCTCCCCCCCCCACCCCCCCCCCCCCTCCCCCCCAACCTTCCTGGTACTCCTCACTTGTTTCCTGTCCCTTCCCTGCTCCCCCCCCCCCCCCCCCCAACCTTCCTGGTTCTCCTCACTTGTTTCCTGTCCCTTCCCTCTCCCCTTACCCCCCCCCCCCCTCCCCCCCCCGTGGTTCGCCTTTCTTTCCTCTGAGGTTTATCTGTCCCACCCCCCCACCCCGGGTCTATCTCTCCCTCTCATGCTTTGGCTACTTTTCCGATTCTTGGCTACCTGGCTGTTCTTCTGCTTGTTTGTTGGCCACAAGCAGGTCCCGGAACAATTGGGTGAATGGCTCCCACGTTCGGTTGGTGAATTTGATTTTCTCCATTTGGAGAAATTCCGAGAGGTCGGACAGCTAGCGGTTCGATCGCTAGAGCGAACAGTAGCGGGGACAGTGGTCATCCTTGTCTGGTGCCCCTGTGCAGCTAGAAGTATCGGAAGTCGGTGTTGTTGGTCCGTACGCTCGCCATGGGATCGTTGTATAGGAGCTTCACCCAGGAGGTGAACCCTGTTCCAAGCCCGAACCGCTCCAGTACCTCTGAGGTATTTCCATTCGACTCTGTCGAAGGCCTTTTCTGCGTCCAGGGAGACGATCACCTCTTGTGTTCTCTCCCCGGAGGGGGTCATTACCACGTTCAGCAGGCACCTGATGTTCAAGGTAAGCTGTCTACCTTTGACAAAGCCCGTCTGGTCCTCTGCGACCACCTCTTGGCTAGGATTTTGGCATCTGCGTTCAGCAGTGAGATGGGTCTGTATGACCCCCATTCTGCCATCCACATTCTGATCATTGACTTGGAGCTAGACCTATCCACCGAGGGTCCAACTCACAATTTAAATCGCCCCCCCACAATCAACTGATGGGAATCGAAGTCCAGGATGGACACTAACAGCTTCTTAACAAAGTTCGCCTTGTCCCAACTGGGGCATATAATTTAACTAAAATGACTGACATCCCCGCCAGAGCCCCACTCACCATCATAAACGCACTTCCCCCCAACCCCCCACCCCGTCGGAGCCCGCACCTTCCTAGCCACCACAAATGCCACTTCTTTACTGAACAGGATTGCAACTCCTGCTCGTCTTTGAGTCAAAACCCGAATGGAATGTCTGCCAGGAGATGTATCTCATGAAGGAAAACCATATCAGTCCTCACACCGTTTAGTTGCACGAACACCTGGCTACTGTTTAACCGGACCATTTAAACCTTGCACGTTCCATGTTACTATACTCACCGGGGATTTCTGACCCCCCCCCCTCTACTAAGGTCTGCCATCCCCACCTAGATCCAGACAAAGGGCATCACCCAAACTACCCCAGCCCACTCTGCTTCCACTGCCTCATTCTTTCAACATGTCCTTCCCCAGGCCCCTCACCTAACAGAGCCCCCTACCCTCCTTGCTCCAACAGGAGCACACAGCCCCAAACGCCGTACCATCCCCTCATCGACCCAATCCAACACAAAACCAACATGTGCAAAGAACAACCAAATATATTGCATCCACATATTAATCCAAAACCCAACAAGTGTGTGGTAGTATGACTAGAGGTACCACGGTACCTGGGAGTGTGAGCTGCTATTGGTGTAGAAGACTCGCTGCCCATTGGCCCAAGTGTTGTCTTCTCATTGGTCGAGAGGAAGGTAGCTCCGCCTATGAAGTGGAGTATAAGAACCCGTGTTTCCCAGCAGCCACCGTTATTTCTGTACTCCTGCTGCTGGGCACACTTCTTGTAGATTATAGCTTTCTATTCGGACTACTCCTTTGTTTCTGTGTTCATTGATCGCGCATCAAAGTGCAAGAAACAGCAATATAGCAATTACAAAACTAGCACTTGCTTTTATCAATCGTGGCATAAATTACAAAAGCAAGGAAGTCATGTTGGAGTTATATAGAACTTCGGTGAGGCCACAGCTGGAGTACTGTGTGCAGTTCTGGTCGCCACATTATCGGAAGGATGTGATTGCACCGGAGTGGGTGCAGAGGCGTTTCACCAGGATGTGCCAAGGATTTTAGTTATAAAGAGAGGTTGGATAGGCTTGGGTTGTTTTCGCCGGAGGAGAATGACTGAGGGGGCGACCTGACAGAGGTGTACAAGCTTATGAGGGGCATGGACAGGGTGGATAGGGAACAGCTGTTCCCCTTAGTTGAAGGGTACGAGGGCACACAGGTTCAACGTGAGGGGCGGGAGATTCAGGGGGGATTTGAGGAAAACCTTTTTCACCCAGAGGGTGGTGACAGTCTGGAATGCACTACCTGGGAGGGTGGTAGAGGCGGGTTGCTTCAAATCCTTTAAAAAATACCTGGATGAGAACTTGGCACGCCATAACATTCGAGGATATGGGCCAAGTGCTGGTAAATGGGATAATAATAATAATAATCTTTATTCTTGTCACAAGTAGGCTTCCATTAACACTGCAATGAAGTTACTGTGAAAATCCCCCAGTCACCACACTCCGGCGCCTGTTTGGGTACACAGAGGGGGAATTCAAAATGTCCCAATTACCTAACAGCACGTCTTTTGGGACTTGTGGGAGGAAACCGCAAGAGGAAACCCACGCAGACACTGGGAGAACGGGCAGACGCCACACAGACAGTGACCCAAAGCGGGAATCAAACCTGGGACGCTGGCGCTGTGAAGCAAGTGTTACCGTGCTGCCCAAAAGGTTTACCGTGAGCCAGCATAGGATTGGCAGATCAGGTGCCTGTCATGCAGCCGTGCAGACTCGATGGGCTGAAGGGCTTTTTCTGCACTGTATTTTTCTGTGATGTACATAAGTCATAAAACAGAAAAATTCCCAACATTAGTCCTCCCTCAACCCATGTTCCTCGACAAAGCCTCCTCTGGCATTGTAAAGTAATGTTCCCTGTCCTTAAAAATCACCCAAAGTTTGGCCAGGTTCAACACCCTAAACCAAACCTTGCTCTGAAAGAGCGCCACATTGGCCTTATTAAACCCTGCCCATCATTTGGCCAGAACGGCACCAATGTCCTGATAAATCTGGGTCTGATTCCCCTCCCGGCTTCAGTCTCAAATTGCCTTTTCCTATCTGAGCATATTCTCCTTATCCTGGAACTTGTGCACACGCATAATCACTGCCCGAGGCAGCTCTCCAGCTCGAGGCCTCTAACTCAGTGACCGCTGGGCACAATCCACCTCTGGGGCCTTCACCAAGACCCATTGCAAGGACAAGCCAACAGAACACAACTCCTACCTCCTCTTGACAACTTACTTTCCTCCCAATTCTGGTGTCATCAGCAAATTTAGCCATCGCACATTCTGTCTCCTCATTCAAATCATTGATAGATTGTAAACAGTTGAGACCCCAGCACTTACCCTTGTGGCGTTTCTAGTTAGAGCTTGCCAATCTGAAAATGACCCGTTTATCCTGACTCTGCTTCATGTTCGTTAACCAATTTTCTATCCATGCTGAAGTGAGAAAATAAAAAACTGATTTTTTAAAAACGTAATCACTAAAATATGTTGCATCAGAGACTGAAAAATGTAGAGAGAATACACTGAAATTATTTATTGATTTTTTGAAATGTATTTTATTCCAAAAATGTTTAAACAAGAACAGTAACAAATACAGCAACACAATGAACAACCTACAGTTTGCACAGTTAATCCCACTTTATCCCTTACCCTCCCTCCCCTCCCCCACGATAAACAGTCCTTCAAAAGTTGTCATGAACAATCCCCACCGTGCCTCGAATTCATCCGCTGACCCCTTCAACTCAAATTTGATCTTTTCCAAACACAGAAAGTCACACAAGTCCCCCAGCCAGGTTGCCACTCCTGGTGGTATGTCCACCTTCCAATTTAACAAAATTCTCCACCAGACAATTAGAGAAGCAAAATTCAGCTCCGGCACCTCCGAGACCCCAAGGACTGCCACCATTGGGACAGGCCTGATCTCTACCCCTATAATTTTGGATAATGTCCCAAACACCGCTTCCCTGTACCATGCCAGCTTCTCACACCCCCAGAACATGTGCACATGTTATGGGCCAGGGTTTAGAGAACCCCAAAGTGTATCATGGAGTTCACTTGACCCACAACCTTTAATAGATTGTGGTACGGGGAGCACTCTGTAGGTGTGGTACAGCAGAAATGGAAAAGTAAAAAAAAAATTTAAAAAATTTACAGTACCCAATTCATTTTTTCCAATTAAGGGACAATTTAGCGTGGCCAATCCACCTAGCCTGCACACCTTTTGGGTTGCGGGGGCAAAACCCACGCAAACATGGGGCGAATGTGCAAACTTCACTCAAACAGTGACCCAGAGCCAGGATCGAACCTGTGACTTCGGCGCCGTGAGGCAGCAGAGCTAACCCACTGCGCCACCGTGCTGCCCTGGAAAAGTATTTTTTAAAGCAAAACAATATTTATTCTATGAACTCAACTTAATCTTTTTACAACATATAGTGAACATCTTAGCAATCATCAATTCAAATACAACCCCCCAAAGAATACAATACTAAGTAATTCTTACTTTCCTTTTAACAGCCATAAGATTTTAAAATACCCTTTAACAGAAGCACCTCAGGTTTAAATTCACTACGGAGAACAGTTACCACGTTGAAATCAGCAAATAAACATTTATAAGCTTGCAGAGATTCACACACATCCTGCTGTGATTGCAGCTTCTCCACAACTAAAATGAAACCAAACCCACTCTGCAGCAAAACGCCTAAAGCAAAAGTAAAAAGCTGACAGACAGCCCAGCTCCACCCACTCTGACATTACTGCAGTAATAAACACCCATTTCTGAAAGGCACTCACTACAGATATTTATATACACACTCATTTCTTAAAGGTACTCTCACATGACACCTCCCCCATTTAAAAAAAAACATCAACTTCAAGATGGTTTCATTTTTCACATTTTCACTATCCTTTAAGAAATGCACACAGTAAATATTCTTTTTCGTTTAAAAAATACAACACACGCAAACAGGTATAATAATACAGTCCATTTTTTTTTTCTTCCTCCAACTGAAATCCTTCTCGATTGACAGTCTCTTTGAACAAGGTCTCTGCACAATCCATCCATTTCTCTTCGCCTAGGCATTTCTCTTTAAAGTCAGATACTTTAGTTCAATCTGATAGAGTCCCTTGTAATTCTCCAACATAGGAGCATTGGTTATCACAACTTTCAGACAATCAAATGCCTGAAAGTCCCCTGTCCACTGAAATATGACATTTCTTCAGCAAGTCTATCAGTGGAGCAACCGTGCTACAAAAATATTTCACAAAATGTTCGATGAAATCCACTCATACCAAGAAATCGCATTATTTTCCTTTGTCTTGAGGGTATCAACAACTCCTCAATAACTTTTGTTTTCACATCCCGTGGGACCATTCGACCCTGTCCGATTGTATGGCCAAGGAAAGTGACTTGGACTTTTCCAAATTCACTTTTGGCTAGGTTTATCACCAAACCCGCCTCCTGAAGTTGATCGAATAACTCCATCAGATGTTTTAAATGTTCTTTCTATTTCTTGCTGAAAATTACCAGATCGTCGATGTATACCGCCCAATTGGGTAATCCTGAAACTATTTTCTTAGTTAACCATTGAAATGTGGCTGGGGCGTTTTTCATGCCAAATGGCATAACTTTGAATTGGAAAGTACCATCTGGAGTCACAAAAGCTGAAATCTCCTTCGCCCTTTTGGATAAATGTACCTGCCAGTAACCTTTAAGTAAATCAAGTTTGGAAATAAAAACTGATTGGCCCACTTTCTCAATGCAATCCTCCAAACGTGGGATAGGATAAGAGTCCGTTCTTGTAACTGCATTAACCTTTCTATAGTCCACACACAACCGTTAGGTACCATCTGGTTTAGGTACCATCACTATGCGTGAGCTCCATTGGTTGAACCCACTTCAATTATGCCATTTTTAAGCATACTCCCAATCTCTTTGTTAACCTGTACCAATTTTTTTTTTTAATAAACAATTTTATTGAGGTAGTTTTTGGCTTTATAAACAGTTACAGACATCATCAGAAAGGAAGCAAAAAAGGCAAAAATGTGCAAACATCCACGTACTTTCAATACTTCCATCGTAACATATTGCACAAGCCCGCTCCCCTCCCACCGGTACTACCCGCCCTATTTTCCCTCCTATTCTACTCTACCCCCCCCCCCCCCCCCCTCACCCCCTCCACCCACCCCCCTGCTGACGCTCACTCTCCCGCAAAGAAGTCAATAAATGGTTGCCACCTCCGGGTGAACCCCTGCACAGATCCCCTCAAGGCAAACTTAATTTTTTCCATCCCCAGGAAACTCGACATGTCCGCAAGCCACCACTCAGTCTTCGGGGGCTTTGAGTCTCTCCACGCCAATAATATTCGTCGCCGGGCTATCAGGGAAGCAAAGGCCAACACATCGGCCTCTTTCTCCCCCTGGACGCCCGGGTCTTCCGAAACCCCAAAAATTGCCACCCCTGGACTCATCACCACCCTTGTTTTTAGCACCTGGGACATGACCCCCGCAAATCCCTCCCAGTACCCCCTCAGCTCAGGGCATGCCCAAAACATGTGAACATGGTTCGCTGGTCCTCCCGCGCACCTAGCGCATTTGTCCTCTATCCCGAAAAATTTGCTCATCCGAGCCACCGTCATATGGGCCCGGTGAACAACCTTAAATTGGATCAGCCCGAGCCTAGCACATGTTGCGGTCGAGTTTACCCTACTCAGGGCCTCTGCCCACAGCCCATCCTCCATTTCCCCGCCAATCTCCTCCTCCCATTTAAGTTTCAGTTCCTCTGTCTGGGACCCTTCCTCCCTCATGAGCACCTTATATATACCCGAGACTCTGCCCTCCCCTTCTTCCCTCCTAGAGACTATTCTGTCGAGTATCCCCATTGGCGTGAGGCGCGGGAAAGATGGGACCTGTCTACGAACAAAGTCCCGCAACTGTAGGTATCTAAAATCATTTCCCCTTACCAACCCAAATTTCTCCTCCAAGCTCCTCAAACTCGCGAAGCTCCCTTCCAGGAACATATCACCCACCCTTCCCGCCCCTGCTCGCCGCCATACTCGGAACCCCCCATCCATACTGCCGGGGGCAAACCGATGGTTGTCGCAGATTGGCGTCCAGACAGACGCCCCCATCTCCCCCACATGCCTCCTCCACTGGCCCCATATCCGCAGGGTCGCCACCACTACCGGGATGGTGGTGTACTTGGCCGGCGGCAGCGGTAGAGGAGCCGTGACCAGGGCTTCCAAACTGGAGCCCCTGCACGAAGCCGCCTCCACCCGCTCCCAAATAGACCCCATACCCACCATCCACTTCCTTACATAGCGATGTTGGCCGCCCAGTAATAATTGACCAGACTCTGCAAAGCCAGCCCTCCCTCGCTGCGGTTCCTCTCCAACATCGCCTTCTTCACCCGCGGAGACTTTCCCGCCCAGACAAAGCTCATGATCAGCCCGTTAACTCTTTTGAAGAAGGACTGTGGGATAAAGATCGGGAGGCACTGAAAAATAAACAAAAATCGAGGGAGGATTGTCATCTTTACAGTCTGCACCCTCCCTGCCAGCGACAGCGGGAGTGCATCCCATCTCCGAAACTCCCTTCATTTGCTCCACCACCCTGGCCAAATTTAACTTATGCAGCCTGCCCCAGTCTTGTGCCACCTGGATTCCCAAATACCGGAAATTTTCCTCAACTAGCCTAAACGGTAGCCCTCTCAATCTGTTCTCCTGGCCCCTTGCCTGGACCACAAATATTTCACTCTTGACCGTATTTAATTTGTATCCTGAGAACTGGCCGAACTCCCTCAGCATTCCCAGTATAGTTCCCATCCCGGCCACTGGGTCCGACACGTACAGGAGCAGGTCGTCTGCATAAAGAGAAACCCTGTGTTCAACCCCGCCCCTCACCATCCCCTTCCAACCCTCTGCGGCTCTCAGCGCAATCGCCAGCGGCTCTATGGCCAGCGCAAACAGCAGCGGGGAGAGCGGGCAGCCCTGTCTGGTCCCTCGGTACAACCTAAAGTACTCCGACACTTCTCTGTTGGTCCTGACGCTGGCCCTCGGGCCTGATATAATAATTTGATCCAATCCACCAGTCCCTCCCCGAACCCGAACCGTCCGAGCACCTCCCATAGATAGTCCTACTCGGTCAAAGGCCTTCTCGGCGTCCATTGCCACCACTACCTCCACCTCTCTACCCGCCGGGGGCATCATTATCACATTGAGCAATCTCCTCAGATTGGCCGCCAGCTGCCTACCTTTCACGAACCCCGTTTGATCCTCCCCAATCACCTCCGGTACACAGTCCTCCATTCTACCCGCCAGTACCTTTGCCAGGAGCTTGGCGTCTACATTAATCAGGGAGATTGGCCTGTAGGACCCGCACACCTCCGGGTCTTTACCCCGCTTCAATATCAGAGATATGGTGGCTTGTGACATTGTCGGCGGCAGGGTCCCTCTGTCCCTTACCTCATTGAAAACCCTCGCAAAAACCGGGCCCACCAGCTCAGAGAACTTCCTATAAAACTCTACTGGGTATCCATCCGGCCCCGGGGACTTCCCCGACTGCATGGCCTTTAGGTCCCCCAATACCTCCTCTACTCTAATCGGGGCCCCCAGCTCTTCCACTCGCCCCCCCCAACTGTTGGGAATGTTAACCCGTCCAGAAACCTTTTCATCCCCTCCGGTTCTTCCGGCAGCTCCGAAGTGTACAGCTTACGATAGAAGCCCCGGAATACCCTATTCAATTCTGCCGGATCCTCCACTTTGCGCCCCCCTCGTCCCTCACTCTACCTATTTCCCTGGCCGTCTCCCTCCTCCTGAGTTGCTGCGCTAACAGTCTGCTAGCCTTTTCCCCATGCTCATACACCACTCCCCTCGCCTTCCTAAGCTGTTCCACGGCCCTGCTCGTGGATAGTGCCCCCAGTTCCGCCTGTAGTCTCTGCCTCTCCCTGAGTAAAACATCCCCCGGGGACTCCACGTGCTCTTCATCTATCCGACCCATTTCCCTGACCAATCTATCCATCTCTGCCCGGTCTGCCTTGGCTCTGTGGGCCCCAATTGAAATCAGCTCCCCCCGCACTACTGCCTTTAGCGCCTCCCACACGGTCACCGCTGAGACCTCCCCAGTGTCATTCACCTGCAGGTAATGTTTTATACATTTCCGAAGCCTCTCGCAGATCCTCTCCTCCGACAGCAGTCCCACATCTAGCCTCCATTGCGGGCGTTGATAGCTCGCTCCCCCAAACTGCAGGTCCACCCAATGCGGGGCATGGTCTGAAATGGTAATTGCTGAGTATTCCGTGTTCTTTACCTCCCCCATACAGTCCCTGCTTAGTACAAAGAAATCTATCCTGGAATATACTTTATGGACGTGCGAGTAAAACGAGTAGCCCCTTCCTGTTGGCTGTCCCTCTCTCCAGGGGTCCACTGCCCCCATTTGCTCCATAAACCCTTTCAGCTCCCTTGCCATTGCTGAGAGTCTACCCGTTCTGGGACACGACCGATCCAAAGTCGGGGCAAGGACCATGTTAAAGTCCCCTCCCATTATTAGCCTGCGAGAATCCAAGTCCGGGATCTTCCCCAGCACTCTTTTAATGAAGTCCACGTCATCCCAGTTCGGGGCATATATATTCACCAGCACCACTCTTCTCCCCTCCAGTCTGCCCCGTACCATCAGGTATCTGCCCCCCCTGTCTGCGGATATGCCCTCTGCCTCAAATTGCATGCGCTTGTTGATCATGATTGCCACCCCTCTGGACTTCGAGTCCAAGTCCGAGTGGAAGACCTGGCTAATCCAGAACCTGTACCAATTTTAAAGGGTTAAGTCTGTATGGATGTTGTTTGATTGGAACAGCATTTCCCACATCTACATCATGTAGAGGGGCTGTTTAGCTCACAGGGCTAATCGCTGGCTTTGAAAGCAGACCAAAGCAAGCCAGCAGCACGGTTCGATTCCCGTAACAGCCTCCCCGAACAGGCGCCGGAATGTGGTGACTAGGGGCTTTTCACAGTAACTTCATTTGAAGCCAACTCGTGACAATAAGCGATTTTCATTTCATTTCATTTCATGTATAGCCATTTTAGTACTTCCCAATTTATCTCCACAAACTTGCCCATGTGATATCAATAACTCTTTCAGGTCAGTTCGTTTTTCCTCTGGAAGGTAACTCAACAATTTATCCCAATTTTTAAGAACATCCTCATTTTCCAATTGAATTTGAGGTGTGTCAAATTCACAGTCATCTGGATTTGGTTCGTCACTTTGTGATGGAATCATTAAAACCTCCTTCTTTTTCTCTCCTTCCCTTTGAAAGTACCTTATCAGCATATTCACATGACACACTCGGTGAGTCTTCCTTCTCTCTGGTGTTTTTACCACATAATTCATCTCACTTAATTTCCTTTCAATCTGATAAGGCCCACAAAACCTTGCTTTTAAAAGGTTCTCCTACCACTGGTAACAATACTAAAACTTTATCTCCACTGGCAAAACTACGAACTTTGGATTTCTTGTCCGCTACCCATTTCATCACATTTTGTGCAACTTTTAAATGTTGTCCAGCCAATTCACCGGCTCTATTTAATCGTTTCCTAAAATTTGACACATAATCCAATAATGTAATTTCCGATTTCTCACTCACCAATTTTTCCTTAATCAATTTAAGTGGTCCTCTTACCTCATAACCAAAAATTAGCTCAAAAGGACTGAACTTAGTTGACTCATTCGGTGCATCCCTAATTGCAAACAGTGCGAATGGAATTCCTTTATCCCAATCCTCTGGATAATCTTTACAATAAGCCCTCAACATTGTCTTTAATGTCTGATGCCACCTTTCTGACACTCCCTGCGATTCTGGATGGTACGCAGTTGATTTAGATTGTTTTATTCCTAAGCTATCCATAACTTCTTTGAATAACCTTGAGGTAAAATTTGATCCTTGATCCGATTGTATTTCTGTGGGAGAGTACCAGCACTGCAACATCCACTGTCCCTGCCACCAATTATTTTAAGATCCTAGGATGCAGGTCATTGGATCCAGAGGTCTTATCAACCTTCAGTCCCATTAGTTTTCCTTGTACTTTTTCAGTAGTTATTTTTATTGATTTAAGTTCCTCCCTTCTTTTGCCTGTTTATTTCCTACCATTCTCTGGATGCTATTTTTATCTTCTATTGTGAAGATTGATACAAAACACGAGTTCAATGTCACTGCCATTTCTTTGTTTCTAGTTACAAATTCCTCTAAGGTAGTGACACTGACTTAGCTAGTTCTTTCCTGCTTGCATAATTAATGAATCTTTTAATATCTGTTGTTATATTTTTTTCTAGTTTTTACTCATACTCTATGTTTTTCCTTTGTTTAGTCTTTTTTATAGTTTCTAAAACTGTCCGAATCTTCTGGCCTACCACTAATCTTTGTGACATTGTAAGTCTTTTCTTTCAATTTGGTACTGTCCATAACTTACTGAGATAGCTGCAGATGGCACATTCCTCCCAGAATCTTTCTTTCTCATTGAACATATCTTTGCTGAGAGTTACCCATTATCTCCTTAAATGTCTGTTACTGCATCCCTACTGTGCTACATTTTATTCTATTTTCTCTGTCTATATTCATACTATTGTAATTGCCTTTGTTTAAGTTTAAGATACTAGATTTTAGACCCACATTTCTCGTCTTCAAACTGAATATGAAATTCATCATGTTATGATCACTCTTGCCAAAAGGATCCTAGAGGAGGCTAAAACTGTACACCACTCCAGTATGGTCTCAACAAGGCCCTATGGCCGTATATAACTCTAATAACTTTTTACCATTATAATCCAATCCCTATGAAATAAAGGCATTTATTTTCCTAATTGCTTGCTGCACCTGTATGTTCATTTCCTGTAGACTATGTACAAGGATGTACCGGTGCTTCTCTGAATACCAACATTTCCCAGTCTCTCACCATTTATCAGATATTTAGATTTTCTATTTTTCCATACTGAAGTGGAGAACTTTACACTTTCTGTTCCATCTGCCAAATTCTTGCCCACTCACTCAACCTGTATTTTTCCCTTTGTGGTCTCCTACCATCCTCCCCAGTTTTACCCCCAAAGGCCTCATTGATCCTTCTATAAATTAAAGCCCAATACTTTGAATTTTGCCCTTACTGGAGCTTCTTTCAGGTTTTATACAGGCTGCCATTACCTCTTATATTTCATACCTCAACATAAAATTCAGAATATCATTAATTATTTTTTTTCACAGCCTGATCAACCTGACGTGCTGCCTTTAAAGTGCTCTAAATCTGTGCCCTAAAATCCCTCTGCTTTTCCACAGTACAGAACCTACTTTCATTCCAATAAACAAAGAACAAAGAAAAGTACAGCACAGGAACAGGCCCTTCGGCCCCCTAAGCCTGTGCTGATCATACTGCCGGTCTAAACTAAAATCTTCTACACTTCTGGGTTCCGTATCCCTCTATTCCCATCCTATTCATGTATTTGTCAAGATGCCCCTTAAATGTCACTATCGTCCCTGCTTCCACCACCTCCTCCAGCAGCGAGTTCAAGGCACCCACTACCCTCTGTGTAAAAAACCTGCCTCATACATCTCTTCTAAACCTTGCCCCTCGCACCTTTAACCTATGCCCCCTAGTAATTGACCCCTCTACCCTGGGAAAAAGCCTCTGACTATCCACTCTGTCAATGCCCCTCATAATTTTGTAGACCTCTATCAGGTCGCCCCTCAACCTCCGTCGTTCCAATGAGAACAAACCGAGTTTATTCAACCGCTCCTCATAGCTAATGCCCTCCATACCACGCAACATCCTGGTAAATCTCTTCTGCACCCTCTCTAAAGCCTCCACATCCTTCTGATAGTGCGGCGACCAGAATTGAACACTATACTCCAAGTGTGACCTAACTAAGGTTCTATACAGCTGCAACATGACTTGCCAATTCTTATACTCAATGCCCCAACCAATGAAGGCAAGCATGCCATATGCTTTCTTGACTACCTTCTCCACCTGTGTTGCCCCTTTCAGTGACCTGTGGACCTGTGCACCTAGATCTCTCTGACTTTCAATACTCTTGAGGGTTCTACCATTCACTGTATATTTCCTGCCTGCATTAGACCTTCCAAAATGCATTACCTCACACTTGTCCAGATTAAACTCCATCTGCCATCTCTCTGCCCAAGTCTCCAAATGATATAAATCCTGCTGTATCCTCTGACAGTCTTCATCGCTATCTGCAATTCCACCAACCTTTGTGTCGTCTGCAAACTTACTAATCAGACCAGTTACATTTTCCTCCAAATCATTTATATATACTATGAACAGCAAAGGTCCCAGCACTGATCCCTGCGGAACACTACTAGTCACAGCCCTCCAATCAGAAAAGCACCGTTCCATTGCTACTCTCTGTCTTCTATGACCTAGCCATTTCTGTATCCATCTTGCCAGCTCACCTCTGATCCTGTGTGACTTCACCTTTTGTACCAGTCTACCATGAGGGACCTTATCAAAGGCCTTACTGAAGTCCATATGTATAGATAACATTCACTGCCCTACCTGCATCAATCATCTTTGTGACCTCTTCGAAAAACTCTATCAAGTTAGTGAGACACAACCTCCCCTTCACAAAACCATGCTGCCTCTCGCTAATACGTCCATTTGCTTCCAAATGGGAGTAGATCCTGTCTCGAAGAATTCTCTCCAGTAATTTCCCTATCACTGACGTAAGGCTCACTGGCCTGTTGTTCCGTGGATTATCTTTGCTACCCTTCTTAAATAAAGGAACAACATTGGCTATTCTCCAGTCCTCCGGGACATCACCTGAAGACAGTGAGGATCCAAAGATTTCCGTCAAGGCCTCAGCAATTTCCTCTCTAGCTTCCTTCAATATTCTGGGGTAGATCCCATCAGGCCCTGGGGACTTAACTACCTTAATATTTTTCAAGACGCCCAACACCTCTTCTTTTTGGATCTTAATGTGACCCAGGCTATCTACACACCCTTCTCCAATAACTACTGTTGTTTTTAAAACCAAAATATATCAGCACTGAATTTCACCTGCTGCTTTTAGCCTATTTCTCCATCTTATAAATATCCTTTTTTCATCTTCCTTTGCACCACTCATGAATTAATTAAAACACTTCTTGAGGTTTCATAAATTCATTTCAACACTATTCTCTCTAGAGCAATTTTCAAGTCACTGACATATGCAGTGAGCAGATGGAGCCCTAGAACTTAATGCTACGCAACACAATGACCCACTTTCAGTCACTGTTTAAAAACAAATGTTGCTTTTACTTGTGCTACAACACTAGGGGGAGTACTTACTCATTGGCACAGATACCGTGTCAGTCGCAGTGAAACAGTCTGTAACTTTATCATTTGCTACTAGACAGGCATCCCATTAAGTTTTGAGATTCAAACTTCAACCTGTTATCCGGGAGGAAATCAAATTAGAGCTATGTTAGAATTAACTGTTCGTCAAAATGTTCTGTTCATTTGTCAATCATTATTATTAACATTTCCATCAGAAAAACATTGGGATATTACTTTTTTTAAAAGTAGGCCTTTTTGCAGATACTATGAAAAAAGCTTAGAGAAGCACCATAATGTAGGGTTTACTCCATCTTGCATGATTTATCAACTTTTACTATTTTGTACAAAGAGACTTATTTTTTACAAAGAACAACACAGCACAGGAACAGGCCCTTCGACCTTCCAAGCCGGTATCAGTCATGATACCAACCTTGGCCAACACCCTCAGCACTTCCTTGTGCCATATCTCTCCATACCCATCCTAGCAAAAAGTCCAAAGTCCAAATTAAGTAGTGTGCTTATGTAATAATAATGATAATCATTTATTGTCACAAGTAGACTTCAATGAAGTTACTGTGAAAAGCCCCTCGTCCAGCGCCTGTTCGGGAATTGAACCCGCGCTGCTGGCCTTGTTCTGTATTACAAGCCAGCTGTTCAGCCCACTGTGCTAAACCAGCCTCTGGCTATCTCCGTGTTTTAAAGATTTGGATTAGTTCCATCTTAATCTTCAGTAATGATAATTAGTTCAATTTTTACAGCCGTCATAACATAGGGAAGTAAATCTTGCAACAAAGCTTTTCATTTTACATGCATTTGGACACTGTTTAAGAATACCAATTTCAGTGGAAACAATATTCATATTGCATGAGAAGAGAGTAATAATTGGTTGGCAAGTGGACTCTGATTGGTTGAGGTGTTGCCATGGAGAATGTACCAGTTGATGCTATTTGTACCAGTAGTATCTGATGAGTGCAAGACAGAAAACTTTAACAGAAAATGTACTTTTTTTCCAATAATACTCAAGTTCTAGATGCCAAACCATTATTTTGTATAAATTAATGTATTCCTTTGTAACTGGGCTCTTCAGGGAAGGCTTGTTCTATCTTGTTAATTCCTGTACCTATGACAAGAGCCATTATATTGCACAGTTCTCAGGAGGAGCCCAAGATGAAAAGTTTCAACAGCATCTCTCTCTTTTCAGCAATATTCAGGTCCTTGTATCAGGTGCAGGAAAATAATTTGTTTATCTAGGCCCATGGATATTTGATAATATTCAGGTAATTGAGCGTAAACAGCCCATCGAGCTTCCTGGTTCTGCAGGCCGTCTTCATTGTCATGTTTAACGTAGGCTTCATCCAGGAGGGGAGAAAAAGCCGACTGGAATCATGCTTGATTTACTTATGTAAACGTGACCTAGCATTAACCAGCCTTCACCAAAAAAACAGAAGAAGAGTGACCATGTTCTGAGAACTCAAGGTTGCAATGTGGTGTTTCTAAATAGTATTCATCCATCCTTTCCTGAAGGGAATTAGGACTTGATTAACTACTTTTCTTTGCTGACAAATCCGCTGAGATTAATTTTGTACTCCGATCCTCTAGTTCTGTGCTCAAAGTCCAAATTAAGTAGTGTGCTTACATCTACATCATCCGGCTATTTCAATGTTTTAAAGATTTGGATTAGTTCCACCTTAATCTTCAGTAATGATAATTAGTTCAATTTTTACAGCCGTCGTATCAAAGGGAAGTAAATCCTGCAACAATGCTTGTTGCTACTGTCTGAATCCTCTCCAATACAATACTGTCCTTAAGGGCAAATGCCAAAGCTTCGAAATACAGAATTGAAATTTGACATGTAATCCTCTATCTAAGATTCATCTTGATATTTTATTGTTAATTTTACATTTACTTGATATTTCAAGTGACTAGTCTACAATCATTCTGAAATCCAGTCTCAATTTTGCTAATGGACATCTCATTTATCATTTGCTGATGTTTCTTGCTCCTCCATCTATCACGTTCATTTATTTGTATTAAAATCTGCCTAATCTTGACTCTCAATAATTGGTTCATACCCCTCTTGAAGCTATCTGTTTCTTTCATGTGCATCACCTAAGCTCCATTTTCAACAAATTTAACTTTTGCTATCTTCCTCCATTTTATGGTCAGATGTAATTCCACGGGCACCATCAGCCCCTTGAAATACTACTTCTGAACTCTCTTTACCTGAGGGCTAGTCTATTGACTATGAGGACATTGCAAGTCCGATGTCCATCTTTGGGAGACTTCAACCTACATATAGACAGGGTAAATCTAATGAGTGCAAATGCTGTGGATGTTGAATTCCTGAAATGTGTATGAGATGGTTTTCTGGAGCTGTATGTTGAGGAACCAACAATGAAACAGGTTATTCTAGATCTAATATTACGCAATGAGAGAGGTTTACTTAATAATCCTGCTGAAAAAGCACCCTTGGGGAAGAATGAACATAATATGGTCGAGTATTTTTTAATGTTTGAAAGCAATGTGGTTCAATCTGAAACTAGGGTCATAAATCTAAACGAAGGAAACTTTGAATATATGAGAAGCGGGTTTGAGTAGGGTGATCATTGCTCGGCACAACATCGAGGGCCGAAGGGCCTGTTCTGTGCTGTACTGTTCTATGTTCTAGAAGCAAATTAGATTTGGTGGATTGGGTAAACTTATTAAAAGTATGGCAGGAGTCAGGCAATGGCTAGTATTTAAAGAACTAATACATGGTTTGCAACAAATAAACATTCCTTTGAGGCACAAGGACCCAACCGGAAATTTGTGGCCAACAAAGGAAGTAAAAAAATTGTATTAAAACAGAAGAAGAGGCTTATAAGTTGCCAAAAAGTAGTACCCTGAGGATTGGGAATTTTAGAATTCAACAATAGAGAACCAAGAAAGTGATAAAGAAGGCAAGAATAGAACATGGATGTAAACTAGTGGGAAACAAACATGGACTGTAAAAGCTTCTGTGGAACATGTAAAAAGGAAAACACTAGCAAGAGCAAATGTGGGTCCATTACTGGCAGATAACAGGAGAACTTATTATGGAGAACAGGAAAATGGCAGAAAAGGTAAATAAATACTTTGGGCTGGATTCTCAATCGGCGGGATCCTCCACTTTGTCGGCAGTGGATTTCCCGTGGGGGCGGCCAAAGTGGGAAACCCCATTGGCCAGCTGCCGAGACGGAGGGTCTCACCGCCAGCGGTGGGGGGGGGGGGGTGAGCCATGCCAGAAAATGGGTGCGGTGGCACAGAGAATCCAGCCTTTTGTGTTTGTCATTGTAGAGGAAGATGGATAATCGTGAACCAACGGACGAGGGAAAATGGGGAACTGAAGGATATTAGTATTAGTAAATAGTAGAAGGGCAGTAGGGTGGCGCAGTGGTTAGCACTGCTGCCTCATGGCGCCGAGGTCCCAGGTACAATCCCGGCTCTGGGACACTGTCCGTGTGGAGTTTGCACGTTCTCCCCGTGTTTGCGTGGGTTTTGTCCCCACAACCCAAAGATGTGCAGGATAGGTGGATTGGCCATGCTAAATTGCCCCTTAATTGGGAAAAATGAATTGGGTACTATAAATTTATTTTAAAACATTTTTTATAAAATGAATTAATAGTAGTACTGGAGAAATAAATGGGAGTGGAATTTAATACATCCCCAGGACCGATCATTGACATCCTAGAGTGTTGAAAGAGGAGGTTAGAGAGGTAATCAATGCATTGTTGCTCATCTTTCAAAATACTATAGATTCTGGAATGTTGGCTGCAGATTGAAAGGTTTCAGATGTAACCCCACTATTTAAGAAGGGAAGGAGAGAGAAAACGGGGAATTACAGACCTGTTGACCTTACACCAGTACTAGGGAGAGTGCGAGTATCTATTATAAAGGATGTGATAACTGGACACTTATAGAATAACAATCTAACTGGCGAGAGTCAACATGGGTGGCACGGTGGCACTGTGGTCAGCACTGCTACCTAACAGTGCCGGGGACCTGGGTTCGATTCCAACTTGGAGCTTGCACTATCTCCCTGTGTCTGCGTGGGTTTCCTCCGGGTGCTCCGGTTTCCTCCCACAATTCAAAGATGTGCAGGTTAGGTGGATTGACCATACAAAATTTGCCCCTTATGTCCAAATATGAAATGAAATGAAAATTGCTTATTGTCACGAGTAGGCTTCAATGAAGTTACTGTGAAAAGCCCCTAGTCGCCACATTCCAGCGCCTGTCTGGGGAGGCTGGTACGGGAATCGAACCGTGCTGCTGGCCTGCTTGGTCTGCTTTAAAAGGCAGCGATTTAGCCAAGTGAGCTAAACCAGTGTAGGTTAGCTTAGGTTTCTGGGATATGGTGGGAAATAGGGCCTAGGTGCTCTTTCATTTAGAGGGTTGATGCAGACCTGATGGGCTGAATGCCCTCTTCCGGCACTGTTTGGATTCTATTGTACATTAAAACATGGATTTATGAAAGGGAAATCTTGTTTGACAAATCCGTTGGAATTCTTTGAGGATGTTACTAGCAGAATAGATTGGGGGAACAAGTCCTTGCAGAAGGTTTTCGACCAGATCCCACATAGAACATGTCAGAGGATCAACCCTGGTTCAATGAAGAGTGCAGGAGGGCACACCAAAACAGCCCCATACATACCGAAAAATGAGGTATCAACCTGGCGAAGTTATACCACAAACAGTGGAAGCAACAAGTGATAAACAGAGCTAAGCGATCCCTCAAACGATGGATCAAATCTAAACTCTGCAGCCTTGTCACATCCAGCCATGAATGGTGGTGGACAATTAAACAACTCACTGGAGGAGGAGGCTCCACAAATATCCCCATCCTCACTGATGATGGAGGAGCCCAGCACATCGGTGCAAAAGACAAGGCTGAGGCATTCGCAACAATCTTCAGCCTGAAGTGCCGAGTAGATGATCCATCTCAATCTCCTCCTGAGGTCCCAGCATTACAGATGTCAGTCTTCAGCCAATATGATTCACTCCACATGATATCAAGAAACTGCTGAAGGCACTGGATACTGCAAAGGATATGGGCCATGACGACAATTCGACAATAGTACGAAAGACTTGTGCTCCAGGATTAGCCACACCCCTAGCCAATCTGTTCCAGTACAGCTACAACACTGGTATCTACCCAGCAACGTGGAAACTTGTCCAGGTGTGTCCCATATACAAAAAACGGGAAAAATCCAAGCCAGTAAATTAATATCACATCAGTCTACTCTCACTCATCAGCAAAGTGATGGAAGGTGTCATCGACAGTGCTATCAAGCGGCACTTACTCAGCAATAACCAGCTCACTGACTTACAGTGGGTTTGATCAGGCCATCAACTCCTGATATTAGAGCCTTGGTTCAAACATGGACAAAAGTGCTGAATGCCAGAGGTGAGGTGAGAGTGACTGCCCTTGACATCAAGGCAGCATTTGACTGAGTATGGCATCAACGAGCATTAGCTAAACTGGAGTCAATGCAAATCAGAGGGAAAACTCTCCGCTGGTTGGAGTCATACCTGGCATAAAGGAAAATGGTTGTGGTTGTTGGAGGCCAATCATCTCAGTCCTGAGACATCACTTCAGGAATTCCTCAGGGTAGTGTCCTAGGCCCAACCATCTTCAGCTGTTTCATCAATGACCTTCCCTCCATCATAAGGTCAGAAATGGGGATGTTTGTGGATGACTGCACAATGTTCAGTACCATTCGCGACTCCTCAGATAATGAAGCAGTCCATATCCAAATGCACCAAGACCTGGGCGATATCCAGGCTTGTGCTGACATGTGGCAAGTTACATTCATGCCACACATGTGGCAGGCAATGACCAACTCCTACAAGAGCTGATTTAATCATCTCCCTTTGACATTCAATGGCATGAGCATCGCTATTATTGACATCTTGAGGTTACCATTGACCAGAAGCCGATCTGGGCTAGCTATACAAATACTTTGGCTACAAGAGCAGGTCAATGACTGGGAATTTAATGGACAATAACTCACTTCCTGACTCTCAAAGTCTGTCCACCATCTACAAGGTACCACTGACTCCCACGGCCAGGGACCTGCGTTCGATTCTGGCTTTGGGTGACTGTGCGGAGTTTGCACATTCTCCCCGTGTCTGTGTGGGTTTCCCCCGGGTCCTCCCACAGTCCAAATATGTGCAGGTTAGGTAGATTGGCCATGATCAATGTGCGAGGTTATGGGGATAGTGTGGAGGAGTGGGCCTGGGTAGAGTGCTCTTTCGGAGGGTCTGTGCAGGCTCGATGGGCCAATTGGCCTCCTTCTGTACGGTAGGAATTTTATGGTTTTCAAGGGCAATTAGGGATGGGCAATGAATGCTGGCCAGTGACATTTGTATCCCAGGAAAAAACATTGACCTGCTGGAGAAATGGGCAGACTTATGTTGGAAGAAACTTCACACCAAGAAAAGTGAAGTGATATATTTTGAAAAGAAGAATGAGGTACGACAATATAAATTAAGTGGTATAAATTTAAAGGGGATGTAGGAGCAGACAGACCTGGATTTCACATACAGCAGACTCGATGGGCCGAATGACGGCCTTCTTCACTGTAGTGATTCTATAATTCTAAGTCTTTGAAGGTGGCAGGACAGGCTGCAGAGTGTGTTGAAAAGTCACATCCTCGGCTTAATACATCTGGCCATCGTGTTCAAAAACAAAGACCTTTTGATTAGAAATGAGAGACGCTGGAATTCTTCACTTGAGAGCAGAGATGGTATTTTCCAAATGTACAGCGGATTTGTGGGCGTACGTAGCGAGAAACTTTCCATCAACAGCAAACTGGATCAGTAAACTGAATTTCCAGATTCAGGATCATTGGAAAAAGAATCTGTTTTTTATACCGCATGTTATATGACCATTTGACCAGGTGAAAGGTCACCGTTCCTGTTCTTCCTGACAGGGTGCATGTCTCCACTCGGGAAGGAGAGCTGGGTCAGAGGAATTCCACATGTCGGGCATGGGGCACGAGGCAGCAACCAAAGGATCTGCAGAAATACTTTAAATAATATTCGTCTCAAGGGCCGCAAACTAAAAAGGAACCGTTTGGAAATCCGTTTTCCAGGCAGAATTCATGGGCTGAATACTCTCTTAACATTCCAAGTGGAGCATAAAGTCAGAGGTAGTAAAGGCTGGTGGGCCCAGTCAGGCCATTCCTCCCAACCACAGCCAGAAGTGTTACAATCACAGACATCCTTGTTCTCTTTCTAACTCCATGTTATCTTCCTAACCCTGAGAAATCAGACCAATCTATCCATATCTCTATAACCCAGAATATTTTTCCTGCATTGTGTTAATCCATCTGCTTTTTGGAAACTCATGGATGAATCAATTTTGATTGAAAGTTATTGACCTGAAACGTTAATTCTGTTTCTCTCTCTACAGTTACTGCCTGACCTGCTGAATCTTTCCAAGTATTTTCTGTTCCTTTTTATTTTGCCTTTATATCCCTGTGACTAGCATATTCCTATATTTTCAGTGGCTAAGGATTTTTAAAAAGATGAACAGGCGATATGGACAACATTGATTATGTATTTGCTTGATATATACATAGAAGTTACATTCGCGCCACACAAGTGCCAGGCAATGACCATCTCCTACAAGAGAAGATCTAACCATTGCCCTTTGACATTCAATGGCATTACCATTGCTAAATCCCCCACAATCAACATCCTGGGAGTTACCATTGATCAGAAACTGAACTGGACTAGCCATATTAATACTGTGGCTACCAGGGCAGGTCAAAGGCAAGAATCCTACGGTGAGTAACTCACTCTCCTAACCCCCCAAAACCTGTCCGCCATTTACAAGGCACAAGTCAGGAGTGTAATGGAATACTCTCCACTTGCCTGGATGAGTGCAGCTCCAACAACACTCAAGAAGCTCGACACCATCCAGGGCAAAGAAGCTCGCTTGATTGGTTCTCCTTCCACAAACATTCAAACCCTCCACCACTGACGGACAGTAGCAGCAGTGTGTACCATCTACAAGATGCACTGCAGGAACTCACCAAGGTTCCTTAGACAGCATCTTCCAAGCCACGACTGTGGTGATATACATCACTGTAAATACACAAGGTGTTAATGTAAATACACGTAGACTAGATAGACACTAGAGGGAGCACCAGAGACATGACACACAGACATTCAACCAATAGGTCAGTCAGATAGGACACGACCAATGGGCATTCACGATACACACAGAGGTGACACCACCACAGGAGGGGCATTACACCAACCCATATAAAAAGGACACAGCACACATGATCTTCCTCTTTCCAGCGGAGACTCTTAGTGAGTACACACGGTTGATTTGAAAAACATCAAACCACCACCTGGATTGTAGCAGACTGGTTCGTCAGTCTGAGTAGCTATAGCAGGATCAACAGGAGAGTCGAATCCAAGTAGGAGAATCATTAACAGTTTAATAAATGTGTTAAAGCTTTCTCCAAGTCTGAACCTTACTTTGTCAGAGTGCACAGCAAGGAAGCATTTTATGCTAAGTCAAGAGCATAACAAAACAATGACCACTACCATCTAGAAGGACAAGAGCAGCAGATACATGGGAATCCCACCACCTGGAGATTCCCCTCCAAGTCACTCACCACTCTGACTTGGAAACATATCGCCGCTCCTTCACTGTCGCTGGGACAACATCCTGGAACTCCCTCCCTAATAGCACAGCGGGTGTACCTACACCCCAAGGACTGCAGAGGTTTAAGAAGACAACTCACCACCACCTTCTGAAGGGTAACTAGGGATGGGCAATAAATGCTGGCCTAACCAGCGACGCCCATGTCCTGTAAATAAAATAAAATAATCCCTACAGTGCAGAAGGAGGCCATTTGGCCCATCAAGTCTGCACCAGCCCTCTGAACAGCATCCCACCTAGGTCCAAGACTCCACCCTATCCTTGTAACCCCACCTAACCTTTTGGACTCTAAGGGGAAATTTGGCATGGCCAGTCCATCTAACCTTCACATCTTTGGACTGTGGAAGGAAACTCACGCAGACACGGGAAGAACGTGCAAACTCCACACAGACAGTCACAAATGTGATGGAATTTTGACAATCAACAGGAAACAACTGAAACTGTATTTGTGGCGGACTTAGCATTGCGACTATATCGGAGGGTTTATGCAATAAGATTGGTTGATGAATGTCCTGGTGAGTTGTACTGTTGAGATGTTTGAACAATAGTGCCCCTTTGTGGTAAGTAGTGGAAATGCAGACACAAATCTCACCCACTTCTAAAATGTACTCCATAAAAATGGCTGAATGGAGGTTTTCTGAAGTGGCTAATTTGTCTGTCGATGGTTCAAATACAGTATTTGTGAAAGTGAAAGGACAAATTATTGCTCTGTCCTATCCAGTATATAAAAATGCAATATTTCAGAAGGCTGAAAACTATATGAAAAATTAATCGAAGAGATGCATTCCCAAGTCTCCATGTAACCTTGCTAGCTGATTGAGGGAGCATCAATTATGATTCAACAGAAATACATCCTCCCACACCCTGTGCAGAAATACACCCCAATTGGTAATTGGGTGAAAGGTGCTCTTTTAGAAAATTAATTGTGCCACCTGTATGGTAACGTTCCAAATTGTATGCTTAGTATTAAAAAAAAATCAAGGGGTTAGTTTTAATTTTCAGGACACGTGGATATGATCAAGGTAGGAATGAAGTAAAAGAGCTGTGCAACCTTACAATTGTTGGAACATGAGATGGAATATTTGTTGAAGCAAATTACTGTAAATGTTTTCTATCAGTTGGTAGGGTTTTTGATCGGCTGAGGAATAAACTGCTCAACAATCAACTCCAATTTTGAACCATTGCACCAGTAACAGTTCAACAGTACCTTATCTGGTAATTTCTGAGACTCATTGTCAGCAAGGTCACAGCCAGCCTTGACAAAAGGTTCAAAACGTACCTGCTATCTTTTGCTGAGTCTAACAATTTCTTAACTAACCCATGACCCGGAGCATTGACTTGTGGTGGGATTGTCTCACCACATACCCACGCCACTAAGAATACCTACTTGCCCTGCACGCCCTGGCGAGGGACTGCGATTGCCAGGCCGTTTCGGCCGGCGAACATTCTGAACTCCTAATTAGAGACGCGTTCGTTACGGGCATTGGGTCGGCGTACATCTGCCCACACCGCTTACAAGGGGCTACCTTCGACCTCGTGGTGACCAAGAAACTCGCAATCTCACTAACGGTCGCCTCCAGTAATGATGTGGAGATGCCGGCGTTGGACTGGGGTGAGCACAGTAGGAGGTCATACAACATCAGCTTAAAGTCCAACAGGTTTGTTTCAAACACGAGCTTTCAGAGCGCAGCTCCTTCCTCAGGTGAATGGGCCTGAGGAAGGAGCAGTGCTCCGAAAGCTCGTGTTTGAAACAAACCTGTTGGACTTTAACCTGGTGTTGTAAGACTTCTTACTGGCCTCCAGTAATGTACAAGCGTATGCCCCCGACTGCACGGCACACCCTCCTGGACATCATGGACCCCACCAGCTAACACCCCATCATGGACCCCTCCAGCGACCGCCCCCAGCCAACCCCAAGCCTGCGCCGCGTGGCAGCCAACCAACCGCAGGGGACCCAAGTGCTACTTCTGCGGACAGACAAAGCACCCCCGGCAGCGTTGCCCGGCTCAGAGCGCGCTCTGCAAGGCCTGCGGGAAGAAAGGACATTTCGCTGCTGTGTGCCAGGCCCGCTCAATCACCGCTGTAACCAGGCCCATTGTTCCTACACCCCCCACGTGCGACCCGTGGGCGCCGCCATTTTTGCCCCCGCAATCCACATGCGGCCCGTGTGCGCCGCCATCTTCCTCGCCTCAGACCACGTGTGGCCCATGGGCGCCACCATCTTGCTTGCCTCAGGACACATGCGGCCCGTGGGCACCACCATCTTTAACACCGCCCGCCACGTGCGCCACCATCTTCCCCGCCTCAGGACCCCTGCTCGACAGGCACCTCATCGGGCCGCTCATCGCCTGCAACCGCCGCCGACCAGCCAGGGGCCTTCCAACACCAGCCACGCCTCGTCTCCATCACGATCGACCAGTCCCGACCGCACAACCTCGCGACCGCGTCAATGACAGTAAAGGTCGATGGGCACGAGACATCATGCCTTCTTGACCCCGGGAGCACTGAGAGCTTCATCCACCCCGATACGGTAAGGTGCTGCTCCCTCACGGTACACCCCATTAACCAGAGAATCCCCCTGGCCTCCGGATCCCACTCTGTGGCGATCCAGGGCTACTGCACCGCCAGCCTCACCATCCAGGACGTAGAGTTCAGCGACTTCCGGCTCTACCTCCTCCCCAACCTCTGCACTGCCTTGCTACTCAGCCTGGACTTCCAGTGCAATCTCCAGAGCCTAACCCTGAAATTCGGCGGGTCCCTACCACCTCTTACTGTCTGCGGTCTCACGACCCTGAAGGTCGACCCGCCTTCTCTGTTTGCAAACCTCACCCCGGATTGCAAACCCGTCGCCACCAGGAGCAGACGGTACAGTGCCCAGGACAGGACCTTCATCAGGTCTGAGGTCCAGCTGCTGCTACGGGAAGGTATTATCGAGGCCAGCAACAGCCCCTGGAGAGCCCAAGTGGTAGTTATGAAAACTGGGGAGAAAAACAGGATGGTCGTTGACTACAGTCAGACCATCAATTGGTACACACAGCTCGACGCATACCCCCTCCCACGCATATCTGATATGGTCAATCAGATTGCACAGTACCGGGTCTTCTCGACAGTGGACCTGACATCTGCCTACCACCAGCTCCCCATTCACAAGGCGGACCGCACGTACACCGTGTTTGAAGCGGACGGCCGCCTTTACCACTTCCTTAGGCATCACTAATGGGGTCTCGGTCTTCCAATAGGAGATGGACTGAATGGTTGACCAGTACGGACTGCGGGCCACCTTCCCGTACCTGGATAACGTCACCATCTGCGACCACGACCAGCAGGACCACGACGCTAACCTTTCCAAATTCCTCCACACCGCCAAACTCCTCAACCTAACGTACAACAAGGAGAAATGCATGTTCAGCACGAACTGATTAGCCATCCTCGGCAAAATGGAGTTTTAGGGCCCAACCCCGATCGTATGCGCCCCCTCATGGAACTCCCCCTTCCCCACTGTCCCAAGGCCCTCAAACGATGCCTGGGGTTCTTATCGTACTACGCCCAGTGGGTCCCTAACTATTGGACAAGGCCCACCCACTCATTCACTCCATTGTTTTCCCACTGACGGCCGAGGCTCACCAGGCCTTCAACCGTATCAAGGCTGACATCGCCAAGGCCGCAATGCACGCGGTCGACAAGACGCTCCCCTTCCAGGTCGATGCATCAGACGTCGCTCTGGCCGCCACCCTCAACCAGGCAGGCAGGCCCGTGGCATTCTTTTCACGCACC
Source organism: Scyliorhinus canicula (assembly GCF_902713615.1). Classification (NCBI taxonomy): domain Eukaryota; kingdom Metazoa; phylum Chordata; class Chondrichthyes; order Carcharhiniformes; family Scyliorhinidae; genus Scyliorhinus; species Scyliorhinus canicula. Next base: position 45,554,051 of record NC_052148.1, on the reverse strand, counting down.
CTCCATGCCTCTGAAATTCGGCACTCCTCCATCAAAAAGGAGGCCCGTAGAAGCTGTGCGACATTGGGGGCATTACCTGGCCGCCAGGAGATTCACTTTCCTCACTGACCAATGGTCGGTTGCCTTCATGTTCAACAACACACAGCGGGGCAAGATCAAAAATGATAAAATCTTGAGGTGGAGCTCTCCACCTACAATTACGAGATTTTGTAGCGCCCCGGTAAGCTCAACGAGCCCCCCGATGCCCTATCCCGAGGTACATGTGCCAGCGCACAAGTGGACTGACTCCGAACCCTACACAACGCTCTCTGTCACCCAGGGGTCACCTGGTTCTTTCACTTCATAAAGGCCCGCAATCTGCCCTACTCCATTGAAGAGGTCAGGGCTATCACCAGAGACTGCCAGGTCTGCCCGGAGTGTAAACCACACTTCTACCGGCCAGATAGAGTGCACCTGGTGAAGGCCTCCCGCCCCTTTGAACACCTCAGCATGGACTTCAAAGGGCCCCTCCCCTCCACCGACCGAAACACGTATTTCCTTAACGTGGTCGATGAATACTCCAGATTCCGTCCCATGCCCCGATATCACGTCTGCCACCGTCATCAAAGCCCTCAACACCATCTTCGTTCTGTTTGTTTCCCCGCTTACGTCTACAGCGACCGGGGATCCTCATTTATGAGCGATAAGCTGCGCCAGTACCTGCTCAGCAGGGGCATCGCCTCGAGCAGGACGACCAGCTACAACCCCCAGGGAAACGGCCAGGTGGAGCGGGAGAATGGGACGGTCTGGAAGGCCGTCCAGCTGGCCCTGCGGTCTAAAAATCTCCTGGTCTCCCGCTGGCAGGAGGTCCTCCCCGACGCCCTTCACTCCATTCGGTCGCTACTTTGCACTGCGACTAACGCAACCCCCCATGAACGTCTCCTTGCCTTCCCCAGGACGTCCACCTCCGGGGTTTCACTCCCAACGTGGCTGGCAACTCCAGAACCCGTTCTCCTCCGCAAGCACGTGCGGCTCCACAAGGTGGACCCGTTGGTCGAGAGGGTACAGCTACTCCATGCAAACCCGACCCCGACGGCCGCCAAGACACAGTCTCCCTCCGGGACCTGGCACCAGCTGGTTTCCCCCCTCCCCCCCGCCCCGGCGCCACCCTCCCTCCCCCAGCACACCCCACCTCAGCCCCCGCTCCAGGACAATCCGTCCTCCCCTTGGTCCCACCCGGGGATGAAGATGAGGTCTACATGCTCCCAGCGTCACCGGTGGCCAAGCCGATGCCTGCGTCGCCACCGGGACTGCAGCGCTCACAACGGAGGATCAAGGCACCCGATCGGCTGAATTTGTGAACTTTCCCTAAAATGTTATCCAATGCATGTAAATAGTCTTTCCACCACCCCGCTGGACTCCTTTTTAACAGGGGGTGAATGTGAATAGTCACCACTGTTGTATATATATCACATATGAGATGTAATACGGTAAGGCTCCTGTACTACAGGTACGGGGGTAGATCCCTGCCTGCTGGCTCCGCCCAGTAGGTGGAGTATAAATGTGTGGGCTCTCCGAGTGCAGCCATTTCAGCAGCAGCTGCGGGAGGCTCCACATCTCTGCGTAATAAAGCCTCGATTACTCTCTACTCTGGTCTTGTCGTAATTGATAGTGCATCACTGCTGTTAGACTGGAGCTGAGGAGCATTAATTGGGAACAGATGTTCTCAGGGAAATGCACAACAGTAATGTGGGAGTTGTTTAAGGAGCACTTGCTGTGAGTACTGGATAGTTTTGTCCCACTGAGACAAGGAAGGAATGGTAAGGTGTAGGTGCCTTGGATGACGAGAGAAGTGGAGCTTCTAGTCAAGGGGAAGAAGGAAGCTTACATAAGGTGTAGCCATCTCAGATGGCCACCTGCAAAGGACCAAGGGAATTATGGTCAACCCAGGACTCAGACAGACTCAGAGCTTGTGTGTGTATTTGCAACCCAGATAGCTAGATGCGATCGAAACCTCCACTCGTTTGCATTCTAATGGCCCATTTCCCCAAAAGAACTGTGCTCAGGTAACCGATACAGATACAGACTAATCGGCGCCACTCCCTTTACTTAGGGAGCCCAGACAGCCAAGCTGAAGGACCGCTAAGGACACGCCCAGTCATCAAGGCACCCACCCCTTTATTGGCCAAAGTCGAAGGCAGTGATCGAAGCCTGTCGAATTATTGGGTCCAAGTTAAGTACCGCCCCAAAGAGCGCAAAATCCCAGAGGGATAACAAAAGACACAGCCATGTGCTCGGTCTCCCTTGGATCCGGCCTATGCCAACCCAAGTGCAGCATAACGACCAGACAGACAAGTTCAAGACCAACGATCGCTACCAGACGGAAGTGCCCAGCAGAAACAGAGCCACATCTTCCACCCAGCCACGCAGGATCCGGACAAAGGCCTTGCCATCTGCATAGAACCGGTTACCCTGAAGTTAAGTACAGTTTATTGTAGTTGTTAGGTGTAGTTTAACTTGTAGTGTTTTGTGTTGCATGTCGAAGTAATCCTGGTGTGTAAATAAACCATCTTTGAACTTGAATTAACTAACTGGTTGTGTGGTCCTTTGATCGATATCCGGTAAAGCCTTGTGGTGGTATCATTTTATACCTGCCGACTATAAAGAGCATCATTATTAATTGGCAACATTATTGGTCACTCTGGTGGCAATTGGCAACATTATTGACGACATCTGACGAGATTTGAATTAAAAAGTGACTTTGTCACTCCAAGAGAACTCACAAACTTTTAATCCAATTGCGTGAAAGAGAAAGAACCACAAGTGCAAGCCCCATATTGACCAAATCACCAGATTTCAGAAGTGTGTACTAACCTGCATGTGTACTAACAGGGATATAAGGTAAACTCGTTAGATTGTGTCAACACTATCGAGGGAATTGTGAACCGGAAAATAGCTGAGGCCATACCCACAGTTCAAATCACTGCCTTATCCTCCTGTCCCAAATTAACAATAGGAAATAGAGATTAACGGTAGGAAAAGAGATATTGGGTGGGATTCTCCCCTACCTGGCGGGGTGGGCCGTGCCGGGGCCGAGGAGTGGCGTGAACCACTCCGGCGTCGGGCCGTCCGGAAGGTGTGGACTCCTCCGCACCTTCAGGGGCTAGGCTGGCACCGGCGGGGTTGGCACATGCGCGGGAGCGCCAGTGTGTGTGGCGTCATCCCAGCGCATGCACAGGGGGGTTCTTCTCTGTGCCGGCCATGGCGGAGGTTGACAGCAGGTGGTGTGAAGGGAAAGAGTGCCCCCATGACACAGGCCCCGGTGGGCCCCGATCGCGTGCCAGGCCACCGTGGGGACACACCCTGGGGCTAGATCCCCCCATGATCCCCCTCAACGAGGTCTCTGCAGGCCGCCCGTAGAGCCAGGTCCCGTCGGTACGGACCTTGTTTGATTCAGCTGCCAACGGCCGCCGCCCGGCGCAGAGCGATTCCCGTCCCTGCCAAAACCCTGGCGCGGAGAATTCAGCAACAGTAACTTGCCCTCCACTCCGACCGCCCCTACGCCTCACGACAAACTAACCCCTCTTTGGCACCGCGACAACTCTTGTAGACTGGTAATACATGACGATTCGGATTCTACGACGGCCCACACGGCCATAGCACAGAAACGACAGACACGAGTCTGGCAACTGGGAGATGGTGAAGATTCAGATACTGACTCTCGTTTCTGTAATCCTTTTATAACGCTGTTTGGTACAGAACCCTGAGGTGTCGAGATGATGAGAAAAAGATGCCGCATAAGAATTACGGTGTCCTACTTTCTGATGGAGCCTGCCTGCCTTTTTTATTTTCCTTCTTTCTTTCTTCTTGTTACATGGTTTTAATTAATGTTGGCCTGACACCCAATTTCTTGATACAGTCATAGTTACTCTTCCGACGCCATTTACTGACTAATGGCCGTTAGAGGAACAATTGTTGGATCTCACATGTGTTACAAATTCTTTCCGCTCGTTTAGGTCACCCAGGTAGGGAATAACGGCACTAATCCCCACCTTGCCTGAGGACTGTGGTACATACTCGTGGGGACTCAGCCAACCTTGTCTACCTCATATGCTGCAGGAAAGTATGTCCCGAAACGTGGTACATTGGCGAGACCATGCAGACGATGCAACAACGAATGAACGGACATCGTGTGACAATCGCCAGGCAGGAATGTTCCCTTCCAGTCGGGGAACACTTCAGCAGTCAAGGGCATTCAGCCTCTGATCTCCGGGTAAGCGTTCTCCAAGGCGGCCTTCAGGAAGCGCGACAACGCAGAATCGTCAAGCAGAAACCTATCGCCAAGTTCCGCACACATGAGTGTGGCCTCAACCGGGACCTGGGATTCATGTCGCATTACATTCATCCCCCACCATCTGGCCTGGGCTTGCGAAATCCTACCAACTGCCCTGGTTTGAGACACTTCACACCTCTTTAACCTGGGGTTACCCCTATCTCTGAATCTGTAAAGACATGATTACCTGCAAATGCTTGCACTCTAAGCATTGTCTGGCATCTTTGACTTTGTCTATATATTTTCTGGAACATACCTCTCCATTCACCTAAAGAAGGAGCTGCGCTCCGAGAGCTAGTGTTTGAAACAAACCTGTTGGACTTTAACCTGGTGTTGTAAGACTTCTTACTGTGCTCACCCCAGTCCAACGCCGGCATCTCCACATCATCAGAAATTTAGGAGGCATGAGATACAGGGTAATTTGGATACAGAATTGGCTGGCCGAAAGAAGACAGCGAGTGGTAGTGGATGGAAAGTATTCCGCCTGGAGGTCGGTGACCAGTGGTATCCCGCAAGGATCTGTTCTGGGACCTCTGCTCTTTGTGGTTTTTATAAATGACTTGGATGAGGAAGTGGAAGGGTGGGTTAGTACGTTTGCTGATGACACGTAGGTTGGTGGAGTTGTAGATAGTGTTGAGGGCTTTTGCAGGTTACGACAAGACATTGGCAGGATGCAGAGCTGGGCTGAGAAGTGGCAGATGGAGTTCTAGATAAGTGTGAAGTGATTCATTTTGGAAGGTTGAATTTTAATGCTGAATACATGGTTAAAAGGAGGATTCTTGGAAGTGTGGAGGAAGAGAGGGATCTTGGGGTCCATATAAATAGATCCCTCAAAGTTGCCACCCAGGTTGATAGGGTTCTTAAGAAGGCGTATGGTGTGTTGGCTTTCATTAACAGAGGGATTGAGTTTAAGAGCCACGAGGTTTTGCTGCAGCTTTATAAAACCCTGGTTAGGCCACACTTGGAATATTGTGTCCAGTTCTGGTAGCCTCATTATAGGAAGGATGTGGATGCTTTGGAGAGGGTGAAGAGGAGATTTACCAGGATGCTGCCTGGACTGGAGGGCATGTCTTATGAAGAAAGGATGCGGGAGCTAAGGCTTTTCTCATTGGAGGGAAGAAGGAAGGGAGGTGACTTGATAGAGGTGTACAAGGTGATGAGAGGCATGGATAGAGTTGTTAGGCAGAGACTTTTTCCCAGGGTGGAAATGGCTGTCACGAGGGGCCATAATTTTAAGGTGAATGGAGGAAGGTATAGGGGAGATGTCAGAGGTCGGTTTTTTACACAGTGAGTGGTGGGTGTGTGGAATGCACTGCCAGCAGAGGTGGTGGAGTCAGAGTCATCAGGGACATTTAAGCGCCTCTTGGACAGGCACGTGGACAGCAGTAAATTGAAGGGGTGTAGATTAAGTTGATCTTAGATTAGGATAAATGGTCGGCATAACATCATGGGCCGGAGGGCCTGTACTGTGCTGTACTGTCCTATGTTCTATGTTGTTTCCTCTGGATGGGGCTCTAGAACAAGGGGTCACAGTCTCATACTGGTTAAGCCATTTAGGACTGAGGTGAGGAGAAACCTCGTCTCTCAAAATGGTGATGAACCTGTGGAATTCTCGACTGCAGAAGGCCGTGGAGGCCAAGTCGCTGAATGTATTTAAGAAAGGTGTCAGGGGGTATGGGAGAGCGCAGGCGTATGGCACTGAGATAGTGGATCAGCCATCATCATGTTGAATGGTGGCGCAGGCTCGAAGGGCCGAATGGCCTCCTCCTGGTCATAGTTTCTGTTTTTCAAGTCGACTGTTCCCAATGACTAAGAGTAACTCTCTCCAAAACTACAGCTAGTTCACATTTATTCTCGTCACTCTTCTCCTCCTCACATGGGAATCTCTGGTCAGTGTGAGCAACTTATTCAGACAAGTGTGTGGGATGTGATATTTGTCCGATTGTTAACCCTGGAAACATTCTCACATGTCTTTCCTGATAGATCAATGGATAACTGTCAAGAGAAACCTTGGGCAGGATTCACCGTTTGGGAGAATATGTTCTCCCGCCGGAGCTGAATTGTGCCTGATTTGCACTCACACCGGGAGCACAAATCAGGAAGCGATTCCCAATCTTTAGCCATGCAAATATTTGCATGGCGAGGATTGCGAGAGGTTCTGTCGGGAATCCTGCTATCGGGCTAGTTTCGGGAGCCGTTCAGAGGAGGAGGAGCAGTCTCTGGGTGAGTATAAAAACTCACTTTAACCCGGGGATCGAGGCCTAGTTTCGGGAGCCGTTCAGAGGAGGAGGAGCAGTCTCTGGGTGAGTATCAAAACTCACTTTAACCCGGGGATCGAGGCCTAGTTTCGGGAGCCATTCCGAGGAGGAGGAGCAGTCTCTGGGTGAGTATAAAAACTCACTTTAACCCGGGGATCGAGGCCTAGTTTCGGGAGCCGTTCAGAGGAGGAGGAGCAGTCTCTGAGTGAGTATAAAAACTCACTTTAACCCGGGGATCGAGGCCTAGTTTCGGGAGCCGTTCAGAGGAGGAGGAGCAGTGTCTGGGTGAGTACACAGACCTAACGGTAACTTCCTGTTTTCCACTTTTTTTTCAAAAGTGACGTCAGAGGGGAGCTGTGATCTGATTGGTTGATAACCAATCTGCCCCAAATTTAAAACTCGTAAACTTAAATTAAACAAATTAATTAATTAGAGATGGCTGGTCAGGTGATGTGCTTAAGCTGCTTGATGTGGGAGCTGGCAGATCCCGTTGCGAGCTGCAGCGACCACATCTGCAGTAAGTGTTGGCTGCTCGAAGAACTCCGGCTCAGAGTTGATGAGCTGGAGTCTGAGCTTCACACACTGAGGCACATCCGGGAGGGGGAGGTTTACCTGGACACTTTGTTTCAGGAGGCAGTCACACCTGTCAGAGTAAATAGTTTAAATCCTGCCAGTGGCCAGGGACAGCAGGGTGTGACTGCAAGTCAGGCAGGTAAAGGGAACCAGCAGTCAGGAACTCAGGAGCCTCAGCCCTTGACCCTGTCCAACAGGTACGAGGCACTTGCTCCCTGTGTGGATGGCGAACAGGGCTGCAGGAAGGATGAGTCAGCTGACCAAGGCACCATGGTTCAGCAGGCCATTCAAGGGGAGGAAGTAAATAGGCAAGTTGTAGTTGTAGGGGATTCTATTATCAGAGGGATAGATAGTATCCTTTGTGAGCAGGATAGAGGGTCCCGCATGGTATGTTGCCTGCCCGGTGCTAGGGTGCGGGACATCTCTGACCGGCTTGAAAGGATATTGGAGAGGGAGGGGGAGGATCCAGTTGTTGTGGTCCATGTCGGTACCAACAACATAGGCAAGTCTAGGAAAGAGGACCCGTTTAGAGATTATAAAGAGCTAGGATTCAAATTAAAAAACAGGTCCTCAAGGGTCATAATCTCCGGATTACTGCCCGAGCCACGTGCAAATTGGCATAGGGAGGCAAGAATAAGGGAAGTTAACACGTGGCTGAAAGAGTGGTGTGGGAAAGAGGGGTTCCTTTTCATGGGACACTGGCATCAGTTTTGGGACAGTTTTGGGACTATACCGTTGGGATGGTCTCCACCTGAACTGAGCTGGGACCAGTGTTCTGGCGAAAAGAGTAAATAGGGTGGTCAATAGGACTTTAAACTAGAGATTGGGGGGGAAGGGAAAGTCAGGGAACCAAGAGGTGAAGGAATCAGTGGGAAGCGTAGCTGCTTAGGATTACAAAAAATCACGAAAAGACAGAGCTCAGGAGAGGTTACGATAGTCCCCATCTCACAAAATATGACACAGTGTATGGAAAGGCTCAGTAAACCAAGGTCCACCACACTAAGAAAACAAAAAGGGACAGTCAATAGGGAATTAAAGGTGCTATATTTAAATGCCCGCAGTGTACGGAACAAGGTAGATGAGCTTGTGGCCCAGATTGTGACTGGCAGGTATGATGTGGTAGGCATCACAGAGACGTGGTTGCAGGGGGTGCAGGACTGGCAGTTAAACATCCAGGGATTTACAACCTATCGAAAAGACAGAGAGGTGGGTAGAGGGGGCGGGGTTGCCTTGTTAATTAGAAATGAAATTAAATCAATAGCACTAAACGACATAGAGTCAGACGATGTGGAGTCTGTGTGGGTAGAGTTGAGGAACCACAAAGGCAAAAAAACCATAATGGGAGTTATGTACAGGCCTCCTGACAGTGGTCAGGACCAGGGGCACAAAATGCACCACGAAATAGAAAGGGCATGTCAGAAAGGCAAAGTCACAGTGATCATGGGGGACTTCAATATGCAGGTGGACTGGGTAAATAATGTTGCCAGTGGACCCAAAGAAAGGGAATTCATTGAATGTTTACAGGATGGCTTTTTGGAACAGCTTGTGATGGAGCCCACGAGGGAACAGGCTATTCTGGACTTAGTGTTATGTAATGAGCCAGAATTGATAAAAGATCTTAAAGTAAGGGAACACTTAGGAAGCAGTGATCATAATATGGTAGAATTCAGTCTGCAATTTGAAAGAAGGAAGGTAGAATCAGATGTAAAGGTTTTACAGTTAAATAAAGGTAATTACAGGCGCATGAGGGAGGAACTGACGAAAATCGACTGGAAGCAGAGCCTAGTGGGAAAGACAGTAGAACAGCAATGGCAGGAGTTTCTGGGAGTAATTGAGGACACAGTGCAGAGGTTCATCCCAAAGAAAAGAAAGGTTATCAGAGGGAGGATTAGGCAGCCATGGCTGACAAAGGAAGTCAGGGAATGCATCAAGGCAAAAGAGAGAGTCTATAATGTGGCAAAGAGTAGTGGGAAGTCAGAAGATTGGGAAGGCTACAAAAACAAACAGAGGATAACAAAGAGAGAAATAAGGAAGGAGAGGATCAAATATGAAGGTAGGCTAGCCAGTAACATTAGGAATGATAGTAAAAGTTTCTTTAAATACATTAAAAACAAACGGGAGGCAAAAGTAGACATTGGGCCGCTCCAAAATGACGCTGGTAATCTAGTGATGGGAGACAAGGAAATAGCTGAGGAACTTAATAAGTACTTTGCGTCAGTCTTCACAGTAGAAGACATGAGTAATATCCCAACAATTCAGGAAAGTCAGGGGGCAGAGTTGAATATGGTTGCCATCACAAAGGAGAAATTGCTAGAGAAACTAAAAGGTCTGAAAATTGATAAACCTCCGGGCCCAGATGGGCTACATCCTAGAGTTCTAAAGGAGATAGCTGAAGAAATAGTGGAGGCGTTAGTTATGATCTTTCAAAAGTCACTGGAATCAGGGAAAGTCCCAGAGGATTGGAAAATCGCTGTTGTAACCCCCCTGTTCAAGAAGGGAACAAGAAAAAAGATGGAAAATTATAGGCCAATTAGCCTAACCTCGGTTGTTGGCAAAATTCTAGAATCCATCGTTAAGGATGAGATTTCTAAATTCTTGGAAGTGCAGGGTCGGATTAGGACAAGTCAGCATGGATTTAGTAAGGGGAGGTCGTGCCTGACAAACCTGTTAGAGTTCTTTGAAGAGATAACAAATAGGTTAGACCAAGGAGAGCCAATGGATGTTATCTATCTTGACTTCCAAAAGGCCTTTGACAAGGTGCCTCACGGGAGACTGCTGAGAAAAATAAGGGCCCATGGTATTCGAGGCAAGGTACTAACATTGATTGACGATTGGCTGTCAGACAGAAGGCAGAGAGTTGGGATAAAAGGTTCTTTTTCGGAATGGCAACCGGTGACAAGTGGTGTCCCGCAGGGTTCAGTGTTGGGGCCACAGCTGTTCTCTTTATATATTAACGATCTAGATGACGGGACTGGGAGCATTCTGGCCAAGTTTGCCGATGATACAAAGATAGGTGGAGGGGCAGGTAGTATTGAGGAGGTGGGGAGGCTGCAGAAAGATTTAGACAGTTTAGGAGAATGTGGCTGATGAAATTCAACGTGGGCAAGTGCGAGGTCTTGCACTTTGGAAAAAAGAATAGAGGCATGGACTATTTTCTAAACGGTGACAAAATTCATAATGCTAAAGTGCAAAGGGACTTGGGAGTCCTAGTCCAGGATTCTCTAAAGGTAAACTTGCAGGTTGAGTCCGTAATTAAGAAAGCAAATGTAATGTTGTCATTTATCTCAAGAGGCTTGGAATATAAAAGCAGGGATGTACTTCTGAGGCTTTATAAAGCACTAGTTAGGCCCCATTTAGAATACTGTGAGCAATTTTGGGCCCCACACCTCAGGAAGGACATACTGGCACTGGAGCGGGTCCAGCGGAGATTCACACGGATGATCCCAGGAATGGTAGGCCTAACATACGATGAACGTCTGAGGATCATGGGATTATATTCATTGGAGTTTAGGAGGTTGAGGGGAGATCTAATAGAAACTTACAAGATAATGAATGGCTTGGATAGGATGGACGTAGGGAAGTTGTTTCCATTAGCAGGGGAGACTAGGACGCGGGGGCACAGCCTTAGAATAAAAGGGAGTCACTTTAGAACAGAGATGAGGAGAAATTTCTTCAGCCAGAGAGTGGTAGGTCTGTGGAATTCATTGCCACAGAGGGCGGTGGAGGCCGGGACGTTGAGTGTCTTTAAGACAGAAATTGATAAATTCTTGATTTCTCGAGGAATTAAGGGCTATGGGGAGAGAGCGGGTAAATGGAGTTGAAATCAACCATGACTGAATGGTGGAGTGGACTCGATGGGCCGAATGGCCTTACTTCCGCTCCTATGTCTTATGGTCTTATGGTCTTATGGTCTTATGGGCTGCTATTTTGAGCAGGCGGCCCGATAGTAAGGTGGGGGCCCCACCCGCCACAACTCAATTCAGCCCGCCGCCTCCCCCCCACTGAATTCTCTGGGTCACCCCCCCCCACCTAGTATGGGGGTGACCCAACCTTCCCTCCCCCCCCCCCCCCACCACAGCTCCCCCCCACCCCCCAGAGATCCCCCAGAGAGACCCCCAGAGATCCCCTACTTACAGGGACCCCACCCCCCCATCGAAGAGATATCCCTGTCAGGAAGCTCCCCAGAAGAGATTGAATTGGATTGGGTTTGATTATTGTCACGTGTACCTCGAAAATTATTATTTCTGCGAGCCGCTCAAACAGATCATTTGTACATGTAAAGAAAATAAAATAAAAAGAAAATACATAATAGAGCAACACACGGTACACAAAGACACCAGCATCAAGTGAAGCATACAGGGGTGTAGTATTAATCAGTTCAGTCCATAAGAGGGTCGTTTAGGAGTCTGGTAACAGTGGGGAAGAAGCTGTTTTTGAGTCTGTTCGTGCGTGTTCTCAGATGTTTGTATCTCCTGCCCAATGGAAGAAGTTGGAAGAATGAGTAAGCCGGGTGGGAGGGGTCTTTGATTATGCTGCCCGCTTTCCCCAGGCAGCGGGAGGTGTAGATCGAGTCAATGGATGGGAGGCAGGTTTGTGTGATGGACTGGGCGGTATTCACAACTCTCTGAAGTTTCTTGCGGCCTTGGGCTGAGCAGTTGCCATGCCAAAGTGTAATGCAGCCCGATAGGATGCTTTCTATGGTACATCTGTAAAAGTTGGTAAGAGTCAGTGTGGACATGCCGAATTTCCTTAATTTCCTGAGGAATATAGGCGCTGTTGTGCTTTCTTGGTGGTAGTGTCGGATCCCTGTCGGGAAGCTAGAGAGCAGTGAAAAACATTATTGCTTTATCACTCACCTGGGCAGACATAGGAAGCAGCACTTGTCAATTCCTGGAAAGAGAAAACCAGTCAGCTGGGTTTAAACCCTCTCAGGGTCCCTGTAAGCTATTGATTTGTTTCTCAGTGGCATTGATTTTAAGAGGCTCTCTTTGACAGCTTTCACACACATCCAGCTGTCTGCATTGTTCCATTCATCTCCCTTCATGCCAGAGTGACTTTGAAGTAGTCAACTGTGAAACTAACAGAAAGCATTTAACTCTCTTTGATGTAGTCTCGGAGCTCTGAATCAAAACTTGATGTTTATAAACATTGCGGTTAGTTTCACAGCTGACTACTTCAAAACCCAATGCTCATCCCATTTTCTGCCTGACACTGGATTCTCCGTCACCAGCCACTGGTAGCGGAGTTCCTGAGCTGACAGAGAATCTAGCCCCTTGTCTTTTCCCCTTTCCCCCACTTGCTGGGCACTGTCATTTATTGATATTGTAACTTTGTGGTTATGCTACAGTACTAGCAATCAATAGGTTGCATTTCAAATCCTACCGTGACAAGCTTGAAAAATTGAACTCAGTCAAATCAGACAATTTATAAGAAAAAATAACAATGAAAATTATTGTAAACACACAACTGATTCACTAATGTCCTTCAGGACACCCTTTCCTGGCCTGGCCAGGTTACTCCTTCCTGACACCACATGGTTAACTCTTATTTCCTTATCGGCAACTAACAATGGGTGGAATAAATGTGGCGTTACCCACATCACTAAAACAGATACAGTGAAAAACAACCTTTGAGTTCAGCTAATTCAACATAAACCTGAGAGATGGGCTTGATGGAAGGGGGGTTCACAATAAAGCCTTTGAATGTATAATGGCATATACACTGTACTATGGCACATACACTGTACTATTTCATAGTGTCATCATCAATATTTCATCTATCTTCAGAGTACGCTGACTGTCAGCATCTGCCTGGACACCAGGTGGCAGCAGAGCAACATGTGGATGTTTTGCTTGTTCTGCTACTGTTGATTCTTCAATGACTTTAAACAAGATATAAAATGTCCTCTCAAACCACAACCTCCCCCAAAATGTTACACTCCCACCCAATTTCATGGTGACATGACACCAACACAACTTTCCACCCCCCAGTGTCTGGAACCGAGAAAGTAGGGTGACACCAATACACCCTCTTCATTTTACATGCTTGCCAACATATCATTTTGGATCAATGTAGTGCTTCTGATGAAAAGTCACTGACCTGAAATGTTAACTCTATTTTTGTCTCCACAGATGCTGCCTGGTCTGCTGAATATTTCAACAATTTTCTATTATTTTTAATTTATTTCCCTTCAAGGTGCAAAATGGTCAACAGAAGAGGCTGAACATTATTCATTATTATTGGATTAAAATGCACGCTGGTGGTTTTGGAATAAACACTTTGCCTTCCTTGTCAATTTTTATTAGCTATAACTTCATGGCCTGGCATACCCCTCCCTTGACCATTACCATCAAATCAGGGCATCGACCCTGTTCAATGAGACGTTAAGGAGAGCATACCAGGCGCAGCACCGGGGCACACTTAAAAATGAGGTGTCAGCTTGGTGAAGCTACAGCACAGGACAAACAATGGACAGAGCATGGTAATGCCACACGCAGCATAGCAGATCAAAGCTCTATAGTCCTGCTACAGCTGCTTGTGAATGAGGATGGGCAATTAAACAACTATCCTAGGAAAAGGCTCCATAAATATTCCCATCCTTAATCATGGGGGTGCCCAGCACATCTGTGCAAAAAACAAGGCTGAAGTATTCGCAAAAACCTTCAGCCAGAAGTGCCGAGTGGATGATCCATCTCGGTTTCCTCCGGAGGTCCCCAGCATCACAGATGTCAGTCTTCAGCCAATACGATTCACTCCGCGTGATATCGAGAAACGGCTGAAGACACTGGATACTGCTTCATCAATGACTTTCTCTCCATCACGTGATCAGAAGTGGGAATGTTCACCGATGATTGCACGGTGCTCAATACTATTTGTGACTCCTCGGTATTGAAGTAGTCCATGTCCATAGGCAGGAAAACCTGGACAACATTCAGGCTTGGACTTATAAAGTGGCAAGTAACATTTGCCTGACAGAAGTGCTGGGCAATGACCATTTACGACAAGAGAGAATCTAAGGATCCCTCCTCGATGTTCGACAGCATTACCATTGGTGAATCCTCCACGATCAACATCCTGCGTTGGGTCAACTTTCTGGTTGGTGGGATGAGGGTGGGGGGGGGGGGGGGGGGGGGCTAGTGTTACTATTAGACAGAAACTGAATTGGGCTAGCCATATAAATACTGTGGCTACAAAGGTAGGTCAGGGGCTGAGTTCTGTGATGTGACTCACCTCTCGACTCCCCAAAGCCTTTCCTACATTTACGTAGCACAGGTCAGGGACGTGATGGAAAACTCTCCACATGGTGCGGGGCTGCTTGCTCAGCTGCAATTTCCTCTCAATATTGAAGTCGTTGTCTTTAGTTCCTGTCATAAACTTGCCACCAATTCCATTACTGGCCAAGATCTCAGTCTGAATCAGACTTTAATAACATTGGAATTCTGTTTAGCCTCAAGCCTGGAATTTAAAATTCTCATGTGAAAATACTGGAAACACTCAGCAGATTGGTCAGGGAGTATCTGTACAGAGAATAGATGCAGTAACATTTCAGGTGGTGATCCTTTCCCAAAATGAGATCTGATGAATTGTTCAGACCTGAGGAAACATTAACTTGTACATTCCTTTTACAGACACTGTCTGACTTATGGAATATTTCCGGCATTTACTGTTTCATTTTTTAAAAGGCAGAGTATAGTAACAGCAGCGATTATCTCACTGATTCAGGCAGCTCGGATAAAATGGAGAGTCAACCAGGAGCCAGCACAGGTCAGTCCTGAGGTCCAGCGCAGGTCAGTCCTGAGGTTCAGCGCAGGTCAGTCCTGAGGTCCAGCGCAGGTCAGTCCTGAGGCCCAGCGCAGGTCAGTCCTGAAGTCCAGCACAGGTCAGTCCTGAGGTCCAGCACAGGTCAGTCCTGAGGTCCAGCGCAGGTCAGTCCTGAGGTCCAGCACAGGTCAGTCCTGAGGTCCAGCGCAGGTCAGTCCTGAGGTCCAGGGCAGGTCAGTCTTGAGGTCCAGCGCAGGTCAGTCCTGAGGTCCAGCACAGGTCAGTCCTGAGGCCCAGCGCAGGTCAGTCCTGAGGTCCAGCACAGGTCAGTCCTGAGGTCCAACGCAGGTCAGTCCTGAGGTCCAGCGCAGGTCAGTCCTGAGGTCCAGCACAGGTCAGTCCTGAGGTCCAGCGCAGGTCAGTCCTGAGGTCCAGCACAGGTCAGTCCTGAGGTCCAGCGCAGGTCAGTCCTGAGGTCCAGCGCAGGTCAGTCCTGAGGTCCAGCGCAGGTCAGTCCTGAGGTCCAGCGCAGGTCAGTCCTGAGGTCCAACGCAGGTCTGTCCTGAGGTCCAGCGCAAGTCAGTCCTGAGGTCCAGCGCAAGTCAGTCCTGTGGCCCAGTGCAGGTCAGTCTTGAGGTCCAGCGCACGTGAGTCCTGAGGTCCAGAGCAGGTCAGTCCTGAGGTCCAGCGCATGTCAGTCCTGAGGTCCAGCGCAGGTCAGTCCTGAGGTCCAGCGCAGGTCAGTCCTGAGGTGCAGCACAGGTCAGTCCTGAGGTCCAGCGCAGGTCAGTCCTGAGGTCCAGCGCAGGTCAGTCCTGAGGTCCAGCGCAGGTCAGTCCTGAGGTCCAGCGCAGGTCAGTCCTGAGGTCCAGCACAGGTCAGTCCTGAGGTCCAGGGCAGTTCAGTCCTGAGGTCCAGAGCAGGTCAGTCCTGAGGTCCAGGGCAGTTCAGTCCTGAGGTCCAGCGCAGGTCAGTCCTGAGGTCCAGCGCAGGTCTGTCCTGAGGTCCAGCGCAAGTCAGTCCTGAGGTCCAGCGCAGGTCAGTCCTGTGGCCCAGTGCAGGTCAGTCTTGAGGTCCAGCGCACGTGAGTCCTGAGGTCCAGAGCAGGTCAGTCCTGAGGTCCAGCGCATGTCAGTCCTGAGGTCCAGCGCAGGTCAGTCCTGAGGTCCAGCGCAGGTCAGTCCTGAGGTCCAGCGCAGGTCAGTCCTGAGATCCAGCACAGGTCAGTCCTGAGGTCCAGCGCAGGTCAGTCCTGAGGTCCAGCGCAGGTCAGTCCTGAGGTCCAGCGCAGGTCAGTCCTGAGGTCCAGCGCACATGAGTCCTGAGGTCCAGCACAGGTCAGTCCTGAGGTCCAGGGCAGGTCAGTCCTGAGGTCCAGGGCAGGTCAGTCCTGAGGCCCAGCGCAGGTCAGTCCTGAGGTCCAGCACAGGTCAGTCCTGAGGTCCAGCGCAGGTCAGTCCTGAGGTCCAGCGCAGGTCAGTCCTGAGGTCCAGGGCAGGCCAGTCCTGAACTCCAGGGCAGGTCAGTCCTGAGGTCCAGCGCAGGTCAGTCTTGAGGTCCAGCGCAGGTCAGTCTTGAGGTCCAGCACAGGTCAGTCCTGAGGCCCAGCACAGGTCAGTCCTGAGGTCCAGCGCAGGTCAGTCCTGAGGTCCAGCGCAGGTCTGTCCTGAGGTCCAGCGCAGGTCTGTCCTGAGGTCCAGCGCAGGTCAGTCTAGAGGTCCAGCGCAGATGAGTCCTGAGGTCCAGTGCAGGTCAGACCCGAGGTGCAGCACAGGTCAGTCCCGAGATCCAGCGCAGGTCAGTTATGAGGTCCAGCACAGGTCAGTCTTGAGGTCCAGCACAGGTCAGTCCTGAGGTCCAGCGCAGGTCAGTCCTGAGATCCAGAGCAGGTCAGTCCTGAGGTCCAGCGCAGGTCCGTCTTGAGGTCCAGAGCAGGTCCGTCCTGAGGTCCAGAGCAGGTCCGTCTTGAGGTCATGTGCAGGTCCGTCTTGAGGTCCAGCGCAGGTCCGTCTTGAGGTCCAGCGCAGGTCAGTCCTGAGGTCCAGCACATTGCATAATGTCCTCAAGTGCTACCAGTGCACAAGTGTGGATCTGATTAACCAGCGAAGAGCAAACACCAGGACCAAGATCAGTGCAAAATGAGGGGCGGAGGCACTGAAAGGGAAGTAATCCAAAGAATTGCTGTAAAACTGCATGAAACTGAGCAGAAGCTTGAGGAACCTTTCTATGCGAATCCAGTGATGAAGTTGTAAAGGGGAATGGAGGACCTGGATGGAGGTACAGTTAGCCGGGCTAAACTCAAACATTTTGAATAGGTTGGTTGCTGAATGCCTGGAAGGAAGTCCCATTCTCCTTAACATAGGCTGGGATGAGAAGTAGTGGGAGAAAGGCATTGCCTTAAATGAGAGGGAAAAAAGATGGAAAGGGGGAAAGAGAAAGGAGGAGATTTAAATGGCTCAAATAACATATGCAAGTAATTTGGTTTCAATTTATTGTGTGTGCATATGAAGGCTCCAGCTGCTTGCTGCCAACTATAGACTGATTGTTAAACTATAATTGACCCAGGGAGTAGACAATAGGCTTTTGTGGGTTCCTTGATTGAATTTCCCCACTTTTGTGCAGTGTCGGTTGTTGGATACAGTTGCGTTATGTTCCAGTGCCCTTTGGCAAAGGTGAAACCGTGTAACCTGATGACAGGACTACACCTGAATTTAATTAGTTTGGAGAATGTGTTCCAGTTGACATGAGCAGCTACAAAAGCAACAATTTTCAGGAAGGAAAATTCAGCTCCACTTTACTGGACGTTGCCCTTTAAGGAGAATGAGCAGGGGAAACGCAGTGTGCCGCCCACTCTGGGATGGCCACTTCATGGGATTGTCTGGCCTCACTCTGTCACTGGGTCGATATGGCAACGGGAAGCAGTGTTTCATGTTCTGCCTCAATGACTCAGCAATAGAATAATTAGGAACAATCTTGTTATATATTATCCCAATTTCAGTTACACGGATCTTCCCATCAGTCGACTTGTCCCACTTAGATCATGTTAGACCATAAGACAAAGGAGCAGAATTAGGCCACTCGTTCCATCGAGTCTGCTCCGCCATTCAATCATGTCTGATATTTTCTCATCCCCATTCTCCTGCCTTCACCCCATAACCCCTGACACCCTTCTGTTCACATGCGAATGAGGTTATGGATTCATGCCATACTTTCGTATTCCAAGATGTGGGCCTGGATTTTTGTTAAATCGGGCTGACTTAGGAGCCATTTAAAAATGATGAACGAGACCTGGTTCTGGGATTCCTTTTTCTGTATTACGACCCTCTACAGGGACGAAACTTGTGCAGCATCTGATTCCCCTCCTACACCTCAGAGTATGAGCTGCTCAGGTGACTAGGGGGTGAAGCTTCCTCCTAATTGGAGCAGCTTCCCACGGGATACAAACCCCAACCTGGAAGCGGTTTGGGGAAGGCAATCCTGCAGGGAGTGGAGAGGAGCGATTGTTGTGACAAGTGTAGAGTAAAGAGAGTTGTACCTGTCAGCCTGACCTCTCGTGGAACCTTTGCCTCCGTCCATAACCTTCTGGTAATTTGTGATGGTGCAGGGTAAAGGTATGGGTTATAAACCCACAAGCAACATTCCCACCATTGCTGACTCATTTTCCAGAGTTCACAATCCCCATTCTGGTCGAGACACGCTCCTTCGGTAAGTAGATGTGGTTCATGGCCTGTCAGAGGAGTTAGATCCATGGAGGAAATTGAATCTTGAGTCCTTAACCCCCACCCACACAAAGAAAAACAGCTTTTAAAATACATTGACCCTCTTCCCTTATAAAGAAAGCTGTCAGTCAATCACGGCCATTCATTGTGTCAATGTCAGAAGCTTAAATCCACTTCAGACTGCTTAATCTTGTGTAAATAAACACACAGGCAGTGAAGAAAGGTCTTCAAAGAAACAGCAGGTTATTAGAAGGTAATAAAGATATTAATGAAACAAAGCTTTCCCTCCCCTCAGCAGTTCTATAAACATTGCTGACAGAACTAAGGGCATTAGCCATTCCTGGAGCTGACGTGGGCATTCCTAATAAGGTTATCATTTCAACCTATTTTGGTTGATACAGTTGCCAAGTGGTGTCCTTACCACCCCAACCTCCACAGAATGAAAGCATGATGCAAACGTGCCTCCTTAATGAAGACTGGTTTGCTGAACCGGACACTTGCCTGCTCCCGTTTCCCGTCTCCTTCATGAAAATCCGGCCAGCGATTTATAGAGGAGACGCATTGTGAGAGGTTCACTGCATCAGATGAGAGGCTAATCTTCCTTTTAGGTCGGCATTAAAGATCATATTGTAGGTCATATGGTAATATTTGAAAATGAATGGTGATGAACGGGTATGAGTCTTGGCCAACACATCTTCTGTAACCAGCCCAACATCATGTTTCTGATGTAGTAAACTTTCCCAAATTGTTCCATGGGAGGGTAAAAAGTCAAAAATGGACTGAGCCAATGAATCACAGAATCACAAAATTGTTACAGTGCAGAAGGAGGCCATTTGATCCATCATGTCTCTAGCGGCTCTTTGAATGAACAATTTACTTTGTGCCATTCTCCTGCCTTCCTCTTGTAACCCTTCATATTCTTCCTTTTCAGATAGTAGTCTCATTTCCTTTGAATGCCTCGATTGAACCTAACTCCTCTCTAGATTTATGGATTTTGCCCTCACTTCTCGACAAAGGAACAAATGTACCTGCCCATCAGCCTGGACTTCACTATCCTGTTCCATTTATAAATGCCATTGACAACATGGTCATACTCTACCTCTGTGTTACTCTTATTGTCCCAGCCTATGTCCTCAATCTTCTGACTCTGGCATCCTGGTTATCCTTTCCAGCGCTCCACTATTCTTATCTGCCCTTGGATTGAGAAATTCCCAACATCACTCCATCATTTAAGAGGGGTGGGAGAGAGGAAACAGGAAATCCTAAAACCAGTAGTCTAATGTTTATTATTACAATCTCTTAGAGACAGATTGACTAAACTTGGATCAATATTAACCAATTAGAAGGAGTCAGCCAGAATTTGGAACCAATAAGTCATGTTAAACCCACCTAGTTGAATGTCTTGATGATGTCACTAACATGGTAGACAAGGGAGTATCTATAGATTATATTTAAATGAACTTTCAGAAGGTATTCAATAAGATCCTACAAAAGCAACTGTTGGAATAATGAAAGTGCATGGAATTGGGGCAAGCTATTGACATAGATAGAGAATTGACATAGATAGGGAATTGACATAGATAGGGAATTGCCATAGATAGGGAATTGACATAGATAGGGAATTGCCATACATAGGGAATTGACATAGATCTGGAATTGCCATAGATAGGGAATTGACATAGATCTGGAATTGACATAGATCTGGAATTGCCATAGATAGAGAATTGACATAGATAGGGAATTGACATAGATAGGGAATTGACATAGATAGGGAATTGCCATAGATAGGGAATTGACATAGATAGGGAATTGCCATAGATAGGGAATTGACATAGATAGGGAATTGCCATAGATCTGGAATTGCCATAGATAGGGAATTGACATAGATAGAGAATTGCCATAGATAGAGAATTGACATAGATAGGGAATTGACATAGATAGGGAATTGCCATAGATAGGGAATTGCCATAGATAGGGAATTGACATAGACAGAGAATTGACATAGATAGGGAATTGACATTAGGGGCAGCACGGTAGCACAGTGGTTAGCATAATTGCTTCACAGCTCCAGGGTCCCAGATTCGATTCCGGCTTGGGTCACTGTCTGTGCGGAGTCTGCACATCCTCCCCGTGTGTGCGTGGGTTTCCTACGGGTGCTCCGGTTTCCTCCCACAGTCCAAAGATGTGCAGGTTAGGTGGATTGGCCATGATAAATTGCCCTTAGAGTCCAAAATTGCCCTTAGTGTTGGGTGGGGTTATTAGTTATTGGGATAGGGTGGAGGTGTTGACCTTGGGTAGGGTGCTCTTTCCAAGGGCCGGTGCAGACTCAATGGGCTGAACGGCCTCCTTCTGCACCGTAAATTCTATGATTGACATAGATAGGGAATTGCCATAGATAGGGAATTGCCATAGATAGGGAATTGCCATAGATAGGGAATTGCCATAGATAGGGAATTGACATAGATAGGGAATTGACATAGATAAATAATCGATATAGATAGAGAATTGCCATAGATAGAGAATTGACATAGATAGGGAATTGACATAGATAGAGAATTGACATAGATAGGGAATTGACATAGATAGGGAATTGACATAGATAGAGAATTGACATAGATAGGGAATTGACATAGATAGGGAATTGACATAGATAGGGAATTGACATAGATAGGGAATTGCCATAGATAGGCAATTGCCAGAGATAGGGAATTTGTTAGGAGGTAAGTGACACAGAATAGGGATAATGGGTATGTGCACATTTGGCAGAATGTGACTTATGGTGTTCCCTCAGGGATCTGTGCTCAGATCTCAGATTTTCAGAGGCCAGGGCTGAGAGTCCGAGAGGCAGCTGGGTGGATCAATTTTTAAAAATCATTCATGGGAGGTGGGCGTCGCTGGCTGGACCAGCATTTATTACCCATCCCTGAAGGCATTTAAGAGTCAACCACATTGCTGTAGATCTGAAGTCACATGTAGGCCAGGCCAGGTAAGGACGACAGCTTTCCTTCCCTAAAGGGCATTAGTGAACACGATCATAGAATCATAGAATTTGCAGTGCAGAAGGAGGCCATTTGGCCCATCGAGTCTGCACCTGATCTCGGAAAGAACGCCCTACTTTCTTTTTAATAAATTTGGAGTACCCAATTCATTTTTTCCAATTAAGGGGCAATTTAGCATGGCCATTCCACCTAGCCTGCACATCTTTGGGTTGTTGGGGCGAAACTCATGCAAACACGGGGCGAATGTGCAAACTCCACACGGACAGTAATCCAGATCCGGGATCAAACCTGGGACCTCGGCGCCGTGAGGCAGCACGTCTAACCCACTGTGCCACCGTGCTGCCCTTGAACACCCTACTTAGGCCCACACCTCCACCCTATCCCCGTAACCCAGTAACCCCGCTAAACCTAAGGGCAATTTAGCATGGCCAATCCACCTAACCTACATATCTTTGGACTGTGGGAGGAAACTGGAGCACCCGGAAGAAACCCACGCAGACACGGGGAAAATGTGCAGACTCTGCACAGACAGTGACCCAAGCCAGGAATCGAACCTGGGACCCTGGAGCTGTGAAACAACTGTGCTAACCACTGTGATACCCTGCTACCGGATTTTTTAATGACAATCGACAATGGTTTCACAATCATAATTAGACTTTTAATTACAGATTTTTATTGAATTTAAATATTGCCATCTGCCATGGTGGGATTCGAACCCAGGTCCCCAGAGCATGACTCTGTCTTTGTCTCTGGCTAGCGACGATACCATTATGCCACTGCCTCCCCAGAGTCCAGAAAAAGGGAGCAAAACTGTAAGATTATAGCTTGGCCATTCAGGGGTGTGTCAAGAAGCACTTTTTCTGTAAAGGGTGGTGGCAGTTTGAAATTCACCCATTAACACGTTGATGAGAAAATGTGTGGAGAGAATGGTCTCGCTGGACATCAGAAATGTAAATAGCGGTATTTGGGAATCCAGGTGGCACGAGACTGGGGCAGGCTGCATAAGTTAAATTTGGCCAGGGTGGTGGAGCAAATGAAGGGAGAGTTTCGGAGATGGGACGCACTGTCGCTGGCAGGGAGGGTGCAGACTGTAAAGATGACAATCCTCCCTCGATTTTTGTTTATTTTTCAGTGCCTCCCGATCTTTATCCCACAGTCCTTCTTCAAAAGAGTTAACGGGCTGATCATGAGCCTTGTCTGGGCGGGAAAGTCTCCGCGGGTGAAGAAGGCGATGTTGGAGAGGAACCGCAGCGAGGGAGGGCTGGCTTTGCCGAGTGTGGTCAATTATTACTGGGCGGCCAACATCGCTATGATAAGGAAGTGGATGGTGGGTACGGGGTCTATTTGGGAGCGGGTGGAGGTGGCTTCGTGCAGGGGCTCCAGTTTGGAAGCCCTGGTCACGGCTCCTCTACCGCTGCCGCCGGCCAAGTACACCACCAGCCCGGTAGTGGTGGCGACCCTGCGGATATGGGGCCAGTGGAGGAGGCATGTGGGGGAGATGGGGGCGTCTGTCTGGGCGCCAATCTGCGACAACCATCGGTTTGCCCCCGGCAGAATGGATGGGGGGTTCCGAGTATGGCGGCGAGCAGGGGCGGGAAGGGTGGGTGATATGTTCCTGGAAGGGAGCTTCGCGAGTTTGAGGAGCTTGGAGGAGAAATTTGGGTTGGTAAGGGGAAATGATTTTAGATACCTACAGTTGCGGGACTTTGTTCGTAGACAGGTCCCATCTTTCCCGCGCCTCCCGCCAATGGGGATCCTAGACAGAATAGTCTCTGGGAGGGATGAAGGGGAGGGTAGAGTCTCGGGTATTTATAAGGTGCTCATGAGGGAGGAAGGGTCCCAGACAGAGGAACTGAAACTTAAATGGGAGGAGGAGATAGGGGGGGAAATGGAGGATGGGCTGTGGGCAGAGGCCCTGAGTAGGGTAAACTCGACCGCGACATGTGCTAGGCTCGGGCTGATCCAATTTAAGGTCGTTCACCGGGCCCATATGACGGTGGCTCGGATGAGCAAATTTTTCGGGATAGAGGACAAATGCGCTAGGTGCGCGGGAGGACCAGCGAACCATGTTCACATGTTCTGGGCATGCCCTGAGCTGAGGGGGTACTGGGAGGGATTTGCGGGGGTCATGTCCCAGGTGCTAAAAACAAGGGTGGTGATGAGCCCAGGGGTGGCAATTTTTGGGGTTTCGGAAGACCCGGGCGTCCAGGGGGAGAAAGAGGCCGATGTGTTGGCCTTTGCTTCCCTGATAGCCCGGCGACGAATATTATTGGCGTGGAGGGACTCAAAGCCCCCGAAGACTGAGTGGTGGCTTGCGGACATGTCGAGTTTCCTGGGGATGGAAAAAATTAAGTTTGCCTTGAGGGGTTCTGTGCAGGGGTTCACCCGGAGGTGGCAACCATTTATTGACTTCTTTGCGGGAGAGTGAGCGTCAGCGGGGGGGGGGGGGGGGGGGGGGGGGGGGGGGGTAGAGTAGAGTAGGAGGGAAAATATGGCGGGTAGTACCGGTGGGAGGGGAGCGGGCTTGTGCAATATGTTACGGTGGAAGTATTGAAAGTACGTGGATGTTTGCACATTTTTGCCTTTTTTGCTTCCTTTCTGATGATGTCTGTAACTGTTTATAAAGCCAAAAACTACCTCAATAAAATTGTTTATTAAAAAAAAAGAAATGTAAATAGCATGTTTCCAAAAATCGAATGATACAGCAAAATAAAATGATACCCTGGAGTATACAACACAGTGTGATTTTACAGTAGCCTGAATATTTTGGTCAATATTTCCAGGGGCTAAAGAAGGTTTGACCTAAATTCACACCTGTTGCCCAAATCTTAATCTCCACTGTAAAATAAACCTTAACGTCTGGACTTCATGCAATCTCCCTGCAATGTGGCCCTGAACTGGTTTACCTGCCTCTTAATTCTGGTACAGTAAGAAGTCTTACAACACCAGATTAAAGTCCAACAGGTTTGTTTCAAACACGAGCTTTCGGAGCACTGCTCCTTCCTCAGGTGAATGAAGAGGTATGTTCCAGAAACTTTTATATAGACAAAGTCAGAGATGCTGGACAATGCTTGGAATGCGAGCATTTGCAGGTAATCAAATCATTACAGATCCAGAGATAGGGGGTGATCCCAGGTTAAAGAGGTGTGAATTGTCTCAAGCCAGGACAGTTGGTAGGATTTTGCAAGTCCAGGCCAGATGGTGGGGGGTGGATGTAATGCGACATGAATCCAAGATCCCGGTTGAGGCCAACGCTGGCATCTCCACATCATTAATTCTGGTAAACATCTTAGTCAGTATGGATTTCTACCACACTGGCTCTCCCAATAACAAGTCCTTCACTTCTCCCATTCCATTCTTGCCCATGTCAATGTGAATGCCCTAACCCCCCCATACTCACCTTCCCAACACCAATGCCTGACCCTTTACTTCCCTTTTGATACTAGTGTGGGTTCCCAGTTGATGTCGAAGATCTGCCATGATTGTATTGATGATGTGGAGATGCCGGCGTTGGACTGGGGTGAGCACAGTAAGAAGTCTTACAACACCAGGTTAAAGTCCAACAGGTTTGTTTCAAACACTAACTTTCAGAACACTGCTCCTTCCTCAGGTGAATGATTGTATTGAATGGTGGAGCAGGCCCTATGGGCCTATTGGACTTCTCCTGCTCCTATATTTTCTGTGTATTTTTATTCCCCGCAATTTTTCTGTAATTCCCTGACTGTGCCACAGTCTTAGGAAAGCTGGCTACACATGGCTCAGTCTGGCCTATGCTTGCTGACAGGCACCTTCCTTCACGCTCTGTGCTTTTAACAAGGACAAATTGACCACACCAGTAAAGGAACAAGAGTCAGAAGAAGTTGCATTTCCATAGCACCATTATAGACCTGACATCTCGAAGTGCTTTGAAGTGCCGTCACAGTTGGCCTGTAGGAACACCATGCACACACAAGAAGCAATGAGCTAATGAGCAGATAATCTTGTTCTCGTGATGTTTGTCAATGGATACATATTGGCCCTCTAGAGCACTGGGCAAAATTCCTCCGCACTGCTTTTAAATATTTCCATGATCTCTTCTGTTCCCTTTGGAGGAAATGAAATGATATTAAATGAAAATCGCTTATTGTCACAAGTAGTCAGACATGACTTTGTGTTTTACACTGTCTGAAAAGTGAAACATATAAGGATGAATTACACAGAGACGGGGATTATTAGAAGCAATTTAAAAAACATAGTCACAGACACCATAATGAGTAAAGAACAGGAAAGCCGAACAGAGGGAGTGGAAAAAAGATAATGCCTTTTTATTTTCTTCCACGACATTGTTGCTCCTTCCTGGAATGAAAGTGTGATTTTTAAAAAACTGTC
This sequence comes from Scyliorhinus canicula, assembly GCF_902713615.1. NCBI lineage: Eukaryota > Metazoa > Chordata > Chondrichthyes > Carcharhiniformes > Scyliorhinidae > Scyliorhinus > Scyliorhinus canicula. Next base: position 45,528,061 of record NC_052148.1, on the reverse strand, counting down.
TTCCACTAGGTGACAGCAAAGAAGGGACGTCTGAACCGGTTGTTGCTCCAGTTAATGTCTGTGTTTCAATGTCATTGCACTCAGTGTTAGAAGGGCAATTTAGAGCAATTACAGGAATTATTATGGCTTTGCTAATTAGTGTTTTTCTCAGGAAATTACGATCCATTCAAATCATTTAGTGCAAGCTGTTTGTTGTCACAGTATTAAGTGTGCTTTTTAACCCATCTCAGCAACTAGAGAGAAAAAACTCTTATACTTAATAATTCATGTGCTGCAATTTAATCAATGTTAGAAAAGAGCCGGGCTAATTAAAGGTTTCGAAGGATTCCCAGTTGTAATTTACCGACTACAAGAAGTTCATTGTCTTTCTTTGTTTCTGATTCCGAAGTATCACATGACTCCAAGCAGTGTAAGTGACTTACCATTATTTCCCTCCAGAGAGCCAATCACTATTCATCTGCTCAATTAATAACTGACTGCGATGTTAAGTTGATTTACTAAATTAACATGTTGCACTGTAATAAGTTGGAGGAGTTGGTCTCAAACTGCCATAAGACCCCGCTGGGTGGTCAAATAGTTAAGACCATAAGACCATAAGACATAGGAGCAGAATTAGGCCACTCGGCCCATCGAGTCTGCTCCGCCATTTAATCATGGCTAATATTTTCTCATCCCCATTCTCCTGCCTTCCCTGGTCCCCTTATTAATCACGAACCTATCTATCGCTGTCTTAAAGACACTCAGTGATTTGGCCTCCACAGCCTTCTACGGCAATGACTTCCACAGATTCACCACCCTCTGGCTGAAGAAATTCCTCCTCATCTCTGTTTTAAAAGATCGTCACTTTAGTCTGAGATGGTGTCCTCTGCTTCTAGTTTTTCCTACTAGTGGAAACATCCTCTCCACGTCCACTCTATCCAGGCCTCGCAGTATCCTGTATTTTTCAATAAGATCCCGCCTCATCCTTCTAAACTCCAACGATCACAGACCCAGAGTCCTCAACCGTTACTCATACGACAAAGATTTGTGGGAGACTAGAGGAATGGGAAATCTTTAGGGGGCAACAGAAAGCTACTAAAAAAGCGATAAAGAAGAGTAAGATAGAGTATGAGAGTAAACTTGCTCAGAATATAAAAACAGACAGTAAAAGTTTTTACAAATATATAAAACAAAAAAGGGTGGCTAAGGTAAATATTGGTCCTTTAGAGGATGAGAAGGGAGTTTTAATAATGGGAGATGAGGAAATGGCTGAGGAACTGAACAGGTTTTTTGGGTCGGTCTTCACAGTGGAAGACACAAATAACATGCCAGTGACTGATAGAAATGAGGCTATGACAGGTGAGGACCTTGAGAGGATTGTTATCACTAAGGAGGTAGTGATGGGCAAGCTAATGGGGCTAAAGGTAGACAAGTCTCCTGGCCCTGATGGAATGCATCCCAGAGTGCTGAAAGAGATGGCCAGGGAAATTGCAGATGCACTAGTGATGATTTACCAAAATTCACTAGACTTTAGGGGCAGCAGGGTAGCATGGTGGTTAGCATAAATGCTTCACAGCTCCAGGGTCCCAGGTTCAATTCCCGGCTGGGTCACTGTCTGTGTGGAGTCTGCACGTCCTCCTCCTGTGTGCGTGGGTTTCCTCCGGGTGCTCCGGTTTCCTCCCACAGTCCAAAGATGTGCGGGTTAGGTGGATTGGCCATGCTAAATTGCCCATAGTGTCCTAATAAAAGTAAGGTTAAGGGGGGGGTTGTTGGGTTACAGGTGGATACGTGGGTTTGAGTAGGGTGATCATGGCTCGGCACAACATTGAGGGCCGAAGGGCCTGTTCTGTGCTGTACTGTTCTATGTTCTATGTTCTGGGGTGGTCCCGGTGGATTGGAAATTAGCAAACATGACACCACTGTTTAAAAAAGGAGGTAGGCAGAGAGTGGGAAATTATAGGCCAGTGAGCTTAACTTCGGTAGTAGGGAAGATGCTGGAATCTATCATCAAGGAAGAAATAGCAAGGCATCTGGATAGAAATTGTCCCATTGGGCAGACGCAGCATGGGTTCATAAAGGGCAGGTCGTGTCTAACTAATTTAGTGGAATTTTTTGAGAACATTACCAGTGCAGTAGATAATTGGGAGCCAATGGATGTTGTATATCTGGATTTCCAGAAAGCCTTTGACAAGGTGCCACACAAAAGGTTGCTGCATAAGATAAAGATGCATGGCATTAAGGGTAAAGTCATAGCATGGATAGAGGATTGTTTAATTAATAGAAAGCAAAGAGTGGGGATTAATGGGTGTTTCTCTGGTTGGCAATCAGTAGCTAGTGGTGTCCCTCAGGGATCCGTGTTGGGCCCACTATTGTTTACAATTTAAATAGATGATTTGGAGTTGGGGACCAAGGGCAATGTGTCCAAGTTTGCAGATGACACTAAGATGAGTGGTAAAGTGAAAAGTGCAGAGGATACTGGAAGTCTGCAGAGGGATTTTGATAGGTTAAGTGAATGGGCTAGGGTCTGGCAGATGGAATACAATGTTGACAAATGTGAGGTTATCCATTTTGGTAGGAATAACAGTAAACGGGATTATTATTTAAATGATAAAATATTAAAGCATGCTGCTGTGCAGGGAGACCTGGATGTGCTAGTGCATGAGTCACAGAAAGTTGGTTTACAGGTGCAACAGGTGATTAAGAAGGCAAATGGAATTTTGTCCTTCATTGTTAGAGGGATAGAGTTTAAGATGAGGGAGGTTATGCTGCAATTGTATAAGGTGTTAGTGAGGCCACATCTGAAGTATTGTGTTCAGTTTTGATCTCCTTACTTGAGAAAGGATGTACTGGCACTGGAGGGTGTGCAGAGGAGATTCACTAGGTTAATCCCAGAGCTGAAGGGGTTGGATTATGAGGAGAGGTTGAGTAGACTGGGACTGTACTCGGAATTTAGAAGGATGAGGGGGGATCTTATAGAAACATATAAAATTATGAAGGGAATAGATAGGATAGATGCGGGCAGGTTGTTTCCACTGGTGGGTGAAAGCAGAGCTAGGGGGCATAGGCTCAAAATAAGGAGAAGTAGATTTAGGACTGAGTTTAGGAGGAACTTATTCACCCAAAGGGTTGTGAATTTATGGAATTCCTTGCCCAGTGAAGCAGTTGAGGCTCCTTCATTAAATGTTTTTAAAATAAAGATAGATAGTTTTTTGAAGAATAAAGGGATTAAGGGTTATGGTGTTCGGACTGGAAAGTGGAGCTGAGTCCACAAAAGATCAGCCATGATCTCATTGAATGGTGGAGCAGGCTCGAGGGGCCAGATGGCCTACTCCTGCTCCTAGTTCTTATGTTCTTATGACAAGTTCTTAATTCCAGGGATCATTCTTATGAACCTCTTCTGTACCCTTTCCAAGGCCATCACATCCTTCCTTAGATACGGGGACCAAAGCTGCTCACAATATTCACAATGGGGTCTGACCAGAGCTCTATATAGCCTCAGAAGCACATCCATGGTCTTGTATTCTAGCCGTCTCGACATGAATGCTAACATTGCATTTTCCTTCTTAACTGCCGACTGAATCTGCACGTTAACCTTAAGAGAATGGTGAAAAAGGACTCCCAGTTATCGGTGGATATTGTGCCATAGCCCCTGCTGTCTGGGGCTGTGCACCAGGGTAGGTTCTGCTGCAAACATGTCTCAACTGCTCCCTGACCCAGCGAGTATGGATGGGAATGTGGCGGGGGGTGGGGGGGGGGGGGGGGGTGGTGATCAGTCAGGACCGGAGAGAGGGAGGGGTGGAGCTAGAAAGCTCTCAGACCTGAATTTCACACCCCAGCAGATGGTTGAAGGATGGAATTGCTGTGAAATTCAGAGAGTGAGAAAGAGGTTGTTGGCGATACAGTGCAGCTGAAAATGAGAGGGCGGCCATGAGAGCTGCTCTGCTGGAGCACCTCACACCAAAGCTGAAACCTTGCTTCACTGTTCCTCTTTCTCCCTGGCTGACTGGGCCGTGTGGTTCCGACCCGGCCTCTGGATGAGGCGTTTGGTTATGGGACAGGAACTCACGGATTTGTGGCCCATACTTAAAAAAAAGAATCTACTCAATTGCCATAAACTTCAAAAAAATGTAAAATTTAGATCCCTGCTTTCAGATTGACACGATCCAAACTTTCTAATAAAACAAGTTTACAACAAGAAAAGGCCATTGGACCAGGTTCACCAACAACACCTTTGTCCTCTCTAACCCCACGCTTTCAGATCCCGTGAAAAAGGCGCAAATTTCAGCAACGTGGTCAGCGCCATTGCTTCTGTGGCGCAGTTTAAAACAAATCGCGCTGCAGCAGGTAACCGTTTTGCACAGACACGGGTAAGAAAAAAACGCGAAACTGATTTTTGACATTCTGCGCATGTGCAGGATACACTATAAAAAACAAGGAAGAACAAGAAAAACAATTTAAAATCAAAGATTGATCTCACTGTGCCTACTTCACTGGACAACTTCATAATAGAAGCAATCACTAAACAAATGGAAATAATACTGCTGGTAAACCAATCAGGCAACTATCCGATAGAAAGAAAGATTGGACAGAAACATTGATCATAAATGGGTCAGAGGTACAATTCAAATTGGACACAGGCGCACACGTTAATCTGATAACAGAATCAGATTTGGGCAAAGTAGCAACCCGTCCAAAATATAAAAAGACACATTGTAGATTAACAGACTACAATGGAAATTAAATAGCAACAAAAGGTTCTTTCTACCTGATAGTTCAAAGTGGTGACATTAAAATTCCACTTGATTTTGAAATTGTGGATGACACAATATCCTCACTTATTGGAGAGGATGCATGTATCCAGCTAAACCTGATGCAGATGATTCACACTGCCACATCTTTCCCTGGTTCAAAAGATTTAGTACTTGTGGATACGTTATCCAGAGCGGCAATGCACGAGGATTGTTGTTGGCGTCGTACCAGTATTGAACCACAAGCCAACTTCATGAAAATGAAAATGAAATGAAAATCGCTTATTGTCACAAGTAGGCTTCAATGAAGTTACTGTGAAAAGCCCCTAGTCGCCACATTCCGGCGCCTGTCCGGGGAGGCTGGTACGGGAATTGAACCGTGCTGCTGGCCTGCTTGAAAAGCCAGCGATTTAGCCTGGTGAGCTAAACCAGCCCCTTCATCACAGCAATGCTACCTGTCACAGATGCTAAATTACAAATAATCAAGGCAGAAACGCTACGAGATACGACACTTCAGCAAATGATACAATATCTACGTACTGACTGGAAATGTGCAAATGATACAATATCTACATACTGAAAGGAAATGTGCAAATTTTTGCAAATCAGAGACCTGACAACAATAGATGACTTTCTATTGAAAGGGGGACCGCATTGTAATTCCATCATGTCTTAGACAAGACATTCTCGCAGAAATCCACAAAGAACATCAAGGCATTGAGAAATGTAGCAGAAGAGCACGGCCGTCGGAGTACTGGCCGGGAATCAACAAGGATATAGACAATTACAGTCAATAGTGTCGGATAAGCCAAATGCACAAACTGGCACAATGTAAGCAGACCTCGGTGGGAAGCGAACTACTTACTCAACCCTGGACAAAAGTCACCATGGACATATTTTACTTTCAAGGCTGTGATTATTTGATAATCATTTACTATTACTCAAATTTTCCGGAGGTTATCAAATTATCTGACTCAACAACGCATTCAGTTGTCAGGGCAATGAAAATGGATTTGCCAGACATGGCATACCAGTTACTGTTGTGACAGACAATGGACCGTGTTTTAGCAGCCTGGAGTGGTTACAATTTGCCAATGGCTATAACTTAACACATGTAACTTACAGCCCACTATTGATGGGATGAAGAATACTATCTACACTCAAATAAGGTGATATTGTACGCATCGTAATGGTGGATGGATGGACATTGCAAAAGTACTCACTGAACTCACACCAAGATCATAAGTCAGTAGAACAGACTCTGGAAAGATTTTTCGTGGAAACAGAAGAGACCTCTTGAAACTTAAACAACCTGTTACATTCACAGAATCAGCTAAAGTGAGTCAACAACTCATATTTCTTACAAATTACTTTCCAAAAGCTAGATTATCAAATGTACCAGATAATTAAAATAACACTGTTGTAACATTAAGAAGGTCTACAAGGCGTAGGAAACCTCCAAATTGTTTAAATCTGTACATCCAACATTAGTTCTATCATTGTTGACATGCTGTATAATACTGTAAACAAGAAAATGTATAGCCAACATTTTTCTTAAACAAAGGGGGATGTGACATTATACAAATGTACAGCAGTGAAGAGTTAATGTTATGTTAAGCCTAGCCACTAGAGGGAGCTAAGGGACAGTACTATAAATTGCACTAGTTCTTCAAAAAAGCTTTGTGTATCTTTGTTATCGCTACGCCTTCCATCCTGGACACCCCTCATAAAGATCACCACAGATTTCTACGACAGCAAAATCGGTGCCACTTCCAGAGCAATTCCAAAACCGTTAATAGGCTAGCACTTTCACCACATGGAACACGAGCGATTCCAATGGGAAACGGTGTTGGATGCGCCGGAGTCAGGATTGACACTCATCAGGCTGACAAGCTGCAGTCACATACTAGCACTCTATATCCCTCACTGATCCCAGCCAACCAGCCAGCACGGAGAGTGGTTTGCCGACGTGGAGCTGGAGACCCTGCCTGAGGCCACCCTGTACCCCGGGGTGGGAAGGAGGTTGCCAGCCGCTGCTGTACACCACTCCTGGGCGCAGGTGGCAGATGCTGTTAGCGCCACCAGGACTGGCCAGCAATGCTGCAAAAACAATACACGACCTCCTCAGGGCAGCCAGGGTGAGTGGACAGCACTGTGCCTCTGGCACCAACCCCTGTCCCACACACCCATAACCACCCGGGGGGGGGGGGGGGCGACCGAACCACCATATGTCTCCAACACCCACCACCATCCTAGAGACACTCACCTTGGTTGGGCATGTTAGTGAAGAGGCTCCTGGGGCACTACACATGTGCTGCAGTACATCAGATGGAGGTAGGAACCCCTGAGGGAGGGGCATTCGGGCGGCCCGACTCCAGGGACTAGCTGCCACCCAGACAGGTTCCCATTGATAGTGGAGATGTAGTCACAGAGCCAGGGACTGCATGATCGGGTGCCAAAACCGCAAGAACAACAATCATCATCTTGATGGCCACCGGGAGCGGGTGTCCTCCCCCATACCCATGCGGTGCCAGGTGCTCCATGATCTGGCAGATATGTCGCACAGTCCCCCTGCTCAACCAGAGTCTTTGACGGCATTCCCGGGCCGGCCCAATGCGGTGCCTCCTTCCCACCTCCCCTTTGGCCTGTTGGATGGCCGCCCCATCATCCTCACTAGCTGCCTCCTGTTTCTCTGGGGCAGGCTCCACTAATGCAGGGTGCTCCTTGACCTCTGGGGCAGTCTCCACTACTGTAGGGTGCCCCTTGACCTCTGGGGGCAGGCTCCAGTGCTGCAGGGTGCCCCTTGACCTCTGGGGCAGGCTCCAGTACTGCAGGGTGCCCCTTGACCTCTGCGGCAGGCTCCAGTACTGCATGGTGCCCCTTGACTATCCTGGTCTGTGTTTTATCTGTAATCTGTTACACGCTAATTTGTGTGTTATCCCCTGTGAGTTATAATCTTGTCTGTGTGTATTATCTCCTGTATGTTACACTCTGGTCTGGTCTGTGTGTTGTGCCCTGTGTGTTAGACTTTGGTCTGTTTATTACAATCTGGTCTGAGTGTTACTCTCTGGTCTGTGTGTTACACTCAGGTCTGGGTCTTATCCCCTGTGTGTTACACTCTGGTCTGTGTGTTACACTCTGGTCGGGGTGTTATCCCCTGTGTGTTACACTCTGGTCTGTGTGTTACACTCTGGTCTGTGTGTTACACTCTGGTCTGTGTGTTACACTCAGGTCTGGGTCTTATCCCCTGTGTGTTACACTCTGGTCTGTGTGTTACACTCTGGTCTGTGTGTTACACTCTAGTCTGTGTGTTACACTCTGGTCGGGGTGTTATCCCCTGTGTGTTACACTCTGGTCTGTGTGTTACACTCTGGTCTGTGTGTTACACTCTGGTCTGTGTGTTACACTCAGGTCTGGGTGTTACACTATGGTCTGTGTGTTACACTCTGATCTGTATGTTACACTCTGGTCTGTATGTTACACTCTGATCTGTATGTTACACTCTGGTCTGTATGTTGCACTATGATCTGTATGTTACACTCTGGTCTGTATGTTACACTCTGGTCTGTATGTTACACTATGATCTGTGTGTTACACTCTGGTCTGTGCGTTACACTCTGATCTGTATGTTACACTCTGATCTGTATGTTACACTCTGGTCTGTATGTTACACTATGGTCTGTATGTTACACTATGATCTGTATGTTACACTCTGGTCTGTGCGTTACACTCTGATCTGTATGTTACACTCTAGTCTGTATGTTACACTATGATCTGTGTGTTACGCTATGGTCTGTATGTTACACTCTGGTCTGTGTGATACACTCTGGTCTGTGTGTTGCACTCAGGTCTGGGTCTTATCCCCTGTGTGTTACACTCTGGTCTGTGTGTTACACTCTGGTCTGTGTGTTACACTCTGGTCGGGGTGTTACACTCTGGTCTGTGTGTTACACTCTGGTCTGTGTGTTACACTCAGGTCTGGGTGTTACACTATGGTCTGTGTGTTACACTCTGGTCTGTATGTTACACTCTGATCTGTATGTTACACTCTGGTCTGTATGTTACACTATGATCTGTATGTTACACTCTGGTCTGTATGTTACACTCTGGTCTGTATGTTACACTATGATCTGTGTGTTACACTCTGGTCTGTGCGTTACACTCTGATCTGTATGTTGCACTCTGATCTGTATGTTACACTCTGGTCTGTATGTTACACTATGGTCTGTATGTTACACTATGATCTGTATGTTACACTCTGGTCTGTGCGTTACACTCTGATCTGTATGTTACACTCTAGTCTGTATGTTACACTATGATCTGTGTGTTACACTATGGTCTGTATGTTACACTCTGGTCTCTGCATTACACTCTGATCTGTATGTTACACTCTGATCTGTATGTTACACTCTGGTCTGTATGTTACACTATGGTCTGTATGTTACACTATGATCTGTATGTTACACTCTGGTCTGTGCGTTACACTCTGATCTGTATGTTACACTCTAATCTGTATGTTACACTCTGGTCTGTATGTTACACTATGGTCTGTATGTTACACTATGATCTGTATGTTACACTCTGGTCTGTGCATTACACTCTGATCTGTACGTTACACTCTAGTCTGTATGTTACACTCTGGTCTGTGTGTTACACTCTGATCTGTATGTTACACTCTAGTCTGTATGTTACACTATGATCTGTGTGTTACACTCTGGTCTGTATGTTACACTCTAGTCTGTATGTTACACTATGGTCTGTATGTTACACTATGATCTGTGTGTTACATTATGATCTGTGTGTTACACTCTGGTCTGTATATTACACTATAATCTGTGTGTTACACTCTGATCTGTATGTTACACTCTGGTCTGTATGTTACACTCTGATCTGTATGTTACACTCTGGTCTGTATGTTACACTATGATCTGTGTGTTACACTATGATCTGTGTGTTACACTCTGGTCTGTATGTTACACTATGGTCTGTATGTTACACTATGATCTGTATGTTACACTCTGGTCTGTGCGTTACACTCTGATCTGTATGTTACACTCTAGTCTGTATGTTGAACTATGATCTGTGTGTTACACTCTGGTCTGTATGTTACACTATGATCTGTGTGTTACACTATGGTCTGTATGTTACACTATGATCTGTGTGTTACACTCTGGTCTGTATGTTACACTATGGTCTGTATGTTACACTATGATCTGTGTGTTACACTCTGATCTGTATGTTACACTCTGGTCTGTATGTTACACTATGATCTGTGTGTTACACTCTGGTCTGTATGTTACACTATGATCTGTGTGTTACACTCTGGTCTGTGCGTTACACTCTGATCTGTATGTTACACTCTGATCTGTATGTTACACTCTGGTCTGTATGTTACACTATTGTCTGTATGTTACACTATGGTCTGTATGTTACACTATGATCTGTGTGTTACACTCTGATCTGTATGTTACACTCTGGTCTGTATGTTACACTATGATCTGTGTGTTACACTCTGGTCTGTATGTTACACTATGATCTGTGTGTTACACTCTGGTCTGTATGTTACACTCTGGTCTGTATGTTACACTCTGGTCTGTATGTTACACTCTAGTCTGTATGTTACACTATGATCTGTATGTTACACTCTGGTCTGTATGTTACACTATGGTCTGTATGTTACACTATGATCTGTGTGTTACACTATGATCTGTATGTTACACTCTGGTCTGTATGTTACACTATGGTCTGTATGTTACACTATGATCTGTGTGTTACACTATGATCTGTATGTTACACTCTGGTCTGTATGTTACACTCTGGTCTGTATGTTACACTCTAGTCTGTATGTTACACTCTGGTCTGTATGTTACACTATGGTCTGTGTGTTACACTCTGGTCTGTATGTTACACTATGATCTGTATGTTACACTATGATCTGTGTGTTACACTCTGATCTGTGTGTTACACTATGGTCTGTATGTTACACTATGATCTGTATGTTACACTCTGATCTGTGCGTTACACTATGATCTGTATGTTACACTATGATCTGTATGTTACACTATGATCTGTGTGTTACACTCTGATCTGTGTGTTACACTATGGTCTGTATGTTACACTATGATCTGTATGTTACACTATGATCTGTGTGTTACACTCTGATCTGTGTGTTACACTATGATCTGTATGTTACACTATGATCTGTATGTTACACTATGATCTGTGTGTTACACTCTGATCTGTGTGTTACACTCTGATCTGTGTGTTACACTATGATCTGTATGTTACACTATGATCTGTATGTTACACTATGATCTGTGTGTTACACTATAGTCTGTATGTTACACTCTAGTCTGTATGTTACACTATAGTCTGTATGTTACACTCTAGTCTGTATGTTACACTATAGTCTGTATGTTACACTCTAGTCTGTATGTTACACTCTAGTCTGTATGTTACACTATAGTCTGTATGTTACACTCTAGTCTGTATGTTACACTATAGTCTGTATGTTACACTCTAGTCTGTATGTTACACTATAGTCTGTGTGCGCTGGATTCTCCAATCCCCCGCTGGGTCGGAGAATCGCCAGGTGGCGGCGTGAATCCCGCCCCCGCTGGCCGCCGAATTCTACCGGAGATTCGGCGGGGGCGGGAATCGCGCCGCGCCAGTTGGCGGACCCCCCCCTGGGGATTCTCCGGCCCGTGATGGGCCGAAGTCCCGCTGCTCTAATGCCTGTCCCGCCGGCGTGAATCAAACCACCTCCCTTACCGGCGGGACCAGGCGGCGCGGGCAGGCTCCAGGGTCCTGGGGGGGGCACGGGCCGATCTGGCCCTAGGGGGTGGCCCCACGGTGGCCTGGCCCGCGATTGGAGCCCACCGATCGGCGGGCGGGCCTGTGCCGTGGGGGCACTGTTTTCCTTCCGCGATGGCCGACGCGGAAGTGACACCTTCTCCAGCGCATGCGCAGGGATGATGTCAGCAGCCGCTGACGCTCCGGCACATGCGCAGACATCCGCCGGCCGGCGAAGTCCCTTCGGCCCCGGCTGGCGTGGCGCCAAAGGCCTTCCACGCCAGCCGGCGGGACGGGAACCACTCCGGCGTGGGCCTAGCCCCTCAAGGTGAGGGCTTGGCCCCTAAAGGTGTGGAGAAATCCGCACCTTTGGGGCGGCCCGCGCCGGAGTGGTTCACGACACTCCGACACGCCGGGATCCCCCGCCCCGCCGGGTAGGGGAGAATCCAGCCCTGTGTTACACTCTGGTCTGTCTGTTACACTCTGGTCTGTGTGTTACACTCTGGTCTGTGTGTTACACTCTGGTCTGTATGTTACACTATGATCTGTATGTTACACTATGATCTGTGTGTTACACTCTGATCTGTGTGTTACACTATGGTCTGTATGTTACACTATGATCTGTATGTTACACTCTGATCTGTGCGTTACACTATGATCTGTATGTTACACTATGATCTGTATGTTACACTATGATCTGTGTGTTACACTCTGATCTGTGTGTTACACTATGGTCTGTATGTTACACTATGATCTGTATGTTACACTATGATCTGTGTGTTACACTATGATCTGTATGTTACACTATGATCTGTATGTTACACTATGATCTGTGTGTTACACTCTGATCTGTGTGTTACACTCTGATCTGTGTGTTACACTATGATCTGTATGTTACACTATGATCTGTATGTTACACTATGATCTGTGTGTTACACTCTGATCTGTGTGTTACACTCTGATATGTGTGTTACACTATAGTCTGTATGTTACACTCTAGTCTGTATGTTACACTATAGTCTGTATGTTACACTCTAGTCTGTATGTTACACTATAGTCTGTATGTTACACTCTAGTCTGTATGTTACACTCTAGTCTGTATGTTACACTATAGTCTGTATGTTACACTCTAGTCTGTATGTTACACTATAGTCTGTATGTTACACTCTAGTCTGTATGTTACACTATAGTCTGTGTGCGCTGGATTCTCCAATCCCCCGCTGGGTCGGAGAATCGCCAGGTGGCGGCGTGAATCCCGCCCCCGCTGGCCGCCGAATTCTACCGGAGATTCGGCGGGGGCGGGAATCGCGCCGCGCCAGTTGGCGGACCCCCCCCTGGGGATTCTCCGGCCCGTGATGGGCCGAAGTCCCGCTGCTCTAATGCCTGTCCCGCCGGCGTGAATCAAACCACCTCCCTTACCGGCGGGACCAGGCGGCGCGGGCAGGCTCCAGGGTCCTGGGGGGGGCACGGGCCGATCTGGCCCTAGGGGGTGGCCCCACGGTGGCCTGGCCCGCGATTGGAGCCCACCGATCGGCGGGCGGGCCTGTGCCGTGGGGGCACTGTTTTCCTTCCGCGATGGCCGACGCGGAAGTGACACCTTCTCCAGCGCATGCGCAGGGATGATGTCAGCAGCCGCTGACGCTCCGGCACATGCGCAGACATCCGCCGGCCGGCGAAGTCCCTTCGGCCCCGGCTGGCGTGGCGCCAAAGGCCTTCCACGCCAGCCGGCGGGACGGGAACCACTCCGGCGTGGGCCTAGCCCCTCAAGGTGAGGGCTTGGCCCCTAAAGGTGTGGAGAAATCCGCACCTTTGGGGCGGCCCGCGCCGGAGTGGTTCACGACACTCCGACACGCCGGGATCCCCCGCCCCGCCGGGTAGGGGAGAATCCAGCCCTGTGTTACACTCTGGTCTGTCTGTTACACTCTGGTCTGTGTGTTACACTCTGGTCTGTGTGTTACACTCTGGTCTGTATGTTACACTATGATCTGTATGTTACACTATGATCTGTGTGTTACACTCTGATCTGTGTGTTACACTATGGTCTGTATGTTACACTATGATCTGTATGTTACACTCTGATCTGTGCGTTACACTATGATCTGTATGTTACACTATGATCTGTGTGTTACACTCTGATCTGTGTGTTACACTATGGTCTGTATGTTACACTATGATCTGTATGTTACACTATGATCTGTGTGTTACACTCTGATCTGTGTGTTACACTATGATCTGTATGTTACACTATGATCTGTATGTTACACTATGATCTGTGTGTTACACTCTGATCTGTGTGTTACACTCTGATCTGTGTGTTACACTATGATCTGTATGTTACACTATGATCTGTATGTTACACTATGATCTGTGTGTTACACTCTGATCTGTGTGTTACACTCTGATATGTGTGTTACACTATAGTCTGTATGTTACACTCTAGTCTGTATGTTACACTATAGTCTGTATGTTACACTCTAGTCTGTATGTTACACTATAGTCTGTATGTTACACTCTAGTCTGTATGTTACACTCTAGTCTGTATGTTACACTATAGTCTGTATGTTACACTCTAGTCTGTATGTTACACTATAGTCTGTATGTTACACTCTAGTCTGTATGTTACACTATAGTCTGTGTGCGCTGGATTCTCCAATCCCCCGCTGGGTCGGAGAATCGCCAGGTGGCGGCGTGAATCCCGCCCCCGCTGGTTGCCGAATTCTACCGGAGATTCGGCGGGGGCGGGAATCGCGCCGCGCCAGTTGGCGGACCCCCCCCCTGGGGATTCTCCGGCCCGTGATGGGCCGAAGTCCCGCTGCTCTAATGCCTGTCCCGCCGGCGTGAATCAAACCACCTCCCTTACCGGCGGGACCAGGCGGCGCGGGCAGGCTCCAGGGTCCTGGGGGGGGCACGGGCCGATCTGGCCCTAGGGGGTGGCCCCACGGTGGCCTGGCCCGCGATTGGAGCCCACCGATCGGCGGGCGGGCCTGTGCCGTGGGGGCACTGTTTTCCTTCCGCGATGGCCGACGCGGAAGTGACACCTTCTCCAGCGCATGCGCAGGGATGATGTCAGCAGCCGCTGACGCTCCGGCACATGCGCAGACATCCGCCGGCCGGCGAAGTCCCTTCGGCCCCGGCTGGCGTGGCGCCAAAGGCCTTCCACGCCAGCCGGCGGGACGGGAACCACTCCGGCGTGGGCCTAGCCCCTCAAGGTGAGGGCTTGGCCCCTAAAGGTGTGGAGAAATCCGCACCTTTGGGGCGGCCCGCGCCGGAGTGGTTCACGACACTCCGACACGCCGGGATCCCCCGCCCCGCCGGGTAGGGGAGAATCCAGCCCTGTGTTACACTCTGGTCTGTCTGTTACACTCTGGTCTGTGTGTTACACTCTGGTCTGTGTGTTACACTCTGGTCTGTGTGTTACACTCTGGTCTGTGCGTTATACTCTGGTCTGTGTGTTACACTCTGGTCTGTGTGTTACACTCTGGTCTGTGTGTTACTCTCTGGTCTGTGTGTTACACTCTGGTCTGTGTGTTACACTCTGGTCTGTGTGTTACTCTCTGGTCTGTGTGTTACACTCTGGTCTGTGTGTTACACTCTGGTCTGTGTGTTACTCTCTGGTCTGTGTGTTACACTCTGGTCTGTGTGTTACACTCTGGTCTGTGTGTTATACTCTGGTCTGTATGCTACACTATGATCTGTGTGTTACACTATGATCTGTATGTTACACTATGGTCTGTATGTTACACTATGGTCTGTATGTTATACACTGGTCTGTGTGTTACACACTGGTCTGTGCATTACACTATGGTCTGTGTGTTACACTCTTGTCTGTGCGTTACACTCTGGTCTGTATGTTACACTCTGGTCTGTATGTTACACTCTTGTCTGTGCATTACACTTTGGTCTGTGTGTTATACTCTGGTCTGTATGTTACACTATGGCTGTGTACTACACTATGATCTGTATGTTACACTATGGTCTGTATGTTATACACTGGTCTGTGCGTTACACACTGGTCTGTGCGTTACACTATGGTCTGTGATTTACACACTGGTCTGTGCATTACACTATGGTCTGTGATTTACACACTGGTCTGTGCGTTACACACTGGTCTGTGCGTTACACACTGGTCTGTGCGTTACACACTGGTCTGTGCGTTACACACTGGTCTATGCGTTACACACTGGTCTGTGCGTTACACACTGGTTTGTGCGTTACACACTGGTCTGTGTGTTACACACTGGTCTGTGCGTTACACTATGGTCTGTGATTTACACACTGGTCTGTGAATTACACACTGGTCTGTGCGTTACACACTGGTCTGTGCGTTACACACTGGTTTGTGCGTTACACACTGGTCTGTGCGTTACACACTGGTTTGTGCGTTACACACTGGTCTGTGCGTTACACACTGGTCTGTGCGTTACACACTGGTTTGTGCGTTACACACTGGTCTGTGCGTTACACACTGGTCTGTGCGTTACACACTGGTCTGTGCATTACACACTGGTGTGTGCGTTACACACTGGTTTGTGCATTACACACTGGTCTGTGTGTTACACACTGGTCTGTGTGTTACACACTGGTCTGTGTGTTACACACAGGTCTGTGTGTTATACTATGGTCTGTGATTTACACACTGGTCTGTGCATTACACACTGGTCTGTGCATTACACACTGGTGTGTGCGTTACACACTGGTTTGTGCGTTACACACTGGTCTGTGTGTTACACACTGGTCTGTGTGTTACACACTGGTCTGTGTGTTACACACTGGTCTGTGTGTTACACTATGGTCTGTGATTTACACACTGGTCTGTGCATTACACACTGGTCTGTGCATTACACACTGGTCTGTGCGTTACACACTGGTTTGTGCGTTACACACTGGTCTGTGTGTTAGACTCTGATCTGGGTGTTATCCCCTGTTTGAAATCAGTCTGATTTTGATTTCTGAGAATTGGATTGCTTGCTGGAACAAAAAAACTCTTCTATTTTACTTTCTGGTTTTCGTCTATTATTTTTAATTCAAGGGATGTGGGCTCCGCTGGCCTGTCCAACATGCATTACGCATATTCATAATCACCCTTGCAAATGTGATGATTAGCTGCTTTCTTGAATGCTGCAGTCCACGTGATGTAGGTCCACCCACAATGCTATTAGGGAGGAACTTCCAGTGAAGAAACGCAATATAGTTCCAAATTAGGATGGTGAGTGACTTGGAGGAGAACTTTGATCTGATTGTGTTTTCATGCATCTACTGCCCTTGTCCCTCTAGCTGCTAATGTTCCTGGGCTTGGAAGGTGCTGCATAAGGAACCTTGGTGAGTTCCTGCAGAGCATCATGTAAATGGTACACACTGCTGTCGGTGTGCGTCAGTGATGGAGGGAGTGAATGTTGAATGTGGGCTGCCAATAAAGTAGGCTACTTTGTCCTGGAGGATATCAAGGTTCTTGAGTGTTGTTGGAGCTGCACTTATCCAGGCAAGTGGAGAGTATTCCATCACATTCCTGACTTGCGCCTTGTAGATGGTGTACAGGCTATGGAGAGTCTGGGGGTGAGTTACTCGCTACAGGTTTCCTAGCCTTTGATCTGCTCATGTAGTTACAGTATTTATATGGCTAGTCCAGTTCAGTTTTCGACCAATACTAGCCCCGGGATGTTTATTGTGGGGGTTTTGGCATTGGTAATACCATTGAATGTCAAGTGGTGATGGTTAGGTTATCTCTTTGAATCATAGAATCGCTACAGTACAGAAGGAGGCCCATCAAGTCTGCACCGACTCTTTGAAAGAGCAGTCTACCCTGTCCATTCCCTGTCCATCCAATAACCGAACCGACACACCTTTGGACACTAAGGGCAGTTTAGCATGGCCAATCTGCCTCAATCATATATCTTTGCACTGTGGGAGGAAACCGGAGCATGCAGAGGAAACCCATGCAGACACGGGGAGAATGTACAAACTGCACACAGACTGTCATACAAGGCTGGAATTGAACCTGAGTCCCTGTGCTACCATGCTGCCCATCTCTTGTTGGAGACGGTCATTGCATGCCACTTGTGTGATGTGAATGTTATTTGCCACTTATTAGACCAAGCCTTGATATTTCCAGGGCCTTGCTGCATTTGGACATGGACTGCTTCAGTACCTGAGGAGTTGCGAATGACGCTAAACATTGTGCAATATTTAGTGAACACCCCACTCCTGATGGAACGAAGATCATTGATGAAGCAGCTGAAGATGGCTGGGCCTGGGACACTATCCTGAGGAACTCCTGCAGTGATGTCCTGGAGCTGAGATGACTGACCTCCCACAAATGCAACCATTTCCCTTTTTGCCAGCTCTGCCTTCAACCTGGGGAGAGTTTTCCTGCTAATTCCCATTGACTCCAGTTTTACCGGGCTCCTTGATGCCGTATTCGGTCAAATGCTGCCTTGATGTCAAGGGCAGTGACTCTCACCTCATCTCTGGCATTCAACTATTTTGTTCACGTTTGAACCAAGATTGTAATGAGGTCAGGAGCTGAGTGGCCATTGCAGAACCCATACTGGGCATCAGTGAGCAGGTTATTGCTGAGCAAATGTAGCTTATTGCACTGTTGATGACCGCCTTTCATCACTTTACTGATGATCGAGATGGGGCTGACGGTGCAGTAATTGGCTGCATTAGGTTTGTCCTGCTTTTTGTGTACAGACACACCTGGAACAGCTTGGCACGAGGACCAGCCACTCCTAGAGCACAAGTACTATTGCAGGAATATTATCAGTATTCACAGCCTTTGCTGTCTATGAGAGCAATTTATTTAGAAATTTGGATCCCTCATGAATCGTTCCATTAACAATTTGAAAAAGATCAGAATTCTCTGTATTGGGTGACAGTAACTTTAGGTTGCCGTTGTTTTTTTACAATCATCTGCTATTGGGTCAATCATGTCCAGTTTGTACCGAAAGCAACATTATAAATGCTGGAAACCTTCAAGTTTTTTGATTTACATAACGGAGTTTATCAACATCTGGGATTAGGATCATTAGGTGTAGACCCTTGGTCATGAATCTTTTTTAAAAAATGTACGTTATTCCAAACGTGTGTAAAAGACAGCAACAAATAAAAAAAACACACTCCACATACTCGCAAGTGATATGGGCCAGTGTTTAGAACATAGAACATAGAACAGTACAGCACAGAACAGGCCCTTCTGCCCTCAATGTTGTGCCGAGCCATGATCACCCTACTCAAACCCACGTATCCACCCTATACCCGTAACCCAACAACCCCCCCCTTAACCTTACTTTTATTAGGACACTACGGGCAATTTATCATGGCCAATCCACCTAACCCGCACATCTTTGGACTGTGGGAGGAAACCGGAGCACCCGGAGGAAACCCACGCACACAGGGGGAGGATGTGCAGACTCCACACAGACAGTGACCCAGCCGGGAATCGAACCTGGGACCCTGGAGCTGTGAAGCATTTATGCTAACCACCATGCTACCCTGCTGCCCCTAGAAAACTCCAAAGTATATTAGGATGAGCAGAAGAGGCTGCCTTTAAGGTGTTATTCCACAGACTTTTCAGGTGCTTTCAGTCAAAAAACCAAGCTTTATTCTAAGAACTTAGTTCTTATTTGTGTAAACACACACAGCAAGAATTTTTATCAACTACAAACATAAAGACCCCACACAGCTACAGTAATCTATGTATAACCCTTAATGAATTCCCCCTTAACTGTTCCAATACAATAACAAAATCCAAGTAAAACCAGAAACCCCTTTTCAAAGGCATGGCCCAGCACACAACATTCGCACTGGTATAAGACTTGTTATTGATACTCTGTTCCCCTTTTCAAACAGCAGGGACAGAATTCTCCGACCCCCCGCAGGGTCGGGGAATCGCCCGGGGCCGGCGTAAATCTCGCCCCCGCCGTGGCCGGAATTCTCCACCACCCGGGAATCGGCGGGAGCGGGGATCACGCCCCACCGATCGGCGTGCCCCCTGCGGCGATTCTCCGGCCCGCGATGGGCCGGAGTCCCGCCGCTGACAGGCCAATCCCGCCGATGTGGTTTAAACCACCTCTGTGCCGGCGGGATTGGCGGCGCGAGTGGGCCCCCGGGGTCCTGGAGGGGGCGCGGGGTGATTGGACCCCAGGGGGTGCCCCCACAGTGGCCTGGCCCGCGATCAAGGCCCACCGATCGGCGGGCGGGCCAGTGCCGTTGAGGCACTCTTTTTCTTCCACCGCTGCCACAGCCTCCACCATGGCGGAGGCGGAAGAGACCCACTCCACCGTGCATGCGCCGGTGGTGACGTCAGTGGCTGCTGACGCTCCGGCGCATGCGCGGACTGGCGAAGGCCTTTCAACCAGCCCCGACGCGGGCGGTGGGGCGCCAAAGGCTGTTGGCGCCAGTTTTGGCGCCATCGGCGGAGCGTGAGTCACTCCGGCTCGGGCCTAACCCCTAAAGGTGCAGAGAATTCCGCACCCTTGGGGAAGCCCGACGCCGGAGTGGTTGGCGCCACTCTGCTACGCCGGGACCCCCAACCCCGCCGGGTAGGGGAGAATTTCGCCCCAGATTTGAATTCCTTCCAGAAAGCAGTTATCCCTTTTAAGTTACCAAGTTGTCTGGGACAGCTTTTAAAATGAAGATAGAGAAAAACACGTCTTTCAACCTGTGCAGTTCAAACCAGCTCCAAAACTCAAAGCAAAAGTAAAACTCAAAGAGCCACAGCCCAGCTCCACCCAGACAATGACATCACTGAAGCCATGTGATAAGACAAAAACATTCCTTAAAGGGACATTCCCATGACACAGTTTGTACAATTTTGCCCCTTTTTACCAATTCCCCCTTCCCCCTCCCCTCTGGCGACGATCAGTTTCTCAAACATCGTCACGAATAACCTCCACCGCAGCTCAAAGCTGTCCGCTGACCCCCTCAACTAAATCTTCATCTTTTCCATCCAGAGAAAGTCAGACAGGTCCCCCAGCCAGTACAGCACCCTGGCGGCATATCCAACCTCCAATTCAGCAAGATCCGTTGCCGGGAAATTAGAGAGGTGAAGGCCACGACATTGACCACCTTCCCCTCCAGCAGCTCTGGCCTATCCGATACCCCAAAGATCAGCACCATTGGGTCCAGCCTGACCTCCAGTCCCACAACGTCCCAAACACAGCTTCCTAGTAACTCTCCAACATCTCAGAAACCCCAGAACACGTTCTGGCCCTCACCTACACTTCTCGCAATCATCGGCCATCCCTTGAAAGAACCTATTCATCCTCGCCCGGGTCATATATACCTTGTGCACTACCTTGAACTGAATCAAGCTCATCCTCGCACAGGAGGAGGTTGGGTTTACCCTACGCATCACCTCACACCACAGAGTCCAGCCTTTTTAACCACCAACTCCTCCCCCCATTTGTTCTTGATCCTCACCAAATGTGCCCCCTGCCCCCGCTTTCCAACCACCCATATATATCCCTAATCCTACCCCCTCCCGCATCGTCCAGGAGCAGCAGTTTCTCCAGTAGGGTATACCCCGGCAACCTGGGAAACGTCCCCCACCCTTTTCTTACAAAGTCCCTCACCTACATGTACCTTACTTCACTGCCCCTCGGCAATTCAAACCTCTCCTGCAGCTCATCCAGACACACAAACTGCCCTTCCAGATACAAATCCCTCACCCTCCCCAGTCCTGCCTCCTTCCACTTCCCATCCATCCCATCCATCTCCCCCCCTTAAACCTGTGGTTTCTGCACAGTGGCGTCAACACTGACATCCCCTCCAATTTAAAGTGTCTCCTCAGCTGATTCCACACCCTGACCATCGACTGTACCACCAGGCTCTCCGTATTCTTCCATGGAACGAGTGGCAGTGGAGCCGTCACCCGAGCCCTCAGTCTGGATCCCTACAGGACTCCTCCTCCATCCTGCCCCAGTCCACCCCCTCCGCCATCTCCCCCACCATCACCTCAACGTCTCCACATTCGCCGCCCAGTAATAGTGCAGCAGGTTTGCCAACCCCCTCTTTCTGTCTCTTCCACTGTAACAGAGCCCTCCTTACCCTGAACATTGGATTGGATTTTATTTCATGTCACGTGTACCGAGGTACAGTGAAAAGTATTTTTCTGTTCAGCAGATCATTAAGTACGTGAAAAGAAAAGGAAATTAAAGAAAATACATAATAGGGCAACACAAGGTACACAATGTATCTATATAACACCGGCATCGGGTGAAGCATACAGGGGTGTAGTGTTAATGAGGTCAGCCCATAAGAGGGCCAGGTTAAAGTCCAACAAGTTTGTTTCAAATCACTAGTTCTGGAGCACTGCTCCTTCCTCAGGTGAAGGAGCCGGGCTCCAAAAACTAGTGAATTTAAACAAACCTGTTGGATTTTATGAAATGAAAAAAAAAATGAAAACCTGGTGTTGTAAGACTTCTTACTGTGCTCACCCCAGTCCAATGCCGGCATCTCCACAACATAAGAGGGTCATTTAGGAGTCTGGTAACAGCAGGGAAGAAGCTGTCTTTGAGTCTGTCCATGTGCGTTCTCAGACTTTTGTATCTCCTCCCCGACGGAAGAAGTTGGAAGAGTGAGTGAGCCGGGTGGGAGGGGTCTTTGATTATGCTGCTCGCTTTCCCCAGGCAGCGGGAGTGTTAGATGGAGTCAATGGATGGGAGGCAGGTTTGTGTGATGGACTGGGTTGTGTTCACGACTCTCTGAAGTTTCTTGCGGTCCTGGGCCGAGCAGTTGCCATACCAGGCTGTGATGCAGCCAGACAGGATGCTTTCTGTGGTACATCTGTAAAAGTTGGTAAGGGTTAATGTGGACATGCCAAATTTCCTTAGTTTCCTGAGGAAGTATAGGCGCTGTTGTGCTTTTTTGGTGGTAGCGTCGATGTGGGTTGGACCAGCATAGATTTTTAGAGATGTGTACCCCTAGGAATTTGAAACTGCTAACCATTTCCACCTCGGCCCCATTGATGCTGACAGGGGTGTGTACAGTACTTTGCTTCCTGAAGTCAATGACCAGCTCTTTAGTTTTGCTGGCATGGAGGGAGAGATTGTTGTCGCTACACCACTCCACTAGGTTCTCAATCTCCCTCCTGTATTCTGACTCGTCGTTATTTGAGATCCGGCCCACTATGGTCGTATTGTCAGGAAACTTGTAGATGGAGTTGGAACCAAAATTTGCCACGCAATCATATGTGTACAGGGAGTATAATAAAGGGCTAAGTACGCAGCCTTGCGGGGCCCCGGTATTGAGGACTATAGTGGAGGAGGTGTTGTTGTTTATTCTTACTGATTGTGGTCCGTGGGTCAGAAAGTCAAGGATCCAGTTGCAGAGTGGAGACCCAAGTCCTAGGTTTTGAAGCTTGGCTGGGATTATGGTGTTGAAGACGGAGCTGTAGTCAATAAATAAGAGTCTGATGTAGGAGTCCTTGTTGTCGAGATGCTCTAGGGATGAGTAAAGGGCCAGGGAGATGGCGTCTGCTGTGAATGGTTGAACATAGAACATACAGTGCAGAAGGAGGCCATTTGGCCCATCGAGTCTGCACCAACCCACTTAAACCCTCACTTTCACCCTATACCTGTAACCCAATAACCTCTCCTAAACCTTTTTGGTCACTAAGGGTAATTTATCATGGCCAATCCACCTAACCTGCACGTTAGGGGCAGCAGGGTAGCATGGTGGTTAGCATAAATGCTTCACAGCTCCAGGGTCCCAGGTTCGATTCCCGGCTGGGTCACTGTCTGTGTGGAGTCTGCACGTCCTCCCCCTGTGTGCGTGAGTTTCCTCCGGGTGCTCCGGTTTCCTCCCACTGTCCAAAGATGTGCGGGTTAGGTGGATTGGCCATGCTAAATTGCCCGTAGTGTCCTAATAAATGTAAGGTTAAGGGGGGGGGGGGTTGTTGGGTTACGGGTATAGGGTGGATATGTGGGTTTGAGTAGGGTGATCATGGCTCGGCACAACATTGAGGGCCGAAGGGCCTGTTCTGTGCTGTACTGTTCTATGTTCTATGTTCTATGTCTTTGGACTGTGGGAGGAAACCGGAGCACCCGGAGGAAACCCACGCAGACACGGGGAAAACTTGCAGACTCCACATAGACAATGACCCAGTGGGGAATCGAACCTGGGACCCTGGCACTGTGAAACCACAGTGCTATCCACTTGTGCTACCGTGCTGCCCTGCGGAAACATCTGAGGGAACATCTCTTGCAGGTTTGTTGGAAGAAAATCCATACCATGGACTATGGTTAAGAAAAAAGTGCAGAGATCTGAAGAGCAGCTAGTTAAGGCAAGTAGAAAAGGCAAGAGAACATAGAACAGTACAGCACAGAACAGGCCCTTCGGCCCTCGATGTTGTGCCGAGCATTGTCCGAAACCAAGATCAAGCTATCCCACTCCCTGTCATTGTGGTGTGCTCCATGTGCCTATCCAATAACCACTTGAAAGTTCCCAAAGTGTCCAAAATAAGTTTTCAAGATTGATGGTTAAAAGGTACTAGACAGATGACTGTTAAGATAGATAGAGCTGAGATGTCAGAAGCGTCTGTGATTTTCAGGTTTGTGAGATTTTACTGCAGCCTATTGCATACGAGTTGAATTAATTATGGAAATTGGTGGCTGAATCTCAGAGTTTGTGGAACAGCAGTTAAGGCAAAATAAATCTTAAAGGGGTTGGTGTAAAATTCCGGACTAGGATCGCTGTTAAAAGTGGAGCAGAAGCTTTGTTTGAAGGCCATTTGGAAAACCTGGTCTGAATTTCAAAATGCAAACCAATAAGGGACAGCATACGTATGAGAAAGATTATTGGGATTGGAGTTTGGAAACTCATGTAGTAATCGTCTGGGCAGATTCGGAGCTGAAATCCACAGACTGAATGATTGATTGATTTTGATTTATTGTCACATGTATCGAAGTACAGTGAAAAGTCTTTACCATCACACCAGAAAACAGCTTACACATATCCCTCAAACAATAGTCACCCTTAACTGCTGTTTTTATTCCCACTTCAACAAGACAAAATCTCAGTTCTCAATCCACTGTTAAATACAGTTCACTTTCAGGAATACCTGCTTTACAGAGATGTTCTCTGAGAAAGAGAAATCATGTGCCCCTGCTTGAAAGAAAAGACCTGAATCCTGTCAGAACCATGCAGAAACTCTGGCTGTCTTTCATCAGAAGCTGCTTCAGCTTGTTTCAGCTCACCTTCTAATTACACTCTTCTGAACTGCTTAGAAAGAGACTGCTAATCTAGCTATAGATATATCTTTCAACTGAACTGAGATACTTGACTATTGCTCACATCTCCATCTAAAACTCAACCTTTCTACAAAATGCCTCATACTGTGGCTCCTCTCACTAATTATATCGTCTTAACAAACTGAAATCTAATTAACTCTACAGGGAATCCCCTTAGTCAAAACAAAAACATTCCATTAGCCCAATCTTTTTACAGTGCTTTAATGGCACCCCTGGCTCCAAAACATAGTTGTCTTTCAAACAAGGATTTCTTTTAAAAACAAGACTGCAGCGGTCACATATTAGCTGAGGCTTTTAACCCTTACTGCAGCAAATAGTGTAATATATCTTAAATCCTACATTCATCACATGCTCTACAAATTCTGATCCAGCATTCTTCCTGATGATGAGCTGTGCATGTTCGGCAATCTCTGCTGAATCGCATGTTTCCTTCATCTGCTTTATTATTCAAAGTACAAATTTTACAAAGTCGTTGCACCGTTCAGTACAAAATATTCTGGGCAAGATTGGTGATGACATATTGGGAATCACTAGCTTTAGTCAGTCAGGGTCATTTGCTGGTGCCTCTCAGTTTTACATGAACCCCAGTGAGATTTTGGTGGAAAATTCCGGCCCAAAATGACCCATGTTCTCTTCCTGCGGGTGACCTGGAGTGGTTAGAACCATAGAAACGTTACAGTTCAGAAAGAGACCATTGAGCCCATGGTGTCAGTGCCAGCCAGGAAGGGAAAATAGAAACTAGCCACTCATTTTAATCCTGTTTTCCAGCACCTGGTCCATAGCTTGGCAGGTTGCAGCTCTTCAGGGCCGATCCAGGCACCTTTTAAATGGGCAGTGAATCCCTACTACCCATCACATTCTGGGTGAAAAGATTTTCCCTCATGTCCCCTCTACCAATCACCTTAAATCTGTGCCCGCTGGTAATTAACCGATCCATTTGGGGAAACAAGTCTTTTCGGTCTACCCTGTCTGGGCTGCTCATAATTTTGTACACCCCAATTAGGTCATCCCTTCACCTCCTCCTGTTCTGAGGAAGAAGTCTTACAACACCAGGTTAAAGTCCAACAGGTTTGTTTCAAACACGAGCTTTCGGTGCACTGCTCCTTCCTCAGGTGAATGTGGTGAATCCCTCAGGTGCAGTGCTCCGAAAGCTCGTGTTTGAAACAAACCAGTTGGACTTTAACCTGGTGTTGTAAGACTTCTTACTGTGCTCACCCCAGTCCATGTTGGACTCTCCACATCATGTTCTGAGGAAAACAACCCTCGCCTGTCCAACATATCCTCATTGCTGCCATTTTCAAGCCCTGGCAACATTCTTGTAAATCTGGTTGTGGGATTGTCCAGGTTGGGTAAGAATCCAAGAATTGGCTTTGGAATATTATGCATTCTATATGGCAAACAGCACCTCCTACGTCTCATCCAGATGATTTGAATCCACTTCTTGAACATGAGTTGAGGACAGCGAGAGGTAAATCCGAAATCATGTGATTACTGTGAACCCAGTCAGAGGACAGGATTGGGCAGAGTTGTTGTTCTTCAGCAGTGCTGCATAAGATTAATTTGGTCCATGAAAACGGAGTTGGAAGCAAAATATAAACCTGTCAGAAAATAAGTTGTTTCCTTTGGCTTCAGAGTGCTAAATGTCCGAATATATACCCACTCTATCTGCTCCACTACACTCTGTCAGGCTTGACAATGGTGGCTGTAGTGATCTCTGTATGTGCATGTACATAAAGGGTTAATGTGTAATCAGTAGCACCACATGATCACTGGAGGGCCGAACTAACAGGGGTATAAAAAGCAACCACATTGTGTGTCTCTCTCTCTCTTGGGTGCAGTGTGACCAGGGCAGTATCAGATTAGTTCAGATGACTAGTGGTGTGACGTGTAGTTACTGTAGTTAGATCTTGTTAACCTTATCACTAGTATCAAAGTTAAGGTAAAGAACTCATTCAATTATTATAGTTACTCAATAAACCTTTTGTTACTACTGGACGAGTTTGAGTCTTCTTCATCGAGATTCAGAAGACCTCATCATTAACCAAGGATTGAGTAGCACATGTTACCTACCACACAGGTAACAGAACATGGTACCAGGTATGTTGGCTTTAACAGAACTAGTTAGATTAGGTTAGACAAAAAGAGAAGAAAATTCAGACCGGATATTCTACTGTGGAAGACTTTGCGGCAGATGGATCCTCGACAACTAAATGATTCGATGGACCCCGTTCAAGTATCAATGCAGCTGAAAACTGACGGTAACTTAAGTAATAACTGGAAAATGTTTATACAAAAGTTCCATGTATATATGGCAGCTAATAATTTAAACATGGTCTCTGAAGAAAGGAAAATAGCAATACCACTCAGAAGAGCAGGACATGAAGCTAGAGAGATCTACAACTCCTTTAATTTCTTGGAAGGTGAAGACAAAACTAAATTTAAAGTGATTATCGCAAAATTTGAAGAACATTGTAAAAGTCAGTCTGGTGAGATGCTGGAAAGATTTATATTTTGGCATAGATGCCAGAGAAACGGTGAGCCCATCATTGATTTTATTACAGACCTCCAGGTACTAGCACAAGGCTGTAATTATGCTGATTTCAGAGATGCTATGATATTGGATCAATTAATTTATGGACTCTCTGAAAAGAAATTGAGGGAAGAACTTTCACAAAAAAGTATTTAACAGTAGAAACCGCTATACAAAAATGCCTTGCTTATGAACAAAAACAAAATCAATACTTTGAATCTTTACAAAGACAGAATAATTATGTAGAAAACAAAATCCGTAAAAATGGCATGAATACTCACCACGAGGCAGAGGCAGAATCTCACTCGATGCAACAGCACTTCTTGATTGGCAGCCATCTTGAGCGTTCCGGCCAGTACGTACATGCGCACTACCCTAAAAGACGCACACCGGTGAAACAGTGTTCCGCGCATGCGCAGTTGCGAAAAGAGCACACAGTAAAGGAAACTCGGATTGCACATGACGTCACGAGTGGCATAATGTCAGAGGACCCGGACCATGCCCACTTAAAAAGGAAATGCACGAAAATTGAAAAAAAGAAAACCCAATTTTCTTACCTCAATAGACAGAACAATGCCTGAACTTACACCAGCAGTTGAAAATAACTTTCACAACACCCTGGAACAAGCAGTCTGCACCACCTAAAGTGAAGAGCACAATGATAACTCCGAAGCAAAATGAATGATTTGTCTATCGAACAATACACACAATACTGCTCAGACATGGCTGAGTTATTCGGATCTGCTGATCACAGCATCAGCAACATGGTTGCACAGCTCAACATGACTCTATTCATGGTAGATTCATCCAATACCATGATGCCATGGCAGATCGTCGATACATTGGATGCAGCAACCTTTCAAATACCCAAGATGAAGAAGATGCCACAGAGAGAGCGATGAAACACTCCACAGAGAGAGCGACGCAAGCCTCCACAGACAGCTCATTGACAGACTCCAAAATGGATGCAAGCAAACACTCCATAGCGAATGCCATGCATGAACAAGACGATGAAGGTCTATCTACCTTATCTGAGCAACCAGCAGCAGACTATGAAAGTCTACCAAGCTCACGTGAACAACAAAACGGCTATGAAAGACTACCCAGCTCATTTAACCAACAAGAAGACAATGAATGTCTACCCACTGTATGTGAGAATAGTGACAATGTGATCACAATCGACATACAGGATGTGCAGGATCACAGCGAGACTGACAAATCTCAGCTCATCTGTACAGAAACACTCAACAATCAGAGTACGGCCACTCATGAGTCCAGAGAGACCACGTCAATAGAAATCTTGAAGATTTTGACTCCAGAAGAGGAGCACCACGACACAACAAAATGAAATCGTGAAGATTTTGACTCCAGAAGAGGAGCATCAAGACCCACAAGAGAATGAAATTGTGAAGATTTTGACTCCAGAAGAGGAGCACCAAGAAACCACAGGTGATTCAAATGAACCAGAAATAACTCCAGAAGAGGAGTATCAAAGAAGCAAAGAAGAAGAATCAAATGCACCACAAATGACTGATGTCCCCAACATCAATGCAACATCAGATCATTCTCATAATTCTCAAGAAGAAACGCTCAATTTAACAGATACCACAACGGACACTGACACCATTAACTGTGACAATGACTCAAATCATCCACACGGAACACTCACTGAGTGCAACAATAACAACAAACATGACAAGACACACAGCAGAAACAAGAACAACAACAGCAACAACAAAAACAACATGCAAGCGCAACAAGAGCAACAAAGACAACAAGAAGCATAACAGAAACAACAAGCATGATAAGAAAAACAACAAGAACAACAGCGAAAACAACAAAGACAGAAATGACTGAAACAACAACAATGAAACAACAACCTGTACAACATGGTACAAATCTTCACATGAAGGACAATGCCACAGTACACTGCAAAACAATCACAAGACTACAAACATGCCATGGCATGACAAAAAATCTCACAAATTCACATCTGCTCCAGAACAAGCATACACACCAGCTTTCAAGGCAGATAACACACTAGATCAATACTACAAGCACAGGAAAAAGTCCAGGTCAGACAACAAAGGTGACATACAGAATCAATACCGCAAGCACAGGAAAAAGTCCAGGTCAGATAACGGTGTAACACAGAATCGCTACCACAAACATAGAGAAAAAAAAGAAAGTCTAAATCAGACAATAAAGTGATTCGACCATTTGAACGCCTCATGATGACTTGTTGGTCACTCAAGCGCAAGAACACTGACGACGCTGACAAAGAAATGACAACATCAACATCACCACTTCGACAACAGAAGAAGAAAGCAACTCAACCGAACAAATTCATAGTTTGGACTCGCAAATGTTTTTATTAAGGTTGGACTCATAAATATTAATTGGCTTTGTATAATCATCAATATCATCACAACTTGTACATAACATCATTTGTCCACCTGTTTCAAGCAAACGAGAAGAAAAACCTAAGAGACTAAATGTATTAACATTTGACTGATTAACTCATTGATTTTACGTAATGCAGTTGCAAACTGCATCTATTATGTTTGTTCAATTTTCTTTACCACATACAGAAAATATGTAACACAAGAAAAAAAGGGGGATGTAGTGATCTCTGTATGTGCATGTACATAAGGGGTTAATGTGAAATCAGTAGCACCACATGATCACTAGGGGGCCGGGGTATAAAAGGGGTATAAAAACAACAGGGGTATAGTTAATGTAGTTAGATCTTGTTAACCTTATCACTAGCATCAAAGTTAAAGTAAAGAACTCATGCAAATATTGTTATAGTTACTGAATAAACCTTTTGTTACTACTGGATGAGTTTGAGTCTTCTTCATCGAGATTCAGAAGACCTCATCATTAACCAAGGATTGAGTAGCACATGTTACCTACCACACAGGCAACAAAACAGTGTCTAGATAGTTACATGGAACATACAGTGCAGAAGGAGGCCATTCGGCCCATAGAGTCTGCACTGACCCACTTAAGCCCTCACTTCCACCCTATCCCCCAACCCAATAACCCCTCCTAACCTTTTTGGACACTACAGGCAATTTAGCATGGCTAATCCACCTAACCTGCACGTCTTTGGACTGTGGGAGGAAACCGGAGCACCCGGAGGAAACCCACGTATACACAGGGACAACATGCAGACTCCGCACAGTCAGTGACCCAGCAGGGAATCGAACCTGGGACCCTGACGCTGTGAAGGTACAGTGCTAACCATTATGCTACCATGCTGCCCCACTCTAAGCTTTACCTAGGAATACTCCAGGTTGATGGAACCAAATCGTCTGACAAGGCACTTAGGGTAAAGAAAGTGAAGTTGGGGAATGCCCAAGTTTGGAAAAGGAACGTCACGACATTCTCTGGAACACAGGGAGATCAAGCAGTGCTCTGTAACCAAATGAGAAAATCACATTTGTACTAAAAATAGCAAACATCATTATACAACAAATTATTTATTATAATTGGTTTCTGCCTTCACTATTATTTGCTTACACATAACACTCAAACATAAATCTTGTTGAAATGCATCATTATAACACTTACGATCATCACTAAGAAATGAAGCCAACTCTTCTGATTCTCCTCTTGAAACAACAATAGAGAGAGGGAGATTCTTGACGACATAACTGAAGGGAATAGCTTGAAGCCTGACCATATTAGGTCGCTAAATTAATGTTAATTGTGATATAGCCATTAAACCACTGCTTTTCAGCATCAACTTGGGGTGTGTCAATGTATTTTGTTTCATTATCAGACTTCTCGCATGCCAGAAGACAAGAGAAAGTAATCACTATTACCTCCAATTGACTTGCCTTTTTTTGTGTGAATTCTCTGGTTTGGAGGCTATGTTCTGACGCCGGCGTGGGAACGGTGGTGTTTTACAGCCAGAAAAAAGGGCGTAAAACGGCCACCGATCCTCCGTCTGGCAGGGGGCTAGCAGGCACGCAGCGTAGAGCACCTGACTCCAGCTGCCGATACGGCCGGAGAATTGGCGGGTCCGTGGCCGTGCATGCGCATGGCGCCGGCCTGCAGTGGACACATACCCGGCCGACCAAATAGTGCCTCCTTTGGCCAAGCTCGCCACCCCCGATCATCAGACTGGCATCAACAACTCATATGTGACAGGTCACCTGGGTGGGGGCCAATAGGTCCTCACCACTACGGCATAGGCCACGCTTGACATCAGTGACCAATTTGTCCTCGGCCAATCCCACGACCCCCAGGGTTCGTTCTTCCTAGGGTTGAGAACCCTTCGGCCAGTCAACCCATTGCCCGTCTAGGCCCTTTCCCGTCAATTGTGTGCGAACTTGTCCTGTGGGGACGCAGAGGGGATCATTATGAGCCGAACACTTCATGTATCCAGGGTGGGCATGGCAAGGAAAAGGCGTGGATGCCACTGCCTGGCATGGATGGGGTCTGCTGACACATGGGCGTGGTATTGTGCTTGGGGTAGGGGTGCAGAGCTGCCCGGGGGGAGGCGGTCTGGGGATGGAAGGTAGGACCAGTGTCATGGGCCCAATGCCAACTCACCCATGCATCCAACAGAAGTAGTTGATCTTGTGCCACTAGGCGCTGGTCCTCTTGGTAACACTCTGAGCTGACGGCTGCTGCCACTGCCTCCCAAGCAGCACTAGCTGACCTGTGCCTGACCCTCCGACCCCCTCGGGGGTACAGGGTATCCCTCCTGGGCTCGGCTGTGCCTCTGAGCCTGGCCAGGTCGTCATCCCCAAATCGTGGAGCTGGTCACCGCGGTTGCATGGCTGCATGGCATGGCTGCGTGCTGTCTGGGTTTGCCCTGCAGGATTGGTCAGCGCGGTGGCATGGCTGCGTGCTGTCTTGGCTTTGCTCTGCGGGATTGGTCTGCGCAGTGGCATGGCTGTGTGGCATGGCTGCGTGGCATGGCTGCGTAGCATGGCTGCGTGGCATGGCTGCGTGGCATGGCTGCATGGCATTGCTGCATGGCATGGCTGCGTGGCATGGCTGCGTGGCATGGCTGCATAGCATGGCGGCATGGCATGGCTGCGTGCTGTCTGGTCTTTGCCCTGCGGGATTGGTCAGCGCGGTGGCATGGCTGATTGGCA
Source organism: Scyliorhinus canicula (assembly GCF_902713615.1). Taxonomy (NCBI): domain Eukaryota; kingdom Metazoa; phylum Chordata; class Chondrichthyes; order Carcharhiniformes; family Scyliorhinidae; genus Scyliorhinus; species Scyliorhinus canicula. The sequence continues at coordinate 45,495,648 of NC_052148.1, read as the reverse complement.
TGGCTGCGTGGCATGGCTGTGTGGCATGGCTGCGTGGCATGGCTGTGTGGCATGGCTGCGTGGCATGGCTGTGTGGCATGGCTGCGTGGCATGGCTGCGTGGCATGGCTGCGTGGCATTGCTGCGTGGCATGGCTGCGTGGCATTGCTGCGTGGCATGGCTGTGTGGCATGGCTGCGTGCTGTCTGGGCTTTGCCATGTGGGATTGGTCTGCGCGGTGGCATTGCTGCGTGGCATTGCTGCATGGCATTGCTGCATGGCATGGCGGCGTGGCATGGCTGCGTGGCATGGCTGCGTGGCATGGCTGCGTGGCATGGCTGCGTGGCATTGCTGCGTGGCATGGCTGCGTGGCATGGCTGCGTGGCATGGCTGCGTGGCATGGCTGCGTGGCATGGCTGCGTGGCATTGCTGCGTGGCATGGCTGCGTGGCATGGCTGCGTGGCATGGCTGCGTGGCATGGTGGCGTGGCATGGCTGCGTGGCATGGCTGCGTGGCATGGCTGCGTGGCATGGTGGCGTGGCATGGCTGCGTGGCATGGCTGCGTGGCATGGCTGCGTGCTGTCTGGGGTTTGCCCTGTGGGATTGGTCAGCGCGGTGGCATGGCTGCGTGGCATGGCTGCGTGCTGTCTGGGTTTGCCCTGCAGGATTGGTCAGCGCGGTGGCATGGCTGCGTGGCATGGCTGCGTGCTGTCTGGGTTTGCCCTGCAGGATTGGTCAGCGCGGTGGCATGGCTGCGTGGCATGGCTGCGTGCTGTCTGGGTTTGCCCTGCAGGATTGGTCAGCGCGGTGGCATGGCTGCGTGGCATGGCTGCGTGCTGTCTTGGCTTTGCTCTGCGGGATTGGTCTGCGCAGTGGCATGGCTGTGTGGCATGGCTGCGTAGCATGGCTGCGTGGCATGGCTGCATGGCATTGCTGCATGGCATGGCTGCGTGGCATGGCTGCGTGGCATGGCTGCATAGCATGGCGGCATGGCATGGCTGCGTGGCATGGCTGCATAGCATGGCGGCATGGCATGGCTGCGTGCTGTCTGGTCTTTGCCCTGCGGGATTGGTCAGCGCGGTGGCATGGCTGATTGGCATGGCTGCGTGGCATGGCTGTGTGGCATGGCTGCGTGGCATTGCTGCGTGGCATGGCTGCGTGGCATGGCTGCATGGCATGGCGGCGTGGCATGGCTGCGTGGCATGGCTGCGTGGCATTGCTGCGTGGCATGGCTGCGTGGCATGGCTGCGTGGCATGGCTGCGTGGCATTGCTGCGTGGCATGGCTGTGTGGCATGGCTGCGTGCTGTCTGGGCTTTGCCATGTGGGATTGGTCTGCGCGGTGGCATTGCTGCGTGGCATTGCTGCATGGCATTGCTGCATGGCATGGCGGCGTGGCATGGCTGCGTGGCATGGCTGCGTGGCATGGCTGCGTGGCATTGCTGCGTGGCATTGCTGCGTGGCATGGCTGCGTGGCATGGCTGCGTGGCATGGCTGCGTGGCATGGTGGCGTGGCATGGCTGCGTGGCATGGCTGTGTGGCATGGCTGCGTGGCATGGTGGCGTGGCATGGCTGCATGCTATCTGGGCTTTGCTGTGCGGGATTGTCTTAAGTGCTGCATCCCTCATTAGCGGGATGCTGCCGGGCACGGTCCCAGCGAACCAGCTGGTGGGACGGTCATTTGCAGCGTGGAGCCCGTGGGGCATCATTAAGTGCCCTAATTAACTTTAGATACCTCACAGGGTCAGCCAGCAGGAAATACCCAGCGGATCCCACTCGCTACCACACTTGGTTTGATCGCGCCCGTAATTTCTGGCGGCCTGAAAGATGGGCAGCACAGTAGCACAGTGGTTAGCACTATTGCTTCACATCTCCCGGGTCCCAGGTTCGATTCCCATCTTGGGCCACTGTCTGTGCGGAGTCTGCACGTTCTCCCCGTGTCTGAGTGGGTTTCCTCCGGGTGCTCCGGTTTCCTCCCACAGTCCAATGACGAGCAGGTTAGGTGGATTGGCCATGATAAATTGTCCTTAGTGTCCAAAATTGCTCTTAGTGTTGGGTGGGGTTACTGGGTAATGGGGATAGGGTGGAGGGGTGGGCTTGGGTGGGGTGCTCGTTCCAAGAGCCAGTGCAGACTTGATGGGCCGAATGGCCTCCTTCTGCACTGTAAATTCTATGTGCAGCAAATTTCTGAACTTGGTCCTGATGCTACAAGTCGCTCTTTAGAAAACCAATTTGAACCATTAGTGTTTGATGTAGAAGTGAAGTTTTCAGGTTGAGACACTGAAACTGGGGCTCTGTTTCTATTGCTACGGCGCTCAAGCGGGAGAGGTGGCTGACTTCTGTGGCCTGCCAGCATTAAGGGCCCTTGATGTGGTAGAGAGAGCACCGATACTATTACATCTTGATCAACAAATGACTGATAATATTTTGCTGCACATCTTTCAGGCCTCCAGTTTGATGACAAAGCACTGCCCACATACCACATCCATTATCCACTGCCCTCCCTGAGGCTAGAGCATCAATAACACACTCACTTCTCTGCTGGATGGATGCTGTATTTCTCTGCTGCAGAGGACACTGTGGATAGCTCATGGGCATTTCCATACAACTCACATCATTAGAGAGCCACCGATCTTTCACAACTTCCCCCTGTCCCGGCGGCCGTCCGACTCCAACTCTTTCCAAGACGACGCGGACGTGTCTTTTGTTTTATTTTTATGTCGATTGTATTTCACAGGGAGCAGGGAAATTAATCACACTCCTCAGTTGCTGCTGTTCCATATTAATCCCCTGATTTCACCTGCGCTATCAGGGAATCAGACGGAGCTTAACCCCATCACTGCCACAGGATATTTTCCTTTGTTTTTCTTTTAAAAAAAAGAATAATTCTCTCATTTTTGTCCCTTCACCTCTCTTGAAAGCATTAACTTTTCACTCAAGTGGCTATTCCTCAACTACAGGTTGAATTACAGATTACTGGCTAGTGGCCAGAAGCAGGAACTGAGGATGTTCCCTCTCCCCCAACAAGGCTAAGGTGCCGAGACCCATTGAAGCAACTCCTAATACTCTTAAGCAAGTCCTGGTGTTATTAGCTAATGCTGTACAAACATAATTCAGTATCTCCCTTGTCCCTTTAGTTTAGTACCACACTGGCCTGTGCATTCCTCTGACCAGTGATCAGAGCAACTTTATGGGACAAACTTCAGCAACATGTACATGCATTATTTAAACCTTCCTATTTGATTTCTGCTCCTTTCAATCTGATTCACTTTCTCATACTTTCCCCAACTCAGGAGAGGGCATTTCACTTTCTGCTTGGAAGCATAACTGAGGCCTAAACCTCAGGTGAAATTTTGACATTGCTCCGTTTTCGCTACTGATTAACATCAGATCAGGCCCCCATTATCCATCTCTTCCAATTTTTCTTCTTATTGAAGTCAATGGGAGAGATATAGCAGGTGGCTGAATGAATACGGTATGTTAATACAATGAGCCAAAGTTACCCTCACTGTCTGGGAATACGGTGGTCTCGACCAGTGCATTGCTGCCTCTCTGCAGCAGAATCAGCTGCAAAACAATATACCATTAACCAGAACATCATTCTGTGCTAGATAAACACAAATAGAAAGCTGCAGTAACAATATTCATGAGTAATAGTGAGCACAGTGATGGCGTAATCATTGCGGATAATATTTATGAGAACAATATTCAGACAGAGCAGAATAAGAAAATGTTGGGGATCCTCTCAACTCAACCCATTGTTACCGAGGAACTATTTTGGCAAAACACATGGAAGGTTATGGTCAGCCTTCATGGTCTTGTCATTTTCTGTAAGGTTTTGCAGATTGAAGTATTTGAAACATTTCTACAGGCCTTGACCTGCAGTTGGTGACAACATCAGAAAGAGGAAAAATGGACCAACGTTTGTAATTAGTGCTCTTTTGGGCTGACTTTGTTCCTTATCTTTGTTCCACAAATAGTTTGTACTGACATCATTCTCATGAAGTGTTATTATATCAATACTGAAGAGTTAATAAATGCGACATTGGTTCCGAAGGTTATGGTGTGATAATTGGAGTGATTATTGCGTAGTCAATATATGGTGAATTTTTGAGGGATATCAAGGGGTGGGATATGAGAGGATGAATCATCTGGCCACTCTTCGCACTTAATGACAGCGGATTGCACACTATTCGGTCAGGTAGCTGTATATTTGACATGATTTCCTGTTGTTACATGTACTACCACCTAAACAGGAGGGAGAAAAAGTAAGCTGAAGAACAAATAAGCAAAGATAAGGTTGAGGGACACACCAATCCTTGCTGGAATGCATACCATTGTAATAATGCTTACAATAAATCCACGTATGGAACCACCAGAAGGCAGGAGAGGTAATTTGAGATATACACCAAAAAAAAACCTCTCCAACAAAATCAACCTTACCCTGCCAGCAGACTGACCAAGAGCCCTGAAGAGATTCAACTGTTCACCTGTTGCATGGGTAGTTGTTACCAGTTGTCAATCTTCCTGGTTTGATTTGGGTTATTTTTTCTTGGCAGCATTGGAGATTGACCGGGTTGCGATTTATTTTGAAGTGGTTTCTTTCATTCTTTAGATTTTGGGCCGTTAATTGGTCAACTGAAACTGCTCCTGGTCAATAAAAGCCCAGAATTTTGGATGTTCTGACCACTTCCAACGTGAAGGAACATCGATAAACAGGCGTAGAAAAATGGGTTTAAATATTTTATAAAAACAGGTTAGAATCAGTGGGTTGGATTCTCCATTATTGGGACTATGTCCCCACACCGGCAGCAAAATGGTAAAGTTTTACTCCTGAAAATCCTGGATTAAAGGATCACGAATACCCAGTCCTGCAGGGGGCGAGCAGGGATCTGGATTAATCTCGCAGTTTTTGCTGCAGATATAGGCCCCCGCACTTCCGGGTCAGAGGCCGCGCATGCGCATGGTGGCGGCCTCCAGTGGCTGCACCGTGCTCCATGGCGGACTCGGACTGCGGAGCTGAATCCGAAAAAGATACCCTCCAGTCGGCCGAGCGCCCGACCCTCAACCCCAGCACAATCATTCTCCGGCCGCTGATTGGCCCGCCCCCGATCAGGGCAGACTCAGTCCGCAGCCGCCACGCGAGTATCTCGACCAGCAGGACCAGGTTAGATTCACGCTTTCGGGACTTCGGCTAGTTGGGGGCAGAGGATGTCGGAGTGGGCCTCTGGCAATGGCACCGGGCAGTGTGGCGTACTCCCTGGTGATGCCGCTTTTCAGTGCCCAGAGAATCGGCGAACTGGCGGCGGTCCCGATTTCTGCATCAAACTGGATTCTTCGTCCGGCGCCGGCCACAATTTTGGTGCGATTTTGATTTCAGCCCATGATGTTTGGGCTGAGAAATTAAACTAAAAGTTACACAGGAAAGAATGTGGGAAAAGCAGAGGGGTTTTACTTTTTTGATTTAAAATGATACTTGATTGTGTTTGTTGGTAGCCTAGATTACAATAATGACTCTGTCTCTCAGATTAGATGGAAATTGAATTGAGGATGGCATCGCACTCGAACGTGATGCCCCTCAATGGTCAGGGGCCGAGGGCAGGAGGTACCTGTGGATCTGAGTGTCATCACAACACAATGCCTCCCTGAGAGAAGAACGGAGATAATCAAAGTATAAATATAACAAAAAGAATGGTTGATAGCTGAGTAACTACATGGAATTATGTGGAATTTGCAAATGTTGACATAGCTTTGTGATTGGGCAATTATTACATCATGATTTTTCATAGTAAATACACATCATACTTTGCCTTTGTGAAGTGTGTCGGCTTCATCAATGTTTTACACTCGGGTAAATATCAGGCTGTATTCACTTTGCTGGGCGTCAGTATTCCCATCTAGAGAATGACATGCAAGCCTCGTCCTTATGAAATATTAATAATCAGACTGAGTGATCTTCTGTACTTATCGATGATATGCTTACCACAAATCATTCTGCCTCACAGCTTCACGTAAGCAACAGCGAAAGGATGATGGCATTAGATTTTTCATTCTCCTCTAGATTTTTTCTCCTTTCCTGAAGGCCCTGACACATGCTGACGGCATAATTCTGCGGATGCTGCACTCAATTGGTTTCATTTTATGTAGGGGCCCAGACAACAGCAATGGCAAAAGCTATTGATCGGTCCTGTCCATCACCCATGTGGTGGGAAAGGATGCGTTGATGCCGTACGGTGATGCATCACATGTCAAATACAGGGGTTTGGTGATGTCAAAATGAGTTAGTACTTTGGATGAAACCAACGTCCGCTTCACCAAACGAATGTAGCTTCCTGGTCACCACCCAAACCCAGGGTTGGTTTTTCTGGAGAAGAAAATGGAGTGGGGGCAGGAGTGTTGCCAAATTTGGTAATAAAACGGTATATTAATTTATCAGGCCCAAGAAGGAGCGAAGCTCTGGAGCACCACGCGGTGTGGGGGCCATCTTGATTGTCTGCATTTTGTCGCCGACTGGATGTAAGCCGTCCCGGTCCACCCAGTAGCAGATATATAGCACCTCCTTCGCATTGAAAACGCATTTTGTTTTACAAAGATGGACGCCATATTCTGATAACCTCTGCAAAGTTGCTTCAAGGTTCTTCAGATGTTTGCTTTCATCACCCCCGTGATTAACACATCAGCAAGATAGACAACAACGCACGGGAGACAAAAAACAAAGAACAAAGAAAAGTACAGCACAGGAACAGGCCCTTCGGCCCTCCAAGCCTGCGCCGACTATGTTGCCCGCCTAAACTGAAATCTTCTATACTTCCGCGGCCCTTATCCCTCTATTCCCATCCTATTCATGTATTTGTCAAGATGCCCCTTAAACGTCACTATCATCCCTGCTTCCACCACCTCCTCCGGCAGCGAGCTCCAGGCACCCACTAATCTTTGTGTAAAAAACTTGCTTCATACATCTCCTCTAAACCTTCCCCCTCGCACCTTAAACCTATGTCCCCTAGTAATTGACCCCTCTACCCTGGGAAAAAGTCTCTGACGATCCACTCTGTCTATGCCCCTCATAATTTTGTAGAACTCTATCAGGTCGCCCTCAACCTCCTGAGACTGGGCCTGCGGATCCACCTGAATTTTCACTACCGCCCCTTTATTTTTCCAAAATCAGGCCTGAAATCATCGGGGAATTTCTGCAGCACCATGGATAAGCCGCCTGTTTCTACCTTACCAGAGGATACATTACCAGTCAAGCTGCAAATGGTGTAGCCAATCCCCTCCCAGCAGGATAGGACCGTTGCCCTGCACCACCTGCCCTGAGGGGAAGACTCAGAGATTGACATCTGTCAACTACCGGGGTGAGCGTGGAGTCCAGAATTGACCAATGCTCCCCAGTATACGTAGAATCAGCTAATGACAATCTACTCACTCCGTGTCGGATCTGGTCAGACACGTGGTGCGGCACCACTGAGACAACAGCACCCGTATCTAATTCCATCTGAATTAAGTGGCCGTTAACTCGTTCGGGGGTTTGAATAGGGACCACTTGTGGGGCAGCCAGACAGTTCGGCTGCATTTCAGACTCACCTCCAGCTTCAGGGTCATCCAAATGAAGGGCTCACACGTGAGGTTGATGTTTACCTCATGAGCGGTCAGGGAGCTGTGCTTCACACTGCCGATGGCTTCGCTGACTCCAACATCTGCAGTTCACTCAGGGGGTGGAGTCAGCCCCTCCCGAATCCTGAGAGGGTGCAGGCCACGGCCTAGGGCCTCGAAACTTCAGGCCTGCTGCATCATGGCGATCTGTTCCAGTCACAGAAAGGTGGCGAGGAGGCGGCGTCGAACGACATTAACTTCCAAGACTTGGAACTCCAGTACGCCCCGGCACTCATTCGTGAAAGGGAAATCTGCAAAGTCTGCTGGAACATCAGGGAAACTTCACCTCAAAGCTATTTTGTATGTTGTGATTGTTAATACCGCAAACCAAGTGGTCACGGAGCATATCCACCAGCACATCCCCATATTCACAATGCTCTGCAATTTTCCACAACCGGGAAACATACTCAGTAACTGACTCCCCTTCCAAACTTTTTGCGTATTAAATCTGTACCATTGCCCATTGAGGGTTGGTGTCGGGTTGAAATGATTCCCCACCAGCACGTTGAGCTGGTCAACTGTGTGAGTACTGCAGGCTGTCAACAATATCAGTCTTGGGTGCTCTTTTTCGATTATGTTGTTGGCACGGAGAAAATATCGCAAACGTTCCGCGTACTGATTCCATGGCTCAGTCGGAGGGTCAAAAGGCATCCAATCGACCAAACATAGGCATTGTGAAGACTCAACGCTGTACCAGGCTCACTTAAATATTCAGATCTGGATCACGCCCAATAAGGGAGCGATCCAGGTCGCGCCGGACAAACCGTGTTGGGTGACTCGTGCGAGGTTTCACGCCCAGCGCGGAGCCAGATTTGTGACTCATGTGTGATTCATCCAGGCGAAGCAAAGTCACGGAGAGATGGTGTCGGCAGCAGGGTAGCACGGCAACAATTCCAGTTTATCTTTGTCGCCGATTAAATAAAGGTGAATGGATTCATACGAGTAACACAAAGAAGACGTTTATTTATGTACTATTTACAAAGGGACCCGGTTAGACGTCACCGGGTCCTCCCTCTCTGTCAGGCGGTTCCTATCTGGCCGCCCTTTTGTACACGTGGTAACAGCTCTGTAGTTAGCGGGAGGAGCACATACTCTTTGAGCAACAGGGGGAAAACAATTAACCCAACCCCGTGTGTTCCATGCTGGTTATTACAGTCACATCATCAACCCAAAATGTTAACTCTATCTCTCTTCGCAGATACTCCATGGCCTGCAGAGTGTTTTCACCATTTTCTGTTTTTATTTCAGATTTCCAGCATCTGGAATACTTTACTTTTTAAATTACTGCTTAATGTTGTCTTTGGGCGCGGTTCACCAACCCCGTCGTGCCCGGCGCAGATCTCAGCACAATGGGCGCATCACATGTGAGCCCTAAATCTGGCTCTGCCCTGGGCGTGAAACCTCGCACGAGTCACCCACCAGTATCTGGATCGCTGCCTTTCCGGGCGTTATCCAGATCTGAATATTTAAAAGAGCCTTACTCCTATCTGGCTTTGCTTACTCTAAGAAATCATAATCCTTTTCCACCTCGCCAGCCATGTGGCGCTTGAACCAATCATAGGTCCATATTGTCACATGGGTTTGGATCGGCAGCTGACACTGGCTGAAAATCAAACCTGGGGCCTTCCAGCATTATATACCCCAAACCTACCCCACAGGGTACCTCATAGAAAATAGAGAGCTAGCTACTAACCTATTAATAATAAAAAGCATATTAAAATGTAATTTATAGAAAAAAAAACTTTGCAATCTCTTGAATTTTCCACCATTGTCTTGGCGACAGTTTTAGTCATGGATTCTGATCTCTCCATTAAAGACTATACCACACTGATGCCAGAATACTAAGTGTGTTTATACTCCAGCTTTAAATTCCATTAAAAGCTCAGGATTCTCAGCCTGTGTTCACATAAAATGCATAAAAGATGATTTTTCTTCTTCCTCAGGGTGTACAATATATGGGAGAGGATCAACCTTCTGTTCACAACTGTATTATGGTTAAAGGTCAAAGGTCTTGGATCTGGTCATTTGCCGCAATTTCCTGATTGTTAAAATATGAACAATTGCCAAATTGAACTGTGGGTATGTTCAGTTTATTCACTTGGCCATGGCACATACAGTTAGGTTATGGAATTTCTGTTGGGACAGAGTATTAGTCCACTGTGGTTCATTGCGGAGGCCATTAGAGGGTTGAAGTGGGTTGGACTAAAAAGGATCAAAGAGTGAAATAATGGTGATTTCATCACCAGGAGGCAGAGAGAGATGGATACAAAGATCACAGGAAGACTCGGTCTCTTCTCGTGTATCTCTGGCTGGCCAGTCGACTGTAACATCGCTAAAAGTCTGTATTCTCAGCCAGGCGATGGAACATGGCACATTGAAAAAAGGAGGAGAAATTCATTGCAAGATATGTGAAAATAACTGGAGAATGGATACAAAAATTAAAATTCAACTTTGTCTTCCCATTTCTCATCCATCTGATCTCACCTGTTTCAGGTAACGTGTCTGCGTGGGTTTCCTACGGGTGCTCCGGTTTCCTCCCACAGTCCAAAGATGTGCAGGTTGGGTGGATTGGCCATGCTAAATTGCACTTAGCGTCCAAAAAAAGGTTAGGGCGGGGTTCCTGGGTTACGGGGATAGTGTGGAGGCTTGGGTAGAGTGCTCTTTCCTAGGGCCAGTGCAGATTCGATGGGCTGAATGGCCTCCTTCTGCACTGTAAATTCTATGATTCTGTTATTCAATGAGGGCACAGTGGCACAGTAGTTAGCACTGTTGCCTCTCAGCCCCAGGGATCCAGGGTCAATTCCGATCTCAGGTGACTGGGCAGCACGGTTGCATAGTAGTTAGCACTGTGGCTACACAGGGCCAGGGTCCCAGGTTCGATTCCCTGCTGGGTCACTGTCTGTGCGGAGTCTGCACATTCTCCCCGTGTCTGCGTGGGTTTCCTCCGGGTGCTCTGGTTTCCTCCCACAGTCCAAAGATGTGCAGGTTAGGTGGATTGGCCATGATAAATTGCCCCTTACTGTCCAAAAGGGTGAGGAGGGGTTATTGGGTTTGGGGGATAGGGTGTAAGTGAGGGCTTAAGTGGGTCGGTGCAGACTCGATGAGCCGAATGGCCTGCTTCTACACTATGCTCTATGTTCTATGACTGTCTGTGTGGAGTTTGAACATTCTCCCCGTGTCTGCGTGGTTTTCTTCCAGGTGTTCCTGTTTCCTCTCATAGTCCAAAGATGTGCAGGTTAGGTGGATTGGCCATGCTAAATTGCCCGTAGTGTCCTAAAAAAATGTAAGGTTATGGGGGGGGGGGGGGGGGGGGGGGGGGGGTTGTTGGGTTACGGGTGTAGGGTGGATACGTGGGTTTGAGTAGGGTGATCATGGCTCGGCACAACATCGAGGGCCGAAGGGCCTGTTCTGTGCTGTACTGTTCTATGTTCTATGTGCCGTTTAGGTGGATTGGCAATGTTAAATTGCCCCTTTGTGTTCAAAGGTTGGGTGGGGTTTACAGGAATAGGGCAGGGGATTGGGCCTCGGCAGAGTGGGTTTTTCAGAGTGTCGGTTCAGACTTGATGGGTTGAATGGCCTCCTGTACTGTAGTGATTCTGTGATTCTATATTCAATTAAGGATTGAACATGTCTAAGGACTCATTCAAACCTTTGACTGTAGCAATACTATATTCACTGGTCGTTAGGCCTATCCAGTAATTGCAGCTATGATTTGAGAAGGAGATGGTTTCTTGAACCGCTGAAGTCTGGGCACTGTTAGGGAGGGAGTTCCAGGATTTTGTGACAATGAAGGGATGGCGATATATTTCCAAGTCAGGATGGTGTGTGGCTTGGAAGAGAACTGACAGGCGGTGGTGTTCCATGTATTTGCTGTCCTTGTTCTTCTCTGTGTATTGAGGGAGATAATGCCGTAGTGGTACTGTCACTGGACTAGTAATCCCAAGGTCCAGGCTAATGCTTTGTGGAAATGGGTTCAAACCATTTAAGGCAACATTTAATAAATCTGGGAAATAAAGTTAGTCTCAGTGACCATGAAACTAATATTGCTTGTCATAAAAACCCAGCTGGTTCACTAATATCCTTTAGGGAAGGAAATGTTCAGTCCTTACCTGGGTAACCTCGGACTCCAAATCCACAGTAATATGGTTGATTCTTAACTGCCCTGTGAAATGGCCTGGCAAGCTACTCAGTTCAAGGGCAATTAGGGATGGGTAACAATTGCTGGCCTTGCTTGTGACACCCACATCCCATGAAAGAATAAATGAAAATGCAATGCTAGAGGTCATGGCTTTGGAAGATGCTGTTGGAGCCTTGCCAAGTTTCCACAGTGAATTCTACAGATGGTACACTTGGCTGCCTCTGTGCTTTGGTGGTGGACGAAATTAATACTTTAGGGTGGTGGATGAGGTGCCAATAAAACCAGTTGCTTTGCCCTGGATGGTGTCAAGCTTCTCGAGGATGGTTGGAGCTGTACCAATCCAGACAAATGGAGAGTATTACATTATACTCCTGATGTGTGCCTTGTCGATTGTAGCAGGCTTTGGGGAATCCGGAAGTGAGTTACTCATTGTAGAATTCCCAACCTCCGACCTGTAGCCACAGTATTTATTTATATGGCTAGTCCGGTTCAGTTTCTGCTCAATGGGAACCCACAGGATGGGGGATTCAGTAATGGTCATGCCGTTGAATGTAAAGGGGAGATGTTTGGATTCTCTCTTGTTGGAGATCATCATTGCCTGACCCTTGTGTGGCATGAATATTACTTACCCGTTATCAATTCAAGGTCTTGGACATGGCCTGCTTCAGTATCTGAGGAGTTGCAAATGGAACACAAGAATTGAGCAATCATCAATGATTGGGGCCAGGTAGGGTGGGTTTTTCAGGGGGTCAGTGCAGACTTGATGGGCTGAATGGCCTCCTACCCACTTTTGATCCAATGATGGAGTGAATCATTGGTGAAGCAACTGAAAATGTTTGGACCTATGATATTATCCGAACGAGTCTTGTAGCGATGTATCAGCTTCTGTTTCTCTCTTTGGTGGATGTAAATGATCCCACAGCTCCATTTGAAGAGGGGACAGGGGAGTTCTCCCTGGAAACTCATTTGTTCTGTAACCCATGTTAATTAAGCAGATTATCCAGTCATTATTACATAAATGTTTGGGGGACCTTCACAATCATCACTTACACCCAACAGATTAATAACCTCATATTGTATACTAATGAGAAGCAAGTTTGCTTTCTTTTTTTCAAAACAATCAACTCAGTCGTAACGACTCATTCAACAATTGAATACAGGGAAATTTGAAAGCTAAAAATCACTCTCGTGCTTGTCTTTTCTGCTCATTTATCCATTCTGGAGCTTCAATGAGGGGGATAACACAATGACTGCAGCGTGGTAGTTGGAAAGCTGCTCTACATTCATTCAGAGCTCTTGATATGAGCATAGTGGGCAACCTTGAGGAGTTTTGGCCTTAGATTGCAAATCCTTCAGGCAGCACAGTGGCGCAGTGGTTAGCACTGCTGCCTCACAGCACTGAGGTCCCAGGTTCGATCCCGGCTCTGGGTCACTGTCCATGTGAAGTTTGCACATTCTTCCCGTGTTTGCGTGGGTTTCACCCCCACAACTCAAAGACGTGCAGGGTAGGTGGATTGGCCACGCTAAATTGCACCTTAATTGGAAAAAATTAATTGGGTACTCTAAATTTATAAAAAAAAGTTTGCAAATTCTTGACAGAAGCCTGGACAACCTGGCATGGCTCGCTGTCCAACACAAATTTCAGCACTCCTTCAGAGACTGGCAGAGGAGCAAGCATGCCATCTTCTTGCGAGACAACAGCATGTGTCTTTCCGTGGAGTCAATGCTCACGCAGCTGTACCTCAGATGTCCCAGTGCGCAGTGCGAAAAAACAGTGCAGGAGTGAGATGATGCTTTGGAAATCCCTGTTGTTGCTCTCCTTCATGATTTGAAGGCTGGAAAAGGTGTTCATACCCAGATTCAAAACGAGGAGAACGTACAAACTACACGCAGTCTTCCAAGGCCAGAATTGAACCCAGGTCCTTGGCGCTGTGAGGCAACAGTTGGGGAATTTAATTTAAGCTCTGAACCTCCATCAAAGCTGTCAGAGCTGTGATCAGTATCTCTAGGCAAGTTCTGTCATATTCATGTTCTACAGTTGATTGCATTCTATGCCTATTTCTATGCCCTTCTCAAACTCCACCCAATTGCATCACTTTCATTCAATTTCCCGAATCCGCAATGGGTGAACTGACAATAAGCAGCATTAGTGCATTAGTAGTGCATTAGTAGTGCTAGCAGTTCACCAATCAAATAAGGTGTGCCCTCCAGTTTTGAGTGTGTCACTTGCTGATGCCATCAGGTCAGTGCTTCAATTGAAGTCCCCAACTGTTGCCTCATAGCGCCAGGGACCTGGGTTCAATTCTGGCCTTGGATGACTGTGTGTAGTTTGAACTTCTCCCCGTGTCTGGGTGGATTTCCTCCGGGTGCTCCGGTTTCCTCCCTCAGTCCAAAGATGTGCAGGTTAGGTAGATCGGCATGATAAAATTTCCCCTTCGTCTGCAGGGATGTGTAGGTTGTGTAAGGTTCCAGGCAGGGGAGTGGGCTAAGTAGGGTGCTCTTTCAGAGGGTCGGTGCAGACTCGATGGGCCGAATGGCCTCCTTCTGCACTGTAGTTATTCTCTGATTCTCTGATTCGATGAACTCTCACTGGTTTCCAACACTAAATCAATTCTGTTAGTCCATTGGTTGAAAGCATTACCTGGTGTAAACCATACAGACTATCAAAATGCCCAGTGCAACCTCAAGTCTGAATTAATAGAGAGAACTGTTCCCATTTGCAGAAGAGTCCAGAGACATAGCTTTATGATGATTGGCAAAAGAATGAAAGGCGACATGAGGAAAAAACTTTCTTATGCAGGATGTGGTTACGATGTGGATGACACAGCCTGGCAGGGTGATGGAGGCAGATTGTACCATGACTTTGAACAGAGAATTGGGTGAGCACAAGAAGGAGACAGATTTTCAGGGCTATGGATAACCTGCTCTTGCAGAGGGCAGGCACAGAATCGATGGACTAAATGGCGTCCTCCTGCGCCGTAACCAAGTCATTTTATATCAGCTAGTGACACATGGGAGAGCAGTCTGGCTTGTTATCATTGACATTGGTGCACCTGACTAGAGGTAGGAAAGTTCAGCTGGAATTCACACTCCTGAGCGCTGGGACAGGCCAGATGGTCTGTTGTAGTCTTTTCTGATCCTATACCTACTGTCATTCATACATAGAATTTACAGTGCAGAAGGAGGCCATTCGGCCCATCGAGTCTGCACCGGCTCCTGGAAAGAGCACCCTATCCAAGGTTAACACCTCCACCCTATCCCCATAACCCAGTAACCCCACCCAACACTAAGGGCAATTTTGGACACTAAGGGCAATTTATCACGGCCAATCCACCTAACCTGCACATCCTTGGACTGTGGGAGGAAACCGGAGCACCCGGAGGAAACCCACGCACACACGGGGAGGATGTGCAGACTCCGCACAGACTGACCCAAGCCGGAATCGAACCTGGAACCCTGGAGCTGTGAAGCGATTGTGCTATCCACAATGCTACCGTGCCGCCCATTCCTATCATTAACGCTCCTTACTTCCTGCAAATTGTGTATTAAGCTGAACTGTCATAGTCTTCACTGTCAATAGTTTGCAACACTCATCAAGGTTCACACATGAAGATATCCACTGGTGAAATATCAGAAGGCTGGCACATAGCCTTAGCCAGCCCGAGTCAGAGACCACAGCATACACATTCAGCAGGGACAAACTGAAACAGACAAACTGTTACAAACCCTGCCTAACGGGTAGAAAAATCATGGAGACTGTGTAATGGGCAGATGAGCTGTTATTGACCATGATGCATGCCATCAAAGCTGAAAGCTGTGCCCATAATGTTCAGGAGAAACTTCAGAATAAAAATGGATATTGATTTGTTCCTGTGAAATGGGAAAATGACAGGGAAAATTCAAGCTTAATATCACCTCCTCACTGGGTGAAACCTTCTGTAATAAGTTGTTACTTTCCTACTAGAGTTAAATAACATGGCATTTTTCTTACATTATTGTTTCGTGCAGATGACTACCATGTAAAGTATCATATTTTTCTCTTATTCTCTGCACGGATAAACAGTTGTGTCTCTGTGACCACAGCTCCCAGGATTAGCATTAAAACTGACATTAAGAAGTCTTTGTTGATTTTGCCAGTCTCTGAGCCTCATCTTTCCTTTTCACCTGAAATGATACACTCCTGTATTTATGTGGCACTATTCTGCACAGGCTGTTCAATCTTTAATGTATTTCCCTTGTTAATTTTCTTCCCTCTTCTTTCCAAATGGGAACAGTTCCACACATACCAGCTGCCCTCTGGAACACTGCCCGGTGAGCCATTCTTCAAAGAGGTGCTTGAGAGGGAGTTCCAGCACCTTAGTCCATCACAGGATGAATTACAGCTGAACACAGTCCAATGTCCACATACTCACTCCCAGCAGGGACTGGGGCATATTTGTTTCAGGAGCAATGCTAATTTTTCTCTCCTTGTACTGGGATCAATTATATGGCCTCTGAGAGAAGCTAACTCAGCATAGACTCCGAATTGAACTTACTAGGCCAGAATGGATCAATTGTTCATTGCATAAATTTACCGATCCATTGGTGAGTGTTAGTATGTGTTTAATGTACTTAAACAAGCTGACACTCCGGTCAATGTTGCATCGACACCTCCATGTCAATTGGACCAATGTCTCAAAGAAATTTGGACGATCTTGTTATTTTTGTTGTTACCACAGAAAACTAATCTTCTGCTTCTTTCAGCTTCTTCCATTGTATACCACAATGTTGGTTGTCCATCTCCTGTCAGTCACCCATTTCTCTTCCAATCTCCTCGTGTTGAAGTCTTCCACATCTTTCTAACAGGTCCTAGTTCGTCCTCTTCTCCTTTTTCAATACAGTCCCACCTTCATTTGTTTCCTCAGCCCATCCCTAATTTCCAGTTGATGGTGAACTGCCTTCTTCAGTTGCTGCAGCCCCTGTTGCTGCACCCACAGTGGTGTACGTGAGGGAGATCCTGGGGTTTGACCCAACAACGGTGAAGAGACAGTGGTACATCTCCGAGTCAGGATGTGAATGAGGTAGTAGTGTCCCCATGCAGGTAGTAGTGTCCCCATGCAGGTGGTGGTGTCCCCCATGCAGGTAGTAGTGTCCCCATGCAGGTAGTAGTGTCCCCATGCAGGTAGTAGTGTCCCCATGCAGGTAGTAGTGTCCCCATGGAGGTGGTCGCGTCCCCATGCAGATAGTAGTGTCCCCATGCAGATAGTAGTGTCCCCATGCAGGTAGTAGTGTCCCCATACAGGTAGTAGTGTCCCCATGCAGGTGGCGGTGTCCCCATGCAGGTAGTAGTGTCCCCATGCAGGTAGTAGTATCCCCATGCAGGTAGTAGTGTCCCCATGCAGGTAGTAGTGTCCCCATGCAGGTAGTAGTGTGTCCATGCAGGTAGTAGTGTCCCCATGCAGGTAGTAGTGTCCCCATACAGGTAGTAGTGTGTCCATGCAGGTAGTAGTGTGTCCATGCAGGTAGTAGTGTCCCCATGCAGGTAGTAGTGTCCCCATGCAGATAGTAGTGTCCCCATGCAGGTAGTAGTGTCCCCATGCAGGTAGTAGTATCCCCATGCAGGTAGTAGTGTCCCCATGCAGGTAGTAGTATCCCCATGCAGGTAGTAGTGTCCCCATGCAGGTAGTAGTGTCCCCATGCAGGTAGTAGTGTGTCCATGCAGGTAGTAGTGTCCCCATGCAGGTAGTAGTGTCCCCATACAGGTAGTAGTGTGTCCATGCAGGTAGTAGTGTGTCCATGCAGGTAGTAGTGTCCCCATGCAGGTAGTAGTGTCCCCATGCAGATAGTAGTGTCCCCATGCAGGTAGTAGTGTCCCCATGCAGATAGTAGTGTCCCCATGCAGGTAGTAGTGTGTCCATGCAGGTAGTAGTGTGTCCATGCAGGTAGTAGTGTCCCCATGCAGGTAGTAGTGTCCCCATGCAGGTAGTAGTGTCCCCATGCAGATAGTAGTGTCCCCATGCAGGTAGTAGTGTGTCCATGCAGGTAGTAGTGTGTCCATGCAGGTAGTAGTGTCCCCATGCAGGTAGTAGTGTCCCCATGCAGATAGTAGTGTCCCCATGCAGGTAGTAGTGTCCCCATGCAGATAGTAGTGTCCCCATGCAGGTAGTAGTGTCCCCATGCAGATAGTAGTGTCCCCATGCAGGTAGTAGTGTCCCCATGCAGGTAGTAGTGTCCCCATGCAGATAGTAGTGTCCCCATGCAGGTGGTGGTACAGACTGATCGGGTATGTGCCGGTCAAAAACAACCACCTCAGTATTCTAATCCCATTTTCCAGCACTTGACCCATTGCCTTGAATGACTTGGCATCACAACTGCACATCTAAATACTTCCGAAATGTTATGAGGGTCCCTGCCACCACCGCCCTTTCAGGCAGTGAGTTCCAAACTCCCACCACCCTCTGGGTGAAAAGGTTTTTCCTCACCTCCTCTCTAAACCTCCTGTCCCTTACCTTAAATCTATGCCCCTGGTCATTGATCCCTCCATCAAGGGGAAAGGTTTCTTCCCATCTACTCTATCTATGCCCCTCATCATTTTATACATCTCAATCATGTTCCCCGTCAGTCTCCTCTGTTCCATGGAAAACAACCCCAGTCTATCCAATCTCTCTTCACAGTTAAAACTCTCCAGCCCAGGCAACATCCTGGTAAATCTCCTCTGCACCCTTTCCAGTCCGATCACATCCTCCTATAATGTGGATTCCAGAACTGCACACAATACTCTAGCTGTGACCCAACCAACGTTTTATACACTTCCACTTTCACTGTATCCTTCTGCCTTGCTACCTTAAGGGACTGGTGTACATGCACATCAAGGTCCCTCTGATTCTCAGTGCTTCCCAGAGACCTGTCGTTTCTCATCTATTCCCTTGCCTTGTTTGTCCTGCCCAAGTGCATCACCTCACAATTATCCGGATTCCATTCGCCACTGATCAGCCCACCTATATAGAATTTACAGTGCAGAAGGAGGCCATTCGGCCCATCGAGTCTGCACTGGCTCTTGGAAAGAGCACCCTACCCAAGATCAACACCTCCACCCTATCCCCATAACCCAGTAACCCCACCCAACACTAAGGGCAATTTTGAACACTAAGGGCAATTTATCATGGCCAGTCCACCTAACCTGCACATCTTTGGACTGTGGGAGGAAACCGGAGCACCCGGAGGAAACCCACGCACACACGGGGAGAATGTGCAGACTCCGCACAGACAGTGACCCAAGCCAGAATCGAACCTGGGACCCTGGAGCTGTGAAGCGATTGTGCTATCCACAATGCTACCGTGCTGCCCTCAAATATACTCCTGTATTCGAAGGCTATCCTCCTCACTATTTAACACCCCACCGATTTTTGTATCATCCGCAAACTTACTGATCCAACCCTCCTACATTCTCATCGAAATCATTTATATAAACAACAAAGAGCAAGGATGAGAAAATACTGGACAATCGCAGCAGGTCTGACGGCATCTGTGTAGAGAGAGCTAATGTTTTGAGTCTGGATGACTGTCAAAGCTGGAGAGAGCTGGAAATAGGGTCAGATTTATACTGTTGTGGAAGGGTGTGGAGCAGTGGGTTGGATAGAGAGCCAGCGATGTCGTGGACAGAAATACAAAAGGAAATGTAATTGGGGGTGATTAAGGCTAAGAAGGGTACTGATAGTGGCACATAGAGATTAGAGTGTGTTAATGGCAGAACAAAGGTCAGCAGTGTGTCAAAGTTGCCATGGAAACGTGGGTGGGGGGGGTGTGTAGCCATCTGGGATGGCCACTTCCAGAATACAAAATGGACGCTCGCAAAGAATGTACCCTCTAGAACTGTGGACAATGTTAGGAAAACAAGCAGGCACAGAGCCTGAATGTATATTTGGGAAGCAGTTACCAGACGGAACCGAAACTCTGGGTCGATTAGCATATTGATGGCCCATCTCCGGGAAACAAAGGACTAACACTCAGGTAGTTGATACTGTTGCAGGCATCCCAGCGCCAGTTCCCCAAACCGAAAGCACAAACAAAGCCAGGCCAACGGCCGCCTGAGACACGCCCAGCCATCAGGGCACCCACCCCTTTATTGGTTAAGATCAATATCAGTGATCAAGAAGTTTCCCAATTAATTCAGGCCAAGTTGAAGGCCCGCCTAAAAGCGTGCAAAGCACCTCCAGGTATAAGAAGGAGCCCCTATGAAAGAATCGCTCTCTTGGACTTGGCTCTCAAAGCGGAGAGACCCATCCACCTGCATAACCAGAAACAAGTAAGTTCAAGGTCAATGCTCGCTACCAGACGGACGACCTTAGCTGTTCTCCTGTCACCTCTTCGAACCCACAACCTCAGATCCGAACAACGGCCATTGTTCCTCTGACTGAGTGGGCACCCGAAGTTAAGTATAGGCGTTAGCGTTAGAGATAGTTTAGTTTGTAGTACTTTGCGCGTGAGTAAATCTTATTGTGTGTGTAAATAAATAGTATTGTCTTTGAACTAACTAACTGGTGTATTGGCTCTTTGATCAGTATTCGGGTTTGAACCTTGTGGCGGTATCGAGAGATACCTGGCGACTCTGAAAGTAAACATAATTAGGATTAACGAAGGCGACCATATTGACTGATATATTTATCACAAGTAAACAGAGCAACAGGTGGTTGAGCTGACGGACCCAACCTCGTCCCAGGAGAATCTGGAGATGATGAGAGTCTCTCTGATCCTCCTGGCATGTTGGACCCCTGCTGCTACCTCTCCTCCATTCTCTGGTTCCTCCTCTGGCTCATCCACCAGCCCCAGCTGGTCTGCCTCATCCTGCTCCTCATGTCCCTCCGCCTCCTCCTCCCGCTCCTCCTCCTCCATCACTTCACCTCTCTGCTGGTCCTGATTGTCGAGGGCACAGCGGACATGGCACAGGTGCCGCACAGTCTCCATCTGAGATGCGGTCACCTGCAGCATATGCCGTCCATCAGCTCATCGAATGACCAATGAGGCCTGTGCACCATGGGGTCATCGGTGGCCTCCCCTCCTGGGTCTTCTCCTCAGCTTAATGGGTGGCTGGGTCTTCAGGGTGTGCGGTGGCGTCCCGAACATGGAGTGTCGCCTCCAGCCTGAGTTCGCGGTGCTGCCTTCTACAGCATCTGCCCGCCTCTGCTGCCACAGACATAGCGAGAGCCAGCTCCGCGGGATCAACACCAGCAAACATTGTTTTATCTGGAAGGACCGAGAATCAATTAGGGCTTCCAGGGACCTTCAAATCCCCCACCCTTACTGTGACTGTCCTGCCTTCTTTCAGAGTGCCATCCAGTGAGCCATTTGCACTGGTAAGCCTTGCTCTGTCCACTCCCCCCTGGCCACATCAGGAGCTCTTAGACCCCAGATTTCTTCCGGGAACCTTAGGGATACCGTGTTTGGGGACGGGGCTCGTAAAATAAGATGGGTGCCCACCCCATCAACCTCCTGCCCACCCCTGTGCTCACCTCCATAACAGCGTGTGTGAGCGGGTACAGAAATCAGCAGTCTTTAATTAACAAGGGTCAATGGAGCTTGGTAACAAGCCTATTGACCCCGACAATAAGCTGCCCATGCAATAATACGGTCGGAAGGGCCACTTTTTAAACATGTTTTTAAAAGGCTGGCAATGATAAAAGTCCCCCTAAGATCATACCCCACCCCTCCTTTCTTCCTATCTGCCAGGTTTCCAAAACAGAAAACCCCCCTATCCCGCACTCCCCTGTCCCTGGCCTGTCCACACCTTCCCCATCAAATACCCTGCACTTACCTTTCTCTGGGATCCATTGGGCCTTCTTCTTGGGCCTGATGCAGTTCAGGCAATACCCACTAATGTGTTCATGGCGCTGCTGAAACTGCTGGATCCAATTGGCTGGCAGCTCCCAAAGGCGGGACGTCTTCTCCAGTAAGAGATAGGCGCCCACTAGCCCGCACACAGCGCATTCTGGCTACAGGGCAGGTTCACTGAAAGCAAGTTGGCTCCATGTCAACTTGCTTCCAGGGGCGGGGGGGTCCTGGCTGCCTTGTTGCCCTCCCAAGCCCCTCCCCCTGTAATATGCAGACCATGGTTGCCTGAGCTTCAGCATATTTTAGCCTATTTCGGAAAACTTGATCATTACAAAGAAAGAGGGTGGGATTCTCCGTCGGCCAATGCCAAAATCGGGAAAGGCGATTGGGCGGAGAATCGGTGGTGAGGCCAAAATCGTGGCCGGCGCCAGACACCCATCAGAATGCCATGCTCTGGGGCCTCAGCAGCAGCAACAATACATTCTACTCTGCACGAAGATTAGTGGGGCTGACTCGCTATTCTTCGGAGCTTCCGTGATGCGTCACCTCTGCTGGGAGGAATTACTGATGGCAAATTCACTTGTGGTTATAGAATCGGGAAACAGGTGCTGTGGCTGCTGAGGGAGAGAGAGGGGGCAAGAAAAGTGTCCAACGTCGGTATAGTGTGCTGACAGTTGTGTCACTGGCCGGGGGGGTGGGGGAGTAGCAGGGGGCGGCCTGGAGATGGGCCGTGGGGTCGGGTTGGATGGGCTCCGAACACCATCACCGTAGCCTGTAATGCAGCCATGCAGATGGACACGCCGCTGACTGCCCACTCTGAGCTTTGTGCCACGGGTCACATGGGTGTCCCTCAGGCTACCCCGCCCCCCCCCCCAGATATCCTCTGGCCCCAGCTGACCCATCAATGGGATGGGCGCGCTGCAGCACACCAGCGCCATCTTGTTGGCTGCAATATGTGTGAGGGGGGGGGGGGGTAGAGTGCTAATCTGCAGCTGCAGCTTCTCAGCCTCTCAAATGTCAATCCCAACTCTGGTGTATCCGATACCATTTCTCATTGAAATTGCTCATGGTCCACATGTTGCTGGTGCTAGCCCTTTAACGGTTGATGAATTGCTCTGGGAGTGGCGCCAATTTTGCTGTTGTAGAAGTTGACCGATTCTGTCTCAGCGTCAACACTTAGGTAACAATCCAATGGCCACGCTGCGCTCGAAAGTTAGCTCGCTGTGGCGCAGCGTGGCTGATAAAAGCTGGGAGGCCCCGCTCCTGGGATCTACCCAGCTCACAATGCCTCACGAGATTCAACGCAAACTCACGAGCCGTTGTGATTTAAATCCTGCCCATTGAGGGTGAGATCTGGCAAATCTGCATATTAAAGCGAGACAGCTAGTCTGACTCTAATGTGCAGATTCCCGAGGCACCTGAGGTTTTGGGCTCATCCCCTTTGCTACTGGTCTCCACAAAGAGGGGACCAGATGGGATGGCATGGCACTTGTGTGGTTCTCCCAGGGGATTGGAGGCCAAAGCTGCATTCCCCTGGAGCAGAGTGTGCCCAGGTGCTACTGGTGCCACCTGAGCACCCTGGCAGTGCCTACCTGGCACCTTGGCAGTGCCAACTGGTGGTGCTTCCAGCTGGTATGGGCACTGAGCTGGGTGTGCCCTGCATGGGTATTGAGAGGAGTGTGTTTGGCCTGGGGTGGGGTCAGGGGTTGGTTTGAGAGCCTTGATGATTGGGATGCCATTTAGAAATGGTGCCCCAATCACGTGCTACAGTGGGGCGTTCTGGCGAGCGGAGTTCCTCCATGTACAAAACAGGTCTAAGTGTGGCGTTGACTGTGCGTTCCTCGTGGAGGCCTCTGATACAAAGTGAGGCATGTTGTATAAGCATGTGTTTCTGGGAGCTCTGAGCGCCGGGAAACACACGGCTAAACGTGCTCGCTATGGGAATTTGTTCCGAATTAGTTGAATTGTGCCCTTAGTCTCTGAAACAGAGAATCCCCGCTCAGATTGCGTGAGCATGCAAAGAACAGCAAAAGTACATCTTTACCTTGCCCAGGTGAAAGTCAGTGCTACTGAATGCCCACATTAAAACTTTTCCAAATACATCACATCCAGAAATGTGTCATATTATCCACAAAAAACTTCCCTCCTTAAAAAAATGAGAAAACACAAATTTATGTTATGCAAATCTAACAATCATTGACAAAGAAGTCCCTGCTCACTGATTGCCTTCCCCTTTGCGTTCCTGTTCCCGATGCTTAAGAAGTACGAGGAAGAGAAAAAAATAACAGTTTGTAAGTACTTTAAAGCTTATAGATGGGAAACTTAAAACTCACAGGACTCAACCCAAATCCCATCAGTTTCTTGGTTTCCTCTAAATCTTTAATCGGGTCCCATGGGGCATTTAGTGAACCATAAAATCTCTGATTATAAAGCACATGAACTGCTGGAATTATAAGTAAATGACAGGGATGATGTCTGTTTAATGTAATGGTTTAACTGACTGTGGATTTCAGTGATACCTTCTACACATCTGGTCCCTCACGCCAAAACCATTTCCCAGTTTATTTTCAAAATCAAAGACCAAAACCAGATTTTGAAAAAATGTTGATAAAGATGCCAAATTTCTTCACGCACAATTGCGCACATCTTAATGAGCATACTGGCTAGAAAACAATATTATTAACATCTTATTTAAATATTTATTGCTAAGGATGTACCTAACTTGGTCAATCATCTGAATCTCTCACACAGTAATTCAATTCTCTCTCTAAATATGTAGGTTACTTTGTAATAACAATATAAGAAATAAAGACTAGCCAAGAGGCTAAAACCCTTTGAATCCTATTCCTTCCACAGCATGTATTATTTATGTCTTTGCATTATCTTATTTATATCAACTCCCCAAATGCCATTAAAGTTCTGCAATTTGCTGCCCAAAACTCAAAGGTAAGTCGCGTAAAACTCCAAATCTAATCCTTATTTTGTGACAGCACCAAAGTCAGATTTGGATAGAATGTTCATAGAATCATAGAACAGTGCAGAAGAGGGCCATTTGGCCCATCGAGACTGCACCGGCCCTTGGAAAGAGTACCCTACCCAAGCCCACACCTCCCACCCTATCCCCGTAACCCAGTAACCCCAGCTAACCTTTTTGGACACTCAGGGTAATTTAGCATGGCCAATCCACCTAACCTGCACATCTTTGGACTGTGGGAGGAAACCGGAGCACCCGGAGGAAACCCACACAGACACAGGGAGAATGTGCAGACTCCACACAGACAGTGACCCAACCCAGGAATCGAATCTCGGACCCTGGAGCTGAGAAGCAACTGTGCTAACCACTGTGCTATCATGCCACCTGTTAAACAGAGGCCCCCCATCTATCCATTCAGATGGTCACAGGAAATTCCACACCCTGTCCTTGCCAACATTCGTTCCTCAAACAAAATCACCAAAAACATGATTGAATGGTCATTCATTTCATTTACTGTCTGTGGGATCTTGCTGAGCAGAAATTGGCTGCCCATTTGCCTACATAACAGAAGCTACATATGAAAAAGTAATTTGTTGGGAGCGAAACCTTTTGAAACCATGTTAAGCCACTATATGACAATATAATGTATCCATGTCCGCCTGAAATAATATATATGGCCCATGAAGCTCAGGACCAGCATGTTTTACATAGGATTTTAATGTCCTGAACTATACTTGTCCTTATTGCTGTCAATCATGTTTGCATCTGTATACTTGTGAAACTCTTTATCACTGTCTGAGTGGAGTCTGCACATTCTCCCTCTATGTGCGTGTGTTTCCTCCGGGTGCCCTGGTTTCCTCCCACAGTCCAAAGGTGTGCAGGTTAGGTGGATTGGCCACGCTAAATTGCCCTTAGTGTCCAAAAGGCTAAGTGGGGTTACTGGGTTACAGGGATGGAGTGCGGACATAGGCCGAGTTAGGGTGTTCTTTCCAAGGGTCGGTGCAGGCCCGATGGGCCAAATGGCCTCCTTCTGCACTGTAGAGATTCTGTGATTCTGTGATCCTTTGAAAAGGATTAGCTCATGCAACATTAATTACTTTAACGGGGAAGTATTTTAAATAGATTAAAAGCTGTGGTAAAATAGGGGACGCAATAGGTTCTCGCTTAATGTTGTAGTTGCGTTCCTGAAAAGTGAAACTATAAGTGAAACAACATTAAGTGAATCAGGTTTCCACATTAAACCGACATAAAAGCTGTAGTTAGGTTCTGCAGGAACTTTTGATTCGGAAAAAAAACATTAAAACAAGGTGAAATACTATACATTCTTAAATTTAAAAATATAAAAGCAATATCCTAACATTTTCCCCTTAATTCCTGCTCCCCGACCCTCCCGCGTGCCACCCCTCTCGCCCTGTTTTTGCGCTTTACAAGAGCCTACTCTTTGCACCTTCGACAGCAGAAGAAGGGGATGGGGCTGGTGGCGGGGGCTCTCAATGCCCGGTGCTTCCATGAATCTAACATTTTATTTTCACCCGGCATGCCAAGCAAGAACAAATCTTTCATTCGCTTCAGTGGCCAATGTGAGGTTCACTTGGTGATCCAACCTTACAAAGAGAGCTAAGCGGTCACACATACTTACCGCCTGGGGGCCACCTCTACCTAATTTCTAGTCTGCTTTGGTAGACAGGCTCCTAGTGGCACACAAACAACTATTTTATTTAAGTTCCAGGTCTCTCTTGTCAGATCCTCTGCAGCATTCCCATACCGAGTGCAGAAACAAACTAGAAATATTTTGAGACACCATCTTCAAGACCAAACTCTCACCAGACGGGAATCAAGGGTTGAAATATGCTGACTGCTTTCTGGCTGTGACTGTGATGAAACCTGACATTCAAGCCAAGTGGTCTGGTTCCATTAATTGCATGAATGATCCTAGCGAGAGGACTGTGAATTCATTAAGAGTGAAAGAGTGAAAGGACTTTACTTCACTGAAAGTAAAGTCCAACAGGACTGCTAAAATTCAGATGTCCTTCAACATAGAGAATGCTAGGGGAAGCCGAAGCTGTCCAGTGTGATCTCCTTTTTCCTTACCAGCATGATAGAGAAGGTCAACTATGATGGGGGAAAATTTGAACCCCTCTGAGATCTGCAATGGGACATGACAACAGCAATCTTTGGCATATTCTTCTCCTCACTGCTGCCATATGCTCCCCCCCTCCCCTCCCCCACTGCCCGGTGATTTCCTGAAGGCATGGGGTGGCTTCTATGGGAAATCCCATTGACAAGCAGTGGGAGTAGATAATCACATTGCCAGTGAACGGTGCGCTGTCGAGAAACACACGGCTGGAGAATCGGAGAATCCCATCCAGTGTCGACTTACGAAGACTGACAGACAGCTGTCCATCCTTCATCACCTGAGATCCAAGATAAAGGTGAGCATTAGAGAATTGCTGTATGTTGATGGCCATCAGTCTATACTGAGGAACATCTTCAGCAGCAAATGGACATACCGTTGTAAACGGTTTGGTATGACCATCAGCACGAGGAAGACAACTGTTTGGGTTCTTGATATTGCCAGACCTCCATCTATCGGGATTGACAATGTGATGCTGGAAGCTGTTGATAGCTTCACATATCTAGACTCCACAATCACCAGCAATCTGTCAGTTGATGCTGAAATCAACATGCGCATCACAAAAGCTGCAGCTGTTCTGTCCAGGCTGAGCAAGAGAATGTGGAGCAACAGCAATCTGATGGAGATCACCAAACTACGAGTCTCCCAGGCCTGTGTCTTCCATGCTATCTTCAACAGGGGTTTAGAGCTGAATAACGTGCTTGCCAGGAGAAAAGACTGAACAGTTTTGACCTTCATTATCTCAGACCTATTCTTGGCATCTCTTGGCAGGACAAGGTCACCGATTTAGAGGTCCTGGAACGTGTTAATTCCATCAGCATGCACTCATTGCTAAGCCAACGATATCTGCATTGGCTCAGCCATGTTCATCAGATGAATATACCCAAAGTCCTTCTGTCCATTGGACTGGCCCTGGGCCACGACTTCTTGGGCTTCCGTACCTTCACTACAAGGACATCTGCAAGTGAGAGGCGAAAATGGCGGACAATTGGCACATTGATGGTTGTGAACTCTGGAGGCTTACTGTCTGGAAAGGCATTAGAAAGGCTGAGCAGACACAAAAAACTCAGCTGGCAGACAGGAGGGCCCAGAGGGAACAGAGGCCAGTGACCCCTACACCATCTCAGCCTGCTGTCTTCTCCTGCAGCAAATGCAGCAGAGACTGCCTTGTCAGAGTGAGGCTCCTAAGCCACACAAGGTGCTGCATAACACAGTTAACCATCAAGGTGCAAACCATTGTCTTACAAGATGGAAGGCTGTCACCCTTGACCCCAAAAATCTTGTCAACGCCAGAAACCGTGGGTAGCTTTGATATCTGACTTATGACAGAATACAGCCTGTGGTTTTCCAACCTCTTTATATTTTATATGTAATGTAGTTTTGATGGGAATTATCAGAATAAGTTGGACAATGGAACACATTCATCAACATAGACTCCTGAAGGTAACTCTGCCTCAGGTCATCAGTAATTCTGAACAGTATGGTCACTTGGGCATTAACCAAGCCTGATCATTCTCTCCCTGTTCCCTTTGGATATTGTGTTGCACCTGTCCTAAAATAATTTTCACTAAGATATTTGGAGCTTTGTATGTGGAACCCAAAATCTCACTCTGCATTTAAAAAATTTTAATCTTTGTATTTCCTTTCCCATCATTAATTAATCCATTTAATTTGTTATTGTGGGAATAAGATATAACATATTATGACTAATGTAGTGAATGTGATACAGTCACTCCTGTCTCCCCAAAGCCTGACCGCCCCCCCCCCCCCCCCCCCCCCCCCCCCCCCCGCCCGCCCCACCGTGTACAAGGCCCAAGATTGGAGTGTGATGGAATACTCTTGCCTCGATGTGTGCAGCTGCAACAGCCTCTTTGGCAGAATCCAGGGCAAAGAGCAGATTGATCGACACCTCATGCACGAGATTCCCACTATTTCCCTGCTGTATTGTAACCACACTGTGTTATAGCAACTCACCCAGGCTCCAACAGCAGCACCTTCCAGACCTGTGACCACCATCACCAAGTAGGACAAGGCTAGCAGATGCATGGGAACAGCATCACCTGCAACTTTCCCACCGAGGACTGGATCCTCCGGTCCCCCAGCCGTGTGTTTCTCAGAGGTGGGAGGCAGAGTGCTGTTCGCTGGAGGTGGATGTCGATGTCATTTCCCATTGAAAGCACCCCGCGCTATACAAGAAAATGACTCACCACCATCTTCTCATGGTCACTCTGGGTTGGACAATGAATAACACCTTGGCATCGCAATGATTCGGGGCTGGATTCTCCGCTGGCGGGATGCTCCGTTTTGCCTGGGGGTTTCCCGATGGCGTGTGGCTGCCCCACAATAGGAAACCCCATTGACCAGCTGGCATAATGGAGCAACCCGCCGGCGGAGTGAAACAGAAATGTGCCGTGACGGGACGGAGAATCCAGCCCTCCTTTCTTGAGAATTCTGGATGGTTTGTCAGCTGCATACCTTCGCCAGGAGTGGATGACATCAAATTGATGCCCCGGCTGGCGTGGAGCTGTGATCTTAAAATGAATCTCTCTCAGACAGCAGTTACTCCAACCTGTCAGTTATATCACTGAAGTGATCTGGGGAATGGGAAACTTAATAGATTATAAATTCTTTTACTCCTTTTATCTAAAAATTAAACAAAAAATGGAATGAGTTTTGCATGTGGCTGAAATGGGCCCGGATGACACTGGTGTCACTGCAGTCTGCCAACGATCCAGGTCAACCTGCAGCAACTGGTTAATCCTTTGCCCCAGGGAATTCTTCCTCTCAACCAAAGATTTTGAAAAAAATTAAAATAATCTTTATTATTGTCACAAGTCAGTTTACATTAAAACTATAATGAAGTTACTGTGAAAAGCCCCTAGTCGCCACACCCGGCACCTGTTCAGTTACACAGAGGGAGAATTCAGAATGTCCAATTCACCTAACAAGCATGTCTTTCGGGACTTGTGGGAGGAAACCGGATCACCCGGAGGAAACCCACGCGGCACGGGGAGAACGTGCAGACTCTGCACAGACAGTGACCCAAGCCGGAATGAAACCTAGGACCCTGGAGCTGTGAAGCAACAGTGCTAACCACCTTGCCGCCCTAGAAATAAATGAAATTAATACTTTTGCTTATAATTATATTTTTACATAGACACTAGGGGAATACCTTGAACAAAAAGTACTGTTTTTCTTTAAGTCAATCAACCGTATTCTGATATTTCAAATGCCTTAAACCACGAGTGCTAAATCACAGTTGATCTGGTGTTCATTACCACTGACAGACTTAAGGCAATACATTTAATATCTTCTTTTTATTATACATGACAGAATTTCCAATATAATGAGTGTTTAAACCTTACTGATGTATTGTGATGTATCATGAAGCGATACTAATGATTCTCCCCGCTACTGCCAATTGGTTCAATCCCTGTTAGGGCTGCATTATGGTAATTTATCATTCTTAATGAATACTTCGACAAAGTTTGCATTTGGAACATTTTTGTGCTGAAAATTATTTATTTATTTCAACTTATACAAGCCACAGCTCCTTCCATTTTAAGATACAGCAGCATTCAGGCCCCAGAGGATAAAGGAGCATTAAACCCAATAGAACATTTGAGCAATTACAAGAACTACATAATGAAAGTAACAAAGTGATGTACTGCAGTTTTCAATCTCAAACATGCTGTTTCAATGGAAACTGGCAAGCAGGAGAAAAGACAAGACTGAATACTGAGACGAGAAAAATCAATTTACAGTCAAACAACCAGATACGACTTCACAAGTGAAACAAGAATCATTCACCCCTTTTACAATGAGCAAACCTGTAATGTAGTTAACTTTGCCATGACACATAGCACGTGGAAAACGCTTTAAAATTTAATACAGCCACCCAAAATATTGGCCGGGATCCTCCGAGCCTCAGTGCCGGAGAAGCGGCGCCAATCGCGCATGCGTGATCGACGTGGCGCCGGTCGGGGGCCATTGAAAGAGGCCCCTGCGGCGCATCTCTGCCGGCAACTGGCCGAGTTCCCGCAGGTGTGGTTCACTCATAGTTTCACCCAGCGGGCACTCGGAGTGGTGGCTGCGGACCCGCATGCACGGACCCGTGGCAGGAAGTGCAGGACCCCGGAGCTGTGTGGACTACTCCGAGGCCCTGCAAGCTCCCAGCAAAATGGAGAATCACTCTGGACTTTCTCCAGGAAAGTCTAGAGCGAGGCGTGGGGACATAGCCCCATTAACAAAGAATTCAGCCCATTATTCTTGACCATTCATCTCATTGCTGTTTAAGGACTATTTTCAGAACAGAATTCCTGTCTCTATCATTATACCCTAAAAATTAATCGGCTGCGACGTGCTTTTGGAAAATCCTACAGAAATGCAAGTATTTCTGCACTTTTGCTTACCTATAACAAAAAATAATGTTCATTCATATAGTGCCTCAGAACGACCATGTAGTCAGCAGTTTTCACACAGCAAGATCCCACAAGTAACAATGAGCAATTAGTATTGATGGGAGGGATATAGTCCAGGGCTCTTCACTTAGAGTTCACATGATTTAGAGAACTTGAGGAAATGGAACCTATTATTTTGTTCAAATGGTGGCATGTCTGACCATTCAGTGCTGCCTTACTTCACTGATACACCAGCCTAGATAATGGGCTGGATTCTCCGTTTGGGCGACTAAGACAGTGATTTAATTGGTGTCGAGACAAAGCCGTTGAATTTCGCGAGAGGCCTCTTGCGAGATTTGCGATGTTCGAACACTGCAAGATTTAACGGAGTTTTGTGTGGCATCACGATCTGGATCTCGCCCTCACTGGGTTTGATCCAGATGTGCATATTTAAACATTAGACCACATCTGGGAGACCTTGCCAGGGCGCCGTTTAGTACTGGTTTCCACAAACGTGGACCAGTCATGGTGCCACCTGGGGAGGTCTCACAGGCCATTAGAGACCTTGGGTGGGCGGGAATAGGGCAGGGTGGCAGCCTGGCACTCCCTCTGGCACCTGAGCACCTTGACACTGCCAGCCTGGTACCCTGGCAGTGCTATCAGGGTGCATGGTTGGTACTGCCAGGATGGTAGGGGTACTGTTAGGGTGTCAGTTCCAGAGTTCCTGGGTGCTAGGTTAGTTCTACCAAGGATTGGGTGGGGGGGGGGGTACCTTATCAGGTGGAGGGGAGTGTGTGAGGTGTTCCTGGAAGCCTCCCTGAAGTTTGGGTGAGGGGGGGGGGGCGAAAACCGAAGGGGGTGGTGAGGACGATTGGGGCAGCCAGACAAAATGACGGCCCGTTCAGCGAGGAGCCTTTCCTGATGAGCTTGTCACTAAGAAATTACTCTAAGTGCGGTCTCGATGGAGAGAAACATTCCAAGGCCAAAAGGAAATGGCACAGTGCTGTTGAATAGCCGGGATTTTCTCGTCACTGCAAACACTGAGAAACACCTCGTAAAACCCGCCCAAAACCAGACATCGATTCCTTCCGGTTAAATTGTGCCCTAAGGATTCCTGCTGGAACTCAATCTCGTGCAAATTGCGTTCCCTCTGGGGGCGGTGCTTGAACAATGTTCAGGAGATGCAAATGGTTCAGCACTTTGCCCATTAGATTCACTGGGGCCAGAATTCACGCTAAAAAGCCTGACAAGCTGGAGCTGCTAATAATCGCTCCACTCACTTTCCAGCCAAGAGGTTCGCTCAAAGAAGAACTCCCTCCCCTGATTTTGGGAGACTGAAGTTGACCAACTGCTCGATACCATTGAGGAGAGGAGGGGAAAGCTCTTCCTCTGTGTGGGGTGGAGACTCAAGCCTGCCCTCCTGAACAGCACCTGGGAGGAGGTGGCAGAGGGGGTCAGTGTTGTCAATATCACCAGGTGGACTGGCACACAAAGCCGGAAGAAGATGAGCGACCTTCTTAGGGCGGGCAGCCTGGTGGGCCTGGTCCAGTTTCAAGGTGATGTAATCTGATGTTTGGGCGCATAGGGCATCCATCACAGCACCGATGCACCTGTGTGAAGACATTTGAAAAATCCCAGACAGGTCCTCGCTCGATCCCTGGAATGACCCAGAGGCATAAAGGTTCAGAGTGACAATCACCATGACGGCCACCGGGAGTAAGTGTCCTCCTCCGAACCCCCATGATGCCAGCTGCACCATCATCTGGCACAGGTGGCACATCGTCTCTCTGGTGGAGAGTTGGCATCGGCACACGCTGTCATAATATACACACAGGTATATGATGGTGCACAGACAGGCAGTGATTGACACACAGGATGACCAATGAATACACAGAACACAGCAGCCAATCACCAGACAGGACACGGACACTATAAAGCCAGAGGGCACTAGTTTTCCCGCTCTCTCGGGATCCAGCCTCTGAGACAGTCAGAGCCTGTGAGCAACAACTAGAACATCCACCATGTGGTAGTAAGATAGTCTGGTCAGGTTAGCCTCAGGTCTCCAGTCAACTCAGCATAGTGTCAACCCACAGTTAAAGCATGTATGATAGTTAAGAGTTCAATAAAATCGAATTGCATTTCTTCAAGTGTTGGAAGCCTGTCTCTCTCACTACTGCAGTAAACACAGTCCTCGCAGGCTCAGCTTACCCAACACATCACACGCGAAACGGTAGCACCTGGAAAGACAGGCGCCAATGGTACAAGTGGCCTGATGCGGCGCTTCCTTCGCACCTCCTCCTCGGCCTGTTGGAGGGCCTCATGGCTGGACCCTGCTCATCTGGGGCAGGCCCCGGATGTGCAGGGTCCTCCCCGAGCAGGCCCTGCCCTTCCAGTCTCTGTGCATCAGCAAGGAGAGCAGCAGACAGGGTGATAGTGAGCATACCTGGCTGGACTCCAACATTCATTCTCCGCACGTGGAAGGTAGGGGAGAGACAGAGAATGTCAGCAAGATAAGGATTCTCTTGACCATCCAAAGCTGCAAGGTTACATGGTCATGCACAGTTGTACTGCAGCGCCATCCATACACTGTCACCCCTCACCCAACCCCCTCGATGTGTTGCTGTCTGCACTGCACCCCTGTCCCCATCAGTGGTGGCACCGAGCCTGTGATGTGGGAGCTTCTATCCTCACCACCCATCCCTGTCAACTGGGGTTGACTGCCTCAACCCTTGTCAGCGATAGGCTCTGTGGCATCTGTCCTGTTTCTCCCAGAGGGGTCTTCTGTGGGTCTCCTCACTCGGTGGGCCGTGTGTTACCCCGCCAGCAGGGTGGCACCTGGTTGTGCAGTGAAGAAGGTCACCGTGTGCCACCAATCACCTCCAGGCTTAAGGCTTTTGTGTGGGCAGGTCCTCCATATGGGGGTGAGCGAGGGATGCGTGCGTCTGCTGGGAGCGTAGCTGCAGTATGATGTGGGGCCTGGGTGCAACACACAGATTGTGACAGGGAGCTGGTCAGGTTTCCTGGCCAGGGGCAGGATGGATGGGAGCAGGCGGGGGTGGGGGGTGTGGACAGGCAGCACTTGGTGACAGCTGATGACCCTGAGGGGTGGCCTAGCTGATAGCGTCACTGGTGAGGCTTGTACTCTGAGAGGGGCTGTGTGCCAGGGAGGGTGCCATATGCCATGGTGCATGTGTTCGTGGTTTGGGGTGGGCTCTGCTATTCCCCTGCTTCCGCTGCTGTGGGCAACGCTTCTGATGAGTGCACTGAACAGCTGGTGAGTTACTGATTGAGCTTGGCCACGCCCATCCCATTGATGACACTGATGGGGTTTGAGGGGGTTGGCGGGTGGGGACCCACATGCCCTAAGGTTCTCTGAACATTTACAGGACACAGTGAGCAGTCAGCAGAGTGAACAGCCAGGACCTTGTAAGTTGCACCAAAGGGTACAATGGTGTTCTGAGCCAGACCACCCTGATCCCGAGGGGGACACTCCGAGTGTACGGACCTGGCACCAAGTCATTCCCCGCTACTCCCTCAGGCAGCCACACCCCAGCAAACCCAACAGCTTTAGAGAGTTTTCTTATCTTCCTGCTCCCCATCAACAGCCATGACAGCCAGAACCCGCTTGTAAATACTTTCACCAATTCACACCTGCGTGACTCCCGACTGAGAGGGGTGGAGTATCGCAGAGGGGTGGAGCATGTAGCGACCAACCCTCTAATGAATTTGAAATCCATGAAAATGACAGCTTTTCACGAGCCCGCCAGCAGGGGGCACACACCTCACTGCCGTCTCCAGCGGGGAACCGGGGCATCGCGTCAGAGTTGGCGGTGGGCGTCAATTCCGATGTTTGCTTCACCCAGTATTCTCCGCCTGATCACGATTCTCACTGACAGTAGTGGGCAGCGGAGACTCCAGCCCAACGTATTCAATTCTTGGAGGCGAGCTTGAACGCACAACCTCTGAACTCCGAGGTAAAATAATTACCAATTGAACTAAGGTGACATTGGTCCATACATTTATATATTATTCCCGACATATTTACACAATTTCAAGGAACCAGCTAGTCACCTTTACGCGAATCAATCACTGAAAGGATAACAGCAAATTACTGCAGATGCTGGAATCTGAAACACAAACAGAAAATGCTGGACAATCTCAGCAGGTCTGACAGTGTCTGTGGGGAGAGAAGGGAGCTAACATTCCAAGTCTGGATGATTCTTTGGGATCATATTCTGGGCACTGGAAGCGAATGTTGGTACCTCAACCCAAAAAAGAAGAACAAGGATCTCTAAGCAGCCACCTCCTAAAACCTTAAAGACGGGCATCGTTAGTTTGTTACTGGCCTGGTGAACAGACCAGTAACACTCGACTGATTGACCAGCTGCACTCAGTTAAGCAACAGAGTCCAGCAGAATATTCCGACTGAGCTGTGTCTTTGAAATATTGCAGACTGCTGGGCTTCAGTGAGATTTTGAACATCCGATCATATTTGTTTAATCCTGCAGTCTTTGAATGTTTGATGATGATGCAAGATTATAGTGCAGCAGCAACGGATGAGCAATGCAAATAGATAGATTGATTTTAGCAAACAATACAATATATGAATAATTTGACACATGAATGGTAGGTGTTGAGTTATAAAGCCATTTACAGCACAAAAAAAGACCCTTCAGCCCATCATGTCTATGCCGGGGGGGGGGGGGGGGCAGCGCGGGGGGATCTGGCCCCGGGGGCTTCTCCCACGGTGGCCTGGCCCGCGATGGGGGCTCACCGATCCACGGGCGGGCCTGTGCCGTGGGTCACTCTTTCCCTCCGCGCCAGCCACTGTAGTGGTCCGCCATGGCTGGCACGGAGAAGAACCCCCCCCCTGCGCATGCGCTGGGATGATGCCAGTACATGCTGGCACTCCCGCGCCTGCGCCAACTCGCGCCGGCCGGCGGAGGCACTTTGGCGCCGCCTAGCCCCTGAAGTTGCGGAGGATTCCACACCTTCCAGGTGGCCGACGCCGGAGTGGCTCAGGTCACTCCTCGGCGCCGGTACGGACCGCCCCGCCGGTTCGGGGAGAATCCCGCCCCATATCTTCCTATCTACTTTATCTTTCTTTGTCCCTCATAATTTTATACACCTCAGTCAGGTCTCCCCCACCTTCCTACCCCACCTACGCCCTCAGTCTCTACTCTAAGGAAAGCCACCCCAGCCTAACCAGCCTCTCTTCATAAATGAAATGCTCCAGCCCAGGCAACATCCTGCTTAATCTCCTCTGCACCCTCTCTGGTGCAATCACTTCCTTCCTATAGTGTGGTGACCAGAACTGTACACAGTACTCCAGCTGTGGCCTAACCAGCGTTTTGTACAGCTCCATCATATCCTTCCTGCTCTTATATTCTATGCCTCGGCCAATACAGGCAAGTATCCCATGTAATTTCTTAACCACCTTATCTACCTATCCTGCTGTCTTCTGAGATCTGTAAACCTGCAAACCAAGATCCCTCTGGTCCTCTGTACTTCCTTGCATCCCACTGTTCACTGTATGGGGCTGGTTCAGCACAGTGGGCTAAACAGCTGGCTTGTAATGCAGAACAAGGCGAGCAGCGCGGGTTCAATTCCCGTACCGTCCTCCCCAAACAGGTGCCGGAATGTGGCGACTGGGGGCTTTTCACAGTGACTTAATTGAAGCCTACTTTGTGACATTAAGCAATTATTATATTCCCTTGCTTTGTTGGTCCTCCCAAAATGCATCAGCTCACTATTTCAGGGTTAAATTCCATTTGCCATTGTTCTGCCCATCTGACCAGACCGGTTGTGTCATCCTGTAATCCAAGGCTTTCCTCTTCGCTATTTGCCACACAATTATCATGTCCTCTGCAAACGTACTGATCATACCTCCTACTTTCATGATTAGATCGTTAATGTGCACTATAAACAGCAAGGGACCCTGCACCGATCCCTGCGGTACATCACTGGGCACAGGCTTCCAGTTACAAAAATAATCTTCGACCATCACCCTCTGCCTCCTGCCACAAAGCCAATTTTGGATCCAATTTGTCAAATTGCCCTGGATCCCTGACTCTTACCTTATTGATCAGTCTGCCTTGCGGGACCTATTCAAAAGCCTTACAGAAGTCCACGTAGAGTACATCAACTGCACTACCCTGATCTACACAGCTAGTCACCTCCTCAAAAAATTCAATCAAATTTGTTCGACATGATCTTCCCCTGACAAAGCCATTCGGACCATCTGCGATTAATCCTTGCCTCTGCAAGTGGAGATTAATGCTGTCCCTCAGTCTGTTTTCCAATAATTCCCCTACCACTGATGTTCGACTCACTGGTTTTTAAATTCCTGGATTTTCCTTACTTTCATTCTTGAAGGCTTGGGAGAAACAGGTGACTTTGGATCAATGATTCCCAAAGCCTTTTCACAATTGGATTTTCCCTTGTGTCATGCTGGTCTATTCAAGACTACTTGACGGAGATTGTTTGCTATGCTTAGTCCAGAAATCCATTATTGTTGTATTACACAAGAAACAGGATGGTGGAGGGCCAATTAGTGCATCCTTTTACATCTAACCATTCCTCTGGTATGTAACGGTCATGGAATTCCACATCACTGATGAATTTTGCTGTGATATTATTTGTTATCAGTAAAATAATGGCCGTGATTCTCCATTGCCCGACGGCGATAACATGATCGGTGATCGGGCGGTGAATCGTTTCCGACGCCGGAATCGGGGCTGGCGCCGGCTTGATGCTGGTTTGCAAGTCTCCGCCCCTCCAAACCGGCATCATCGTGATGCGCACCGTGAGCAGTCACAATGTCATTGGTGCCTCATCGGCTGGCCCACTCAAGATGCTCCGCCCCCGATGGGCCGGGTTCCCGACAGCGTGGGACACGTGTCCTCACAAAAACCATGAACCCGGCGTGGTGGCTGCCGCCACACTCGGGCCGGGATCTGTGCCGCTGGCTGGGGCAGCTTCAGCGAGGGTTGGGGGGATTGCTGGGGGGATTGCTGGGGGGGGTGGCCAGGGTATGGGCTCGCAGTTTTTGGGTCGGGTCCGCGCACGGCCGGCAATGTTGTACGATGTGACTGCTGCAGGTCTTCAGCTGTGTGCATGTGCGGCCTAGGACTCGGCCATTCTCCGGCCGTTTTCGGCACGGGAGGCAGGGGTTTTGCTTGGTGTCAGTATTAGCCTTCACCGGTACCGGGATCAGTGAGGGGTCCGCGCCAATTTCTAACGCATTGACCTCCCATGGATTCGCCGTTCGAGCTGGCACTTAGCCGTTCAGCTGAATCCCGCCCAATGTATAACATTTACCAGAATCAGAAGATTTAGAGATTATGTAGACTCCATAACCTGGGTTTTCTGGTTTGAAGGAAACTGTGTAAAGTTAATGGGTCAGTCCTTTCTTCCCACTTTGTATCCTGTCACTGACCACAACAAGATTTTCTTTTGAATCGGGACGGGATTCTCCGACCCCCCCCAGGCACCGATTTTCGGGCAGGGGTGAGGATCATGCCACGCCTGTCAGGGGCCGTTGGCAGCGGCCCCCCTGGCAATTATCCTGGCCCCAATTGGCCGAGTGCCCGTCGGTTTCTGGCCAGCCCCGCCAGCGTGGATTGGACATGGTCCTACATGGCGGGACCTGGCAGGTTGGTGCGGGCCTTGGGGGGGCACGGGGGGGGGTGTCCGACCCCGGGAGGTCCCCACGGTGGTCTGGCCCGCGATCAGAGCCCACCAATCTGCGGGTGGGCCTGTGCCATGGGGGCACTTCTTCCTTCCGCACCGGCCCCTGTAGGGCTCCGCCATGGCCGGCGCGGAGAACAGGCCCTTCGGCCCTCCCAGCCTGCGCCGATCCGGATCCTTTATCTAAGCCTGTCTCCTATTTTCTAAGGTCTACTTCCCTCTGTTGCCGCCCGTTCATATATCTGTCTAGATGCCTCTTAAATGATGCTATCGTGCCCGCCTCTACCACCTCCGCTGGTAAAGTGTTCCAGGCACCCACCACCCTCTGCGTAAAAAACTTTCCACGGACATCTCCCTTAAACTTTCCCCCTCTCACCTTGAAATCGTGACCCCTTGTAACTGACACCCCCACTCTTGGAAAAAGCTTGTTGCTATCCACCTTGTCCACACCTCACATAATTTTGTAGACCTCAATCAGGTCTCCCCTCAACCTCCGTCTTTCCAACTAAAACAATTCTAATCTACTCAACCTTTCTTCATAGCTAGCACCCTCCATACCAGGCAACATCCTGGTGAACCTCCTCTGCACTCTCTCCAAAGCATCCACATCCTTCTGGTAATGTGGTGACCAGAACTGCACGCAATATTCCAAATGTGGCCTAACCAAAGTCCTATACAACTGTAACATGACCTGCCTACTCTTGTACTCAATACCCCGTCCGATGAAGGCAAGCATGCTGTATGCCTCCTTGACCACTCTATCAATCTGCGTTGCCACCTTCAGGGTACAATGGACATGAATTCCCAGATCTCTCTGTACCTCAATTTTCCCCAGGACCCTTCCATTGACCATATAGTCCGCTCTTGAATTTGATCTTCCAAAATGCATCACCTCGCATTTGCCTGGATTGAACTCCATCTGCCATTTCTCTGCCCAACTCTCCAATCTATCTATATTTTGTTGTATTCTCTGACAGTCCTCCTCGCTATCTGCAACTCCACCAATCTTAGTATCATCTGCAAACTTGCTAATCAGACCACATATACCTTCCTCCAGGTCATTTATGTAGATCACAAACAACAGTGGTCCGAGCACGGATCCCTTTGGAACACCACTAGTCACCCTTCTCCATTTTGAGACACTCCCTTCCACCACTACTCTCTGTCTCCTGTTGCCCAGCCAGTTCTTTATCCATCTAGCTAGTATACCCTGAACCCCATACGACTTCACTTTTGCCATCAACCTGCCATGGGAAACCTTATCAAATGCTTACTAAAGTCCATGTATATGACATCTACAGCCCTTCCCTCATCAATTAACTTTGTCACTTCCTCAAAGAATTCTATTAGGTTTGTAAGACATGACCTTCCTTGCACAAAACCATGCTGCCTATCACTGATAAGTCTATTTTCTTCCAGATGTGAATAGATCCTATCCCTCAGTGTCTTCTCCAACAGTTTGCCTACCACTGACGTCAAGCTCAAGGTCTGTAATTCCCTGGATTTTCCCTGCTACCCTTCTTAAACAAAGGGACAATATTAGCAATTTTCCAGTCCTCCGGGACCTCACCCGTGCTCAAGGATGCTGCAAAGATATCTGTTAAGGCCCCAGCTATTTCGACCCTCGCTTCCCTCAGTAACCTGGGATAGATCCCATCCGGTCCTGGGGACTTGTCCACCTTAATGTCTTTTAGAATACCCAAAACTTCCCCTTTCCGTATGACAACTTGACCTAGAGTATTTAAACATCCATCCCTAGCCTCAACATCCATCTTGTCCCTCTCCTTTGTGAATACCGATGCAAAGTACTCATTAAGAATCTCACCCATTTCCTCTGAGTCCACGCATAAATTCCCTCTCTTGTCTTTGAGTGGGCCAATCCTGTCCCTAGTTACCCTCTTGCTCCTTACATACAAATAAAAGGCTTTGGGATTTTCCTTAACCCTGTTAGCCAGAGATATTTCATGACCCCTTTTAGCCCTTTTTATTCGCGTTTGAGATTCGTCCTACTTTCCCGATATTCCTCCAAAGCTTCATCAGTTTTGAGTCGCCTCGATCTTACATATGCTTCCTTTTTCATCTTAGCTAGTCTCACAATTTCACCCGTCATCCATGGTTCCCTAATCTTGCCATTTCTATCTCTCATTTTCACAGGGACATGTCTGTCCTGCACTCTAATCAACCTTTCCTTAAAAGACTCCCACATTTCAAATGTGGATTTACCCTTAAACAGCTGCTCCCAATTCACATTCCCTAGCTCCTGCCGAATTTTGTTATACTCTGCCTTTCCCCAATTTAGCACTCTTCCTTTCGGACCACTCTTGTCCTTGTCCATGAGTATTCTAAAACTTACGGAATTGTGATCGCTATTCCCAAAGTAATCACCGACTGAAACATCAACCACCTGGCCGGGATCATTCCCCAATACCAGGTCCAGTATGGCCCCTTCCCGAGTTGGACTATTTACATACTGCTCTAAAAAACTCTCCTGGATGCTCCTTACAAACTCTGCTCCATCTACGCCTCCAACACTACACGAATCCCATTCAATGTTGGGGAAGTTAAAATCTCCCATCACAACCACCCTATTGCTCCTACATTTTTCTGTAATCTGTCTGCATATTTGTACCTCTACTTCATGCTCACTTTTGGGAGGCCTGTAGTAAAGTCCCAACAATGTTACTGCACCCTTCCTATTTCTTAGCTCCACCCATATTGCCTCAGTGCTCGAATCCTCTATCATGCCCTCCTTAATCACAGCTGTGATATCATCTCTGACGAGTAATGCAACTCCTCCACCCCTTCTACCTCCCTCTCTATCCCTCCTGAAGCATCTATACCCTGGGATATTTAGTTGCCAGTCCTGCCCTTCCCTCAACCAAGTCACAGTAATACCAATAACATCATATTCCCAGGTACTGATCCAAGCCCCAAGTTCATCTGCCTTACCTGCTACACTTCTCACATTAAAACAAATGCACCTCAGACTACCTGTCCCTTTGCGTTCATCATCTCTTCCCTGTCTATTCTGCCCCTTAGTCACTTGGAGTTTATTATCTCGTACCTTACTGGCTTTAGTTGCTGCTTCTTTACTGACCTCTAACTTCCTAATCTGGTGCCCATCCCCCTGCTACATTAGTTTAAAACCTCCCCAACAGTGTTAGCAAAAGCACCCCCTAGGACATTGGTTCCAGTCCTGCCCAGGTGTAGACCATCCGGTTTGTAATGGTCCCACCGCCCCCTGAATCGGTTCCAATGTCCCAAAAATCTGAACCCCTCCCCCCTGCACCATCTCTCAAGCCACGTATTCATACTGACTATTCTTGAATTTCTACTCTGACTGTCCCGTGGCACTGGTAGCAATCCTGAG
This sequence comes from Scyliorhinus canicula, assembly GCF_902713615.1. NCBI lineage: Eukaryota > Metazoa > Chordata > Chondrichthyes > Carcharhiniformes > Scyliorhinidae > Scyliorhinus > Scyliorhinus canicula. The sequence continues at coordinate 45,453,511 of NC_052148.1, read as the reverse complement.
ATTACTACCTTTGAGGTCCTACTTTTTAATTTATCTCCTAACTCCCTAAATTCTGATTGTAGGACCTCATCCTTTTTTTTACCTATATCATTGGTGCCCATATGCACCACGACAACTGGCTGTTCACCCTCCCCCTTTAGTATGTCCTGCAGCCGATCGGAGACATCCCTGACCTGAGCACCCGGGAGGCAACATACCATTCGGGAGTCTCGTTTTCGACCACAGAACCGCCTGTCTACTCCCCTTACGATTGAATCCCCTATGACTATAGCCCTGCCAGTCTTTTTCCCGCCCTTCTGTGCAGCAGAGCCAGCCACGGTGCCATGAGCCTGGCTACTACTGCCTTCCGCTGGTGAGTCATCTCCCCCAACAGTATCCAAAACGGTATACCTGTTTTGGAGGGAGATGACCACAGGGGACACCTGCACTGCCATCCTGCTTTTTCTCTGCCTTTTGGTCACCCATTCCCTGCTTTGGAAGAAAGCGATTAGATGCAGCATCGGTCGTCTCCAATGGTGGAGTGGGCCAATTGTCACCAGGGCAGTTGAAGAAAAGGATTTTACTCATTGATCTATCAATTTCAAATCAATAACTGCACTCCCACCGTAAGGGATGTGAAAACGAAATCCCACTTCACCCACTGTAGCTTTGCCATACACCAGGAAAGTACTGTTATTCCCAGTGTCTCGTGCTCTTGTGGAGTTAATGATAGGAAATATTTTGCAAGACAATTTTCTAGTGTGTCCTTTAATACTTTGTCAGGTTCAGATGGTAACACTTTCTCCTCGGAATCAAAGGCTTCCAGGTTCACTTCCATTGATTGAATGGTCAAGGCTGATATGATAGTGGGACACTGTGAGAGTGCTGCTCTATTGGAGGGTGCTGTCTTTTCAATGAGGCATTAAACCGAGGCTCCATCTGCCCTCTCCTCAAGTACTTGTGAAAGATCCCATGGCACTATTTTGCAGATGAGCAGGGCAGTTATCCCAGTGCCCTGACTGATATTTTCCCCTTGATCAACGTCACAGAGACGGATTATTTGGAGTTCACCACATTGCTGTTTGTGGGAGCTTGCTGTGCTGGCTGGCAAGGTTCCTACATTATGGCATTGACTACATTTCAAAAATACTTTCACAAAATATTCCATCTAGATCTAATTACTAACCAGCAGTGGGAAGCAAAACAATGGATTAGGGGATCCTGATTAATATCCTTGAAACAAATAGCAGCAGTTCATGCTACCTGCCGACACTGCCAAGTGTCGTGCCAGACGTTTGTAACTTGTGATGGGTGGTGTTAGTTGCTGATTTCTGATTATTTTTGATTTCTTTTTAATATCATTTACTTTAATGATGTGGATGGGCAAGGCAGTACTGGTGTTCATTGTTTACCTCAGCTTGCTCTGAGTGAATGGGAAGTCAACCATGTGGTATTGGAGCGGAATCACATCCAGGCCAGATCAGGTGGGGATGGTGTGTTCCCTTTTCTGATGGGCAGTAAGAAACCAGCCAGGTATTGATGGAAATCACGCAATTTCACATGTTTGAACGGTGCATACCGATAAATGGCTTTATTGGGTGTAATTTAATGTCCCCTCCCTTGGAAGCACTGGAAGGGCTGTTTCATCAGGTGTGAAGGCTCAGGGTGGAGGACCCGTCACCTTCCCCTAAAAAGTCAGGAATGAGGATGGCAGAGGACAGTCTTCCTTGCTGGAAGCCAACTGAGGTCCATAACTGGCCAAATAAGGGCCACTTAAGGGCCTCATCCCACTGCCACTAATATTCTACTAAACGTGATTGAGTTTGGGGGTGGGGGGGGGGGGGTGGTGTCATTGCTATGTGGTTTACCCTGGTAGACATGCCTGCAGCATGGGGGTGGGAGGTGTCCTAATTGGGGCCACCAGAACCCAATTGAAGACCTCACTAGTAGCAAGGGCCACTCCTGTAGGAAGATCCCCTTTGCCCTCGGCCAACCCCTCTCTGCCAGGGCCTACCTGACTGGCCCCACCAAGGCCACCCTGGGATTTGGGGCCTCGATGGTTGTTCCTTGTCCCAGATCTCCTGCAGATTTTGCAGTGACTGCCGGCAGCTCTTGGAGGCGGGATGCTCACTCTGAAGGTCCAAGGAACTCCAGACTGCAACACATAATCCCATCAGGACTCCTGGAAATGGTCAGGATGGGTTTGACGCCAGCTTTCTGGCTGATGGATGGGGGCATTGCCCATCCATAGCCCATCCTTACTTTCTTGGGCAGTCCCCCCCAGTTGGTGGTTTTTGAATTTCAGTTGTTTGTTTTTTGGTTGCTGACAGCCAGTTTTTGTTTCTGATTGTTTCTTCACAGCTTCTAGTTATTTGTTTCTGGCTCATTTTCCCCAAACATCTGGCTGCTGCTGATGACTTTGCTCAATTCTAGTGGATGGTTGTTTATTCCTTGGTCATCTTCCAAGGCTGTTGTTGTAGCCAGAACAGAACAGAAGGACACAGAGCATGTCCCACTTGTGATGAAGCTCTGCTCCTTCGTTACTCATTAATCCTTTCTTTTATTTTGTATGTCACTGGCATGTTATTCCGGTTTGAAACCTGTACAGGGTTATTGGTGTAGAAATTTAGGTGGGTCTAACTCTACTGACCTTACCCGCACAGTGATAATTGGCAGGGCTCAAGTAGCGGGGTCCAAGGATTTCTGGATTTTGGGTCCCCGGCTGTGACTTCACGATACTGTAGATGATAGATATTGTTGTACAGGATGATGCTCCAACTCCCAGGTGAGTGATTGGGCTGAGAGGGGCCTGGAAGCGGAACAGATGGGCCTTGGAGTTCACAATCATGATTTGAGAAGAAAGCTGGCAGGCCTCTGGAGGGCTGGGGGATCTATCATAGAATTTACAGTGCAGAAGGAGGCCATTCGGCCCATCGAGTCTGCACCGGCTCTTGGAAAGAGCACCCTACCCAAGGTCAACACCTCCACCCTATCCCCATAACCCAGTAACCCCCCCCCCCCCAACACTAAGGGCAATTTTGGTCACTAAGGGCAATTTATCATGGCCAATCCACCTAACCCGCACATCTTTGGACTGTGGGAGGAAACCGGAGCACCCGGAGGAAACCCACGCAGACACGGGGAGGATGTGCAGACTCCGCACAGACAGCGACCCAAGCCGGAATCGAACCTGGGACCCTGGAGCTGTGAAGCAATTGTGCTAACTACAATGCTACCGTGCTGCCCCAAACAGCACAGTGTTTTTCAAACTTTTGTTCCGTGGACCCATTTCTACAAACCCGGTGACCTTCGGGACCCATGCTGGCCGACCTTGCGAATCACGCCGGCCTAACTTCACACGGTGCCCAAACTTTGCGACTCACCATTTTCGCTTACCATCTCACTTGCTTTGTCATTCAATGCTACATTTCTGTACGGGTTGTTCATCAGATGTCCTAGAGCTCACACCAGCACTGCTTTGTTCTGCCCTGGACTCTCCTGTGAAGCTTTCTCCAGCAGATTTAGTTGTGAGACCCTGGCCTGTTTATGTCTCTGGCCCTCATAGTCCAAAAATATCTATCTTCAGTTCTTCTCACGGTCCTGCTTGCTTGCAGCTACAAAGTGGAGGAAACTCTCCTCAGTAATTTTGTACTCAGAGTACGTGATGCCAGTGTGGGCCAGTGACCTGCTCTCTGCCGCCGCTTCTGGTGGGAATACTCATAGCTTTAGAAAAAACCTGTTCCTGGTACAGTGCGCTGACTTACGGAGGAAGCAGCCTGTGCACTGCTACATCCGGCTGAGGGGGCATGCATGAACCGTATGGCCGGCATTCCTGAAAGCTGGTCACAGCCGGCATTTATAAAAGCCTGTCACGGCCATTGGGCACTCCTTCCCTCGATCGGGAATGTCGTGACCGATTGCTCCGTGACCCTCCCAATATCACCAGACCAGCTTTGTCGCATTGACCAGAAGAAGGCATTAGGCCCTCATTTGCACATGAAAATGCAGAAAAGCCTGCTTCAGGCATGGATTTTCAAAGATGGCATCCAGTGCGATTCGCAGCAGATGTGCATACGTTCACGTCGGACGCCATTTTGGTCTCAAAGCATCAGCCGTCGGACACAAACAAGGAACGGGTGCTGCGGATCTCAATCTCACGCCCTCAGTCTTTGTAATTGTGAATGACTGTCAAACAGATGGTATTGGAATTGGCCCAGATTGTTCTGTGTTTGCTTCAGCCAGTGTGACTTACAAGGCAATGTCTGACAACATCAGAAACCTCACAGCCCTGGGTAAAATTATGATAATAAGACAAAATAACTATTACTGACAGTGTGCTTTCATTATGCAAATGATATTAAGTGAGGCCGTGTGGATTGCCTGTGGCTAGGCTATAATCTCCATGCAGTGATTACTATGTGTCAGACTCAGTCATTTTGATTATGACATGTTAATTACATGCCATCTTCACAGAGCTATGAATATTACTTGCGGTCCCCAAAACAAAAAGGAAGCATGAAATGACAGCTTTTTAACACTTTGAACATAGTGGGACCCACTTAAATAAGCACCCTTTAAAAAACTACTTTAAATTCCCAACCTCCTTGAGGATTAAACTGTTTAATTTATGAGGAAATAAACCAGTTGTCACATTTTGTAGACAGTACATTTCTCCTCAAATAGATTCGTTCAAAATGTATGCGATCAGCCTGATCCAGGTAAAGGCTTTGAAAACATACTTTTTGAGGAGTGCTGACGAGAACTCTTTCAAACAAGTTCTCCCTCGAAACATCTCCAACATTTAAAACTATTTCCGAATAATACAAAGCACAAACCGGTGATGGGTCGAACCATGTTAATCCAAGTTACATCGATTTATATCTTGGAATAACTATCAGATTGTGGATTGTGGATTAAGAGTACTTTATAAGGACAAGGACGTTATCTCAAATAACGCAAAATGTACTATTCTGCTTTTAACATGAAAATTTAAGCCAATAATTTTAATTGCTGTGAATCAGAGTTTAGTTGCTATTTGGTGGATTATGCAGTTTGGAGATTTCTCATAAATGTTGGACTTTGGGTGAGAATAAGTCAACATTAAGTGACTGCCCTTCAAATAAAGATTGCTTTGCTCCTGCAGCAAGATGTTAAATCTATTACCTGGGGCAAGATTTAATAGAGTTTGGTAGAACAGGCTAGGGAGTGGGTGGGCCCGTGTACCTGCAGTGGAGGATGTGCACATCAGTGCCGCCAGCTGGAAAACTGAACCCCATCAAGTCAGCGGCAGGAACAGGCTGATGGGGGAATCCGCCGAATAGTCATTAAGCTTCTTATTGAGACACTTAAAGGTCATGATCCTCAGACCCACCAGAATTTAGTGGTGGCTGAAGGATTTTCTCTGCACGCTCATGGATTCCCCATGTCTCCTGAAGGCCACCCAGCAAAACCTGGAAAGTATGACAGCGGCCTTCCGAGGGATTCCTTGTTCAAAGGCACTGAGTCTGATCGAGGGACCTAGCATTGGGAAGGGGGGTGCCAACTGAGAGACATCCTCAGCACTTACATCCGTCTCCCCTCCACCCCACTCACCGGTGACTCCCAACTCGACCAACTCCACCTCTCTCCACAGATCCCATGGTGACCTCTGGTGAAGGCCTCACTGTATTAACACAGAAGCCACCACTCCCGATGGCGCTGCTGCGGGTGGAAAGCTGCCAGCCCAGCAGCAATCAGGGGGTGGGATTAATGCAGCCATGGCCATAAATCCTTGAGAAGGGCCTATGTGGGCCAGATCAGTGCCTGAGATTTCAGTCGGGCCTTACCCGATGGAAATGTGCAGGTTTCCCATTGTTCTCCAACCGGAGAGCAGGACATGCATCATGAACATTAAATCCAGCAGCTGGGGTGTGACAGAGATACAATGAGATGCAACTGGTCTATTCACTGTTATGGGCCAGGGTTTAGAGAACCCCAAAGTGTATCATGGAATTTACCTGACCCACAACCTTTAATAGATTGTGGTATGGGGAGCACACGGCCCACTCTACAGGTGTGGTACAGCAGAAATGGAAAAGCATTTTTTAAAGCAAAATAATGTTTATTCTATGAACTCAAGTAAACCTTTTTAAAACATACAGTGAGCAACCATCAAATCAAATACAACCCCCAAAGAATACAACACTAAGTAATCCTTAAGTTGTCCTTTTAACATCCTTAAGACTTTAAAAAAAACTTTTAACAGAAGCACATCAGGTTAAAGTCACTACTGAGAGCAGTTATTAGTTTTAAATCACCAAAGGATTGATTTACAGTCTTTAGATTACAGAGAGAGAGACTAACACACCTTCTGGCTGTGACTGCAGCTATCCAGCTCTGAAAATGAAACTAAAACACACCCTGCAGCAAACAGCCTAAAACGAAAGTAAAAAGCTGACAGACAACCCAGCTTCACCCACACTCTGACATCACTGATAAACACCCATTTCTTCAAGGTACATTTCTTAAACACCCATTTCTTAAAGGTACTCTCACATGACACCTCCCCCCCCAAAGAAAAAAATAAACCATCAACTATAAAATCGTTTCATTTTTCACCTTTTCACTATCCTTTAAGAAATGCACACAGTAAATATACTTTTTTGTTTCAAAAAAACAACACACCCAAACAGGTATAATAATATAGTCCATTTTTTTTGTTCTTCTTCCTCCAACTGAACCTGCTTCCGTTCATCACATTTGTGACAAAGCATCGGCTATCACGTTTTTCCATCCTGCCACATGTACTATTTTTAAATGAAATCGCTGTAACAATAGACTCCAGCGAAACAGCCTTGCATTGTTATTCTGGAATCGCTCCATAAACGTCAATGGATTATGATCAGTATATGTAATGAAATGAAATTAAATGAAAATCGCTTATTGTCACGAGTAGGCTTCAATGAAGTTACTGTGAAAAGCCCCTAGTCGCCACATTCCGGCGCCTGTTCGGGGAGGCTGTTACGGGAATCGAACCGTGCTGCTGGCCTGCCTCGGTCTGCTTTCAAAGCCAGCGATTTTGCCGAGTGTGCTAAACAGACGGATTGCTGGTCACATAAATGAGGTAATTTATTCATTTATAATCTCCTTCTCACTCGTTGACTACTTTTTCTGGTGAGAATTCAATTTCTTTGAAAAATTACTAATAGGCCATTCTAGCCCTTCATTGTCATCTTTGAGAATCACCGCACCTACACCCACATCACTCTCATCAACAGCCACTTTGAAATGTTTGTTATAATTTGGGATGGTTAACACAGGAGCAATGGTTAACCCTTCAGGCCGTCAAATGCCTGGTGACACTCCGCTGTCCACTGGAATTTGTTATGCTTCTTGAGCAAGTCCGTCAGTGGAGTGATCACACTGCTAAAATTCGGTACCAATTTCCAGTAAAATCCACTCATACCAAGAAATCGCATTATTTCCCATCGTGTCGAGGGTATCGAAAGCTCCCCAATAACTTTTGTTTTCACGTCCCGTGGGACCATTCGGCCCTGTCCAATTGTATGGCCAAGGAAAGTGACTTGGGCTTTTCCAAATTCACTTTTGGCTAGGTTTATCACCAAATCTACCACCTGAAGTCGATCGAATAACTCCATCAGATGTTTTAAATGTTCTTTCCATGTCTGGCTGAAAATGACCAGATCGTCGATGTATACCACACAAATGGGTAACCCTGAAACGACTTTGTTAGTTAACCATTGAAATGTGGCTGGGGCTTTTTTCATGCCAAATGGCATAACTTTGAATTGGTATATACCATCTGGAGTCACAAAAGCTGAAATCTCCTTCACCCTTTCGGATAAAGGTAGCTGCCAGTAACCTTTAAGTAAATCCAATTTGGAAATAAAAGCAGGTAATCCCACTTTCTCAATGCAATCCTCCAAACGTGGGATAGGATAAGAGTCCGTTCTTGTAACTGCATTAACCTTTCTCTCGTCCACACACAACCGTTGGGTACCGTCTGTTTTAGGTACCATCACTATGGGTGAGCTCCATTGGCTGCAACCCACTCCAATTATACAATTTTAAAGCATGTTCTCAATCTCTTTGTCAACCTGTGCCGATTTTAAATGGTTAAGTCTGTATGGGTGTTGTTTGATTGGAACAGCATTTCCCACATCTACATCATCTGTAGCCATTTTAGTACTTCCCAATTTATGTCTACAAATTTGCCCATGTGATATCAATAACTCCTTCAGGTCAGTTTGTTTTTCCTCTGGTAGGTAATTCAACAATTATCCCAATTTTTAAGAAGATCCTCATTTTCCAATTTAATTTGAGGTGTGTCAAATTCACAGTCATCTGGATTTGGTTTGTCACTTTGAGATGGAATCATTAAAACCTCCTTTTTCTCTTCTTCCCTTTCAAAGTACCCTGTAACATGACACACTCGGTGAGTCTTCCTTCTATCTGGTGTTTTTACTACATAATTCACTTCACTTAATTTCATTTCAATCTGATAAGGTCCACAATGAAAATCGCTTATTGTCACAAGTTGGCTTCAAATGAAGTTACTGTGAAAAGCCCCTAGTCACCACATTCTGGCGTCTGTCCGGGGAGGCTGGTACGGGAATTGAACCGTGCTGCTGGCCTGCCCTGGTCTGCTCTTTAGCCTCATGCTAAACAAGCCCCTTGCTTTTAAAGGCTCACCAACCACTGGTAACAATACTAAAACTTTATCTCCACTGGCAAAACTACGAACTTTGGATTTCTTGTCCACTGCCTGTTTCATCACATTTTGTGCAACTTTTAAATGTTGTCTCGCCAATTCACCTGCTCTATTTAATCATTCCGTAAAATTTGACACGTAATCCAATAAGGTAATTTCCGATTGCTCACTCACCAATTTTTCCTTAATCATTTAAGTGGTCCTCTTACCTCATGACCAAAAATTCATTCAAAAGGACAAAAGGACTCATTAGGTGCATCCCTAATTGCAAACAGTATGAATGGAATCCCTTTATCCCAATTCTCTGGATAATCATGTCAATAAGCCCTCAACATTGTCTTTAATGTCCGATGCCACCTGTCTGACACTCCCGGCGATTCTGGATGGTACGCAGTTGATTTAAATTGTTTTATTCCTAAGTTATCCATAACTTCTTTGAATAACCTTGAGGTAAAACTTGAACCTTGATCCCATTGTATTTCTGTGCGTAGTCCATATCTAGTAAAGAATTTAAGTAATCCTCCACAATCTTTTTAGCTGTAATATTACGTACTGGAATGGCCTCTGGAAACCTAGTAGACACATCCGTTATAGTCAAAAGGTATTGATTCCCACTTTTCGTTTTAGGAAGCGGTCCTGTGCAATCAATTAGGACCCTTGTAAAAGGTTCCTCAAATGCTGGAATGGGTATTAAGGGTGCTGGTTTTATCACTGCTTGAGGTTTCCCTATCACTTGACATGTGTGACATGATTGACAAAAATGAACTACATCTTTATGTTTTTGTATTTAGCTAGAGTTTGCCTTATTCCCAAATGACCTCCCACTGGTACCTCATGTGTAACTCGCCACACGTCCTTTCTATACCCTACCTGCAATACTACTTGATGAACTTCTGCCCACTTTTCATCCGTCTTCATATGTAAACGTCTCCATTTTCTCATCAAGATATCACTTTTACAGTAATAACACTCTGGTATACACTTGTAGCCATCTGGGATGGCCACTTTCAGTATATAAAATGGACACTCGCAGAGCCTATAGGGAAAATGGACAATGCAAAGCAAACAAGCAGGCACAGAGCCTGAATGTATATTTGGAAGGCAGTCTGCAGACAGAACCAAAACTCTGGGTCGATTTACATATTGATGGCCCATCTCCGGGAAACAACGAACGAGTGCTCAGGTAGCCGATACTGTCCTAGACAGTCCGGCGCCACTCCCCCAGCTAGAAGACACAAACAAAGCAAGGCCAACGGCCACTTAGGACACGCCCAGCCATCAAGGCACCCGCCCCTTTATTGGCTTAGATCGATGGCAATGATCAAGAAGCAGCCCAATTAATTGGGACCAAGTTTAAGGCCCATCTAAAAGCGCGCAAAGCCCCTCCAAGTATAAGAAGGAACCCTCGCAAAAGGTTCGCTCTCTTGGATTTGGCTCTCAAGCAGAGAGACCCTTCCACCAGCATCACCAGAAGCAAGGAAGTACAATTTCAACGCTCGCTACCAGACGGACGACCTTAGCTGTTCTCCTGTTACCTCTTCGAACCCAACAGCCTCAGATCCGGACAACGCCCATTGTTCCTCTGACCTAAGTGGGCACCCGAAGTTAAGTATAGGTGTTAGTGATAGATATAGTTTAGCCTGTAGTGTTATTGTGCATGAATAGATCTTACTGTGTGTAAATAAAGTAGTATTGACTTTGAACTAACTAACTGGTGTATTGGCTCCTTGATCGGTATTCGGATTGAACCTTGTGGCGGTATCGAGAGATACCTGGCGACTCTGAAAGCATGCTCATAATTAGGATTAAGAAAAGAGACCTTATAAACTGCCATATTTATAGCAAGTAAACAGAGCAACAACTCTTCCGTGTATGCTTTCTGATACATCCGTTTTATTACTATATCTTTCTGTTGTAACTCCGCCAATTTTCCTGAACTAAAAATATCCACCTCATCCTCCACCTGTTCTTATTTGTTTTCAACCATCTGATCAAAAATCGTTTCAGATAATTGCACTTCATCTTTATCTTCACTCTCTGATTTCTCCTCTTGTCTTAACCTGTGACTTTGCGACTTTGTGACTAAACAATCTGGAAAAATCCCAGGATACCCGTCCTTCAGCACTTAGTTGTCTGATTTTCCACTGGCTTATCAACCACAGTAGGCATCACTTCCACCTGCGATCCAGCTATATCATTACCCAAGATAAACTGTATTCCTGGACAAGATAGTTTCTCTATTACTCCTACTACCACTTCACCACTCTTCACTGGACTTTCCAGCCTTACCTTATATAATGGAACACTACTCCCCTCACCCTGAATTCCACATATTACCACCTTTTCTGGCAATATTCTTCCCAAACTACATAATTCCTCATCTTTTACCATTAAAGATTGACTAGCTCCCGTATCTCGTAAAATTGTGACTTCTTTACCTGCTCCTCCTGATTCACATGAGTAAACTTTACCCACACAAGTAAATTCTTTGAAGAGATCTGGCACCTTCTTATCAATCATCTCTTGATCAGGCTGCACAATATTTTGCACCTCCTTCGCTTCACTTGGGCTTTCCTTTCCCACTTTAACAAACCGCATGTCTTATCCTGTTTTACCACATCAGCCTTCCCAGTGCTTTTCTTCAACCACCAACATTGTGACTTTACATGACCTAGTTTATTACAGTGAAAACATTTGAAACTTTTAATTTCTTTTCCACCCTCCTGGATTTATTTTTTACTCTGAGGTACACTCTCCTTATTATCTCCCATCAGATCACCTTTACCTTTACCACTTGAGTATTTCTCATGTCCCCAGTTTCTATCCCTCACAGGCTGAAACTGATGTCGGAAACCAATCTTTGATTTATGAACTAATTCATAATCATCTGCCATTTCTGCTGCTAATCTCACAGTTTTAACCTTCTGCTCTTCCACATGAGTTCTCACTACATTAGGAATTGAATTTTTAAACTCCTCCAAAAGTATAATTTCTCTGTGAGCTTCATACGTTTGTTCTATTTTCAAACCCCTATCCACCTATCAAAATTACTCTTTTTGAGCCTTTCAAACTCCATGTATGTTTGACCAAATTATTTCTTTAAATTTCTAAATATTTGTCTGTAGGCTTCGGGCACTAGTTCATATGCACCGAAGATGGATTTTTCCACGTCTTCATACATCCCAGATACCTCCTCCAGTAGTGATGCAAACGCTTCACTAGCCCTACATACCAGCTTTGTTTGAATCAGTAATAACCACATGTCCTGTGGCCATTTCATTTGTTGAGCTACCTTCTCAAATGAAATGAAAAAGGCTTCCACCTCCTTCTCATCAAACCTTGGCAATGCTTGGACATATTTAAATAGATCCCCTTCAAGCCTTCGGCTATGACGCTCTTTCTCACTATCCTCATCACTATCCTCCAACTGTACGTTTCCCTTTATGTCTGCCAATTTTAACTGACTTGTGTTTCGAAGCCATTTTCTGATGTTTAAACTCTCTCTCTCTTTCCCTTTCCTCTCTGACTCTTTTTTTTTGTTCTGCTAAGGCTATTCTTTCTTTGTTACTTTCTCCGCTCTCCTTTTCTTTTTCCCCGATCCGTATCTCCCTTTCTCTTTCTTTTTCTCTCATTGCATGTTCAAGCTGCTTTAATTCTTTTTCATGTTCAAGTTGCTTAATCTGCAACTGGATTATGGCCATTTCTCATGAGTCAGACGGTATCTTAGGCAATTTTAAATGCTCAGCTACTGCTGTAAGTACCTCATCTTTTCACATTTTGTGAGGTAATGTTAACTGCAATGTTTTTGCCAAAATTAACAGTCTGCTTTTAGTCTCTGTTCATAAGGTACTGTGTGTGACCATCTCCACCCCCAAAAACTTCAGAGCTTCTGAAAGAGCCATTGTCCACAACACACTCACTACTTAAACTAAAACACCACACCTGAAAAGTAACCACAATATGCTTACCCCTCACTGTCTTTAAGTTCACTAAGCCAATTCAATAGATAGACTTTTATCCCCCTCGAGACGCCAATTTGTTATGGGCCAGGGTTTAGAGAACCCCAAAGTGTATCATGGAGTTCACCTGACCCACAACCTTTAATAGATTGTGGTATGGGGAGCACATGGCCCACTCTACAGGTGTGGTACAGCAGAAATGGAAAAGAAATTATTAAAGCAAAACAATGTTTATTGTATGAACTCAAGTTAACTTTTTTAAAACATACAGTGAACATCTCAGCAACCATCAATTCAAATACAACCCCCAAAGAATACAACACTAAGTAATCCTTAAACTGTCCTTTTAACATCCATAAGACTTAAAAAAAAACTTTTAACAGAAGCACATCATGTTAAAGTCACTACTGAGAGCAGTTATTAGTTTTAAATCACCAAAGGATCGATTTACAGTCTAGATTACAGAGAGACAAATACAACTTCTGGCTGTGACTGCAGCTATCCAGATCTGAAAAACGAAACTAAAACAGCCTAAAATGAAAGTAAAAAGCTGACAGACAGCCCAGCTTCACCCACACTCTGACATCACTGATAAACATCCATTTCTTAAAGGTGTATTTCTTAAAGGTACCCATTTCTTAAAGGTACTCTTACATGACACACAGTAATTCAGAGGACATAGTAGCTTCAAATGTCATTGGTGCCGCTATCATTTTACTGTTTTAAACAGGTGCCTAAAAGTCCAACATAACGGGCAATGTGCCCTACTCTTTGATCCTTATTCTCTGCTTGCCAGGATGCAGATTCACCTTTCAGCTCTTTTGGCTGCATGGGTTCCCCTCTTGTCATGGTCAAGATGCATGATCGTTAGTTCAGGCCTGTAGAGTAGGATCCCATTTTACATCTCTAAATATGGGAAGAGCTACTTTAATATCCCAGTGCATCATTCCCTGGCAATAGTTAGGCCGACAAGAATTGCCTCTTGGTGTCAAACCAGAGGAACATCGCACCAGGAATAGGCCATAGGCCTTTGAGCTTGTTTTGCCATTCAATGAGATCATGGCTGACCTGTGACCTAATTCCATCTATTCACCCTAGCCTCATATATTAGTTGCTTTAATGAATAAAACTTGACAAACCTAAGAAGTAAAATGTACAATTGATTCAGCATCAGTTGATATTTGCGGAAGAGATCTCCAAAATTCTAACAATGTTATGCAGATGTATTTCTTAATTTTACTCATGAAAGGTCTGGCTCTAATGTTTAGTGTTACGATATGCAGTCATGATATTCGGGATTTTTAGAAAACCGTTTTCAAGGTTACATTTTTAAAACTTAGACTGAATTTGAAGAGTGTTTTCAGTGAGTCCCCTGACTTCCTCCTCATGGATTCGGGCTGGAACTCCTTCATCCTGACATAGAGGAGGCAGCCTCAGACATATATTAAAAAAATGACATCAGAGGCTGAAATGGTGGCATAGTGATTATGTCACTGGACTACTAATCCAGAGGCCCAGGTTAATGCTCTGGGGACATGGGTTCAAATCCCACCGTGGCAGCTGGTGGAATTTGAAATCAATGAATTTTTTAAAAGTCTGCAACATCAAGCCAGTATCAGCAATAGTGAATTGTCAACAGTCATAAAAATCCATCTGGTTCACTAATCTCCTTTAGGGAAGGAACTCCGACGTCCTTAACTGTTCTGGACTATATCTCACTCCAGAGCCACACATTGTACTCCACTTGTCAGATCTTTGCCCATTCAATTAACTTATCTGTATTATGTTGCAGTCTCCTTATGTCCTCTTCTCATCTTACTTTCCTACCTATTCCTACCTAAATACATGAATAGGATGGGAATAGAGCGATACGGACCCAGGAAGTGTAGAAGATTGTAGTGTAGTTGGGCAGCATGGTCGGCACGGAATTGGAGGGCCGAAGGGCCTTTTCCTGTGCTGTACTTTTCTTTGTTCTTTGTTCCATTCTGCTGTTCCTCATATTCTGTCCAATCTTCTGACCTGTCACCTGTCTTTGCACAATTATAAGCTTTTTCATTAAGTTCTTTAAGTTTGATACTGGTGGGGAATTTGCTGGAATCAATCATTGAGGAGGAGATGACTGAACATTTGAAAGACACAGCTCAATCCATCATTGTCAGCATGGTATTATGAAGGGTAAATCATGCTTGACAAACTTGCTTGAGTTCTTTGAGGGCGCAACCAGCAAGGTGGATAATGGGAAACCCGTGGATGTGGTATATCTAGACTTCCAGAAGATGTTTGATAAGGTACTGCATAAAAGACTGATCCAGAAGGTGAGATCACAGGGGGTAGAGTACTAGATTGAATTGAGGATTGGCTGACTGACAGAAAGCAGAGGGTCGGGATAAATGGGTCCTTCTCTGGCTGGTGAACTGTAACCTGTGGGGTTCCGCAGGGGTCTGTCCTCGGACCGCAACTGTTTACAATCTATATAAATGTCCTGAAAGCAGGGACAGAGTGCAACAGCAAAATTTGCAGATGATACTAAAATAGGTGGTGAAGCAGAAAAGGAGATAAAGATTTTACAAATGGATATAGATCAGCTGCGAGATTGGGCCAAAATTTGGCAGATGGAGTTTAATGTGGATAAGTGTGAGGTTATCTATTTTGGCCAAAAAAAAAGAAAGGCAAATTATTATCTAAAAGGAAAACAGATTCAAAATGTGTCTGGGCAGAGAATCTAGGTGTCTTAGTTAATGAATCGCAGAATGTTGGTAAGCAGGTACAGCATGTAATTAAAAAGGCAAATGGAATGTTAGCGTTTATTGCAAAGGGGCTAGAGTATAAAAGTAGATAAGTGCTGTTGCAATTGTATAGGGTATTTGTGAGACCACATTTGGAGTATTGTGTTCAGTTTTGGTCTCCTTATTTGAGGAAGGATGTGGTGGCATTGGAAGCAGTTCAGAGGAGGTTCACCAGATTGATTCTGGGAATGAAGGGGTTAATGTATGAGGCAAGGTTAAACAGTTTGGGTTTATACTCACCGGAGTTTAGAAGGATGAGAGGGGATCTGATCAAAGTATATAAAATACTAAAAGGGACTGATAAAGTAAATGTAGACCAAATGTTTCCTCTTGTAGGGCAATCTAGATTGAGAGGTCTCGGATGTAGGTTGAGAGATGGTAGATTTAAAACTGAGATGAGGAGGAACTACTTCTCGCAGAGGGTGGTGAATTTGTGGAACTCGCTGTCCCATAGTGAGGTGGAATCTGAGTCAGTAATTGATTTCAAGAAGGAGCTAGATATATTTCTGATTAGAAAATAGGTTAAACTGACACGGGGAACAGTTGAGGAGGTGGATTTGGGACCAGGAAGAGATCAGCCGTGACCTGATTGAATGACGGAGCAGGCTCGAATGGCAGGATTGCCTACTTTCCTCCTGATTCCCATGTTCTTATCTCTAACTTTTGTAGTTAACCACAGATGGTGGATCTGTCTCTTGGACCTTTTCTTACTTACTGCAATGTATCTATTCTGAGTACTCTGAAATATCCACTTACATGTTTACCACTGCATGTCTATTGACCTATCCCTTAAACTAATTTGCGACATTAAACTAAAGTCCACACAATTTCCCTCAATTAAGTTTTAAAACATAGAGGGTGATTCTCCCCCTGCGTTGTGCCTGACGCACATCGTGCTATTAGTGGGAGAGCCCCTAAACGGGGTTCGCGTCGGGCACCGAATGGAACTCCTGGCCCGCGGCACTGGACGCAAACTGGTTCACACCCTCACCATCTGAACCAGATTTGCATATTTAAATAGGCATTTAAATATTCATTTCCGGGTTTTAGTCAGAGTCTCCCAGCTCCTGAGATTCTCCGAGGCATAGACACCCAGACATTGTCATAATGCTTTCACCTTGCAATGTTTGACATTGTCACAACTATTAGAAATAGTAAATAAACAGTTGTCTGCTAGAGACCTCTAGTTAGCGGTCTCGTGATTGCTCCTTGTTTGGGGCCTGGGAATCTCTCTTGTTAGCGGTCCAGGACTACCATTACAGAAAATAATCAAAAGAGCTAATGGTCAGACTTCCGGAGGCAGCCATGAACTGACTGGTCACACAAAAGGTGGCTCTTGTATGAAATATTTGAATGTGACCTTTTAACCCCATCAAACAGGTACCAAAAATACCTACGCCCCCCGCCCCCCCCCAGCCTAACCACGGCAAACTGCATCAACGAGAAATAGAAGAGAAGAATGGGAAATAGTGCAATGGCCCAGCGGACAAGCCAGTAAGGACGAGGGGAGGGAAACCTCAACCTCGGAGCCGGCAGCCACACGAGGCGGCACAGAACCGGGAAGGACCGACTCCACAGAGCTCCCAGTGCCCACCCAGGCACCGATGGACAGACTCATGGACTCCCATCACCTCTGAGCTCCAAAGACAGGGAGGAGCTGAAGAGAGACAGCATCCCAGTCAGCAGCGGAGGCGCCAACGGCTCCCATGAGGGAGGCTATGGCTAAAATGGAGATGCGGCTTGAGGCCCAAGAGCCAACTGTGAGAGACCTGGAGAAGGCCGCCAGGGACCAAGGGGACCGGATCATGGCACTCGAAGCCGAGGTGGTAAGCCTGATCAAGACCCAAAAAGAAAACAATTGATCACCAGAAGAACTGTTCTTGACGCCAAAACCTGAGAATCGTGGGGCTACCAGAAGGATGGAGGAGAGGAACCCCACAGAATACGTTTCAGCGATATGCGGGGAAACTGGTCGCCGAGGAGGGCTTCGCCAAGCACTCGGAGGTGGACTGTACCTACAGGTCACTTCGGCAGCAGCCCAGAGCTGGCAAACCTCCACAGGCGATAATTGTAATGTTCCACAAGTATCAGAACAAAGAGCGGATCCTGAGGTGGGTGAAAGGTGCGAGAGGGTGAAAGTGGGAAGGAAATTCTATTCGCTTGTATCAACACATTGGGGCAGACCTGGGCAAGCAGTGGGCCGAATTTAACAGTGCCAAATCCGCCCTATACAAAAGCAAGGTCTGGTTTGGCATGTTGTACCCTGCCAAGCTATGCGTCATATACACGGGAAAGGGTATTTCGATGCCCTGGAGGAGGCCAACAAATTCTTCCAGAAGAATGGTCTGGGCAGGCAGTGATGGTGCACATGGGCTAGAATGCGAGTTGCCACAGCCCGGAGGGACAGGAATGAACATGGGCAGAGATGTGGAGATCGTGAGGGTGGGGGGGGGGGGGGTGGGGTGGAGGGGAGTGAGGCATACAGGGGTTAAATAGGAAACCTGACCAAGTGGGGGTGTTACACTAGTGAGTAAGCTGGTGTACAGAGGTACAGTGAAGGAAGAGGTCGCGTGCACAACCCGGGAGGGAGGGCATGCCTGGCAGGAGGGAGAGGAAAGACAGAAATTACTATCAATTCATTCAGAGACACGAGTTGAAGTAAACTGTGGCTTTAATCGGCTTACAACTGCGCCTGCCTGCGACTATGCTGAACTGAGGGTGGACTCGCAGGACCGCAGCACTTATACTTCCTGATGGGGTGGAGCCAAGGGCGGAGCCCTGTACATGCTCCTCATCTCCCCCTGTGGGCAGAGCTGAGCAACGGCTCACAGATGGAGCCCACAGGGACACAGTAATGTACAGTGTGGATTTATAGTGGTTACACATTCACCACATTCAGGGAAAACATGGGCAAAAGAAGGAGGGCCAAGGTTGTGGGAGGGGCGTGGTTAAAGCCAGGGGAACAGGGGACAGGGAGGGGGAGGGACAAGGATAAGAGGGGATAGGGGAGAGCCAGGGAACCTCCGGTCAGGGGTGAGTAGAGCGCCGGTTGCAACAGACAACACGTGGAGATGGCAAAAAAGAGGAAGCAGCTGGCAGCCATTTTGAGTGGCCCAAAAGTGAGGGACCGGGCTGGGCCCATAAGGTGAGTGCGGTTAACCGCACAGGAGGGTGGGTTCCAGAGTCCTCATCCATCTCAATAGTCTGATGGTCGGCATAGCCTTCCTACAGGAAACACACGTGAGAGAGCTATGCACCTCCAAGCCCCGGGGAGGGGGCCCTAGGTGATGAAACAGTTCCACAACAGACTGGATATACTGGTGGTGGGGGAGGGCAGGAAACAGGCACTGGAAGCACCGATAGGGCTGGGAAAATTGTGGGAAAATTGTGGAGTCCATGCAATTAGATGAAGCGCCAGGACTGGCTGGGTTCCCGTTAGACTTTTACAAAATATTCTCAGCAGCGCTGGCCCCGCACTTGCGGGAGATGTTCAATGACTCACTGTCGAAGGTGCCCTGCCACCCATGCTGGCACAGGCCTCAATCCCTTTGATCCCCAACAAGGGCAAAATCCCAACAGAGTGTGGATCAAACAGACCAACCTCTATCTTAAATAGTGGCGTGGGAAACTTAGCAAAAGCACTGGCGAGGCAACTGGAGAGTTGCCTGCCAGAAGTGATCATGGAAGATAACCGGGTTCGTGAAGGGCAGACAGCTAACCGCGAACATCAGGCGCTTGCTGAATGTAAGAATCCGGGGTGAGGGCACCAGAGGTGATCAACTCCCTAGATGCTGAGAAAGCCTTCGATTGAGTAGAATGGAGGTGGTTTGGGTGGTTTGGGTTTGGGGCAGGACTCACCATGTGGTGAGTGTATGGACGAACACAACCAGCTCCGAGTACTTCTGGTTGCACAGGGGAATGAGGCAGGCATGGCCACTATCCCTGCTCCTGTTCCTGCTGGTAATTGAGCCGCTGGCTATCACCCTTAGATCAGCAGATTGGTGGATAGGCATCCAGAGAGGGGGGCAGAGAGCACAGTCTCCGAGTGACCTGCTCCTCTACGTGTCGGATCCCCCTAGCCAGTATAAGAAATATACCGGACTCCTTAGAGAGCTCAGCGCCTTCTCAGGTTACAAATGCAACCTGGGGAAAGCAAAACCTTCCTGATAAACCCCCCGAGAGGGAGGAGTGGAGCTGCAGGAACTGGCGTTCAAAGTAAAGCAGGTAAGTAAAGGTACCTGGGGGGTCCAAGTGGCCACACCTGGAAGAGGCTCCACAAATGGAACTTCTCCAACCTGGTGGAGGAGGTGAAGAGGGACCTGCATAAAGTAGGGGATGTCACCTACCTCCCATTTTATAATGAATTTGCTCCAACTGCTTAACGTTCAGGTATGTGCTGTTTACTGCCAGAGGAAATATCGGCTGGACTTTGGAAAAAGAGCAGGAAATTGGCACTGATTTAATGGCTCTTTCAAAGACCCAGCACAGACAAAGTGGCTGAATGGTCTCCTTCTGTGCTGTGTTGTCATAAATATCCAAAATCCAGCGCCACGATTTTAATCACTTTAACTATAGGCCATTTCTGTCATACGCACGGTGCCAATTGCGCTGGAAAAGCAAATGGATTCAGGGTCAATCATGAATCAACAAGAGAAGAATGTTTAAAGTTTTAACGCTTTCCTATGGGACAGAAAGTCGGGGTGAGCTCCTCTGTGCTCCACAAGGAAACCATGGGGTTCCTCTGCCCCTGCCCACCGCCTCCCCCCCCCCCCCCGTCCCGCACCCCGTTCTCTCCCCATTCCAACGGCCCCCAGCCCACATGTGACCCCAGACCCACAGCAATGTGGTTGACCTTGAAATGGCCGAGCAAGCCTTTTAATTCAAGGGCAATTAGGGATGGACAACAGATGTTGGCCTTGCCAGCGATACCCACATCCCATTAAAAAATATATCCAAGGGCAGCACGGTGGCGCAATGGTTTGCCCTGCTGCCTCGAGATCCCAGGTTCGATCCCAGCTCTGGGTCACTGTCCGTGTGGAGTTTGCACATTCTCCCCGTGTTTGCGTGGGTTTTGCCCCACAACCCAAAGATGTGCAGGGTAGGTGGATTGGCCATGCTAAATTATCCCTTAATTAGAAACAATGAATTGGGCACTCTCAGTTTATAAAAAATATATCCTTTTTTAAAAGTTGTGTGAGTCTCCTGTTCAATATGCTGAGGAAGACCTTGCATTATGGCAGGTTTGGAGTTCGGAAGGACCACTGTCAGCTACAACTCAGTGGATGACATACTTGTCTGCCTCAGATGGTTGTAGGTTTGAGTCGCACGCCAGAGGCTTGAGCCCATATTCCAATGCAGTACTGAGGCACTGCAGCACTGTCGGAGGTGCCGTCTTTCAGTGGCGATATTAAACTCAATTGGCTGTTGCGCTTCCTACATTGCAGCAATGGCCCCATTTCAGAAGGACTTTATTGGCAGTAAAGTGCTTTGGGACGTCCTGAAGTTGGAAAGATTTGACTAAAAAGCAATTTTTAAAATAATGGCAACAATGAAATGGTGCGAGAGAGAGCAAGAGAGAGAGAGAAGAACATTTACTAGGGAGATAGATAAGGAGACAGGGGGGTCACATCATAGTTCCCGATAGGAGATACATATTGTCCAGTTCCTAATTGGCCAACGAATGGTTTTCATATTGTGCCCTATGGTTAGTTCAGCATTATTTGGTTTATTTACTGGTTAACATTCCTTTGTTTGTTGTTCACGTGCATGCCTGATGAGTTCTATCAGCCAGATAAGAGACACAGCACATGCAGAAAGAAACCCAAGAAGTGTTAAATCATGATTCAAAATATGTCAGGAGCTATAATGCTGCAGATACCCTTCATTTAAGCAATTTATTTTTGAAATGAAAATGGGGCAGAGGTTGGACATACCCATAGGCCCTTGCTCAAACAGCATTGTTGTTTTCCAGCTCTATAAGGCACAATCAGTCATGGGTAATTATCCTGCCAATAGGAGGCAACTTTCATGTAATATATCATATTGTCTCAGTCTGTCAGCAAACTACTGCATTTTCATTGGCCTTTCCCTTTCTGCCTGGCTATGCTTACAGAAATATCCAAGTAAAGCAAATACAGAAAAAAAAGAGATTAGAATAAATCAAATTTTGTGAATGCGGATGAATTTGCCAGGCATTATACCAAAGCCAATGCAAGCGTTAACATATCAAAACACTACCTTCACCTTTTCCCCTCCCTGCATTTTATTTTAGTGGCCCATTGTGATATTCTGTGGAGATGAAGCTAATCTCAATGTAGGCTGGCTTCTATTTCATATATTCCAACATGTAAAGTTATTTCATAAACCTAAAGTAACCCTTGATTATCATCTGCAATTCTGGAATTCATTTTAAAAGGGCTGGTGCCATTTGAGCTCACCCCAGTGAATTCATGCATTTTGCCAGGTCTGTCAATTCCTCCACTTCCTCACATCATTCCCTACCTGCTGACTTCCTGATGGCACAGAGGCCTTCTTGAGGATATGTCAAGCACAGGCTAACTTGTTTCCACAGGGAGTGAGAAAGAAGGAAGGTGAACCTCCTGAAGTGCACCTATTCAAAGAGGTCATCTCTCTCAGTTGGGGAATAATGGGTTTGTAAAATGGAGAGGATTTAATAAGGGGAGAAAACATTGAAAAGTATGTTAAATTGGCACATCGATAGGATAGAATACGCAAAGTACTTTTGGTTCTGTTTGTGTCAATTTTGGTAGACTGGATTGTAAAAAAGGGGGAGCCGTAGGCCGAGATTTTTGCTACGATGGAAAGACTCCCTTTGGGTTCGAAGCCCTACACCTGGACTTGCCATTTCCTATCTTTGCGAGGGCAAGAGTGCAGGGTGCAGTGCCAGGGGGCCAGAGGGCAGTGCCAGGGGACCAGAGGGCAGTGCCAGGGGACCAGAGGGCAGTGCCAGGGTGCAAGGGGCAGTGCTAGGGTGCCTGGGGACAGTGCTAGGGTGCCAGGGGGCAATGCCAGGGGGGCAGAGCGCCATGCCAGGATGCAAGGGGCAGGACTAGGGTGCCAGGGGGCAGTACCAGAGTGCCAGAGGGCTGTGCCATGGTGCAAGGGGCAGTGCAAGGGTGCCAGGGGAAGTGCTAGGGTGCCAGGGGGCAGTGCCAGGGGGCCAGGGGGAGTGCTAAGGTGCCTGGGGACAGTGCTAGGGTGCCAGGGGGCAGTGCCAGGGAGAAATGGCATAGGGCACTTCCAGGGTGCCAGGTGGCAGTGCCAGAGGGCCAGAGGGCAGTTTCAGGGTACCAGGGGGAGTGCTAAGGTGCCAAGGGATAGTGCTAGGGTGCCAGGGGGCAGTGCCAGGGAGAAATGGCATAGGGCACTTCCAGGGTGCCAGGAGGCAGTGCCAGGGTTCCAGGGGGTAGCGCCAGGAGGCAGTGCCAGCGTTACAGGGGGAAAATGATGTGGCAGTGCCAGGGGAAGTGCTAGATTCTGAGGGTAGTGCCAGGCAGTGCCAGCTTACTGCCTGGGCATGTCTCTCTCCCTCCGGGGCTACACTTACCTGTGTGCCCCCGTGGGTTCCCTCTGCCTTGTTCCCTTTTTGGAAACCTGTTGTAAATCTTGCTGATGTGACATCACATCAGTGAGGAGGGGTGAGATCTCAATGTGGGGGGAACATCTGGCAGGGAAACCTTTTAGTAACATTCTAACTTATTTCAATGAGGTTCCTGACCTGTCTGGGTGAGAGCCATATTATGCCAGTGGTGGGTAGTGGGATTGGGGGGGGGGGATTAATCAGTAAATGAGATTGCACCGGTGAGATTCTTGTTTTCTGACTCTCATGGGATTTTGTGCCAATGTTATAATTTGCTTCCGTGAAAATTCCGGCCATTAGAACTGTCAAGCTAGCAAAAAACAGTCTAGCTGTCAAAACTGTCAAGGAAGTGTCAAAGCTGTGAAGGACGCCAAAACTGTCAAGGAAGTGTCTAAGGATACTAGGTGAGTTGGCATGGAGGGAGTAAAGGCAAAATGTGTCGGGTGGGGGCATAGTGTTTGAATATTTGGGCATAGGGAGAATGTGGGAGGGGGGCTGAGGGCTGGAGGGCTGTTTTTTGTTTTAATATTTTCTTTTATCTATGTAAGCTGGTTGGGTTCGCAGAGCCAGGAAATCTCCTGACGCTCCACACAGACCCGGGGACGAAAATCCGGGTTGTGGTTTCTCAAAGCCCCAGGGAAAGGATGGGAAGTAAATGGGAAATTAGGTATGCAATGTAAAATCCAGGTAGTTCTCTAAAGAGACGAGAGATGCAGAAGGCAAAGTGTGTTTGCAATTTGTGACATGTGACATTAGAATTAGAATTAGAACAGTACAGCACAGAACAGGCCCTTCGGCCCTCAATGTTGTGCCGAACAATGATCACCCTACTCAAGCCCACGTATCCACCCTATACCAGTAACCCAACAACCCCCATTAACATTATTTTTTAGGACACTAAGGGCAATTTAGCCTGGTCAATCCACCTAACCCGCACATCTTTGGACTGTAGGAGGAAACCGGAGCACCCGGGGGAAACCCACGCACACACGGGGAGGACGTGCAGACTCCGCACAGACAGTGTCCCAGCCGGGAATCGAACCTGGGACCCTGGAGCTGTGAAGGATTGATGCTAACCACCATGCTACCATGCTGCCCGTAAAAACATTGTTACTAGTTTTTATGAAAAACAGTTGCTGCAATTGCCTAATGTTTTGGAGCTTTATCTGGGAGGACTTGAGACCTCATTATCTAGGGCCTATTGATCAAAAATACCTTTAGTGGCTGGGGGAGGGAGAGAAAGCAATGCACTTTCCTAAATATAAACTAGATCTGGACAAATGACCTTCTGACACACAAGGAAGAAATGAGTAGAACATTATCTTTTCATCGGAATCAAGGTGCCAAGGGAGGAAGCATAATATTGTCGTCTTGTAAACTCTGTTTTCTTAGATATACCCAACTCTGAGATCAGCCCATTGCAACTCTTTTGAGTGACAGCTGTGAACACTTAATACAGGATACTGTATTTTGTCCATTAGACAAAGGACTCAGATTTCTGCTGGATTTATGAAACACTGCTTTATGAAGAGAGAAAGTGTTTGGTGAAGCGCTAAGCTGATGCAGGATGGAATGTGACAGTTGTTTTATCAGAATTAGACGTACAGAATTTTGATACATGGTGCACAAGCCATCCAGAGTAAAGGGGCAGCAATGCTTTGACATACATATGCTTGGAATTAAAGGGTAGAATTCCACTATGGTGTTTTTGATGTGTGCCAGGAACGTATGTCAGATATTCACATTTGATTTTGCATCAATTTGTGCACTTTTGGGAATATTGAGCTGGATTCTCCGTCCCACCATGCCACATTTCTGGGTCAGCACGCCGGTGGGATTCCCCATCCCACCGACTGGTCAATGGGGGGCTGGATTCTCCGTCCCCCCACGCCACATTTCTGGGTCAGCACGTCGGTGGGATTCTCCGTCCCACCGACTGGTCAATGGGGGGCTGGATTCTCCGTCCCACCGACTGGTCAATGGGGGGCTGGATTCTCCGTCCCACCGCGCCACATTTCTGGTTCAGCACGCCGGTGGGATTCTCCGTCCCACCGCGCCACATTTCTGGGTCAGCACGCCAGTGGGATTCTCCGTCCCGCCGACTGGTCAATGGGGGGCTGGATTCTCCGTCCCACCGACTGGTCAATGGGGGGCTGGATTCTCCGTCCCACCGCGCCACATTTCTGGGTCAGCACGCCAGTGGGATTCTCCGTCCCGCCGACTGGTCAATGGGGGGCTGGATTCTCCGTCCCGCCGACTGGTCAATGGGGGGCTGGATTCTCCGTCCCGCCACGCCACATTTCTGGGTCAGCACGTCGGTGGGATTCTCCGTCCCACCGACTGGTCAACGGGGGGCTGGATTCTCCGTCCCACCGACTGGTCAACGGGGGGCTGGATTCTCCGTCCCACCGACTGGTCAACGGGGGGCTGGATTCTCCGTCCCACCGACTGGTCAACGGGGGGCTGGATTCTCCGTCCCGCCACGCCACATTTCTGGGTCAGCACGTCGGTGGGATTCTGCGTCCCACCGACTGGTCAACGGGGGGCTGGATTCTCCGTCCCACCGACTGGTCAACGGGGGGCTGGATTCTCCGTCCCACCGCGCCACATTTCTGGTTCAGCACGTCGGTGGGATTCTCCGTCCCACCGACTGGTCAATGGGGGGCTGGATTCTCCGTCCCACCGACTGGTCAACGGGGGGCTGGATTCTCCGTCCCACCGCACCACATTTCTGGTTCAGCACGTCGGTGGGATTCTCCGTCCCACCGCGCCACATTTCTGGGTCAGCACGCCGGTGGGATTCTCCGTCCCACCGCACCACATTTCTGGGTCAGCGCGCCGGTGGGATTCTCCGTCCCGCCATGCCACATTTCTGGGTCAGCACGCCGGTGGGATTCTCCGTCCCACCGCGCCACATTTCTGGTTCAGCACGTTGGTGGGATTCTCCGTCCCACCGACTGGTCAATGGGGGGCTGGATTCTCCGTCCCACCGACTGGTCAATGGGGGGCTGGATTCTCCGTCCCACCGACTGGTCAATGGGGGGCTGGATTCTCCGTCCCACCGACTGGTCAATGGGGGGCGGGATTCTCCGTCCCACCGACTGGTCAATGGGGGGCTGGATTCTCCGTCCCACCGACTGGTCAATGGGGGGCTGGATTCTCCGTCCCACCGACTGGTCAATGGGGGGCTGGATTCTCCGTCCCACCGACTGGTCAATGGGGGGCTGGATTCTCCGTCCCGCCATGCCACATTTCTGGGTCAGCACGCCGATGGGATTCTCCGTCCCACCGCGCCACATTTCTGGTTCAGCACGTCGGTGGGATTCTCCGTCCAGCCGACTGGTCAATGGGGGGCTGGATTCTCCGTCCCACCGACTGGTCAATGGGGGGCTGGATTCTCCGTCCCGCCGACTGGTCAATGGGGGGCTGGATTCTCCGTCCCACCGACTGGTCAATGGGGGGCTGGATTCTCCGTCCCACCGCGCCACATTTCTGGGTCAGCACGCCGGTGGGATTCTCCGTCCCACCGCGCCACATTTCTGGGTCAGCACGCCGGTGGGATTCTCCGTCCCACCGACTGGTCAATGGGGGGCTGGATTCTCCGTCCCGCCACGCCACATTTCTGGGTCAGCACGCCGGTGGGATTCTCCGTCCCGCCATGCCACATTTCTGGTTCAGCACGCCGGTGGGATTCTCCGTCCCGCCATGCCACATTTCTGGTTCAGCACGCCGGTGGGATTCTCCGTCCCGCCATGCCACATTTCTGTCAGCACGCCGGTGGGATTCTCCGTTTCGCCGACTGGTCAATGGGGGGCTGGATTCTCCGATCCCCAAACCGAAATCACGTTCGGCGATGGGGCGGAGAATCCCCGATGATGCCGAAATTGGGGGTGGCGCCACTTTCGCGATGCTCCGCCCCTGAAAAGCAGCATACTCGGCGGGCAAGGGGGGACATATTCGGGGCTGGGGGCACTGTGATGGGGCGGTCCGGGGCACATCTCCCGGCAGAAGGGCACTTCTATTTCATGGGTTGGGTCCGCGAGCGGCTTCCGCCATGAAGCACGGCGCGGCCGCTGTAGGCCACCACCTTGTGCATGTGTGGACACGGACCCGCCAAGTCGCCAGGCTGTATCGGCAACTAGAGCTGGGAGCTCTCTGCTGTCTGGCTGCTAGCCTCCCCCGGAACAGGGAATCGGTGGCCAGTTTTCCTGGTGTAAAACATCCCGTTTTCACAGCGGCATTGGGATTTAGTCTCCAGAATAGACAATCCAGCCCGGGGTTTCCTTTGTTGGGCAGTACCACGCCGTCGGGAAACCCCCAGGCCGGCAAAATGGAGCATCCAGACAGAGGAGAATCCAGCCTATTGTTACTTCACTCCAGCATACAGCCAGAGCTGAAACATAGTTAGTATTGTTTACTCTGTGTAATGTTAACTCTGGAAGCTGCTTTCATTGATTTTGTTACGATGTATGTTGGTGAACTAGGATCATGCTAACACCCATGGCTGAATATATAACCTCAGGGCCTGATAACTGAACAATTTTTAATGAATTCAGTAATGGAGTTTAGGAGGCATCATGTGATGAATAATAATAATAATGTTTATTATTGTCACAAGTAGGCTTACATTAACACTGCAATGAAGTTACTGTGAAAAGCCTCGAGTCGCCACATTCCAGCGCCTGTTCGGGTACACAGAGGGAGAATTCAGAATGTTCAATTCACCTAACAGCACATCTTTGGACTGTGGGAGGAAACCGGAGCACCCAGAGGAAACCTGCGCAGACACAATGAGAATGTGCAGATTCCGCACAGATAGTGACCCAAGCCGGGAAGTGAACCCGGGTCCCAGGCGCTGTGAAGCAGTAGTGCTAACCACTCTGCTACCATGCCATCCTGTATCATATAAGGACACTGGATTTGATATAGAAACCAGGCAAACTTGCAAGTACTGCCACTTGATAGAAACCTCTCGTCAGAACAGAGGAAGAAAGGAACATAGTAGCAAGAGTAGGCCATTCAGCCCATTAAGCCTCTTCTGCTATCAAATTCAGTTACGGCTCATTTGTATCACATCTCCGTCTACTCGCCTTGGTTCATAATCCTTAATATCCGTATCTAACAAATAACTATCAACCTCAGTTTTGACATTTGTAATTGATCCCAGCCTCAACAGCTTTTGAGGGAGAGAGTTCCAAATTTCCACTTGCCTTTCTGCAAAGAAATAGTTTCGGACATCAGCCACCTGGGCAGTGTCACGATGTCAGGATACCACTCTGCCCATAGCCCAACCACCCAGAGGCCTCCAATTGGTACGCCTGGTCCAGGTTGGTGGAGACCAGTTTGAAATAACACTCACTCTGGGGTCTCTGGGACCGGGGTTAGATCCTGTGCCTTGGGTACAGAAAAGACTGACCAGGATGTTGCCTGGTATGGAGGGTGTCATGATATGCAAACTTGCAGCTAATGAACACAGAGAATAGGACACAACCAATGAGCAGTCAGGACACTCAGGGGTGGTATCTCACTATAAAAGGGATGAGGCACTCACACCCACGCCTCTTCCCACAGACCAACATCTACAGAGTGAGACAGGGTGTATCCTCAGCGTCACACCCCAGCATGTGGCTTAGAGCAAGGCTGGTTCAGTTAGACTGAGTTACTACATTTAGATTAGCAGAGTCGAATTAATTGAGAACTGTGTTAATAGTTCAATAAAACACATTGAACTCACTTCAAAGTCTGGAGCACCTTTTACTCAAAACTGCATCAAGTGGCAGCTTGTGTTATTCCAAATTACATAAGACAACAGAGGGCATTAGCTATGAGGAGAGGTTGGAGAAACTTGATTTGTTCTCACTGGAACGACGGAGTTTGAGGGCGACCTGATAGAAGTGTACAAAATTATGAGTGGGATGGACAGAGTGGATAGTCAGAAGCTTTTTCCCCAGGGTGGAAGAGTCAATTACTACGGGCACAGGTTTAAGCTGCGAGAGGCAAGGTTTAAAGGAGATGCACAAGCCAAGTTTTTCACACAGTAGGTGATGGGAGCCTGGAACTCGCTGCCGGGGGGTGGAAGCAGATACGATAGTGACTTTTAAGGGGCGCCTTGACAAATACACGAATAGGATGGGAATAGAGGGATATGGGTCGGGATTCTCCTTTACCCGGCGGGGCGGGGGGTCACGGTGGGATGGAGTGGCGTGAACCACTCCGGCGTTGGGCCACCCCAAAGGTGCGGAATCCTCCGCACCTTCAGGGGGCTAGGCCCACCCTGGAGTAGTTGGCGCCCCACCAGCTGGCGCATGCGCGGGAGTGCCAGCGCGTGCTGGCGTCATCCCCGCGCATGCGCACAGGGATTCACTTCTGCATTGGCCATCACGGAGGACCACAACGGCCGATGCGGAAGGAATAGCATGCCCCACGGCACAGGCCCGCCCGTGGATTGGTGGGCCCCGACCGTGGGCCAGGCCACCGTGGGGGCACCTCCCGGGGCAAGATCCCCACGCGACCCCCCAGGAACCCCGGAGCCCGCCCGCGCCGCCAGGTCCCGCCGTTAAGGGACCTACTCTGATTTACGCCAGCGGGACCGGATACAGGCGGGCGGGACTTCGGCCCATCGAGGGCCGGAGAATTCGGGCGGCCCTGGCGCCCATTGAGTCCCGCCGGACCCTCCCATTCTCCGAGGTGGGAGGCGCGTGTCACGCGGGCCAGGTTTTGGGGGGCAGGACAATTGGGAGGACGGCGGGGGCGGGATTCACACTGACCTCCAGCGATTCTCCCACCCGGCGGGTTGGGGGTTTTAGTTCAGAGGGCAGCATGGTCGGTGCAGGCTTGGAGGGCCGAAGGGCCTGTTCCTGTGCTGTACTTTTCTTTGTTCTTTGAGTAACAACGGCAAGAGAATATTCTAGTGAGCCTGACTGTACAGGTGAACATGTAATCTATACTCGAGGAAATACAAGCTTGGTGTCATCTTAAATCAATCCTTTTATTTCTAATACCTGATTCTGATAAGTCTGCTGCACCTCCTCCAATGACAGTGCCACTTCCTGAAGTGCGGTCCCAGATGTAATTCCAGCCAGAACTTTATTCAACTGCTGTATAATCTGCACCCTTTTCCGCTGACTAAGGTCCATCACAAGTATCGGGAAGTTTGAGAAAGATGAGAAAGGATGTTTTCCAGTCATCTGTTCCAGTTTGATTCACTAGCAGCACTCTCGGTAATAAACCAGCAGGTTGTTAGTTTAAACTCCATTCCAGGATTTGATCATATAATCTGGATTGGCATTTCACCACCTTACTGACTGTTGCAACAACTCCACTTAAACCCAATCTTCCTGAAGAGACACTTAATTGTCTTCTTTAGAATGACTCTGGTGGATCAATACACCTTGTTACTGAGATGTTCATTTGATAAACTAGTGTCGCAGGGCCTCTGGCAGCCGATAGCGATGTTGAGGGAGAGCACCGAGCAGGGTAACTGGTCAGCACCTGTGGGCCACTCCCTCTAGGGAGCAGCGTCTTTGACAAGCTGGGGGCTGGAGTCAGATACCTTGAGGTGAGGGAGAAAGCAGCCAAGAAAAAGTCGGGTCTTGTGAGGGGGAATGTGGTAGGAGCCTCGGGCAGCTTGAAGCCCCTGAGGCTGGCTAATGAGCCAGGAAGGGAATTGGAAACCTTGTCAAACTGATAGGCAGTGCCCCTGAGTCTGAGGAACCTCATGAGGAAGAGAGTGTGAGATGAGAACAGGACTGCAGCCAGGAGCTGGGCAGCAAAGCAGCCTGAACAAGCCCGGTGAGTGACTGTGCTGGGGAACTGAGGCCTGGATTCGGACAGAGGTCTGGAGCACTGACAGTGAATATTCTCTGTAAATAGTTGCTTTCGTGGGGTTATGCTTTCCTTTGAGGGTTGAAACTGCTTTGATGCCAGTGGAATGAACAAACCTTGGTTTATAATCTTTGTGTAGTCTGTGTGCTTAAATTGCACGTTGCATGAGGAAAGCGCACTGCAGATGTCATCAGCTGTGACTGAAGAATGTGGATTAGATCGGTGTTTTAAAATTTTTTTTCTGGGGACCCATTTTTACCAACCAACCAACCTTCAGGACCCAGGCCGGCCGACCTACTGAACCCAGGCCAGCCCACATCCGTGACCCAGGCCAGCCCACATCCGTGACCCAGGCCGGCCGACCTACTGAACCCAGGCCAGCCCACATCCGGAACCCAGGCCAGCCGACCTACTGAACCCAGGCCAGCCCACATCCGTGACCCACGCCGGCCGACCTACTGAACCCAGGCCAGCCCACATCCGTGACCCAGGCCGGCCGACCTACTGAACCCAGGCCAGCCCACATCCGGAACCCAGGCCAGCCGACCTACTGAACCCAGGCCAGCCCACATCCGGAACCCAGGCCAGCCGACCTACTGAACCCAGGCCAGCCCACATCCGTGACCCAGGCCGGCCGACCTACTGAACCCAGGCCAGCCCACATCCGTGACCCAGGCTGGCCGACCTTCGCGACCCACGCCGGCCGACCTACTGAACCCAGGCCAGCCCACATCCGTGACCCACACTGGCCGACCTACTGAACCCAGGCCAGCCCACATCCGTGACCCACACTGGCCGACCTACTGAACCCAGGCCAGCCCACATCCGTGACCCACACTGGCCGACCTACTGAACCCAGGCCAGCCCACATCCGTGACCCAGGCCAGCCGACCTACTGAACCCAGGCCAGCCCACATCCGTGACCCAGGCCGGCCGACCTTCGTGACCCAGGCTGGCCGACCTGCTGAACCCAGGCCAGCCCACATCCGTGACCCAGGCTGACCGACCTGCTGAACCCAGGCCAGCCCACATCCGTGACCCACACTGGCCGACCTACTGAACCCAGGCCAGCCCACATCCGTGACCCAGGCTGGCCGACCTACTGAACCCAGGCCAGCCCACATCCGTGACCCAGGCTGGCCGACCTTCGCGACCCACACTGGCCGACCTACTGAACCCATGCATCCCTTGCTGGCCAACCTTTGCGACCCACACTGGCCGACCTACTGAACCCACGTGTCCCTTGCTGGCCAACCTTTGCGACCCACACTGGCCGACCTACTGAACCCACGTGTCCCTTGCTGGCCAACCTTTGCGACCCACACTGGTCGACGTACTGAACCCACGTGTCCCTTGCTGGCCAACCTTTGCGACCCACACTGGCCGACCTACTGAACCCACGTGTCCCTTGCTGGCCAACCTTTGCGACCCACACTGGCCGACCTACTGAACCCACGTGTCCCTTGCTGGCCAACCTTTGCGACCCACACTGGTCGACGTACTGAACCCACGCCGGCCGACCTACTGGACCCATGCATCCCTTGCTGGCCAACCTTTGCGACCCACGCCGGCCGACCTACTGAACCCACGCCGGCCGACCTACTGGACCCATGCCGGCCGACCTTCGCGACCCACGCCAGCTGGTCATCACGACCCTTGCCGGTTGACCTTCGGGACCCACAGCAGCCATCGTGACCCATGCTGGTCGACCTTCGCGACCCACGCCGGCCGACCTACGCGACCCACACCAGTCGATCTTCGCGACCCACGCCGGCCGGCCATCACGACCCATGCTGGTCGACCTACGTGACCTCGCCGGTCGACCTTCGGGACCCATGCTGGTCGACTTCCGCCCAAATTTTCACTTAACTTTAATGCGACAGGTGAACCTGCTTGGTCATCATGATCTCACTTGTTTCGTCATTCCATGTTACATTTCGGTATGGGTTATTCATCAGAGGTCCTGGAGCTCAGACCACCACTGCTTTGTCCTGCTGTGGATTTACCTGGAGCTCAGACCACCACTGCTTTGTCCTGCTGTGGATTCTCCTGGAGCTCACACCACCACTGCTTTGTCCTGTTGTGGGTACTCCTGAGGCATACACTCCAACAGGCTTAGTTGTAAGATCCCGGCCTGTTTGAGTCTCTGGCCCTCTCTTTCTCATTATAAAACGATCCATTTTAAATTTTTTCGTACAGTAGCTTGTTTGCTGCTGACAAAATGGAGGATTTGCAATCGCGCCCAGAGCACGTGACGTCCATGTTCGAAGGCCCTGACCTGCTCTCTGCCTCGCTTCAGGCCGGAAGACTGATTGAATTTAAAAATAATCTTCTGCTGAGTCATGGCGCTGATGTCTGGAGGAGGCGGTGCTTCTCGCTGGGCTCCGGGCATGCGCACTGATGAGCGGGCATACATGCGCAGCACGCCCGCAGTTTTAAAGCCGGTCACGGCCATCATTTTAAAAGCCGCACGTAGCCGGCATTTTGAAAAGCAGCCTGCTTTGGCCATTGCGTGTTAATTCCCACAATCGGGAACGTTGCGATGGATGGCTCTGCGGCTCTCCCGACACCCACCCGTGACCCATCCGGGGTTGCGATCCCGACTTTGAAAATGACCGGATTAGATCACACAAAAGCTACCGAAAGGCATGGCTTTCTGGGTCAAAAAGAGAAGTGCCATAAAATGGAATCAACAAAGCAGCTGCTAGCAAAGTGAACAATCATTTATGTGACGCAGTGCCATTGATGCCAAAAGATAGATATTGAAAAAATTAAAACCTTTACCAATGAAGTATATAGTGGCATCAGGGGAGGCTAAGTGGGTGTAAACTCAGACTCTTTTGGACTAGGGAATTTTACCATTCTGCCGTATTATCACCAGTAGACGATAGGGAGTCAGATGAAATGGTTTGCTCTGGCAAGCAAAGCTTCTATAACTTGTTTGATGTAGCAGTGCGTAGTTGATTGGCAAATGTTACTGAAGTTAGAAAGTTAGAAACATTTAGAGTGTTGTGATCTTTACAGTCACTGGCAAGACAGTGACTACGATGGAGGTAGGTTGTAGGTTGGCTTGCAGCATTTGATATAACTCACTCATGGCCATCTTTATGAAGTACAACTCCACAAACATTGCTCCTGGGTGTGTACAATCTGATGTGGGGGGGACTGATGGGTGCTTGCCTTTGATTCCAATGCTGGTATGACCATTCTGATTTCCTCCATTACTCTTACTCCAAGAAAGAAAGCTATAGGGGAATTCCAATGGGTAATCCATTGTTCCTTCTTTAGAATGGTTGGAAAGAGGGGGGAAAGGACATGGCAGCCAAACAACAAACTGCTAAAAGTTAGACGGTGAAGCAGATGTCAGCCGCAGATGAAAAAGAACAAAATAAACCAAGAAATCAGTCAGTCCTCCGTAACTCCTTTGCATTGCTACACACTCATGTCATAGGACCAGAGAATGCTTGCTGGCTATTTGGCCTGTTGTGTCCATGTCAGCACTCTGCAAGAACAAATCAGCTAGTCCCATGGTACTGTGAATGTTTTTTCAATGTTTATATAAATGTTTATATGATTCCCTTTTGAAAGCCACAATTCAATTTACCTCCACTGCAGTCTCAGGCATTGTATACCAGCTCGGTAGCATAGTGGTTAGCATAGTTGCTTCACAGTTCCAGGGTCCCAGGTTCGATTCCCGGCTGGGTCACTGTCTGTATGGAGTCTGCACGCTCTCCCCGCGCGTGCGTGGGTTTCCTCCGGGTGCTCCGGTTTCCTCCCACAGTCCAAAGATGTGCGGGTTAGGCGGATTGGCTGTGCTAAATCGCCCTTAGTGTCCAAAATTGCCCTTAGTGTCCCAAAAAAAATGTTAAGTGGGGGTTACTGGGTTACGGGGATAGGGTAGATATGTGGGCTTCAGTAGAGTGCTCTTTGTAAGGGCCAGTGCAGATTCGATGGGCTGAATGGTCTCCTTCTGGACTGATAATTCTATGAGATCTTAATCATTCATCGTGTAAACATTTGTTTTTCTCATATCTTTGTTGGTTCTTTCATCAATCACCTTAAACTGGTAACCTTTGTTTATTGACCCTTCCACCAAGGGAAACTATTCCACTCTCTCCACTCTGTCCAGGCCTTCATGGTGTTGAAGACCTCTAGCAAATCTCCTCTCAACCTTCTCTTCCGTAAGGAAAACAACCCCAGCTTCTCCAATCTGTCCACATACCTGCTGAAGCCGCTGAAATTATTCATAAACCTGTTCTGTACCCCCTCTAAAGATTTCACAAAAATGTATCACTCCACACTTCTGTACCTTAAGTTTCATCTGCCACGTGTCAGCTCATTTCCCCAACCTGACTCTATCCTCTTGCAATCTTTCACAATCCTGCTCACATTGCTTCCAAGCATAGTGTCATCGATAAATTTTGAAACTTCCCTGTACGCCCCCCGAGTCTAGTTCATTAATATACTTTAAGAAAAGCAGTGGTCTGAACACTGATCCCTGAGGAATATCACCGTATTCCCTCCTCCAGTTCAAAGGACAAATGTTTACCCGCTCTTTCCTGTCACTCAGCCAACTTTGTATCAATGCTGTCATTTTCCTTTTCATTCCATGGGCTTCAACTTACCTGGCAAATATATTATGTCATGCCTTGTCAAATTCCTTTTGGAAGTGGGCGGAATTCTCCGACCCCCCGCCGGGTTGGAGAATCGACACGGCGCAGCACAAATCGTGCCACGCTGCCCCGACGATGGGACGCAATTCTCCGCAGTGCGGAGAATCGGCGCCATCAGCGCCGGCGTGGTCGGCGTGGCACCGGTCAAGGTATACGCCGACTCTCGGGCCGGCGCGTCGATTCTCCGGCACGGATGGGCCGAGCGGCCGTCATCCGAAAGCCACGTCCCGCCGGCGCCATTCTAACATCCTCTGAGCCGGTGGGACCCCGGCGTTGAAGACTCCGGGGATGGCCTGGGAGGGGGAGAGGGGGGTCCAACCCCGGGGCCGACTCCTGTAGCCCTGCGCCATTTGGAGTTGGGGCCACCGCGGGGAAGAAGGCCACTGCGCATGCGCTAGTTGGCGCCGTCCCAACTGCGCATGTGTGGACCCCGCCGGGTTCAGGGCAGGATTGGCAGCTGGGACGGAGGCCGCTCCTGCACCGTCCGAGCCCCCTATAGGCTGCAGAATGGGGTCCCGGAACGGGTGCCGTGCCGGAGTAAAACATTCCCGTTTTTCCTCCGTGTCGTCACGTAGCCGCCCGCTGGGAGAATCCTGCCGCAACCACATTACCCTCATCAACTCACTTGGTTACATGATCCAAAAAAATTCTAGCAAGTTTGTTGCACATACTTTGCCTTTAACAAATCTATGCTGGCTTTCCTTAATTAATCCACAATTAACCAAATGACTGTTAATTTTGTCCCAAATGATTGTTTGTTGAGGCTTTCCCACCACTGAGGTTAAACTGATTGGCCTGTTGGCTTGCCACATTTATCCTTACTCCCTGTTTGAACAAAGGTGAAGATGTGCAATTATTCAGAGATCTGGCACCATTCCTGTATCTGGGGGGATTGGAAAATTATGGCTAGTACCTCTTCAATTTCCACCCTTATTTAGCTCAGTATCCTCGGATGCATCTTAACTGGTCCTGGTTACTTATTAGCTTGTACTGCCAGCCTTTATAAAGACTCCTCTTTACCAATTTTTAGCCCATCTGGTAAGTATCTTAATAAATTTCTCTTTCACTAAGACTTTGCCAGTGCCTTCTTGGTAAAGACAAATGCAAAGTATTCATTTAATACATCATCCACGCCTCCTGCCTCCATTCATAGAATCCCCTTTTGG
This sequence comes from Scyliorhinus canicula, assembly GCF_902713615.1. Lineage (NCBI taxonomy): Eukaryota > Metazoa > Chordata > Chondrichthyes > Carcharhiniformes > Scyliorhinidae > Scyliorhinus > Scyliorhinus canicula. The sequence goes on along the minus strand of NC_052148.1, from coordinate 45,416,814 downwards.
TCCCTAATCAACCCTACCCATCCTGTTCTTACCCATTTACTATAGTAAGAAGTCTTACACCAGCCCAACAGGTTTATTTGGAATCACGAGCTTTCGGAGCGTTGCTCCTTAATCAGGTGAGTGTGGAGATGCCGGTTTTGGACTGGGGTGAGCACAGATAGAAGTCTTGCTACACCAGGTTAAAGTCCAACAGGTTTATTTGGGATCACGAAACCCTGCGTGAGTCACCTAACTCGCTCCGCCCGGCGTGATCTGGATCTCACCCTTGCTGGGTGGACTCAGCCAGCTCGGTCAGTGGCGGTGCTACCGAGCCACTCCTGTTGATGGACATTGAAGTCCCCCCACCCAGAGCACATTCTGTGTTCTTACCACCTTCAGTGTTTCCAAGTGATGTTCAACATGGAGTCAGAGTCGTACAGCGCAGAAAAGGCCCATCTAGTCTGCACTGACAATAACTACCCCTAATCTTGCGTTTATCCCACTTACCAGCTCTTGTCCCATACCCTTGCGTGTGATGATGTTTCAAGTGCTCATCGAAGTGCTTTGTAAAGGTTGTGAGGTTTCCAGCCTCCACTACCTTCCCAGGCAGTGCATTCGAATTTTCACTACCCCCTGAGTGATTTGTTTTCTCAAATCCCCTCAGAATCTCCTGCGCATCACCCAAAAACTATGCCCTCTTGTGATTGATCCCTTTACTAAGGGAACAGCTGCTCCCTATTTACCCTGTCCAAAGCCCTCACAACTTATTCACCTCAATCACACCCCCTCAGCCTTCTCTGCTCTAAGGAAAACAATCTAAGCCTATCCAATCTCTCCTTATAATAATAATAATCGCTTATTGTCACGAGTAGGCTTCAATGAAGTTACTGTGAAAAGCCCCGAGTCGCCACATTCCGGCGCCTGTTCAGGGAGGCCGGTACGGGAATTGAACCCGCCCTGCTGGCCTTGTTCTGCATTACAAGCCAGCTGTCTAGCCCACTGTGCTAAACCAGCCCCTCCTTGACATCCTGGTGAATGTCCCTCCAGTGCAATCACGTCCTTCCTATAGTGAGGTGACCAGAATTGCACACAGTAATCCAGCTGTGGCCTACCCAACATTCTGTACAGCTCCAACATAACCTTCCTTGCTCTTATATTCTATGCGACGACTGATAAAGATAAAGTGCCAATGCCTTCGTAACTACCCTATTCACCTGCTCTGCCCACTTCAGGGATGTGTGAACATGTACCCCCAAGATCCATCGGTTCCTCGGAGCTTCCTAGTGTCCTGCCGTTCGTTACATACTCCCGTGTCCTGTTTCTTCTTCCAAAATGCATCACCCCACACTCATCATGGTTAAATATCATCTGCCACTGCTCTGTCCATCTGGCCAACTCATTTATATCTTCCTGAAACCTACGACCCTCTTCTTCACTGTTAATCACCCTATCAATCTTGGTGCCTTATCATTCCCCCCATGTTTTTGTCGAGATTATTTATGCATATAATAAACAATAAGAGACCCAGCACTGATTCCTGTGGTATGCAGCTGGACATTGGCCTCCAGTTACTCAAGAAGCCGTCTGAGCCAGTTTCGGACCCATCTAGACAGGTGTCCTTGAATTCTGTGTTTCAACCTTCTCAGTCAATCTCCCATGTGGGACCTTGTCAAAGGCTTTGCCAAAATCCATATAAACTACATGAGCTGCACTTCCTTTATCCACACACCCGGTCACTTTATCAAAAAATTCGACCAAATTTGTTCGGCATGACCTCTCTCTGACAAAGCCATTCTGACTACCCCTAAATGACCCATGCCGCTCCAAGGGGAAATTCATTCTCTCTTTCAGAATTTTCTCCCAAAGTGAGAGTTTCTCCCACTGAAGTGAGACTCACCGGTCTGTAATTCCCTGGTTTATCTCAACCATCTTTCTTGAAAAGTGGAACAACATTAGCAGCACGGTAGCATTGTGGATAGCACAATGGCTTCACAGCTCCAGGGTCCCAGGTTCGATTCCGGCTTGGGTCACTGTCTGTGCGGAGTCCTCCCCGTGTGTGCGTGGGTTTCCTCCGGGTGCTCCGGTTTCCTCCCACAGTCCAAAGATGTGCAGGTTAGGTCGATTGGCCATGATAAATTGCCCTTAGTGTCCAAAATTGCCCTTAGTGTTGGATGGGGTTACTGGGTTATTGGGATAGGGGGAGGCGTTGACCTTGGGTAGGGTGCTCTTTCCAAGAGCCGGTGCAGACTCGATGGGCCGAATGGCCTCCTTCTGCACTGTAAAAATTCTATGATTAGCTGTTCTCCCGTGGCCAGAGAGTAATTAAAAACTTGCGTCAGAGCTCCTGAAAAACATGGAGCAGTACTGATTCAACAGCTGAGTGGGGTGAGGGGGTAATGGCAGGATAGGAGGTGTGGCTAAGCGGGGTGGTAGGTGGTAATCAGCTGGAGGTTTCCTTGTCTAAGTTGGACCTACTCTCATGAGACTTCATTGAATCCGAGGGACAATGTTGAAGACTTCTAGGAAACTTCCTCCTGGCTGTGCTGCCACCTCTGGTGGTGGTGCCAAAGGGATATGACATACCCAGGATGGTGATGGTTGTGTCTGGGACATTGGGCTGGATTCTCTGCACCCCGACGCCGAAATCGCGGCCGGTGCTGGGGCGGAGAATCCATTTTCCCCCAAGGAATCGGGACCGGCACCGGTACGCCGCGCCGCCTAGGACCTACCTGGGGCCATTGCCAGAGGCCTGCTCCGCCATTCTCTGCCTCGGACCGGCAGAAGTCCCTACGGTGTGGATCTAATGTGTCCAGCCGGTCGGGATACTCGTGTGGCGGCTGCGGACTCAGTCTGCAGCCTCCCTGGTCAGGGCGGGCCGATCAGAGGGCAGGGGGGGTCTTATATGCGGCCGGGAAATGTTTGTGCGGACAGACAGGGTCGAGCGCACGGCCGATTGGGGGATTTATTTTTAGGGTCCAGTTCCGCGGTCCGAGTCCGCTATGGAGCACGGCCTCCGACCCGGAATGTGCGGGGGCACATATCTGCAGCAAAGGCTGCTAGATCTACGCCGGGTCCCTGCTCACCCCCTGCAGGGCTAGGAATATGTGGCTGTTTCAGGCCAGTTTCTCTGCCATGAAACCTCACAGTTTTGAAGCTGGCGTGGGGACTTAGTCTCAATAACGGAAAATCCAACCCATTGTCTCTCAGATACAATTAGGTGAGTATGACGATGTCAGGCTGTTGCTTGATTAGTCTGTGTGACAGCTCTCCCAGCTTTGGCACAAGCCTCCAGATAATAATAATCTTTATTGTCACAAGTAGGCTGACATTAATACTGCAATGAAGCAACTATGAAAATCCCCTAATCGCCACACTCCGTCGCCTGTTCGGGTACACTGAGGGAGCATTCAGAATGTCCAAATTACCAATCTCCAGTGACATTACTACTATGCCCTTTATTCATCAAAAATACTAGCCCCTGCTGCACTGATAGGAGAACAAACTGGACTCCTGTGGCAAATATGCAGCAGGGTCAGGTGGCTGGGGCAGGCTACCAGCTCCAGTGGAACTCATATCATAGCACCAGTCAATGCTTGAGGAGGGCATGGTGTGTGTGTGTGTGTGTGTGTGGGGTGGGGGGCACACAATCCAGAAACAGAAACAAGAATTTAAGGGAAAAAGGCACATTTGGCTATTAAGTTATCGATATGTCTGAGTAGTTAAAAGCCATGAGATTCTGTAACTGTCACTTGCAGGATCACATTGTACTTTCCTGGGGTGTGATTATGAAGTGTCTGTGGGTAAGAGTCCTTGCAAACAGCCCACAGCATTTACATTTTGTATTTTATTGCCTACAAGCTGTATTTCTTCAGGGATTCACAAATATTGATTACGCAGTAAAATTGATGGAATCTTGAAACAAGCTGTGGGGTAGGTGGCTGGGGAATTTACTCAATTTTTCTATATAGCTGGATCCCGTATACAATAAGAATTCCAATTGTTTCTGTGCCTGTCTCTTAGTATGCAAAGCTTTTCACCCCTTCTGCTTTATATGCTAAATAGCATCCATTTGCAGACACATGTGGATTACTTTGCATTTGTGCTTTGTTGTTTGCCACACAATTTTCAGTTGCACCTTTTTTTCCAAAGATTACTTATTGCTGATAAACTTGAGTGAATATTGAATATTTCCACAGTTGGTAAATCTCTCTCCACCCCCCCCCTCTCTTTCTCAATGTACTCATCTCAAATCCGTCTGTGGCAGTTTGAGAATTTGAATTCCGTTTGAAAGGAGGCTGAAAATATTATCCATGTAAAGGGACCATGAAAGGTGTCGAACAGTCATCAGAAATGCAGCCAGTGCCCATGGAGCAGCAAATTCCCTTTCCTAAATGCGTCTCCAGCCCACCAACCATGTGGGGCATGATTTAATGACCGCGTTGCGCTTAAGTGAGAGCACGAAGAGGACGTTCGATGGTGGGAGAGGCCAAAATTGAGAACCGCGCTGGGCACCGATCGGTTTCCGATCTAAGTGGCCCGCTCCCGTCGGCAAAATCAGGAACTCGTCGTAACTTGGGGAGAAACCAATAATCACCACTCAAAGCCACTCTTCATACAATTAATGAGAGCGCCCGCTATCTAACGGCTCCCGTGATATAACTGCCTCGCAGCAAGCGACCACGCGGGCGACGATTAGTACTCCTTTTTAAAAATGCTGTGTGGATCCGAGGAGGTGAGTAGCCATCTTTGCACTTGGGCAATGAGCCCGGGGGCCACAGGGGTTGCTGCCCCGGTGCTCAGGGTGGGGGGGGGGGGGGGGGGGTGGGTGGGAGTGGGGGCAGGGGGGCGGTCTCAGTCGGGCTGGCTTGTAATCGGTGTTGCGGAGCCATGGGGTGCCCGTCCAAAGCCTGGGGGGGGGGGGGGGGGGGGGGGCAGATGGCTGTCTCAGCGCCCCCGGGTCAGCCATGGATTGTGTGATCCCTGGATCTTGTGATCCCATTCCAGGGCAACCCCACCCCCCGTCTGTCTGCCCCACCGACCGCTCATAACACCCATTGGCCGTGGAGGCGTCTGGCCGCACGACTGAAGGTCATTGCTAATTGGGAATTGGCAATCGTAGTTAAGTGAGCTCTTCGCATATCCCAAGTGGATTGCCGTGGGTTTGCGGGCCATGTAGCATGTGGGACTAATTGCTTTGCATCTCAATCAGACTGTGATGCCTGGACACTGTGCCTGAACACTGCAGGAGGCTACACCACACACACAGCAGCCAATATCCGAACAGCAAGAGGCTGGACCGCAGCACTGGGGAAACTTTGGCCACCAGAGAGTGGGTGTGTGAACCGGGGAGGGGACCAGCACCTGGTCCAGGTAATGTTACGTGCGGGTGTCTGGGATACAGAGTGTGGGGTCCGGTGAGCAGTGGTCTCTGTTGCGGTGGGTGGTGCGTGGGCAAGGTGTCGTATGAGGAACGGTTGAGGATTCTGGGTCTGTACTCGTGGAGTTTAGAAGGTTGAGGGAGGATCTTATTGAAGCTTACAGGATACTGCAAGGCCTGGATAGAGTGGACATGGAGAGAATGTTTCCACTTGTAAGAAAAACTAGAAGCCGAGGACACTATCTCAGACTAAAGGGACAATCTTTTAAAATAGAGATGAGGAGGAATTTCTTCAGCCAGAGGGTGGTGAATCTGTGGAACTCTTTGCCGCAGAAGGCTCTGGAGGCCAAATCACTGAGTGTCTTTAAGACAGAGATAGATAGGTTTTTGATTCATAAGGGTGTCAGGGGTTATGGGGAGAAGGTAGGAGAATGGGGAGGAGAAAAAATATCAGCCATGATTGAATGGCGGAGCAGACCCGATGGGCCGAGTGGCCTAATTCTGCTCCTAAGTCTCATGGTCTTATGTGTCAGCTGGCAGGGATGTGGGGTGGGGAAGGGGGTGGTAGCAATTGGGGAATAGAGGGTACTGGGTGGAAGACAACCCTGGTTGTCATTCTCACACCCACTCCAATTCTTTACAGATATTCCACAGAATGAATGATATCTTGAACCCGGTAGAAGCTGACCTCATGGTGTCACCGGCAGGCCAGGCAGCCAGACATCGGCAAGGCAGTGGCAGCAGGGTCAACAGAGGCTCAAGGCGGCGGCCCATGTGCAGGACCCCGCCCCACATCCTGAGGACCTGGCCCTTAATCAGGCCAAGGAGGGACCCAGAGGTGGTGGCTGGTGACGGGCCAAAGTGTACAGGTGTCGCTGGTCTTTTGAACAGATGAGAATCCAGTTAGAAAGGTTACACAATGCAGTTCCGAGGCAGCAGAAGAGCTCCTATGTGACTGTTTTGTGTCTGTGGATTGGCCCACATTCTAGAACTTAGCGGCCAACCTAAACGATTATGCCACCACCGTCACAGACTTCATCAGTAAGTCCGTAGAACACTGCATACCAAAGAAGGTAGTACAGGGCGGCACCGTGGTGCACTGGTTAGCACTGCTGCCTCACGGCGCCGAGGACCCAGGTTCGATCCCGGCCCCGGGTCACTGTCCATGTAGATTTTGCACATTCTCCAGTGTCTGCGTGGGTTTCACTCCCACAACCCAAAAATGTCCAAGATAGGTGAATTGGCCATGTTAAATTGCCCCTTAATTGGAACAAAAGAATTGGGTACTCTGAATTTATTTAAAAAAAGGTGGCATGTACATTCCCGAACCAGAAACCATGGTTTCATTGGGTGATTCACTCCCTACTGAAGGTCAGGTCTGAGGCATTCAAGACAGGAGACCCTGACCTATACAACAAATCCTGATATGACCTCCACAAAGCCATCAGCGATGCCAGGAGACAATACCAGACAAAGCTGTGGAAATATGCCTGTGCACAGTTCTGTATATAGTTAGCAATGAGATCTCCAACTAGCTAGTGGTGATCTGTCACATGACTCAAGACACTCGCCAGATGGTAGTAAGTCATAGAAGAAGATAGTCGCACTTAACGTAGCTCCTGGGGAATTCACTGAATTCATTTATTAGCCATTGTCTGGAGTATATTAGTTCGTTAATTTTTCCACGTGTTTGTTCAGAAATCATCTTTACAGTTAAACAACTATATGCTCTGTGTACATCATTACAATGGTTATGTCACAGGACACAACATGGTACCAGGAGTACAGAACACTAAAAGATAACAACAGAGAAGATGGAGCGAGATAGGCTGAAGAATGAAAGGAGAAGCTTCTTCCGCCGACCTAGTGAACTATGGTCATCTGCAACTCAAAGGAACACAAGACTGTGAAGTTTGAGATGCAAGGTTTGAAGGCACCCCACCAGCTTTAATTCTTAGGTAACGTAGCTGAAAATTGGTGTGTGTTCAAGCAGCAATTTAGACTCTTTGTTGCAGCTCTTGGCTTGCAGGCACAGCCTGACAAGAGGCGTATAGCGTTGCTGCTCATGGTAGCAGGTCCTCAAGCAATATAATACCTTCACCTTCGACAGCGAAGAGGAAAGCAAGAGCTATGATGAGGTGCTAAAGTACTTAGATCGGCAATGTATATATTTTTTACACGTACCCAAAAAGCAGGCGATGATTGACAGCTTCAAATTTCTAGGTCTGTACATCACCAACAATCTGTCCTGGTCCACCCACGTTGATGCGACAACCAAGACAGCACAACAGCGCCTATACTTCCTCAGGAAACTAAGGAAATGCAGCATGTTCACATTAACCCTTACCAATTTTTATAAATGCACAATTGACAGCATCCTATCTGGCTGCATCACAGCCTGGAGTGGCAACTGCTTGGCCCAAGACTGTAAGAAACTGCAGAAAGTCGTGAACATAGTCCAGTCCATCATGCGAACCCGCTTCCCATCCATTGATTCTGTGTACTCTTCCTGCTGCCTTGGTATTTATGTATGTCTTACGTATTTTTATCATGTATGGAATGATCTGTCTGGACTGTACGCAGAACAATACGTTTCACTGTACCTCGGTACATAAAACAAATCCAAATGGTGGACAGTGTGTTCCACAGGAGGCTTCTTCTCAACAAGGGGATGGTGCTGCACCTGTTCCATATCCTTGTGGGCTTGGCACCACATAGAGGAGGAGGATACCCGCTCCTGGCGGCCGCCAAGGTCACTACAGTCCTGAACTTTTATGCTTCAGGATTCCACGGCTAAAGCGGGGACTTGTGGGGCACCTCAGAAGCTACAGCCCAAAAGTGCATCCGTGAGGTCACAGATGCACTGTTTGCTTGGGCAGCAAAGTATTTAAACTTTGACATGGACCAGTCCCATCAGGATGCCCGGGCAGCAGGATTCTCTGCCTTCGACGGGGTGCCCCAGGTCCAGGGAGTATTTGATGGCACACAAATTGCCTTGCAATGGGCCGTCTGAACCCAACAGGAATGGGTTCCATTCCCTGAATGTCCAGCTTGTGCGCGACCACCACATGAAGATCATGCATGTGTGTGTACGCTTCCCAGGGAGTGTGCACGACAGCTACATCCTGGGGCAGATGGACATGCCTGGCCTCTTTGAGGACCAACCCAGGATAGCCGGTTGGCTCCTGTGTGATAAGGAGTACCCACTGGCTAATGATGACAGTACAGAGGCCAGTGACTGATGCAGGACCTGATAGAACGAAGTCCAACGAAGACAGGACACGACCACTATAAAGCCAGAGGGCACTAGTTTTCCCGCTCTCTTGGGATCCAGCTTCTGAGACAGTCAGAGCTCGTGAGCAGCAACTAGAACAAACACCATGTAGTAGTAAGATAGTCTGGTCAGGTTAGCCTCAGGTCTCCAGTCAAGTCAGCATAGTGTCAACCTACAGTCAAGCATGTATTATAGTTAGTTGTTCAATAAAATCGAGTTGCATTTCTTCAAGTGTTGGAAGCCTGTCTCTCTATTGCATCAAACGCAGTCCACGTAGACCCAGCTTAACCAACACATCATGGTACCAGTGAGTAATGCTGACGTTTGACGGACCTACCTTGAGATAATCTGCCTCTGACCAGAGATCAGCCATCAGGTAACATGGACATCGTCCGCCCTCCTCCGCAGCTCCGCATTGCCAGCAACCTCGGTGCAAACTGGAAGATTTTCAAGCAGAGGTTCAAGCTATATCTTGAAGCCACCGACCTCAAGACCGCATTGGATGCCAGGAAGATCGCTCTCTTCCTTTCTACAGCCGGGGACCACGCTATCCATATCTACAACTCCCTCACATTTGCTGAAGGCGAAGACAAGACTAAGTTTAAAACAGTCCTGCTGAAGTTCGACAGCCACTGCGACATCGAGCTGAATGAGAGCTTTGAACGGTACGTTTTCCAGCAGAGGTAATGAACCTTTTCAGTCCTTTTTAACCCATCTCCGCATCCTCGCGCAGTCATGCAACTGATTCGGCAACTGATTCCATGATCCGGGATCAGATCGTTTTCGGGGTCCACTCCGATTCCCTTCGCCAGCAGCTCCTAAAAGTTAAACAGCTCACCCTTACCATCGCTATCGAAATCTGCGTCCTCCACGAGCACGCTAACAACCGGTACTCCCATATCAGGGCAGCAGAAACGGCAAGGCAAAACCCCCACGAGGCAGAACGGGTGCAGGCCATCAAACAAATGCAGGGCCTGAGTCTGGATGAGAGTGGCCATTTTGCGTGCTTTTCCCGGGCTCCAGCGCATGCGCGCCACGACTGAGGGGATGACGAGACCGACGACCAGCCCGCGCAAGTGTGCACGTCGTTTGACCGCACTGCGCATGCGCGTGGCGCATGGAATGTCACGTCGGCGCCATGACGTTTTCCAACTGTGGCTCAGCCCATTTAAAGCGGCAATGTCCCGCAAAATCTCGACGCTGTCTCCAGTGTGGCAAGCTTGGCGACTACGCAGCCCTTTGCAGATCTGCTCCACTGCCCAACACACAGCGATCCCAGCCACAGCGCAGGAGCATCCGGTCAGTACAGAAACCCATTACAGACTCCGACCCCGACAGTCTACCAGATCCCGACACTGAGGGCCTCAAATCCCCATTCCGGGTTGGCATCATCACCAAGCATATCCTGCCTTTCTCAACGATGGTGAAACAACTCCCAATTCTGAGCACTGATCCGGACGGCGAGTGGTGTACCACCCTTACGGTTAACAAGGCTCGCAGACGCTTCAAGCTGGACACTGGCGCTTCAGCAAACCTCATTTCAAAGTCTGACCTTGACACCATCCGCGTCAAACCAAGCATTCTTCCACTGGCCTGCCAGCTCCTCGACTACAATGGCAATGCCATTGCTGCCAGTGGCTCACGCCAGCTTGCAGTGTCAAATAGGTCTTCAAAAGCAACGCCACGATTTGAAATCGTAGGAACCAACAGAGCTTCCTTGCTCAGTGCTCGGGCCTGCAAACTCCTGAACCTAGTACAGTTGGTTCACACCATGTCATCCACACAGGCAACAGCCTCGCCAGATGATAACTTCCCGGCTCAACTTGATGACATCATAGCGCAATACCATAGCGTGTTCGAAGGTATGGGCACGCTCCCTTACCGATACAAAATACTATTGAAGCCAAATGCCACCCCTGCTGTTCATGCACCGTGTCGGGTGCCGGCACCTCTCAAGGACCGCCTCAAGCAGCAGCTGCAAGACCTCCAGGACCAGGGTGTGATTTCTAAGGTCACGGAACCCACGGACTGGGTTCGCTCCATGGTTTGCGTCAAGAAGCCGTCAGGGGAACTTCGAATCTGTATCAACCCCAAAGATTTGAACCGTAACATCATGAGGGAACACTACACAATACCTAAAGGAGAAGAGCTAACCAGCGAAATGGCTCATGCCAAATTCTTCACGAAGCTGGACGCCTCCAAGGGGTTTTGGCAAATACAGCTGGACGTGTGCAGACGAAAGCTGTGCACATTCAACACCCCGTTCGGTCGCTACTGTTACAACCGAATGCCCTTTGGCATCATCTCCGCCTCAGAGGTGTTCCGCCGCATAATGGAACAAATGATGGAGGGCATCGAGGGGGTGCCGGTGTACGTCGACGATGTCATTATCTGGTCCACAACTCCTCAAGAACACATCGATCGTCTCAAGCGGATGTTCCACAGGATCCACGAGCATGGCCTCCAACTCAACAGAGCCAAATGCTTGTTCGGTCAATCAGAAATCAAGTTCCTCGGCGACCACATTTTGCAGCAAGGCGTGCAGCCAAATGCAGACAAGGTTTCGGCGATCAAGACCCCGGAGGACAAGAAGGCTGTCCTCCGCTTTCTAGGGATGGTCAACTTCCTTGGGAAGTTTATCCCCAACCTGGCATCACACACCACAGCCCTCTCGTTAAAAAAACTACGGACTTCCAGTGGCTACCCGCTCATGAGCAGGAGTGGTGTGAGCTCAGGGCGAAAGTCACCAAGGCCCCGGTACTGGCGTTTGTCGACCCCGCCAAGGAAACGGCCAGGGATCCTCTGCTCCAGCAGGTCATGCAACACCTCACGGATGGTTGGCAAAAGGAGCAGCGCCCCCAGTTTTATAATGTCAAGGACAATGTAACAGTGGTAGATGGCATCCTAATGAAGCTTGACAGAATTGTGATCCCACAGAGCATGCGAGAGTTGGTCCTCGGCCAAATCCACGAGGGTCACCTGGGGGTCGAAAAGTGTCGCCGTCGAGCCCGAGAGGCAGTACATTGGCCAGGCATCAGCCAAGATATCGCCAACACGGTCCTCAATTGCCCAACGTGTCAAAGGTTCCAGCCGGCTCAGTCTAAAGAGACTCTACAGCCGCTTGAAATGGTGACCGCCCCATGGTCCAAAGTTGGTGTTGACCTGCTCCATGCCAAGGGCCGAGACTATGTCCTCCTCGTGGACTACTTTTCCAACTACCCCGAGGTGGCCAAACTGACTGACCTCATGTCAGTAACGGTAATCAAGACTTGCAAGGAAACTTTTGCCCGGCATGGGATCCCACTCACGGTGATGAGTGACAACGGCCCCCGCTTCTTCAGCCAGGAGTGGACAGATTTTGCCCAGCTGTACAACTTTAAGCACATCACATCCAGCCCCCACTACCCCCAGTCGACTGGGAAGGTCGAAAAAGGGGTCCACATCGTTAAAAGACTGTTGTGCAAAGTCTCTCTACTGCATCAAACGCAGTCCACGTAGACCCAGCTTAACCAACACATCAGTGGCCACATGTGTCTCCCCCGCCCCCAACCCTATCCCATCCTCCCAGGGATGTGTAAAATCCCAGGGCAATGGGACTGTGCCTGTGCTGTCAGCGAGGCTCTGTTGAGGGCAGGGCGGTCCTCCATGGCAGGGGAGCTGGGGCATTTCAACCCGCATTGTGGAAGAAACTGCCAGGGGCGTCATATTTCTCAAGTGCAACTTTTTAAAATGCTATACATATGTGTCACCAACTGCCCCAATCCCCCGAGGGAAGCTGCCCAAGCTTCCCCACCCCTTCCAACCCCTCCCTCCACCCCGCCCCACCCCCTTCATCACACCTTCCCCCCTTAACCTGAAACCCTACGGTTTCTGCGAGCGTCGGGAAGCACGCGGTAAACAAACTCGCTATGGGACCTTGTTCCCATTCAGTTAAATGAATGAAATGAAATTAAAATTGCTTATTGTCACGAGTAGGCTTCAATGAAGTTACGGTGAAAAGCCCCTAGTCACCACATTCCGGCGCCTGTTCGGGAAGGCTGATACGGGAATTGAACCGTGCTGGCCTGCCTTGGTCTGCTTTAAAATCCAGCGATTTAGCCCAGTGTGCTAAACAGCCTCATGCCCACTGTGTGCAATTCTGGTCGCCACATCATAGGAAGAATGTGATTGCACTGTAGGGCGTGTAGAGGTGTTTCACCAGGATGTTGCCTGGGATGGAACATTTAAGTTTTGAAGAGAGATTGGATAGGCTTGGAATAGGTTGGATAGGTTGTTTTCATTGAGGAAAGAAGACTGAGGGGCAACCTGATTATAGAATCATAGAATCACAGAATTTACAGTGCAGAAGGAGGCCATTCAGCCCATCGAGTCTGCACCGGCCCTTACAAAAAGCACCCTACTCAAGCCCACGTATCTACCCCATCCCTGTAACCCAGTAACCCCCACTTGACCTTTTTTGGGCACTAAGGGCAATTTAGCAAAGCCAATCCACCTAACCTGCACATCTTTGGACTGTGGGAGGAAACCGGAGCACCCAGAGGAATCCCACGCAGACACGGGGAGAATATGCAGACTCTGCACAGACAGTGACCCAGCCGAGAATCGAACCTGGGACCCTGGAGCTGTGAAGCTGTGATCGAGGTGTACAAGTTTAAGAGGGGCATGGACAGGGTGGATAGGGAGCAGCTGTTCCCCTTCGTTGAAGGGTCAGTTACGAGGGGTCACAAGTTCATGATGAGGACAGGAGGTTCAGGGAGGATGTGAGGAAAAACCTACCCAGAGAGTGGCGACGGTCTGGAATGCATGGCCTGGGAGAGAGGTAGAGGCGGGATGCCTCACATCCTTTAAACAGTACCTGGATGAGGTAGAGGGAGTTAAAACCAGGGGCCTGGTCTGTGACCATTTATCCTCTGCACCCATAATTCAAACACACTTCTCACACCAAAGTTACGTGAGTGAGAACAGCACAGGGCAAATCAGAGACAGAGAGAAGGAAAGACTTATAGAAGAGTAGGAATTGGAGATAAATAGAAAGACAGTAGGAGGTGTTATCCTGCGATGCTCCGCAGGTATTAGTACTGAGCATGGGAGTCTGATGTGTACCCAAAACTGATGGGAAATCAGTTAGAGCACGACAGGAATTATTTCCAAGTGTTGAGAGGCTGTTTGTGCAGACTGTGCACAGGGCTCATGAAGAGGTGCAACTTTTTTCAATGAACAGGTTTATCTCCATAATGTGATCAGGAGCTGGGACCAGCAGCTGACAGACTGAATTTGGGTAAAGCAGCTGCTATTGTGAAAGCTGACTCAACTTTGACAAAGAGTCAGCCAGACTGGAAACGTCAGCTCCCTTCTCTCCACAGGCACTGTCAGACCAGCTGTGATTGTCCAGTATTTACTGTTTTTGTTTCAGATTCCAGCATCTGCAGTCATTTGCTTTTATTTTATTTCCTTCCCTTCGGATTGGATCCTTGTTACTGACAAATTGTAAGCACTTCTTTATTTCTTAGTAGTTGCTTTCCGCACTGTTTTGGTTTTGTTGGACTGAGCAACTTATTTAAACTTGGTGGAGCCTTCATTGCTGATTTATTCAATTGCTGCTGTTAGAGGGTCCACTACTAAACAGCCATGGGTATTCCTGTGAGGTTACTGCTCAGGTACTGGAGGACGGAATCAGAGGAGATAACATCAGACAGGCAAGGCTGTAGTTTGGATGCTCCATTCAAGCAGGCTTTCACACGACATGTACCTATACTGGCACAGGCTCACTTGCCAGTGCGAATTCAGATTTCGGAAAGAAGCCATCGCCAGTCACTGCATGGTCCGCGAGCAGACTCAGAGATGAGTTTCAGCATCGCAAGGCCTGTGTCAGTGGATGTCAAGGTTGGAGCCATTCTGAACTTTTCTGCAGCAAACTGCTTCTAGGCGAGCGGCAGGCGTCAGGATTCTGGGGCACCACCTGGTGAGCACCACACTGCTGCTGATGTGGAGGTGGAAACCCCCAGGCCAGACAGTAGTCGGAGGGCTGCTGGATCCCAGGGCCCAGCTGGGTCCCAGCCTGATGCTGAACTTGTGGAAGTGGGTTACCCGAAGCTGATGGAGACGATAGGGAGTGGCCAGGACATTCAGGGGGAGATGTCAGCATCGCTCCAGCAGATTTGTGGCAACTTGGAGACCTAGAGGCTATGGACGCAGGAGATGGCGCCGGCAATGAGTGGCACCAGGGCCAACACTGCGAGGGAGATCTGGTGCACAATGTCGGCACCATGAGTGAAGGTGTCCAAGGCGTCGCACAGTCGGTGACGGCCATGGCTGAGGGTCTCAGCAGTATGATTGGCTCGGTGGGGGATGTCACCCAGTACCAGGCCGACTTCGATGAGGTTCTGTGGGACTTATCCCAATCTCAGATGGGCATTGCCGAGGTGCTGCAGAGCATGTCCAAGTCACTGGGGAATGTGTCCAAGTCACTGAGGAGCATCGCTGAGGGGGTTGACACCAAGGTGCAGACCATGGGGAACCACCAGGGCAGGAAGAGCCAGATGATGCAGGGGCAGCTGGAGCTCGAACCAATTGCCCCTCTGTCCCCTGGTGGTCCCCAAGGCCCTAAGGGCACTGCGGTAACGGGAGGAGGGGGCACTGAGTGCCAGGCTAGACCCGTCCCATGGACTGGCGACGGCGGGCACCAGCTCCCCTGAGTTCCACCCCTCTCATGAGGCGGCATTTCGATATCAGCACACGGGACAGGGCGGTACGGCTGTGCATGTGCCACCGACAGGTGAGCCGGGCTCTCTGGCTGCTGCTGCCGTCTGGCCACCCGGCCTAACAGCAACACCACTAGGGCAAATTCTGGATCCAAATCCCTGCCATAGCATTCAATATCTGTAAGGCATTGAGAGGGTGTTAGACTAACAAACAGTGGTGGCTCCCATCCCGGGAGCCCCCATTCCTCATTGATCCCCCTTCCCACCCTGAACATACTGTCCATGTACTCCTGGCTGCAGTGGGGCCCCTCATCCGACCCCAAACCCTGTACCTCGAACACCCGCTCATAACATAATAATAATAATCTTTATCAGTGTCACAATAGGCTTACACTAACACTGCAATGAAGTTACTGTGAAAAGCCCCTAGTCGCCGCATTCCAGCGCCTGTTCGGGTACACTGAGGGAGAATTCACCGAACAGCACGTTATTCCTAATAGGTATATTGCCTAACAGTACATCTTTCGGGGCTTGTGGGAGGAAACCGGAGCACCCGGAGGAAACCCACGCAGACACGGGGAGAACATGCAGACTCCACACAGACAGGGACCCAAGCTGGGAATCGAACCCGAGTCCTGGCGCTGCGAAGCAACAGTGCTAACCATTGTGTTCCCAAGCCATCCACATCACCTGGAACTGGTCCCCTCCCCGCGGCACTCACCCACTCTCCGGCCGTCTACATGTCCCCGGAGCTGTGTCGCATCCCCTGGGTGTTCGGATATTGGCTGCTGCGTGTGTGGTGTTGCCTCCCGCAGTGCTCAGGCACAGTGCCCAGGCATCACAGTCTGATTGGGATACTAGGCAATGACTCCCACATGCTACATGGCTCGCCCACCCATGGGAATCCAGTTGGGTTGTGTGAAGGCTCACTTAAACATGATTGCCTTAGCAATGGAGTTCAGCCACACGTCCCGAGGCCTCAGCGGTCGGTGGGTGTTATGGGTGGTCAGTGGGGCGGACGGGCAGGGACAAGGGCTGCCCTGGAATGGATACACATGATCCATGATCCAGGGGTTGGCATGGTGGTGCCGAGCCCGGTTGCCCGCCCCCCCCCCCCCAGCACCTCCCCCCCCACCTCCCATTGTGGCTCACTCCTATGGAGGGTCCCCCATCCCCAGCCGAAGGTCTCCCACCTCCTGCCGAGCACTGGGGCTGCAAGTCCAGCATCCCCGGGCTCTTTGCCTGTGAGCAAAGATGGCTACTCACCTCCTTGGCTCCCCACAGAAGCCCTTCCGCCAGGTTCACATTTTAAAAGGGAGTACTAATCGGCACCAGCGTGACCATTTGCTGGGTAGGGCAATGAATCATGGGAGGCCGTTGGATAAGAGGTGGCTCCCATTAATTGTACGGAAATGGGGCTTAAAAGGTGATGATTGGTTTCTCGCTATGCTAATGCGAGATCGCCGATTGGGAGTGGGCCGGTCGCATCGCAGACTGTTTGGCGCCTGGCACGGTTCTCGTTTTCGGCCTCTCCCATTATTCACCGGGCTCGTTTCGCAGAGCGAGAGCACAACGAGGTCGAGAACCGCGTCCATTATCTTGTTTTGGGTGAATCGCCCCCATGATTTGCTAATCGAAGTGCAAGCAAATTAGCTTCAATCACCAAGAAATTTCCCCGGTCTGATTCACAATCTTGATTCACCAAAATAACGTCCAACACTGACCAATAAGGAAAGGGGTGGGGGGGGGGGGGGGGAGGTGTGTGGAGGGAGTGGGCGGAGGGGGAGAGACAAGATAGACAACCGAAGAGAGAGAAAAGGTGGGCAGGGAAAGAGATAGGCAGGGGGGAAGGGGATGGGGAGGTCATTAAGCACAACACAGGGAAAGTGGGGAACCCCAGGGAACATACAGTGGGGACGCAAATAACCATGGCCGCAATAACAATGTCAAGGTGGACGTCAAACTCGCGCTCCCCCCCCCCCCCCCCCCCCCCCCCCCGGTATATTCTAGTACCAGGAGGTGGCAGGTACACAACCAAAATATTGCTGTTGTGGCAACTGACCACTTGGGGCACAAAAAAACAAGGGACTCCAAACCCAGACATAGATTTCTTCTGAATACATATGAATGTCTACTGATTCATTTACTGTATAATTATGTTTCATTTTGTTTGTTTTCTTTCTTGTATACCCACTTTATCTATTGATACTCTTCCGTAGAATAGTGTGATAACCCTGGAGAAGGGCACAATCTGTAAATGTAAAATCTATAAAAATATATATTTTTAAATGACATCCACCACTGGATTGCGTTATTCAGAAGTTTCCTGGTTATGCATTTCTAATGGTGTAAAATCTGTGTACAAGCAATAATAATAATCTTTATTATTGTCACAAGTTGACTTAAATTAACACTGCAATGAAGTTACTGTGAAAAGCCCCTAGTCTCCACACTCCGGCGCCTGTTTGGGCATACTGAGGGAGAATTCAGAATGTCCCAATTCACCGAACAGCACGTCTTTCGGACTTGTGTGGAACCTTGTGGAAATTTCTTTGCAGTTTTTCAAAACGTGCTGTTCAGCTGCACAGGTAACACCGCTTCTCTCTTTAACTTTTCTCTTGAATGTTTTCAGTGCATTTCTCATACAGATCCTCAATATATTTCAGCAGCACTAATGTCCAGCCGAATATCATTAATGCCAGAGCTGAGTGAGAGTCTCATTACTGTTAAGGACAAAGTTGACGGTAAACGCCAGGTTATTGCAAATCCCAGAAGTGAAACTTGAGCTGTCCTCACCTGTATTTTACAATTTGATATGATGTGAGGAAAGGCTTGAAATACAGAGAATGGTGTCCCAGACGTTTTGTGATGATTTTAATTAAAATAAATGTTTATTAAGTAATAAAATAAACAACAAAACAATAAACTAGAAGTACCCTTACCTCAGATAATGGTTATACACAGTGGGTACAATCTTCCCAAAATGGCACTAAGTGTCGGATCAGGCACCTCCATGCCTTTGTGATAGTGTTACATCACCCCACTTGTGTGTGTGTGGGGGGGGGGAGAAACGTTGTGTGTGGACATTACGGCATCAAGCCCAGTTATTATATGTAAATTTATTAAAATGTATGTAAATCAGTTACATCATCCGGGGGGGGGGGGGGGGGGGGGGGGGAGATCTCAAACGGAGGATCTTGCCAGCGCAAATCCCATTTTTGGTCACTTGCAAGATTTGATTTGGCGGCCATTATGGGATTTGCACCCACGGCTATTCCGCGCGGCTGTTATACTGTGCCCAGTAAATCTAACCCAGTTACAAACAACGTTTATTGAACCACATTTCTGTGGCTGAGGTGTGAACCAGCCAGCCTTGAATGGGGTTAATCATATCCTGAAATACGTTTTTTCCCTTTTGACCTTCCCTTATCTTAACTACCCTCTTCAGAAGTCAAATTTAATTACTTCCCTTTGTGAGTCTACCTTTTAGAATGTAAATGCAAAGTTCACACCCTGTCTCCTCCTTGAACCTCTAACCTCTTATTCAAAATATTTTATGTCCCCTTTCCCATTGTTACCAGCTTGACTTAGGTAAACATCTGTTTGCAGTGTTGTGAAGCTCATCAACATACCAAAAGCACAAGTTCCATTATCATAATCAAACTGTCCTTGCCATAAGTAGCTAACATTTTCCAATCTCGAAAAAAACCCAGCAAGAATCTTTCTACCTTGAACTTGAAACCCACTTTCTCCGATACCCACAAGAGCAGTAATATTGCGGGTGGACTGCAGTCTCCGTGTTCCCTCCATAAAGCCACATACAATCCTGATTTGAATAGTCACTTGAATTGCTGGAATTACCCACCTGGTACAAGCATAAGAACACCATCACCTCAATGACTGCATCGGGATCAAGAGGAAGACCCAAAATGTCTTTCGCAGACCAACTGCTGATAGTCAGTAAACATGGTCTTGCCAGTGTTGCTCACACATTGAGAGCAGACTAAGAAAACAGGGGAACCCAAAATCCATGAAGGTTGCAAGTTCTGTCACTGACCCCCTTGGACAATCTGGGGCTGGGGGAGGTTCATTCTTTGGCATGTCAATGATGTGTCCTGCAACACCAGGGGTTAACTTGGAATGCCTGCTCACTGAAATATATCTTTGGGTGGCGGGGGGGGGGGGGGGGGGGGGGGGGGGGGGCGGTCAGGTGTGATGGTTGAAATATCTTGATCAAATGTGGTGTTTCGTCAAGCCTGGATTTTCAGATGGGTTGTTGAGTGGCTGGTAATCTGACATCTTGGTCATTGAAGATCTTTCTGGTTACTGTGAGGCCAGGAACATGGGTATTCCCGGTGTTGGGAGCCACACCATTCCTGTGATGATGGCCTTATTGGATCAAGTGGAAGACCCATCCCAATTTGTCCAAAAGTAAAATATTGCATATCTGAGAAAATAAGAGAACATGCAGGCTAACTCAGCATGTCTCGCAACATCTAAGGAGAGGGGAACAGAATTAATATTTCAGTTTGATGATATTTCATCAAAAGGAAAGGAATAATAATGATAATGATTTGGAGGGAATGATAATGATAATATTTATTATTGTCACAAGTAGGCTTACATTAACACTGCAATGAAGTTATTGTGAAAAGCCCCTAGTCGCCACACTGCGGCACCTGTTCGGGTACACGGAGGGAGAATTTGGAATGTCCAAATTACTTAACAGCTTGTCTTTCGGGGCTTGTGGGAGGAAACCGGAGCACCCGGAGCAAACCCAAGGAGACACGGGGAGAACATGCAGACGCCGCACAGACAGTGACCCAAACCCGGGACCCTGGCACTGTGCTAACCACTGTGCTACCGTGCCGCCCATCAGAGAACGAAGTGAAGCAAGTAACTAACAGGAGAAAAATGAAGAAATATTGACCCCAATAGATTTAGATTTATTGCCACATGTACCGAGGTACAGTGAAAAGAATTGTTCTGCATCCAGACCGGGCAGATTGTTCCATACATGAAAAAACATAGGACATACAATAAATGCACAATCTAAATACATAGACATCGGGTGAAGCATACAGAGTGTAATGCTAGTATAATACTTTTCAAAGTAAAAACAGACATGAATAATGAAGAGTCAAAAATAAGAAGGCAAAGTTCAGTGAGAGAAAAGGAAATTGGCTGAAATTGGCCGTGAAGGAGGAGAGTCAGTAAACAGATCGGCAGTGCAAATTCTATTGGAAAGATGGATAGGGTACGACATACATATTATCAGGCATAAAGGAATGCTGCAAAGAATAGAATAAACTGGATAAATGGGAAATCAAAACTAAGCTAAAATTTAAAAGGGGCGCATTTGATACAACTCAAGCTAACAATAATAACAAATATCACACAACAAAACTTGTGTTTATGTGTAATCTTTCACATCCTTGCGGTGTCCCCAAAATGCTTCACGGATAATAAATTACATTTGAAATACAATCCTGTTTGTTCGTCATAAGTAGGCTTACATTAACACTGCAATGAATCATAGAATCATAGAATTTACAGTGCAGAAAGAGGCCATTTGGCCCATCGAGTCAGCACCGGCCCTTGGAAGGAGCACCCCACCTAAGCCCACACCTCCACCCTATCCTTGTAACCCAGTAACACCACCTAACCTTTTTGGACATTCAGGACAATTCAGCATGGTCAATCCACCTAACCTGCACATCTTTGGACGTTAGCTTTTTCATGTTCAACTGAACAAGCAGTCCAAAGCTGTGCAGGTTAGGTGGATCGGCCATGCTAAAATACCCTTGGTGTCCAAAGGTTAGGTGGGGTAACGGGGATAGGGCGTGGGAGAGGGCCTGGGTAGGGTGTTCTTTCAGATGGTCAGTCTGACTCAATGGGCTGAATGGCCTCCTTCTGTTCTGTAGGCATTCTAAGATTCTAAGCAGATTGGGTTTCTCTTTTATTCTCAAAGGCTGCACCTCAAACGATGCAGCACTCCCTCATTAGTAGTGCCAACCTAGATTGTCTGCTTTAATTCTGGAGAGGAGCTGGAAGTCATGATCTTCTATGTTAGAGGTGAGAGTGCTTTCATTAAATGGTAATTAGCAGGGCTAAAGGCCATTATCAATCACTAGCGTTACGCAGGGGACTGGACTAGTTAAAATATTGAAGCATTTTGAGCAATCGACTAGGGAAAGACCATGGGCGGGATTCTCCGACTCCCCGCCGGGTCGGAGAATCGCCGTTGGTCAGCGTGAATCCCGACCCGCTGTCCTCCGAATTCTCCGGGCCTCCAAACGTCAGCAAGGCTTGAATCACGCCGCCCGCCTTGGAGAATGGCGGGATCCGGCGCGACAATATGGGTCCCAGGACTGCCCGAATTCTCCCGGTCGGATGGGCCGAACTCCCGCCGACATGACCACAGGTCACGCCGGCGTAAATTAAGCCACCTTATATAACGGCGTCAACCAGTGCTGATGGTCATGGCATGGGGTGGCCGCAGGAGAAGTGACAGCGAGGCCGCAGTCTGTGTTGGGGAGGGGGGTAGTGTGAGGGGGGGGGTGAGAGGGGGGTGGGGGGGTGAGATTGGGGGGTGTGTGGGGGGGAGATTGTGAGCGCCGGGGAGGGGGGAGAGGGCGAGTGCCGGGGAGGGGGGGCGAGTGCCGGGGAGGGGGGACGAGTGCCGGGGAGGGGGGAGAGGGTGAGTGCCGGGGAGGGGGAAGAGTGCCGTGGAGGGGGGAGAGGGTGAGTGCCGGGGAGGGGGTCAGTGCCGGGGAGGGGGGCCGAGTGCCAGGGAGGGGGGATGAGTGCTGGGGAGGGGGGAGACGGTGAGTGCTGGGGAGGGGGGACGAGTGCCGGGGAGGGGGGAGAGGGTGAGTGCCGAGGAGGGGGGAGGGGGTGAGTGCCAGGGAGGGGGGGGGGAGGGTGAGTGCCAGGGAGGGGGGAGAGGGTGAGTGCCGGGGAGGGGGGGAGAGGGTGAGTGCCGGGGAGTGGGGAGAGGGTGAGTGCCGGGGAGGGGGGAGAGGGTGAGTGCCGGGGACGGGAGGAGAGGGCGAGTGCCGGGGAGAGGAGAGGGCGAGTGCCGGGGAGGGGGGGAGGCGGGGAGGGGGGTGAGTGCCGGGGAGGGGGGGGAGAGGGTGAGTGCCGGGGACGGGAGGAGAGGGCGAGTGCCGGGGAGGGGGGGAGAGGGTGAGTGCCGCGGAGGGGGGGGATGGGGGGGGGGGGTGAGTGCCGGGGAGGGGGAGGGGACGAGGGATGACGTCTGCCTGGCCGGGTGCCAGCCTCCAACAGTCGCGCTCATGCAGCCCATGGCACCTCGGTGGGGGGGGGGGGGGGGGGGGGGGGGAGATGGGCAATGATGACATGTCGTCGTTCCCCCTCCCCACCCCCACCCCTGCAGGCCGTTATGTTTGCCGATCAGCCAGCGATGTTGGCCACCGTGGCAGCAGCTACACTTCTACATGTTGCCTTGGGGGAGGAGGAGGAGCGTGCCAGGGAGGCGGCGCAAGCTGCCGTTGAGGAGCAGGCAGCAGGGGGGCAGGTCCTGCACGTCTGCGCCCGGTACCCGGGAAGTGTACATGACTCATACGTATTGGCGCAGTCTTACATCCCTGGCATGTTCGAGGGACGCCAACCCCGGCTGAGTGGCTGGTTGCTGGGCGACAGGGGTTACCCATTGCGGTCGGGGCTGATGACGCCTATACGAAGGCCACAGAGTGACGCGGAGAACAGCTACAACGATGCCCATGCAGCGGCAAGGGGTGTGATAGAGAGGTGCTTTGGGCTGCTAAAGATGCGTTTCAGTAGCCTGGACCGCTCTGGAGGGGCCCTCCAGTACCCGCCAGATAGGGTCGGCCGCATCGTTGTGGTCTGCTGCGTCCTGCACAACTTAGCCCAGCAGAGGGGCAATGTGCCGCAGGCAGAGGAGGGGCAAGGGGAGGAGCAGCAGGACGAGGCGCAGACCTCCCCAGATGAGGAGGATGGGGGCAATGGTCAGGACAGACGGGCTGGACATGGACGGGAGGCTGCCCACCATTACCGGCTGGGCCAGCGGGCACGGGACAGGCTGATAGGCGCCCGGTTCACTGACTAGGGGTGTGTGAGAATCGCCGAGTATGGGCACAGACCGCACACTACAGCACCAGCCGACCACCCTCACCCCACCCACCCACCACCAACACCCTCAGCCCCGCCACCCACCCACCACCAACCACCCCCACCCCACCCGCATGCACACCACCCCTCCATTGCACATCCACCTGTGGCACAACGGGCAGGGCTCACATGGTCGCTGGTGGAAGCGTGTCTACTGCAGGCCATGGAGGATGATGACAACCTGCTCTGTGATGAGCTCCTGGCTCTACAACGTTGGACAATGTCTGACCCATGGCCACAGTACCACCATCCACCCGGACCATCCCTGCATGTGGCCGTGACACTGCGGCGCACGGTCCTGTCCTCTGCCCAGGGGGATGGCAAGGGCGACCCAGGGGGAGGGGGGGGGGGGGGGGGGGAACACTCACCTGGGGCCAACGTAATACCACCCCTCACACACACACTGGCGTTCACCTCATACCACACCCCCGCACGCTTCGGACAGAGCACAAAGGCAGATTAGTATGTGTGAAAGTGATTTTAATGACAAACTGTCCACACACGTGCCCTAGCCCCTATAACACATCTGTGCCCTGCATCCGTGCCAACTTACTCAGTGTCTAATTGTTTGGCCTTATGGGCCCTTTGACTACGTCTGGGTGGTTCCCCAGATGGTACAGCAGGACTGGAGGTGGATTCCTGTGATTCCTGCCCTGTGACTCGGGATCCCTTTGGCGGCCATTTCCTGGGGCGGCCCGGCCTAGATGGGCCAGGCTGCGGCTTGGGCGACTGGGATGGCAAGATGCCAGCCTGTCCTGTCCGTTCCCCATCAGGTGCATCTGGGACGGAAGGGGGTGAGTCCGAGGTGCCGCGGTGTTCCGGGTCCTCCCCTACAGGGGGACCCGGGACGGGCCCCAGCAACTCCTCCTCCCTCGGGGTGCCCGATGGCCCCCGGGCCTCTACATGGGTCGGGGGTGCGAACGGACTAGCCATCCAACGCCCCCCTGACACCTGGTGCTGCCAGTCCTGGAGGCCCGCCCTGGTATCGACAAGGGAGTGCAAGTTTGCAGCCATGGAGCTCAGGGAGTTGGCCATCCCTGTCTGTGTCTGGGTGACACCGGCCAGCACCTGGGCAATGGCGCCGATGGCCTGCTGAGTCTGGGCCACGGCCTGCAGAGACTGGGCCATGGCCTGCTGAGACTGGGCCATGGCCTGCTGAGACTGGGCCATGGCCTGCAGAGACTGGGCCACGGCCTGCAGAGACTGGGCCATGGCCTGCAGAGACTGGGCCATAGCCTGCTGAGACTGGGCCATGGCCTGCTGAGACTGGGCCATGGCCTGCAGAGACTGGGCCACGGCCTGCAGAGACTGGGCCATGGCCTGCAGAGACTGGGCCACTGCCTGCAGAGACTGGGCCATGGCCTGCTGAGACTGGGCCATGGCCTGCAGAGACTGGGCCATGGCCTGCAGAGACTGGGCCACGGCCTGCAGAGACTGGGCCATGGCCTGCAGAGACTGGGCCACTGCCTGCAGAGACTGGGCCATGCCCTGCTGAGATTGGGCAAGGGCCTGCTGAGACTGGGCCATTGCCTGCTGGGACTGGGCCACTGCTTGCTGAGACTGACCAATGGCCTGCAGAGACTGGGCCATGGCCTGCAGAGACTTGGCCATGGCCTGCAGAGACTGGGCCATTGCATGCTGAGACTGACTAATGGCCTGCAGAGACTGGGCCATGGCCTGCAGAGACTTGGCCATGGCCTGCAGAGACTGGGACATGGCCTGCAGAGACTGGGCCATTGCCTGCTGAGACTGGGCCACTGCCTGCTGAGACTGGGCCACGGCCTGCTGAGACTGGGCCATGGCCTGCTGAGACTGGGCCATGGCCTGCTGGGACTGCGCCATGGCCTGCAGAGACTGGGCCATGGCCTGCTGAGACTGGGCCATTGCCTGCTGGGACTGGGCCACTGCTTGCTGAGACTGACTAATGGCCTGCAGAGACTGGGCCATTGCATGCTGAGACTGGGCCATGGCCTGCTGGGACTGCGCCATGGCCTGCAGAGACTGGGCCATGGCCTGCAGAGACTGGGCCACTGCCTGCAGAGACTGGGCCATGCCCTGCTGAGATTGGGCCATGGCCTGCAGAGACTGGGCCATGGCCTGCTGAGACTGGGCCATTGCCTGCTGGGACTGGGCCACTGCTTGCTGGGACTGGGCCATGGCCTGCAGAGACTGGGCCATGGCCTGCAGAGACTGGGACACTGCCTGCTGAGACTGGGCCACTGCCTGTTGAGACTGGGCCACGGCCTGCTGAGACTGGGCCATGGCCTGCTGGGACTGCGCCATGGCCTGCAGAGACTGGGCCATTGCATGCTGAGACTGGGCCATGGCCTGCTGGGACTGCGCCATGGCCTGCAGAGACTGGGCCATGGCCTGCTGAGACTGGGCCATTGCCTGCTGGGACTGGGCCACTATTTGCTGAGACTGACTAATGGCCTGCAGAGACTGGGCCATTGCATGCTGGGACTGGGCCATGGCCTGCAGAAACTGGGCCATGGCCTGCTGGGACTGGGCCATGGCCTGCAGAGACGGGGCCATTGCCTGCTGGGACTGGGCCACTGCTTGCTGGGACTGCGCCATGGCCTGCAGAGACTGGGCCATTGCCTGCTGAGACTGCGCCATGGCCTGCTGAGACTGGGCCACGGCATTGAGCGCCTCTGCCATCTGCCGCTGCCTCTGGCTTATGGCTTTCTGTGAGAGGGCAGCCATGTCCTGGGCCACAGACGGCGCCTGCACGGAATGCCCCAGGCCTTGCATACAGCTCCCTATGTCTGACACCGTCGAACCCATTTCCTCCACCGCGGATGCCACCCACGTGGTGTCGGCCTGGGTGGCACGCATGACCGGCACCACTCCCAGCTCCTGGACGCGGGTGGACTCCTCCACCTGCGGCTGCAGCCGCCACATGCCGGCCGTCACCCCCTTCGATCGTCCCTGGTTTGGTGACTGCATCGGGTCTATGGGTCGGTGTGGTAACTCCAGGAACCCGGGACCCGTCTGGGTGGCAGATGTTTGCTTGGGCCAGGATGCCCTCCGACCTCCCAGCCCCTCTGCTGCTCCTACCTCCACGTGCTGTACCGGGACGGCTGTGTTGTGCGAACCAGTGAGGGTACCAGAAGCCTCATCACTAAAGTGCCCCCCCCCCCCCCCCCCGAGGTGAGTGTCTCTGCGATGGTGGAGGGTGTTGGAGAAAGCAGTGCCGTTGTGTCGTGATCATCGTCCGACCCAGAATCCATGTTCCCCTGGGGTGGCACCTCGTCTCCACCTGTCCGCTGTGTGACACTGTCCTGTCTGTCAGTGTCATGTGTGTCGGTGTCCCAGGTAGGGGTGTCCCGGGTAGGGCTGTCCTGGGTAGGGCTGTCCTGGGTAGGGGTATCCTGGGTAGGGGTATCCTGGGTAGGGCTGTCCCGGGTAGGGCTGTCCTGGGTAGGGGTGTCCTGGGTAGGGGTGTCCCGGGTAGGGCTGTCCCGGGTAGGAGTGTCCCGGGTAGGGCTGTCCCGGGTAGGTGTGTCCCGGGTAGGGGTGTCCTGGGTAGGGGTGCCCTGGGTAGGGCTGTCCCGGGTAGGGCTGTCCTGGGTAGGGGTGCCCTGGGTAGGGGTGTCCCGGGTAGGGCTGTCCCGGGTAGGAGTGTCCCGGGTAGGGGTGTCCCGGGTAGGGGTGTCCCGGGTAGGGCTGTCCTGGGTAGGGCTGTCCTGGGTAGGGCTGTCCTGGGTAGGGCTGTCCTGGGTAGGGCTGTCCTGGGTAGGGGTGTCCTGGGTAGGGGTGTCCTGGGTAGGACTATCCTGGGTAGGGCTGTCCTGGGTAGGGCTGTCCTGGGTAGGGGTGTTCTGGGTACAGCTGTCCTGGGTAGGGCTATCCTGGGTAGGGCTGTCCTGGGTAGGGCTGTCCTGGGTAGGGCTGTCCTGGGCAGAGCTGTCCTGGGTAGGGCTGCCCTGGGTAGGGCTGTCCTGGGTAGGGCTGTCCTGGGTAGGGGTGTTCTGGGTATAGCTGTCCTGGGTAGGGGTGTCCTGGGTAGGGGTGTCCTGGGTAGGGCTGTCCTGGGTAGGGCTGTCCCAGGTAGGGGTATCCTGGGTAGGGCTGTCCTGGGTAGGGGTGTTCTGGGTAGGGCTGTCCTGGGTAGGGCTATCCTGGGTAGAGCTGTCCTGGGCAGGGCTGTCCTGGGCAGGGCTGTCCTGGGCAGGGCTGTCCTGGGTAGGGCTGTCCTGGTTAGGGGTGTCCTGGGTAGGGGTGTCCTGGGTAGGGCTGTCCTGGGTAGGGCTATCCTGGGTAGGGCTGTCCTGGGTAGGGCTGTCCTGGGTAGGGCTGTCCTGGGTAGGGGTGTTCTGGGTACAGCTGTCCTGGGTAGGGGTGTCCTGGGTAGGGGTGTCCTGGGTAGGGCTGTCCTGGGTAGGGCTGTCCTGGGCAGGGCTGTCCTGGGCAGGGCTGTCCTGGGTAGGGGTGTTCTGGGTAGGGGTGTTCTGGGTAGGGGTGTCCTGGGTAGGGGTGTTCTGGGTATAGCTGTCCTGGGTAGGGCTGTCCTGGGTAGGGGTGTCCTGGGTAGGGCTGTCCTGGGTAGGGCTGTCCTGGGTAGGGGTGCCTGGGTAAGGCTGTCCTGGGTAGGGCTGTCCTGGGTAGGGCTGTCCTGGGTAGGGCTGTCCTGGGTAGGGCTGTCCTGGGTAGGGCTGTCCTGGGTAGGGTGCCTGGGTAAGGCTGTCCTGGGTAGGGCTGTCCTGGGTAGGGCTGTCCTGGGTAGGGCTGTCCTGGGTAGGGCTGTCCTGGGTAGGGCTGCCCTGGGTAGGGCTGTCCTGGGTAGGGCTGTCCCGGGTAGGGCTGTCCTGGGTAGGGCTGTCCTGGGTAGGGCTGTCCTGGGTAGGGCTGTCCTGGGTAGGGCTGTCCTGGGTAGGGGTGTCCTGGGTGGGGCTGTCCTTGGTAGGGCTGTCCTGGGTAGGGCTGTCCTGGGTAGGGCTGTCCTGGGTAATGGTGTCCTGGCTTGGCTGCGAAGGGGGCCTGTGGCTGCTCCCCTCGTTGCTGGGTGTCAGACGCCTGCGTTGCCGCACTCGCACGAGATGGGGGCGTCGTCTCCATGTTGCTGCGGGCCTGTCCCAGTCTCGTGGCAGCCCTGGGGCGTTCTGCGGGCGTCGAATGCCGAAGGGGCCGGGTCTCTCCCTCTCTCATGGCCGCCCTGGGGCGTCCTGCGGGCGGTCGGCATCCGCGGGGACGGGTGCCTCGACGTTTGATCCTGCAATACACAATACAGCAGCATGGTTAGACACGCGGGCGGTGATCGGGGGAATTGGGGGAGGGGGGGATATTGGGGAGGGGGGACATGGGGGTGGGGGATACGGGGGAGGGGGGATATTGGGGATATTGGGGAGGGGGGATATGGGGGAGGGGGATATGGGGAGGGGGATATGGGGGAGGGGGGATATGGGGATATGGGGGAGGGGGGATATGGGGAGGGGGATATGGGGAGGAGGGATATGGGGGAGGGGGGATATGGGGGATATGGGGAGGGGGATATGGGGGTAATGGGGAGGGGGATATGGGGAGGGGGATAAGGGGAGGAGGGATATGGGGATATGGGGATGGGGGATATGGGGAGGGGGATATGGGGGTAATGGGGAGGGGGATATGGGGAGGAGGGATATGGGGGGGGGATGTGGGGGAGGGGAGATATGGGTGTGGGGATATTGTGGAGGGGGATATGGGGGAGGGGGATATGGGGAGGGGGATATGGGGAAGGGGATATGGGGGATATGGGGAGGGGGATATGGGGAAGGGGGGATATTGGGGGAATGGGGACAGGCCGTGGGGGCTCTCACTTGCTGGTGGGCCCCCGACCTCTGCATCGGCAACCTCCCGGTCCTCGGGTCTGCCTGCCAGTTCCAGGGCCCTCTCCTCATGAACGGTGAGTGGTCTCTCATCAGCTGTGCTCCCTCCGGTCCTCTCACGCTCCCTGTTGTTGTGTGCGTGCTTCTCCTGTGGGGGTGGGGCGGGCTGGTGGGTGGCAGGGATAAAGGGCAACAGTGTTCGGCAGGGATATACATGCAGGCCAGCGGTTGTGCGTATATTGGCATAGGTACGCAGCACATTAGGGTTAGCGTTAGGGTTGGTTGCACCTGGGGGTGTGCCGCACATCGGTGGTGGGGGGGGGGGGGGGGTAACTCACCCTGGCTGCCCTGACGAGGTCATTCACCTTCTTGTGGCATTATGCACCTGTCCTTGGTGTTACAGCCACAGCGCTGACGGTCTCTGCAAACTCGCTCCACAGGCACCAGCTGAGGCGTGGGGAAAACCCTGAAGCCATGTCCGGGGTACAGGGCCTCCCTCCTCTGCTCTACAGCGTCCAGGAGTGCCTCGATATCGCGCTCTTGGAACCTCGGGGCTGCGCGGTGGGCGGCCATCTTGTCGGATCTCCGGAGGGGTGGGCGTCTTTTGTGCTGTGACGCCGCCTGGCGTCAATGATGCCGCACATCCGCTCCTAGCCCATTCCGGGCCGGAGAATTTCCACAGTTTGGGGGGGGCCCGATGCCAGAGTGATCTGCACCGTTTTTGGCGCCGGGTCCCAGCCATCGCACCAATTATCGGAGAATCCCACCCCATTTCATCTGATTGGGAAATATATGACGCATCATCAATTTAATATTGGGACGGAGTTTTGCAGAGTCGAGGAGACCACACTGACCTTTAAAAATGTTGGTTGGACCCGATTCCGGGAATCCCAGCCCATTTCCTGCACTCCTGTGGGCATCAACGCGGGATAAGTGTGCAGGGCACTGAGGGCCGCAAGCCAGGCCCCTGCACTCCGAACCTGCCTGGCTCCATTGTGGGGCTCGGCATCTCCTAGCCCTCCACCATGTTTGTGGAGTTGGGCCAGGTTTTCAAGAACTTTTGTCCTCAGGTAGGGTTTTAGAGCATGGACTCTTTGCTACAAGGGAATAAACAAGAGATAGACCATTACATCTTTCAGGGATTAAATAATGGGTAATAAGTTGTTAAAACAGACCATAATACAGAGGTTTGGGAAGAAATCAGGGAAGTGGAAATAATTTTTGATTGCTCTAGAAAAATGCTGGCAGAGAGGTGATAGAATAAATCACCACTTTCTCGACAGATTCTAAATTCAGGGTATGTGTTGTGGAACAAAAACCATGAGGAACCTGGAGAGGGCTGGAATCAGAAAGTCTTTATTTAAAGCATGCAGTGCGGAGAGTCTTCAGCAAACAGAAGTCGCTCCAAAATCATCAGTTACAGCAGCTAGGGAAATGTCCCTTCATATAATCACATTTGTGTTCCTTTGTATAATCACATTTATCCAGTACACACAGATATGCACGCCCAACGTTTGTGATGGAAATGTACAGAGAGAGAAGAAAACAACTTCAACAGTATGAACCATGGTAATCCTTCACGTTTTTCATCAATATGTATCAATTTTACTCGGCTCCCAAACCTCTGCTGTCCACTTCCTAACTCGTACCAAATCCTGCTCTTCTATCACTGTGCTCACTAATTTACATTGGCTGTCTAAGCAACACTTCAATTTTAATTTTCTTATCATTGTTTTCAAGTCTGTCCAGGATCTCACCTCTCCCTCAATTATCCAGCCCTGCACACCTCCAAAATATTTGTGCTCACCCAATTCTGGTCGTATCCCTGATTTTAGTTGCTCCACCATTGGTGACCTTCGACTGCTAAGGCCCTAACGTCTGAAATTCCTTCCCCAAACCTCTCCGCCTTTCTCCCTCTCTTTTCCACTTTCAGACACCTCTAAAACCTTTGACCAGGTTTTTTTCACTCCCTACTCTAACAGCTCTTTAAGTAGCTCAATGCCAGGTTATGTAAGATAACGCTCCTGTGAAGTATCTCAGAATGTTTTGCTATGTTAAAAGGACCATAAGACAATTGTACTGCCGGAAGCATTCTCAGGGTTAATAACTCTTACAGTCTCTTTGTAAAACTCCACAAAGAGAGTCCTGCAGAAAAAAAGGCATAAAGCTCACTTATTCAGTAGCTGTCACCTCTCCTTAATAAATAAGAATCTCTTTTAAGCTCTTTGTCTCCATTGCTGCCTAGGTCAGTCTTCAGTAAACACACCGCCGATTAAGTATTTTGTCTTGCAAGGCTGGGGCTAATGAAAAGCAATAGAGATTCACTGCATTTTAATGAAGAAGACATTGGTTTTACTGTGTGCAATTTATTGGGCCAATTCCCAGTGTCGATCACCCACAGTACGGCTGCTTTTTCCCCTCCTTGTTAGTTTGTCAAATACATGTAAAATGGATGTAACACTGAGAGATCTGGGCTGTTACTCAATTTGCAGTGTGACATCTCTGATCTTGCTTCTGCGATAAGTAACCAGTTGTGGCAATGATATACATGTAAATTAATTACGCTGCTTGAGTTGTTCTGTACCATGCCTCTGTTACCGATAATAGCACGGCCCTGCACACAGTCAGCAGACAAAGCTGTCTTCAATGGGGCCTGCACAATAATGTGAAATTACCTTTTAACCACTTTGCTACAATGTTTGTTAGTATTTTGTTAGATTGGTGATTTTTTTATAATAAGTCACTTTTCTTTTGTTGGTTAGCTTTTTCCCAGGGCAAGGCAGTGAAGTGTACCTCAGATATGCCCTTTCACCTCTGGACCCCAAGTTCAAATCCAGCACAAATCCTGCTCATCCCGATGGTTTTTACTCAAGTGAACCTCAATCAAGTCCCAAATGAACTGAGTTTCTTTTAGAGATTCGGGATGCTGAATTGCAGCTTGCTTCTATAGGGTAGAAGTCGGACGAAGTTCAATTTTTGGTCGGTAAACTTACACTTTTCCTCTTAAACTCTTAACTCTTGAAGTCTAAACTGAACCCCTCAGGGTGGAGAAAATAGTCAAGTGTTCACAGCTCAGTACACCTTGGTATTCTTTTCTCAGTTTATTGTTCCACGGTTAAGTTGCAAATATCAGAACCCTCTGATAACGTACAAACATCAGCATCCTTTGATAACGTACAAACATTGGTATTTTCTGATAACTTAAAAACATGAAAACCCTCTGATAACATATGAACATTGGTCCTTACAAACATCGGTATCTTCTAGTATCTTACAAACATCGGTATCCTCTTAAAAGAACAAAGAAAGAACAAAGAAAAATTACAGCACAGGAACAGGCCCTTCGGCCCTCCAAGCCTCGCGCCGATCCAGATCCTCTACCTAAAACTGTCGCCTATTTTCTAAGGATCTGTATCCCTCTGCTCCCTGCCCATTCATGTATCTGTCTAGATACATCTTAAATGCCGCTATCGTGCCTCCTCTACCATCTCCGCTGGCAATGCGTTCCAGGAACCCACCACCCTCTGCGTAAAGAACTTTCCACGCACATCTCCCTTAAACTTTTCCCCTCTCACCATGAACTCGTGACCCCTAGTATTGAGTCCCCCACTCTGGGGGATAAGCTTGTTGCTATCCACCCTGTCCATACCTCTCATGATTTTGTGGACCTCCATGAGGTCACCCCTCAACCTCTGTCTTTCTAATGAAAATAATCCTAATCTACTCAACCTTTCTTCACAGCTAGCACCCTCCATACCAGGCAACATCCTGGTGAACCTCCTCTGCACCTTCTCCAAAGCATCCACATCCTTTTGGTAATGTGGCGACCAGAACTGTACGCAATATTCCAAATGTGGCCGAACCAAAGTCTTATACAACTGTAACATGACCTGCTGACTCTTGTACTCAACACACCTTCCGATGAAGGAAAGCATGCTGTATGCCTTCTTGACCACTCTATCGACCTGCGCAACCACCTTCAGGGTCCAATGGACCTGAATACCCAGATCTCTCTGCACATCAATTTTCCCCAGGGCTTTTCTATTTACCGTATAGTTCGCTCTTGAATTAGATCTTCCAAAATGCATCACCTCGCATTTGCCCGGATTGAACTCCATCTGCCATTTCTCCGCCCAACTCTCCAATCTATCTAGATTCTGCTGTATTCTCTGACAGTCCCCTTCACTATTGGCTACTCCACCAATCTTAGTGTCATCTGCAAACTTGCTAATCAGACCACCTATACCTTCCTCCAGATCATTTTTGTATATCACAAAAAACAATGGTCCCAGCATGGATCCCTGTGGAACACCACTGGTCATAGTTCTCCATTTTGAGAAACTTCCTTCCACTACTACACTCTCCTGTTGCCCAGCCAGTTCTTTATCCATCTAGCTAGTACACCCTGGACCCCATGAGACTTCACTTTCTCCATCAGCCTACCATGGGGAACCTTATCAAATGCCTTACTGAAATCCATGTATATGACATCTACAGCCCTTCCCACATCAATCAACTTTGTCACTTCCTCAAAGAATTCTATTAAGTTGGTAAGACATGACCTTCCCTGCACAAAACCATATTGCCTATCACTGATAAGCCCATTTTCTTCCAAATGGGATTAGATCCTATCCCTCAGTATCTTCTCCAGCAGCTTCCCTACCACTGATGTCAGGCTCACCAGTCTATAATTATCTAAATTATCCCTGCTACCCTTCTTAAACAAGGGGACAACATTAGCAATTCTCCAGTCCTCCGGTACCTCACCCGTGTTCAAGGTTGCTGCAAAGATATCTGTTAAGGCCCCAGCTATTTCCTCTCTCACTTCCCTCAGTAACCTGGGATAGATCCCATCCGGACCTGGGGACTTGACCACCTTAATGCCTTTATAATACCCAACACATCCTCCCTCCTTCTGCCAACTTGACCTAGAGTAATCAAACATCTATCCCTAACCTCAACATCCGTCATGTCCCTCTCCTTGGTGAATACCGATGCAAAGTACTCGTTAAGAATCTCACCCATTTTCTCTGACTCCACGCATAACTTTCCTCCTTTGTCCTTGAGTGGGCCAACCCTTTCTCTAGTTACCCTCTTGCTCCTTATATATGAATAAAAGGCTTTGGGATTTTCCTTCACCCTGTTTGCTAAAGATATTTCATGACCCCTTTTAGCCCTCTTGATTCCTCGTTTCAGATTGGTCCTACATTCCCGATATTCTTCCAAAGCTTTTCAGTTGTCTTCAGTTGCCTAGACCTTATGTATGCTTCCTTTTTCCTCATAGCTAGTCTCACAATTTCACCTGTCATCCATGGTTCCCTAATCTTACCATTTCTATCCCTCATTTTCACAGGGACATGTCTGTCCTGCACTCTAATCAACTTCTCTTTAAAAGCCTCCCACATATCAAATGTGGTTTTACCTTCAAACAGCTGCTCCCAATCCACATTCCCAGCTCCTGCCGAATTTTGGTAGAGTTGGCTTTCCCCTAATTTAGCACTCTTCCTTTTGGACCACTCTCGTCTTTGTCCATGAGTACTCTAAAACTTACGGAATTGTGATCGCTATTCCCAAAGTAATCCCCGACTGAAACTTCAACCACCTGGCCGGGCTCATTCCCCAACACCAGGTCCAGTATGGCCCCTTCCCGAGTTGGACTATTTACATACTGCTTGAGAAAACCCTCCTGGTTGCTCCTTACTAATTCTGCTCCATCTAGACCTCTGATTCTAAGTGTATCCCAGTCAATGTTGGGAAAATTAAAATCTCCTATCACCACCACCCTGTTGCTGCTACATCATTCCATAATCTGTTTACATATTTGTACCTCTATCTCATGCTCGCTGTTGGGAGGTCTTAGTACAGCCCCAACATTGTTACCGCACTCTTCCTATTTCTGAGCTCTGCCCCTATCGCCTCACTGCTCGCGTCCTCCATGTCATAATATACACACAGGTATATGATGGTGCACAGACAGGCAGTGATTGACACACAGCATGACCAGTGAACACAGACCACAGCAGCCAATCACCAGACAGGATACGACCACTATAAAGCCAGAGGGCACTAGTTTTCCCGCGCTCTCGGGATCCAGCCTCTGAGACAGTCAGAGCTCGTGAGCAGCAACTAGAACAAGCACCATGTAGTAGTAAGATAGTCTGGTCAGGTTAGCCTCAGGTCTCCAGTCAAGTTAGCATAGTGTCAACCTACAGTTAGAACATAGAACATAGAACATAGAACATTACAGCACAGAACAGGCCCTTCGGCCCTCGATGTTGTGCCGAGCAATGATCACCCTACTCAAACCCACGTATCCACCCTATACCTGTAACCCAACAACCCCCCCTTAACCTTACTTTTAGGACACTACGGGCAATTTAGCATGGCCAATCCACCTAACCCGCACATCTTTGGACTGTGGGAGGAAACCGGAGCACCCGGAGGAAACCCACGCACACACGGGGAGGACGTGCAGACTCCGCACAGACAGTGACCCAGCCGGGAATCGAACCTGGGACCCTGGAGCTGTGAAGCATTTATGCTAACCACCATGCTACTGTGCTGCCCAGTTAAAGTATGTATGATAGTTAAGAGTTCAATAAAATCGAGTTGCATTTCTTCAAGTGTTGGAAGCCTGTCTCTCTCACCACTGCAGTAAACGCAGTCCTCGCAGACCCAGCTTACCCATCACATCATTCCATAGTGCCCTCCTTTAGCACAGCTCTGATATCCTCTCTTACCAGTAATGCAACTCCTTCACCCCATTTACCTCCCTCTCTATCCCGCTTGAAGCATCTATACCCTGGGATATTTAGTTGCCAGTCTTACCCTTCCCTCAACCAAGTCTCAGTACTAGCAATAACATCATACTCCCAGGTACTAATCCAAACCCTAAGTTCATCTGCCTTATCTACTACACTTCTTGCATTAAAATAAATGCACCTCAGACCACCAGTCCCTTTGCGTTCATCACCTGCTCCCTGCCTACTCTTCCCCTTAGTCACGCTTACTTCATGATCTAGTTCCTTACAGGCTTTAGTTACTACCTCCTCACTGTCCACTTACAGTTCACATCCCCCTGCCACATTAGTTTAAAACCTCCCCAACAGCGTTAGCAAAGGCACCCCAAGGACATTGGTTCCAGTCTGGCCCAGGTGTAGACCATCCAATTTGTAGTAGTCCCACCTCCCCCAGAACCAGTCCCAATGTCCCAAAAATCTGAACCCCTCCCTCCTGCACCATCTCTCAAGCCACGCATTCATCCTGCCTATTCTTTCATTTCTACTCTGACTACCACGTGGCACTGGTAGCAATCCTGAGATTACCACCTCTGAGGTCGACTTTTTAATTTGGCTCCTAACTCCCTAAATTTTGCTTGTAGGACCTCATCCCGTTTTTTACCTATATCATTGGTCCCTACATGCACCACGACAACTGGCTGTTCACCCTCCCCCTTCAGAATGTTCTGCAGCCGATCTGAGACATCACTGACCCGTGTACCTGGGAGGCAACATACCATTCGCAAGTCTCGTTTTTGACCACAGAACCGCCTATCTACAATTGAATCCCCTATCACTATAGCCCTTCCACTCTTTTTCCTGCCCCTCTGCACAGCTGAGCCAGCCACAGTGCCATGAACCTGGCTACTGCTGCCTTCCCCTGGTGAGCCAACTCCACCAACAGTATCCAAAGTGGTATACCTGTTTTGGAGGGAGATGACCACAGGGGACACCTGCACTGCCTTCCTGCTTTTTCTCTGCCTTTTGGTCACCCATTCCCTTTCTCCCTCAGCAATCATAATCTGTGGTGTGACCAATTCGCTAAATATACTATCCACGGCAACCTCAGCATCGCGGATGCTCCAAAGTGAGTCCATCCGCAGCTCCAGAGCCGTCATGTGGTCTAACAAGAGCTGCAGCTGGACACACTTCCAACACTTGAAGGCGCCAGGGACATAAGCCATGTCCCTGAGCTCCCACATTGAGCAAGAGGAGCATAACATAGGTCTGAGATCTCCTGCCATTTTTAATCTTAAGCTTAACTTAGTCCAACTATAATATCAAATAATAGATCAATGGAAAAGGAAAAAAAACAGAAAAGTTGTTACCAATCACACGATTAAAAAAAACCTTACCTTATCAACACACCTCAGGGAAAAGAAAAACTACTTACCAGTCACCAGCCAATCAGTTACCTGCTGGCTGTGTCGTCACGGTTCAACTTATTTCTACTTCTACCTGCTGCCGAGTCTGCCTCTTGATCTTTACTCAGCTGGGATCCTTACAGTGATAACTTACAAACATCAGTATCCTCTGATAACTTAAAAATCAGTATCCTCTGATGACATACAAACATCGGTATCGTCTGATAACACACAAACATCAGACCCCTCTGATAACTTACAAACATCAGGGGGCTGGATTCTCCGACCCCCTCCACCGGGTCGGAGAATTGCTGGGGAGCGGCGCGAATCCCGCCCCCGCCGTCTCCCGAAGTCTCCGGCACCAGAGATTTGGCGGGGGCTGGAATCGCGCCGCGCCTGTCAGCGGACCCCCCCGGTGATTCTCCGGCCCGCGATGGGCCGTTGTCCCGCTGCTGTAAGGCCTGTCCCGCTGGCGTGAATCAAAACACCTCCCTTACCGGCGGGACTGGCGGCGCGGGTGGGCTCCGAGGTCCTGGGGGGGGGGCACGGGGCGATCTGGCCCCGGGGGTGCCCCCACGGTGGCTCGGCCCACTATCGGGGCCCACTGATCGGCGGGTGGGCCTGTGCCGTGGGGGCACTCTTTTCCTTCTGCGTTGGCCATAGCCTTCATGATGGCGGAGGCGGAAGTGACACCCTCCCCTGCGCATGCGCAGGGATGACATCAACAGCCGCTGACGCTCCGGCGCATGCGCGGACTTTAGGGGCTAGGCCTGCGCCGGAGTTATTTGCGCCCCGCCAGCCGGCGTGGAAGGCCTTTGCGCCACGCCAGCCGGGGCCAAAGGGACTTCGCCGGCGGCGGACGTCCGTGCATGTGCGGGAGCGTCAGCGGCTCCTGAGATCATCCCCGCGCATGCGCAGGGGGAGTCACCTCCGCGTCGGCCATCGCGGGGGCTGACACGGCCGATGCGGAGGGGAAAGAGTGCCCCCATGCCACAGGCCCGCCCGCGGATCGGTGGGTCCCGATCGCGGGCCAGGCCACCGTGGGGGCACCCCCCGGGGCCAGATCGACCGCGCCCCCCCCCCCCCCCCCCCAGGACCCCGGAGCCCACCCGCGCCGCCTGGTCCTGCCAGTAAGGGAGATGGTTTAATTCACGCCGCTGGGACAGGCATTACAGCAGCGGGACTTCGGCCCATCGCGGGCCGGAGAATCGCCGGGGGGACGGGGCCGGCCGACCGGTGCAGCGCGATTCCCACCCACGCCGAATCTCCGGTGCTGGAGAATTCGGTGGCTGGCGGGGGCGGGTATTCACGCCGACGCCCCCCCCCCGGGCAATTCTCCGACTCGGTAGGGGGTCGCAGAATCCCGTCCCATAACCCTCTGGTAAATTACAAACATCAGAACCGTCTGATAACTTACAAACACCAGATCCCTCTGATAAATTACAAACATCAGTACCGTGCCCCCTCGAACATAAACTCTTAACCACCGAACTGCACCTACTCTGTTGATCGCTCAGAGGTGTGTGCAGATGATCAATTCTGCCACATTAAACCTTGCAAATCGCTGACTGTCCCTAAACACAACTTTCTTGTATTATGAAAATCACACCCGTGACAATGATTGTTGCAAACTCCACCCCCTTTTGATTGTATCTTCTTACATATTGCAAATTCTGGATTCTGGATTTGTGAATAGACCATTAACATATAAAATTGTTTTGGTGGGGACAATACGAGTTTTTCAGCATCACTGGATTGATGAATGTGTTTCACTGTAACAAAACAGTTTTTAACATGAATATTTTGAAGGAATGTGGATGCACACCCAGACATCCTGGAACCCACAATTCATTAGCCTGTAAGTACAAGTGAGAGACCAGGGCTGGGATTCTCCCCTACCCGGCGGGGCGGGGGGTCCCGGCGTGTCCGAGTGGCGTGAACCACTCCGGCATCGGGCCGCCCCAAAGGTGCGGAATTCTTCGCTCCTTTAGGGGCCAAGCCCTCACATTGAGGGGCTAGGCCCGCGCCGGAGTGGTTCCCACTTCGCCGGCTGGCGTGAACGGTCTTTGGCGCCACGTCAGCCGAGGCCGAAAGGACTTCGCTGGCCGGCGTAAGTCCGCGCATGCGCCGGAGTGCAGGGGAGGGGGTCTCTTCCACCTCCGCCATGGTGAAGACCATGGCGAAGGCGGAAGAAAAAGAGTACCCCCACGGCACAGGCCGATCGGTGGGCCCCGTTCGCGGGCCAGGCCACCGTGGAGACACACCCCGGGGTCAGATCTCCCCATGCCCCCCCTCCCAGGACCCTGGAGCCTGCCCGCACCGCCAATACCAGCAATCAGGTAGGTGTTTTGATTCCCGCCGGCGGGAGAGGCCTGTCAGTGGCGGGACTTCGGCCCATCGCGGGCGGAAAAATCACCGCGGGGGGCCCGCCGACCGGCGCGGAGGTCGGAGAATCCCGCCCCAGATTTTCATAAAAGGATTATGGGTGCAGTTTTCTTGATTCACCTCTCTATTAGGCTATAATTGGTTACTTTTTCTGTGAGCTGTTTGCCAATGCCTCCATGTTTATTTACATCAGCAAGAGTAAGAAATGTCAAATGCTTCAGGCTTCAGTTATTGATACATTAATGGGGTGGTTGATTGACACTTATACAGTGTTCTAGGAACACCAATTTGGTTCCGGAAAGTATGAATGGGTGTTTTTTAAACAGTCCAAATATGCCATTGGTTCACTGGTTCTATACATAATATATACTGTGTGAATGGAAGGGCCATCAGTTGGTACAGAACGTATGGGGACCAATGGATGTGGATGAGAGAATGAATTGACATTGAGCTGACCTGCAGTTCATAGTGGGCCATGAGGTGTTGTGAACAAATAGACTCACTCAAAATGTTGTTATGCTTAGTTTATTTGTGCCCACAATGGCAGATTTAACAAGGGCACAGTTGTGAAATGGTTGCAGGAATAGTAAAATGGTTTCAGGAAATTATTACAGATTGAATGGGTTGAGAAAATAAATTAATAATAAAACAAGCAGCTGCTTTGTTACTTTACTCCCAGCAAATTGGGCCCTCATTGATATCTAGTAAGAGAATGCTCAACTATGTATCTTTACTTCCGGCAAGTAAACACTCACCAATATTTAGTTCAAAAAATGCTATTAACTGCAATCAGCAGAAGTGGCCATCTGCTCTGGTTGTAGATTCTATTCCTGAGGTTCAGCCGTGCTCTCTCCCTCTCTCTCTCTCTCGGATCTCTTTCTGACAATGAGAGCGGTTTGCTTCCACATCGACAGCAGTAGAAGTTTCCAATGTGCTCAATCTTATCTATCCTTTTTCATGGAATGGATTTAGTTTATCGTATTATCAAGCCATACTGTCCTACAAAATCTATTTTAAAAGCACAATACCCAATTATGTTCTACAGCCTTTGTTTCAAAATTATTTAAATCCACCGCGAATGTTGACCATCTTTATTTTGGTTTCTCTAGTAATTTCCCACTATGTGAAACCCCCTCTAGTCAATTTTCCAGCAAGAGATGTTTTGATATTGTGAGGCCCAACCTGAACTTGAGTGTCTCTGGCTGCTTTTTTAAAATCTCAATAGTATTTGTATTTGTTTCCCAGCTCGGTGAGGTTTATGTTTTTTTAAGTCCCAAAGCATGATGGCCGGCCTTGTTAATTATCACCCTGAATTTGTTTGAAAGGGTTAATTTTTTTGCAGATGATACAACTGCGGTGGGTCGTATCTCAAACAACGACAAGTCAGACTACAGAAAGGAGCTAGATCACTTGGTTGCATGGTGTACCGAAAACAACCTCTCTCTCTAAATGTCAGCAAAACCAAGGAACTGATCATCGACTTCAGGAAGGGTGGTACGACACACGCTCCTGTCTCCATCAATGGCTCCGAAGTGGAGATGGTCGATAGCTTTAAGTTCCGGGGGATCACCATCACCAACAGTCTATCCTGGTCCGCTCACGTTAATGCAACAGTCAAGAAAGCCCAACAACGTCTTTACTTTCTATGGAAGCTGAAGAAATTCAGCATGTCTGCATAGACTCTCACAAACTTCTACAGATGTGCCATAGAGAGCATCTTATCCGGCTGCATTGCATCTTGGTATGGCAACT
The DNA here is from genome assembly GCF_902713615.1 of Scyliorhinus canicula. Lineage (NCBI taxonomy): Eukaryota > Metazoa > Chordata > Chondrichthyes > Carcharhiniformes > Scyliorhinidae > Scyliorhinus > Scyliorhinus canicula. The sequence continues at coordinate 45,375,242 of NC_052148.1, read as the reverse complement.
GCTCGGCCCAAGATCGCAAGAAACTGCAGAGTGTGGTGAACTCAGCCCAATGCACCACACAAGCTTGCCACCCTCCCATTGATTCTGTCTACACGTCCCGATGCCTCAGGAAGGCAGACAGCATTGTCAGAGACCCCTCACACCCAGGCATTGCCTTCTTCCAGACCCTTCCATCAGGCAGAAGGTACAGAAGTCTAAAGACCCGCACATCCAGACACAGGAACAGCTTCTTCCACACAGCTACTAGACTCCTTAACGACTCTCCCTTGGACTGATCTGTTCCCTGCAAGCCACTATTCATGATGTCCTATGCTGCTCTTGCTCATGTATTTGCTTTGCTTGGCCTTGTTCTGCACTGTAACCAATTACTAATTTGTTGATGTACTGTGTACTTTTTTGCATTCACTGTAACTATATATTATTCTTTTTTGTCTACTGTGTACGTACTGTGTACGTTCCTTGGCCGCAGAAAAATACTTTTCACTGTACTTCGGCACATGTGACAATAAATCAATCAATTAATCAATCTACAATGGAGCTAGCCATGATGGGAGAGCAGTGTGTGGGCTCGCTACCCACACCCTTACCCTGCATCAGTGAAAACTGAGGGGGGCTGGGAATGAGGGTGGGGATCCTGGAATTGGGTTCCACCCACCATTTCTAAATGGTTCTGGAGTCCTTTGTGAAAATCCAGCCACGCTTCTGATTTTACTTGCCCCATATTGGCTCTGGGAATCCCTTCCTAATTCTGGTTCTGTAGAAGGGTAAATTAGATTCTAATCGTTAAATTGGTTTCTCTCCAGACCTGCTGAGTTTGTCCAGCATTTTCTGTTTTTATTTCAGATTTCCAGCATCTGCAGTATTTTGCTTTTATTTCCAAAATCTATCTTCTTTTTCACTTCTCTTTCCTCCTGTAAGATGTTCTTTGAAACCTACCTCTTTGGTTGCGTTTCTGGCCATCCTGCTGAACATCTCCTTCTGCAGCGCAGTGTCAAATTTCGCTAATTTTAAAGGCATGATATAAGTGAAAGTTATTTTTGCCCAGTCTGGGGGGGGGTCTGACAGGATTAACTCAGCCACCTGTTTTACAACTCTGCCAGGTTTTATTGGGGGTAATGACTGAATTGAAACAGCCATTCATCTCATCTAAGCTGCTGTGAAAACTGTAGAACACAAGTAAAAACAAGGATAAAAACATGTCTCATGACCCATTGTAGCTCATTCTACTTGTACGCTGACTCACCAATTATAACATTCAGCTAGAATTGGACATTCCTAATGTGTTTGATTCCAATGCCGTGCCTGGCATTATTCCTAACATTTATCACCTTTTTGAATATAAATGTTATTCCTAATATATCTTAAGTTTACTTTCCATCTACACTTAGTTCATTGCTATTTGTTGGCTTTACCCTGCTTGATTCATTCAATATTTTATATACATTTAAAAGGTTGCCCAATAATTGTCTTCTTCTTTGGCAGCACAGTGTGAGTTTCCCAAAGCTTTCTGAATGACAGATTCTTTTTACATTTGGTATTTGTCTCTTTGTGCTTCTCTATCCCTGACCAGAGTATGTAAAGGTTTTTTGCAGTGTGATAATGAGAATTGAACATTGTGCTTCAGGTTGAGGGGGAATCAATGCACCATAATGTCTTACTGCATCCTCGGATTGGATTTGTTTATTGTCACGTGTACCGAGGTGCAGTGAAAAGTATTTTTCTGCGAGCAGCTCAACAGATCATTAAGTACATGAAATAAATGAAAAGGAAATAAAAGAAAATACATAATAGGGCAACACAAGGTACACAACGTAACTACATAAGCACCGGCATCGGGTGAAGCATACAGGGGTGTAGTGTTAATGAGGTCAGTCCATAAGAGGGTCGTTTAGGAGTCTGGTAACAGCGGGGAGGAAACTGTTTTTGAGTCTGTTTGTGCGTGTTCTCAGACTTCTGTATCTCCTGCCCGATGGAAGAAGTTGGAAGAGTGAGTAAGCCGGGTGGGAGGGGCCTTTGATTATGCTGCCCGCTTTCCCCAGGCAGCGGGAGGTGTAGATAGAGTCAATGGATGGGAGGCAGGTTTGTGTGATGGACTGGGCTGTGTTCACGACTTTCTGAAGTTTCTTGTGGTCCTAGGCCGAGCAGTTGCCATACCAGCCGGTAGGATGCTTTCTATGGTGCATTTGTAAACATTGGTAAGAGTTAATGTGGACATGAAATGAAAAATGAAAATCGCTTATTGTCACGGGTAGGCTTCAATGAAGTTACTGTGAAAAGCCACTTTCCGGCGCCTGTCCTGTGAGGCTGGTACGGGAATCGAACTGTGCTGCTGGCCTGCTTGGTCTGCTTTAAAAGCCAGCGATTTAGCCCAGTAAGCTAAACCAGCCCCTGGTTTAGCCCCATGCCGAATTTCCTTAGTTTCCTCAGGAAGTATAAGCGCTGTTGTGCTTTCTTTGTGGTAGCGTCGGCTTGGGTGGACCAGGACAGATTTTTGGAGACGTGCACCCCTAGAACCTCTGGACACTTCTGCCCTATTCTTGTGGCTATATATCCCAGTAACTTTCTTGATTGCTTTGCAGCATTGTCCAGGCAAGGGTTTAGATTATCATTGCTCTTGGATCCCCTCCTAAATCTTTATTCCCCATTTGAACCCATCACATACTGACCGGAATTCTCTGGCCGTTGCGATTCACTTGTCCCACCGGCAGCGCACCCCGCCCGTGGGTTTCCTGATGGCGTGTGGTGACTTCAATGGGAAATCCCATTGACAAACAGGGGGAGTATAGAACCCCGCCACCAGCGAATGGCGTGCCGCTGAAAAACGCGTGGCTGGGGAATCTAGCCCACTATATTTACAAAGGATATTTTCTTGATCAATGTACAAATCCTGAACTTAAAATATCCATCGATTCTGGCACAGAGTAGTGTGGTTGGAATACTACTGCCGGTTTGTCCTCTTCTTGACTATTCTATGTCCAGTTTTAGTTCAATATTTGGGCAAGGCAGTAAGTGTCTGTAGTAACTCACTAAAGAAGCCTGCATCTATGTGTTGACAAAAATTCCAAGTGACATCCTATTGGTTCAGTGCTGCTTTGAGTGGGGAGTTCAAGGTCCTAATCACATGGGATGGGAGGATTTTAACAGTAATCAATCCTGAGGAGATTGATTACCTATCATCTTACAATCATTTTGAACCTTCATCATAACCAGAACAGAACCCAAAGTTCATTGTTGGTGGCTATGGAAACCATTAGGCCCAACTGAATCTCTGGGCTCATCAGGGGAACACCCTAGACGTGCCGCCAAACTGTTTTTTCCATTCCCGTGATTACTTTGTATTCCTAAGATATAAAATTAGTCAAAAGTACTTCATGTGAAATGTTTCTGAAGCTTTCTGAAAGTCCAAACTTTCTCACAGTGAGCTCTGCTCTAGCAGTCCGCCCAATTCATCTATAATGTCCTTTTGGTTTAGCTGGTTTAGCTCACTCGGCTAAATCGCTGGCTTTTAAAGCAGACCAAGCAGGCCAGCAGCACGGTTCGATTCCATCTCAGGCACCTGTAGTAATGCTGTCCACTAATGCCATTGTAGGGTTCTGAAATCTGTGGCCTTCGACATGTTAATGCGTAGAGCCATGCTCCAGCTTGGTGCTAAGAGATTGCGTACTCATTGTAGGCTAGGCTCATTACAGAACAATCACAATACAAACTGGGGATTGGAAGCAATTCAAAGAAGATTCACTGGACTAATACCTGGAATGGGTGGGTTATCTTATGAGGAAAGATTGGAGAGGTTAGGTTTGTATCCAATGCTTGATTGAAACATTTAAGATCCTGAGGGATATTGACAGGGTGGACGGGGAAAGATGTTTCCTCTTGTCAGAGAATCTAGAACTAGGGGTCAGTGTTTAAAAATAGGGGGTCGCTCACTTAAGACAGAGATGAGAAGAATTTTTTTTCCTGAGGGCCGTGAGTCTTTGGAACTCTCTTCCTCAAACAGTGGAAGCAGAATCTGGAAATATTTTCCAGGCAGATCTAGATAAATTCTTGATGAACCAGGGGGTGAAAGGTCATTTGGAGTAGTCAGGAAGGAAGGGTTGAAGTTATAATCGGATAAGCCATGATCTTATTGAATGTTCGAGGGGCCGAGTGGCCTACACCTGCTTCTAATTCGTTTGTTCGATTGGTGGGGGAGCCAGTTCTCATACTCATCTGCACGACAGCATTCAAGAGGCCAATAGTTTATACAAAATTAATGTTGGAAATCATAGTTCTCATTTTTGGTCCCTAATCTTTTGTTAATTATGGGATGCCTGTTTGCAAGTCCTGGGCCAGGATTCTCCAAAATCCCGGCCAAGTGTTGACGCTGGCATCAAAACCGGCGGTAGCGACTCCGGCGTCAACGGGCCTCGAGGCCCAGGCATTCACCCCTTCCTAGGGGGCTAGTACGGCGCCGGAGTGCTGTCTGCTGTTCCGGCGCTCTGAAGCCGGCGCGCCATGGCCGGCGCGTGTCCGTGCATGCGCGTGGTTTGCCGTCTCCGTGCTGGCCCCCGGGAAATATGGTGGAGCCCTACAGGGGCCCTGCGCGGAAGAACATAGGCCCCCCCTGGAATTAGCCCGCCGGCCGATCGGTAGGCCCCGATCACGGGCCTAGCCACCGTGGAGCCCTCCCCCGGGTTCGGATCCTCCCGCCACCGCACCAGGACGGCCCCCGCAGCCAGAACTCTGAGATCCCAGCCGGTAGGGCCATACGTAACCCACGCCGGCGGAACTCGGCTGAAATCGGCGGGCACTCGAGGCACGGAGAATCGCCGGGGGGGGGGGGGGGGCGCTTTCAACGGCCCCCGACCGGCGCGGCGGCGACTCCACGGGCGCGACCTCCGGTGACCGGAGAATCGGCGGCCAGACCCCCGACTTGGAGAATCCATCCCCCGGATTGGAGAATCCCGACCCTGATTTCTTTCCTCTACTGCTGATGGGTCAAAGCAGTTCAGGAAGACTTCATACAGCATTGTCAGCCAAAGGGGCTTCTAGCATCAAGTGAATGGCAGAAGATGGTGCAGATGATGTTCTTGTCTCTCAGGACTGCACAACATCCTTTGATCACAACTGCTGGATTCAAAATGGGCTGAATGGCCTCCTTCTGTGCCCTCATGAGTCTCTACTTCTATAAAACGCTTACAGATACACTGCAGAGCATTAATCCATAAAGCAGCCACCGTACATAGAACATACAGTGCAGAAGGAGTCCATTCAGCCCATCGAGTCTGCACCGACCCACTTAAGCCCTCACTTCCATCCTTTCCCCCTAACGCAATAAACCCTCCTAACCTTTTTGGTCACGAAGAAGCAATTTAGCAGTGTCAATCCACGTCTTTGGACTGTGGGAGGAAACCGGAGCACCCGGAGGAAACCCACGCAGACACGGGGAGGATGTGCAGACTCCGCACAGACAGTGACCCAAGCCTGGAATCGAACCTGGGACCCTGGAGCCATGAAAAACAGTGCTAACCACTGTGCTACCGCGCCGCCCATTGCTACCGTGCCGCCCGTTAATATTGTGGTCCATGTTTTGCTAGCCCACCGTGTGGTGACAGCAGATCTCTACCTGACCTGGCTTTGTACTCAGTCCATAATGTCGAACATAGTTTGAACTCACCGGCAGCAGGTCACAAAATACCTGCCGGATCTTTTGTGTTCAACTGGCCAACTGATTTTCCACAGCTGTCAAACCTGAGGCTGCACGAGGAGCTCCCTGGTTACCAGCTGGACGTTATTCCTGCCAGCGAGAGACTCCACTGATGAAGTGGTTGGGTGAATTTACCAGGAAAAGTGTGGGGAGATAACTCATAATGGCTTTTAAAATGGGAGTGGATAAATGTTAGAGAAAGAGAGAGAGAGAGAAAAGGGCAGGGGAATGGGAATAAGTGACTTGCACCTTGATGAATCAAATCAAGGTGGAACAGGCTGGAGGAGCTCACTCCTGTAGAAATCATGTGCTGCAACATCACAAACATACTGGAGAAGCTTGAAAAAGGAGAATTCCTCTTGGTGCTTTTAGAAAAGGATTGCTTAATGTTTATTCAGATTAAAGTCGCATGCTGTACATTGTCAATTTTGCATATCCTGCAAATCTGATTACTGGTACATGAACACTGATGAATGTAATTTCACAGCAGAGTAAATGCATTTATCTACACCAATATCAAAATGATTTCATTACTTCAATTTGCTATTACAACTAACAACAGTGTACTTTAAATGCAGAGGAGAGGTAATAGGCAGACCGCAGCAAACAGAAGACTCACAGAGTTTGAGCTATCAGCTGCTATTGTCGATGAAGCAAGTCAAACATTAGGCTATGGTTGTTCCAATGGCATGTGTTTGATGTCTTCATTTCACTTTTGACACATTTCACAGTTCACTGTATTTTCTTGGCCATATTTCTCCTTAATTGTCGCCAGGTCATGTCGTTTTCGGCTCAATTGCTCAAGGGTGATGACAATTCCTCTCTCAAAGGGGCTCAGTTTAATCATTCACCCTTTGACCATGGCGGAGTTTAGCTTCGCTGGAAGTACAGTAGGTAAATGATGGTCAGTTAAACGCTGACCCAGGTTGAGTTTGCGAATTTCAGTCGGGTTGGTGACAGTAAGGCAACCCACGAGGCACGGGGGTCAGCTGTGTCTCAGCTAGTAGCACTCTTTCTCTAAGTCTCCCGGTTCAAGACTCACTCCAGGGCTAAAGAGCAAAAATCTATGCTGACTCTCCAGTCCTGTCCCTCAGACAAGAACCCATCTGGCTGCTCTGGTTGGATGTAAATGCAGCACCATGTTGAAGTAGAGCAGGGGAGTTATCCCCAGTGTCCCGGCCAATATTCATCCCTCAATCAGCATCACTGAAAACAGATTATCTGGTCGTGATCACTTTCTGGGAGTATGGTTTGTGTAAAATTGGCTGCTGCAGTTCCTACGAGTGCGATTTAATGAAAATAAAACAGAATCCTGTTTTGGGCACGTATCGAGGGGTATTTCTTGGGACCTGCAGCACCAAGGACAACGCCGCCGTCTGACCAGACTCTGCCCTATTTTTGGCCTCTGTGGGGAATGCCCAGCCCAGGCCACACTTGCCTCATTTGAGACCTCGGCATCCCCATGGAGCTTCCGGACCCCCCCCCCCCCCCCCCCCCCGCCACGACCCCCCAACCGCTCCAACTTACCTCTTAGCGGGTCCTCAGGCTCCACCTCACCCTACCTCTCAGGGGCAGGGCACCCTGGGCACGGGCACCCAGGCACCTTGGCACTGCCATCCTGGCACCCTGGCAGTGCCCCTGCCAGACCGGCAGTGCAACCCAGGCACCCTGGCAATGTCAGTGCACCAGGGTGGCAGTGCCAAGGTGGCAGGCTGGCAGTGTCAAGGTGCCTGGGTGCCAGCTGGAGTTCCAGTGTACCACCCTGCCCAGTGTCTGACCATCCAGGGGCCTCCGATGGCCTGGGAGACCCCCACCAGATACCATCACGCCTGGCCCACGTTTGTATGGATCAGTGCTAAACATTGTCATGGTGAGGTCGCACAGGCGCGGGCATCGTTCCCGGGCCTCGGGACAATCCAGAGTAGACATATTTAAATGAGCTATGTAAACCTGAATCTCGTCCAGGTGAGGCGTGATCTAGATCGTGATGTCTCGCACGGCGTTCTGAGCTTCACCAACCTCGCGAGAGGCCTTGTTGCATCACCAAGTCAGGGAACAGGGACTAAACTTCAAAAAGTACCTCACTGGCTGTAAAACACGTTGAGATGTCTGCAGGTCATGAAAGGCACTATATAAATGAAAGTCTTCCTTTCCTTGTTAGTCTCAATGTGCCGGAGATAGGGATGGTCTTGGAAAAGATTCAGCCTCCTGCCCCTTTGGACAGTTTCTGTCTGGAGGAGGATGGAGTCAGGCTTGGCAGCGAGGGTGCAGTCTCTGCCGATGTTCACTGTCAAGACTCACACATGGACAATGACCATTTGTGCGAAATGGAAGGTAATAGGCAACTATTGGAACATCTCGCAGCACCTTTTGGAAATTTTAAAGAATCAAGCACAGAGGGCTGGGGAACAATGGCAGGCCGAGGGAACATTTGGTAAGGCAAAGCTGGAATCCAACATGGAAGATTGGAATGTAGGCACAGAAAGGAGGATGGGTCATATTTGTTTGGTAGGAATGAGAGGGGATGAACGCCGAAAGTAGAGCAGGAAAGGGGCGGGGGTTGGGAGGATTTAATGTGGCAGAAGAGGGAACGATTGCACAGAGAGTCATTAATGGTGTGGGGGGCAGTAGCACTGATAGGCTTGGACTGGAGGGATGGGTTGCATAAAGTGAGAAGGACTGGGTAGTAGTCAATCCTAAAGAAACCTGAATGATAGACAATCATAGTCCAACGATTGAGGCTAAAAGCTCAGTCTAAGAGAACAAAGGCAGCCCCTAGGGCTCTATGGGCCATGTTACAAGGTTATGCATGGTACCATGTCATGGTCCCGCCCCAGGGAGGAGAAAATGTGCTCATGGGATCAGGCACAGCTTTGTGTGTAGTGGTGGTCATGGTCTCACAGTCAGTGGTGATGGGGTTGCCTGGCTCTGACCCAAGCTGCAGGTGGGATGATCACGGTGGGGGGGGGGGGGGGGGGGGGGGGGGGGTTTGCTGTCAGTAAATGGAGTAAAGGCTATAAAAGGGACTCTCTGGCATTGCCTCTATACATCATCACGTACACCTCAAGATGGGGAGGTGTGAGGTCCACATAGGGCCTGTGGAAATCAAAGGTGATGGGTTCATAGGGAAGGGCAGGAATGTCCACTGCACTGACAATGGGATCCAGGGTTATGGGTGGAGGCTGCAGAATAACCAGAGGGAGGTAGGCCTGCCCAGGGTGGGTTCCAGGATGATCAGGGGAACACAAATGGTAACGGGGGAGATTCGAAGCTGGTGTCCAAGTAGAAATGCAGCACCGCCATCCCAAAGTAATAACACAGGTTAAAGTTGAAACTGGAAAATATTCTGCGTGGGAGGGGCCTGACACATTGTGGGAGGAACACACCGCTGGACTCAGGGACTCTTGCAGGGGCACCTTCATACTTACTGGATTCCCAACCTGGAGATGAAACCTCTGCACCTGATAGAACTCATTAATACTTGGTTGAGAATGTAGATTTGAGATTACTGACATGTGGTGCACTTATGCTACAAAGATGTGCAAAGGGACAGGTAGTATTGAGGATGCAGAAGGGCTTGAACAGGCTAGAAGAGCGGGAAAAGAAGTTGCAGATGGAATACAATGTGAAAAAGTGTGCGGTTATGCAGTTTAGAAGCAGGAATGGAAGCATAGACTATTTTCTAAATGGGGACATGCTTAGGAAATCAGAAGCACAAAGGGACTTGGGAGTCCTTTCTCAAGATTCTCTGAAGGTTAACGTATAGGTTCAGTCGGCAGTTAGGAAGGCAAATGCAATGTTTGCATTCATGTCGAAAGGCTTAGATTACAAGAGTAGGGATGTACTTCTGAGGCTGGAGTATTGTGAGCAGTTTTATACCCCGTATCTAAGGAAGGATGTGCTGGCCTTAGAAAGGGTCCAGAGGAGGTTTACAAGAATGATCTTTGGAATGAAGAGCTTGCCGTATGAGGAACGGTTGAGGACTCTGGGTCTGTACTCTTTGGAGTTTAGAAGGATGGGGGGGATCTTATTGAAACTTACAGGATATTGCGAGGCCTGGATAGAGTGGACGTGGATAGAATGTTTCCCCTTGTCGGAAAAACTAGAAGCAGAGGACACAATCTCAGACTAAAGGGACGATCCTTTAAAACAGAGATGAGGAGGAATTTTTTCAGCCAGAGGGTGATGAATCTGTGGAACTCTTTGCCGCAAAAGACTATGGAGGCCAAATCACTGAGTGTCTTTAAGACATAGATAGGTTCTTGATTAATAAGGGGATGAGGGGTTATGGGGAGAAGGCAGGAGAATAGGGATGACAAAAATATCAGCTATGATTGAATGGTGGAGCAGACCCGATGGCTGAGTGGCCTAATTCACTGAAACCACTACACAATCACGACGGCATTGCTGCAACAGCCTCCGTACTCAACACCGACAACTGCCAATTTCCAGACACAATTCTCCAACTCATTCGCTTCATCCTGGATCACAACGTCTTCACCTTCGACAACAAGTTCTTGACCAGCTACACGGAACTGCCAAGGGGCCAAATTCGCACCCCACTATGCCAATATCTTCATGCACAAGTTCGAACAAAACCTCCTCACCGCACAGGACCTTCAACCGATGCTATACACCACGGCGAAGAATCACTGAAATGACTACACTATGACATCAATAAGTTCCATCCCGCCATCAGACTCATCATTGACTACTCTCCAGAATCGGTTGCATTCTTGGACACACTCATCTCCATCAAGGACGGTCACCTCAGCACTTCGCTTTACCGCAAGCCTACGGATAACCTCACGATGCTCCACTTCTCCACATAAAGAAGCCATCCCCTATGGACAAGCCCTCTGTATACACAGGATCTGCTCAGACCAGGAAGAAAGTAACAGACATATACAGACGTTGAACGATGCCCTCGTAAGAACGGGATATGGTTCTCGACTCATCGATCGACAATTCCAAAGTGCCACAGCCAAAAGCCACACCGACGTCCTCAGAAGACAAACACGGGATACAACTGACAGAGTACCCGTCATCATCCAGTACTTCCCTGGAGCGGAGAAACTTAGAACATCTTCTTCACAGCCTTCAACACGTCATCGATGAAGACAAACATCTTGCCAAGGCCATCCCCACACCTCCACTACTTGCCTTCTTAGCACACTGGGCTAAATCGCTGGCTTTGAAAGCAGACCAAGGCAGGCCAGCAGCACGGTTCGATTCCCGTAACAGCCTCCCCGAACAGGCGCCGGAATGTGGCGACTAGGGGCTTTTCACAGTAACTTCATTGAAGCCTACTCGTGACAATAAGCGATTTTCATTTCATTTCATTTCAAACAACCGCACAATCTCAAACTGATCATTGTTTGCAGCAAACTACCCAGCCTTCGGAATAGCAACCTCAACACCACACAACACTACCATGGCAACCTTTGCAAGATGTGCCAGATCATCAATATGGGTACCACCATTACCCCACATGAGAACTCCACCCACCAGGTACGCAGTACATACTCGTGCAACGCAGCCAACGTTGTCTACCTCATACGCTGCAGGAAAGAATGTCCCGAGGCGTGGTACATTGGCGAGACCATGCAGACGCTACGACATTGGATGAATGGACATCGAGCGACAATCGCCAGGCAGGAATGTTCCCTTCCAGTCAGAGAACACTTCATCAGTCAAGGGCATTCAGCCTCTGATCTCCGGGTAAGCGTTCTCCAAGGCAGCCTTCAGGACGCGCAACAACGTAGAATCACCGAGCAGAAACTGATAGCCAAGTTCCGCACACATGAGTACGGCCTCAACCGGGACCGTGGATTCATGTCGCGTTACATTCACCCCCCACCATCTGGCCTGGGCTTGTGAAATCCTACCAACTGTCCTGGCTTGAGACAATTCACACCTCTTTAACCATGATCATAATGAATGGGAGAGCAGGCATGAAGGCCAAATAGCCACCTCCTGCTTCTATTTTCTATGTACGTTTCTATGTATGTTTCTATGTAAAATATATTTAGTTCATGAGCAGGCTGAATACAACATTGCATGCCTCTCACTGTGAATGTCAGGATGTGATCAACTCATGGAGGCCTCATCCATCCTGTCTTGTTGGGAGAGGCTGATCTTGCCCTCAACGCAAGAGCGATCTCTGTCCTCCCCTGCCAACTTGGCAGAAGCCTCCTGGAATTTGGAGAACTCTTGAATGTTGACCATCTCTTCTCCGGTCTGAGATTTCTCCCCCTTGTTGTGAGCAAGTTTGGCCTGCACGAAGGCGAATGGATGGGATGTGATGAAAATGGATGGAACGATGGTTGCGGAGCAATGCCCGCTGTGTGTGCTGAGCCCACCCCAGTAAGGGCTGAAGGTGCTGCTTATGCAGGATGATAGATGAGATGCTGGTGAACAGGCTTTCAATACTGATATCTCCCCATTAATATTGTGTGAGATCCCTGAGTAGAGTGACGCTCTGAGTGCATAATGCAGTTATGGGAATGTGCGTTTGGAGGGAGCTGAAGGGTGGCTTACCATGGCGGTGCAGATTAAATCATTCATCATCTTCCTGCACTGGATGGTGGTTTCCCACAGAGGAGATCCTCTTTTGCATCTGCCTCCCAGGCTGGTGAGCTGAGGTTGGTGGACCTCCTGGGTCCATCCCTGGGAAATAGAGCCTCCCAGAGTTGGCGAACACTTCTGATTAAAGCCTCGAAGGGAAACATGGATAATCCTTGGCACAACTCTTCTTACTTCTTGGGGTCATGTCTGGAACTTCTGACCATACCGCTGGGCTGCTAAGAATAATGAATGTGTTAGGTGGTATTTAAATATGGCGCCAGGAACTTCAATCCCATGAGGTGACGGCTGGCGGACGAATCAGTGCCTTCCCTGCCACGTGCTTCAGTGAGCAGTTTGTCCATGCATAGTTAATGAGGTTTCAAGCAGAAGATTGGCATGAGAACCCGGCTGCCAATCAGCAGTAAACACACCGCTTATCTCACCCACCCAGACTGCACTTTGTCTCCAGAACTGAAACCTCCACCTATAGAAGCCTGAGGCCCAAAGGTTTGGTGGTTTGGCAGGACGTAAACCTGCCAAATTCCGGCAGAATGAGGGACCTGCCTTCGTTATGGGAAATTGATGCCGTGACCTTAAAGGTAAATTGCTGTGTTTCGCTGAGATTCAGAAATTTACCTCAAACCTGTCTTTTGTCAAAAAAACATTCTCTCTACATTTTGGAGAGCTGCAGCTTCATTTAGAAGTTTCAGCAGAGGCTGAATATTGGTTGGAAAAGAGAAGCTGGTAGGCCAGGCTTATAAATATCACATTTCAGGCGATCCAGGCCTTTCTGCAGATACATCGCTGCCAGGTGTAGTGATCCGCAGGATCTTATTTGAATTTTGTTGTAATGTTTCTTTAAGAGATAGCAGCATGACATCACTAGATGGGAAGTTAGTCTGCCGATCCAGTCTCAGTTTCAGTGTTACTTTTGAGCAGAGTACACGCACACACAGCTCTGCTGCTGAAGTCTTCAAGCTTTCTACCTTTCCATCAATGTTCGCATGTGCCTAGTCTAAATGAATGACCCTATAGGATAGGATCAAGGAAAACCCTAAGGCTTTCTATAGGTATATCAGGAACAAAAGAATGACTCGAGTAAGATTAGGGCCAATCAAGGATAGTAGTGGAAAGTTGTGTGTGGAATCAGAGGAGATAGGGGAAGCATTAAATGGATATTTTTCATCAGTGTTTACACTGGAGAAAGACAATGTTGTCGAGGAGAACACTCAGGTTCAGTCGACCAGGCTAGATGGAATTGAGGTTCAAAAGGAGGAGGTGTTAGCAATTTTAGAAAATGGCAAAATAGATAAGTCCCCTGGGCCAGATGGGATTTATCCTAGGATTCTCTGGGAAGCCAGGGAGGAGATTGCAGAGCCTTTGTCCTTGATATTTATGTCGTCTTTGTCGACAGGAATAGTGCCGGAAGACTGGAGGATAGCAAATGTTGTCCCCTTGTTCAAGAAGGGGAGTAGAGACAACCCTGGTAATTATAGACCTGTGAGCCTTACTTCGGTTGTGGGTAAAATGTTGGAAAAGGTTATAAGAGATAGGGTTTATAATCATCTTGAAAAGAACAAGTTGATTAGCGATACTCAACACGGTTTTGTGAAGGGTAGGTCATGTCTCACAAACCTTATTGAGTTTTTTGAGAAGGTGACCAAACAGGTGGATCAGGGTAAAGCTGTTGATGTGGTGTATATGGATTTCAGTAAGGCGTTTGATAAGGTTCCCCACGGTACGCTATTGCAGAAAATAAGGAAGTATGGAATTGAAGGTGATTTAGCGGTTTGGATCAGTAATTGGCTAGCTGAAAGAAGACAGAGAGTGGTGATTGATGGCAAATGTTCATCCTGGAGTTCAGTTACTAGTGGTGTACCGCAAGGATCTGTTTTGGGGCCACTGCTGTTTGTCATTTTTATAAATGACCTGGAAGAGGGTGTAGAAGGATGGGTTAGTAAATTTGCAGATGACACGAAGGTCGGTGGAGTTGTGGATAGTGCTGAAGGATGTTATAGGATACAGAGGGACATAGATAAGCTGCAGAGCTGGGCTGAGAGGTGGCAGTTGGAGTTTAATGCGGAAAAGTGTGAGGTGGTTCACTTTGGAAGGAGTAACAGGAATGCAGAGTACTGGGCTAATGGCAAGATTCTTGGTAGTGTAGATGAACAGAGAGATCTCGGCATCCAGGTACATAAATCCTTGAAAGTTGCCACCCAGGTTAATAGGGCTGTTAAGAAGGCATATGGTGTGCTAGCCTTTATAAGCAGGGGATTGAGTTTCGGAACCACAGGGTCATGCTGCAGCTGTACATAACTCTGGTGCGGCCACACCTGGAGTACTGCGTGCAGTTCTGGTCACCACATTATAGGAAGGATGTGGAAGCTTTGGAAAGGGTTCAGAGGAGATTTACTAGGATGTTGCCTGGTATGGAGGGAAGGTCTTACGAGGAAAGGCTCAGGGAATTGAGGTTGTTTTCGTTAGAGAGGAGAAGGCTGAGAGGTGACTTAATAGAGACATATAAGATAGCCAGAGGGTTAGATAGGGTGGACAGTGAGAGTCTTTTTCCTCGGATGGTGATGACCAACACGAGGGGACATAGCTTTAAATTGAGGGGTGAGAGATATAGGACAGATGTCAGAGGCAGTTTCTTTACTCAGAGAGTAGTAGGGGTGTGGAACGCCCTGCCTGCAACAGTAGTAGACTCGCCAACTTTAAGGGCATTTAAGTGGTCACTGGATAGACATATGGATGAAAATGGAATAGTGTAGGTCAGATAGGCTTCAGATGGTTTCACAGGTCGGCGCAACATCGAGGGCCGAAGGGCCCGTACTGCGCTGTAGTGTTCTATGTTCTATGTTCTATACAATGTTTTTCCACATTGCCTTCGGGGTGATTGGTGCCTTTTATATCATTGTAATGACATGGTGTTCAGTGGTGGGACAATCAACCTGGCAGTAAGATTCAGTAAGGTTCGACATGGTAAATCATTCTACACGACAGGAGGTGACCCTTGATGTTCTGATCATACTGCAAGAGAATGGCAGCATCAGAGCATATTGAAATCGCAGCAGCTTTGAAGACCCAGTGCAGAGATAATGCTCAAATAAAGAGCTGGTAAGAAGGTGGATCCCTCATGATGGGGTTGCAGTGAATAGCCTGTTAGTTCAGTGAGTGGGACAGTGTGGTGAGTGGACCTGCACTGGGTTAGCACAGTCGGGAAAGGCAACTGATCGGGGTGTGGACAGGCTCTATAGCAGGCGAAGGAAAGTAAAAAATAAACCGTCATAAAAAATCAGGCCAGAGAATGTAGTGTGACGAGTGGAAGACGTTAAGAATATTGGGTTAAAAGTATTCGGCAATTCAAGAGTTAAAAGTCTGGGGTAGAGTTTGTTTGACTGCAGTGGTCATGTTTAAAAAAAAAGAATTCTGTTTGCAGGGCCTGAATGCTTATAGCAGCCATAAGGTGAAATTGACAAAGAATATGTTTTTCAGTCTCGGCTAATGGACTGTGGTTTGACTGGGAAAGTCCCTGGGGAGTTAATGTGCTTTGCAGCCTGCAGAGATCATGGGCGAAATTCTCCGACCCCCAGCAGGGCCGGAGAATCGCCCGGGGCCGCCGAAAATCCCACCCCCGCCAATTCCCGCACCGATCGGTGAGCCCCCTGCGGTGATTCTCCGGCCCGCGATGGGCCAAAGGCCCGCCGCTGGGAGGCCTCTCCCACCGCCGAGGTTTGAACCACCTCTGGTGGCGGTGCGAGCGGGCCCCCGGGGTCCTGGGGGGAAGGCGGGGCGATCAGACCCCGGGGGGTGCCCCCAAGGTGGCCAGGCCCGCGATCGGGGCCCACCGATCGGCGGGCGGGCCAGTGCCGTGAGGGCACTCTTTCCCTTCCGCCGCTGCCACGGCCTCCACAATGGCGGATGCGGAAGAGAATCCCCCACCGGCGCATGCGCGAACCGGCGAAGGCCTTTCGGCCAGCCCTGGCGCCGGGTGGCAGGCGTCAAAGGCCGCTGGTGCCGGTTTTGGCACCAGTCGGTGTGGTGCCAACCGCTCCGGCACGGGCCTAGCCTCTCAATGTGAGGGCTTGGCCCCCAAAGGTGCGGAGGCCCGACGGTGGTTGGCGCCACTCCGCTACGCCGGGACCCCCACCCCGCTGGGTAGGGGAGAATCCCGCCCCATTTGTTTTTTAGCTTGGGGAGATGAAGTCATTGCTGGGTGGAGTCAAGGAAGGCAGAGAGACATTTTGACATTTTGAAAAGGTTTTAGAGAGGCAGTTGGTAGGGAAAATTTGGAGAGAGGAGTTGAATTCTGATCTACCTGATGCTGAGTCCACCCAACACTAGGGGGAATTTATCATGGCCAATCCACCTAACCTGCACATCTTTGGACTGTGGGAGGAAACCGGAGCACCCTGAGGAAACCCACGCACACACGGGGAGAACGTGCAGACTCCACACAGACAGTGACCCAAGCCGAGAATTGAACCTGGGACCCTGGAGCTGTGAAGCAACAGTGCTAACCACTGGGATTGAAGGTCTACTCAGGCTGAATAAGCCAGAATTAACAACAGAAGAAATAATCCCAAAAGAAATGGACTATGTTGGAAACCAGTTCAGAATCAGATAAAACTTCCATATTCATCGGCTATCGCTCATGCCACTTTGATAACAGCCGACAGAATCTATAGACCACTTTGACAGCAGATGCAGGGAAAAGGATAAATACTTGGATTTTTTGACCTCAGAGCTAGCAGATGGAATCGTTGAGTTGGTGATTGCTCCCATGGAAGCATTCCAGAAAGAACTGCTGGACAATCCCAAATTGTATAACACTGTGGAGCTACTCAAGGATGGATGTAGAACCATCCTTGCAGTTCAACAGAGCTTACAGTTCTCAGTACAATCCCAATTGTTCGCGTACTTACTGGAACACACAAACCTAGCAAGGCATGTGGGCGATGTGGCCTTCTGCATGCACCAAGTAAATGCCCATCTTTCCAGCAATTCTGCAAGGCAGGTGGCAGAAAGGGCCCTTGGCAGCAGCAGTGCAATAGAGCAAAGGCTGATGCAGATACAAAGAGCTCTCCACTGATCATTCAGGCCGTACACAATGGGACCTTCAAGAAATAGGAAAGACCACGCGATATCCTGTCAGAAACATACACATGAGGTGACTGATAAACCAGATAATGACAATGATGTGAATGATGGGATGATGAGTGGTGATTACATGTTTCAAACCATCAAACCCATGGAAAACATACATGGTGTCACTCTGTCCGAAGTGGATGCCAAGATTCAAATAATCTGTACTAAGAAAGTTTTCAACCAATCTTGACACAGGGACAACTGCCAACACACCACCTCTGCAAATTCTAAAAGACATGTATCCATTGATATGGAATGTCATAGTGAAACCTACTTCGGGCATACATTGGTTCACCAATTCAACGTGCAGGATCCATAGTCTCTTGGGGTGAAAGTTTGATCAATCCTCCTGGGTGTCAAGGTATTCTACACCATGGACTCTAAAGGCCCAGTGACTGTAGGTACGCCAACATGCCATGATCTCACACTAGTGACAATCCATGGAAACAGTCAGACCTCATACAGCAGATCAACCTCAGAAATTACTTCTACCATCTCTGTTCATTACCAAATATTGAAATATCCAGAACATTTCAACAAGGTTGGTAGTTTTAAGGCAGGTGCAATATTACACGTTCAGGAGAACGCAGGTACATTAATTGATACACCCATAAGTGCAGCGTCTGCTTGCAAAACAAATTGAAGTTTGAAGTGGACAAGACGGAGAAAGATGGAGTCATTAGAAGAGTACAAGAGCACACATCACTGCAGCTAAATTTGGATTTGGATTTATTGTCAAGTGAACCGAGGTGCAGCCCACATAGATTGCTCCACACATGAAAAATACACAAAGTAAATACATAGATATAGATATTGGGTGAAGCATATGGAGTGTAGTGCTACCCAGTGGAGAAAATGTGTGGAGACATCAGTTCAGTCCATAAGAGGGTCATTCAGGAGTTTGGTAACAGCGGGGAAGAAGCTGTTTTTAAATCTGTTGGTGCGTGTTCTCAGACTTTTGTATCTCTTGCCCAATGGAAGAGGTTGGAAGAGAGAATAACCTGGGTGGGAGAGGTCTTTGATTATGCTGCCCGCTTTGCCAAGGCAGCGGGAGGTGTAGACAGAGTCAATGGATGGGAGGCAGGTTTGTGTGATGGACTGGGCGGTGTTCACGACTCTCTATAGTTTCCTACGGTCTTGAGCCAAGCAGTTGCCATACCAGGCTGTGATGCAACCAGATAGGATACTTTCTATGGTGCATCTGTGATGAACCATCAATCGAACACGAGACGAGTTGCTGTACAAAAGTTAGGCTTTAATAAGCTAGAAGTTAGCCCTGCGGTCGACTACAGTAAATGGACGACCGCCGGGCGTTCTGGGTATTTATACCTCGCTCTGGAGGCGGGGTTAACTCAGCCTCTCGACCAATCGGGGAGCCATCACATGACTGGTCTCAACCAATTGGTCGAGAGGCACATGACCGACCAGGGCCAATGGTAAGCCAGTGTTCTGCACCAATGGCAGACAGCTATGCAAATCATACCACCACATTCACCCCTTGCGGAGAAAAAAGCCGTGGGGGGTATCAACGTGAGCCGGGGTGTGTGGGGGGGGGGGGGGGGGGAGGGAACTGGTGGTATGAGTAGCAGCCAGAGAAAGGAGAAAAAGAATTTGGCTTTCCACTGGCCCAGACAATTAACAATAGTACATATTGTCCATACAAGGTCCATGGTGTTGTTGAAAATTAAATAGACTCGATCAGCCTTTTCGTTGCCCGTGACGTCCTGTCAGACCGCCGCAGTGGAGTTGGTGACGTTGGTTCAGCCGATGGTGGTGGTTCCGCTGATGTTCTGGAGTCCGGGAGCAATGGTCCTTGAACAGTCTCCGTCACCCGTGCTGGTGGTGGAGACGCCATGGATCGAGAAGGGGTGGCCAGGGTGGGGCGCTGGGGGAAAAAAACAGGGGGGGGGGATCTGTGGTGAAGAGGGGGAAGGCCGCACGCCGGCGGGTGCCAGGTCCTGGAGGGAAACCGTGTCCTGCCGACCGTCGGGGTACTCCACGTACGCATACTGCGGATTAGCGTGGAGTAACTGGACTTGTTCCACCAACAGGTCGGACTTGTGCACCCGCACATTCTTCCGGAGCAAGATGGGTCGGGGGGCGGCCAGCTACGTCGGGAGAGGGGATCTGGAGGACAACTTCCTGGGGAAAACAAGAAGACGTTCATGAGGTGTCTGATTTGTTGTGGTACAGAGGAGTGAGCGGATACAATGTAGGGCATCGGGGATAACCTCTTGCCATCGGGAAATAGGGAGATCTCTGGACCGGATGGCCAGTAGTATGGTCTTCCAGATGGTACCATTCTCCCGCTCGACCTGTCCGTTACCCCGAGGGTTATAGCTGGTCGTCCTGCTAGAGGCAATGCCCCTGTTGAGCAGGAATTGTCGCAGCTCGTCGCTCATAAATGAGGACCCCCGATCGCTATGTCTATACGCGGGGTAGCCGAATAGGGAGAAGATGGAGCGGAGGGCCTTAATGACGGTCGATGTGGTCATGTCGGGGCAGGGAATGGCGGAGGGGAAGCAGGAGTATTCGTAAGTAAATGTTGCGGTTGCTAGAGGGAAGGGGCCCCTTGAAGTCAATACTGAGATGTTCTAAGGGGCGGGATGCTTTGATCAGATGTGCGCGCTCGGGGCGGTAGAAGTGTGGTTTGCACTCTGCGCAGATGTGGCAGTCACGGGTTACTGTCCTGACATCCTCGATGGAGAAAGGCAGGTTGCGGGCCTTAATGAAATGGTAGAAACGGGTCACCCCTGGATGGCAGAGGTCCGCGTGGAGGGAGGGGAGGCGGTCTATCTGCGCGCTGGCACAGGTATCGCGGGACAGGGCATCAGGAGGCTCATTGAGCTTCCCAGGTCGATACAAGATCTCATAGTTGTACGTGGACAACTCGATCCGCCACCGTAAGATCTTGTCATTCTTAATCTTGCCCCTCTGTGCATTATCAAACATGAAGGCCACTGACCGTTGGTCTGTGAGGAGGGTAAACTTCCTGCCGGCCAAATAGTGCCTCCAATGTCGCACAGCTTCGACTATGGCCTGGGCTTCCTTTTCCACAGAGGAGTGGCGGAATTCGGAAGCCTGGAGGGTTCTGGAGAAGAAGGCCACGGGTCTGGCCGCTTGGTTCAGGGTGGCCGCCAGAGCTACTTCTGATGCGTCGCTCTCGACCTGGAAGGGGAGGGACTCGTCGATGGCCGCATCGTGGCCTTTGCGATGTCCGCTTTGATGCGGCTAAAGGCCTGGCAGGCCTCGGTCGACGGAGGGAAGGTCGTGATTTGAATGAGGGGACGGGCCTTGTCGACGTAATTGGGAACCCATTGGGCGTAGTAAGCAAAGAAACCCAGGCAGCGTTTGAGGGATTTGAGGGTATTGGGGAGAGGGAGTTCCATCAGAGGGCGCATGCGTTTGGGGTCGGGGCCTATCACTCCGTTACACACTACGTAGCCGAGGATGGCTAGACGGTCAGTGCTAAACACACACTTATCCTTATTGTAAGTGAGGTTAAGGAGTTTTGCGGTTTGGAGAAATTTCCGGAGGTTGGCGTCATGGTCCTGCTGATCGTGGCCGCAGAAGGTGACATTATCGAGATACGGGAAGGTAGCCTGTAATCCGTACTTGTCGACCATTCGGTCCATCTCCCGTTGGAAGAGCGAGACCCCATTTGTGACACCGAATGGAACCCTGAGGAAGGGGTAGAGGCACCCATCAGCCTCGAACGTGGTGTACTTGCGGTCACTCGCGCGGATGGGGAGCTGGTGATAAGTGGACTTAAGGTCCACAGTTGAGAAGACCTTGTATGTCGCGATCTCGTTTACCATGGCGGAAATACGGGGGAGAGGATACGCGTCCAGTTGCATTAATCGGTTGATGGTCTGGCTTTAGTCGATGACCATCCGGTTTTTCTCCCCAGTCCGGACCACCAGCACTTGGGCTCGCCAAGGACTGTTGCTGGCCTCGATGACTCCTTCCTTCAGCAACCTCTGGACCTCGGACCTGATGAAGGTCCGGTCCTGGGCGCTGTACCGTCTGCTCCGGGTCGCGACGGGTTTGCAATCGGGGGTGAGATTAGCAAACAAGGAGGGGGCGTCCACTTTGAGGGATGCGAGGCTGCAGACAGTGAGGGGGGGTATAGGGCCGCCAAATTGGAAGGTCAAGCTCTGCAGGTTGCACTGGAAGTCCAGTCCTAGGAGTGCCGGTGCGCAAAGGTCAGGGAGGACAAGGAGTTTGTAATTTTTAAAAACCTTCCCTTGGACCGTGAGGTCCACGATGCAGCAGCCGGTGATGCGGACGGAGTGCGAACCGTGAGGCTAATCCCGATTTTGTGTTTTACAGGATGGACAGGGAGCGTGCAGCGTCTTACCGTGGCAGGGTGAACGAAGCTTTCCGTGCTCCCGGAGTCCAGCAGGCAGCCCGTCTCGTGGCCGTTGAGGTGGATCAGCGTCGCTGTTTTGGCGAGCGTGCAGTGGTCGTGACTGGTCGAGTTGAATGGCCGCGAGCCGTGGAGAAGAACCATCGTCGTAGTCGTCGTCGGCCTGAGTAGTTGCTGGCAGAACCTTGCGTGCCAGTCCAGGATGGTGGTGCCCAGGATCCGCACTTGGAGTCGGGGTCCCAAGATGGCGGCGCCCAGGACCTGCACGTGGAGTCGGGGCCCCAAGATGGCGGCGCCCAGGACCCGCACGTAGCGTCCGGGGCCCAAGATGGCGGCGCCCAGGACCCGCACGTAGTGTCCGGGGCCCAAGATGGCGGCGCCTGCAGGGCCCTCGTGGTTGCTGGGGGCGGGGTTAGCGGTGCCGGTAGGCCGATCGGAGTGGCTGAGAGTGGGGGCAGAGAGGCGCACAGGCCGGACGCAGGGGCCCGGGGGCGGCGAGGAGAGATTTGCGCGGTGCACTGGAAGGGCCCGGAGGCGAGGGGGAGGCGCGCAGGCCGGGCACAGGGGCCCGGGGGCGGGGGGGAGAGATTGGCGCGCCATACTGGAAGGGCCCGCAAGGGCCCGGAGGGGGGGATCCCCGGTCGCTGCGCGGCACAGCAGCGACTGATTTGGCCTGGCAGATGGATGAAAAGTGGCCGTTCTTCCCGCAGCTCTTACAGAGGGCGGAGCGGGCCGGGCAGCGCGGGCGAGGGTGTGTAGCGAACCCACAGAAATAGCAGCGATGCCCCGCGGACTTGTCAGGGCGTCCCACAGCGCAGGCCTGAGGGGGGTCGGGAGCGGCGGATGGCGGTGGGGAAGCGTGCCCGGAGGCCCAGGGTGCTGCAGCGCGGCTAGAGACATAGGCGCGGGCATTTAAATCGGCGACCTCCAGGGAGGTGGAGAGAGTCCGTATCTCAGTTAGGCTGAGGTCGTCTTTCTCCAGCATCCGCTGGCGGAAAGCGGCAGACTGCATCCCAGCCACGTAAGCATCTCTAATCAGAAGTTCCATGTGCTCCGTGGCTGAAACTTGGAGGCAGGAGCAATTCCTCCCCAGGACAGCGAGGGCCTGATAAAAATCGTCTAATGACTCACCGGGGAGCTGTTGTCTGGTAGCCAGCAGATGTTGGGCGTACACTCGGTTTACCGGCTTAAGAAACTGTCCATTCAGCTTAAGCATGGCCGCGTCGTAATCTTTTTCCTCCGCAATCATCGCGTAGGCCGCCGTGCCCATGCTGGAGTGGAGGATGTGAAGCTTCTGTGCCATGGTGGGGGGGCTGTTTGCGGACGCAAAGTATCCATCGAAACATGCCAGCCAATGTTTAAAGATTTCTGAAGCGTTCTGAGTTTGCGGGCTGATGCGGAGGCATTCGGGCTTGATCCGGAGCTCCATCTTCAAAATTCTAGCTTATTAAATTGATGAACCATCAATCGAACGCGAGACGAGTTGCTGTACAAAAGTTAGGCTTTAATAAGCTAAAAGTTAGCCCTGCGGTCGACTACAGTAAATGGACGACCGCCGGGCGTTCTGGGTATTTATACCTCGCTCTGGAGGCGGGGTTAACTCAGCCTCTCGACCAATCGGGGGGCCGTCACATGACTGGCCCCAACCAATCGGTCGAGAGGCACATGACCGACCAGGGCCAATGGTAAGCCAGTGTTCTGCACCAATGGCAGACAGCTATGCAAATCATACCATCACAATCTGTAAAAGTTGGTAAGAGTCAATGTGAACATGCTGAATTTCCTCGGTTTCCTGAAGTATAGGCACTGATGTGCTTTCTTGGTTGTAACATCAACGTGGCTGGATCAGGAGAGATTGTTAGTTTTATGTTGACAGAGTGAGCACATTAGCAGGACACCAATGATCACAGTTAAAATCTGACCCTAATGAATGGTGATCCCTTAAGGTCTAAGTGTGAATGTAGGACCCGCCCTCTCACTGATGGTTTGGCTGTCCCCTTCGGAAGCCAGGAAATTGCTCAGAGGGCTAGAGGAGATGGGTCCTGATACTCTGACTTGATGTTACTCTTCCTGGAACCTTTCCACCATTAGGCTCACAAACACACCTCCATATCTCCTCTCCCATGTCTCCTCTCCGCCGTGGCATCCGCACACTCATGTTGACCCTCAGCAGCCCCCTGGGCTTCCTGCATCTCCTCAACATCATCTTCCGAGGAGATCTTCTCCTCCAGTTCACCGTCTGACAGGTCTCACCTCTCTACACAGCCAGATTATGAAGGGCAGAGCAAACTGCAATGATACGGAGAACCGTCTCTGATGCATATTGCAGTGAGCTACCTGAGTGGTCCACGCATCTGAATCGCATCTTCAGCAGTCGAATGGCCTGTTTTATGAGAGAGTGCATGGTGACGTGAACACTACTGGAGTTTTCCTCGGCTGGAATTCAAGAGCGACACAAGAAGTCATTAGCCAGTGTTACTTAAGTAGCCCTTATTCCGCCAGCAACCATTGCTGCAAACTTTCTGGGCCCTCAACAGTCCCAGATTCCTGGGAGTAACTGAGGATGTAGGAGTCATGACAACTCCCAGGGAACCATGCACACAGATGCAGGATGTGTTTGCAATGGTTACACATGGCCTGCACTTTGATGGAATGGTAGCTAATGTAGTTTATAAACATTAGGGGCTGCTGCCAGGGAGCCTATGTAGCCACATTGATGCAGCCTTTTGCACCCTGCACGCTTGGGAAGCCTGAGCTGCAAAGTCCGTGAATCTCTGACAAAAGCAAATTGCTGCGGATGCTGGAATCTGAAACAAAAACAGAAAATGCTAGACAATCAGCAGGTCTGACAGCATCTGTGGAGAGAGAAGGGAGCTCACGTTTCGAGTCTGGGTGATTCGATCTAGTTTTGACAAAGAGACATCCAGACTTGAAACATTCACTGCCCTTTCTCTCCGCAGGTGCTGTCAGACCTGCCGTGAACCTGCCGTGGCTATCCTCATCCAGAGCAAGGTTGACAAGATGATGGGTCCTCCGGTAAAGGGCACTGATCGGCTCCTACATGGAGCGATGTGTTGCTGATTGAGAAATGCTGCGCATTGATCCCTGGAAAGATCCAGAGGCAAAGGATTTGTCACCTTCAGGGCCACTGGCACGAGGAAGCCTCAAAACCCACATAGCATCAGGACTTCTTCGAGCATGTCCCATATGTGACGGAGGGATCTCTGCACAATCTCTGCCTTGCCCTGTGCTGTCTCTCACTCACGTGTAGGCCGGACATTCCTGGATAATAGACCCTTGGTTTGGAAATTGGTCTCCGCTGGGTCTCTGGCCCTCAGTCCCTGCTGATGCTCAGGCTCCCCCTGGCCATATCCCCATGCAGTGCCTCCTGCTGAAGCTGTGCGCACTGATGCCTTTCCCTCCTTTGCAGCCTGCATCAAATGAGAATTCTGAGAAAAGCTGCCTGGACCACTGGATCCACTCTAACTTTGCCTCCTCACTGAAAAGCTGTTTGAAGACCAGACTGGTCAAAGTGTGCGGAAAAGAAAGTTGTGAATGAGAGACCTGTGGGAGAAATGGGCCAGCTAGGCTTTTGCAGCTTAGATTGCACTGTCCCTCATAGCACCTTGCCCCTGGTACTCTAGCACACACATCGAGGTGAGCAGCATTCATTCCAGATATGAGATTTGAAGTTCTGTGGAGGACGGAAACTTGTGAATTATATGATTGAGCTAACATGGCTCTGAACTACACCCATTT
This sequence comes from Scyliorhinus canicula, assembly GCF_902713615.1. Taxonomy (NCBI): domain Eukaryota; kingdom Metazoa; phylum Chordata; class Chondrichthyes; order Carcharhiniformes; family Scyliorhinidae; genus Scyliorhinus; species Scyliorhinus canicula. The sequence goes on along the minus strand of NC_052148.1, from coordinate 45,349,713 downwards.
CTTTGGTATAACTATGAGCTTCGGTTGCTCATGGTGAATTAATGTTTGGCCACTAATTGTTAACCTGTGACTCCCCTTCACTGATGGGATGGCAGAATTGATGCAGCTGTTCCCCCTTCACTATTATTACCATCCTGCCAGACCCCAACAGTGGCTCGGATACTGGACCAATATTTTACTTTATTTGTAAGACTGTGCACAAAAAATGATTTGCTCCAGAAGTGATTGCACAAAGAAATAGGGCTTGGTTTTAACTTCAAACCCGGAACAAAAAGCTTATAGCTACACCTTAATACTACACATTAAACACCAAGAAAATAGACATACAGCTCTCAATCCAGCTTATATGAACAAGGCCTGTAGTCATACTTGCATTCCAAAACAGATCATGGCTCTTGTGACCACCCTTTCAGACTCCACCTGAATGTCTTCAAATGATTGCTTCACTTAGTTGTTTCAGCCTTTTTTCTTGTCTCCAGACAAGGCTGCTCTGTTTTTAACTGTGATCACTTTTTAAGCTATCTCTCTGGGAATGAAAACTGCCTCTCTTGTGGCCAGATCAGAGATTCCTTCCTTTCAGTTGTCTCCCAAAATGCTAAACTTCTAATGCCTTCAAAATAGCGCTGTGTCTCTCTGAGCTCCACCCAGTACTGACCTCATCTCCTCAAGATGAAAAAAACAATGGACAGAATTCTCCAGCCATTGCGATTCACTTATCCTGCCGGCAGTCCGTCCCCGCCCACGAGTTTCTCGACAGCGTGGGTTGGCATCAATGGGAAATCTCATTGACAAGCGGCAGGAGTAGAGAATCCCACCACCAGCAGATGGCGCACCGCTGAAGAACCCACGGCTGGGGGAACCGGAGAATCCAGCCCAGTATCTCTGCAGGCTGCAAATCACTAACTCTGTATGGACTTCCCCAGTCAAACCACACTAACCCCTTAAATCCTTAAACAGCTCACAACATTTGTAATCAAATTTCCTAAAATCTTCCAATCATCACACGAGAGGCTTCACTCTCCGAGGCTGCATTCCTGCTTTCTATTATATAGCTTTTGAAAGTTTGACGTGAGGCCATTGTGTCGTGTCTATCCCTTTAAATGCGCAAAATTAGAAATCTTCCTTCCTGGGCAATGGGTTCTGTGTAATTGATGGTGATCCTGTCCGCTGTAGCGGCACCAACAAGTGAGTATGTTTCCAAGAAGGAGCCCCAGAGTATAGTGGTCCTCCCACACGTCATCACATCATTTCGTAAGGCGGCATTTGACCTGTGAGTCAAGGTGGTGGTTCTTCACCCTTATTACAGGACGGAATTCGATCCACCTTCCCTCACTGTCTGTGTGCCTCCAATTTACCTGGAGCCTTATGGTGTGCAGGTAGAGATACCACCTGTTATTCTCCAGCCTCGCCCACGAATACCGGATCCTGTCATAGTGGTGGTGGATATTCCAACCTTGCCCCTGAACTCGTCACCTGCGAGGCATCCATGAGCAATGCATCTGTACCCACCCCATCTGGAGGTTGTGAGCACCTAACTGACAGGGAGTCTCAGGGGTCGAAGGAACACCTCCGTCCTGGCAGCCGGCGAATGTGGTTTTCATTGTGACACCCCCCCCCCCCCCCCCCCCCCCCCCCCCCACGACGTCGGGAAATCTGACGACGTGAGTGCGCTGGCGGCGAAGTGGAGGATCCCGCCGATGGAGAATCCCACCCATGTACTCTCCTGTGCCACCATCATGGATCAGTGCTGTACCTGGGATGGGGAGTGCAGGGTCTCCTTCGCCCTGGGGCCACATACCAATGTCAATCTGGATCCCTTACCAGTGACTGGTGCCCTTCTCGACCAGAAACTGAACTGAAGAAGCCAAATAAATACTGTTGCTACCAGAGGGCAGCACGGTAGCACAGTGGTTAGCACTGTTGCTTCACAGCAGCAGGGACCCAGGTTCGATTCTCGCCTTGGGTCACTGTCTGTGCGGAGCCTGTACGTTCTCCCCGTGTCTGCGTGGGTGCTCCGGTTTCCTCCCACAAAGTCCCGAAAGACCTGCTTGTTAGATGAATTGGACATTCTGAATTCTCCCTTCCTGTACCTGAACAGGCGCCCTAGTGTGGCAACTAGGGGATTTTCACAGTACCTTCATTGCAGTTTTAATGTAACTTGGGACATAAAGGTTATTGTTATTATTATTATAGTAGGTCAGAGGCTAGGAATCCTGCAACGACTAACTCACCTCTTGACCCCCCCCCAATGCCTGTCCACCATCTACAAGCACAAGTATTGGAGTGTGGTGGAATACTCTCCACTTGCCTGAATAAGTGCAGCTCCCTCCAACAACACTCAAAAAGCTAAACACCATCCCGCTCAACACCAAAGCAGCCTGCTTGATTGCTCTCCCTTCCACAAACATTCTGGTTTAGCACAGTGTTAAATCTGCTGGCTTTGAAAGCAGACCAAGGCCAGCCAGCAGCACGGTTCAATTCCCATACCAGCCTCAATGAACAGGTGCCAGAATGTGGCGACTAGGGGCTTTTCACAGTAGCTTCAGTAACTTCAATGAAGCCTACTCATGACAATAAGCGATTTTCATTTTTCACATTCAAACGGTCCACCAATGCTGAACTGTAGCAGCCGTGTGTACCGTCTACAAGTTGCTCGCCAAGGTTAAGCAGCATCTTCCAAACCCACGGCCACTATCATCTAGGAGGACGAGAGCAGCAGACACATGGAAACCCCACCACCTGGCAGTTCCCCTCACCACCCTGACTTGGAAATATATCACCGTTCCTTCACTGTCGCTGGGTCAAAACCCTGGAACTCCCTCCCTAACAGCACTGTGGGTGTACCTACACCACATGGACCGCAGCGGTTCATCAAGGCAGCTCATCACCACCTTCTCAAGAGCAATTAGGAATGGGCACTAAATGCTGGCCTGGCCAGTGACACCCACATTTCATGAATTAATAAAAAAATATATAATTATACCAACGCAACCAATGCTTCCTTAAAGTTATGTGCAGGAAGTCTGTGGTTCAGCTCCAAAGTTGCGTGAGATGTTTGCTCCAATGTACAGAGTGGTAGGTGAGATGGCAAATGATATAAGAAGAGGACGGTTAATGGAATGGAGGTTGTGATCTAATAGAGTAACAGAACAAGCAGATTCATGCTGATCCCATTTGCCCCAAGCTTATCGCCAACGATTGCAAATTTCCTCTCTGGTGTTGCAGCATTGGATTCTGCGACCAGCCCTGCCATCTGCTACCCTTCTTCAGGGAGACTTTGCTGCGTCTGAGTTAAGTTTGAAGGGTTGCTGGTATCCTTCACTTCATGGCAGCATCCTGAAATCGTCACTCTACTTCGACCTAGGGCTGACATTCTTTTAACCTCTGCTTGGGGCCAACTTTCTTCGCTTCCAGTATCTCTTCCATTGGCTTTGTTTGTGTGGTCACCTGGAATATCTATCTCCCAAGAGTGACTATCTGGGTTGGAAATTACATTTGTGCCTACTATCAGTCGCAGGAACATTTATATCATCGCGAAGAAGCTTCATGCTCTCTTCTTATTTGTCCCCGTTGGAGCAATTGCTCCCGATGGGCTTTGCTGTGGGAGCAATCGAGCTCTGCCCTGTCTCTCCCCCCCCCCCCCCCCCCCCCCCACCTCCCCACTACCATTCCTCACCCTCACCCATCCCAAAGTATTTTCTGGGTCTCTCAAATATAACACACCCACTGCTGTCAGGTTCTGAACTCAGCAATATTCAAATCAGATGGCTCCATGGTTTCGGATGGAGGGCTACTCACATATTTGGAGCACCCCAGAGCCAAGAATGTAATGTCAATGTTTTAAGGCATCAATAGCCAACCTGATGGCTCTGATGTGACTTTTAACTGACCCAGTGCTGGCCTGCGTCGGTCCAATTTTGCCAACATTAGCTACGCACCCCTTGGCCTATCTCCATAATAGCTCACACCTCAGCAAAGTCAAAAGCACAGTGAATCAGGCCATTAACTAACAATAGATTTGGTGGAATGCTGCAATAGGGGTCGTTAGGCATCCACCCTGTCGGCTGATTTTCCCCAGAATGAGTCTCACTGCCCACATCCATACAGCTCAGCTTGGGCAATTCCATATTTTTGATGGATTACCGTGCTGTAACTGTGGAAATGTGGAGTATTTCCTTCCTTTACGCATCTCCAGCGTCGAAATCAGGAATACAAGAGGTCAGCCCATGATTCTTGTGCTGCAAAGTCTCTTGAAAGTAACAGTAAATGCAAAGCTCGAACAGACTCAGCTGCGGTCATCTCCCTGCAAAACAGATATACCGCTTTGGATACTGTTGAGGGAGATGGCTCACCAGGGGAAGGCAGCAGCAGCAAGGTTCATGGCACCATGGCTGGCTCTGCTGCACAGCAGGGCAGGAAGAAAAATGGCAGGGCTATAGTGATAGGGGACTCGATCGTAAGGGGAATAGACAGGCGGTTCTGTGGACGCAATCGAGACTCCAGGATGGTATGTTGCCTCCCTGATGCAAGGGTCAAGGATGTCTCAGAGCGGCTGCAGGACATTCTGGGGGGGGGGGGGGGGGGGGAGGGTGAACAGCCAGCTGTCGTGGTGCACATAGGCACCAACGATATAGGTAAAAAACGATATAGGTAAAAAAGCAGAATTCAGGGAGTTAGGAGTTAAACTAAAAAGTAGGACCTCAAAGGTAGTAATCTCAGGATTGCTACCAGTGCCACGAGCTAGTCAGAGTAGGAATGTCAGGATAGATAGGATGAATGCGTGGCTCGAGAGATGGTGCAAGAGGGAGGGATTCAAATTCCTGGGGCATTGGGACCGGTTCTGGGGGAGGTGGGACCAGTACAAACCGGATGGTCTGCACCTGGGCAGGACTGGAACCGATGTCCTGGGGGGGGGGGGGGGGGGGGGTTTCTAGAGCTGTTGGGGAGGGTTTAAACTAATGTGGCAGGGGGATGGGAACCGATGCAGGAAGTTGGAAGGTAGTAAAACAGGGACAGAAGCAAAAGGAAGTAAGGGGAAAAAATGCAAGGCAGAGAAGACATAGTCAAAAATCTAAAAGGGTGAGAGTACAAGGTACAGTGACTGAGGGGAGCTCAGTGAATAGGCCCAGTAATAAAAAAAGGAATAAAACTGGATATGTTAAGATTCAAAACAGAGGTAAAAAAACCTAACATAAGTGTACTTTACCTGAATGCTCGTAGTATTCGGAATAAAGTAAATGAGTTGATGGCACAAATCATCGTAAATGACTATGATTTAGTGGCCATTACTGAAACATGGTTAAAGGATGGTCACGACTGGGAGTTAAATAGCCGAGGGTATTAAACTATTCGGAAGGACAGAGTGGATGGTAAGGGAGGTGGTGTTGCTCTGTTATTTAAGGCTGACATCCGGGCAATAGTAAGGGATGACATCGGTGCTATGGAGGATAAGGTTGAATCTATTTGGTTGGAAATCAGGAATAGTAAGGCGAAAAAGTCACTGATAGGAGTAATCTATCGGCCACCAAATAGTAACGTTATGGTGGGGCAGGCAATAAACAAAGAAATAACTGATGCATGTAGAAATGGTACAGCAGTTATCATGGGGGATTTTAATCTACATGTCGATTGGTTTAACCAGGTCGGTCAAGGCAACCTTGAGGAGGAGTTTATAGATTGTATCCGCGATAGTTTCCTAGAACAGTATGTAATGGAACCTACGAGGGAACAAGCGGTCCTAGATCTTGTCCTGTGTAATGAGACAGGATTGATTCATGATCACATAGTTAGGGATCCTCTCGGAAGGAGCGATCACAATATGGTGGGATTTAAAATACAGATGGAGGGTGAGAAAGTAAAATCAAATACTAGTGTTTTGTGTTTAAACAAAGGAGATTACAAGGGGATGAGAGAAGAACTAGCTAAGGTAGACTGGGAGCAAAGACTTTGTGGTGGAACAGTTGAGGAACAGTGGAGAACCTTCCAAGCGATTTTTCACAGTGCTCAGCAAAGGTTTATACCAACAAAAAGGAAGGACGGTAGAAAGAGGGAAAATCAACCGTGGATATCTAAGGAAATAAGTGAGAGTATCAAATTGAAGGAAAAAGCATATAAAGTGGCAAAGATTGCTGGGAGATTAGAGGACTGGGAAATCTTTAGGGGGCAACAGAAAGCTATAAAGAAGAGTAAGATAGAGTATGAGAGTAAACTTGCTCAGAATATAAAAACAGACAGTTTTTACAAATATATAAAACAAAAAAAAGTGGCTAAGGTAAATATTGGTCCTTTAGAGGATGAGAAGGGAGTTTTAATAATGGGAAATGAGGAAATGGCTGAGGAACTGAACAGGTTTTTTGGGTCGGTCTTCACAGTGGAAGACACAAATAACATGCCAGCGACTGATAGAAATGAGGCTATGACAGGAGAGGACCTTGAGAGGATTGTTATCACTAAGGAGGTAGTGATGGGCAGGTTAATGGGGCTAAAGGTAGACAAGTCTCCTGGCCCTGATGGAATGCATCCCAGAGTGCTAAGAGAGATGGCTAGGGAAATTGCAGATGCACTAGTGATAATTTACCGAAATTCACTAGACTCTGGAGTGGTCCCGGTGGATTGGAAATTAGCAAACGCGACACCACTGTTTAAAAAAGGAGGTAGGCAGAAAGCAGGAAATTATAGGCCAGTGAGCTTAACTTCGGTAGTAGGGAAGATGCTGGAATCTATCATCAAGGAAGAAATAGCGAGGCATCTGGATAGAAATTGTCCCATTGGGCAGACACAGCATGGGTTCATAAAGGGCAGGTCCTGCCTAACTAATTTAGTGGAATTTTTTGAGGACATTACCAGTGCAGTAGATAACGGGGAGCCAATGGATGTGGTATATCTGGATTTCCAGAAAGCCTTTGACAAGGTGCCACACAAAAGGTTGCTGCATAAGATAAAGATGCATGGCATTAAGGGTAAAGTAGTAGCATGGATAGAGGATTGGTTAATTAATAGAAAGCAAAGAGTGGGGATTAATGGGTGTTTCTCTGGTTGGCAATCAGTAGCTAGTGGTGTCCCTCAGGGATCCGTGTTGGGCCCACAATTGTTCACAATTTACATAGATGATTTGGAGTTGGGGACCAAGGGCAATGTGTCCAAGTTTGCAGATGACACTAAGATGAGTGGTAAAGCGAAAAGTGCAGAGGATACTGGAAGTCTGCAGAGGGATTTGGATAGGTTAAGTGAATGGGCTAGGGTCTGGCAGATGGAATACAATGTTGAAAAATGTGAGGTTATCCATTTTGGTAGGAGTAACAGCAAACGGGATTATTATTTAAACGATAAAATATTAAAGCATGCCGCTGTGCAGAGAGACTTGGGTGTGCTAGTGCATGAGTCACAGAAGGTTGGTTTACAGGTGCAACAGGTGATTAAGAAGGCAAATGGAATTTTGTCCTTCATTGCTAGAGGATGGAGTTTAAGACTAGGGAGGTTATGTTGCAATTGTATAAGGTGTTAGTGAGGCCACACCTGGAGTATTGTGTTCAGTTTTGGTCTCCTTACTTGAGAAAGGACGTACTGGCACTGGAGGGTGTGCAGAGGAGATTCACTAGGTTAATCCCAGAGCTGAAGGGGTTGGATTATGAGGAGAGGTTGAGTAGACTGGGACTGTACTCCTTGGAATTTAGAAGGATGAGGGGGGATCTTATAGAAACATTTAAAATTATGAAGGGAATAGATAGGATAGATGCGGGCAGGTTGTTTCCACTGGCGGGTGAAAGCAGAACTAGGGGACATAGCCTCAAAATAAGGGGAAGTAGATTTCGGACTAAGTTTAGGAGGAACTTCTTCACCCAAAGGGTTGTGAATCTATGGAATTCCTTGCCCAGTGAAGCAGTTGAGGCTCCTTCATTACATGTTTTTAAGGTAAAGATAGATAGTTTTTTGAAGAATAAAGGGATTAAGGGTTATGGTGTTCGGGCCGGAAAGTGGAGCTGAGTCCACAAAAGATCAGCCATGATCTCATTGAATGGCGGAGCAGGCTCGAGGGGCCAGATGGCCTACTCCTGCTCCTAGTTCTTATGTTCTTATGACTGCTACCCTCTTTGTGGCAGGTGTGGCAGATTTATCAAGGTCATAAGACAGTGTATCGGTGTGTTATTGCGTAGTTATTTATGCCAATGATTGATAGACTCGTCCCTCCTTTTCATCATAGAATTCCAGTAAGGTGGAAAATGATGAACAATGGGCACATTTGTGAGAGAAGGAACATTCCGCCTGCTTCCATGTGCCTGCCAATAGTTGACTCCGAATTGGCAGCGGCATATTCCTGGGAGTTGATTAGCTTTGTAAAGTCCGACTGAAGAATGGTGCACAGCACACGGGGCTAGAAAGGAAGGGACAAATAATAAATGTGATGGATTTTTAAATTGTATGCGTGGGCTGGAGTGGGAACAGCAGTCTGACACGCACACTTACATGATGTACGAACAGCGAGACCCTCACACATTGAAACCCACTGTAGTATCCCACACGGGACCTACGGGATGGGAATGCCCATCTTCTCCATGCTCCTTGTGGAGTACGAGCTCGCCCGTTAAGGGCGGGGTATCTCTATTACCCAGTGTATGTAAGGTTGGCCAGGAACACACTGAGCAGAGAGGGACCCGGCAGGGGTCGACTAGGGAGTGTAAATATACTGTTTGTAAATTAAACTTTGTTTTTACTTTTACTTGGGTTAGACTCCTGTGTCCTTAGTAAACCCACTCTGGCACACCAATGCTTGCACACGCATGGAGCCATACACAGACATCACATCACATAGGCATTCATAAACATTAGAGCTATACACATATCAGCCCATTATATCAGCTTACAGATCCTGCATTCAGCAACATTTCAATGTGAATGATGCAATGAATAAAATCCCTGGGTAATAATGTATCATTTTATTCTGTGCTGTGCCACTTCCAATCCAGCAGCATGCTATTCCATGCAGTGTGCCTAATGTGCCCTCTCTTGTGCTATTTGCATAAAGGATAAATAGCACAAATGTGATGTGAAGTTTAGTCATTTTTAAAACCTGCGGTGTTTCGAATGAGGCCAAATCTCTGAGGTTTCCGAAGCAAGCCGTTAATGCTCAGAGTTCTGCTTAATGTCTCCTCTGCCTCTTCAGGGGACAGTTAATGTGTGTTGTTTTCTCCACACTGAAGTATCATTTCAAGACATTCCAATCAGTTGGGAACATGTAGCCACATATTGCATTATCCTACTCCAAGCACATTGTAATTTGTTACAAACGAACCATCAGAATACACAACAAATATACTGAGGTGCCCTGGGACCTTAGAAGCTCCTTCTTGTCTCTCGTTGTTTCAACCCTGGCGAAGATACAATTTTGACTTTTTAAAATTATCTCCTTCTGATTTCCTTTGCTGACCTCCTCAGTCAAAGGTCTGCCTTGCAAACATTACCAAAATGTCCAAGTCATTCTTTGTGAACCAGACTGATTCCAGGGATGGCGGGACTGCCATATGAGGAAAGATTGACTAGGTTGGGTTGTTCTTGCTGGAGTTCAGAAGAATGAGTGTGGATCTTTCCAGGAGCCGGTGCAGACTCGATGGGCCGAATGGCCTCCTTCTGCACTGTAAAATCTAACACAGCAGAAGGCAATAAAGAAGGGCAATTAGGCTTGGGAAATGAACGCTGGCCCAGCCAGTGATGCCCACAACCTGTAAATGAGTTTAAAACAGTGAAGCAGGATAGTGGCACTCTTTACTTCCCTTTGAACCCACCCCCAGTTCTCCCACCAGCTACCTTTTCATCACTTTCTCAGATCACAGAATCGTACAGAATCACAGAAAATACAGTGCAGGAGAGGCCCTTCGGCCCATCGAGTCTGCACTGACACATGAAAAACATCTGACCTACCTACCTAATCCCATTTGCCAGCACTTGGCCCACAGCCTTGTTTATTCTGACGGTCACGTGCTCATCCAGGTACTTTTTAAAGGATGTGAGGCATCCCGGCTTCACTGTTTTAAACTCATTTACAGGTTGTGGGCGTCACTACCACCTTCCCAGGCAGTGCATTCCAGACCGTCACCACCCTCTGGGTAAAAAGGTTTTTTCCTCAAACCCCCCTTAAATCTCCTGCCCCTCACCTTGAACTTGTGTCCCCTCGTAACTGACCCTTTAACTAAGGGGAACAGCTGCTCCCTATCCACCCTGTCCATGCCCCTCATAATCTTGTACACCTCGATCAGGTGTCCCCTCAATCTTCTTTGCTCCTTTGAAAACAACACAAGACTATTCAACCTCTCGTAATTTTTAAAATAAATTTAGAGTACCCAATTCATTTTTTCCAATTAAGGGCCAATTTAGTGTGGCCAATCCACCTGCTTTGCACATCTTTGGGTTGTGGGGACAAAACCCACGCAAACACGGGGAGAACATGCAAACTCCACACAGACAGTGACCCAGAGCAGAGATCGAACCTGGGACCTCGGCGCCGTGAGGCAGCAGCGCTAACCCACTGCGCCACCGTGCTGCCCTTATTCAACTTCTCTTTATAACTTAAATGCTCTATCCCAGGCAACATTCTGGTGAATCTATGACCCGGGTTCAATTCCAATGTCAGGCAACAGTGTGGAGTTTGCACGCTTTCCCCGTGTCTGTGTGGGTTTCCTCCGGGTGCTCCGGTTTCCTCTCACAGTCCAAAGATGTGCAGTTTGGTGAAGTGTCCATGCTAATATTGCCCACGGGTTAGCTGGGGTTACGGGGAAAGGGGCGGGGGATTGGGCCTATGTAGGGTGCTCTATTGGAGCAAGGGCTGGTGCGACCTGATGTGCCAAATGGCCTCCTTCTGCACTGTAGGGATTCTATGATTCTATGATTTGACAGGAACAACTCTCCCTCGGGGATAACTTGAATACGTATCATCCATCCCTGCTTGCTCTTGAGAAGGTGATGGGAGGCCACCTTCTTGAACTGCTGTAGCCTGTGTGATGATGAAGTTGCTCCAGCAATGCTGTTACGTGGGCAGCTCTGGGATTTTGACCCAGTATCAAAGAATGAACGGTGATATTTATTCAAGTAAGAATGGTGTGTGACTTGCCGGTGAAGTTAGAAGTGATGGTATTCCCATACACCTGCTGTCTTTGTCCCACTGCATGTGGAAATCATGGTTTAGGAGGTGCTGCAAAAGAAACTTAAATGTACATAGAAAACACTGCATCACACCAATGGTAGAGCCTGTGGATGTTTAAATTAGTAACTTCTGATCAAACGGATTGCTTTGTCCTGAATTTCCTCCAGGCAAGTGGAGATTATTTCACCCCACCCTGACATGGGGTGAAGTATCAGGCACAGGAGGGTCAAGGGGTAAGCCACTCTCTGCAGAGTAGTCAGCGTCTGACCCGATCTAAGTAGCCACAATATTTATGTAGCTGACGTTTTTGGTCAATGGGAATTCCTGGCACTGTGCACCCTCCCCCTGGTTTAGCTCACCAGGGGCTGGTTTAGCTCACTCGGCTAAATCGCTGGCTTTTCAAGCAGGCCAGCAGCACGGTTCGATTCCTGTACCAGCCTCCCCGGACAGGCGCCGGAATGTGGCGACTAGGGGCTTTTCACAGTAACTTAATTGAAGCCATCCCGTGACAATAAGCGATTTTCATTTCATTTCATTTCATTTTCATGCAATTTTAATGCTGATAATTCAAATCATTTGACAATGTGAAAAAATTAGCTTCTTTCGCTGAGTGAAGTGTAGTTTCCAGAATTATTCCTCAGTCACACAGATGAAAGTCCAAAAGTTAATGGCTTATATTATCAGATTTCCATTAAAAAAAAATATTCGACACCTTTCCATTGTGATTGAGTTTACATGCAGCTCCTCTCATTACAGCTTCGGTTCAAATATGGACAAACAAGCTGAACTTCAGAGGTGAGGTGAGAGTGACTGTCCTTGACATCAAGGCAGCATTTGACAGAGTATGGCATCAAAGAACCCCAGCAAAACTGGAGTCAATGGGAATCAGGGGGAAAACTCTCTACTGGTTGGGGTTATACCTAGCACAAAGGAAGATGGATGTGGTTGTTGGAGTTCAATCATGTCATTTCCATGACATCACTGCAGGAGTTCCTCAGGATAGTGTCCTAGGCCCAATGATCTTCAGCTGCTTCATCAATGGTCTCCCTTCCATCATAAGTTCAGAAGTGGGGATGTTTCGGATGACTGCACAATGTTCAGCACCATTCACCAATCCTCAGTTACTGAAGCAGTCCATGTCCAAATGCAGAAAGACCTGGAAAAAATCCAAGCTTGGGCTGACAAGTGGCAAGTTACATTCGCACCACAGAAGTTCCAGCCAATGGCCATCTCCAACAAGAGGAATCTAATCAACGTCCCTTGACATTCAATGGCATTACCATTGCTGCATGTCCCACTATCAACAACCGGGGGGTTACCATTGTCCAGAAACGCAACTGGACTAGCCATATTAATATTGTGGCTACAAGCTCAGAGGCTAGGAATCCAATGACGAGAAACTCACCTCCTGTCTCCCCAAAGCCTGTCCACCATCTAAATGGCACAAGTCAGCAGTGTAATGGAATACTTCCCTCTTGCCTGGATGAGTGCAGCTCAAACACTCAAGAAGCTCAACACCAACAAAGGCAGCCCACTTGACTGGCATCTCTTCCACAAACATTCACTCCCTCCATCACCGAAGCACAGTAGCAGCTGTGTGCACCATCTACAAGTTGCACTGCAGCAACTCACCAAGGCTCCTTGGGTAGCACCTTCCAAACCCATAATTACTGCCATCTAGAAGGACAAGGGAAAGGGCAGCAGAGACATGGGAACATCGCCTGGATGTTCCTCTCCATCATCCTAACTTGGAAATATATCATTGTTCCTTAACTGTAGCTGAGTCAAAATCCCAGGATCCCCTCCTATGGGTGTACCTACATCTCAGGGACAGCAGTGGTTCAAGAAGGCAGCTCATCACCACCTTCTGAAGGGCAACTAGGGATGGGCAATAAATGCTGGTCTAGCCAGCGACACCCACATCCCGTAAATGAACTATAAAAGTAAACAAACAACAGGATAACACTGTCATGTAAAAATTAAATACCTGATTGAATTGGTTACCATCTCTTCACAACTCTGTTTCTACCTGAAAACTGTCGGGACCTGTTGGGAGGAGGAAGAGTCAATGCCAGTTCATCTTCTTCCAGGATTTTCTCTGAAATACCTGTCAGTCACATCCAAGTCCTCCCTTATTCAGAATGAAAGTGGTGAGGGACAGGGATGTAGCTTATATCGCAATGACATATCAGTTTATGGTTAACTCTAGGTCGCAGGAGGTTGCCAAGTTCAGGAGATGAGTTAATGCAGGAGTAGTGGGAAGTGAAGAGATGAGGAGGTTGTCCACTATCCCTGCTGAGGAGCCACTTTTTGATTGTGAGGGTGGTATCGCGACCCAAAGCTATTTCAAATGGGTGAAATTCTATTGTTTGGGCGATTCCCTGGATTGCTGGAACCCTTTTTATTTTCAAGCTTGCCCTGCCAATATTTGCCATGGAGAAGGATTTTCACTCCAATACCATTTTTGAGCCTACTTACCGCCGTTCACAGAATGGTTGGAAAAAACACTTAGGCACGAGAATTTCGTAGTTGAGAGGAAAGTAGTAACTATTCACGGTGTGAGGAAAAGCAGAGGGGAGGTCCATTTCTCTGTTGCATTATGGCCAACAGTGGTACCATCAGATTGGAAAAGGATATCCTTCGTCTCCTCAGACTGTTTCACTAAGATCTCCACCTCTCTGTCAGAGCGCCAAGGCATCCTCCTGGCCTTTGATTGACCCTAGACAATTTTCTGCACCTCATTAAGATGCTGCTGACATAAGTTCCAGGTGCACCTCTAGCCCACCATTGCCACACGTTACGTCACAGGGTTTCACCCATATCCTGAGAAGATTGGTGGGGTCATCAGAGTAAACCTCGGGCAGATGAAACTTGGCACAAACGCCAAGGAACCCGCCGCCTTTCAATTTTTCAGGAAATTGATTTGAACCTGGGTGCAATCAGCTGGCTGAAGAAAAAGGGTAGCAAGGAAACAATTTTCATGGAGATTTTCCTTCTCTTCCGAACAGATCTGTATAGGATCAAATTAAAATGCAAATCTCAATTGATTTGCTTACATATCAACCAATCGGAGGTAAAAGAAAATAGAATGACGGCGAAATAATTGTGTGTGACAACAATTTGTCTGATGCATCACAAAATCGGAATGTGGTACAGGAAATGTGACACCTGAATCGGGACGGAAAGGAAGCGCATCAATAATGTGCATAGAAGATTGATATTTAAATCTATGCGTAATAGATAATACCGACCTGTGTTATGGATTTGCAGTGCTTTTTAGGTAAATGTTCTTCACCTGACTGATATTCGCATTTGCAAACCATTGCCACCAAGCACTGATACAAAAACATGGTTGATGCGACAACCCTTAATGGTGCGGATCATTGTATATTTTGCATTTAGGGGAAGAGTATTGCTTTGATTCGCTGCTGCTGAATTAGGACCATTAGGTCACTCTTTTGAAAGGGAAAAAAGAATTAGAAAACACGCAAAAAGAACAAGACATGAAGATGAAAAGCAAATGAATGCAAATGTGAAAGAAGCAGAGAAGGAGAAGGAAACAATATCCTGGGGAAGGGGGCAGAGAACAAGAGAGGCCGGTTGGAGGGGAAAGGGTTGACGCGCTGCAGCACCCAGGACAGGAGCTGGTGCTGCTAAAAATTGTATTTATTATTTGTATTGTCTTCACGAGCTCGAGTGCAGACCAAGGTCACACAATTCTTTACACTTATCCGGAGCATCCTCCAGCAAATATAAACTGGTGAAATGATTGTCTGTGTGCAGTGTCATTGTTGGAGAGTCAGAAAGAGCGCAAGATATGGAGGAAATGCAGGCCAGGTAGTGGCAGTGAGCTGTCAGTCTGCAAACCTGTTTTTCTTTAAAAGTCTTTTCCTTTCATACATTTCTCAGTGTATTCTCTCCAGGTCTCTAAGGTTATGGTGTGTGCACGTTTATCTCCACCCCCCCCCCCACCCCTACCCTGCTTTTGCAGAACAACTCGTTTGTGCTGTCATCAGCTGTTGTTTGGTAAATGGCGAGTTAAACTGATATATCCAAGCGTAAAATCTAAAAGTCTCCCCTGTGGGCGCCTGAGGGGGGTTGTTGTTTGAAATCAACTACATATCAATTGAGCAGTGGCGAGCTTATCCAGTGATGAATTCTATTCCACAGACATGTTATAAATTACATTTTTTTTTCACCTTGCTTCATCTCACCTCCCCAGAGGCCCTTAAACTGAAAACTATGATTGTGTTGTAGAGAAATATTCGCAGCCTGAGAGAGGCTATTAGCATCCATGTTAGCTTCCCCCTTCCCCATCCCCCTCCGCACCTCCGTGCAATCCAATATGCATCTGGTAATTTTTCTCTTCATTATCCCAGTGTTTTCTGTAAATATAAGGTTAGATTGAATTACTGTGGGCTCTGCTGTCTATTTGTAATTCCCCTCCAATACCACGTTGCTAATGAATGGGCAATTTACTCAATCTGTGCAACTGTTTCTTCTCTACACACCGACCACTTAATTACTCAGACTCTTTTCACTGCTGTTTGCCTTCTTTTTCAATCCTGATTGGCTCCGAATGCATGCATTTACTTGCAAAGTAAATTTTTTTTTGTTGCAAGATCTATTGTATCTTTTTACAGTTTCTCTCCTGTTTGACCAGAGACTCTAGATTTCAAGTGTGGGCTTGGGAGTGACAGGGATAGGAGCAAGCTACGGTGTTTTGCATCAGATACAATTGAGGGTGGTGGGGAGGCGGCGGGGGTGGGGGCATTGGATCTCATTTCCCCTGTTGCCTGAGTATGAAATGAGGGGGGAAAAAGGGGCGGGATTCTCCCATTCGTCGGCAGAGTGTCCACGCTGTTGGTAAAGCCGTCGCGTTTCACGACGGCATGAACGGGCTGCTGGGAGTATTGATTCTGGCCGCAGGATCCGCACATGCGCAGTCCGGGGAGCAAGAGGCCGCTCGGCCCATCCCGGGCCATCCCACCACCCTCAATTGTATCTGATTTCTGCACACTACAGACCCATTTTATAGCTATACTTGTTTTTAAAAAAGCCTGTAGGACTAATTAAAAAAAACAGCCAAGTAACTCCACTCCGCGGAGAATCGCGTGCCGGCGTCAGGGCGGCGTGGCCTGATTGCGGGGATTCTCTGGCCCGGCCCCTGGCTGGGAGAATCCGCCCAAGGTTTACATTTGAGGAGCTAAATTTCCTGTGCCCACACACTGGATCAGGCCTCATGCTTGTTTCATGAGCCAGCTCTGAAACTGGCCAAAAATCAGTATGTTTCGGGAGAGGGTGAAAGCTGCTGAATGTCATGGGTTTGAGGCTCAGGCTAATTTAACTCCCGGGCTTCACTCGCACACTGCTAGCCTCTTGTTTGCCCCAAACTGGTGGAAAGAAGCATCTTGCTGCCATCAAGCAAATCAGAATTGGGAGCACCCGGAGGCCACTCATCAGAATCAAGGGAAGGATCTGTTTTGTTGATGGGAAGGGATAACAGCCTGTGCAGCAGAGGCCAGCTTCTCCTTCTGAGGAAGGATCGTGCCTTAGAGGCCTTCTGTTCGTGCCAGGTTTCAGTGACACGTCTCTCACTCAGTTGCCTGTTAATAGGCCTCAACTTGCATGTATTCATGAGGCCCACTTCTGAGTGCCTTGGCAACCTAAATAAATGGCCCAATTAGAAGGTGGCATAGAACCTATAGAATCCCTACAGTGCAGCAGGAAGCCATTAGGCCCATCAAGTCTGCACTGACCCTCTGAAAAGGGCTACTCAGGCCCACTCCCTCGCCCTATCTCTGTAACCCCGTAGTCCTATCTAAAGGGACACTAAAGGGCAATGTATCACAGCAAATCCACCTAACCTGCACTTCTTTGGACTGTAGGAGGAAACTGAAGCACCCGGATAGAAACCCACGCAGACACAGGGAGAACGTGCAAATTCCACACAGTCATCAAGGTCGGAATTGAACCCGTGTCCCTGGCGCTGTGAGGCAGCAGTGCTAACCACTGTGCCACTGTTCCACCATAGGATAGAATCAAGTCTTGTTTTAAATTTGTAACCAAGAATGCTACACAGAAAGTAGACAACACATGGAATGGACTGCACCAGCAGATAGGGGAGAACTAGAGATATGGATAGATATTTGACACAGTGAGTGACTAATGGATAAAAACAAAACAGTGCGGATGCTGGAAATCTGAAATAAAAACTGAAAAAGCTGGAAAACCTCAGCAGGTCTGGCAGCATCTGTAGAGGGAAAGGCAGAGCTAACGGGCATGATTCACTGGAAAAATCTCCAAGTCCAGTTTCGGGTGTGTTGGGCAGGGTGTTTCTCGATGGCTGCAGTGCCGAGATTGACACCACTACTCAATGGCACTTTGCAGTTTTTTTGGGCCTCGGGAAGTTTCTCACCGTTGAGGCCACACTTAGGAGGTTTTCCTGCATTGCGGAGCTGAGCTCACCTGCAGAACCTGCTCCTCACAGATCGGGCACCATTATGAATGGCTGCTCGATCTCAACACCCGCCCCCTTTCGGGACCCCTGGCTTTCATTCCCTCCAACCTTTCTTTGGCCCCGTCATGCCCCCCCTCACACCACCTTTCATGGGAATAATAATAATAATAATAATAATAATCGCTTATTGTCAGTAGGCTTCAATGAAGTTACTGTGAAAAGCCCTTAGTCGCCACATTCCGGCGCCTGTTCGGGGAGGCCGGTACGGGAATTGAACCCGCGCTGCCCGCCTTGTTCTGCATTACAAGCCAGCTGTTTAGCCCACTGTGCTAAACCAGCCCCCTAATGACCCACAGGCCCCTTCCTTTGGCAGTGCCAACCTGGCAAGCTGGTAGTCCCATGTTGGCACTGCTAGGTGCCTGGGTGGCACTGCCAGTGTGCCAGGCTGGCAGTGTCAAGATGCTCGGGTGCCAGGGAGCGAGCCAAAGCTCTACCCTGCCTTATTTCCAACCACCTGGGGGGGGGATCTAATGACCAGCGAGACTTCTCTGAGGTGCCGTCACGCCTGGTCTACAATTGTGGAGAGCCGAGTTTGACGGCGCCCGGTTGAGGCCTCGCAGGCACAGCCGTTGACTCCCGGGCACTGGATGAATATGGTGTCAGGCTATTTAGATGAATATGGTGTCAGGCTATTTAGATGAATATGGTGTCAGGCTATTTAGATGAGCCTCATGGCTCATTTAAATATAATTATCTGGATCATACCCAGCGAAGGCGAGATCCAGATTCTGCCGTGCGCAGCGAGTCAGGCGGCTCGCACGAGGTTCCACGCCTGGTGCTGAGCCTGATTTGGGGTCAACCTGCGATTGACCCATCGCTCCCAATGCGGAGCTGGGCGCGGCACGGTGGGAAAATCACGCCTCACATCTCTAATCCGATCTGAATCTTCATCAGAACTGAGTGATTAAAGGATGTTAGTTTTTTGAGACACACAGTAGAGACTTTTCCAGTCTTGTTCTTTCCTATGTCCCTCTCATGCAATTAACATGATCCCCCTCTACCCCACTGACCACTCTGTGATCTTTCATTTTATCCATCTATACAGCCGCTTGTGCCAGTGGTGGTTTCAAATGTTGCTTCACAAAAGATGAATGCAGCACTTACTGACTAAAAGCAATTGCTGATTACAAAGTAGAAGTGCACCTGTCATTTCAAAATGTAAGTGATATTTTTGCCCTTCATTTATATTTTATGTTCGCTTGTTGCACATTATTATTGGTTAAATAGGCACACTGGTTCAGACAGTACTAACTACCCACCATGCTTTTCCCCCCCCGACATCTTGTAAAAAACCCTGAAGCAGGTTCAGCCCCATCATAGATGCATTTGAGGGGATGTGGACAGACAGTCCATGATAGAAATAAGATTGGAATGATTTGTGGATAGAGTTAGATGAAGTCGGTTCGGAGGTGGTTCGTGTGGGGCAGCAAAACCTGCATACCTGCCTATACCAGCCTGGATCACGGGAACACATTCATGAATGGGAGTATTGCTGATTTTTTTGTACCCTCTTAGTTTAAGGAAAAGAGACAGGTAATGGCCTTCTTGGCTTCCAATTTGTGGAACGCAGACAGTATTGACCGGAAAATTGTAGGCAGAAAATATGACTTGCTCCTGAGTAGGCCGATGACATCCTTTATTGCCAGCATTTATTGCCCATCTCTAATTGCCCTTGAGGAAGTGGCGGTGTGCCACCTTCTTGAACCGCTGCAGTGCATGTGGTGTAGGTACACCCACAGTGCTGTCAGGCAGGAAGAACCAGGATTTTTACTCAGTGATAGAGGGGCTGGTTTAGCACAGTGGGCTAAACAGCTGGCTTGTAATGCAGAACAATACCAGCAGCGCGGGTTCAATTCCCGCGCTGACCTCCGCGAACAGGCACCGGAATGTGGCGACTAGGGGCTTTTCACAGTAACTTAATTGAAGCCTACTTGTGACAATAAGCTATTATTATTATTAAGCAATGGAGATATATTTCCAAGTCAGGATGGTGTGTGGCTTGGACCATGTTTGGACTGAAGTTGTAATGAGGTCTGGATCTGAGGAACCCTGGAGGGAATCAGAACATCGGTGAGCAGGTTTTTACTGAGTAAGTGGTGTTTGTTAGCACTGTCGATGTCTCCTTCCACCACGATGCTGACATTTGAAGGTAGACTGGTGGGGTGGTATTTGAATCACAGAATCACAGAATACTATAGTGCAGAAGGAGGCCATTCTGCCCATCGAGACTGATTTGATTTGATTTATTGTCACATGTACCGAAGTACAGTGAAAAGTATTTTTCTGCTGCCAAGGGAACGTACACAGTACGTACATAGTAGACAAAAAAAGAAAATTAACAGAGTACATTGACAAATTGTACATCGACAAACAGTAATTGGTTATAGTGCAGAACAAGGGGCCAAACAAAGCAAATACATGAGCAAGAGCAGCATAGGTCGTCCTGAATAGTGTTCTTACAGGGAACAGACCAATCCGAGGGGGCATTGTTGAGGAGTCTAGTAGCTGTGGGGAAGAAGCTGTTCCTATATCTGGATGTGCGGGTCTTCAGAATTCATTTTTTAAGAAATATTTTTTATTCTCCTCTTTCACATTTTCTCCCAAATTTTCACCCAACAATAAACAATAATCAGTAACGAATGTAATGTCAATCCCCATATCAATAACAACGATCCCATCCTCCTACCAAACCCCAGAAATTAGCCTGCATGTTAACATAAACAAATGTCAACAAGGAATCAGGAATCACCCATAGTCACCATTACTGTCCCTCTCCCCCCAACCATCCAAGCCCCCCCGCCCCTAATGTTCGATGTGATCCAATTCTCGAAAGTGCATAATGAACAACGCCCATGAATTGTAGAACCCCTCCATCCTTCCCCTCAGTTCAAATTTGACCTTTTCAAGCGTCAAGAATTCCAACAGTTTCCCCCGCCACGCCAGGGCACAGGGTGGAGAGGTTGATCTCCACCCCAACAGGATCTGTCTTCGGGCGATCAACGAGGCGAAGGCTACAACATCCATCTCCGCACCCGTTTCCCGTCTGATCCGACATCCCGAATATGGCCTCCCGAGGGCCCAGGTTCAGTTTCACGTGCTTCACTTTAGTGATTACCCTAAAAACCTCCTTCCAGTAATCCTCCAGCTTTGGTCAAAACATATGAACGTGGTTTGCGCCCCCCGCCCCCCCCCCCCCCGTAAAGTTCACACACATCTTCTACCCCCTTCAAAGAGCCGGCTCATCCTTGCACTTGTGAGGTGTGCTCGATACACCATCTTCAGCTGTATCAGCCCCAACCTCGCACACGAGGTGGAGGTGTTCACCCTCCAGAGCACCTCACACCAGAACCCCTCCTCCATACCCTCTCCCAACTCTTCCTCCCACTTTGCCTTGATCCCTTCCAGCGGCGCCTTCTCCTTTTCCAAAATAGCCCCGTAAACCGCCGATACTACCCCCTTCTCCAGTCCCCTTGACGTCAGCATCTCCTCCAGCAATGTGGAGGCCGGCTGTACTGGGAAGCTCTGTATCTCCTTTGGCAAAATCTCGAACCTGCATGTATCTAAATATTTTCCTTTGCTCCAGCCCGTACTTCACTCCCAGCTCCTTCAATCCTGCAAAACGACGCCCAAGAAATAAATATTTTAGTGTCCTAATTCCTTTCTCCTCCCATCTCCGAAAATTTCCATCCCACTTCCCTGGCTCAAATCTATGGTTCCCCTGGATCGGCATTTCCCTTGATCCTGCCCCAACCCGAAGTTGGGTCTTCAGACTTCTGTACCTTCTGCCTGATGGAAGGGTCTGGAAGAAGGCAATGCCTGGGTGGGAGAGGTCTCTGATAATGCTGTCTGCCTTCCTGAGGCAGTGGGAGGTAGATACAGAATCAATGGGAGGGTGGCAAGCTTGTGTGATGCATTGGGCTGAGTTCACCACACTCTGCAGTTTCTTGCGATCTTAGGCCGAGCAGTTGCCATACCAAGCTGTGATGCAGCCGGATAGGATGCTCTCTATCGCACATCTGTAGAAGTTTGTGAGAGTCAATGCAGATACGCCAAATTTCTTTAGCTTCCGTGGGAACTGTAGACATTGTTGGGCTTTCTTGACTGTTGCATCAATGTGAGCGCCCCAGGACAGCCTATTGGTGATGGTGACCTCCAGGAACTTAAAGCTATCGACCATCTCCACTTCAGAGCCATTGATGCAGACAGGGGTGTGTGTCGTGCTGCGCTTCCTGAAGTCGATGATCAGTTCCTTGTTCTTTCCAACATTTGGAGACAGGTTGTTTTTGATACACCATGCAACCGAGTGATCCACCTCCCTTCTGTAGTCTGATTCGGCATTGTTTGAGATCCGACCCACCACAGTCGTATCATCCGCAAACTTAAAGATTGGGTTGGAGTTAAATCTTGCCACACAGTCGTGTGTAGAGGACTGAGCACATCCTTGCGGGGCCCTGGGGACTATTGTGGAAGAGATGATGTTGCCTATGCTGACAGATTGCGGTCTGTTGGTAAGGAAGTCAAGGATCCAGCTGCACAGGGAGGGGTCACGTCCGAGTTTTAAGACTTGTTGGGATAATGGTGTTGAAGGCGGAGCTGTAGTCTATGAACAGCAGTCTCACGTAGGTGTCCTTGTTGTCGAGGTGTTCGAGTGTTGATTGTAGAGGGCGATAGCATCTGCTATGGACCGGTTGGGGTGATAGACAAACTGCAGTGGACCAAGACCATCTGGGAGGCTGGCGCTGATCTGTCACATGACTAGCCTCTGAAAGCATTTCATGTAACAGACGTTAGGGCCACCAGTTGGTAGTAGTTGAGGCAGGCTACCTTGTTCTTCTTTGGTACTGGTATTATGGTGGTCTTCTTGAAGGAGGTGGGGACTTCGGAGTGGAGGAGTGCACCAACACTCTGAAGGAATACTATATCTTTGCCCACCCCAATCCCTGGCATTGATCATGGCCAATCCACTTAACCTGCACATCTGTGGGAGGAAACCTGAGCACCTAGAGGAAACTCACACAGACACAGGGAGAAAGTGCAAACACCACACAGTCACCCAAAGATAGAATTGAACCCGGGCCCTGGTGCTGTGAGGCAGCAGTGACACTATGCCGTCCTATGGGGTGCCCTGTTGGTTTGTTTATGGAAACCAGAAGCCCATCATAGAGCCACCGTAACACCAAGGTTGTGAACAGTCTGTTTCAGCCGCAGACATTGCCAATAATAGCATTTGTTATGGGCCAGGGTTTAGGGAACCCCAAAGTGCATCATGGAGTTCACCTGACCCACAACATTTACTAGATTGTGGTATGGGGAGCACACGGCCTACTCTACAATTGTGGTACAGCAGAAATGGAAAAGTATTTTTAAAGCAAAACAATGTTTATTCTCTGAACTCAAGTTAACCTTTTCAAAACATACAGTGAACATCTTAGCAACCATTCATTCAAATGCAACCCCCAAAGACTACAGCACTAAGTAAACCTTTAAGCTTTCCTTTTCAACATCCATACGATTTAAAAACAAAACCTTTAACAGAAGCACATCAGGTTAAAGTCACTGCTGAAAACATTTATAATTCTGAATTCACCAAATGATCAAGAGATAGTCTTTTGATGGCAGAGAGAACAGCAGTACACCTGCTTGGTCTGGCTTCAACTCCAACACTGAAAACGAAACTAAAACACATCCTGTAGCCTGCTCAAAAACGAAAGTAAAAAGCTGACAGACAACCCAGCCCCACCCACTCTCTGACATCACTGCAATAATAAATACCCATTTCTTAAAGGTACTCTCACTGCAGATATTTATATACACCCCCCCTTTATAAACACCCATTTCTTAAAGGTATTCTCACATGACACATTGGTAAACCAGAGTTTGCAGCAAGGATCAAAAGAATGGTTTCAGTTCTCCCTATGTTTAACCTGAAAAAATATCTGCTCACACATTCCTGAATGTTGATTACGAGACAATGACTGCACCCAAATAAAATGTCGGCCCTTTTAATATGAGAAAGACGAGGACAGCCATGGTCCATGTATGGCCTTTGTATTAACGTTCCATACACACTAGCCATGTTGTCTGATTAACTCACCAAATATTTTTCTTTATCTAAATTAATGCTTAGCCCAAACTGTCCAGATTTTATTCTCTAATTTACATTGTAAAGACCTGTAAGAACTTGTTCCCAATTCAGCAAAGTTCGGTGGACTTTACAAGAAACTGTTTTCTGAGATAAGCTTATGCTTTAGGTTTGCTGATCATGAATCTCTGGAAGTGCAGTGACTTTGCGGATACCCGAGGCTTCTTGTAATTTGAGCAAATTCAGATTGCTCTGAACACACTGAGCTATGGAGTTGTAATTTGTGTTCCATGTTTGAGATGATGCTACTTTGGATATTGCATGCCGTGGAAATATTGATTTCAGATATTCTGTAATACCCTGTGACATGCTCGAGTCAACCTCCGTGAAACAAGAAGGGTGAGGTCCATTTTTGAAAGTTTTTAGGTGCAGCCTTGCGCCTTGTTACAGCAAGCATAGGCCAGTAAACTGAACCCCTTGTAACGATATGTATATTGTATGGGAGATAAGGAGTTAACAATTTCATGTATATGCTTCTTACCACCAGAGGGTGATCAAGAGCAGTCACATATAAATATCTTGTGGCGTCTCTTGACTGAGAGAAGGTGTTTAGGCGTGAGAGAGATTAGTTGTCGTGTTGAGAGTTCTGTAGTTAGAGATAATGCATAGTTCGTTTAGCAACTTTTTACATCTGAATTTGTTCAAATCTTATTTAAGTAGTGTGGTAGTCGGTATGAGGGGTATTACGGTACCCAGGTTGATGCTGTAAGACCACTGGTGTGGGAGGTGCCTGAGACAGCAATATCATTGGTGAAGCCTGCCTGCTGGTTCCGCCCAGTAAGGCGGAGTATAAGAGTCTGTGTCTCCCCAGCTGCTGCATTCTGTACCTGCGCTGCTGGGGGAAACGTCTCGTCCAATAAAGCCTTCAATTGTCATCTAATCTCACTTCTGGAGTCATTGATCGAGCATCAATTTATTGGACTAGATTTTAAGGAATGGAGCTCCGAATCAAGCCAGTGTCTGCAAATCAGCCCCCATGCTGCAGACTCAGCAGCAACCAAACACTGGCTGGCGTGCTTTAACGGGTACCTCAGGATGGCCATGACTACACCCACGGAGGACCAGAAGATGCAAGTTCTCCACTCGAGGGTGAGCCCAGAGATCTACACGCTCATCGAGGATGCGGACGATTTTGAGGCCGCGATGGCCCTGTTGAAAGGAAACTATATTCGCCCAGTAAACCAGGTCTATACCCGACATCTGCCAGCGACAAGGCGACAACTCCCGGGGGAATCGCTGGATGAATTCTACCGTGCACTCCTGGTATTAGGTAGGAACTGTGACTGCCCGCAAGTTTCAGCCAGCGACCACACAGAACTTCTAATCCGGGACGCATTCGTTGCAGGTATGCTGTCCTCCCAAATCCATCAGCGGCTGCTGGAGAAAGAGACACTAGGCCTCAAGGAGGCACGGGCCCTCGCTAGCTCCCTGGATGTGGCCTCCCGCAACGCCAGCGGGTACATCCCCGACCGCGCGGCAGCCCCATGGGCAGCGTGGAACACCCCCCCGGCGGCTGACCCCAATGCGTCCCCCATCCCCCTCACAAGCTTGTGCCGCGCGGCTACCAGGCAACCCCGGGGGGCCCCGCTGTTATTTTTGCGGGCGAGCCAAGAACCCCCGGCAGCGCTGCCCGGCCCACTCCTCCACCTGCAAAGGGTGCGGCAAAAAGGGCCATTTCGTGGCGGTATGCCAGGCCCGGGCGGTCGCCGCGGTCTCCGGGGGCAAACCGGGACTGCCACCACAACTCTCTCCACGAGCCACGTGCGGCCAGTGGGCGCTGCCATCTTCCTTTTCCCGAGCCACGTGTGGGCCCCGGGCACCACCGTCTTGTTCCGCGGAGACCACGTGCGACGGATGGGCGCCACCATCTTGCACACCCCCAGCCATGTGCGATCAGTGGGCGCCGCCATCTTGGCTGGAGTCTCAGGACCCCGATTCAGATGACCACACACCACCCGAGGAAAATCTCCAACTTTTACCACGACTCGCCTCGGTGACCTTGGACCAGTCTCGGCCCCGAACTCTCTCGACCGCGATGACGACCGTGCTCATCAACGGACACAAAACATCCTGTTTGATCGACTCCTGGAGCACAGAGAGCTTCATACACCCCAACATGGTAAGGCGCTGTTCTCTTCCCATACACCCAGTTAATCAAAGAATCTCCCTGGCCTCCGGGTCTCACTCGGTAGAGATCAAAGGGTTCTGCATAGCGAACCTCTACGTCCTACCCTCTGCGCTGCCACGCTCCTAGAGTTAGACTTCCAATGTAACCTCCAGAGTTTAACTTTAAAGTTCGGCGGCCCTATACCCCCCCTCACTGTCTGCAGCCTCAAGATCGATCCGCCTTCACTTTTTGCGAACCTCACCCCGGATTGCAAACCCGTCGCCACCAGGAGCAGACGGTACAGTTCCCAGGAAAGGACCTTCATTAGGTCAGAAGTCCAGCGGTTACTGAAGGAAGGCATTATCGAGGCTAGCAACAGCCCCTGGAGAGCTCAAGTAGTGGTTGTAAAGACCGGGGAGAAGCACAGGATGGTCATCGATTATAGTCAGACCATCAACAGGTATACGTACCCTCCCCCCCTGCATATCTGATTTGGTCAATCAGATTGCGCAATACAAGGTCTTTTCCACGGTGGATCTCAAGTCCGCGTACCACCAGCTCACCATCCGCCCTAGCGACCGCAAATACACTGCATTCGAAGCAGATGGGCGGCTCTACCACATCCTAAGGGTTCCCTTTGTTGTCACAAATGAAGTCTCGGTCTTCCAACGGGAGATGGACCGAATGGTTGACCGGTACGGTTTGTGGGCCATGTTTTCGTACCTCGATAACGTCACCATCTGCAGCCACGACCAGCAGGACCACGACACCAACCTCCAAATATTCCTTCATACCGCTAAAATCCTTAATCTAACCTACAACAAGGACAAATGCGTGTTCAGCACCGACCGTCTAGCCATCCTCGGCTACATAGTACATGATGGAGTTATAGGCCCACACCCCGAATGCATGCGCCCCCTCATGGAGTTTCCCCTCCCCCACTGCTCCAAGGCCCTGAAACGCTGCCTGGGATTTTTTTCGTATTATGCCCAGTGGGTCCCCAACTATGCGGACAAGGCCCGCCCACTAATTCAATCCATGGTTTTTCCCCTGTCGGCAGAAGCTCGCCAGGCCTTCAGCCGCATCAAAGCGGACATCGCAAAGGCCATGATGCACGCAATCGATTAATCCCTTCCATGCCAAGTCGAGAGTGACGCGTCCGACGTAGCTCTGGAGGCCACCCTCAACCAAGCGGGCAGACCCGTGGCCTTCTTCTCACGCACCCTCCACGCTTCAGATATCCGCCATTCCTCCATTGAAAAGAAGGCCCAGGCCATAGTAGACGCTGTGCGGCACTGGAGGCATTACCTGGCCGGCAGGAGATTCACGCTCCTCACTGACCAACGGTCGGTTACTTTCATGTTCGATAATGCACAGCGGGGCAAGATACCATTGGACCCATATGGGCAGCACAGTAGCACACGTAGCTAGCACTGTGACTTCACAGCGCCAGGGTCCCAGGTTCGATTCCCCGCTGGGTCACTGTGCGGAGTCTGCACGTTCTCCCCGTGTCTGCGTGGGTTTCCTCCAGGTGCTCCAGTTTCCTCACACAGTCCAAATACGTGCAGGGTAGATGGATTGGCCATGCTAAATTGCCCTTACTGTCCAAAAAGGTTAGGAGGAGTTATTGGGTTACGGGAATAGGGTGGAAGTGAGGGCTTAAATATGTCGGTGCAGACTCGATGGGCCGAATGGCCTCCTTCTGCACTATATGTTCTATAACGAACGATAAGATCTTATGGTGGAGGATCAAGCTCTCCACCTACAACTATAAGATCTTGTATCGTCCTGGGAAGCTAAATGAGCCTCCTGATGCCCTATCCCGCGGCACATGTGCCAACACACAAGTGGACCGACTCCGCACCCTCCACGAGGACCTCTGCCACCCGGGGGTCACTCGATTCTTCCATTTCATCAAGACCCACAACCTGCCCTACTCCATCGTGGAGGTCAAGACTGCCACCAGGAACTGCCAAATCTGCGCGGAGTGCAAGCCGCACTTCTACAGGCCAGAAAAAGCGCACCTGGTAAAGGCTTCCCGTCCCTTTGAACGTCTCAGTATGGACTTCAAAGGGCCCCTCCCGTCTACCGACCGCAACACGTATTTCCTGAACGTGCTTGACGAGTATTCCCGGTTCCCATTCGCCATCCCCTGCCCTGACATGACCGCAGCCACCGTCATAAAAGCCCTCCACAGTATCTTTACACTGTTCAGTTTCCCTGCCTACATACACAGTGATAGGGGTCTTCCTTTATGAGCGACAAACTGAGTCAAATCCTGCTCAGCAAGGGCATTGCCTCGAGCAGGATGACCAGTTACAACCCCCGGGGAAACGGGCAGGTAGAGAGGGAGAACGGAACGGTCTGGAAGACCGTCCTACTAGCCCTATGGTCCAGGAATCTCCCAGTCTCCCGCTGGCAGGAGGTCCTTCCGGATGCTCTCCATTTCATCCGATCAGTACTGTGTACCACGACCAACGAAACACCTCACGAACGTCTCCTTGTTTCCCTAGGAAGTCCTCCTCCGGGACCTCACTCGCAACTGGCTGGCAGCTCCTGGACCCATCCTGCTCTGCAAACACGTGTGGGCACACACGTCGGACCCATTGGTCGAGAGGGTCCACCTCCTTCACGGTAACCCTCAGTGCGCCTCCGTGGCGTACCCCGACGGCCGACAGGATATGGTCTCCCCACAGGACCTGGCGCCGCTGGATCCCCATCCACACCCCCACCACCAACCCCACCCTCCCTCCCACTGGCGCACCCCACAGCCGCCCCCTTCCCAGGTGGATCGGTTGTCCCACTGGTCCCATCTAGGGGTGATGAAGCTACTGAAGAAACCAAAGTCACGCTCCCGGAGCCACGGAAGCACGAGCCGGCGCCTGCATCACCGCCGATACTGCGACGATCGCAGAGGACGACCAGGGCCCCGATTGGCTAATTGCTTCATTTTGACACATGAATGTAAATAAATACTGTAAATAATTGCGACATGTAATGAGGCAAAACATTGTACTAATGTATACCAGGTTCCACCATAACCTCAACCTCTACCACTGTATAACGCGAGACCACCACCCCCACCGGACTCTTTTTTTTAACAGGGGGTGAATGTGGTAGTCGGTATTAGGGGTATTACGGTACCCAGGTTGATGCTGTAAGACCATTGGTGTGGGAGGTACCTGAGACAGCAAGATCATTGGTGAAGCCTGCCTGCTGGTTCCGCCCAGTAAGGCGGAGTATAAGAGCCTGTGTCTCCCCAGCTGCTGCTTTCTGTACCTGTGCTGCTGGGGGAAACATCTAGTCCAATAAAGCCTTCAATTGTCGTCCGATCTCGCTTCTGGAGTCATTGATCGAGCATCAAGTAGTGTTAATAAATCAGCTTTTTAAATTTAATTAGCTTGATGTTCTTTGCT
The DNA here is from genome assembly GCF_902713615.1 of Scyliorhinus canicula. Taxonomy (NCBI): domain Eukaryota; kingdom Metazoa; phylum Chordata; class Chondrichthyes; order Carcharhiniformes; family Scyliorhinidae; genus Scyliorhinus; species Scyliorhinus canicula. The sequence goes on along the minus strand of NC_052148.1, from coordinate 45,320,394 downwards.
CTACACTATGCTTTCAAAACATCCAAACAGCCAAAACAGAGGACATCACATGGTACCAGGTAGTATAGAGAGAGAACGAAAAGTCTCCGAAAAAAAGAAGAAAAATGTGAAGATCGGGAAAAAAATCTCAACCAGACTCCGACTGCAACGGCCTCCTGGATGTCAGTCGCAACGAAGAAAAGTGTCCAGTCGAAGTTTGACCTTGATTCATTGGGCACCTGATTTATTTGACAGATGGTGCAGGGCTAGAAAATAAGGCTGCCTGATAGGCAACCACAGGCTCCATTCACAATTTAAATTACCTCGTGCAAAGTTCTGTATCAAATTTCGAGATGATGCTCTATCCAAATTGCGCAGGGAAGTCCTGGGACTTGGCCTGCTGAAATAATACTGCCCTTGTCCTTCTTCTTGATGGGTCATTGTGAGTTCAGAAGGTGCTGCCAAAGGAGCCTTGGTGAGTTCCTGCAGTGCGTCTTGGTCAGGCTAGTACTAGGTCTCCAGTCAAGTCAGTATAGTGTCAACCCACATTTGAACATGTATATTAGTTAAGACGTTAAATAAAATCGTGTTGCGTCTTATTCAGTGTTCGAGGTCTGTCTCTCGCTACACTGCATCAAGTGCAGTCCACGTCGACCCAGCCTGCCTAACACATCACCATGGTTACATCTGAGAGGTGGCATGACAGACTGAGGCAAGTATTGGGTGGGGTACAACAAGACTCAGTGCCTTACTCCCACGCTTTCTTATACCTTTTAGGACAAAGAAAATATGAAAATGAAATATGCCTTAAATGGCCAGACCCTTTAGAGTAAAGGAATAAAGAGTAGTAATGTTGCATGGTTGTTAAATGTGGGTAGACAAGGCAAAGTGGCTCTGGGCTTTAGACATAGGGGTGTTGAGTGTCTAAAAGAATATCGAATATAGAACATAGAACACTACAGCGCAGTACGGGCCCTTCGGCCCTCAATGTTGCGCCGACCCGTGAAACCATCTGAAGCCTATCTGACCTACACTATTCAATTTTCATCCATATGTCTATCCAGTGACCACTTAAATGCCCTTAAATTTGGCGAGTCTACTACTATTGCAGGCAGGGCGTTCCACACCCCTACTACTCTCTGAGTAAAGAAACTGCCTCTGACATCTGTTCTATTTCTACCACCCCTCAATTTAAAGCTATGTCCCCTCGTGTTGGTCATCACCATCCGAGGAAAAAGACTCTCACTGTCCACCCTATCTAACCCTCTGACTATCTTATATGTCTCTATTAAGTCGCCTCTCAGCCTTCTCATCTCTAACGAAAACAACCTCAAGTCCCTGAGCCTTTCCTCGTATGACCTTCCCTCCATACCAGGCAACATCCTAGTAAATCTCCTCTGAACCCTTTCCAATGCTTCCACATCCTTCCTATGATGTGGTGACCAGAACTGCACGAAGTAATGTTGAATTTATACAGATGAAAATCGGGTATTGTCAAGAGATGGCTTCAATGAAGTTACTGTGAAAAGCCCCTAGTCGCCACATTCTGGCGCCTGTCCAGGGAGGCTGGTACGGGAATTGAACTGTGCTGCTGGCCTGCTTGGTCTGCTTTCAAAGCCAGCGATTTAGCCTGGTGAGCTAAACCAGCCCCATTGATGATGAAGTGTAGGTCACTGTTGATGTACAGGATGCATTCACAACACCCCATTGCAAGAAGAATATTACAGAAGTCTTGATTAGACAGGGAAAAAGAAAAATCTGGGCATTTAAAAATAATGGAATAGAGAACGTTAAGGAGAATCATGTAGAGGTGAACAAAATTATGCAAAAAAATTGAAAATGTATTAGTTAAAGATTGTTTGCGCTGCTTAGTGAATCAGTGGCAGGGGAAAATCTTACTAAAATATGTGAGAGTACCTTTAAGAAATAGATATTTAAGCAATGTGCCTTTAAGAAATGAAACAGCTCATATTACTGAAGTGATATCAGAGGGTGGGGGGAGCTGAGCTGAGCTCACTTCTGCTTTTGGTTTCAGGTTTGAGGAGACAGCTGGGAGTGTTTGTGTCTTTTGCAAAAAGCTGCAAGAAGAAAACACAGAACTGGTCTGTTGATGTCTGAAAATCCAAAGACTATAAGTATATTGAATGTAACCTCATGTCTGTTGTTAAAGGTGAAGTCTTTTGGAGGTTTGAAGGAACATTTTGAGGGATTATTTAGTGTTGTATTATTTTCGGGGTTATCTTTGAAGTAAGGGATGTTGAGTGATCCAATGTTTATTTAAAAGGTTAAGTTGAATTCATGGAATAAACATTGTTTTGTGTTTAAAAACCCACGTGTCCATAATTGTAATACCACACCTGGAGAACAGGCCGTGTGCTTCAAAAGCAACAATACATTAAAGGGGGAGGTTGGGTGAACTCCATGATACATTTCAGGTTTCTGAAAACGCCTCTCCCATAACAATGAGGATAATTGGAAGTAAGGAATACTTAATTGTGAGTGGCTATTCAGACAGAAACCAATGCAATGTCAATGAGAACTGGATCAATATTTGAACAGGAAGAGTGGGAACAGCTATGAGCAAAGAGCAGGGTTATAGAAGTAGAGTTGATAAATTCAATGGGAGAGCGAGCACTAATGCAGACATGATGGGCTGAATGGCCTTTCTCTGTGCTGTAATTTCTCAGATTCTATGATTTACCTCTATAAGAGACTTGTATGCAAAAATGAGTTGTAACTTGATCAATTTGCAGACATTACTGTATAATAGAAGATGCAGTTAATAATTTACAGACTGATTTAGTTCAGTTATGCAGTTGGGCAGACAAATGGCAAAACAAAATTAAATATTGATAAATGTAAAGTATCACATATTAGAGGCAATAAATGAATATCACAGACATAAAATGAAGGCCTTGAAATGACACCATGAGATGTTAGTGGAAGAGTACCTAATGCATTTGTCTGAAATTTCCTTCTTTGCTGTTTTAATACAGCTTATTTATTGTAACTGGAGTAATGCCTCTGCTTAAATAGTTAGAGGACGGAGCTCAGGTGAGCGTATTCTTAAGCTGATATTCCATAGCATCGTTTGAACCTGGAGTATAGAATAAGTCCAAGGAGACCTAGAAAATAGTCAGGGATTTACTGTCAACTTGTCACTTTCAAAGTTGACACGCTATAGAAAGGGTATATTGAATGTTGGGATCTGAAAAAGTAGAAATCGCTCAAGGTTCCTTTAGAAAATGCCATGGTGGCGGCCTCTGCCTTGTAAGACAATGTTTTTTGCTGTGGTGATCAACTCAATGTTAAGCGCCCTCTGATGTGGCTCAGGAGTCCCACGCCAGTATGGCGGTTTCTGCCACTGGCTGCAAAGAAAGCTGCACGATTAACGGCTTCTCTTTTCTCTGGGCTCTCTTCTCTACCCTCTTCTCGGCCCGCTGAGCCTTTTGCGTCTGCTCGCCTCTTCCAAGGTCCTTCCAGATATTCAGCCTCCAGAGTTCACAGCCATTGGCAGCTGTTTCCCAGTTGTCCGTGTCAATGTCCATCATCTTTATATCTCACTTTTTGATGTCCTTGTAGCGGAGATGTGGAAGTCCAGGTGGTCGTAACCCAGTAGCCAGTTCACCAAACCAAAGGTATTTGGAAATATGGCCATCAACCATCTGATAAACATGGGCGAGCCAACACAGTACAGCACAGATATTGTTGGCTTAGCAATGAGTGTATGCTGATGGAATTAGCACACACTGGAAACTCTGAACCTTGGCCTGCCAAGAGATTCTGAGGATGCGTCTGAGACAACAAACGTGGAAACTGTTTCTCCTTTTCTTCTGCCCAGCACATGTTGTCCAGTCCTCGCCCATGTAAGAGATAGCGCTGAAGACACAGGTTTGATGGACTCACATTTTGGTGTTCTCCATCAGGTTGCCGTTGTTCTACACGCTCATATTCAGCTTGGGTACATTAGCTACATCTTTTGCAAATTATGTGTTAATTTCAGCATGAAGTGACAGATTGCTGGTGATTACAAAGAACAAAGAAAGGTACAGCACAGGGACAGGCCCTTCGGCCCTCCAAGCCTGCGCTGACCATGCTGCCCGTCTACACTAAAATCTTCTACACTTCCGAGGTCCATATCCCTCTATTCCCATCCTATTCATGTATTTGTCAAGATGCCCGTTAAACGTCACTATCGTCCCTGCTTCTACCACCTCCTCCGGCAGCGAGTTCCAGGCACTGGCTACCCTCCGTGTAAAAAGCAGTGTAAAAATCTCCTCTAAACATTGCCCCTCGCATCTTAAACATATGCCCCCTAGTAATTGACCCCTCTACACTGGGAAAAAGTCTCTGACTATCCACTCTGTCTATGCCCCTCATAATTTTGTAGACCTCTATCAGGTCGCTCCTCAATAAGGTCCACAAGGTCCACAAACTTTGCTTTTAAAGGTTCACCTACCACTGGTAACAACACTAAAACTTTATCTCCACTGGCAAAACTACGAACTTTGGATTTCTACCCGTTCCATCACATTTTGTGCAACTTTAAAATGTTGTCTAGCCAATTCACCTACTATATTTAATCGTACCCTAAAATTTGAAACATAATCCAATAATGTAATTTCCGATTTCTCACCCACCAATTTTTCCTTAATCAATTTAAGTAGACCAAAAATTAGATCAAAAGGACTGAATTTGGTTGACTCATTTGGTGCATCCCGAATTGTAAACAGTACGAATGGAATTCCTTTATCCCAATCCTCTGGATAATCATGACAATAAGCCGTCAACATTGTCTTTAATGTCTGATACCACCTTTCTAATGCTCCCTGCGATTCTGGATGGTACGCAGTTGATTTAAATTGTTTTATTCCTAAGCTATCCATAACGTCTTTGAATAACCTTGAGGTAAAATTGGGTAGTCCATATCTAGTAAAGATTTTAAGTAACTCCTCAAAAATCTTTTTAGCTGCAATATTACGTATTGGAATGGCCTCTGGAAACCTATTAGACACATCTATTATAGTCAAAAGATATTGATTCCCATTTTTCGTTTTTGGAAGCGGTCCTACGCAATCAATTAGGACACTTGTAAAAGGTTCCTCAAATGCTGGAATGGGTATTAAGGGCGCTGGTTTTATCACTGCTTGAGGTTTCCCTATCACTTGACAAATGTGACATGATTGACAAAATTTAACTACATCTTTATGTAGTCCAGGCCAATAAAAATGTTCTTCGATTTTAGCTTGAGTTTTCCTTATTCCCAAATGACATCCCACTGGTGCCTCATGTGCAACTCGCAACATCTCCTTTCTATACCCTACCGGCCATACTACTTGATGAACTTCTGCCCACTTTTCATCTGCCTGCATAAGTAAAGGTCTCCATTTTCGCATTAAGACATTGGACAGGATTCTCCCCTACCCGGCGGGGCGGGGGATCCCGGTGGGTCCCGGTGGCATGAACCACTCTGGCATCGGACCACCCCAAAAGGTATCCTCCGCACCTTTAGGGGCCAAGCCCTCACCTTTAGGGGCAAGGCCTGCACCAGAGTGGCTGGCACGCTGCTGGCCTGCGGGAAAGGCCTTTGGTGCCACGCCAGCCGGGGCCGGAGGGAAGTCCACGCATGCACGGGAGCGTAAGCGGCTGCTGACGTCATGCCCGCACATGTACAGGGGGGTGGCACCTCCAAATCGGCCATCGCGGAGGCTGACATGGTCGACACGGAGGGGAAAGAGTGCCACCACGGCACAGGCCCGCCCGCGGATTGGTGGGCCCTGATCGCAGGCCAGTCCACCGTAGGGGCACCCCCTGGGGCCAGATTGTCCTGTGCCCCCCCCCCAGGACCCCGGAGCCCGCCCGCGCCGCCTGGTCCCGCCAGTAAGGGAGGTGGTTTAATTCACGCCGGCGGAACCGGCATTACAGCAGTGGGACTTTGGCCCATCGCAAGCCGGAGAATCACCGGGGGGGGGGGGGGGGGGGGGGGGAGGGGGGGGGCGGTCGACCGGCGCGGCGCGATTCCCGCCCCCGCCGAATCTCCGTGCTGGAGAATTCGGCGGCCGGTGGGGGCGGGATTCACGCCGCCCCCCGCTGATTCTCCAACCGGTGGGGGGGGGGGTGGTCGGAGAATCCCACCTATTACTTTTACGGTAATAACACTCTGGTATACACTCAGATTCCTCTTCCATGTATGCTTTCTGATACATCCAGTTTATTCCTATATCTTTCTGTTGTAACTCCACCAATTTTCCTGAACTAAAAATATCCACCTCATCCTCCACCTGTTCTTTTCCAACCATCTGATCAAAAATTGTTTCTGATCATAGATTATCATAGAATTTACAGTGCAGAAGGAGGCCATTCGGCCCATCTGCACCTACTCTTGGAAAGAGCACCCTACCCAAAGTCAACACCTCCACCCTATCCCCATAACCCAGTAACCCCACCCAACACTAAAGGCAATTTTCGACACTAAGGGCAATTTATCATGGCCAATCCACCTAACCTGTACATCTTTGGACTGTGGGAGGAAACCGGAGCACCCGGAGGAAACCCATGCACACACGGGGAGGATGTGCAGACGCCGCACAGACAGTGACCCAAGCCGGAATCAAACCTGGGACCCTGGAGCTGTGAAGCAATTGTGCTTTCCACAATGCTACCATGCTGGCCACAATGAAGTGCTGATAATTGCACTTCACCTTTATCTTCACTCTTTGATTTCTCCTCTTGTCTTACCCTGTGACTTTGCGACCTTCTTACTACACAATCCGGAAAAAACCCAGGATATTCGTCCTTCAACACTTCAGTTGTCTGATTTTCCACTGGCTTATCAACCACAGTAGGTATCACTCCCACCTGCAATCCAGCTATATCATTACCCAAGATGAACTGTATTCCTGGACAAGATAGTTTCTCTATTACTTGTACTACCACTTCACCACTCTTCACTGAACTTTCCAACCGTACCTTATATAATGGAACACTACTCCTCTCACCCTGAATTCCACATATTACCACCTTTTCCGGGAGCATTCTTCCCAAACTACATAACTTCTCATCTCTTACCATTAAAGATTGACTAGTTGCCGTATCTCTTAAAATTGTGACTTCTTTACCTGCTCCTCCTGATACACATGAGTAAACTTTACCCATACAAGTAAATTATTTAAAGAGATCTGGCACCTTCTTATCAATCACCTCTTGATCAGGCTGTACAATCTTTTGCACCTCCTTCGTTTCACTTGGGCTTTCCTTTACCACTTTAACAAACCCCACTGTCTTATCCTATTTTACCACATCAGCCTTCCCAGTGCTTTTCTTCAACTACCAACACTGTGACTTTACATGGCCGAGTTTATTGCAGTGAAAACATTTGAAACTTTTAATTTCACTTCCACCCTCCTGGATTTCTTTTAAAATCTGAGATACACTCTCTTCATTATCTTCCATCATATCACCTTTACCTTTACCACTTGAGTATTTCTCATGTCCCCAGTTCCTATCCCTCACAGGCTGAAACTGATGTCAGAAACCAATCTTTGATTTATGAACTAATTCATAATCATCTACCATTTCTGCTGCTAATCTCGCAGTTTTAACCTTCTGCTCTTCCACATGAGTTCTGACTACATCAGGAATTGAATTTTTAAACTCCTCCAAAAGTATAATTTCTCTGAGAGATTCATACGTTTGGTCTATTTTCAAAATGACTCTGTTTGATCCTTTCAAACTCCATGTATGTTTGACCAAATTTGTTCCTTAAATTTCTAAACCTTTGTGTGTAAGCTTCAGGCACTAGTTCATATGCACCTAAGATGGATTTTTTCACCTCCTCATACGTCCCAGATACCGCCTCCGGTAGTGATGCAAACACTTCACTAGACCTACCTACCAGCTTTGTTTGAATCAGTAATACCCACATGTCCTGTGGCCATTTCATTTGTTTAGCTACCTTCTCAAATGAAATAAAAAAGGCTTCCACCTCCTTCTCGTCACACCTGGGCAATGCTTGGACATATTTAAATAGATCCCCTCCAAGCCTTCGACTATGACACTCTTTCTCACTATCCTCATCACTATCCTCAAACTGTACGTTTCCCTTTACGTCTGCCACTTTTAACTGGCTGTTATGTTTCATAGTCATTTTCCGAAATTCAAACTCTCTCTCTTTTTCCCTTTCCTCTCTATCTCTTTCCTTTTCCTCTCTATCTTTTTTTTGTTTCTTTCTTCTCTCTCCTTTTCTTTTTCCATGATCTGTATCTCTCTTTCTCTTTCTTTTTCTCTCATTGCATATTCAAGCTGCTTTAATTCTTTTTCATGTTCAAGTTGCTCAATCTTCAACTGCGTTAAGATGGTTCTCCGTCCAACTGCCTCTCCCACTTTCGGCATCGGCCAACGGAGAATCCAGCCCAGGGTCTCCCCACACTGTCATGGGTGGCTTAGCTGCCGAGGAGGTTGAGACACATCATTGTTCGGTGATCATGAGTCTGCTTTTCCTATCACTAGTCCGAGAGCAACCAGACACAAAGGACTGGCGGTGGCTGGAGATTCACTGGGGTTTCAAAGATTCAATCAGAACCTGGCAAACCTTCTGCTTTCTAAAGATGTTCTGTACTTGCGCTCACTCACTGTCAACATCCTCTCCCATTTCCCCATCCTGTGCTATTTGGTTTATTGTTGCCCATCTTCCCTGCCTTACCATCCAGCACCATACCACCATTCTCTTACTCCTCTCTGACATGTCTTGTTTCACGATTTTGATTTGTGTTTTCTCAGCAATATCCCTGCCATTCAAACGTGTTATGTTTCATGTTTATGTTGTGAAGGAGCAAGGTGTCATGAGCCATGTTCTTCGAGGAGCCAATCATGCAAGATTGTTGCAAATTGGAGTAAGTAGCAAATCCCTAATATCTTTCAGATCCACATGCAGTGGATACATCTGGCAACAATGTAAACATGTTCTCTGGACCATTCATGTTTTTCTATTAATTAGTGCCTGGGATGTTGCAAAAAATGTATTGAAGGTTCACGAGTGCAGTTTAAACTATCCTGTATTCTTGGAACCCCACAATTGTTCAAAAAACACTTGCAGCTTGTTATAATTAATTCTGCAGAAAACAAGACATCTCCGCCCTGGGTAATGTATTGTGAATCGCAAAATGATGGATCCTTGCCAAATGACAAAAATAAATAAGTGTCTCGTTATAACAAGTGCTGGCAAATGGAGTTAGGTAGGTAGGTCGGTCAGGTGTTTCTCATGTGCCAATGCAGACCCGATGGGCCAAAGGACCTCTTCTGCAGTGTGTATTTCTGTGATCTTTTCCAGTGAATGGAAGTTGATAAATTATCAACGAAACACCCTGTGAATTATCTTCTGTGTAATTTGCTTTGATCTGTGTGTTATCCTCTCTGTAGCACACTTCAGACACGTTATTCCAAATACACAAAGTATTTTCTGATCCAGGCAGCATCTTGTGCATAACCACAATTCCAAACTGGCTCCAAATCCTGGGTTTACCACATATCTGTTTCAGACCTTCACATGATGGTTATAAACCAATTGTGTATCGTGCTCATGGTTAATGAAATGAGCTGAAGCCCTCATTGAGATTACGGCCTCGTAGTCACTTACAGGTATCCATTATTTTCAGTGTAACACTCTCATAGCTCTCTGCTATCCCACATGTAATGATTTAATTACTTCTGAAGATAAGGACATCGCCTTTTTAATCAATTTCTCTGGGGACAGGTGTGGAAGTCAGTTGGAGTTATGTTCACCAGCCCAAGGATATATGAGGTCTGCTGCCCGTCTCCTTCGAGGTGGGGATGTTATTGAAGATGACACTTTGTTAAATAGATTTTTTTATGCGACTGACCCTGGCGCTGGTCACCAGCTCCCAGTGGACTTTGTTCTCCGACAATGGGATTGACAGACCTTGTCAAAGGTCAACCTTTAAATACAAGCCAGCATCACTGAGCTTCAAATCTGACCTCAGCTCCTTTGAACTGAGGATATAAGGGACGTGTTTGCTAATGCTTGGGAATGGTATTGGAAAATGCAAGCTTTACCTCTGTTTAATGGAAGATTTAATTCTAATTTATTTTTGGCCTTGTGCAAAAAAAGTTTTTATTTTCCTCCCCCCCCCCTCCCCCCGTCTTTCCCTTTCTCTGATCCCTGTGCACTGAGGACAATCTCTGTCTGAGAGAGTTCCCAAGCCTGTGCTAATTCGTAACTGGATGTGAACACTAGCAACTCTTGAGTGGCACTCTCTCTAAATTTCCTTGTTTATGAAGTACCTTTGTTCAGTAGCATGACTTAGAGAAGAATTTGTGCAGGAATATGAGCGTATCCCGGTGCCTGCTTATTTATGGCAATTCTTTAATTTTACAGGAAACATGACCACTGAATAGATTCAGGAAGGAAATAAAGAAAACCTCTTGGGATAAACTTGCAAATACGCAGATCAAGAGGCCGATTGAGAGAGAAGAGTTTTTTGTCAAAGTGTTCGCACCCCTTTTCGTCTCAAACTGGTCTGCTCTGTACCACCAGCATTTGCTGTTTCAAAGTATTTCTTTCTCATTGTGAAGCAACAGGGAAGGAAATGAGAGAGAATGGAAGAGAAGATGAGTCTATTAATAATAGAATAACGAGATGCAGTGGCTTTAAGAGTAAGACATCACAGGCTGCATGAAGCAGAACCACTAAGACCTCTACATCTCCCCAGTGGATGTACGCAAGTATCTCCAAAGCATTACTCATTGAAAAGGACATGATCAGTTAATTCATACAGGTGGAACCAAAAATTAACAATGGCATTTCTTTACTAAACAGAATATCAGGGCAATTTCGTAAATGCCATCCCTATCTTTTCACTCATACAAGTGAATGTGGAAAGGTATCGAGAAATAAATTCTACAACTGTTTCATCTCTGTAATGATCTATTAAAAGTTATTTAAGTTTGATAGCAGTCATAAAAATAAATGTGTATGTGACGACAAATTGCATTTAGGTAACATTTACAACAGAGGAAAATGCATATCATGGAGCCATTACCAAACGTAACATGGGGCGGGATTCTCCGACCCCCCCCCCCGCCGGCGATTCTCCGGCCCACGATGGGCTGAAGTCCCACTGCTGTAATGCCGGTCCTGCCGGCGTGAATTAAATCACCTCCCTTACCAGGCGGCGCGGGCGGGCTCCGGGTCCTGGGGGGGGCACGGGGAGGTCTGCCCCCGGGGGGGGTGCCCCCATGGTTGCCTGGCCTGCGATCGAGGCCCCCGATCCACGGGCGGGCCTGTGCAGTGGGGGAACTCTTTCCCCTCCGCGTCGGCCGTGTCAACCTCTGTGATGGCCGATGCGGAGGTGACCACCCCCCCCCCCCCCACGCATGCGCGGGGATGATGTCTGCAGCCGCTGGTGCTCCCACGCATGCACGGACTTCCGCCGGCCGGTCAAGTCTCTTAAAGGTGAGGGCTTGGCCCCTAAAGGGACAGCCCGACGCCGGAGTGGTTCACGCCACTCCATCCCGCCGGAACCCCCCCGGCCCGCCGGGTAGGGGAGAATCCCACCCGTGGAGCCAAAGTGGGAGATAGAGGGGATTGTTAAAGTACATACATAGGAACATGGGAATTAGGAGCAGGAGTCGGCAAATCTGCCCTTCGTGCCTGCTCCGCCATTCAATCAGATCATGGCTTATCTCTTCCTGGTCTCAGATCCACCTCCCTACCTGTTCCTCATATCCCTTTAACTATAGTCACTAATATAATGGGGGCGGCATGGTGGCACAGTGGCGAGCACTGCTGCCTCACAGCACCAGGGACCCGGATTCAATTCCGACCTTGGGTGACTGACTGTGTGGAGTTTGCACGTTCTACCCTTGTCTGTGTGGGTTTCCTCCGGGTGCTCCGGTATCCTCCCACAGTCCAAAGATGTGCAGATTAGGTGGATTGGCCATGCTAAATTGCTCCTTAGTGTCCAAAGGTTGGGTGGGGTTATGGGCTTGCAGGGGACTGGGCCGAGGTGGGGAACTCTTTCAGACGGTCTGTGCAGACTTGATTGGCCGAATGGTCTCCTTCTGTCTTTAGGGATTCTATGATTCTATGATTCCAATAGTACATAGTTGCTTATAAATCCAGGAAATTTTGTGTTGCAGTAGGTAGAATCCTCTGCCTTTAAGCCAGAAGCTCTGGATTCAAGTCCCAGCCCAGGACTTGATGGCCAAGGGAGGTGTGTTCATAATGCAGCTAACTGGTCTTAGCACTCTTCAAAGTCCTTCCAATACACCAGCCTCTGGCAAGAAGCTGGCAACCTGTTCCAGGTAGAAACCTTGCTATAGGAGCAGATGAAAGACTGCCCTGTGCACCACTAGGTGTGGAAAGAGAAGAAAAACATGAATGAATTCAAGAGAAACTGTTTTACTCAGAATGACGCAATGTGAAACTTGCTACCTACCAGATGGAGTGGTTGAGGTGAATAGCAAAGATGTATTAAGAGGAAGCGAGTTTATAAGGGGAAAAGGAATAGGAGGATATGTTGACAGTGTGAGATGAAGATGGGAGCACACATGTTCTGTTTCTGCGTTGTAAACTACAATACTGGGAGGGCTGATCAAATATTTGGTCAAAGACGTAGATTTTATGAGGGTTTTGAAGTAGGAGAAGAGTGAAAGAGGGGCATAGGAAGAGTTCAGTATGTGAGTCCAGATGCTTTTTTTCATATAAATTTAGAGTACCCAATTATTTTTTTCCAATTAAGGGGCAATTTAGCGTGGCCAATTCACCTACCCTGCACATCTTTGGGTTGTGGGGGTGAGATTCACGCAGACACGGGGAGAATGTGTAAACTCCACATGGACAGTGACCCAGGTCGTCAGCGTCGTAGGCAGCAGTCCAACCACTGCCCCACCGTGCCTCCCCGTGAGTCTAGATGCTTAATGCACAGCCACCAATACTGAAATAAATGGAGGAGTTTGCACAAGAAACCAGATTTGGAGCAACTAGAAGTTGTGTGGGTGGGGTTGGTGTGAAATTGAAGAAGGCTACAGAGGTCTGGAGGGGCAGGTTATGAATATGTGCATGAGAATTTGGAGGCACTGGGGGCTGCCGGGAGCAAATTATATAGGCCGTCAAGGATAGGGGTACGGGATAGAATATGGATAACAGAGTTTTGGAAGAGCTGATATTTGGAGTGTAGAGAGGTTAGACAGGAGAGCGCTGCAGTCATTGAGTCTGATGCATGAAGACCAGATGAGTTTTCTCTGCAGCAGACCATGTCAGACAATGTCAAATGGCTTCTCAAAATCCTTCTCACGCTCATCTGAATTTGCCCTTGTGCTGGTTTAGCTCACAGAGGCTGGTTTAGCTCACAAGGCTAAATCGCTGGCTTTTAAAGCAGACCAAGCAGGCCAGCAGCACGGTTCGATTCCCGTACCAGCCTCCCCGGACAGGCGCCGGAATGTGGCGACTAGGGGCTTTTCACAGCAACTTCATTGAAGCCTACTTGTAACAATAAGCGATTTTCATTTCATTTCATTTCATTCATTCACTTGGATGAGATAAACGCATTCGCCAAAGTGAAGCATCTGTCTGTGAGGTGCGCTACAGCAAATAATGATAATAATAATAATCGCTTATTGTCACAAGTAGGCTTCAATGACGTTACTGTGAAGAGCCCCTGGTTGCTACCTTCCGGCATCTGTTCAGGGAGGCTGGTACAGGAATTGAACCCGTGCTACTGGCCTTGTTCTGCTTTGCAAACCAGCTATTCAGCCCACTTTAGACTTTAGGGACAGATCCATCCTTCCCCTAATTTTCCTCTACTTGAGTCTCACAATTCTCGACAATTTAAATTTAGATTCTTTACCCCCGCACAGAACACCTGTGTGCCCATATGCTACCTTCCGCCTCACCACAGACCCTTTCATGATGGGTTTGCTGTAAATATTTATGGCATTATTTCAGCTTGTTGGGCTAACTTGTAGCATCCTGGAAAGGTTCGAAGACGCTACAGTACTGGAGCTGGCGAATTGGCAGGTAGGAAAAATCGTCAGACTGTGCACATCACTGGCAGTTGTCTGCACTATACCCAATGAACCACTGAAGTTTTTCCATGCACGGGTAGTCAGATAGACAAAGTGGACCCCACCCAAGTTGATTTAACACAATGGAAAGTAACCAACTGGAAGAAAATCCTGCATTCTCCACGGTTGAAGATGAACCAGAAAAAATTCAGGGTGATGTTGTGGCACAGTGGTTAGCATTGCTGATTCACAACACCAGGAACACGGTTTCGATCTTGACCTTGGGTCACTGTCTGTGGAGTTTGCACATTCTCCCCGTGTTTGCGTGAGTTTCCTCCAGGTGCTCCGGTTTCTTCTCACAGTCCAAAGATGAGCAAGCTTGGTGGATTGGCCACACTAAATTGCGCCTTCGTGCCCCATGGTTAGGTGGGGTTGTGGAGACGGGGTGGGGGTGCGGGTCTAGATGGGATGCTCATTCAGACGGCCAGTTCAGACTCGAGGGGCCAAAAGACCTCCTTCTGCACTATAGGGAATCTACGATTCTATGAAATTATTTGTAATCTTGCCCCTATTCTGGTATGTGGCTGACTGGTGCAGTATTCACACTCCTGGCATATATCACACACCAAACACCAGAGGGTCAATTTTGACACAACCATGGTGTGAAACAGCTGCTGTGAATCAGCAGCCTCTTTATATCTGTTTCTTTTTATTTTGTCTTTCTTATGCGATGGAATGGAGGAAACATTTACCCCTGGACTTACCCGCTATCCCACTCATATAGGTAACTGCCAAGTCTCTGGTGGCAGAACAAGTGGAACATAGATTTACAAGAATGATACCTGGACTTCAGGGGTTAAATTATAAGGAGAGATAATACAAATTAGACCTGGGCGGGATTCTCCGACCCCCTGCCAGGTCGGAGAATTGCCAGGGTTCAGCGTGAATCCCGTCCCTGCCGGCTGCCGAATTCTCCGGCGCCGGGGTTTTGGCGGGGGTGGGAATCACAGCGTGCTGGACGGCGGCTGCTGGCAGCAGCCCCCCGGCGAAATTCTGGCCCGCGATGGGCCGAGCGGCCGCCCGTTTTCGGCGGGTCCCACTGGCATAAATCAAACCAGGTCCTTACCGGCGGGACCTGGCTCCATGGGAGGCCTGCGGAGTCCTTGGGGGGGCATGGGGGGATCTGGCCCCGGGGGGGGGGGGGTGTCCCCATGGTGGCCTGGCCCGCGATCGGGGCCCAGCGATCCACGAGAGGGCCTGTGCCGTGGGGGCACTCTTTCCCTCGGCACCAGCCGCAGTCAACCTCCGCCATGGCCTGTGCAGAAAAGAACCCCCCTGCACATGTGCTGGGATGACGCCAACTCATGCCGGCTGGCGGAGGCCCTTTGGCTCCGGTTGGCGGGACGCCAAACACTCCAGCGCCGGCCTGGCCCCTGAAGGTGCGGAGGATTCCCGACGGCGGAGTGGTTCACGCCACTCCTCGATGCCGGAGTGGCCCGCCCTGCCGGTTTGCGGAGAATCCAGCCTCTTCTCGAATTTAGAAGGTTAAGAGGTGATCTGGTCAAAACCTTCAAGCTGGTAATGGGAGAAGACACGGATAGATAAAGGTAAATTGTTTCCACTGTTTGGAGAATCGAGAACTAGGGGGTATAGTCTAAAAATTAAGGCCAGACAATTATGGAGTGATATTAGAAAGCACCTTTACACATAAGTGTTGTCGAGGTTTGGAACTCTCTCAAACGGGAATTGATGGTAGATCAGTTGTTAATTTTAAATCTGTGCAACCTAAGTTTTTAATAAGCAAAGGTAGCAAGGGACATGGGCTAAAGGCAGGTATATGGGGCGGAATTCTCCGCTCCCGGGAAAAATCGGGAAGGCCGTCGTGAACTCGGCTGAGTTTCACGACAGCCTCGGAGGCCGCTCCTCTCACCGTATTCACTCCCACCTAGGAGGCTAGGAGCGGCGCACCGTTATTCTCGGCCGCCGGGTCTTGATGCTTGCGTCAAGGCGGCGCGCCAAGAATGACGCGGCCAGCACGCCTATGTGCCGCCAGCCGCACATGCGCAGGTTGGACGGCTCCAACCTGCATATGCGCGGCTGACGTCACGACGGCTGACGGCTCAAACCCGCGCATGCGCGATGGCCGTCTTCCCCTCCGCTGCCCCGCAAGATGTGGTGGCTTGATCTTGCGGGATGGCGGAGGGGAAAAAGTGCGTCGCTTTTAGACTCCAACCCGACGATCGGTGGGCACCGATCGCGGACCAGTACCCTCCCGAGCACGGCCGTGGTGTTTACTCCCCTCTCCGCCCTCAACAAGCTTCAAACCAGCTTTTGGCGCCCATGTTCACGACAGCAGTGACCAGGTGTGGTTGCCGCCGTCGTGAACTGGTCGCGAACGGCAGGCCGCTCGGCCCATCCGGGTTGGAGAATTGCCGGTCGGCATGAAAAATGGCGAGCGGCGATTCTTCTGAGCGGGGGGGGTGGGAGAATCGTGGGGGGCACCAGGGGGGCGTGAAATGAGTCGCCCGGCCCTCCCGCGATTCTCGCACCCGGCGTGGGGAGCGGAGAATCGCACCCATGGAGTTGGGCCATAGAATTCACAGTGCAGAAGGAGGCCTTTCGGCTCATTGAGTCTGCACCGGCCCTGGAAAGAGCCCACAACTCCACCCCATCCCTGTAACCCAGTGACCCCCTCCCAACCTTATTTTTTAAGGGCAATTTAGCATGGCCAATACATCCAACTTGCACATCTTTGGACTGTGGGAGGAAACCGGAGCACCCGGAGGAAACCCACGCAGACACAGGACGAACGTGCAGATTCCGCACAGACAGTGACCCAAGCCGGGAATTGAATATGGGACCCTGAAGCTGTGAAGCAACTGTGCTAACCACTGTGTGACCGTGCTGCCACATTCAGCCATTGAATGGCAGAGCAAGCTTGAGAGGCTGAATGTCCTACCCCTGTTCCTATATTCCATACAAGGCACAGACACAATGGACAAACATGGCAGTAATCAATAATCCCAACTATCTGGAATTGGCCTCCAGCATTAACCATAACTAGTTAATCACACCCGATTGTGATATGTATCACCTCCCAATACAGCTTGTCTTGGATTTCCATTTCAATCTGCTCTAACCAAACAACAATTGTAACCAAAGCAAACAGCACTTTTATTTACTGTTTGTGGATGAATTACATCTCTTAAACCTATTCATCATTGCATTATTGCCTGCATCCTTGTTTAGGGCTTAACATTCTGCCAGTACATCAAGATGTGGAGGACAGAGAGCAAAGAAAAATCAATGCTGAGAGAACTAAAAGTGACTTGTGAAACTGCATTATTTTCTTCAATGAATTGCCAAGTCGATTAATTTCTTCCAATACCACAGCTCAATCGGGAGCAGAATTTCACTGATATGACAAAATCGATTGCACTGATTTCACTGAAACCGAGACACAATCTCAGTTATTGCCTTGCTCACGGAGCACTCTCAGGAATGCTATGAACACATTGTACCATGCAGGTCTGGGATTTAGGATTCTTTCTACAATTCTCTGCATGGTCAGCTCCGGATTCCAGTCATCCCACTGTGGCAAGTTACCAAACGACAGCAACGCTTTCAAAGCAGCAGTACTGTTTTAAAGTTATCCTTTCACTGTTGAAAATGGAAACTGTAGACTGAGTGGTCATACGTACATCGGGAAGTGATGTGTTGATAGTGTGGGCAGACACACAGCATGTAAGAGCTGCTCAAATCCCCCTGTAAACAGTTCAACCTGTAGTCCTTTGTCATTATTTTCTATATAACCCTGTAACTTAATAATTATATTTATTAGTGTCACAAGTTGGCTTACATTAACACTGCAATGAAGTTACCGTGAAAATCCCCCAGCCACCACAATCTGGCGCCTGTTCGGGTACACAGAGTGAGAATTCAGAATGTCCAATTCACCTAACAAGCACGTCTTTCGGGACTTGTGGGAGGAAACCGGAGCACCCGGAGGAAACCCATGCAGACATGGGGAGAATGTGCAGACTCCGCACAGACGGTGACCCAAGCCGGGAATCGAACCTGGGTCCCTGGCGCTGTGAAGCAACCGTGCTAACCACTGTGCTACCATTCCGCCCCTGCGAGAATTCTACCATTGAACCAACAATGCAAACCAAAGCTCCCTACAAGAGCAATTTAGCTAGTCCCCAGTCCCCTGCCCTTACCCCACACACCTGCAATTCATTTCTCTTCAGGTTCTTATCCAATTCCCTTTTGAAAGTTCCGATTGAATCTGCCTCTATCGCACACTCAGGCTGGGCATGTCAGATCACAGCCACATTTGGAAAATTTTATTCATTTAAGGTACATGGGTGCCGCTGGCTAGTCCAGCATTTATTGTCCATCCCTAATTGCCCTTGAGAAGGTGGTGGTGACCTGCCTTCTTGAACTGGTGCAGTCCATGTGATGTAGGTACACCCACAGTGCTGTTAGGGAGGGTGTTCCAAGATTTTGAGGGAGACACACATGAACATGGGGCAGCAGGGTAGCATGGTGGTTAGCATAAATGCTTCACAGCTCCAGGGTCCCAGGTTCGATTCCCGGCTGGGTCACTGTCTGTGTGGAGTCTGCACGTCCTCCCCCGTGTGCTCCGGTTTCCTCCCACAGTCCAAAGATGTGCGGGTTAGGTGGATTGGCCATGCTAAATTGCCCGTAGTCTCCTAATAAAAGTAAGGTTAAGGTTGTTGGGTTACGGGTATAGGGTGGATACGTGGGTTTGAGTAGGGTGATCATGGCTCGGCACAACATTGAGGGCCGAAGGGCCTGTTCTGTGCTGTACTGTTCTATGTTCTATGTTCTATGTAACTCCAAGGGTATGGGAAAGAGACACATACATACAGACTCCAAGAGGATGATAGAGCGAGACACCCATACAGACTCCAAGAGGATGATAGAGCGAGACACACATATGGACTCCAAGAGCATGATAGAGCGAGACACACATACAGACTCCAAGAGGATGATCGAGCGAGACACACATATGGACTCCAAGAGCATGATAGAGCGAGACACACATACAGACTCCAAGAGGATGATCGAGCGAGACACACATACGGACTCCAAGAGGATGATCAAGCGAGACACACATACAGACTCCAAGAGAGTGGTGTGTATTTGTGTTCGTTCCTAGTTGGAACAAGGGCACTTTAAGAGTTCAACATTGAAGGAAAGGTGTTATAATCCCAAGAGGTCAACGTCAAAACCATTATCTATCTCCCCATGGGGCTCATGGAGTACGAGCTTCCAAGGCAATGGGTGGAGGCCCACTCACCTGAAGCTCAGAAAAACGAGCATAAAAGCCAGTGCGATTGGGGACCGGCATGTTGGTTGGCCAACGGGAGCTGTGATTGTAGATAGTTACTGCCCGGGGCAGACTTTATTTAAAGTAAAATAAGTATTTTTCCTTCCTACCGCTTGCTTCCTTGGTCATTGAAAAGCTGATATATTTCAGAGTCAGAATGGTGAGTGACTTGGAGGGAAACTTCCAGGTGGTGGTGTTCCCATGTATTTGCTGCCCTCGTCCTTCCAGATGGTTGAGGTCGTGGGTTTGTAAAGTGCTGCCTTTGGTTTCCTCATATTGCCTTTGGTTCTTTTGCAATTCACTTTCAATCCATGTGTCCCCTTTCTCAGTTCTTCCACCAACAGGAACAGATTGTCTCTATCTACTCTCATGATATTAAACACCTCCATCAAATCTCCTCTTGACCCTCTCTTGTCTAAAGAAAACAACACCATATCTCTGATTTATCCACTGCCCCACCCCCCATTTCTGCACCCACTCCAAAGCCTTCATGTCCTTCCTAAAGAGCAGTGCTGTGTTCGAAATATACAGGGACGGTGGGTGAGTTCACCCTCGGAAGCCCCCTAAAAGGTCTGGAAAATTCAATCACAGTCCCAACCAACGTAAAGGGAGTTGCCCTAGTACATGGAAGTGACACGATCTGTGAAGAGCTTCCCCTCCAATGACAGGTGTTGTGTGCTGATAGGTGAGCCTATCAGCAGAAAGCACAACAGAGAAGCAGTCTGTGATAGGAGAGGCAGGAGGAAAGTGAGTGGCAGCGCATAATACAGACAGGCTGAAAAACAGAATCTCGGATCCTGGGCACAGGAAACCCGGCCAGGGAAGCAGTAACCAGGAACTCCGCCACCCTCACAATACAGCACAGTAACAGGCCCTTCAGCCCTCACCTTGGGTAGAGCCATGGAGGAGCTGCTACCAGACGGAGGGAATGACAGACATACTCGCCCAGACAACCGTCACCCCAGCTGCTGATCCCTGGCTTCAATTTGGTGCCTGTATTGAGTTGTCTATACCAAAGCCAGCCATAACTTACAGGTCCCGGTTGACCCAGAACGACAACATGCAACAGTGTGTTACACAATGTTGGTGACATTGGTTCATGGTGAGAGTGTGCATGTGCGTGAGCCAGAGCAGTAGCAATGAGACACTCAGAGAGGGTGAGAGAGAGTGAGGGAAGCACAGACAGACTTGATGGATACGGGAGAGAGATAGACAGGCAGACAGACACACACACAGACTCCAAGAGAGTGATAGAATGAGAAATACAAGGCGGAATCCTCCCCCCCCCGCACCCCGGCCAGGCCGGAGAATCGCCGGGGGGCGGCGTGAATCCTGTCCCGCCGCCTCAACACCAGCTGCCGAATTCTCCGGTGCTGGCTTTTTGGTGGGGGCGGGAATCACGCTGCGCCGGTCGGGGGCCATTGGTAGCCCCCCCCACAAACCTGGCAATTCTCCGCTTCGCGATGGGCCGAGAAGCCGCCCATTTTCGGCCAGTCCCACCGGCCTAAACTACACAAGGTTCTTACTGGCGGGACCTGGTTCTGCGGGTGGCCTGTGGTGTCTTTTGGGGGACGCGGGGGGATCTGGTACCAGGGGGGGCCCCCACGGTGGTCTGGCCCGTGATCGGGGCCCACCAATCTGCGGGAGGGCCTGTGCCGTGGGGCCACTCTTTGCCTCCATTGCCGGCGCGGAGACGAAACCCCCTGCGCACGCGCAGGAATCATGCCAGTGGTTATGGGACACGCTGGCGCTCCTACGCATATGCCAACTTGCGCCGGCCAGCGATAGCTCTTCGGTGCCGGTTGGTGCGGAGCTAACCACTCCAGCGCCAGCCTAGCGATTTTTCACAGTGCTCAGCAAAGGTTTATACCAACAAAAAGGAAGGACGGTAGAAAGAGGGAAAATCGACCCTGGATATCTAAGGAAATAAGGGAGAGTATCAAATTGAAAGAAAAAGCATACAAAGTGGCAAAGATTGGTAGGAGACTAGAGGACTGGGAAATCTTTAGGGGGCAACAGAAAGCTACTAAAAAAGCTATAAAGAAGAGTAAGATAGATTATGAGAGTAAACTTGCTCAGAATATAAAAACAGACAGTAAACATTTCTACAAATATATAAAACAAAAAAGAGTGGCTAAGGTAAATATTGGTCCTTTAGAGGATGAGAAGGGAGTTTTAATAATGGGAGATGAGGAAATGGCTAAGGAACTGAACAGGTTTTTTGGGTCGGTCTTCACAGTGGAAGACACAAATAACATGCCAGCGACTGATAGAAATGAGGCTATGACAGGTGAGGACCTTGAGAGGATTGTTATCGCTAAGGAGGTAGTGATGGGCAAGCTAATGGGGCTAAAGGTAGACACGTCTCCTGGCCCTGATGGAATGTATCCCAGAGTGCTAAAAGAGATGGCTAGGGAAATTGCAAATGCACTAGTGATAATTTACCAAAATTCACTAGACTCTGGGGCGGGCCCGGTGGATTGGAAATTAGCAAACGTGACACCACTGTTTAAAAAAGGAGGTAGGCAGAGAGCGGGTAATTGTAGGCCAGTGAGCTTAACTTCGGTAGTAAGGAAGATGCTGGAATCTATCATCAAGGAAGAAATAGCGAGGTATCTGGATAGAAATTGTCCCATTGGGCAGACGCAGCATGGGTTCATAAAGGGCAGGTCATGCCTAACTAATTTAGTGGAATTTTTTGAGGACATTACCAGTGCAGTAGATAATGGGGAGCCAATGGATGTGGTATATCTGGATTTCCAGAAAGCCTTTGACAAGGTGCAACACAAAAGGTTGACAAATGTGAGGTTATCCATTTTGGTAGGAATAACAGCAAACGGGAGTATTATTTAAATGATAAAATATTAAAGCATGCTGCTGTGCAGAGAGACCTGGGTGTGCTAGTGCATGAGTCACAGAAAGTTGGTTTACAGGTGCAACAGGTGATTAAGAAGGCAAATGGAATTTTGTCCTTCATTCTAGAGCAGTGGTTCCCAACATGGGGCGTACGCCCCACAGGGGGGCAATTTGATTTTTAAGGGGGGGCAATTGAGCGCGACTGAGGAGGTCTGGGTCCAAATTTTCGATTTTTATTTTTACAATTTTTTAGTAATTTCTTGCTCAGAACTTTAACTGTCTTTTGTTTATTTCATTTTTCTTTTTCATGGATGCCATGTTCTTTTGAAGCTTGTTTAAACCAAAGTATTGGCGTTTTAGGTGATTAGGTGGGGCATGGCCAAAAAAAGGTTGGGAACCACTGTTCTAGAGGGATGGAGTTTAAGACTAGGGAGGTTATGTTGCAATTGTATAAGGTGCTAGTGAGGCCACACCTGGAGTATTGTGTTCAGTTTTGGTCTCCTTACTTGAGAAAGAACGTACTGGCACTGGAGGGTGTGCAGAGGAGATTAACTAGGTTAATCCCAGAGTTGAAGGGGTTGGATTACGAGGAGAGGTTGAGTAGACTGGGACTGTACTCGTTGGAATTTAGAAGGATGAGGGGGGATCTTATAGAAACATATAAAATGATGAAGGGAATAGATAGGATAGATGCGGGCAGGTTGTTTCCACTGGCTGGTGAAAGCAGAACTGGGGGCATAGCCTCAAAATAAGGGGAAGTAGATTTAGGACTGAGTTTAGGAGGAACTTCTTCACCCAAAGGGTTGTGAATCTATGGAATTCCTTGCCCAGTAAAGCAGTTGAGGATCCTTCATTAAATGTTTTTAAGGTAAAGATAGATAGTTTTTTGAAGAATAAAGGGATTAAGGATTATGGTGTTCGAGCCGGAAAGTGGAGCTGAGTCCACAAAAGATCAGCCATGATCTCATTGAATGGTGGAGCAGGCTCGAGGGGCCAGATGGCCTACTCCTGCTCCTAGTTCTTATGTTCTTTACTAAAGCTTGTGTTTGTTTGTACCTTTGTAGTCTGCAAGCCTATCTTTTAAAAATACCACAAAGAAACTGGTGACGAGGTTGTTGATCCACACTGCAAACACCCGACAAAAGACTGTAAAAGTCTGCTGGAGTAAGGAAAATTGTCAATCCATGCTGCAGCAACCCAGAAGGATTAAGAAGATAAAAACAAACATAACTACAACAAAACTGGCAATTGGGGTGCCGAATAATAGCAACAACCATCAAGGAACCAAAATTTAGACAAATATTTAGGTGAAAACAGCATTGAAAACAGAGGGGGCGGGTTATCGCCATGTGGTTCAGGTTCCACAAATGTAACCAGCAAGGAGGCGGATCAATCAGACAGTCCATAGCTACTTTGAAGAAATTAGCTGAATACTGTGAATTTGGAGATGTCTTGAATGAAGGGGCTGGTTTAGCACACTGGGCTACATCGCTGGCTTTGAAAGCAGACCAAGGCAGGCCAGCAGCACGGTTCAATTCCCGTACCAGCCACCCTGAACAGGCGCCGGAATGTGGCGACTAGGGGCTTTTCACAGTAACTTCATTTGAAGCCTACTCGTGACAATAAGTGATTTTCATTTCATGACACCATCAGAGACAGACTTGTGTGTGGGTTGAGAAGTGAAGCTATTCAGAAAAGACCGTTAGCAACTTAGACCTAAAGAAGGCTTTAGAAGTCATGTCTCTATGGAACTAGCAGCAGAGGAAGGGCAAAAATTAAGTTTGAGCACTAAAATCCATAAGATATCGACTGAAACCCAAACACTGACACAGGCTAAAATTGCCATAGATAATCAAATACTGGGCACAGAGCAACTGATTGCTGGAGTAAAGGTGCAAAATGCAAGAACTGTGGTAAAAAGGGGTACATTGAATGTACGTGCTGAAGAAAGACACAACAGGTTTCAAATAATAATTATAAAAAGCCAGAACCGAAAACATCAAATGAAAACTCGAATAGAGTGAAGAGTGTCAACGTTTTATGAAAAGGGCACGGAAAGAGATCAGAGTGGCAGTCAGATGATCGAACATACTGGCCATTGTGGGCACAATAAACCCTTACTGGGTCGCTTCTTTACTGGACGGACAATCGATGAAAAAGGAGGTGGACACTGGCACAGCCATTTAATTATTACAAGAAACTGTGAGTTGTATTAAATTGTATTAAAATGCTTAAAGATAACACTTAAAACATATACTAGAAAAGTAGTGCCATTGAGAGGCCATTTTGATGTAAATCTGCAGCTAAATGGGCAGACAACAGACTAGTCCCTGCACGCCATTAAAGGTAACTATCAAGCCCTAATGGGGAGAACCTAGCTGGAGAGAATCAAGGTAAACTGGGCAGAGGTGAATCTCATATCAGATGCTGAAGCAGGCCCAACCAAAGCCAAAAGGAACAGAAAGTAGCAGCTGCTGAAAAAGATCTAAAAGCAGCTGCGGCTAAAGCGCTGGTAGCGCTGGGCCCAAGACCACAAAGGCTCAGTATACTGTAACGGAGGGGAAACGGCATGGTGGCTCAGTGGTTAGCACCGCTGCCTTGCAGCACCGAGGACCCGGGGTTCGATCCTGGCCCCGGGTCACTGTCCGTTTGGAGTTTGCACATTCACCTCATATCTGCATGGATCTCACCCTCACAACCAAAGTTGCGCAGAGTAGATAGATTGGCCATGCTAAATTTCCCCTTAATTGGAAAAAAAAAGAATTGGACACTTTAAATTTATATTTAAAAAAAACAACGTGGTTCAGGATCGAGGCTAAAACGGAAAATGTATATGAATATTTTTCTGCGGCCGAGGAAGTACACAGTACGTACATAGTAGACACAAGAATAATCAACAGAGAACATTGACAAATGGTACAACGACAAAACAGTGATTGGTTACAGTGTGGAAGAAGGGGCCAACAAAGCAAACAAAGCAAATACATGAATAGCCAATGTTTTTCCTTTGTTTAAGAAGGGTAGCAAGGATAATCCAGGGAACTACAGGCCGGTGAGCCTCACGTCAGTGATAGGGAAATTACTGGAGAGAATTCTTCAAGACAGGATCTACAGCCATTTGGAAGCAAGTGGACCTATTAGCGAGAGGCAGCACGGTTTTGTGAAGGGGAGGTCGTGTCTCACTAACTTGAGAGAGTTTTCTGAGGAGGTCACAAAGATGATTGATGCAGGTAGGGTAGTGGATGTCTATATGGACTTCAGTAAGGCCTTTGACAAGGTCTCTCATGGTAGACTGGTACAAAAGGTGAAGTCACACGGGATCAGGGGTGAGCTGGCAAGATGGATACAGAACTGGCTAGGTCATAGAAGGCAGAGAGTAGCAATGGAAGGGTGCTTTTCTTATTGGAGGGCTGTGACTAGTGGTGTTCCGCAGGGATCAGTGCTGGGACCTTTGCTGTTCGCAGTATATATAAATGATTTGGAGGAAAATGTAACTGGTCTGATTAGTAAGTTTGCGGATGACACAAAGGTTGGTAGAATTGCGGATAGCGATGAGGACTGTCAGAGGATACAGCAGGATTTAGATCGTTTGGAGACTTGGGCGGAGAGATGGCAGATGGAGTTTAATCCGGACAAATGTAAGGTAATGCATTTTGGAAGGTCTAATACAGGTAGGGAATATACAGTGAATGGTAGAACCCTCAAGGGTATTGACAGTCAGAGGGATCTAGGTGCACAGGTCCACAGGACACTGAAAGGGGCAATATGGGTGGAGAAAGTAGTCAAGAAGGCATACGGCATGCTTGCCTTCATTGGCCGGGGCATTGGTTTAGCTCACTCGACTAAATCACTGGCTTTTAAAGCAGACCAAGCAGGCCAGCAGCACGGTTCAATTCCCGTACCAGCCTCCCCGAACAGGTGCCGGAATGTGGCGACTAGGGGCTTTTCACTGTAACTTCATTGAAGCCTACTCGTGACAATAAGCGATTTTCATTTTCATTTGAGTATAAACATTGGCATGTCATGTTGCAGCTGTATAGAACCTTAGTTAGGCCACGTTTGGAGTATAGTGTTCAATTCTGGTCGCCACACTACCAGAAGGATGTGGAGGCTTTAGAGAGGGTGCAGAAGAGATTTACCAGGATGTTGCCTGGTATGGAGGGCATTAGCTATTAGGAGAGGTTGAATAAACTCGGTTTGTTCTCACTGGAACAAAGGAGGTTGAGGGGCGACCTGATAGATGTCTACAAAATTATGAGGGGCATAAACAGAGTGGATAGTCAGAGGCTTTTTCCCAGGGTAGAGGGGTCAATTACTAGGGGGCATAGGTTTAAGGTGTGAGGGGCAAAGTTGAGAGGAGATGTGCGAGGCAAGTTTTTTTTATACAGAGGGTAGTGGGTGCCTGGAGCTCGCTGCCGGAGGAGGTGGTTGAAGCAGGGACGATAGTGACGTTTGAGGGGCCCCTTGACAAATACATGAATAGGATGGGAATAGGATGGGAATAGAGGGATACGGACCCCGAAAGTGTCGAAGATTTTAGTTTAGATGAGCAGCATGGTCTGCGCAGGCTTGGAGGGCCGAAGGGCCTGTTCCTGTTCTGTACTTTTCTTTGTAAGAAGTCTTACAATACCAGGTTAAAGTCCAACATGTTTGTTTCAAACACTAGCTTTCGGAGCACTGCTCCTTCCTCAGGTGAATGTTCCCCTTACGATCTTGGACCGAGCAGTTGCCATACCAAGCTGTGATGCAGCCGGATAGGATGCTCTCTATCGCACATCTGTAGAAGTTAGTGGGAGTCGATGCAGACATGCCAAATTCCTTTAGCTTCGATACATGTGACAATAAATCAAATCATCATCATCAATACTTTGACAAAAATGAAGGTCAAAAGTATACTGACAAATTAATTGAGAATGCCTGGAATGCATTTAGCATGTTGCCTTTTGTAACTCCCGAACTACAGAGCAAGAGGAAATTGAGGTGCATTTCAAAACGCCTAACCATAAGGGAACTCTTGAGGTCATTGGAAAGAACATTCCGTTTGGAAAAAGACCCGCTGATTTCCTTCATCCATCAATAATCAATAAGAATAAAAAGATTGCTGATCGTCAACAACAGCAACAACAGGAGCTATACAACCTGGAAAGGCAGCAGTTGGCAACTAAAAAACAGATCAACAGCCTGGGGCAAGAACTAAAGAATTAGCCTCTGAGGTGCAAGCTCTGAAAAAGCAGCCGAATCAGGTTTTACAATGTGAGAACAACGAGAACAAGTTTGCCAGAGACAGAGTCAACCGTGAGTCCGCACCAAACTGTGCCAATGGAAGACCTCGACATTCCTGATAACTGACAATACCAGGTAGCAGATTTGATATTAAAAGGATACATTTTATTTAAAGGGTAAGACCTGGCAGCAGCGCCCCAAGCCATGGTCTGCTCTACTTGCTCCATGTGGGAGACCAGGAACGTTTCCATGTGTACAGGATGTGTCTCCAGCTGCAGTTCCTGGAAGCCCGGGTTTCGGAGCTGGAGTGGTGGCTGGGGACAATGTGGAGCATCCGTGAGGTGGAGAGCATTGTGGGTAACATGTAGGGAGAGGTGGTCACATGGTAGACTCAGACTCCATAGGTAGAAAGGGAATGGGTAGCCACCAAGCTGATAAAGATAGCTAGGCAGTGCAGACGGTTGACTCTGTCTATGGCAACCCTGTTCTTGTTTTTCTCACATTGCAAAACCTGATTCAGCTGCTTTTTCAGAGCTTGCACTTCAGAGGCTAGTTCTTTAGTTCTTGCCCCAGGCTGTGGCCATTCCCCTTCAAAACAGACATACCACTTTGGATAAAAGCAAATTACTGTAGAATCTGAAACAAAAACAGAAAATACTGGACAATCACAGCTGGACTGACAGCATCTGTGGAGAGAGAAGGGAGCTAACGTTTTGAGTCTGGATGACTCTTTGTCAAGTCTTTATACCGTGTTGGATACTGTTGGGGGGAATGACATCTCAGGAAAGCAGCAACATCCAAATTTGTTGCAACGCGAGTGATTCTGTTGCAGAGGGGAGGAGTAAAAATGCAACAGTTATAGGGAATTTACTGCAAGGAGCATTGATAGACATTTCTGTGGCCACAAACTAGACTCCAGGATGGTATGTTGCTTCCCGGGTGCTAAGGTTAAAATGTCTTGGAGTGATTACAGGACATTCTGGAAGGGGAGGGTGTACAGCCAGTGGCCATGGTACACATTGGTACAAACGACATAGGTTAAAAAAGGGATGAGGTCCTCAAAGCAGAATATAGAAAATTCAGAAGAAAGTTGAGAAGTCGGACCTCAAAGGTAGTGATCTCAGGATTAATACAAGTGCCGAGTGCTTGTCGGAGCAGGCTATGTCAGATGAATACATGGCTATAGAGATGGTGCCAGGGACCCAGGTTTGATTCCCGACTTGGTCACTGTCTGTGCGGAGTCTGCACATCCTCCCCGTGTGTGCGTGGGTTTCCTCCGGGTGCTCCGGTTTCCTCCCACAGCCCAAAGATGTGCAGGTTAGGTGGATTGGTCATGCTAAATTGCCCTTAGAGTCCAAAAAGGTAAGGTGGGGTTACTGGGTTCTGGGGATAGGGTGGAGGTGTGGGCTTAAGTCGGGTGCTCTTTCCAAGGGCCAGAGCAGACTCGATGGGCCAACTGGCCTCCTTCTGCACTGTAAATTCTAATTCTCTGATATTGTCCCGAATGCTTGCTGCCGGATATTTCTGTGAGTCCAGTTAAAACCATTACAAGCTGAAAGAGAAGATGACTTCCATCTGAAAGCCTAAACTGAAGAAGAAACTAACTGGAAGATGTCCATCTGAAAGAAAGACTCATCCTTTTACTTTCATCATTATTTTACACCCCTCTTTCCCCTCTGTGTTTGTTTGTCTGTGTGTGTGTGTGTGTGTGTCTGCAGAGGGTGAGGCGAGTTAAAAAGAGCAGGGGGGTCAGATAGTAGGTAACCAGTTTTATTTGTTGCCTACTTAATTACAGTTACTGTTTATAATAAAAAGTTAATTGTGTTTAAATTTACAAACCTGGTGACTGTGATTATTGGATTCACCTGAGGAAGGAGCAGTGCTCCAAAAGCTAGTGATTTGAAACAAACCTGTTGGACTTTAACCTTTTGTTGTAAGACTTCTTATTT
Source organism: Scyliorhinus canicula (assembly GCF_902713615.1). Classification (NCBI taxonomy): domain Eukaryota; kingdom Metazoa; phylum Chordata; class Chondrichthyes; order Carcharhiniformes; family Scyliorhinidae; genus Scyliorhinus; species Scyliorhinus canicula. Next base: position 45,291,009 of record NC_052148.1, on the reverse strand, counting down.
TGCTCACCCCAGTCCAAAGCCGGCATCTCCACATCATGGGTAACTGAAGACCTTGGGTATTTCTTTTTTCAATGAAGGGGCAATTTAGCGTGGCCAGTCCATCTACCCTCCACATCTTTGGGTTGTGGGGGTGAGACCCGCGCAGACATGGGGAAAATGTGCAAACTTCATACGGACAGTGACCCAGGGCAAGGATCGAACCCGGGTTCTCAGTGCCGTGAGGCAGCAGTGCTAATCACAGCCTTGGATATTTTAAAATGAAAAGTTAATTTCAAACATATTGTGACTCCGTATCAAGCAGGGTTGGAATTGACCATGCACTGGTCCAGGGTGTCATCACAATATAATGAACATCAGAGAATGGCAAAAAGATCTTAGGATGTCGTCCATCCGGATTGTGGGATTTGTCAGCCTGGATCCAACAATTTGCTCAATACTGTACCACTTCGTGATGATTGTAATTTTATTGAGCTCCTCCCTCTCTTTCATTTCCTGGTTTACAGCTATTTCTGGGATGTTACTGTTGTCCTCTGTAGTGAAGATGAATTCAAAATAATCAGCCATAGCCCTACTTTTCATCACCAATTCCCCAGCCGCACTTTCTACAGGACTAAAGCTCACTTTGTTAATTATTTTCTGATTTAAATATCAATAGAAACTCTTCCTGTTCACCTTTACATTGCTGGCAAGCCCTTTCTCGTGCCCTAGTTTTTCCCTGCTCATCGATCTTTTTATCATTCTTTGATGTTCTCCATATTCTTTTCAATCTTTGAATCCGCCACTTGTCTTTACGCAAATATATATGCTTTTTCTTTAAATTTAATACTGTCTTTAACTTTTTTAGTTAAGCACAGATGATGGCTCCTCCTCTTGAAAGAATGGCTAATGAGATATTTGATGCATTCATTTTAATTTTCCAAAATTCCCTAGATTCAGCGAAGGTTCCATTAAGTTGGAAGATAGCAAATGTAACTCCTTTATTCAAAAAGGGAGAGACAGAAATCAGGAAACTATAGGCCTGTTAGCCTAACATCTGTCAGAGGGAAAATGTTAGAAGCCATTATTAAATATATTATACTAGAACACTTGGAAAATTCAAGGCAATCAGGCAGAGTCAACCTGGTAAAAGGAAATCATGTTTAATTAATTTATCGGAGTCCTTTGAAGGAGTCACATGTGCAGTGGATAAAGGAGAACCAGAGGATGTGATGTACTTAGGGCGCGATTCTCCACCCCCCACGCCGGGTGGGAGAATAGCGGGAGCGCCTCCCTATATTTTTCACGCCCTCCCGCTATTCTCCCCCCCCCACGCCCGACCCACGCCACGAATCGCCGCTCGCCGATTTTTAAGGTGAGCGGCGATTCTCCGAGGCCGATGGGCCGAGCGGCTGGGCCTTCACGCATGTTTCAACACGGCAGCAAACACACCTGCTCGCTGCCGTCGTGAAACGGGTGCCAGACGCCCGTTTGGGACATCTGGGGGCCCGATTGGCACGGCAGTACCACAGCCATGCCAAGGGGGGCATAGGCCCGCAATCAGTGCCCACCGATCGCGGGCCGTACGTCCGTAACGGACGCACTCTTTTCCCTCCGCCGCCCCGCAAGATCAAGCCGCCACGTCTTGCGGGACGGCTGAGGGAAAAGACGCCAACTGCGCATGCACGGGTTGGCATTGTCCAACCTGCGCATGCACGGCCGACGTCATCGGCCGCGTCAAGGCCACGCCGGCGTGACGCACGGGGCAGCGCTTCTAGCCCCGCCCGGGGAGGAGAATCAGCCCCGGAAGTGGGCATGAAGGCTGCTGTGGGTCACGGCCTGTCCCACGGCAGCCTTTACGATTCTCCGCATTTGCGGAGAATCTCGCCCTTAGATTTCCAGAAGGCATTTAATAAAGTGCCACATAAAAGTTTATTGCGTAAAATGAAAGCTCATAAAAGAATATGTTGGCATGGATTCAAGACTGATTAGCTTACCAGAAACAGAATTGATGTAAATGGGTCTTTTTCTGGTTGGATGTGATGAGTGATGTGTAATAGGGATCAGTGCTGGGGCCTCAACCTTTTACAATTTATTTAAACGACATGGATGAAGGGACTGAAGGTATTATTGGTAAATTTGCTGACGACACAAAGCTAGATAGAAAAGCAAACTGTGAAGAGGATCCACACGTGGAAAAGTTAAATGAATGGGTAAAAATCTGGCAAATGGAATACAATATGGGCAAATGTGAAATTGCCCATTTTGGCAGGAAGAATAAAAAATAAATTGATTATCTAAATGGTGAGAGATTACAGAGCTCTGAGGTGCAGATCGACCTTGGTGTCCGAGTAAATGAAAGACAAAAGGATGTCATACATGCGCAGTTAGTAATTAGGAAAGCTAATAGATAGCATTTACGAAGAACAAAGAACAACGAACAAAGAAAAGTACAGCACAGGAACAGGCCCTTCGTCCAAGCCTGCCCGTCTAACCTAAAACCTTCTACACTTCCTGGGTCCGTATCCCTCTATTCCTATCCTATTCATGTATTTGCCAAGATGCACCTTAAATGTCACTATCATCCCTGCTTCCACCACCTCCTACTGCAGCGAGTTCCAGGCACCCACTACCCTCTGCGTAAAAAACCTCCCTCATACATCTCCTCTAAACCTTGCCCCTCGCACCTTAAACCTATGCCCCCTAAGTAATTGACTTCCACCTGGGAAAAAGTTTCTGACTATCCACTCTGTCCATGTCCTCATAATTTTGCAGACTTCTATCAGGTCACCCCTCAACCTTCGTCGTTCCAGTGAAAACAAACCGAGTTTATCCTCTCCTCATAGCTAACAGCCTGCATACAGGCAACATCCTGATACACCTCTTCTGTACCCTCTCCAAAGATCCCATTAGGTCCTGGGGACTTATCTACATGAATGATTTTCAAGACGCCCAGCACCCCCTCCTTTTGATCTCAATGTGACCCAAACTATCCACACACCCTTCCCCAGACTCATCATCCACTAAGTCCATCTTTCTAGTCGTGTGGCGACCAGAATTGAACACTATATTCCAAATGTGGCCGAACTAAGGTTCCATACAGCTGCAGCATGACGTAATTTTTATACTCAATGCTTCGGCCGATGAAGGCAAGCATGCCGTATGCCTTCTTGACTACCTTCTTCACCTGCGTTGCCACTTTCAGTGACCTGTGGACCTGCACACCCAGATCCTTCTGCCTGTCAATATTCTTCAGGGTTTTGAAAAATGAAATGAAAATCGCTTATTGTCACGAGTAGGCATCAAATGAAGTTAATGTGAAAAGCCCCTAGTCGCCACATTCCGGCGCCTGTTCGGGGAGGCTGTTACGAGAATTGAACCGTGCTGCTGGCCTGCTTGGTCTGCTTTCAAAGCCAGCAATTTAGCCCTGTGCTAAACCAGTCCCGGCAGTTTTGCCATTTACTGAATATTTCCCACCTTTGTATTAGACCTTCCAATATGCATTACCTCACACTTGTCTGGATTAAACTCCATTTGCCAGCTCTCTGCCCAAGTCTCCAACTGATCTATATTCTGCTGTATCCTCTGGCAGGCCTCATCCCTATTCGCAATTCCACCAACTTTTGTGTTGTTCGCAAACTTACTAATCAGACCAGTTACATTTCCCTCCAAATCAGTACAATCCTATCTCGAAGAATCCTCTCCCACTGATGTAAGACTCATTGGCTTTTAATTTCCTGGATTATCCTTGCTACCCTTCTTAAACAAAGGAACAACCTTAACTATTCTCCAGTCCTCTGGGACATCACCTGTAGCCATTGAGGGTACAAAGATTACTGTCATGGCCCAACAATTTTCTTGCTTGTCTCCCTCAATATTCTGGGGTAGATCCCATTAGGTCCTGGGGACTTATCTACATGAATGATTTTCAAGACGCCCAGCACCTCCTCCTTTTGATCTCAATGTGACCCAAACTATTCACACACCCTTCCCCAGACTCATCATCCACTAAGTCCTTCTCTTTGGTGAATACTGATACATTCAGTTCCTCACCCATTTCCTCTGGTTCCACACATATATTACCTCCACTGTCCTTGAGTAGGTCAACCCTTTCCGTGGTTACCTTCTTGCTCTTTATATACATGTAAAAAGCCTTGAGATTTTCCTTAATCCTGTTTGCAGGAAATGCACCAGGGGTGGCTTTTTAGATCAATACCTTGCGGAGCCTACCCGGGAACAAGCTAGTTTTGTGCACAAAGAAGGATTAATCAGGGATCTTGTGGTTAAGAATCCCCTCGTGGGTAGTGGCCAAAATATGATTCCAGATACAGTTTGAGGGTGGAGCCATAAGCCCATAACCAGTGTCTTCAACTTAAATAAGGGCAATTATAATTGGATGAGGGAGGAGCTGTCTAAGGTGAACTGGGTAAACAAGCTAAGATATAGATCAGCAGCTGAGCAGTGGCTGGTCCATACTGCTCAGCAGTTTATCCCAATCAAAAAGAGGGATTCCACGGGAAAGAGGCAAAATCCATGGTTGACAAAGGAGGTCAAGGACAACGTTAAATTAAAAAGCAGGATATGCAAAGTGACATGGGATAGTGGTAAACCAGAGGACTGGGCAGTTTTTAGGATCCAGCAGCAAAAGATTGAAAAGCTCATAGGATGCGAGAAAATGAATTTTGAGAGGAAACTTGGATGCAAGATTAAAATGAACAGTAAGAGTTTCTATATAATATATAAATTGGAAATGGGCGGCTAAGGTAAATGTGGGACCTCTACTGAACAAGGCTGGTGAATTAATAACAGCCAACAAAGAAATGGCGGAAATGCTAAATACATTTTTTGCATCAGTCTTCACCGTGGAAGACATTGCAATTATCCCCAAGGTATCAGATAGGCCGATTTCAAATTACATGGTAGAACTAACAAAAATCCTAATCACAAGGGATAGAGTATTAGAGAAACTCAAGGGGTTAAAGGCAGGCAAGTCACCAGGACCCAATGAACTACACGATAAGGTTCTAATGGAAGTGGCTGCAGAGATGGTTGAAATTTTTCGTAACTCGCTGAATTCCAGGAAAATGTGACTCCATTGTTCAAAAAGGGGGAAAGGCAGAAGGCATGGAATTATAGGCCAGTTAGTTTCACACCTATTATTGGCAAGACACTCGAGTCAATAATCAAAGAGGAATTAGGTAATCATTTAGGAAAGGTGAATATAATCAAACCGAGACAACATGGTTTTATGAAAGGTAAATAATGTTTGGCAAAATTGCTCGAATTCTTTGAGCATGTAACATGGAGAGTAGATAGAGGGGAACCTATAGATGTAGTGTATTTAGATTTCCAAAAGGCATTTGACAAGGTGCTGTATAAGCGGCTGGTGCATAAAGCAAAAGCCAGTGGAATTGGAGGAAGTGTCTTGGCATGGATTGAAAACTGGATGTCACATAGAAAACAGAGAGTTGGAATAAATCGGTCCATTTCAGAGTGGAAAAATGTAACTAGTGGAGTACCGCAGGGATCAGTTCTTGGCCCACATTGTTCACTATTTACATTAATGACCTGGAGGAAGCCACGGAATGTAAAGTTTCCCAATTTGCCAATAGAACAATACAGCGCAGTACAGGCCCTTCGGCCCTCGATGTTGCACCGACATGGAAAAAATCTAAAGGCCATCTAACCTACACTATGCCCTTATCATCCATATGCTTATCCAATAAATTTTTAAATGCCCATGATGTTGGCGAGTTCACTACTGTTGCAGGTAGGGCATTCCACGGCCTCACCACTCTTTGCGTAAAAAACCCACCTCTGACCTCTGTCCTATATCTATTACCCCTCAATTTAAGGCTATGTCCCCTCGTGCTAGCCACCTCCATCCGCGGGAGAAGGCTCTCGCTGTCCACCCTATCTAACCCTCTGATCATTTTGTATGCCTCTATTTTTTTTTAAAATAATTTTTATTGAAAGAGTTTTTCCATACAGACATTTACCCCTACTAATTTTTAAATTATTTACAACACAATCCCTCTAGGCAAATGTCCCTCCCTCGCCCGCCCTCTCGCGCGCACCAGTCCTCCCCCCCCCCCCCCCCCCCAGGCAACCTTAACAAACAAGGCAGCCTACAGTTTCAGACATGAGCAGCGAGCAGACTTGCCCGCGTTACAGTCGTGCATGTCCCCCCACGACCCTTGCTGCCCCCCCCCCCCCCCCCCCCCCGGGTTGCTGCTTGCCACGACCCCGAACGTCTATCTCTGATCTAAGAAGTCAAGGAAAGGTTGCCACCGCCTGGCGAATCCCTGTACCGACCCTCTCAGGGCAAATTTGATCCTTTCTAGCTGAATATAGCTAGCCATATCGTTAATCCAAGTTTCAACGCTTGGAGGCCTCGCGTCCTTCCATTGAATTAATATCCTTCGTCGAGCCACTAGGGACGCAAAGGCCAGTATTCCGGCCTCCCTAGCCTCCTGTACCCCCGGTTCTACCCCGACCCCAAAGATCGCAAGCCCCCATCCTGGTTTGACCCTGGACCCCACCACCTTCGACACCGTCCTTGCCACCCCCTTCCAGAACCCTTCCAGCACCGGACATGCCCAGAACATATGCACATGGTTCGCTGGGCTTCCCAGACATCTGACACACCTGTCCTCACCCCCAAAGAACCGGCTCATCCTTGTCCCCGTCATGTGAGCTCTATGCAGCACCTTAAATTGAATGAGGCTCAGTCTCGCACACGAGGAGGAAGAGTTGACCTTCTCCAGTGCATCCGCCCACGTCCCGTCTTCTATCTGCTCTCCCAGCTCCCCTTCCCACTTGGCTTTCAGCTCCTCCCCTGATGCTGCTTCCGCCTCCTGCATTATCTTGTAGATGTCTGATATCTTCCCCCCTCCGACCCAGACCCCCGAGAGCACCCTATCACTCGCCCCCTTACTGGGGAGCAGGGGAAACCCCTCCACCTGCCGCCTAGCAAATGCCTTCACTTGTAAATATCTGAACATGTTTCCCGGGGGGAGCTCAAACTTCTCCTCCAGCCCTCCCAGGCTCGCAAACCTCCCCTCTATAAACAGGTCCTTCAGCTGCCGTATGCCCACCCTGTACCAGCTCTGAAATCCCCCGTCGATGTTCCCCGGGATGAATCTATGGTTCCCTCTTATTGGCGCCGCCAACAGACCTCCCATTTCCCCCCTATGTCGCCTCCACTGCCCCCATATCTTGAGGGTGGCCGCCACCACCGGGCTCGTGGTGTACCTCGTGGGGGGGAGCGGCCATGGTGCCGTTACTAGGGCCCCCAGGCTTGTGTTGCCACAGGACGCCCTCTCCATTCGTTTCCAAGCTGCCCCCTCCCCTTCCATCATCCACTTGCGCACCATTGACACATTTGCCGCCCAGTAGTACCCCGAGAGATTGGGCAGTGCCAGCCCTCCACTGTCCCTACTCCGCTCCAAAAAGACCCTCCTCACCCTTGGGGTGCCATGCGCCCACACGTAGCTCATGATGCTACTCGTCACCTTTTTGAAGAAGGCCCTAGGGAGGAAGATGGGCAAGCACTGAAATAAAAACAAGAACCTTGGGAGGACCGTCATTTTGATTGACTGCACCCTCCCCGCCAGCGACAACGGTACCATGTCCCACCTCTTAAATTCCTCCTCCATCTGTTCCACCAGCCTGGAAAAGTTCAACTTGTGGAGGGTCCCCCAGTTCCTTGCCACCTGCACCCCTAAGTACCTAAAGCTCTTTCCTGCTCGCTTGAAGGGGAGTCTCCCAATACCCTCTCCCTGGTCCCCCGGGTGTATCACAAAAACCTCGCTTTTGCCCAAATTTAGTTTGTACCCCGAAAAGTCCCCAAACTCTGCTAATAGTTCCATTATCTCCGGCATTCCCCCTTCTGGGTCTGCCACGTACAGCAGTAGATCATCCGCATACAGCGATACTCGATGTTCCTCCCCTCCCCTAGTCAGTCCTCTCCACCCCCCTGAACCCCTCAGTGCCATCGCCAACGGTTCAATCGCCAGTGCGAAAAGTAGGGGGGATAGGGGACATCCCTGCCTGGTCCCTCGGTGGAGCCCGAAATACTCCGACCTCCTCCCGTTTGTCACTACACTCGCCGTCGGGGCCGAGTAGAGCAACTTCACCCACTTAATAAACCCTTCCCCAAACCCAAACCGTTCCAACGTCTCCCACAGGTACTCCCACTCCACCCTATCGAATGCCTTCTCCGCGTCCAGCGCTACCAATATCTCAGCCTCCCCCTCCACTGCCGGCATCATAATTACATTCAGCAATCTCCGCACGTTCGTGTTGAGCTGCCGCCCCTTCACGAACCCCGTCTGGTCCTCATGGATTACCCCTGGCACACAATCCTCTATTCTAGCTGCCAGGATCTTTGCCAGCAACTTGGCATCCACGTTCAGAAGCGAGGTAGGCCTGTAGGACCCGCACTGCACGGGGTCTTTATCCCGCTTCAATATCAGGGAGATCAGAGCCTGCGACATTGTCGGGGGCAGAACCCCCCCCTCTCGCGCCTCATTAAAGGCTCGTACCAGTACCCGTCCCACCAAGTCCACATTTTTCTTATAGAATTCCACCGGGAACCCATCTGGCCCCGGCGCCTTCCCCGCTTGCATCTGACCTATTCCCTTGACTAGCTCCTCTAGCCCTATTGGCGCCCCCAGCCCTTCTACCAGCCCCTCCTGGACCCTTGGGAACCTCAATTTGTTTAGGAAGTCCTCCATTCCCCCTCTCCTCGTCGGCGGCTCAGACCGATACAACTCCTTGTAAAAATCCCTGAAGACCCCGTTCACTTCTTGCCCCTTCTGCACTACCTTCCCGCCCCTCTCCTTCACTCCCCCAATCTCCCTAGCCGCATCTCGTTTGCGAAGCTGGTGTGCCAGCATCCTGCTCGCCTTTTCCCCATACTCATAGACCGCGCCCTGTGCCCTTCTCCACTGCGTCTCTGCCTTCCTGGTGGTCAGCAGGTCGAACTTGACCTGCAGGCTGCGCCGTTCTCCCAGCAGCCCCTCCTCTGGTGCCTCCGCATATCTCCTATCCACTTCCAATAGCTCCCCCACCAGCCTCTCCCTCTCCTGCCTCTCCTTTCTTTCTCTGTGCGCCCTTATGGAGATCAGCTCTCCCCTGATCACTGCCTTCAGGGCCTCCCAGACCATCCCCACCTGCACCTCACCCGTGTCATTCAAGTCCAGATAGCTCTCAATGCTCTTCCGGACCCTTTTACACACCTCGTCTAACAGCCCCACATCCAGCCGCCACAGCGGGCGCTGGTCCCGCGCCTCCCCCATTTCCACATCCACCCAATGCGGTGCATGATCAGAGATCGCAATGGCCGAGTACTCAGCTTCCCGTACCCTCGGGATCAGCCCCCTGCTCAACACGAAGAAATCGATTCTGGAGTACACTCTATGGACGTGGGAGAAAAAGGAATACTCCCTCGCCCTCGGCCTACCAAACCTCCATGGGTCTACTCCTCCCATCTGCTCCATGTACCCCCTCAGCACTTCTGCCGCTGCCGGCCTCCTATTGGTCCTTGAGCTCGATCTGTCTAGCGCGGGGTCCAGCACTGTGTTAAAGTCCCCCCCATGATCAAGCCCCCTGCCTCCAGTCCCGGAATGAGGCCCAATAGGCGCCACATAAAACCCGCGTCATCCCAGTTCGGGGCATATACGTTGACCATCACCACTTTCTCCCCCTGCAGCTTACCCTTCACCATCACATACCTACCCTCCTTATCCGCCACCACCTCCTCCGCCACGAACGACACCCTCTTTCCCACCAGAATCGCCACCCCCCGGTTCTTTGCGTCCAATCCAGAGTGGAACACCTGTCCCACCCACCCCCTTCTCAGGCGAACCTGGTCCACTACCTTCAAATGGGTCTCCTGTAACATTGCTACATCAGCCTTCAGTCCCTTCAGGTGTGAGAATACCCTTGATCTCTTGACCGGCCCATTCAACCCCCTCACGTTCCAAGTGATCAGCCGGGTCGCGGGACGACCCGCCCCCTTCCCCTGCCGATTAGCCATGTCCTGTTCCCTGCTCGCCCCGGGTCAACCCTCCCCTTCTGACCCGCTCCCCATGGCGATGTCCCCCTCCCCCCACCTCTCCAGTCCTCCACTTCCCGTTTCTGGTCTTTTCAGCAGCAACCCGGTGTCCCTCCCTAACCCCCCCCCCCCCCCCCCCCCCCCCAGGCTAGGACCCCTCCTAGCCGCGATGTACCCTCCATCGTACTCCCGTAAGTCAGCTGGTTCACGCTGACCCGGCTGCTCCTGCCACACTCCGACTCCCCCCGGCTCGGGGGGGGGGCCTCCCCCCCCTTGCCACTCCTCCCTGGCCCCGCTCCAGCGCGGGAAAGGTCGCCATTGCTAGCCACGCCCCGCACTCCTCCCCTCCCCCCTCCTCTGCCCCGCGCGCGGGAAAACAGAGGAAAGCCCGCGCTTTCGCCCTGCCACACCCCACCCCGCCATCTTCAGTTCCACCCCCGTCCCCGTCCATGCCTGTAAAAGAACCCCCCCTAGGGGCCCATATCCCCGATCTGCTCTCCCCCCCGTCCCACCTCCCCAACTTAACATTATAAATAACAGATAAATAACAAATAACAATGTACTTAACAGTCGCCCTCTACCAAACAGCATAAATAACCATAAATAACCATGAATAACCACAATAACAATAACTAAGGGAAGTTGGCAAAGGGGGAAAAAACATCAGAAGAAAAACCACAGCAAGAGTTCAAAATCCAAACAAAGAATTCAGCTGAAAGTACCCGAGCGGCTACGGCCGCCAAGTATCCCCTGGGTCTAATTCGAGTCCAGTTTCTCTTCCTGTACAAAGGCCCACGCCTCCTCTGGGGACTCAAAATAGTGGTGTTGGTTCCTGTAGGTGACCCACAAGCGCGCTGGCTGCAGCATTCCGAACCTGATCCGTTTTGCATGTAGCACCGCCTTCGTCCGGTTGTACCGGGCCCGCCGCTTTGCCACCTCCGCACTCCAGTCCTGGTAGACCCTCACCGTCGAATTCTCCCACTTGCTGCTCCTTTCCCTCTTGGCCCACTCCAGCACTCTCTCACGGTCGCTGAGTCGCTGGAACCGCACCAGCACCGCCCTCGGGGCTCATTTGCTCTTGGCCTCCTAGCCATGACCCTGTAGGCCTCTTCCAGCTCCAGGGGCGAAGGGACGGCCCCTGCCCCCATCAGGGAGCTCAGCATTTCTGCTACATATCCCGGGAGGTCTGACCCCTCCAGGCCTTCTGCCAGGCCCAAGATCCTCAGGTTCTTCCGCCTCATTCGGGTATCCAGCTCCTCAAAACGGCTCTGCCATTTCAGGTGGAGTGCCTCGTGCACCTCTACCTTTCCCACGAGGACCGTGGCCTCCTCCTCCCTCACAGTCATCTCCTGTTGCAGCTCCCGAATCGACGCCTCTTGGGTCGCCTGGGCTCCCATCAGCCTGGTGGTCGTCGCATTCATTGACTCCAAGAGCTCCATTTTCAGCTCCGTAAAGAAGCGCAGGAGAGCGGCCTGCTGCTCCTCCGCCCATTTCCTCCATTCCTCGGGTGCGCCACCGGCCGCCATTTTGGTCTTCTTCCCCCGCTTTTTTTTGGGAGCTGCTGTTGCTTTCTTTACCACCCCACTCCGGGTACCGACCATAAAGTTGGTCTGGTTCTCTTCAGGGAGCCTTCCCCCACCGGGATTTGTCCTTACAGCGCCGTTGGGGCCCTCCAATCGGCCCGAAAACACCTTTGTAGCAGGAGCAGCCAAACGTGCGACTTAGCTGGTCATAGCCGCAACCGGAAGTCTTGTATGCCTCTATTAAGTCACCTCTTAACCTTCTTCTCTCTAACGAAAACAACCTCAAGTCCATCAGCCTTTCTTCATAAGATTTTCCCTCCATACCAGGCAACATCCTGGTAAATCTCCTCTGCACCCGTTCCAAAGCTTCCACGTCCTTCCTATAATGAGGCGACCAGAACTGTACGCAATACTCCAAATGCGGCCGTACTAGAGTTTTGTACAACTGCAACATGACCTCATGGCTCCGGAACTCAATCCCTTTACCAATAAAGGCCAACAAACCATAGGCCTTCTTCACAACCCTATCAACCTGGGTGGCAACTTTCAGGGATCTATGTACATGGACACCGAGATCCCTCTGCTCATCCACACTACCAAGAATTTTACCATTAGCCAAATATTCCGCATTCCTGTTATTCTTTCCAAAGTGAATCACCTCACACTTCTCCACATTAAACTCCATTTGCCACCTCTCAGCCCAGCTCTGCAGCTTATCTATGTCCCTCTGTAACCTGCAACATCCTTCCGCACTGTCTACAACTCCACCGACTTTAGTGTCGTCTGTAAATTTACTCACCCATCCTTCTACGCCCTCCTCTAGGTCATTTATAAAAATGACAAACAGCAACGGCCCCAGAACAGATCCTTGTGGTACGCCACTCGTAACTGAACTCCATTCTGAACATTTCCCATCAACTACCACTCTCTGTCTTCTTTCAACTAGCCAATTTCTGATCCACATCTCTAAATCACCCTCAATCCCCAGCCTCCGTATTTTCTGCAATAGCCGACCGTGGGGAACCTTATCAAACGCTTTACTGAAATCCATATACACCACATCAACTGCTCTACCCTCGTCTACCTGTTCAGTCACCTTCTCAAAGAACTCGATAAGGTTTGTGAGGCATGACCTACCCTTCACAAAACCATGCTGACTGTCCCTAATCATATTATTCCTATCTAGATGATTATAAATCGTATCTTTTATAATCCTCTCCAAGACTTTACCCACCACAGACGTTAGGCTCACCGGCCTATAGTTACTGGGGTTATCTCTACTCCCCTTCTTGAACAAAGGGACCACATTTGCTATCCTCCAGTCCTCTGGCACTATTCCTGTAGCCAATGATGACCTAAAAATCAAAGCCAAAGGCTCAGCAATCTCTTCCCTGGCTTCCCAGAGAATCCTAGGATACATCCCATCCGGCCCCGGGGACTTATCTATTTTCACCTTGTCCAGAATTGCCAACACTTCTTCCCTACGCACCTCAATGCCATCTATTCTAATAGCCTGGGTCTCAGCATTCTCCTCCACAATATTATCTTTTTCTTGAGTGAATACTGACGAAAAGTATTCATTTAGTATCTCGCTTATCTCCTCAGCCTCCACACACAACTTCCCACCACTGTCCTTGACTGGCCCTACTCTTACCCTAGTCATTCTTTTATTCCTGACATACCTATAGAAAGCTTTTGGGTTTTCCTTGATCCTACCTGCCAAAGACTTCTCATGTCCCCTCCTTGCTCGTCTTAGTTCTCTCTTTAGATCCTTCCTCGCTTCCTTGTAACTATCAAGCGCCCCAACTGAAACTTCACGCCTCATCTTCACATAGGCCTCCTTCTTCCTCTTAACAAGAGATTCCACTTCTTTGGTAAACCACGGTTCCCTTGCTCGACCCCTTCCTCCCTGCCTGACTGGTACGTACTTATCAAGAACATGCAATAGCTGTTCCTTGAACAAGCTCCACATATCCAGTGTGCCCAACCCTTGCAGCCTACTTCTCCAACCAACACATCCTAAGTCATGTCTGATGGCATCATAATTGCCCTTCCCCCAGCTATAACTCTTGCCCTGTGGGGTATACTTATCCCTTTCCATCACTAACGTAAAGGTCACCGAATTGTGGTCACTGTTTCCAAAGTGCTCACCTACCTCCAGATCTAACACCTGGCCTGGTTCATTACCCAAAACCAAATCCAATGTGGCCTCGCCTCTTGTTGGCCTGTCAACATATTGTGTCAGGAAACCCTCCTGCACACATTGTACAAAGAATGACCCATCTAATGTACTCGAACTATATCTTTTCCAGTCAATATTTGGAAAGTTAAAGTCTCCCATAACAACTACCCTGTTACTTTCGCTCTTTTCCAGAATCAAAATGATACGAAAATTGGTCGAAGAGCATGTTGTGATGAGGATATTGTGATTCTGCAACGAGATATAGATAGATCGGGTGACTAAGTGAAAATCTGGCAAATGGAGTTTTATGTGGGGAAGTGTGAGGTCATGCACCTCGGTAGGAGGAATCAAAAGGCAGATTATTATCTAAATGGAGAGAGACTGCAGGTGAATGAAGTACAGAGGGATCCAGATGTTCTTGTGCATGAATCACAAAAAGCTAGCAGGCAGGTCCAACAAGTAGTTAAGAAGGCAAATAGCATTTTGGTGTTTATTGCAAAGAGGTTCGATTTTAAAAATGGGGAAGTTTTGCTGCAATTATACAGGGTGTTGGTGAAGTGTTACCTGGAATACTACATAGTTTTGGTCCCCTGACCTAAAAAAGGAGACAGTCCAAAGTAGATTAGCAGGACAATTCCTGGGTATGAGGGCTGTTATCATAGAATTTACAGTGCAGAAAGAGGCCATTCGGCCCATCGAGTCTGCACCGGCCCTTTGAAAGAGCATCCTACCTAAGCCCACACCTCCACTCCATCCCCGTAACCCAGCAACCTCATCCAACCTTTTTTGGACACTAAGGGCAATTTAGCATGGCCAATCCACCTAACCTGCACATCTTTGGACTGTGGGAGGAAACCGGAGCACCCGGAGGAAACACAAGCAGACACGGGGAGAAAGTGCAGACTCCGCACAGTCACCCAAGACCGGGAATCAAACCCGGGACCCTGTAGCCGTGAAGCAACTGTGCTAACCACTGTGCTACAGTGTCTCCAATCAAGAGAGACAGAATGGTCTGGGTCTGTATTCCCTGGAGTTTAGAAAAGTCAACGGTATCCTTGTTCAAACATATAGGTTCCTGAGGGGGCTTGACAGAGTAGATGGTGAGATGTTTTCACTAGTAGGAGAGTCTCAAACAAGAGGACATAGCTACAAGATTAAGGGCCGGTCATTTAAATCTGAGCTGCGCAGAAATTTCTTTTTGCAGAGGATGGCGAATGTCTGGAACCCTCTGCCCCGGAGGATGGTGGAGGCTGGATCATGAGAAATATTTAAGGTGGAGGTGGATAAATATTTAATACATTGAGGAATAGAGGACCATGAGTAATCGGCACAGAAAAGGACTTGAGGCCGGCATAGGTCAGCGATGATCGTTTTAAACAGTAGGGCAGGCTCGAAGGGCCTGGTGGCCTATTCCTATTTCTATTTCTTGTGTTCTTGTGGGAAAGGGTGGACACGAGAGGATGGTTCCTTGTGTGGGATAATCTAAAACTGGGGGTCAGGGAGGAGGGGGGCTCCTTCACAAGGGGGGCCTCTGATGGGGTCTGGCCCGCGATCGGGGCCCACCGGTCGGCGGGCCGGCCTCTCCAGCCCTGGCCCTATTTTGTTACGTGGCCGGCCCCTGAAATCATGTTGCGTCGGAGCCGGCGCATTGAGGAAGTCCCTCACGCATGCGCGGGTTGGCACGGCGACACTGCGCATGCACGGGTTGGCGCGGCGCCCAGTTGGCACCGGGAAAGGAGGCTGGAGCGGCATGAACCGCTCCAGCGCCGTACTGGCCCCCTGTGGGGGCCAGAATCGGCAGTGCCCGTGCCCGTTTTGCGCTGTCGTGAAACGCAATGGCGTTCACGACGGCACGGACACTATGCCTCCATTTCGGAGAATCCCACCCCCTGTTCCTCAAAAGACAGTGGAAGCAGAATCTTTGAATATTTTTAAGGAAGAACTGGATAGATTCTTGATTCGCAAGGGGGTGAAAGGTTATCAGAGGTAGGCAGGAATGTGAAGGTGAGGTTACAATCAGATCAGTCACGATCTAATTGAATGTTGGAGCGAGGTTGAGGGGCCGATTGGCCTACTCTTGCTCTTAATTTGTATGTTCATATCTGACAAATCGCTGTTTGTTTTTCTGCAGATTTATGCCTCTCCAGACCAGCAATGAGCACAAAACTGGTCAAAGTCCACAGCTAGCCAGGCTGGCAGTCGAGATATAAAGATCCATGGAGCAGCACATCTGCCCACAACAAATATTGAATATTCACTATCTTCACAAAATATGCTCTTATTAAGCAGCAGGGTTTCCTTCTTGGTGAGACCTTTGTTTATCAGATCAGCCATCTTCAGAGCCCTCAGAGTGAGAGGGCCCAATTAGCATGAAATATAGGCAGTTTTATGTTCTAAAGTAGTGTCCACTTTGACCTGGGATGACCCTGCAGTCAAATTAATTGCATCTGCCAATCACACAGAGACAGATATAACAGCCACATCCTATCAGTGTGAACTGTAGTTGAGTATAGGTCCCAGAGGTGACAGATCAGGAATTTGTCTGTCTCTCTGCCCAGCTAGTTCCATCGCGATCCTAAACAGAATGGAGAGAGTGCAAAGTTCAAAATCATTCCAATTCTTGTCGAAGGAAACTTTAGATTTTTATTATTGGCTGTAAACCATATTGTGAGCCCAGCACTGAATTATTTTGCATTTAAACTACACTCAGTCATGTATAGTCTAGGATTTAAAAATCATGGACAGAATTGATGGGTAGAATATGGACATAACATGGTGTTAAACCAAATGATTACTGAGGGAAATTATTAAAATAGAAAATAAATGACAAGCTGAATGTTAAGTAATTTTATTTATTTCTGGGATGTAAGTGATGTACCATCAATTGAACGCGAGACGAGTTGCTGAACAAAAGTATGGCTTTAATATACTAGATGTTAAGCCCTGCGGTCGATTACAGTAGAAGGACGACCGCCGGGAGTACTGGGTATTTATACCCCGCCCTGGAGGCGGGGTTAACTCAGCCTCTCGACCAATCGGGGAGTCGTCACATGACTGGTCTCAACCAAACGGTCGAGAGGCAGATGACCGACCAGGGCCAATGGTAAGCCGGTGTTCTGCACCAATGGCAAGCAGCTATGCTAATCATACCACCACATTCACCCCTTGCGGAGAAAGAAGCCGGGGGGGGGGGGTGGAGGGGGAGGGAGAACTGGCGGCATGAGTAGTTAGGAGAAAAAAAAATGTATCCTTGGCTTCCCACTGGTCCAGACATTTAGCAACAGTACATAGTGTCCATATAAGGTCCATGGTGGTGTTGAAGTTAAATGGACTGGATCAGCCTTTTCGTTGCCCGTGACATCCTGGCAGACCGCCGCAGGGGAGTTGGTGACGTTGGTTCAGCCGATGGTGGTGGTTCAGCTGATATCCTGGACTCCGGGAGCGGTGGTCCTTGAACTGTCTCCGTACCCTGGGCTGATGGTGGAGACGCCATGGATGGGGAAGGGGTGGCCTGGGTGGGGAGCTGGGGGAAAAGGGGCAGGGGGGGGTCTGTGGTGAAGGGGGGGAAGGTTGCACGCCGGAGGGTGCCAGGTCCCAGAGGGAGACCGTGTCCTGCCGACCGTCGGGGTACTCCACGTACACATACTGCGGGTTAGCGTGGAGTAACTGGACTTGTTCCACCAACGGGTCGGACTTGTGCACCTGCACATGCTTCCGGAGCAAGATGGGTCCAGGGGCGGCCAGCCACGTCGGGAGAGGGGATCCTGAGGACGACTTCCTGGGGAAAACAAGAAGACGTTCATGAGGTGTCTGATTAGTTGCGGTACAGAGGAGTGAGCGGATAGAATGTAGGGCATCGGGGATAACCTCTTGCCATCTGGAAATCGGGAGATCTCTGGACCGGAGGGCCAGTAGGATGGTCTTCCAGATGGTACCATTCTCCCACTCGACCTGTCCGTTACCCCGAGGGTTATAGCTGGTCGTCCTGCTAGAGGCAATGCCCCTGCTGAGCAGGAATTGACGCAGCTCGTCGCTCATAAATGAGGACCCCCGATCGCTATGTCTATACGCGGGGTAGCCGAATAGGGAGAAGATGGAGAGGAGGGCCTTAATGACGGTCGATGTGGTCATGTCGGGGCAGGGAATGGCGAAGGGGAAGCGGGAGTATTCATCGATCATCGTCAGGAAGTAAATGTTGTGGGTGCTAGAGGGAAGGGGCCCCTTGATGTCTATGCTGAGACGTTCGAACGGGCGGGATGCTTTGATCAGATGTGCGCGCTCGGGGTGGTAGAAGTGCGGTTTGCACTCTGCGCAGATGTGGCAGTCACGGGTTACTGTCCTGACTTCCTCGATGGAGTAGGGCAGGTTGCAGGTCTTTATGAAATGATAGAAACGGGTCACCCCTGGATGGCAGAGGTCCGCGTGGAGGGAGCGGAGGTGGTCTATCTGCGCGCTGGCGCAGGTACCGCGGGACAGGGCATCAGGAGGCTCATTGAGCTTCCCAGGACGATACAAGATATCGTAGTTGTATGTGGACAACTCGATCCGCCACCGCAAGATCTTGTCGTTCTTAATCTTGCCCCTCTGTGCATTATCAAACATGAAGGCCACTGACCGTTGGTCTGTGAGGAGGGTAAACTTCCTGCCGGCCAAATAGTGCCTCCAATGTCGCACATCTTTGACTATGGACTGGGGAGGGACTCATCGATGGCACGCATAGTGGCCTTTGCGATGTCCGCTTTGATGCGGCTAAAGGCCTGGCAGGCCTCTGTCGACGGCGGGAAGGTCGTGGTTTGAATGAGGGGACGGGCCTTGTCGGCGTAATTGGGAACCCATTGGGCGTAGTAAGCAAAGAAACCCAGGCAGCGTTTGAGGGATTTGAGGGTATTGGGGAGAGGGAGTTCCATCAGGGGGCGCATGCGTTCGGGGTCGGGGCCTATCACTCCGTTACGCACTACGTAGCCGAGGATGGCTAGACGGTCGGTGCTAAACACGCACTTATCCTTATTGTAAGTTAGGTTAAGGAGTTTTGCGGTTTGGAGGAATTTTCGGAGGTTGGTGTCATGGTCCTGCTGGTCGTGGCCGCAGATGGTGACATTATGGAGATACGGGAAGGTAGCCCGTAATCCGTACTTGTCAACCATTCGGTCCATCTCCCGTTGGAAGACCGAGACCCCATTTGTGACACCGAATGGAACCCTGAGGAAGTGGTAGAGGCGCCTATCTGCCTCGAACGCGGTGTACTTGCGGTCACTCACGCGGATGGGGAGCTGGTGATAAGCGGACTTGAGGTCCACCGTGGAGAAGACTTTGTATTTCGCAATCTCGTTTACCATGGCGGAAATACGGGGGAGAGGATACGCGTCCAGTTGCGTAAACCGATTGATGGTCTGACTGTAGTCGATGACCATCCGGTTTTTCTCCCCAGTCCGGACCACCAGCACTTGGGCTCGCCAGGGACTGTTGCTGGCTTCGATGACCCCTTCCTTCAGCAACCTATGGACCTTGGACCTGATGAAGGTCCGGTCCTGGGCGCTGTACCGTCTGCTCCGGGTCGCGACGGGTTTGCAATCGCGGGTGAGATTAGCAAACAAGGAGGGGGGGTCCACTTTGAGGGACGCGAGGCTGCAGACAGTGAGGGGGGGGTATAGGGCCGCCGAATTGGAAGGTCAAGCTCTGCAGGTTGCACTGGAAGTCCAGTCCTAGGAGTGCCGGTGCGCAAAGGTCGGGGAGGATAAGGATTTTATAATTTTTAAAAACCTTCCCCTGGACCGTGAGGTCCGCGATGCAGCACCCGGTGATGCGGACGGAGTGCGAACCTGAGGCTAACCCGATTTTGTGTTTTACAGGGTGGACAGGGAGCGCACAGCGTCTTACCGTGTCAGGGTGTACGAAGCTTTCCGTGCTCCCGGAGTCCAGCAGGCAGTCCATCTCGTGCCCGTTGAGGTGGATTTGCGTCGTCGTCTTGGCGAGCGTGCGTGGACGTGACTGGTCGAGCTGAATGGCCGCGAGCCGTGGAGAAGATCCATATTCGTCGTCAGCGGCCGAGTAGATGCTGGCAGGACCTTGTGTGCCAGTCCAGGATGGCGGCGCCCAGGACCCACACGTGGAGTCGGGGCCCCAAGATGGCTGCACCCAGGACCCGCACGTGGAGTCGGGGCCCCAAGATGGCTGCACCCAGGACCCGCACGTGGGGTCGGGGCCCCAAGGTGGCGGCACCCGGGACCCGCACGTGGAGTCAGGGTCCCAAGATGGTGGCGCCCAGGACCCGCACGTGGCGTCCGGAGCCCAAGATGGCGGCGCCCGCAGGACCCTCGTGGTTGCTGGGGGCGGGGTTAGCGGTGACGGTGGGCCGATCAGAGCGCTGAGAGCGGGGGCAGAGAGGCGTGCAGGCCGGACGTCGGGGCCCGGGGGCGGGGGGGGGGGGGGGGGGGTGGGAGATTGACGCAGTGCGCTGGAAGGAGGAGGAGATCCCCGGTCGCTGCGCGGCACAGCAACAACCGATTTGGCCTGGCAGACCGTCGAAAAATGCCAGGAGGGCCAGGGCGCTGCAGAGCGGCTGGGGACATAGGCGCGGGCGTTTAAGTCGGCGACCTCCAGGGAGGTGGAGAGAGTCCGTGCCTCAGTTAGGCTGAGGACGTCTTTTTCCAGCATCCGCTGGCGGATAGCGGCAGACTGCATCCCAGCCACGTAAGCATTTCTGATCAAAAGTTCCATGTGCTCAGTGGCTGAAACTTGGAGGCAGGAGCAATTCCTCCCCAGGACAGCGAGGGCCTGGTAAAATTGGTCTAATGACTCACCGGGGAGCTGTTGTCTGGTAGCCAGCAGATGTCGGGCATACACTCGGTTTACCAGCTTAAGAAATTGTCCTTTTAGCGTATCCATGGCCACGTCATATTCCTTTTCTTCCACTATCATCGCGTAGGCCGCCATGCCCACGCTGGAATGGAGAATATGAAGCTTCTGTGCCATGGTGGGGGGGCTGCCTGCGGTCGCCAGATAACTATCGAAACACGCCAGCCAATGCTTGAAGATTGCTGATGCGTTCGGAGTTTGCGGGCTGATGCGGAGGCAGTCGGGCTTGATCCGGAGCTCCATCTTCAAATTTCTAGTATATTAAATTGGTGTACCATTAATTGAACGCGAGATGAGTTGCTGAACAATAGTATGGCTTTAATATACTAGATATTAAGCCCTGCGGTCGATTACAGTAGAAGGACGACCGCCGGGAGTACTGGGTATTTATACCTCGCCCTGGAGGCGGGGTTAACTCAGCCTCTTGACCAATCGGGGAGCCGTCACATGACTGGTCTCAACCAACCAGTCGAGAGGCACATGACCGACCAGGGCCAATGGTAAGCCGGTGTTCTGCACCAATGGCAGGCAGCTATGCTAATCATACCACCACAGTAAGCCTCACTGGCTAGGCCATCATTTATTGTCCATTTCTAATTGTCCTTGAGAAAGTGGTGGGAACCACCATGGGCTGCAGTCCATGTGGTGTTGATACAGCACAGGGTCGTCACATGGACAGCTGCAGGACTTTGACCCAGTAATGGTGAAGGAATATATTTCCAAGTAAGGATAGTTTGTGACTTCAACAGAGACATTTAACACAATAAATCATCTCTCCACGCAATATGATACCGAGCCATGATGTGGACAAATTGTCAAAAACCTGGGTCGGGATTCTCCCCTACCCGGCGGGGCGGGGGGTCCCGGCGGGACGGAGTGCCGTGAACCGCTCCGGCGCGGGCCTCCCCAAAGGTGCAGAATTCTGCGCACCTTTAGGGGCCAAGGCCTCACATTGAGGGGTTAGGCCTGCGCCGGAGTGATTTGTGCCCCGCCAGCTGGCGCGAACGGCCTTTGGCACCCCACCAGTCCGCGTATGCGCCGGTGTGTCAGCGGCTGCTGACATCATACCGGTGCATGCAGAGGGGAGGGGGTCTCTTCCGCCTCTGCCATGGTGAAGGCCATGGCGGGGCGGAAGAAAAAGAGTGCCCCCACGGCACAGGCCCGACCGCCGATTGGTGGGCCCCGATCGCGGGCCAGGCCACTGTGGGGGCACCGCCCGGGGTGAGATCGCCCCGCCAGTCCCCCCCCAGGACCCCGGAGCCCGCCCGCGCCGCCAATCCCGGCAGCACCAGAGGTGGTTTAAACCACGCCTGCGGGAAAGGCCTGTCAGCGGCGGGACTTCGGCTCACCCCGGGGGGTCGGAGAATTCCGCCCCTGGTTTTAACAAGTTTCTTTAGACAGAAAAGGGAGTTGGAGAGGTGGGAATGTTCTGAGGAAGAAATTCCAGGACTTCAGACCCAGGATCTCGGCAGCTGAGGGCACAGTCAAGCGACTAAAATTGGGCTTGCTCAAGTGGTCATAATGAGAGGAGTGCAGATATCTTGGAGGGTTGTTGGGCTGGAGGAGATTACAGGGTTAGAGGTATATGTAGAGATGGCAGGTTTAGAAGGTGCTGGTAAAGAATTCTTGGTGAGTTACTGCAGTGCATCTTGTTGATGGTACATACGGCACCCCGGTGTGCTATTGCAGAGGGAGGGAATATTTATTTTTTTAAGAATCTTTATTGTCACAAGTAGGCTTACATTAACACTGCAATGAAGTTACCGCGAAAATCCCCTAGTCACCACATTCCGGCGCCTGTTCGGGTACACAGAGGGCGAATTCAGCATGTCCCAATTACCTAATAGCACATCTTTCTGGACTTGTGGGAGGAAACCGGAGAACCTGGAGGAAACCCACACAGGGAGAACGTGCAGACACACAGACAGTGACCCAAGCCGGGAATTGAAGCTGGGACCCTGGCGCTGTGGAGCAACAGTGCTAACCACTATGCTACCGTTCATGGACTGTGAATGATGGCATTTGTTCATTGACTAGTGTCTTTCAGTCACCCCAGGATACTGTCTTGAACTGACTTGCTGAGAGTTTGACCGGCAGAATTCATTTGGTATGAAAGTGCACCAGTGAAATTCTACACTGGTAACACGAATGGGAGCACGAATGGGAGCACGAATGGGAGCACGAATGGGAAGGACTGTTGCAGACAGCGTTTCCACTCGTATCACTAAAACAAAACAGTATGATGTCCAGTTAGACCGATACCTCCCCCTATGCTAACACCCCTCCCCACTGTCCAGGAAAGATATGGACCGGGATTCTCCGAGCCCCCGCCGCTCCGATCCTGGGACTGCGATGCTCCGAACCAGGAAAAAGCTCGCCAACGGGGATTGCGCTGCATGGCCGGCAGAATCGGCAGACCTGGCGCGACGTGCTGGTCCCTGGGCCTGGGGCGAGTCTCCAGCCGGGATGGGCTGAAATCTCGCCGACATGACCGCAGCTCACACCGGTGTAAATCAAACATTGTATTTATCAACCAGTCATTCTGGCTGACGCCGACGAAGAAGGAAGTTGGGGCTGGTGTCCGGGGAGGGTGGGGGTGGGGTGGGGAGGGGTGGGGCTAATGTCTGTGGAGTGTGGGGGTGGGGTGGGGGTGGGGCGGGGCTGGTGTCTGTGGAGGGTGCGGGGGGGGGTTGGGGGAGGGGCGGGGCTGGTGGTTGGGGTGGGTGGGTGGGGAGGGGCTTGTGTCTGTGGAGGGTGGGGATGGGGTGGGGCTGGTGCTGTGGAGGGTGGGGGTGAGGCGGGGTAGGGGCGGGGCTGGTGTCTGTGGAGGGTGGGGGTGGGGTGGGAGAGGGGCGGAGCTGGTGTCTGTGGTGGGTGGATGGGGAGGGGCTGGTATCTGTGGAGGGTGGGGGTGGGGCAGGGGAGGGGTGGGGCGGGGCTGATGTCTGTGGAGGGTGGGGGTGGGGCGGGGTTGATGTCTGTGGAGGGTGGGGGTGGGGCGGGGAAGGACGGGGCTGCTGTCTGGGGGGTGGGGTGGGGAGGGGCGGGGCTGATGTCTGTGGATGGTGGGGGTGGGGCGGGGAGGGGGGCTGGTGTCTGGGGAGGGTGGGGGTGGAGCGAGGCTGATGTCTATGGAGGGTGGGGGTGGGGCGGGGAGGGGGGCTGGTGTCTGGGGTGGGTGGTGAGGGGCTGGTGTCTGGGGGGTGGGGGTGGGGCGGGGTAGGGGCTGGGCTGGTGTCTGGGGATGGAGTGGGGAGCGGTGGGGCTGGTGTCTGCGGAGGGTGGGGGTGGGGTGGGGGAGGGGCGGGGCTGGTGTCTGTGGAGGGTGGGGGTGGGGCAGGGTGGTGTCTGGGGGGGTGGGGTGGGGTGGGTAGGGGCTGTGTCGGTGGAGGGTGGGGTGGGGCGGGGAGGGCCGTGGCTGGTGTCTGGGGGGGTGGGGTGGGGAGGGGCTGATGTCTGTGGAGGGTGGGGGAGGGGCGGGGCTGGTGTCTGGGGGGTGGGGTGGGGTAGGGGCGGGGCTGATGTCTGTGGAGGGTGGGGGTGGGGCGGGGCTGATGTCTGTGGAGTGTGGGGGTGGGGTGGGGTAGGGGCAGGGCTTATGTCTGTGGAGGGTGGGGGTGGGGCGGGGCTGATGTCTGTGGAGGGTGGGGGTGGGGCGGGGTAGGGGCTGAGCGTGGGGGGAAGGGGGGTGAGGGCAGCGGGGAAGGGGGATGTGGGCAGAGGGGAAGGGGAGAGGGGAAGGGGATGAGGGTAGAGGAAGGAGGGTGGGGGAAGGGGGATGAGGGCAGGGGGGAAGGGGGATGAGGGCAGGGGGGAAGGGGGGTGGGGGGAAGGGGGTTGAGGGTGGGGGGAAGGGGAGATGATGGCTGGGGGAAGGGGGGTCGGGGAAGGGAGATTAGGGCATGGGGAAGGGGGATGATGGCTGGGGGAAGGGGGGTCAGGGAAGGGGGGAAGGGGGAAGGGGGGTGGGGGAAGGGGGTTAGGGCAGGGGGAAGGGGGAATGAGGGTGGGGGGAAGGGGGGTGAGGGTGGGGGAAAGGGGGGGTGAGGGTGGGGGGGAAGGAGGGATGAGGGTGGGGGAAGGGGGGATGAGGGCGGGGGGAAGCGGGGGATGAGGGCAAGGGGGGAAAGGGGGATGGGGCAGGCAGGAAGGGGGCTGAGTGTGGGGGGAAGGGGGGATGAGGGCAGGGGGGAAGGGGGTGAGGGTGGGGAGGAAGGGGGATGAGGGGTGGCGGGGAAGGCGGGGATGAGGGCAGGGGGAAGGGGGGATGAGGGCTGGGGGAAGGGGCGGTGATGGAAGGGGGGGAAGGGGGCATGGGGAAGGGGGAAGGGGGGATGAGGGCGGGGGAAGGGGAATGAGGGCGGGGGAAGGGGGGTGAGGGCAGGGAGGAAGGGGGGGGATGAGGGCAGGGGAAGGGGGTGAGGGTGGGGGGAAGGGGTTGAGGGCAGGGGGGAGGGGGGAGGGGGGACGAGGGCCCGGGGGGGGGCGGGGGGATGGGGGCAGGGGGGAGGGGGTGTGAGGGGGAGGGGAAGGGGGGGTGAGGGCTGGGGGCAAGGGGGATGGGGCAGGTGGGGAAGGGGGTGAGGGTGGGGGGAAGGGGGATGAGGGTGGGTGAAGGGGGGATGAGGGCAGGGGGGAAGGGGGTGAGGGCAGGTGGGGAAGGGGGCTGAGGGTGGGGGGAAGGGGGTGAGAGCGGGGGAAGGGGGGATGAGGGCAGGGGGAAGTGGGCTGAGGGTGGGGAAAGGGGGGGAGGGCTGGGGGAAGGGGCAGTGGGGGAAGGGCAGGAAGGGGGGATGAGGGCGGCGGGTAGGGGGGTGAGGGTGGGGGGGAAGGAGGTAAGGGTGAGGGGAAGGGAGGATGAGGGCATGGGTGGAAGGGGGTGAGGGGGGGGAAGGGGGAGGGCTGGGGGAAGGGGGGTTGGTGGAAGGGGGGAAGGGGGATGAGGGCACGGTGGTAGGGGTGTGTGTGTGGGTGGAACGGGGGTGAGGGTGGGGGAAGGGGGGATGAGGGCATGGGGGAAGGGGGGATGAGGGCATGGGGGAAGGGGGATGAGGGCAGGGTGAGGGGTGAGGGTGGGGGGGGAAGGGGGAGGGCTGGGGGAAGGGGGGTTGGTGGAAGGGGGAATGAGGGTGGGGGGAAGGGAGATCTCACTTGGTGGTGAGCCCCCGATCTCTGCATTCGGAATCTCCTGGTCGTTGGGTCCGAATGCAAGGTCCTCTTCAGGAAGGGTGAGGGGCCGCAATTCAGGTGGACCTCCTCCGGCGCTGGCACGCTCCCGGTTGTTGTAGGCGCGCTTCTCCTGCTCTCATCCCCCTTCCCCCCCTCTCCCCACCACCCCCTCAATCCTGTCTGCGTGTCTCACCGTGCACGCTGTCTTGTGTATTACAGGACCACACGGTGACCTCCTGGGGCGGGGAGGGGTGGGGAGTGGTGAGGAAAGATAGGCGGACATATACTTGCATTCGAGCGGTTGGGTGTATGTTGGCATAGGTTCAGAGGCCATCCTGCCAATGCAGCTTGCATGGGTGAGTGCAGCCCTGTGGGTCTCAGCTAGGGCTATACCGCCCATCATGCGGAGAGGGGGGGCACAGTGCCACATGTGTGGGGAGGATTGGGGGGTTGGTGCCATGGGCACAGTAGGGGGTACTCACCCTGGCTTCCCTGACTAGGTCATTGACCTTCTTGTGGCACTGGCTGCCGGTCCTGGGGGTTACCCCCACGGCGCTGACAGCCTCTCCCGCCTCCCTCCACAGGCGCCGGCTGGTGTTGGCAGCGACCCTGCTGCCATGTCCGGGGTACAGGGCCTCCGTCCTCCGTTCCACGGCATCGAGGAGCGCTTCGATGTCCCGGTCCTGGAACCTCGGTGCTACGCGGCGGGCGGCCATCTTCCCGCGTTGCCGTTTCTCCGGTGATTGCGTCAATTTAACAGCGACGTAATTGATGCCGCGCGCATCAGTGATGCTGTTCTGGGTCGCGCTGTCGCAGTTACCGTGACACCCAATCCATGGCGCAGAATTCGCAAACTTTTGCTGGGTCTGATGCCGGAGCCGTCCGCGCCGATTTTGACTCCGGTATCGGAACTTGGACGCGGTAATGGAGAATCCCGGCCATTGTCCCACCACGTGATACCGTGCCCAAAGGCCCAGTTCACACATTTAAGCCTCAGGAGAGAGTGTTGGGATGCTTTCTGGTTGAGAAAATCCATCTTGACCCTCTGCCATCCCAAAATCCAGACTGACACAATTTCCAACAAGAATGACTGGGTAATAACCAGCAGCAGGAATTGTGGCTTAATTTTTTACTTCCTGAGCAAGTGACCCTAATTGTAATGACAAAGCTCCCCCAGAACATTTGTCCCACAGACTGGTGATAAAGGCTGGCACTTCCTTGATCTGTTATCTTTGGGGATTTACCCATTGAACTTTCAGTGGATCACAGTTCAGGACGTACAAATGTCTGTTCCTAGACTGCCTGAAACTACCAGCTCTGAAAGTATACAATACTGACAACTGAGAAACCTACTATCAATACAGATTTTTTTTAAAATTTTAGATTATTTCGCCTTTAAATAAATGTACAACCATACCTTTGCTAATTCGCGTCTTGACAATTTTAATGGTCTCCTAACCAGCCTCCTATTTTTCACTCTCCATTCATTTGGGCTCATTCAAAACTCTTCTGCCCATAACCAAACCTAACCTAAGCCTCACTCTCATATCATCACCCATGTGCTCGCTGACCTACATTGGCTGTGATGGAACCATCAATTCACTAGACACGTGCTTTAAGATATGAACAGTGGTTTTAATCTACTTACAACAGAGCCAGCCTGTTCCGCGTTGAACTCTCGATGAACTGAACGATTGGCTCTGAGCATTGGTATTTATACAGCAATCCAGGGGGGGAGTCGTGGGCGGAGCCAAGGGTGGCGCCCTGTACAAACTCCTAAGCATTCCCAGCGCTACTCCCCCTAGTGGTCGGGCAACGCAACTGCGCTTACAAATGCATGGTCTCATGTATATACAATACAGTGTGAATTATGGAGTTACATTCTACCAATGCCTTGATTTTCAAATTCACATTCTCCTGTTCAGGAAGGTTGTGTGTTCGAATCCCACTCCAGGACTTGAACATGGAAATCAAAGTCGACACTGCAATAAAACTCTCAGAGAGAGCTTCACCGTCGGCACTTTGTGGCACTATTTTGCAGAAGAGCGGGGGATTTTTACCTGGTACCCCAGCCAAAACCTCAATCAGTTAAAAACAGATGATCTGCTCAATATCACATTGCAGACTGTGGGAGTGAGCTATCTACACAATCGTGGCTGAGTTGTTACATTATAATTAACTATACTTCAAAAATCTGGCGTTCTTGACTGGCGGTAAAGTACCTTAGGACAAATCTTTCTTCCTTTTCCTACGTTGTCTCTCCATCCCTTTTCCTCTGTCAACCCCTCCAGCTGAATGAACCTCGGTGATCTCTGCATACCTCCGACTGTGGCCCCCTGCGGTTCTCCCATTTCCAATACCTACATTTGGCAGCTGCTCTAATAGGCCTGAAGCTCGGAATCCCCTCCTTAACTCTCTGCCTCCCGATGTCCCGTATCTTCTCCTTGAAGATTCCCTTTCAAATCCACCTCATAAACCATCTTCTAATCTTCCTTTGGCTCAGTGGCAATTTTGTCTGATTATGTTCTTGCGAAGCACGTTGGGATGCTTCCTACATTGAAGGTGCTATCTAAATGCAAATTATGGCTGCAGTTGTTACTGGGGTTTGCACGTTCTCCCGTGACTTCCTTGTGCTGTATCCCTCTATACCCATCCTATCCATTTATTTGTCAAGGTGCCTTTTAAAAATTTCCACAACCTCCATTGGCAGCGCGTTCCAGACACTCACCACCCTCTGTGTAAAAAACCTGCCTCGCACATCTCCTCTAAGCTTTGCTCCATGGACATTAAACCTATGCCCCCTGGTGACTCACCCCTCCGCCCTGGGAAAGAATGCCTGCCCATCCACTTTATCCATGCCACTCATAATCTTGTAAACCTCTGTCAGGTCACCCCTCAACCTCCGTCGTTCTAATAAAAACAGTCCGAGTCTATTCAACCTCTCCGCATAGCTAACACCCTCCAGACCAGGCAACATCCTGGTAAATCTCCGCTGAACCCTCTCCAAAGCCTCCACATCCTTCTGATCATGTGGCGACCAGAACTGTGCGAAACATTCCAAGTGCGGCCTCACCAAGGTTCTATATGACTGTAGCATGACTTGCCAGTTTTTATACTCAAAGCCCTGTCCAATGAAGGCAAGCATTCCATATGCTTTCTTGACTACCCTGTCCGCTTGTGTTTCCACCTTCAAAGATCTGTGGACCTGCACACCCAGATCTCTCTGACTTCCTATCTTCCTAAGAGTTTTGCCATTTACGGTATATTTCCCCTCTATGTTAGACCTACCAACATGCTTTACCTCACATTTCTAGCTGGCTTCCCTCTTCACTGTAGGGATTCTATTCTATTCTATATCAAGCTCTGCAAAATATATAAACTCAATAACAGGAGGCCCATTTTTAAAATCACACACAAACAAAAAATCATTTGATTTCAGAAAAGCAATCTCCCTCTCTCTCTCAACTAGGCTGCTACCCTTCCTGGTGAGCTCACAACTTGAGAGAAGGAGGGATTGCTAAGAACTGCATTTCCAACACTCCACCCCCCCCCCCCTCCCCCCCCCCCCCCCCCCCCCCCCCCCCCCCCCCCCCCCCCCCACCACACCCCAGGCAGTCCATCCCCTCTAATACTGACCAGAGTCTGATTGCACTGAGGAGACAGGTATAAATAAATAATCAGAGGGGATTTAAAAATTTTTTTTTTGCAATGAGCATCTAAGAATTGCCAAGCCACAGCTAAATTGAGTCATTCCCAACATCTTTTAAGCAACCACGACATTTCAGGGCAGCCAGTCTCATGTTTTCTTATGTGTCTTCATTCTGCCAATGCCCACAGGAACCCAGAATATGATTGATGGTTCGGCTTGTCACAACAGCAAACGCCACAGGGAGAAAGGGAAGAGTATGTTTCATATCTTGTCCTATTAAAGCGACGGCATCCATTTTGTCGGCTTGTATTGGTTTATTTATTACAAATATTTATACGGGGTAGTCAATAAGTAGAATGTTTTCTTTCAAATTCCTTTTTCCTTATTTATGCTTTTTGTTTCAAATTTTGCAGCAGAGAATCGGCCCATCGTTATTTTGCTGCAAGGAGCACATTGAAATAGAATGCGGGATTTAAATTAGGAGGCAACTCTGTTCTCCGATTCCTGTCCCGTTTATCCTGGAAGTGCTGACGGACGCTGGACTGCTTTACGCAGGTGATGATAGCTCCCAGTGCCACTGTTCAATAGCTGTTCTTCCTGTGTGAGACTGAATAGTAAGTGTCAGTAGCCATGTATAAGGGGACGTCAGATCATATCATCAGTAGAGAGCAAGTGGCAGAGTTGAAAAAAATATATACCTAAGTCATAAATTGGGTTCATGAAGAGAAAGGCCAGTCGTGGTTTCCTGACTGCTGTTGGGTGAACTCTGCTGGGAATTTGTGGGGACCACCATTGGTCAAGCAGGCTTGTGTAACCTTACATGATTAGAGTTGGTATTCGAGAAAGAGACACTGAAGAGTGGGACATCAGTGCCTTTGAGGGATTGAAAGAGAAATCTGAGGTTACACTTGAGACTGGTGAATTCAGCAATTACTTTAACCCAGAACAAACTTGCAAATACCCGACAGTGTTTTTCTATCATGAGGGATCCCTGCTTCATACCCTAGTGTTCTCTTTCAGCTTGAATGGATACAGCATCAAATTAAATAAAACCTCAAATTGCTGCATTTGTGACACAAAGGACTCCATTTTCCTGGTTATGCTTGAGAAAAAGTTTCTCAACAAAAAGGAAGGACGGAAGAAAGAGGGAAAATCGACCGTGGATATCTAAGGAAATAAGGGAGAGTATCAAATTGAAGGAAAAAGCATATAAAGTGGCAAAGATTGCTGGGAGATTAGAGGACTGGGAAATCTTTAGGGGGCAACAGAAAGATACTAAAAAAGCTATAAAGAAGAGTAAGATAGAGTATGAGAGTAACTTGCTCAGAATATAAAAACAGACAGTAAAAGTTTTTACAAATATATAAAACAAAAAAGAGTGGCTAAGGTAAATATTGGTCCTTTAGAGGATGAGAATGCAGTTTTAATAATGGGAAATGAGGTAATGGCTGAGGAACTGAACAGGTTTTTTGGGTCGGTCTTCATAGTGGAAGACACAAATAACATGCCAGCGACTGATAGAAATTAGGCTATGACAGGAGAGGACCTTGAGAGGATTGTTATCACTAAGGAGGGAGTGATGGGAAAGCTAATGGGGCTAAAGGTAGACAAGTCTCCTGGCCCTGATGGAATGCATCCCAGAGTGCTAAAAGAGATGGCTAGGGAAATTGCAGATGCACTAGTGATAATTTACCGAAATTCACTAGACTCTTGGGTGGTCCCGGTGGATTGGAAATTAGCAAACGTGACGCCACTGTTTTAAAAAGGAGGTAGGCAGAAAGCAGGAAATTATAGGCCAGTGAGCTTAACTTCGGTAGTAGGGAAGATGCTGGAATCTATCATCAAGGAAGAAATTGCGAGGCATCTGGATAGAAATTGTCCCATTGGGCAGACGCAGCATGGGTTCGTAAAGGGCAGGTCATGCCTAACTAATTTAGTGGAATTTTTTGAGGACATTACCAGTGCAGTAGATAACGGGGAGCCGATGGATGTGGTATATCTGGATTTCCAGAAAGCCTTTGACAAGGTGCCACACAAAAGGTTGCTGCATAAGATAAAGATGCATGGCATTAAGGGTAAAGTAGTAGCATGGATAGAGGATTGGTTAATTAATAGAAAGCAAAGAGTTGGGATAAATGGGTGTTTCTCTGGTTGGCAATCAGTAGCTAGTGGTGTCCCTCAGGGATCCGTGTTGGGCCCACAATTGTTCACAATTTACATAGATGATTTGGAGTTGGGGACCAAGGGCGATGTGTCCAAGTTTGCAGATGACACTAAGATGAGTGGTAAAGCGAAAAGTGCAGAGGATACTGGAAGTCTGCAGAGGGATTTGGATAGGTTAAGTGAATGGGCTAGGGTCTGGCAGATGGAATACAATGTTGACAAATGTGAGGTTATCCATTTTGGTAGGAATAACAGCAAACGGGATTATTATTTAAACGATAAAATATTAAAGCATGCCGCTGTTCAAAGAGACTTGGGTGTGCTAGTGCATGAGTCACAGAAGGTTGGTTTACAGGTGCAACAGGTGATTAAGAAGGCAAATGGAATTTTGTCCTTCATTGCTAGAGGGATGGAGTTTAAGACTAGGGAGGTTATGTTGCAATTGTATAAGGTGTTAGTGCGGCCACACCTGGAGTATTGTGTTCAGTTTTGGTCTCCTTACTTGAGAAAGGACGTACTGGCGCTGGAGGGTGTGCAGAGGAGATTCACTAGGTTAATCCCAGAGCTGAAGGGGTTGGATTATGAGGAGAGGTTGAGTAGACTGGGACTGTACTCGTTGGAATTTAGAAGGATGAGGGGGGATCTTAGAGAAACATTTAAAATTATGAAGGGAATAGATAGGATAGATGCGGGCAGGTTGTTTCCACTGGCGGGTGACAGCAGAACTAGGGGACATAGCCTCAAAATAAGGGGAAGTAGATTTAGGACTGAGTTTAGGAGGAACTTCTTCACCCAAAGGGTTGTGAATCTATGGAATTCCTTGCCCAGTGAAGCAGTTGAGGCTCCTTCATTACATGTTTTTAAGGTAAAGATAGATAGTTTTTTGAAGAATAAAGGGATTAAGGGTTATGGTGTTCGGGCCGGAAAGTGGAGCTGAGTCCACAAAAGATCAGCCATGATCTCATTGAATGGCGGAGCAGGCTCGAGGGGCCAGATGGCCTACTCCTGCTCCTAGTTCTTATGTTCTTATGTTCTCAATGCTGAGCGGGGCACCCTGATTTCTGCGGAGCCAGTGTTGGCAGCTCTACCAGGCCCCGCCCCACCACAGTGACGGCAAAATCCACGCCCACAAATACTTTTTACACAACGTGCACTAAAACCTGGAGAGAAAACTCGGCTGTGCAGCTAGAAAGCTACATCCCTGTTATCTTGCTTCAGCCAGCACTGAGGATCAGGCCCTTGGTCTTTTCCATTTTATGTTAGTTAGCGGAAGTTAGCATCTAGACCCATCAGGGGAATAGATACTCCACGTGATGAATGGTATTAATAACTGCCGTAAACGGTACTTCTTCACCCAAAGGGTTGTGAATCTATGGAAATCCTTGCCCAGTGAAGCAGTTGAGGCTCCTTCATTACATGTTTTTAAGGTAAAGATAAATAGTTTTTTGAAGAATAAAGGGATTAAGGGTTATGGTGTTCGGGCCGGAAAGTGGAGCTGAGTCCACAAAAGGTCAGCCATGATCTAATTGAATGGCGGAGCAGGCTCGAGGGGCCAGATGGCCTACTCCTGCTCCTAGTTCTTATGTTCTTATGACTCACCTAAAGCTGAAAAAGAGAAAGCGGGACACCAGCCAAATATTGGGAAGACTGTAAGTCAGACTTTCATTGAGTTGGGAAGTCTCCATGGACCTTTTAAAAATTACAAGCAGAACTCAGATGTGGAAGACTCACCCCCATTTCCAACTGATGCAATTTTTGCTGTACGGTAAGGGGCCAAGCGGCAGGATTTACACAGGAGGGAGTCCTGAACACTACAGCACCATTTGAACTTAGTGCTGAGTTTAAGCTGACCCTATTTTCACTGTTGCAGGGGCCTTAATTCACAGTGCGGATGTCACAAATTGATGCCCTCCTCTTTAAAATTTAATAAAAACAGGCTGCACCTGTCGGTGAGAGTTAAAAAAATTAACCTCTGCTGGCCCACTGTGATTGATAGATGTGGCTTAGAAAATAAAGTAAAATCTGGTGTTGCCGTTTCAATAGAATTCGTTGTTGACATTTCCTCAAGGGCTATCATTATGTTTAGCTGTGTTTCAATTACTATGTCAGCAGGGGTTCTGAATTCATAGTTTGTTGGACAGCTTAAAGAGGCTATGAAAGGATTAACTTTATGTGGTGTCTGAATAGAAATTTACTTGATTTATAAGAGATTAATTATTAACCACTTGAGTTTTAAAAGGTTTGAATGAATTTTATGAATGTGAGGTGTTTTTCACTATCAAGTGCAAGAGTGAGAGCTATATTTGATTATTGGGAGTGTATTTTTCATCTCCACATGACTCCTGAGGTTTGTCCATGGTGGATACTGGATGAGTGATAATTAAGGTGGAAAGGAGGGTATGAGGGCTCATTAGGTGTGATTGGAGATCATGAGTTTAGTTGGACGGAAGGTATGAGGGGCCATGAGGTGGGTAGGGGGCGAGGAGGTGTGAAGGGTGAGGGCTAGAGTGCCTAACAACTTCTAGAACAATTCGTACAAAGCCCCAGAGATTTGCAATGGGCCTTTTAACCAATTTCCTCACTGTCTCAGCACTCATTTACCAGCATGGCCACCTAGGGTCAGCAGGCCTAACTCAATCCTGCACCCAACCTGCCTCCCCAACAAAATGATAATCTCACATTTTGAAATGTTGGGTGACTGTGTGGAATTTTCACATTCTCCCCGTTTGCACATTCTCCCCATGTCTGTGTGAGTTTCCTTCGGGAGCTCCAGTTTCCTCCCACACTTCAAAGATGTGCAGGTTAGGTGGATTGGCCATGATAAATTGGCCCTTGGCGTCCAAAACGTTAGGTGGGATAGCAGGGGTTATGTGATGGAGCAGGGGATGAGGTTAGTGTGCTCTTTCTACAGATTTGATGGGCTGGATGGCCTCCTTTTGCACTGTCGTGATTCTATGATGAATACTTTTACTGAGCAAGGTCTGGCAAGTCAGGAAAATTTCCAGCTCCCGCTACCCACCATGGGAGTCAAGATC
Organism: Scyliorhinus canicula; assembly: GCF_902713615.1. Taxonomy (NCBI): domain Eukaryota; kingdom Metazoa; phylum Chordata; class Chondrichthyes; order Carcharhiniformes; family Scyliorhinidae; genus Scyliorhinus; species Scyliorhinus canicula. Next base: position 45,256,397 of record NC_052148.1, on the reverse strand, counting down.
TGGCCTGTTCAAAATGTGCGGGAGGACCAGCGAACCATGTCCACATGTACTAGGCATGTCCAAAGCTTTGGGGTTTTGGCAGGGGTTTGCTGATGTCATGTCCAATGTATTAAAAACAAGGGTGGCGTTGATTCCAGAGGTGGCGATTTTCAGGGTGTCACAAGACCCGGGAATCCAGGAGGAGAAAGAGGCAGACGTTCTGGCCTTTGCTTCCCTGGTAGCCGGGAGACGGTTACTATTAGCTTGGAGGGACTCAAGGCCCCCAAAGTCGGAGACCTGGCTATCGGACATGGCTAGTTTTCTCTGCCTGGAGAAAATCAAGTTCACCCTGAGAGGGTCACTGCTGGGGTTCGCCCGGAGGTGGCAACCATTCATCGACTTCTTTGCGGAAAATTAATCGTCAGCAGAGGGGGTGGTGGGGGTAGGTTAGTGTAGATTAGGAGGTTAATTAATGGCGGGACCTGTTAGGGAGGGAGGTGGTATTTGCACTATGTTTATAGTCTCCTGTACATTGATCATATTGCTGCTGTTACAATGCCAATAGAATACCTCAATAAAATGTTTATTAAAAAAAAACCTGGCCTGTTGCCTTTGCACCCAAACTCCTCCTCTAGTGACTACAATCTGTCTCTCCCACTGTCTGCACTATTTGCAATCTTTGTGCGGTCTGACTCTGAGCTGATAGTACAAATCCATATCCTCTTCATCTCTGTGGCCATTGACTTACATCTCTGTAACATCACCTGTCTCTGTCCCATCTCAGTTCATCTGTTGCTGATACGCTCTTCCACATTGTTGTTACCTCCAAACTTGACTACCCCATGCTTTTCTGGCTAGCCTCCCACCTTGTACCATCTTAAACCGGAACTCATCCAAACGCTCTTCAGTCTGAGTCCTCATGTACACTAAATTCTATTCCCCCAAACTCCTGAATCATCATTAAGCTAGAATAGCTCCTGGTTTATCAATGCCTCATATTTAAAATTCTCATGCTAGTTTTCAACTTATTCCATATGTCTTTGCCCTTCCCCTATCTCTATCTCAGATTATCATACAAAAACACAAGCACACTAACATGTGAATTAGGAGCAGAATTAGGCTGTTCCTGTGCTGCCATTTGATAAATCCATGGAGGATCTGCTTGTGGCCTCAACTCTACTTTCTCTGCCTATCTCCCATGCCATTTGACTTCCTTGTAAATCACAAATCTTTCTTTTTTTATTTTCTCATGAGAATAGATGTCCCTGGGACTGCGAGCACTTGTTGCACCTCCTTCATTTTTCTTGAACTGAGTGTCTTGCTCGGCTATCTCCGTGGGCAGTTAAGGGTCGACCACCTGTCTGTGGGTCTGGAGTCATATGTAGGCCACACCGGTAAAGATGGCAGATTTCCTTCTCGAAAGGACATTAGTGAACCAGATGGGTCTTTATGATAATTTTTCATGGTTATTCACTAAGCCATTATTCCAGGTTTATTAATTGAATTCAAATTCCACCAACTGCCATGGTGGGATTTGAACCCGTGCCCTCAGACCATTAGCCGGGGCCTCTGCATTACTAGTCCAGTGATATTACCACTATGCCATCATCAACCCCCACTAGTCAATATCTAACTCAAGCTTAGAAATAGTAAATTACCCAGCTTCCACTACTCTCTGCGGAAGAGAATTCCACAGATTAACAACCTTCTGAGAGAAAGAAAATTCTCAGAATCTCCATCTAAAATGGGAGGCGCCTTGGGGTGAATTCTCCGGTCGCCGACACCGAAATCGCGTTTGGCCATCAGCCGTAGAATCGAAGTTCCCAACCTAAGCGGGGGTTTTTGCAATGCTCCGCCCCTTCCAAAACGGCGTACTCGGAGAGTACACCACGCGCTGTATGGACGGCCTCAGGACATTGCCTGAGGCCCACCCCCCCGATGCTCCGCCCCCGACCGGCCGAGTTCCCGACAGCATCGGCCGCGTGTGGTCTCACTCGCCGAGAACGTAGCGTGGCGGCTGCGAACTCAGTTTAGCGCTGCCACAGTCGGGGGAGGGCCGATCCGCGGGCAGTGGGGGACTTTATCATGGGCTGGGGGAACTATGAGGGGTAGTACAGGGCGCGCGAGCCACGGACCCGGAAATTCTCTGAGCCTTATCAACAGCTAGAGCCGGGTGCTCTCTGCTGCCGGCATGCTAGCCCCCAGCCAAACGGAAGATCGGTGGCCGTTTTACGCCATTTTCTCTGGCGTAAAACAGCACTGTTCCCACGCCGGCGTGGGGATATAGCCCCACAATCGGAGGATCCAGCCCCTTAATTTTAAACTGTAGCCCCCAGTTCTAATATCTCCATCAGGAGAAATAACTTCTCAGAATTGACCTTGTCAAGTGCTATCAGGAACTTACATGTTTCAATAGGATCACCTCTCATCCTACTAAACTCTAATGGAAACAGACCCAACCTTTCCTCATAAGAAAACCACAATGTAGTGAACATTCTCTGAACTGTTTCTAAGTGCTGTATTGTTCTTTGTTTGTATTATCTTTGAAGTAAGGAGACAAAAACAGTACTTCAGATGTGATCTCACCACTACCCTGTACAATTGGGACAAAACACCCCAGGCGGGATTCTCTGCCCAATGCCCCCGTTTTCTGGTGCCCCCCACTGGAGGTGGGATCCTTCATCCTGGCAGCCGGCCAAATGAGGGTTCGCAGTGTGGACAACCCCATGCCATCGGGAAATACGTGGGCATGAGTGCGCTGACGGAGAAACGGAGGTACCAGCAGACGGAGAATCCAGCCGCCCGACTTTTATATTCCATCCCTCAGCAATAAACAATAACATTCCATTTGCCTTCGCAATCACTTGCTGTACCTGCAAACCAACATTCTGTTACCACCCAGATCCCGCTGTAACTCTCTGCATTATCCCTGTCCATTTAAATAGTAGATTGCTTTTCTATTCTTCCTGCCAAAGTGGACAAGTTTAGGGCAGCACGGTAGCATTGTGGATAGCACAATTGCTTCACAGCTCCAGGGTCCCAGGTTCGATTCCGGCTTGGGTCACTGTCTGTGCGGGTTCTGCATATCCTCCCAGTGTCTGCGTGGGTTTCCTCCAGGTGCTCCGGTTTCCTCCCACAGTCCAAAGATGTGCAGGTTAGGTGGATTGGCCTTGCTAAATTGCCCTTAGTGTCCAAAATTTCCCTTAGTGTTGGGTGGGGTTACTGGGTTATGGGGATAGGGTGGAGGTGTTGACCTTGGGTAGGGTGCTCTTTCCAAGAGCTGGTGCAGAGTCGATGGGCCGAATGGCCTCCTTCTGTACTGTAAATTCTATGAAAAAAAGTTCACATTTTCCCACATTTTACTACATCAGCCAAACTTTCCTCCACTCATTTAGCCTGTTTATGTCCCTTATCAGACTCCTTACATCCTCTTTATTTCTACCTCCCTTTGTGTCATCAGCAAATTTAGCAACTATTCACTCAGACCCTTCATCCAAATCATTGATATGGATTGTAACTAATTGAGATTGCAGCACTGATCCCTTTGGCACTCCAATAGTTATATCATAGTAACCCAAAAATTATTGACTTAACCCCAATCTCTACTGCTTGTCAGCTAACCAATCCTCTATCTATGTTAATATATTACACTTCACACAATGGTCTCTTATTTGTGTAGTAACCTTTGATGTGGAACCTTAGCAAATGCCTTTTGGAAATCCAAGTACACCACACATTCAGGTTCTCCTTTACCCACCCTGTTACTTCCTCAAAGAATTCTAATCAATGTATCAAACATGATTTCCCTTTCGCAAAAACCATGTTGACTCTGCCTGATTGTATTATGGATTTCTAAGTGTCCTGATTTGACATCCTTAATAAAAGATTCTAGCACTTTTCCCGAAAGTGTCAGCCCCCAAGGCTCACTCACACCTGAATCACAAGTAAGAAGTCTTCCAACACGAGGTTAAAGTCCAACAGGTTTGTTTCAAACACGAGCTTTCGGAGCGCAGCTCCTTCCTCAGGTGAAGTGCTCCGAAAGCTCATTTTTGAAACAAACCTGTTGGACTTTAACCTGGTGTTGTAAGACTTCTTACTGCACTCACCCCAGTCCAACACCTGAATCAGAAAGTTCTTGGGTTTACACCCCTATTCCAGGATTTGAGCTCAGAAATCAATATTGCCCCTCCAGTGCAGTACTGAGGGAATGCTTCATTGTCAAAGGTCCGGACTTTTGGTTGAGACATCAACCAAGAGTCTGTTTGCCCACTGAGGTAGATGTAAAAGATACCGTGACACCAATTTGAAGGGGAGGGGAGTTACCCCAGGTACCTTGGTCAATATTTATTCCTCAATCAGTACCAGAAAAACAGATGATCTATTCTTTCACAAGCAAAATACTGCTGATACAAACAATCTGAAATAGAAGCAAGTGCTAGAAATACTCAGCAAGCGTGTCAGTATCTGTGGGGAGAGAAACAGAATTAATAGCCGGCAGTTTCTGGTCCTGCCTGCAGCAGGAGGCTTGGTGGGCAGGGAAGACTTCATTTGGCAACAATCAGTTCCCAGTTGGTGGGGATGAACATTTAGGTTCTCGGGACTTTAAAGGAAGGTGGAGTTTCCTGACAATGTCTGGAAAGCTTTCTGCATCCATTAGCATGTCAATCTTGCTCATTAACAGCCAGCTCACCAGAATTAAGTGTCTCCTCCAAATTGCATTCTCTGCCAATGGGAAATTAGGGCATTCACGTTTACGATGGCGTATAAGTGGCGTGTACGCGGTGAGGCTGATTCCTTCCACGAGTTAGAAGTGAATAGCTGCTGTTTTCGCCTTCTTCCATTCAAAGATGTCAGCCTCCTGATTGAGATCAGGTGCTGGTAGGCAAAGCTGTACACAGACTGTACACAGAAGGCAGCACCAGCGGGGAATGGGGGAGCAGGCTATGGATAATGGGAGGCAGGCCAAGGAGGGAAGGTGGGTGTCTAGGGAAGGGAACCTGGCTGTCCAGTACTTGGCTAGGAGGGTAAGCATGTCATGCATGCCTTGGTCCCATTGTAGGGCGGTGGAAGGCCCCTCATAGTCATGGAGAGATGGGTCGAAAAGAGAGTGGCCCGCACATCCCATCATCCTCCTGACGTCTCAAGCCTCTGATTCTTTATTGTGAAGGCCACAGTGACGTCAATCCTGAAAGGGCACAATCTACCAGCCACATTGCGCCCCGATTGATGCCGGGAGAACATCTCCAGGCTTCCTGAAAGCCGATACGTTTCGCGAGATCTAACCAGATCTCATGAGGCGTCGCGACCAGGATCCAATCCACAACGGGCTCGACAAAGCCTTGTTTGCTGACCCCAGATCTCTCCTGCTCCTGCCATCTGCCAGCCTCCCCAGGGAGACCCCAGCTGGGTGCCATTTAGTACTGGTCCACACAAATGTAGACCAGGTGGAACAGCACCGGGTGGTGGTGGTGGGGGGGTTCTCCCAGGCCATAGGAAAAATAACATTGAAAAAACTAATTAAAACTAATTCATTAACTAGGTAGAGGAGTAACTAAACCTGAGGACAGAGATTGGTATTTAGCATTTCATGTTTCAGTAAACATCTAGCACCAGGGCCACATAGTTGCTCAGCAGGGGAGGGCAAGGTGCAGGAGAGCGATAGTTATAGGGGACTCTATAGTAAGGGGCACAGATAGGCGCTTCTGTGGAAGTGAAAGAGACTCCAGGATGGTGTGTTGCCTCCCTGGTGCTAGCGTCAAGGATATCTCTGAACGAACACAGGGCATCCTGAAGGGGGAGGATGAACATCCAAAGGTCAGAGTAAACATAGGTATAAACGGCATAGGCAGGAAGAGTGATGCAGTCCTGCAGAAGGAGTTCAGCGAGTTAGGCAGTAAGCTAAAAAGCAGGACCACTAGGGTTGTAATCTCCGGATTACTCCCTGTGCCACGTGCCAGTGAGGCTAGAAATAGGAGCATTAGCTTAGAAGGTGTAATAACTGAAGGGGAAATAGCGAACAAAAGTAAGAGAACAACATCACCCTCAGGCAGAGCAAAAAAGGTGCCAAGCGTGAGAAGGGAGGTGTTCAGTGCAGGACTGAAGGTATTGTACCTTAATGCGAGCAGTATACTGAACAAGGTCAATGAGCTTGTTGCGCAGATTGAAATTGGCCGGTACGATGTTGTGGACATCACAGAGACATGGCTGCAAGGGGATCAGGGCTAGGATCTAGATATACAAGGATATGTGTCCTATCGAAAGGACGTTGGGATAAAAGGTTCTTTTTCGGAATGGCAACCGGTGACAAGTGGTGTCCCGCAGGATTCAGTGTTGGGGCCCCAGCTGTTCTCTTTATATATTAACGATCTAGATGACGGGACTGGGGGCCTTCTGGCCAAGTTTGCCGATGATACAAAGATAGGTGAAGGGGCAGGTAGTATTGAGGAGGTGGGGAGGCTGCAGAAAGATTTAGACAGTTTAGGAGAATGGTCCAAGAAGTGGCTGATGAAATTCAACGTGGGCAAGTGCGAGGTCTTGCACTTTGGAAAAAAGAATAGAGGCATGGACTATTTTCTAAACGGTGACAAAATTCATAATGCTAAAGTGCAAAGGGACTTGGGAGTCCTAGTCCAGGATTCTCTAAAGGTAAACTTGCAGGTTGAGTCCGTAATTAAGAAAGCAAATGTAATGTTGTCATTTATCTCAAGAGGCTTGGAATATAAAAGTAGGGATGTACTTCTGAGGCTTTATAAAGCACTAGTTAGGCCCCATTTAGAATACTGTGAGCAATTTTGGGCCCCACACCTCAGGAAGGACATACTGGCACTGGAGCGGGTCCAGCGGAGATTCACACGGATGATCCCAGGAATGGTAGGCCTAACATACGATGAACATCTGAGGATCGTGGGATTATATTCATTGGAGTTTAGGAGGTTGAGGGAAGATCTAATAGAAACTTACAAGATAATGAATGGCTTGGATAGGATGGACGTAGGGAACTTGTTTCCATTAGCAGGGGAGACTAGGACGCGGGGGCACAGCCTTAGAATAAAAGGGAGTCACTTTAGAACAGAGATGAGGAGAAATTTCTTCAGCCAGCGAGTGGTAGGTCTGTGGAATTCATTGCCACAGAGGGCGGTGGAGGCCGGGACATTGAGTGTCTTTAAGACAGAAATTGATAAATTCTTGATTTCTCGAGGAATTAAGGGCTATGGGGAGAGAGCGGGTAAATGGAGTTGAAATCAACCATGATTGAATGGTGGAGTGGACTCGATGGGCCGAATGGCCTTACTTCCACTCCTATGTCTTATGGTCTTATGGTCTTATGGACAGGCAGATGGGCAGAGGGGACTGGGTTGCATTGCTAGTAAGGAATGAAGTTAAATCTCTGGCAAGGAGCGATATAGGATCATAAGGCACAGAATCTCTGTGGGTAGAGTTGAGGAATCGCAAAGGAAAAAAGGCCCCCTAGTAGTAGTCAGGATGTGGGGCAGAAAATAAATCATGAGATAGAAAAGGCATGTAAAAAAGGCAATATTACAATAATCATGGGGGACTTCAATATGCAGGTGGACTGGGAAAATCAGGTTGGTAGTGGATCCCTAGAAAAGGAATTTGTGGAATGTCTAAGAGATGTTTTTTTGAAGCAGCTTGTGACAAAGCTTACTACGGAACAGGCAATTCTGGATTTGGTGATGTGTAATGAGGCAGACTTGATTAGGGAACTTAAGGTGAAGAAACCCTTAGGGAGCAGTGACCACAATATGATAGAATTTACCCTGCAGTTTGAGAGGGAGAAGCTGCAATGAGGTGTAACGGTATTGCAATTAAATAACGGTAACTACAAAGACATGAGGGAGGAGCTGGCCAGAGTTGATTGGAGAAGGAGACTAGCAGGGCAGACAGTGGAACAGCAATGGCAGGAGTTTTGGGGGCTTATTCGGGAGGCACAACAGAAATTCATCCCAAGGAGGAGGAAACATGCTAAAGGGAGGACAAGGCATTCATGGCTGAGGGGGAAAGTCAAGGACAGCATAAAAGCAAAAGAAAAAGTATACAAAGTGGCGAGGATTAATGGGAAGCCTGAGTATTGGGAAGCCTTTAAAAGCGAGCAGAGGAGAACTGAAAATACAATAAGGGGGGAGAAGATGAAGTATGAGTGCAAGCTAGCACTCCTAAAGGAAAATAGGAAGAGTTTTTTTCAATATATAAAAGGTAAGAGAGAGATAAAAATAGACATTGGACCACTGGAAAATGTGGCTGGAGAGGTAATAATAGGAAACAAAGAAATGGCAGAGGAACTGAATAGTTACTTTGCATCAGTCCTCATGGTGGAAGACACCAGTGGGATGCCAGAGCTCCAGAAGAATTAGGGGGCAGAGGTGAGTGTCGTGGCCATCACTAAGGAGAAGGTTCTGGGGAAACTGAAAGGTCTGAAGGTGGATAGATCACATGGATCAGATGGATTACACCCCCGGTTTATAAAAGAGATAGCTGAGGAGATTGTGGAGGCATTGGTGGTGATCTTTCAGGAATCACTCGAGGCAGGGAGCATCCCAGAGGACTGGTAGGTGGCTAATGTAACACTGCTGATCAAGAAGGGAGGGACGCAGAAGACGGGAAATTATAGGCCGGTTAGCCTGATTTTGGTCATTGGTGAGATTTTAGAGTCCATTATTAAAGATGAGATATCGGAGTACTTGGAAGTGGATGATAAAATAGGACTGAGTCAGCACTACTTTGTCAAGGGAGGTCATGTCTGACAAATCTGTTAGAGTTCTTTGAGGAGGTAACAAATTAGACAAAGGAGAACCAGTGGACGTGATTTATTTAGATTTCCGGAAGGCTTTTGACAAGGTGCCACCTAGCAGACTGTTAATCATAGAATCATAGAATTTACAGTGAAGAAGGAGGCCATTTGGCCCATTGAGTCTGCACCAGCTCTTGTAAAGAGCACACCGCCATCCTATCCCCATAACCCAGTTAAATAAGTTTAGAGTCCATGGTGTTAAGGGTGAGCCCCTGGCATGGAGAGAGGATTGGCTGACTGGCAGAAGGCAAAGTGTGGGCATAAAGGGGTATTATTCAGGATTGAGCCAGTGACTAGGTTGGTGCTGGGGCCACGACTTTTCACAATATACATTAATGATCTGGAGGAAGGAGCTGAAGGCACTGTTGCTAAAATTGCAAATGATACAAAGATCTAGAAGGACAAAAGCAGCAGATACCTGGGAACACCACCATCTGGAGGTTCCCCTCCAAATCACTCACCATCTTGGCTTGGAGATACATCGCTGTTCCTTAACTGTCGCTTGGATCAAAGTCCTGGGACTCACGGGGGCACAGTGGTTTGCACTGCTGAGTCACAGTGCCAGAGTCCCAGGTTCAATTGTGGCCTTGGGTGACTGTCTGTGTGGAGTTTGTGCGTTCGCCCTGTGTCTGCGTGGGGTCCTCCGGGTGCTCCAGTTTCGTCCCACAGTCCAAAGATGTGCGGGTTGGGTAGATTACCATGCTAAATTGCCCCTAAGCTTCCAAAGGCTAGGTGGGGCTACAGTAATAGGGTGGGGCTGGGCCTTGGTAGGATGCACTTTCAGAGGGTCATTACAGAGTCGATGGGCCGAATAGCCTCCTCCTGCACTTTAGGGATTCTATTCTATTCAATAACACCCTCCCTAACAGCACTATGGGTGTACCTACGCCACAGGGACTGCAGAGGTTCAAGAAGGCAGCTCACCACCACTTCTGAAGGGCAACTAGGGATGGGCAATAAATGCTGGCACAGTCAGTGAAGCCCACATCCTGTAAATGTATTTTCAAAAAGCAGAAAAAGAAGAAAATTCAACAATCAACAAACATCGACACGGCGTCATATTTAACATACAGTACTCATCTGGTGCAAGCAGCCCTCTCCTGAGCTTATTTATTTTCACAGTTGGAGCCACTCTTGTAGTCATAGATAAAATCCCCATTCCTGAACACCTGGGGCAAAACACGGCAAGGAGGCTTGTCGGACTGGCTCGCTCAATCGATCAAATTGAAATGAAACTCTCCTCTTTATTCCTGGTCCGGTTGCTGAAGCATTTTAGCTGTGCTTGACTTGTGGCAATTAATTTTTGACCATTAGTTCAGCTGTTACTCTTCATGAACTACACGTGCCCAGGAGAGAGAGTCTGGGCACACAGTGAAGCAAAGTGTTAATAAGATGACAGATGAGTAAGTAATTTCCCCAAGTTTTCATTCCTGCTGTTCTATAGGCATTGGTTGGAATTGTATGGCTCCTCCTGCTGACTGGATCTTCCGGCCCCACCAAAGCCAACGGACTTTTGAAGGGCTCGCCGCATTTCCTGGCCCCGCCCCGCTGTAAAATCCTACCCATTGACTCTATTTGGGGCACAATTCTACAGATTCCAGCATTGCTCCATTTCCTAGTCGGCATGTGGCAAGAGCATTTTCTTTTGCCTATTCCAGAAGTACTGCGGCCTGCTTCAGGCACAGTTAGAAATGGAAACAAAAACAAGAAAGCATTGAACTGCGCCAGAGGGTTCAAGGGTCAGACAAAATGGCTGATGGTATCAACGGAAGAGGGTAAAGGAGGATGAAGAGAGTCACCATTGCAGCCACAAAGCATACTGCTCGTAGCTCTGAACAATTTCAGTGAGAGCTGTGTGGTGAATTATAAATACTAATAATCCACACTGTATTGTACAACATGTGTTGAGCCTGTATATTGTATTGGATCATGTGTAGTTGCGCAGCTCTACCCATAGGGGGAGATGAGGAGCTTGTACTGGGCTCCACCCTTGGCTCCGCCCATGGCTCCACCCTTAGCTCCTCCCCTTACCCGGATGTATAAAGGTTGATGCTGAGAGCCTGCCTGCCAGTTCATCTGGAGTTCATCTCGTCACAGGCAGGCTCTGTTGTAAGACGATTAAAACCACTATTCGCTTCTAACCACGTGTCGCGTGAATTGATGGTCTCATCAAGCTGTGCGAGAGGTGGATGTGTAATTGTGAGGTAACAATGAAGCCAGGGCTTGAGAAGGTTGTACACATGGTAGTGGCGAGGGTAGAGTGTTATTTTACAAGTAGAGAGGCCACAATGGCTGTTTTGAAGGAGGCATGCGGTGGGGGGGGGGGGGGAGAAAGGGAGAAATTGATGATGCCCGCAAACATCAGGCCGAGGAGGAGAAGTTGAGTGGTTGGGATTTGGCACTGGAAGATATCAAAGGAACAAGCTTCATGAATGAGGCAAGTTTAGTGAAGGCTGGACAAGTGATGGAGGAGAAACTATGGGATGTGTGATGAGAACTTGGACAGGAAAAGGACAGGGATGGAGAAACAGAGTTTAATCTCAAATAAATAGAAATGATAAATAAACAGTTTTGACAACAGACGCTTTATGGTCGCATCATGATATCCTCTGATAAGGATTATGTTGGGATCAGAATTCTATAACATCACAGGCCATTTAATCATATGACTATCAATTTAATTTAAAAAAACACTTAGCAAAAGTAATTATTTTACATAATGTTGATTGGTCTCCTGACTGACCTCTGGGCTCACGATAAAGTTCTGCACTTTAAAAAATATTGATGATTAAAAACTGCAAAAAACATCAGTGCTTTGTTGTTGAATATTAAGGCTGAGATCCTTGGAACCCACTCGACACCCACCAGAAGTGTAGTGAGACAGGACGTACATAGAATTTACAGTGCAGAAGGAGGCCATTCGGCCCATCGAGTCTGCACCGGCTCCTGGAAAGAGCACACTACCCAAGGTTAACACCGCCACCCTATCCCCATAACCCAGTAACCCCACCCAACACTAAGGGCAACTTTGGACACTAAGGGCAATTTATCATGGCCAATCCACCTAACCTGCACATCTTTGGACTGTGGGAGGAAACCGGAGCACCCGGAGGAAACCCACGCACACACGGGGAGGATGTGCAGACTCCGCACAGACAGTGACCCAGCCGGGAATCGAACCTGGGACCCTGGAGCTGTGAAGCGATTGTGCTATCCGCAATGCTACCATGCTGCCCACCATGGTGCCTTTCTTTTGACCCCCATCTCAGATAGTGAGGATGGAGTCCCCTTACCTCATGGTGACCCTGCCTGCAGAGTGCAACAAAGAGACCTGCCCCAAAAGGTCACAGGAGTTGGAGCGTTAACCAGCTACTTTGGACATGGCAACACCAAGACCAGAACCAAAGGGAATAGCTGAGAAGAATTGGCCTGCTTCTGAGACGAGGAAGAAGGGGGATTTAAAGGATAGTCAGTCCCAGATTATCTATTATCTTTCTTGCTGGACACCCAAGACCCAATACAAGACTAACGTCTGCTCTCAGCAGTTGTAGGCCCCATGCGCGGATTAATTGACTTACTGAATGTGATTCTGACAATAGGCTGGCAAAGCTCCCTGCGGTGTTTTCAATCCATGCCGTGTGCCTGGGTGGGTGAAAATATCCGGTCCAGCCATTGGCAATTGCTGATGGAGGTGACATTTGGTGAAAACCTGGTGAATTCCGGCTCCTGACCCTCATGGCTGATTTGTCAAATTTGTTCATTCCCCCACCCCAGGGATTTTGGGTCAATTATTCCGGAATTCTACACAGTGGACGCGCTGTTCCGGCCTCCGTACACTCGCGCTCAAGCGTAACAAGGCCGGTGAATGGCGGGAAAGGCCAAAAACGGGAACCGTGCCAGGAGCCAGACAGTCTGCGAAGCAACCGGCCTGCTCCCATAGGCAAATTCGGAATCTCACCATAGTATGGCGAGAAACCAATTATAACCACCTCAGCCCTATTTCTGTACAATTAACGAGAGCCACCCCTCATCCAATGGCCCCCTTGCATCCATCGGCTTCCCCAGCAAGTGCTCACGCTGGCGCCAATTAGTACACTGTGCTCAGTGGGGGATGGGGAACCTCAGCAGGGGCTGGCGGGGACCCTCCGCAGAGGTGGGCTGCCATGGGAGGGCGGGGGCAGCGCTGGAGGGGCAACCAGGGAGCAACCATTCGCTGCACCTCCATGCCAATGCCTGGATCATGTGTAGCCATTCCGGGGCAACCCTTGCCCCTGCCCAGCTGCCCATCTGCCCCTGGACCACCCATACACCCACTGGTTGCTAAGACCTCTGGCCCTTCAACTGAAGACTATTGCTAATCGGGAATTGCCCATCGTGGTTAAGTGAGCACTTCACACAACCCAAGTGGATTCCCGTGGGTGGGCGGCCTTGTAGCATGTGGGAGTCATTGTCTGGCATCCCAAACAGACCATGATGCCTGGACAGTGTACCTGAACACTGCGGGAGGCAACACCACACACGCAGTAGCTAACTTCCAGGGGACAGGGCACAGCTCCAGCGACATGTCCGCAGCTGGAGGGCGGGTGAGCACCACGGGTAGGGGTCCAACACCCGATCCAGGTGATGTGAGTGGGTGTCCAGGGTACAGGGTCTGGGGCCCTGGTGCGGGGGGGCCTGCTGTGACTTGGAGTATATGGGGAGGGCATTTTGGGTAAGGGGGTGGGGGGGGGTGGAAACAAGGGGGAAATGGCGGGCCCCGGGATGGGAGCTACCGCTGTTTGTCAGTCTCACACCCTCTTCCAATTCCTTGCAGATATTGAACGCTATGGCAGGGATGTTGGACACAGAGTTGCCCAAGTGATGCTGGTGCTATACCATGCGGCCAGACCCCGGAGAATGCAGCAGCAGCGTCTGTAGATGCTGGCACATCTTTCGGGACTTGTGGGAGGAAACCGGAGCACCCGGAGCGAACCCACGCAGACACGGGGAGAACGTGAAGACTCCGCACAGACAGTGACCGAAGCCGGGAATCGAACCTGGGGCCCTGGAGCAGCGAAGCAACAGCGCTACCCACTGTGCTACCGTGCTTCCTATTCTTGTAACCGTGATGTTGAATGTACCACCCTATGATTACAACAGCGGGCTAAACAGCTGGCTTGTAATGCAGAACAAGGTCAGAAGCGCGGGTTCAATTCCTGTACCAGCCTCCCAGAACAGGCGCCGGAATGTGGCGATTACGGGCTTTTCACAGTAACTTCATTGAAGCCTACTTGTGACGATAAGCGATTATTATTATATTAGCTGGCATTGCTAAACTAAGGTTTGCAACTGGGGATTTCCCGGCTGCTTCACTCAGTGGTGCAATGTGAGCCATATGTACAGCACAGACAAGCACATTAAAGAGTTATCTGTGATAGAACCGCAGAGTATTCTCCTTCCTGTCTTCCACACTGCTTTTCCCAGTGTCTGCTGCTTCAGTATAATGTCATCTCCATAAGACAGAGTCATATAAAAGCCATTTGGAAAGGTTGCTGGATCTTGTGTCGAGATCGAGTGCAGTCAGTGAGATAGCTGATAATTAGCAGCTCCAATGTATCATAAAGCTTTAATTCTTTGGATAATGTCAAATCATTGTGTCTATCATAGCATTAGCCTGACATACAATCATTATCGCTAATGTCAGAAAAACAAACTGCAGCATTAACTTGCAAAGAAATTAAAGTGTATTTATTGACAAAAAAATAATATGCATCGCTGTTAGTAATTATGACTCCACAAATGACTCAGTTAATAACTGAGGAGTATTCTTTGATCACAGGGTTACTTACTGTTTTATTCACCGAGATAGTATGCAAGTTGTCACCCATGGATCCGCAATATTATAATTTTATTGTATTTAGTCTGCTCAACAAGATGCCAAAGGCTGGAAAGGGAATATTAATAGCAGGAAACGTATACCATCAATTCCAGTTTAAGCCCTTCAGAGGCCTTCTATAGAAATTTCTCACTAAAGTGAAAGATATAGCAAGATATATATATAAAAGAGATTGTTTCAGATGTCGAGTCAATCGTTTACACCAAGGGTTTAACAACATTGCTGGTTTGTATGGTATATTCTGGGCGTGATTCTCCGTTAGCTGACAGCGAAATCATGAAACGTAATTGGGCGGAGAATAGGTTCTGACGCTAAAATTGCAGCAGGTGCCGATTTGATGCCAAATTACTATTCTCCGTCACCTCGATAGCGGCGTCAATGTGGTCCGGAACGCACGTACGTTAAAAACCATTTGAATATCATTAGCGGGCCTGATGCAATATTCTCCGGGGCCTCGGCAATGCTCCGTCTCCAATGGGCTGAGTTCCCGACCGCGAGGTTCATTTGTGCTTTTAAAAATCGTGAAACTGGCGTCATGGCTGCCGAGGGAGAGAGAGGGGGTACGGAAAGTGTCCAACATCGCCATCGTTTGCTGACAGAAGTACCGCTGGCCGGGGGACCGGGGGTGGGGGGGGGGGGTTGTTGCTCTGTTTACTTGCTATCAATATACCAGTCAATATGCACGCCTTCCTTAATCCTAACTATGTTTACACTTAGAGTCGCCAGGTATCTCTCGATACCGCCACAAGGTTCAACCCGAATACCGATCAAAGAGCCAATTAGTTAGTTCAAAGTCAATACTATTTATTTACACACACAGTAGGATCTACACATGCACAAAGTACTACAAACTAAACTATCTCTAACGCTAACGCCTATACTTAGCTTCGGGTGCCCACTCAGTCAGAGGAACAATGGCCGTTGTTCGGATCTGAGGTTGCTGGGTTCGAAGAGCTAAGGTCGTCCGTCTGGTAGCGAGCGTTGACCTTGAACGTACTTGCTTCTGGTGATGCTGGTGGACGGGTCTCTCCGCCTGAGAGCCAAGTCCAAGAGAGCGATTCTTTCGTGGGGGTTCCTTCTTATACCTGGAGGGGTTTCGCGCGCGTTTAGGCAGGCCTTAATCTTGGCCCTAATTAATTGGGCCGCTTCTCGATCATTGCTATCGATCTTGACCAATAAAGGGGTGGGTGCCCTGATGGCTGGCCATATCATAGGTGGCCGTTGGCCTTGCTTTGTGTCTTTCTGGTGCCGTGATGACTGCAATAGTATCGGTTACTTGAGTGTCATTCCTTTGTTCCCGGAGATGGGCCATCAATATGCTAATCGACCTATAGTTTCAATTCCGTCTGGGAGCTGTTTCCCAAATATACATTCAGTCTTCTGTGCCTGCTTGTTTTCTAGCATTGTCCACAGTTCCCTATCTTCTTTGCGAGCGTCCATTTTGTATTCTGGAAGTGGCCATCCCAGATGGCTACAAGGATGGGGGGGGTGGGGGGGGGGGTGGGCTCTAGCGAGGGCCGGGGTGAGTTGCAGGGGTTGGCCAGGAGGTGGGCTGTGGGGTTGGAATGAATCTGAACTTAGGGCTGCGGGTGTTATGGGTGTCCTCCCAGGCTACCCCTCTAGGTGCCCTCTAGCGCCAGCCAACCAATCAGCTGCATGGGTGTGGTGATAACCACTGTAGATATGCATACTTGCAGTAGGGGGATGTATGGCTGTACCTGTAATACAGGTTCCTCTGGTAAGCCCCTGCCGGCTAGCTCCGCCCACAGGGAGCTTGTGTATAAATACGGGTGTGAGTCACTCAGACCCTAGTCTACAGTTGCAGCCGGAGGAATAGCATCACACAGCAATAAAGTCTCGATTGTACTTGTCTCTGGTCTTTGAGTGCAATTGTTAGTGCCACAATGGGCAAGCTCCAGTACAACCAGTGCCATGTTGTTGGCTGGGATGAGTGTGTGTGGGCATTGTAATGTATATATGCAGCTGCAGCTTGTCAGCCTCCTGAGTGTTGATCATGGACCCGGCGAATCCGGCACCATTTTCATTCAAGTCGATTGTGTTCCATGTGGCGCTGGTGTTTGCCCCTCCACAGTTGCTGAATCGATCCAGGTTCGGCGCCAGTATTGCTGTCGTGAAAGTCACGAATTCTGCGTCGGCATCAAAACTTAGTCTCAGGAACGGAGAATCCAGCCCTCTGTCTTTGTTGTACATAACAAATACTGACTGTGTACTGTCTTTGTAAATAAATATACAATTACTGCCCTATTTGCTACTGTTACGATCCGGAGGGGTAGAATGGCAAGGAGCTGCATGATGGCACAGTGGTTAACACTGTTGCCTCACAGCACGAGGGACCCGGGTTCCCGTGCCTGCCTCCCCAAACAGGCGCCGGAATGTGGCGACTCGGGACTTTTCACAGTAACTTCATTTGAAGCCTACTTGTCACAATAAGCGATTTTCATTTCATTTCAATTCCAACCTCAGCAGTGGTTTTCAGCCAATAATCATTTTCTATATAAAGCCTGGTTCTACAACATCTCCCCATCAGATGGAATGTAATGCTGCCAAGCTTGCATTTTATTACAATATTATTCAGGAAGAAAATGGATTAGGGGCAGCACGGTAGCATGGTGGTTAGCATAAATGCTTCACAGCTCCAGGGTCCCAGGTTCAATTCCCGGCTGGGTCACTGTCTGTGCGGAGTCTGCACGTCCTCCCCGTGTGTGCGTGGGTTTCCTCCGGGTGCTCCGGTTTCCTCCCACAGTCCAAAGATGTGCGGGTTAGGTGGATTGGCCATGCTAAATTGCCCGTAGTGTCCTAAAAAAAGTAAGGTTAAGGGGGGAGTTGTTGGGTTACGGGTATAGGGTGGATATGTGGGTTTGAGTAGGGTGATCATTGCTCGGCACAACATCGAGGGCCGAAGGGCCTGTTCTGTGCTGTACTGTTCTAAATTCTAAATTCATTCGTACTCAAACTCAGCAATCAGGCATGGTTCAGGCATTCGTACTCAAACTCAGCAATCAGGCATGGTTCAGGCATTCGTACTCAAACTCAGCAATCAGGCATGGTTCAGGCATTCGTACTCAAACTCAGCAATCAGGCATGGTTCAGGCATTCGTACTCAAACTCAGCAATCAGGCATGGTTCAGGCATTCGTACTCAAACTCAGCAATCAGGCATGGTTCAGGCATTCGTACTCAAACTCAGCAATCAGGCATGGTTCAGGCACGTTGTGTCCAGTGCGGAGCCGGGTGCGATGGGTGAATCCCGGGAGAAGCCTAAATAGGACTTTGTGCTGGACGTCAAGGCCGATTGCGAGTCACACAACCCGCGGCGCCCAGTGCAAGGGTGTGATCCAGATAATTATATTCAAACAAGCCATTAGGCTCATTTAAATATCCAGACGCCATGTTCTCCTGGTGCCCGGGAGTCACCGGCTGCACCGATAAGGCCTCAACCAGGCGCCGATTAGTATTGGTCTCCATGATGGCCATTCGGGGGTCTCAAAAGCCATTGGAATACCCTGGGAGGTCAGGGCTAAGGCAGTGCAGTACCCTGGAACCCTCCTGGTATCTGGTTGGAATTCCAGGGGCACTTTCTGGGTGCCAGGATGGAAGTGCCAGGTTAGCAATTGGTGGGGTGGGGGGAGGGGGGGGGCTCTAAAAAGTGAGCCCTCAGCAACCCTATAGCGGGATGTCCACACTTGAGTGGCAGTAATGCCGCTGTCTACAGGAGATGGCATTGTCCGTGGGTGGTGGTTGTGAGGGACCCTCAAGCTCACTTAGAGATTGAGTCACCCTTTCAAAACGGTGGTCCGATCTTTGAGGAGCCGGCGAGTTCAGCTCCCCATTGCTGAAAACATTTCTAAGTGTGGCTAGACTGGGGAGAAACTCCTCAAGCCTCAATGAAATAACCAAGGCTGTGGTCTACCAGTCACGTTGCACCAGAAAAGCAGCAGGCATGGTGCAACGCAACAGTAGATACCAGGGGATCCCGCCTCTGGGATCTACCCGGTTTACCACGCCTTGCGAGATCCAACCCAGTCTCGAGAGACATCGCAATGTAAATCCCTCCCGTTGTGGGCGGGATCGCTTAATGGCAAATCTGCATATTAGGGTAAAACAGCTAGCCTCACTTTAATATGCAATCCCGGGATCTAACCAAGATCTAATTCCCTTGCCTTAGAGACCTCAGGGGGGCAAGTGCCATTCAATGCTGGTCTCCACAAACGGCACCAGATCGCTTCTCGGCCTTTTGGCTAAGATCAAGTGTATTGAGTGCACTTGATCGAGGGAAGCTGAGGATTTCGATGTCGATCGTGGATTGGAGAACACGGAGGAATTGAAGACATCGAAGAGCTCTGCTGCTATTGGTGGATCTTCATGCTGGTCTAAGCTTCTGGTTTAGGCCTAACGCCGATACAGTTTTGACTCAATGTTTGATCTATGGCTGCAGCTGTATCCCGACCACCAGGCTGGGGATTGCGAAACACCGTCTGAGTTACAGTGAAGAAGTCGGATGGAGACTAGCCTGTGGATCAGAACTTCTTTGTGAAGCGGGTGCTGCTCGAGTGCTGTGGGTTTCAAGCAACAGGTATCTTCTGCTTGCAAGACTTCCCCAACAATGGATATTTTGACATCACCTTCAAGAGTGTTGCAGCTTGCATCAAGCTCTTGAACGTGTTTAAAGAAAAAGGCAACCAGAGCCCCCTGTCTATCCTGACTGCGGAGCTCCTGTTCACGCTATCGTCGCAGCAAAACCGGGTTGTTACACGTTCCCGTGTCTGATGTGCTTATGTTCCTTACCAGGTACGTCAAGCTGAAAAGTAACAGCGTGCAACTGAAAGACACCTTTGGCACCAGGTCAAGGTGACCCTGAGAACGGACGGCAACGGAACCATCCTGCACCCACCTCCAGTTTTGCCATTGGAGGAAATCGTGGCTACCTCTATTATGCGGGGCAGCCACAAGTGTGTCGCACCTGTGCAAAAACGGAGCAGGTTGCCACCAACTGCAACATCACCTTCTGCAAAAACTGCAGGCAGGAGGGACACATGACAAAGGACTCCAAGGAAGACAAGTGCTGCAACCTGTGTGGGGAGGCCGGCCATCTTTACAGGGCCTGCCCAAAATGCAGGGCAATGTACGCACAAATCATTAGCGGCGGAGTCAAAAAGGCGACCACAGAGGAGGTTCATGCACCCTCCATCGACAAAGACACCACAGCACAGAATGCTGAAAATCAACAGAAAGGCCCTCAACAAAAGGTGGAGGCCCCAGCACAGCCTGACAACTCAACCCCAACCTCATCTGACAAGGATGACTCAATGGAAGAGGATGGAACGAAGAATGAAGCGCTCTGGGAAACGGTGAACAGGGATTAACGAAAGAGGAAGCAGAAAAATAAACCAAAGAAATCCCTGATGGTGAATGGCAAAAAGCGACAACTTCCAGCTAGCGGCCTTAGTGCCGACACCTCCTCCGATGAGGAAAAACAAGCTAAGGATGAGCCGCAAATTAAGAGGCTAAGTACCAATTTGGAACGGGATGCACAGACCCCCCAGGCCAGAGACCGAAAAGAAAATAAAACACGCCGAGATCATCAACCTCTGGTTGATGTGAACAGCAATGTGACCAACGGCCACCAAAGGGCGGATATTGAAAACAAGGGCCGGGATTCTCCCCTAACCGGCGGGGCGGGGGTCCCGGCGTGATGGAGTGGCGTGAACCACTCCGGCGTCAGGTCGTCCCAAAGGTGCAGACGTCCGCGCATGCGCCAGAGCGTCAGCGGCTGCTGACGTCATCCCCGCGCATGAGCAGGGGATGGGGTCACTTCCGCCTCCACCATGGTGAAGGCCATGGCGGGACGGAAGAAAAAGAAAGCCCCCACGGCACAGGCCTGCCCGCCGATTGGTGGGCCCCGATCGCGGGCCAGGCCACCGTGGGGGCACCCCCCCCCCCCGGGGCCAGATCGCCCCGCGTCCCCCCCCAGGAGCACAGAGCCCGCCCGCGCTGCCTGCTCCCGCTGGTAAGGTAGGTGGTTTGATCCACGCCGGCGGGAGAGGCTTGACAGCGGCGGGACTTCGGCCCATCGCGGGCCAGAGAATCACCGGGGGGGGGGGGGGCCGCCTACCGGTGCGGAACGATTCCCGCCCCCGCCGAATCTCCGGTGCCGGAGAATTCAGGACGCGGTGGGGGCGGGATTGACGCCGGCCCCCGGCGATTCTCCGACACGGCCGGGGGGGGGGGGGGGGGGGGGGGGGGGGTCGGAGAATCCCGCCCAAGGTCACAGACCAGCTCCAGAAATTAAGAAGCAGCAGCAACCCAGGTGAAAACCAGCCTGCAACCCTAATACCCACTGACTGCCACGGCGGACGCCAGGGCTACACTACCCCCCCCAATGCATCCCCGCCAATTTCACGGGCCCAGTGCGGACCAGGGCCGCTTTCTCAGCCCTGCAACTGTGCAACAGTTTGTGAGCAGCACCGGTATGCTGGGGAACATTCTACAGCTGGAACAACCAACTGAATGGAGTCTGGACTCTGAGACTGGTAAACCTACCTTTTTAAAATGGGGATTAAAATTTCATCTATTAATGTGCAAAGCATTAAAGATGCTTTGCGGTGTGTAGCCACACTCAGCTACTTAGCAAACGTGAAAGCCAACCTACTGTTCCTGCAGCAGTGTGGAATTCTGCACCTCAGCAACTACAGGCGCTGGTCGAGCTGGTAGTCCCACAGGCCATCCACCTGGTCAGGAGGAAACGACTGTCGTTCCTCCGGCCTGGGTATTCTGCTGCGGGGAGGCAACTTCACCATCTCCGAGGTTAAGGAGGTGGTTGGCAGACGCCTCCTTGTAGCAGACATCAAATACATAAACGCCCCTCTCAGACATATTAATGTGTACGCCCCGGTCGTGAAGAGTCCTTCAGCAATTCCCACTGCTGTTGGCCACCTACAAGCCGGCCATTCTGGGCGGTGACTTCAACTGCATCATCGATGCGGCTGGACGATCCGGCAGAGCCAACAGCAAACTAGACGCTACGTCCAGACTCCTGATGGAAACGGTAAAAGATGCCAAGCTGCTCAGCAACCCTGCAGACGGAGCGCAGCGTAGATACACATGGTCACAGCCAGACGGGTCCGTCCGCTCCAGGATAGACTTCTTCTTTGTGTCCCGTGCTTTCACGGTCAGGCCCACCGACGTTAATCCGGTGTTCTTCGCTGACCACTGCCTCCTACTAGCCGACTGCCACCTGCAGGAAAACCAGGGGGTGGGCAGGAGGCCATGGAAGTTGAATGTGAAACTGTTGACTTCAGAAAACCTCGAGGAACTTAAAAGGGATTACAAAGCTTGGAGAACCGTGAAACCCCTCCTTGAGTCTCCACATCTCTGGTGGGAAGCAATCAGGGGGAACATCAAAAGGTTTTTCATCCTCAAAGGCGTTCAAAAGGTGAGAGAGAGAGACGAGGGACTATGTCCAGGCTCCAGAAAAGTATGCAGAATTTGCTCAAGCTGCAGTCGATGGGGGTTGATGTCAAGGAGGATCTCCAAGAGGTGAAGAGCCAGCAAGCCTCGCTCTATACCTCGGAGGCTTCCAAGGTTATCTTCCGTTCCAGAGTCCACTCCGTGGAGCAGGATGAAAAGTGCTCACGCTTCTTCTTCCAAAAGGTGCACAGAGAGACCTCTGTGATCAGCAGCCTGAAGGAAGAAGGTGGCTCTGTAAAGTCATCGCAGTCTGACATCCTGAGGATCAGCAAATCCTTTTATGCCGGACTGTATGATCTGAAGCCAACCGATAGCACGGTTTCCCAGGCCTTCCTGTTGTCTATCACGGAGGTCTTAGGCGACAGCGAGCGAGAAAACCTGGACAAACCGCTAACTCTGGATGAGCTGACAAAGGCCGTCAAGTCCTTTGAGACGAGTAAAACTCCCGGAAGCGACGGCTTAACGGCTGAGTTGTATTTGGCTCTGTGGGACTGGATGGGCCCTGACCTGCTGGAAGTGTACGAGAGTATGCTTCTGGATGGCAGCATGTCAGAATCTATGAGGAAAGCAGCGGCGTGCAGAGGGGGGGGGCCGACGGGGCGCTGGCCCCGGGCAGCGACTGGATGGGGGCAGCACCGCGGTCGGCCCGAGCGCGCCTGCGCACCGCGGTCGGCCCGAGCGCGCCTGCGCACCGCGGTCGCCGCGGTCGGCCCGAGCGCGCCTGCGCACCGCGGTCGGCCCGAGCGCGCCTGCGCACCGCGGTCCGCGGTCGGCCCTAGCGCGCCTGCGCACCGCGGTCGGCCCGAGCGCGCCTGCGCACCGCGGTCGGCCCGAGCGCGCCTGCGCACTGCAGAGGCTGGAGAGGGAGCAGAAAGGGCGCGAATTTTCCAGAATGGACGGCATTGCCACCATGGGTGAGTTTTATTTATTCATTTATTTATTTTATTTATTTGATCTATTTTAAAACTCTTCTCTGCACCCTCTCTGTAGCTGTCAACTTTTAAACTGTCGTGCCCAGAATTTGACATTTGGGCCAGGGGCACCCATTTGGGACAGAACCAGTATTTTATAAAAATTCATCATGGCCTCTTAACTTTTGCCCTCTTACCCTTTATACTTAAAGCCCAGGGTCAGCAGGGTGCAGGGGAGATTCTCAGAGACTTGACTGCAAGCTGCTGGAGCTCGGATCTTGAACAGAGCTTTTATATCTGGATTTGGGGACCCTTTATGCACTGGCATAGTGCACAAACAGGCCCCACATGACCAGGGTTTTGTGAAGAAGAAGGGATCTGGAAATGTGTTGACTGTGAAAATTATATTTGTGGAAATTGGGTGAAGTAGTTTGATGAGACTTGGTGCTAAAGCTTTAGAGAAATGAAGATGGAATTTGATTTGAAGAAGTTCAACGTTTTGAAGGATATTGTGGCTGAAATGAAAGCGATACGTGCTGAATGAGCTGACCGAAATGTGTGAGATATGTCTTTGTATCTGCTATGTGTAATTTATCGGTCATATTATTGCAATTTTCCTGTTAATTCATGTTTAATTTACGTTGATTTTGGTGTGATTGCTAATATAAAAGTGAAGTCTTGTATATTGGTCTTAGTTGGGTTGTTTGTAGTTGTTTCCACAAGGGTCATAACAGTATTTCCATGACGTTCTGCTCATATCCTTCTCCATGGGGGTTGCAGAGGAGGGAGGCGCAACTTTTGAGACATAACATCTCACCCATTGATTTAGATTTAGAACAGTACAGCACAGAGCAGGCCCTTCGGCCCTCGATGTTGTGCCGAGCAATGATCACCCTACTCAAACTCACGTATCCACCCTATACCCGTAACCCAACAACTCCCCCTTAACCTTACTTTTTAGGACACTACGGGCAATTTAGTATGACCAATCCACCTAACCCGCACATCTTTGGACTGTGGGAGGAAACCGGAGCACCCGGAGGAAACCCACGCACACACGAGGAGGACGTGCAGACTCCGCACAGACAGTGACCCAGCTGGGAACCAAACCTGGGACCCTGGAGCTGTGAAGCATTGATGCTAACCACTATGCTACCGTGTTGCAAAGCAAAATGACTGAAGAAGAGAACAATATCCCTAGAATTCCAGCGCTAAGGGGAAATTGACTAACTTACAGCGCAATTTAACCTCAGGCAGCCGTCCTATACCTTAGAGATGGCAAAGATAAAGAGGTCAGTGAATAGCTCTAGAACGGGTGCAACTACGTTTTTTATAGGTTTTTTGGTGATATTTAATGAAATATTTACGTGGGATGTAGTAAGAGTGAAGCCTGGATGATCAGAGGACTGCTATGGCATTTAATCTCGGAATAGGAGACATTTATTCCTTAACATGCTAATATTTGAATACAGATACCACTAATTTGCAAGTCTATGATATAAATTGCACAAAATTATCAGTGGAGATGAACAAGAAAGAGAGAAATTAAAAAAGGAATGTTCAGACTTTGCAAATTATTATGACAATGATGTGGTTGCAATTCAGTTATATGATGAAATTATTGATTTTGTGATGCTCCTTCGAGCTGGAGGGACTAGAGTTCCCCCTGATCCTAAAGATGCTCTGGAGTCTTTACTGCAGTATGGGAGGGATGTCTTTCCGACGCTGTGTGTTTCATACAGATTACTGCTTACAATTGCATTTTCAGTCGCAAGCTGTGAAAGGTCATTTTCAAAACTGAAATTAATAAAAACATATCTGAGGTCTTCTATGTCACAGGAGCGACTGACCAACCTGGCTTTAATAAGCATTGAAAAAGAATTTCTCACAGCTGATGTAAAAAATGAAGTAGTTCAGGTGTTTTGTGACAGGAGGTATCATTTGGGGAAAAGAACTTAATAAATTTGATTGATTAATATTAAAATCGAATAAATCAGGGTAGCATGGTGGTTAGCATAAATGCTTCACAGCTCCAGGGTCCCAGGTTCGATTCCCGGCTGGGTCACTGTCTGTGTGGAGTCTGCACGTCCTCCCCCTGTGTGCGTGGGTTTCCTCCGGGTGCTCCGGTTTCCTCCCACAGTCCAAAGATGTGCGGGTTAGGTGGATTGGCCATGCTAAATTGCCCGTAGTGTCCTAATAAAAGTAAGGTTAAGGGGGGGGGGTTGTTGGGTTACGGGTATAGGGTGGATACGTGGGTTTGAGTAGGGTGATCATGGCTCAGCACAACATTGAGGGCCGAAGGGCCTGTTCTGTGCTGTACTGTTCTATGTTTAAAGCGTTTATTTCATGTTTCATCTGTGTTTATATATTCAAAATGTTTTCCTTTCTCATAATATTTCTCAGTATATTAGGCCTTATACTTGAGTCTTTGGGGGCATATAATCAAGATTTGCCCCGGGCATCACCAGACCTCTGCACGCCGCTGGAGGAAAGGCAACATCACCCTCATCGACAAGCAGAAGGGGGAAAGGGAAGAAATTCAAAATTGGCGACCCATCTCACTGTTGAATGTGGAATATAAAATTCTAGCCAAGGTCATCACCAATCAGGTCAAGTTTGCTCTGGAATCAGTGATCCACCCTGACCAGACCTGTGCTGTACCCGGCAGGAAGATCTCTGATAGCCTCGCGCTGCTCAGGGATATGCTCGCCTACATGCAGGAAAGGAGGGTGGACATCCGCCTCATCAGCCTTGACCAGGAGAAGGATTTTGACAGAATATTGCATACCTACATGATGGATGTGCTTTCCAAAATGGGGTTTGGGGAAGGAATTCGCAATTGGATCAAACTGCTCTACACAAACATCTATAGCGCAGTCTCAATCAATGGGTGGGAATCAGAAAAGTTCCAGATCAAATCTGGAGTCAGGCAGGGCTGCCCAATCTCATCTGCCCTGTTTGTGTGCTGCATAGAACCCTTTCCCGAGTCCATCAGGAAGGATCCGGGTATAAGAGGAGTGACGATCCCAGGCAGCGGAGGCGCGCAAGTCAAGGCCTTCCTGAATGGACAACGTCGCAGTCTTCTGCTCGGGTCCCGCGTCTGTACGCAGACTCTTGAAAGCCTGTGACCAGTTTGAACTGACCTCGGGAGCCAAGGTAAACCGCGGCAAGAGCGAGGCCATGTTCTTTGGGAACTGGGCCAACCGATCCTTTGTCCCCTTCACTGTCAGGTCAGATTACCTGAAGATGCTGGGGACATGGTTCGGAGTGGCTGAGGCGTGCACCAAAAACTGGGAGGAGTGCATAGCCAAGGTAAGACAGAAACTGGGTTGGTGGGAGCAACGCTCCCTCTCCATTGCAGGCAAAACCCTGGTCATCAGGTGTGAGGTACTCTCGGTGTTACTGCATGTAGCGCAGGTCTGGCCCATTATCCGATCCTACGCTGCAGCAGTCATCCAGGCCATCTTCAAATTCATCTGGAGATCCAAGATGGACCGTGTCCGAAGGGACACCATGTACAAACCTCTGGATAAAGGAGGGAGAAACATACCCAACGTCTCCCTGATCCTGATGGCGACCTTTGTGTGTAGCTGCATCAAGCTATGCGTGGACCCCTGGTATGCAAACACCAAGTGTCACTACATACTGAGGTTCTACCTGTCCCCGGCTTTACGAAGGATGGGCCTGGCCTCATTGCCGTGGAACGCTCCAAGTAGTTGGACCGTGCCATACCACCTGTCCCTCGTGGAAAATGTTTTCAAGAAAAACACCTTTGACCACAAGGCAATGAAGCAGTGGTCAGCACGCAATGTCCTCGAGGTCCTCAGAGAAAAGGAGACTGTAGAGGACGTTGGATGGTTCCCTGAGCCGACTGTCAGAGCCATCTGGCAGAACGCCTCATTACCAGAACTTTCAAACAAGCACCAAGACCTAGTTTGGCTGGTGGTGAGAAGGACCCTCCCCGTCAGATTCTTCATGTACACCCGAAGGCTCAGCACCGTCGCACGCTGCCCTCGGAGTGGCTGTGGGGGAAATGAGACGGTCACCCACCTCCTTGTGGAATGTGCCTTTGCAAAGAAGGTCTGGAGAGAGATGCAATGGTATTTGTCAAGGTTCATCCCGAGCAGCTCTGTGACACAGGACTCTGTCCTCTACGGACTGTTTCCAGGGACACACATCGAGACAAACATCAACTGCTGCTGGAAGGTCATCAACTCGGTGAAAGACCCTCTTTGGTCTGCCCGTAACTTGCTAATCTTCCTGTGCAAAGAATTGTCCTCGATCGAGTGTTGCAGACTGGCACATTCCAAGGTCCAGGACTACGTGCTGAGGGATGCACTCAAGCTTGGGGCAGCTGCCGCCAAGGCGCAATGGGGAAAGACCACTGTGTAAGGTCTTCCAACAAATGTACACCGAGGGGTGGGTAACAGTGTAAAACCCCTCGGTCTGGCCAGTGACACATCAATGTATAAAGGCATCAAAGAAAATTGACGACGTAAATACTTACGAAAGAATTGTAAAGTAAACAAGGAAACGTGCGGAATGTCATCCCAATTGAATGTAAGATAGCCAAGTGAATATGTAACTTTGATGGAAATGTACAGTCACGACAATTTGAAAGGTTCTGTAATGTTTATTAGAGATTTTATAAATAAAGTATATTTTTTGAAAAAAAAAGGCACCAGATGGAATGGCCCTCGCAGGGGTCTCCCATAGGATTGGCGGCCCCCAAGAGCTTGCCCTCTTGGCAGGGTGGTACCTGGCACTACTGGTGCCATCTGGAAACCCTGGCATTTCCAACCTGGCACCCTGACATTGGCAAGGTGCCCAGGTGGTGGTGGCAGGGACACTGTCAGGGTGCCAGAATGTGCCCAATTGGCATTTTCTGTGTGGTGGTGATAGGGCCAGGGTGCAGGGGGTGAGTGTGCAGAGACATCCACATAGTGAGTTGGGGGTTGGGGAGGAGTTTGAGGCCACCTCAGGGGCTCGGGGATCAGGATGTCTTCCCAATTTCTCCCTGCACTGAGGAATTCCGGCGAGTGGAGCTCCTCAAGTGCAGCAAATGGAGCTGAGTGCGGCCTCATCGAGCAGTTCCGCGCTGAGGCCCCATTACCAGATTGCCGTTAGATAGAGGGGTGTTTCTCACTGCTCCAAGCACCAAGAAATACCCCGCTAATCTCACGCTGTACAGGACTCTGTCCCCATTCAGGTAGATTGAGCCCAAAGTATGGATGAATCCAGAAAAAAGCCTGTGGGAATCACCCTGCCAAACTCACCCCCGGCGCGATCTTCCCAAAAGGGAACAAAGTTCTCAAGCGAGCGCGTTTGGCTATGTGTTTCCCGACACTCGCAGTGCTGAGAAACACATGGTTATTCAACACGACTCGCTTTAAATCAGGAAATGGGGAACCCGCGGCCGAAGTCACACATAGCCCCATTTTGTGCAATGGGGAGCTCGGCGCACCCGAACTCCCCATCGTAGCGAGAGATCAAAACGCCATTTTTAAATGTTGTCCCGATCTCCGAGGACCACAATAAAAATCACCAATCTCCCCCCAGCCTGATCGCAGCATAGAAGGGTCCCCCACCCCCGACCACAACACCTGACAACCCCAACCCAATCACACACATGCAAAAATGCCAGCTTGGCAGTGCCAACCTGGAAGTGACACCTTGGTAGTGCCAGTGTGACACCCCAGTGGCACAGCCAGGGTTCCCAAGTTGAACCAGCAGTGTCAGGACACCACCTTTCCCACAGGGAATGCAGCTGGGGGCCTCCGGTCCACTTGGAGACCCCCCACACATACAGTTCCATCTGGTACCCATTTGTGGGGACAAGTACCAAATGGCGCTTACCCAATGTCCCTAAGGCAAAGTGATTGAATCCCAAAGCTTCAGGCACCAGCCTTGTTCTAATAACGTGCTAGGGGCTGAATTAGCACACCGGGCTAAATCGCTGGCAGGCTAGCCACACGGTTCAATTCCCGTACCAGCCTCCCCAAACAGGTGCCGGAATGTGGCGACTAAGGGCTTTTCACAGTAACTTCATTGAAGCCTACTCGTGACAATAAGCGATTTTCATTTCATTCATTTTTCATTTTGTTTCATAATGTGCAGCTTTTCCAAAACCCTATATTGCCCATTGATGCCCAGGGATTCCTCTTGCAACATCTCACAAGATTGCAGGGTCTCCCGGCACTCCGGTAATGCTCCTGCACCGTGGCACTCCGGTAATGCTGCACCGTGGCACTCCGGTAATGCTCCTGCACCGTGGCACTCCGGTAATGCTGCACCGTGGCACTCCGGTAATGCTCCTGCACCGTGGCACTCCGGTAATGCTGCACCGTGGCACTCCGGTAATGCTGCACCGTGGCACTCCGGTAATGCTGCACCGTGGCACTCCGGTAATGCTGCACCATGGCACTCCGGTAATGCTGCACCGTGGCACTCGGTAATGCTGCACCGTGGCACTCCGGTAATGCTGCACCGTGGCACTCCGGTAATGCTGCACCGTGGCGAAAAGCGCAGTGCGGCCGGAAGATCACGCCCTGAGAATCACAGCCATCATTTTACACTGTTGTAGCTATTCTCTGTTCAAGATTAAATTTCTTATCACCCTCTTTAGAAGAGTCACAATTATAATTACATCTCTTTTGGTATTTGGGTTTGGCCCAAGGAAAGCTTTAGTTTTGAACTTTGTGACATTTAGGGCAGCACGGTAGCACAGTGGTTAGCACAGCTGCTTCACAGTTCCAGGGTCCCAATTTCAATTCCCGGCTTAGGTCACTGTCTGTGCGGCGTCTGCACGTTCTCCTTGTGTCTGCGTGGGTTTCCTCCGGGTGCTCCGGTTTCCTTCCACAGTCCAAAGATGTGCAGGTTAGGCGGATTGACCATGCTAAATTGCCCTTAGATTCCAAAAAAGGTCAGGTAGGGTTACGGGGCTAGGGTGGAGGCATGGGCTTTGGTGGGGTGCTCTTTCCAGGCACCAGTGCAGACTCGATAGATCGAATGGCCTCCTTCTGCACTATAAATTCTATGATTGTCCCCTTTCACCCTTCTAAGTGCCATTTGCTGTTACCTAGGAGATGTGGGATTTCATTATGTTATATTTTTATAATGATTTAAAGGTATCAATCATTCATATGACATCGGCTAAGCACTTATGGGTTCATTTATTTGGACTATGCACATAAGATCATTCATACATGGTTAGAGAGCTTTAAGACATCAACAGCAGAGCTGCATGTGTGTGCTCTGCTCAAAAGCAAAAGCCAAACTGTATTTGGATTGCATTATGCACTACCCGTCATGCAATGTCATGTTGCTATCCCTTGAAGGCACATTTCAACACCTGGCATCTCTCCATAATGCTTTGGCTGCTTAAATACCAACAGATGTAAAGGCCAGAGTTTTTTGCCCACCCCCCCTCCTGTGACGGGATTTCCAGCAGTGGAGGTAGCTCGTCATTGGCTGCTAGCGGGATTTTCCGGACCCACCGAAGTCAATGGCCATTTGCATTGCTCGCTACCTGAGCCAGTGAGGAACCTGCTGTGGAGTCGGCGGGATTGGGGGGGGGGCATCACCTTTGGCAGTAAGAGCCGGAAAATCCCAGCCACAGCCTTTTGTGGGGTTAAGACACGTATAAACACAAATTCAATAGCTGAGTGTTTGAAGGGGTTGAATTTCACAGGCTGCAGTGGAGAGAATGTTTCTGCTCCAAGACTTGAACTATGCAATTTTTTCTGACTGCCTTGTTGCAATATCTATAAAGTCTTTAACCTTTGAATTGATGTTTCCACTTGTTGAATAGTTGTGTTTCTGGTACATTGATAATTTTTATCTCTTTGTCTCTTTATCGGGAGGGTTTCAGATTCCTGGACAATTGGGGCTCATTCTGGGGTAGGTGGGACCTCTACAAACGGGATGGTCTACACCTGGACCAGAGGGGTATCAATATCCTGGGGGGGGAGGTTTGCTAATGCTCTTCGGGTGGGTTTAAACTAGTTCAGCAGGGGGTTGGGAACCTGAATTGTAGCTCCAGTATACAGGAGGTTGAGAGTAGTGAGGTCATGAGTAAGGTTTGAAAGTTGCAGGAGTGTACCGGCAGGAAGGAAGGTGGTTTAAAGTGTGTCTACTTCAATGCCAGGAGCATCCGGAATAAGGTGGGTGAACTTGCGGCATGGGTTGGTACCTGGGACTTCGATGTTGTGGCCATTTCGGAGACATGGATAGAGCAGGGACAAGAATGGTTGTTGCAGGTACCAGGGTTTAGATATTTCAGTAAGCTCAGGGAAGGTGGTAAGAGAGGGGGAGGGGTGGCATTGTTAGTTAAGGACAGTATTACGGTGGCAGAAAGGACGTTTGATGAGGACTCGTCTACTGAGGTAGTATAGGCTGAGGTTAGAAACAGGAAAGGAGAGGTCACCCTGTTAGGGATTTTCTATAGGCCTCCGAAAAGTTCCAGAGATGTAGAGGAAAGGATTGCAAAGATGATTCTGGATAGGAGCGAAAGTAACAGGGTAGTTGTTATGGGGGACTTTAATTTTCCAACACTATAGTTCGAGTACTTTAGATGGGTCCGTTTTTGTCCAATGTGTGCAGGAGGGTTTCCTGACACAGTATGTAGATAGGCCAACGAGAGGCGCGGCCGTATTGGATTTGGTACTGGGTAATGAACCAGGACAGGTGTTAGATTTGGAGGTAGGTGAGTACATTGGTGATAGTGACCACAATTCGATTACGTTTACTTTAGTGATGGAAAGGAATAGGTATATACCGCAGGGCAAGAGTCATATCTGGGGGAAAGGCAATTATGATGCGATGAGGCAAGACTTAGGATGCATCGGATGGGGAAGGAAACTGCAGGGGAATGGCACAATTGAAATGTGGAGCTTGTTCAAGGAACAGCTACTGCATGTTCTTGATAAGTATGTACCTGTCAGGCAGGGAGGAAGTGGTCCAGCGAGGGAACCGTGGTTTACTAAAGCAGTTGAAACATTTGTGAAGAGGAAGAAGGAGGCTTATGTAAAGATGAGCAGTGAAGGTTCAGTTAGGGCACTCGAGAGTTACAAGTTAGCTAGGAAGGACCTAAAGAGAGAGCTAAGAAGTGCCAGGAGGGGACATGATAAGTCTTTGGCAGGTAGGATCAAGGATAACCCTAAAGCTTTCTATAGATATGTCAGGAATAAAAGAATGACTAGGGTAAGAGTAGGATTCTCTGGGAAGCTAGGGAGGAGATTGCTGAGCCTTTGGTTTTGATCTTCAAGTCATCTTTGTCTACAAGAATAGTGCCAGAAGACTGGAGGATAGCAAATGTTGTCCCCTTGTTCAAGAAGGGGAGTAGCGACAGCCCCGGTAACTATAGACCAGTGAGCCTTACTTCTGTTGTGGGCAAAGTATTGGAAAGGTTTATAAGAGATAGGATGTATAATCATCTGGAAAGGAATAATTTGATTAGAGATAGTCAACATGGTTTTGTGACGGGTAGGTCATGCCTCACAAACCTTATTGAGTTCTTTGAGAAGGTGACCAAACAGGTGGATGAGGGTAAAGCAGTTGATGTGGTGTATATGGATTTCAGTAAAGCGTTTGATAAGGTTCTCCACAGTCGGCTATTTCAGAAAATACGGAGGCATGGGATTCAGGGTGATTTAGCAGTTTGGATCAGAAATTGGCTAGCTGGAAGAAGACAAAGGGTGGTGCTTGATGGGAAATGTTCAGCCTGGAGTCCAGTTACTAGTGGTGTACCACAAGGATCTGTTTTGGGGCCACTGCTGTTTATCATTTTTATAAATGACCTGGAGGAGGGTGTAGAAGGATGGGTGAGTAAATTTGCAGATGACACTAAAGTCGGTTAAGTTGTGGACAGTGCAGAAGGATGTTACAAGGTACAGAGGGACATAGATAAGCTGCAGAGCTGGGCTGAGAGGTGGCAAATGGAGTTTAATGCAGAAAAGTGTGAGGTGATTCATTTTGGAAGGAATAACAGGAAGACAGAGTACTGGGCTAATTGTAAGATTCTTGGTAGTGTGGATGAGCAGAGAGATCTCGGTGTCCATGTACATAGATCCCTGAAAGTTGCCACCCAGGTTGAGAGGGTTGTTAAGAAGGCGTACGGTGTGTTAGCTTTTATTGTTAGAGGAATTGAGTTTTGGAGCCATGAGGTCATGTTGCAGTTGTACAGAACTCTGGTGTGGCCGCATTTGGAGTATTGCATGCAGTTCTGGTCGCCACATTATAGGAAGGATGTGGAAGCATTGGAAAGGGTGCAGAGGAGATTTACCAGGATGTTGCCTGGTATGGAGGGAAGATCTTATGAGGAAAGGCTGAGGGACTTAAGGCTGTTTTCGTTAGAGAGAAGAAGGTTAAGAGGTGACTTAATTGAGGTGTACAAGATGATCAGAGGATTAGATAGGGTGGACAGTGAGAGCCTTTTTCCTCGGATGGTGATGTCTAGCACAAGGGGACATAGCTTTAAATTGAGGGGAGATAGATATAGGACAGTTGTCAGAGGTAGGTTCTTTACTCAGAGAGTAGTAAGGGCGTGGAATGCCCTGCCTGCAACAGTTGTGGACTCGCCAACACTATGGGCATTCAAATGGTCATTGGATAGACATATGGACGATAAGGGGATAGTGTAGGTGGGCTTAAGAGGGGTTTCACAGGTCGGCGCAACATCGAGGGCCGAAGGGCCTGCGCTGCGCTGTAATGTTCTATGTTCTATGTTCTATGTTGTTGAATAGTTGTGTTTCTGGTACATTGATAATTTTTATCTCTTTGTCTCTTTGTCCTTAGTGGGTTCTGGAACTTGATGGATGGGTTTAGTTAGGTTTGAGTTTAGATCACAAACGATTGACTGGACAAGTCCACATTTACTTTAGCTGTATCTCTCTTGTGGTTTTCACAAGTGTTGTTCATCTCAGGGTTTATTACCTTCCTTTTTCCTTTATCTGTTGGGTTTCCCCCAACAGATCCCATGCCCTCTGAGATATTACTGTCCACAATTCCCTGCCCAGCTTCTGCTGCACTTCCCTGTGGCACTTCGACTAGGTAAGGTATCTCCCTCACTTTCTGTTTGCCTGTTTGGAAAATTTCCTGGTTCCTATTTAAAATTTGGAAGAAGGTCTCTACGAACCAAACCCTTGTGGCAGTCCCTTCAACCTCTACTGTTTCTCTTCCAGCATCTTTGGTTTCCTCTGACTCAATGTTGCCCTCTTTAAATTCTATTGGCATTCCATTAGTGTCAATAATCTTTACTGGCTCTGTCACCTCCAATTGAATCTTTGGAACCCCAACAGTCCACGGCATCTGCACAGAAGTTGCTTGTTCCTGTCAGTCTTCCCAGTCTCCAGGTACTGCCCTGGGCTCTTTGAGAACAATAGATAGTCCAACTAGGGAAGGGGTAGTACTGGATTAGATAGTCCAACTAGGGAAGGGGCAGTACTGGATTAGATAGTCCAACTAGGGAAGGGGCAGTACTGGATTAGATAGTCCAACTAGGGAAGGGGCAGTACTGGATTAGATAGTCCAACTAGGGAAGGGGCAGTACTGGATTAGATAGTCCAACTAGGGAAGGGGCAGTACTGGATTAGATAGTCCAACTAGGGAAGGGGCAGTACTGGATTAGATAGTCCAACTGGGGAAGGGGCAGTACTGGATTAGATAGTCCAACTAGGGAAGGGGCAGTACTGGATTAGATAGTCCAACTGGGGAAGGGGCAGTACTGGATTAGATAGTCCAACTGGGGAAGGGGCAGTACTGGATTAGATAGTCCAACTAGGGAAGGGGCAGTACTGGATTAGATAGTCCAACTAGGGAAGGGGCAGTACTGGATTAGATAGTCCAACTAGGGAAGGGACAGTACTGGATTAGATAGTCCAACTGGGGAAGGGGCAGTACTGGATTAAATAGTCCAACTAGGGAAGGGGTAGTACTGGATTAGATAGTCCAACTAGGGAAGGGGCAGTACTGGATTAGATAGTCCAACTGGGGAAGGGGCAGTACTGGATTAGATAGTCCAACTAGGGAAGGGGCAGTACTGGATTAGATAGTCCAACTAGGGAAGGGGCAGTACTGGATTAGATAGTCCAACTAGGGAAGGGGCAGTACTGGATTAGATAGTCCAACTAGGGAAGGGGCAGTACTGGATTAGATAGTCCAACTAGGGAAGGGGCAGTACTGGATTAGATAGTCCAACTGGGGAAGGGGCAGTACTGGATTAGATAGTCCAACTAGGGAAGGGGCAGTACTGGATTAGATAGTCCAACTAGGGAAGGGGCAGTACTGGATCTGGTATTGGGCAA
The DNA here is from genome assembly GCF_902713615.1 of Scyliorhinus canicula. Lineage (NCBI taxonomy): Eukaryota > Metazoa > Chordata > Chondrichthyes > Carcharhiniformes > Scyliorhinidae > Scyliorhinus > Scyliorhinus canicula. The sequence goes on along the minus strand of NC_052148.1, from coordinate 45,221,034 downwards.
TGAGCCTGGACAGGTGGTTGAGATTTCAGTCGGGGAACATTTGGGAGTAGTGACCACAATTCCGTAAATGCTAAACTGGAGAAAGGCAAATTACAATAACATTAGACAGGAATTGAAGAATTGGGATTGGGTGCAGTTGTTGTAATAAATCAACATCGGACATGTTGGGGAGTCTTACCAGCGACAGTTGATTAGGATTCAGGACAGTCACGTTCCTGAGAGAATGAAGGATAAGTATGGGAAGTTTAGTGAGCCTTGGATAACGAGAGATATTGTGAACCTCGCAAAAAGTGAAAGGAGACTTTTGTACAGTCTAGAAGGGTGGGAACAGTCAAAGCCTTTGAGGAGTATAAAGAAAGTAGGAGGGTACTGAAGCAGGAAATTAGGAGGGCTAGGAGGGGCCATGAAAAATCCTTGGCAAGTAGGATTAAGGTGAATCCCAAAGCTTTGTTTTCATATGTAAAAAGCAAGAGGGTGGCCAGGGAAAGGATTGGGCCACTTAAGGACAATGGGGGGAATCTGTTGAGCCAGAGGAAATGGGCGAGGTACTAAATGAATACTTTGTATTAGTGTTCACTAAAGAAAGGGACTTTGTGGAAGTTGATTCTTGGGTAAGGTGCGTGGATAGTCTGGATCATGTTAACATCGAAAAGGAGGAGGTATTGGGTCCTTTAAAGATATTAAAGTAGATAAGTCTCCTGGGACAGATGGGATTTATCCCAGAATACTGAGTAAAGCAAGGGAGGAAATTGCTGGGGCCTTGACTGACATCCTTGTTTCCTCATTGGCTCCAGGTGAGATCCCAGAGGACTGGAGAATAGCGAATGTGGTAGCAGGGATAATCCTGGAAACTATAGGCCGCTGAGTCTATGAGTTTTTTGAGGAGGTGACAAAGATGCTTGATGAGGGAGGGTGGTGGATGTTGTTTGCAAAGAACATAGAACATAGAACATAGAACAGTACAGCACAGAACAGGCCCTTCGGCCCTCGATGTTGTGCCGAGCAATGATCACCCTACTCAAACCCACGTATCCACCCTATACCCGTAACCCAACAACCCCCCCCCCCCCTTAACCTTACTTTTTTTTAGGACACTACGGGCAATTTAGCATGGCCAATCCACCTAACCCGCACATCTTTGGACTAGCCTTTGACAAGGTGCCTCATGGCAGATTGGTACAAAAGGTGAAGTCACATGGGATCAGAGGTGAAGTGGTAAGATGGATACAGAACTGTCTCGGTCACAGAGGCAAAGGGTAGCAGTAGAAGGGAAGGTTGTGACTAGTGGTGTTCTAAGGGGATCTGTGCTTAGGCCTCTGCTGTTTGTGGTGTACATAAACGATTTGGAGGAAAATGTAGCCAGTCTGATTAATAAGTTTGCAGATGACACCAAGGTTGGTGGAGTGGCAGATAGTGTTGAAGATTGTCAGAAGATACAGCAGAACATAGATAGGTTGGAGACTTGGGCATAGGAATAGCAAATGGAGTTTAATCCGGATGAATGTGAGGTAATGCATTTTGGTAGGTCTAACGTAGAGGAGAAATATAGCGTAAATGGTAAACTCTTAGGAATACTGTACAGTAGTCCCCCTTTATAACGCGGGTGTGGGGTCCAAGACAGCCACCCGCGTTGCATCCGAGCCGCGGATATCCACGATGGGGGTTAATTTTAGAATACAGTACAGGGCTACAGAGGGGAGGGGCGATGTGAGACCATGCTGGTCTTGCAGAGGCCCGTATGACCTCCTCCTGTGTTCTCTGCTCTCTCCCTCCAATCAGCCGGCGGTGTCAATTTCAGCGGCCGGCTCACTTTGATCCGGAGAGGGAAGCTGCTCTCTCACTGAAACAATCAGCCGGCCGCTGAAGTTGACACTGCCGCTGCTCTCTCCCTCCAATCAGAAACATTAAAACTTAAAAGTTGGATTGGAGGGAGAGAGCAGCCGGCAGTGTCAATTTCAGCGGCCGGCTGATTGTTTCAGAGAGAGAGCAGCTTCCCTCTCCGGATCAACGTGAGCCGGCCGCCGAAATTGACACTGCCGGCTGCTCTCTCCCTCCAATCAGCCGGCAGTGTCAATTTCAGCGGCCGGCTCACTTTGATCCGGAGAGGGAAGCTGACAGTTGGGGTCCATAAGCCCCCCCCTGCCGTATATCGCGAACCGCGGTATTGCGGAGCGCGGTATAATGGGGGGCTACTGTATAGAAAGTCAGAGAGACCTGGGCGTGCAGGTCCACAGATCTTTGAAGGTGGCAACACAAGTGGACAAGGTAGTCAATAAAGCAGACAGATTGCTTCCCTTCATTGGACGGGGCATTGGGTATAAAAACTGGCAAGTCGTGCTGCAGTTGTATAGTATCTTGGTAAGGTCACACTTGGAATATTGTGCACAATTCTGATCGCCACACTACCAGAAGGATGTGGACACTTTGGAGAGGATGCAGAGGAGGTTTACCAGGATGTTGCCTGGTCTGGGGGATGTTAGCGATGTGGAGAGGCTGAATAGACTCGGACTGTTTTCATTAGAAAGACTAGGTTGAAGGGTGACCTGATAGAGGTCTACAAGATTATAAGAGGCATGGATAGGGTGGATGTGCAGGCACACTTTCCCAGGGTGGAGGGGTCAGTCATCGGGGTCATAGGTTTAAGGTCCATGGGGCAAAATTTAGAGGAGATGTGCGAGGCAGGTTTTTTACACAGAGGGTGATGAGCCTGGAACGCGTTGCCGGGGGAGGTTGTGGAAGCAGATACATTAACGGTGTTCAAAAGGTATCTTGACAAACACATGGATAGGATGGGTATAGAGCAGGGGTGGGCAAACTTTTCCGTGCAAGGGCCACATTCAGAAATTCACAATTTTAAAGGGCCGCAAAGTATATTAAGTAAAATAATTACTTCACCCGGTTATGATTCTAGGCGCCTCATATAGAACATAGAACAGTACAGCACAGAACAGGCCCTTCGGCCCTCGATGTTGTGCCGAGCAATGATCACCCTACTTAAGTCAACGTATCCACCCTATACCAGTAAGTAACCCAATAGCCCCCCCCCCCATTAACCTTAAAAAAAATTAAAAAAAAAAAAAAAATAATCGTTAAAAAAATTTTTTTTTTTTTTTTAATGACTTGGTGGGCCGCAGAAATACCTTTGGCGGGCCGCATGCGGCCCGTGGGCCGTAGTTTGCCCACCCCTGGTATAGAGGGATACGGCACAAGGAAGTGCTGAGGATTGGTATCATGACTGGTACAGGCCTGTTCCTGTGCTGTATTGTTCTTTGTTTTTTGTTATTTATATCTTACATCTAGCTCAGTCATTACCTTTTAAAACATTTTTTTTAGAGTACCCAATTCATTTTTTCCAATTAAGGAGCACTTTAGCATGGCCAATCCACCTAGCTTGCAGGTTGTGGGGGTGAAACCCACGCAAACACGGGGTGAATGTGCAAACTCCACATGGACAGCAACCCAGAATCGAACCTGGGACCTCAGCGCCGTGAGGTCGCAGTGCTAACCCACTGCGCCACCGTACTGCCCTGCTCAGTCGTTACCTAATAAAAGGTCTACTCCCTGAATGAGTAAGCTTGGGATCACCCCCATCATTACTCACCCTATAACTAGCCTGATCTGCAAGTGTATCTTTATTAAATAAACCTCTACTTATTCTCCAGTAAGTCCCTTAACCAGCACACTGGCATTCACTCTATTTCCAGGGGCTGGTTTAGCTCACTGGGCTAAATCGCTGGCTTTTAAAGCAGACCAAGCAGGCCAGCAGCACGGTTCGATTCCCGTACCAGCCTCCCCGAACTGGTGCCAGAATGTGGCAACTAGGGGCTTTTCACAGTAACTTCATTGAAGCCTACTCGTGACAATAAGCGATTTTCATTTTTTCATTTCATTTCCAGGTGGAAAACCTTCATCTGCTGCCACAAGCAACGTTTGTAAAAGCCAGTATCTGTGAAAATATTGATCTCCTTTACTGGGTTTTTAGAAAAAACAGGGGGTCATTTTCCCTTTGAGCAATAAATCCTGACCAACAACTATGTTGGTTGCTGTGACATTTGTGGACAACTTTCATGGCGTTTAACCTCAGAGGCCCCTGTTTGTTGACCCTCATAATGCCATCAATTGGGTTTGGATACCCAGGCTGTGATGATATGTGCCTGCCTGCATTGTAATGTAAGACGCTCAGCAGGGCAAGGATTAACATGGGCCTGGAGAGTGGCACCGCCCAGTGTGATGTATGTAGTCACGTGGCTAGAGAGCAGTCTAAAACAGAACTCTGTGAGCAGCTAGCCTGCCATGCAAACCATACTTGGAAATGTAAATAGTTAAAGCCTACCAATAAAGGTGTTTATATTTAAGCACACAAGCCACAAAATCTCAGCAATGATTCACCACCACTGCAACATAAAGAACTCATATTATGACACCGGTTTTCACCAGTGGAAACACAGTGGGCCTGCTCCTTCTTTTAGAAGTTGGGGACTGATCTGTTTTTCTTTCGCCAGTCTCCTTTTCTTTCAAGCTCATTATGGCTTTGTCTATACCCTTCCTATCTCTCCCTGGCCTGTGAGAGATACGAGGTCCAAGATTATCTTGCCTACGGGGTCTGTTTGTCAGTTCATAGTTGTCTGCTTTGATGGCTGCTTGTCTGTCTTTTGAAGGTCTTTGTTCTTCTAAATGGGTCTTTATCAGAAGGGAGAGTGAAGTTTTGAACTACTTGAGGAAAATCACAACTCTGGTTAATGTAATGTAACTTAAACTCCCATATCCATAAGTTGAAAGCAAGTTATTTAACCCTTTTGAATGCAATATAGGTTTGCGGGAGTGGGCCGGCACAGTTGCACAGGGGTTATCACTGTTGCTTCACAGCGTCAGGGTCCCAGGTTCGATTCCCGGCTTGGGTCACTGTCTGTGCAGAGACTGCACGTTCTCCCCATGTCTGCGTGGATTTCCTCCGGATGCTCTGGTTTCCTCCCACAAGTCCCAAAGTGCTTGTTAGGTGAATTGGACATTCTGAATTCTCCCTCAGTGTACCCGAACAAGCGCCGGAGTGTGGCGACTAGGGGCTTTTCACAGTAACTTCATTGCACTGTTAATGTAAGCCGACTTGTGACAATAAAGATTATTATTATACTGTAAGCCTACTTATGATACTAATAAAGATTATTGTTATTATTTTCAGAATATTTGGAATTTTAGGTAGTACTCCTCTGGTACCAGCTCAGATGCATGCAGGATAACATGTCTATGTCATCTCATTGGACAATGGGAAACAAACATCATGGGCTTTTCCTGTTAATTTACTTTAGAGTAAAAAGAGCCAATTCTCTGTTGACCACTTCAATCGGAATACTAAGTGTGAATACTTTAAGAGCTCAATGTTTGGTCCTGTTTTAGGGGCAGTCACCTCATTCGGGATATCTTCACTGTATACAGTGGACCTTCTATTCGGTTCAATCGACCTTAATTCCTTTTTCTGTGTTCCCTCTGGGAAGTTTTCTCCCTCTACTTGTCTTCGATTCTCTCTCTTCCTTCCATTCCTGTCTTCCGTTGTCCTCATTTTCTCCTCTCTCTTGTCTTTTTCTTTTTTTTAATGATTTGGAATTCATGTCCCAGTCCTCGGTTGCTCTAGCTGTATCTTTGCTGATGCTAGCCTGTCTGTTTCAGATTCCATACCTGTCTCCTGTTATTCAAGTTCAATTACAAAATGTTTGGCCACAAGTTTTAGGATTTTGGTTTTCCTGCCTTTTGGATGGACATTTATCTCTAAATGCCGAGCTACATTCCTTAAGTCGACAAGGGGTGCAAGGGGCCTCACGGTAGCATGGTGGTTAGCATCAATGCTTCACAGCTCCAGGGTCCCAGGTTCGATTCCCGGCTGGGTCACTGTCTGTGTGGAGTCTGCACGTCCTCCCCGTGTGTGCGTGGGTTTCCTCCGGGTGCTCCGGTTTCCTCCCACAGTCCAAAGATGTGCGGGTTAGGTGGATTGGCCATGCTAAATTGCCCGTAGTGTAAGGTTATTGGGGGGATTGTTGGGTTACGGGTATACGGGTTACGTGGGTTAAGTAGGGTGATCATTGCTCGGCACAACATCGAGGGCCGAAGGGCCTGTTCTGTGCTGTACTGTTCTATGTTCTATGTTCTAATGTCCCAAGTTACTTTATTCTGCTCTAGGAAGCCACTGGCCTTGAATGTGGGCATTTTAAGTACTCCATCACTGCGAATCATGAGAAAACCTGCATGAAAGTGTTTAAATACTTCTAGGGTAGGTGGCACCCTGACGCAGCGGTTAGCACAGTTGCCGCACGCACTGAGCACCCGAGTTCGATCCCGTCCCTGGGTCACTGACAATAACAATAATAATTGTTATTAGTGTCACAAGTTGGCTTACATTAACACTGCAATGAAGTTACTGTGAAAATCCCCTAGCCGCCACACTATGGCACCTGTTCGGGTACACAGAGGGAGAATTCAGAATGCCCAATTCACCTAACAAGTACGTCCTTTGGGACTTGTGGGAGAAAACCGGAGCACCCGGAGGAAACCCATGCAGACACGGGGAGAACATGCAGACTCCGCATAGACAGTGACCCAAGCCAGGAATTGAATTTGGGTCCCTGGCGCTGTGAAGCAACAGTGCTAACCACTGTGCTACCCGTGCCACCTATCAGAAAGAAAGAAAAAGAATGTGATTTGATTTGATTTGGTTTATTATTGTCACATGTATTAGTATACAGTGAAAAGTATTGTTTTTTCCATGCTATGCAGACAACACATACTGTACAAAGAGAAGGAAGGAGAGACTACCGAATGTAATGTTAGAGTCATAGCTAGGGTGTAGAGAAAAGATCAACTTTATCGATGTGGGCATCGATCCCATTACCTCTCACAAGCAAAACGAGCGCTCTACCATTTGAACTAATTCCCCCAGTGTCCGTGTGGAGTTTGTACATTCTCCCAATGTCTGCGTGGGTCTGATCCTCACAATACAAAAGATGTGCAAGATAGGTGGACTGGCCATGCTAAATTGCCCCTTAATTAGAAAAATGTGAAATAAATAACAAAAAAAAGAAATAAACGCACAAATAAATAAATAAATACCTAAATATAAATAAATAAATAAATATTTCCAGAGATCAATTTGATTTCCCGCTTCCAATTCCTCAATCTTCTTAAAAGGATATGCTTGCCAATTCAGTGAGTGTTGATGTGCTGTGACTGTAAAGGATGCAAACAGGCAGGTCTCCTTGAGCTTTTCCAATAGAAGAAAAGAGGATAGTATTTTACTTATTCTTGTCTAAGTAAAATAATGAAAACAATTACAAAGTAGGAGGATAGATTAAATCATATCTCAAAGTCCAATAAACTTGAAGTTACATACACCTTGTTGGTTGATGACTTGAGTGAATCCAGCCTGCGCTCAGTGGTCCCTCAAGATACACATTGAGATGGTTTGAAGATGTTCACAGTCAATTTATCTCTTCTTCGGCAGGCAGAAGCTGCAAAAATTCTCTGCCTGTGGAAGGAGCATGGATGGCCAAACAACAGCTCAAACTTGCAAGTCGGATAGGGATATAGAGGGAAGGAAAGAGCGAGAGAGGAAGGTCCACATAGGAGTTTTGTGACTTTGGCATCTTTTCCTCTTCTGTGTGTAGTCTTGTAAAAACAGTTTCTTAAAACAGAAAAGAGGGTTAGCTGGCTTGTCACATGATTTTCTCTCTCCAGCTGGCCAGTAACCCAAATATGGTTATGGCTAGTGGAACCTGATTAGATTATGGCCTGGGTGAAATCTTCGCTCAGCCAGATCATGAAGTGATCATGTCTAATGCTTATTCCCTACAGCTGAGTCTGAATGTGGCTCATTCACATATTCTTCGCAGGTGGTTATCTTTGATGTGTTACTGCAGGCATGTTGGCTTCACTTTGTGGTTTTGGAGTTGTCACGTACAGTGATGCAAATATTCAGCCATCTTAGAAACTGTTCGTTTCACCTCACTGAAATGTTGCCTCGGTCTCTTTAAAATTCAATTGTTGGTTTTCTGTAAATACATAAATTAATTTTGGATATAAAACATGGTTTTGCCATACTGTACTCTATGTCTAATATAAACTGTCTGTATTTTATCAATATATATTGACTACATTCTACGTAGAGTTTAGAGCGTGTGCTCTAAAGCATCATGCTTGACACTTCAAAAATGCAATTTCAAAAATTGTTCAAGACCATGGTAAGAATAGGTATTATACTACATATGCATTACCAGCATAATTAACCACACTTTGTTCAACTCATAGAATAATTGCAGCTGAGACCTAAAGGCCCATCTGATCATCATAGTTCCCATAATAACAACACACAACACCAATATTAATTCATCTTCCCTCCTGTTCCTGGGTATCGTCTCACTGTGTTGGACATACAAACAAACTCTGAACGTTTGTGTGGTATCGGTTGCCAGGCTCCGAATGCCCGCATGTCTAACGCAGTGAAGTTCGCAGAATACAGCAGGAACCTCTGTGCAATCTCAGAAAATTAACTACCTTCCTGGCCCTGCCATTAATCTTTGAAAACACAATAAAGTCTCAGCAGGCAATGAGGACTGAGGTCCTGTGTCTTCAGAATCTCCGGGTTCAAGTCCCACCCCAGGACGTGATGGTTAAGGAAGGTGCATTCATAATGTGACCAAATAGATTGAGTGTCAACCTGCAAAATTCTTCCAGCTCACTAACGGCTGGCGACAAGGGAGGGATTCCTAGTCAGCCATGTTTGATTTGGAGCGGTGTCCCTCAAATGATAAGCCTCTGGTGACAGGCTAGCGACCTGCTCCAGGAATAACTAGCTTTGGGAACGGATGAAAATGCTGCCCTATAAGCTCATTAGTTCGTAAGATTATAGGAGCAGAATTAGGCCGTTTGGCCCATCGAATCTGCTCCGCCATTCAATCAGGGCTGATCTCATCCTGGCCTTAGCTCCACCATCCTGCCCATTCTCCATAACCCTTCAATCCTTCTACTTTATCCAAACCTTTTAGCATCTTGTATACCTCAATTTGATCTCCCCTCATTCTTCTGAACTCTAGTGAGTATAGGCCTAAACTGTTCAATCTATCTTCATACGACAAACCCCTCATCTCTGGAATCAACCTAGTGAATCTCCTCTAAACTGCCTCCAATGCCTACTCTTTCCTCAAATAAGGGGCCTTGGTGTAGCTCTAAGTGAGGGAAGGAAACAACAAACAGTGAACATGTTCAATTTTTGTGCTCATCACCAACAACTGGTGCTTGCAGAGCGCCTTAAACATAGTGAGAACGTGTTTCACAGGGGCATCAATAAACAGAATCTGAAAATCGCTTATTGTCACGAGTAGGCTTCAATGAAGTTACTGTGAAAAGCCCCTAGTCGCCACATTCCGTCGCCTGTTCGGGGAGGCTGTTACGGGAATCGAACCGTGCTGCTGGCTTGCTTGGCCTGCTTGCAAAGCCAGCGATTTAGTCCAGTGTGCTAAACAGCCCCTAATCTGACACATAAGAAGAAATTGGGACAAAGTTTGAAGCATTATCTCAAAGTAGGAGAGGGAGGTAAAGAGGTAGAGAGGATCGGTGAGAGAATTTCACAGTAGAGGGGGTGAAGCATTGGAAGGCAAAAGGGTGGTCAGTTCTTAGTTGAACACATCCAGATCAGGAAAACATCAAATTGGATCAGAATAAAACTCCCTATGTTCTGCGCCAACCCACGGCATCAGTCTGGGATCTTCCTTTTGGAAGGCCAGCTATCTTACGGCCTTCCAGGGAGACAGTGCAAGTTACGTTTCTGAGGCGATGAAAATTAATTTACAATGAGTTCAAAATATTTCCCAAATAGATGGAGAGGAAATAAACTAAAGGAGAAGAAAAGTGAAGAGACACAAAGATGGAAAGGGAGACAAAGATATAGAGAGCGGTTGAGAGAAAGTCAGGGACAAAGAAGGGACTGATTCCTGGTAAGCATGGCTTATCCACCAGACCCTTTTGTCATGTTAAATGCAGCTGATCAATGGGTTAAGGTCAGACCTCTTCTGTAAGTGAGAGCCGGGAGGAAAGTATCAAAGATTCATTTCTTTTCCCTCTCCTTTCAGCCCGTGTGTTCTCCAGTTAGCATCAGCCGCTGTAAGTGAGTATTGATCAGTGCTTCAATGCAAACCTGTCAAATTAATTTTGCAGAACTCATATATGACCAGTCTAAAATTGCCTCTGCATCTGTTCCTTGCCGTGAGCCTATGAATTTTAATCATGGGCAGAATAGGATGTTGCCGTTTTTTTGTTAGAAAGTTGAATGGAAAAGGTTTTAACTGTAAATGCCATCAAATGGTATTGCATTATTCTTTTGAGAGATTTTTGCTTCTGAGGTCAAAAAAATAATTTCTTCAGATTCTTCAGAGATGCTTCGGTACAATTGTATTTTTGATTTTTTTTCCCCCCCCACTGATCTGAACTGAAAGAACTGCAGACTGAGAATCTCCGTGGCAGAGATAAAGGACTGAAAACTCCATTTTCTGAGCAGATTTCAAAATCTTCAATTTTAAAATGTTAATCCTCCTCCTCATTTCCTTCAGAAGATGGTGTGAGGGAACACAGAATGCATCAGGTCCATTGATTTCAGAAACCGTAGGTGCAATTTTAGCCTAATCCGCCCATCAGGAAACAAACAGGGGTGGATGAAACGCCGATTTTACACCATGCCCAACTCCACTCTCCGCCATGAGGACTAATATTGGAATGTACAATTTGTGTTACAATGAAGCCAACTTGGAGGGTTAGTTAAGATGAGCCTTCTGACTCATTATTAATTCCTCCATGTGAACATAGCACAGCCAACGACGTGCGATCTGGGAGCTGTAATACTGATAACCATAATCTTTATTATTGGCATGTTAGAGGTGAAAATATTCACACAAAGGCCTTTTGGATGAGTAAAGAAGCAGTTTATTATATCAGAATTCTAGGAGAAAGGCCTGAGGCTCGGCACTCTTTCTCACTTGAACTAAGGCTCACACGGATAAATATACAGATTCAAAAGCGAAATCAGTTTGTAATCTCGTTTACATACAGCCAATCACCTTTATTCGCGTTAGAATTCATTACATGCAACTAATTAGTCCTCCATTATCTCAGTCCATGCCATAAATGGTTATTAATTAGTATCTACAGCCTTTTCCTGTTGTTGCTGATTCTTCAAGTTGTGGCTAGCCGGACAGAGCAGGGATATCTTAAGGCATTCAGACCTTGGGCAAAGTTTGTTAATAGTCCATTATCTCGGAGTACGCACCTGGCGATGAGTCATTTGTTTTGCACACAGGGCTGTTATTCCAGTAGCAGACACAGGAAGTATATCAAATTGCAGAGTTAGATATAATTTGCAACATAGTTAAGAATTAGTTATATATTGTAAAAAGCAGGATTTCCCACCAACATGTCCCACAATCATATAATGTGAGGGACAGAATTTTCTCACCAACAGTCACAAGTAGGCTTACATTAACACTGCAATGAAGTTAATGTGAAAAGCCCCTAGTCACCACATTCCGGCACCAGTTCGGGTACACAGAGGGATAAGATGATAATGATCTATTTTCATGCCGACGATTGCTGACTTTCCGACCAAAACAGCTAGAAAAACTGCAGCAAGAGGCTGCCTGGTTATTATGGGCTGGATTCTCCGGTCCCCTAGCCGAGTGTTTGTCTACAGCATGCCTTTGGGTGGTGGTGGCATTCTCTCGTCCCGCCGCTTGTCAATGTGATTGAAGCCACCCCATACCACCAGGAAACCCATAGGCGGTGGTGTGCTGCCAACGGGAACAGTGAACCGCAATGGCCAGAGAATTCCAGCTATAATTGGCTGGTAAGAGGGATCCACCAGGGATTCAGTATGAACATTGATCGCAAATAGCTGAGCTCTCGGTATCTATTGCTGTTGCATTCCACTGGTTAAACTGAGCTGAAAATGACCCCAGTTGTTAGCCAAACTGCTGCCCATGTTAATATTAAGAGATCCAACATTGAGAGATCTTGGGTGGGATTCTCCGTTGGTCGACACCGAAATTGGGGAATGCAATTGGGCGGAGAATCGCGGCAGGGTCAATTTGATGCTAAACTACAATTTTTCGTCATCTCCACAGAGACGTCATTGCGGCCCGTAACGCAGTTACAGTAAATACCGTTTGCATATCATTAGTGTGCTTGACCCGATATTCTCCAGGGCCGCTGCGATTCTCCGCCTACAATGGGCCAAGTTCCGACGGCGCGGTTCACTTCTGCTTTTAAAAATTGTGAATTCGGTGACATGGCTGCTGAGGGACAGAGGGGGTACTGAAAGTGTCCAACATCGGCACAGTTGTGTCGCTGGCCGGGGAGCTTCTGCCAGGGCCGGAGGGAGTAGAGGGGGCGGGCGGGAATTGGGCTGTGGGGTTGGGGTGGACAGGCATGGACCACCGTCGCCGCAGCAGGCAAGGCAGCGATACAGCTGCCCACTGTGAACTCAGGGCCATGGGTGCTACCCCAGGCCACTCCCCTAGGTGCCCTCTGGCCCCAGCCAACCCATCAGCTGTATGGGCGCGCTCCAGCACAACCAGTGCCATCTTGTTGGCAGGGATGAGTGTGTGGGGAGTGTAATGTGTATCTGTGGCTGCAACTTGTCAGCCTCACGAATGTCAATCACAAACATGGTGAATCCGGCACCCTTTTTCATTGGAATCGAATGTGTTCCATATGGCGCCAGTGCTAGTCCCTTAACAGTCACTGACTTGGACCAGCTGTGACACCAGTTTTGCTGTCATGGAAGTCCACGGATTCTGCGTTGGAGTCAGCGTTGGTCTCAGAAATGTCTTGTTATGCTCTTGGCGTAGCATAAGCTGCTTCCTTGATGTGCATTCTGACAAAGGACAGTTCAGACGTGTAGATAACTTCAACACGTTTATTAAACTATTTACAATTCTCCTACTCGGATTCGCCACTACTGTTAATCCTTCTACAGCTACTCAGACCGACAAACCAGCCTGCTACAATCCACGTGGTGGGTGTGATGTTGAATCAACCCTGTGTCTGTACTCACTGAGTGTCTCCACTGGAAAGAGGAAGATCATGTGTGCTGTGTCCTTTATATATGGGCTGGTGTAATGCCCCCCTGCGGTAGTGTCACCTCTGTGTGTATCGTGAATGCCCATTGGTCGTGTCCTATCTTACTGACCTATTGGTAGAGTGTCTGTGTGTCATGTCTCTGGTGCTCCCTCTAATGTCTATCTAGTCTACGTGTATTTACATTAACCCCTTGTGTATTTATAGTGATGCATATCACCACAAGGAACGGAGACTCCCACCCCTCATCTTGTGCGGTAACCTTTCAAGGGGCATCCGATGAGATGCTATTTGGAAATCAAAATACAATACATCTATTTCTTCGACGTTCGAGACAGAATGCATTCACACCGCTGTTGAGGCAATGGAACATGGCATTCCGTAGGGCGCCCGGCGCAAACTTTGATTTTCGTCTGATGTTGAATTTTCTGCCCAATCGTGACTCGAGGTTTTCCCGGGGTGAGAATATCAGAGGCGTGAATCATGTGGGAAAAAACATTTGGTTAAAGTGGCTGAAATTTTCCCGCTGGCACCAGTGGATTCTCCCCAGTTTACTGACCTGGGCCTGCATTCTCCCCTCCCCGGCGTGACGGAGGGTCCCGGAGTAGGGGAGTGGCGCCAACCACTCAGGGGTCGGGCCTCCCCAAACGGAGTCCTGGGCCCAGACCCGGACCGTATATTAGAACTCCCCCTCCACCATTGCCCCAAGGCCCTCAAACGGTGCTTGGGCTTCTTCTCCTACTACGCCCAGTGGGTCCCTCAATATGCGGACAAAGCCCGCCCACTCCTTAGGGCCACACGATTTCCCCTGACAGCCGAGGCACGCCAGGCCTTCGACGGCATTAAGGAGGACATCGCCAAAGCGGCCATGCGGGTGATGGATGAATCCACCCCATTTCAGGTAGAGAGCGACGCCTCAGAGGTAGCTCTTGCAGCCACGTTAAATCAGGCAGGGAGACCAGTCGCATTTTTCTCCCAAACCCTCTCTGCTTCAGAACTCCGACACTCTTCAGTCGAGAAGGAAGCACAAGCCATTGTGGAGGCTATCCGTCACTGGAGGCACAACCTCGCAGGTAGGAGGTTCACCCTCATCACCGACCAAAGATCGGTTGCCTTCATGTTCGACAACTCGCAAAGGGGCAAAATTACAAACGACAAAATTCTGAGGTGGAGGATCGAACTCTCCACCTACAATTACGATATTAAAAATCGACCCGGGAAGCTCAACGAGCCTCCGGATGCCCTATCCCGCGGGACATGCGCCAGCGCGCAGATCGACCGATTAAAAGTCATCCACAATGACCTCTGCCACCCGGGGGTCACCCGGCTCGCCCACTACATCAGGGCCCGAAACCTGCCTTTCTCCAACAAGGAGGTAAAAGCCATCACCAGGGACTGCCCGATCTGTGCGGAGTGCAAACCGCACTTCTATAGACCAGACAGGGCCCACCTGGTCAAGGCTTCTAGGATCGTTGAACACCTCACGATTGATTTCAAAGGGCCATTCCCCTCAACTAACAAGAACGTTTACTTTTTAAACGTCGTAGACGAGTTCTCCCGTTTCCCATTCGCTATCCTGTGCCCCGACATGACCTCCCACACAGTCATTAGGGCCCTGCATAGCATCTTCACCCTGTTTGGATTCCCCAGCTGCGTACACAGCAACCGGGGTTCGTCTTTCATGAGCGACGAGCTGCTTCAGTACCTGCTCGACAAGGGCATTGCCTCGAGCAGGACTACCAGCTACAACCCCAGGGGGAATGGGCAGGTGGAAAGGGAGAATGCGACGGTCTGGAAGACCATCCTACTGACCCTCTGGTCTAGAAAGCTCCAAGTCTCCCAGTGGCAGGAAGTCCTCCCAGACGCGCTCCACGCTATTAGGTCCCTTTTGTGCACGGCAACCAATTAGACCCCTCACGAGAGGCTCTGCATTTTTTCCAGGGGCACTACCACGGGGGTCTCACTTCCGGCATGGCTGAGGACGCCGGGCCCCGTACTTCTGAGGAAACACGTCAGGGCGCACAAAACCGACCCCCTTGTTGAAAAGGTGCGCCTGCTCCACTCCAACCCCCAATACGCATTCGTCGAGTTCCCTGACAGCCGTCAGGACACGGTATCCCTCCGGGATCTGGCACCCGCCGGATCCAGCGCCCCCTCTACCCCCACAGAAGGACCTCTCACCCTACACCCCATGCTGCCGCCCCCTCGCGCTCCCGAGCCCACGAGTCCGCTCCACCAGTTCTGCACACCCGCGCCGGCCAGCCCCCAGCGCCCCCAGTCCCCGGTTGAACCAGGAGAGCATGAAGCTCGGATACAACCCTCCCTGGAGTCCGCCATCGTACCCCAGCACACAACACCCATCCACCCACCGCAAGATGCTGCAACCCCGGTGCTCCGCAGATCACAGCGGACGATTCGACCACCGGACAGACAGTCGTTGTAGGCCACCCCCGCCAGACTTGATTTTTTTTGCAGGGGGTGAATGTGGTGAATGTAATATATCTATATGATAATTCACGCTGTCTTTGTAAGCGCAGTAGCGCTATCCTACCACTAGGGGGAGTAGCTCTGGGAGTACTCAGGAACCTGTACTGGGCTCCACCCTTGACTCCACCCATGACTCCTGCCCCTATTGCTGCTGTATAAATACCCATGTCCAGAGTCAGCCTGAGTTCACCAAGAGTTTAGCAATGGGTAACAGGCTGGCTCTGAAGTAAATCGATTAAAGCCTAGATTTATATCGGAAACACGTGTCTGGTGAATTGATGGTTCCGTCAGTCTGCCACCGACATCAAGGCCCTGGATTCCATTTGAAATGAAATGAAAATCACTTATTGTCACGAGTAGGCTTCAATGAAGTTACTGTGAAAAGCCCCTAGTCGCCACATTCCGGCGCCTGTCCGGGGAGGCTGGTACGGGAATCGAACCGTGCTGCTGGCCTGCTTGGTCTGCTTTAAAAGCCAGCGATTTTGCCTTGTGAGCTAAACCAGCCCATTTTCGCCCTGTTTGGTTTCCCCGACTACATCCACAGTGACAAGGGATCCTCGTTCATGAGCGTAATTTCCTGCTCTGCAGAGGTATCGCCTCCAGCAAGAAGACCAGCTACAACCCCCGGGGAAATGGGCAGGTAGAGAGGGAGAACGGGACGGTATGGAGGGCCATCCAGCTGGCCCTACGGTCCAGGAACCTCCCAGCCGCTCGCTGGCAGCAGGTCCTCCCTGACGCGCTCCATTCCATTCGGTCGTTACTGTGCACCGCAACTAACAGTACACCCCATGAACGTGTTTTTGCCTTCCCTAGGAAGTCTACATCCGGGGTGTCGCTCCCGACGTGGCTCAGGGCTCCGGGCCCAGTCCTTCTCCATAGGCATGTCCGGCACCACAAGGCGGAACCCCTTGTGGAGAAAGTACGCCTTCTCCACGCCAACCCTCGGTATGCCTACGTGGAGTTCCCCGACGTCCGACAGGACACAGTCTCGCTCCAGGACCTGGCTCCCTCAGGTGCCAATCCCATGCCCACGCCCCTTTTCCCCCAGCGCCACCCTCCTTTTCCCCGGCGACCCCCTATTCATCCCCACCAGGTCCATCCCTCGTCCCCCTGCCCACAGTGGAGGACACGGAAGATTTTGGCTCGCTCTCGGAGTCATCCTGCCAATAGCCAGCACCAACACCGCCAGCACCTGCACCAATGTCGCCACCACAGCTACGCCGATCACAGCGGAATGTTCGACCGCCGGTTCGGCTCAACCTGTAACCTGCTGACCGGATGGACTCTTGGTTTTCTTTGTTTGGACCCTCTTGTAAATAGCTCATCCTTTGTTTTATAGTTACACGTCACCCCCGCCAGACTCATTTCTTTTTACAGGGGGTGAATGTGGTGATATAACCACTGTAGTGATGTGTACTTGCAGTAGGGGGATGTATGCCTGTACCTGTAATACAGGTTGAGGGGGTGGAGTGGGGGGATGGGGGATGGGGTGGGGGTGGGGTGGGGGAATGGGGGGGATGGGGTGAGGGAGTGGAATGGGGGGATGGGGGGATTGGTTGAGGGGGTGGAGTGGGGGGAATGGGGGGATGGGGTGGGGGTGGAGTGGGGGGATGGGGGAATGGGGTGAGGGGGTGGAGTGGGAGGATGGGGGAATGGGATGAGGGGGTGGAGTGGGGGGATGGGGGGATTGGTTGAGGGGGTGGAGTGGCAGGAATGGGGGGATGGGGTGGGGGTGGAGTGGGGGGATGGAGGAATGGGGTGAGGGGGTGGAGTGGGAGGATGGGGATGGGTTGAGGGGGTGGAGTGGGGGATGGGGTGAGGGGGTGGAGTGGGGGGATGATGTGAGGGGGTGGGGGGATGGGGGGATGGGGGAATTGGTTGAGGGGGTGGAGTGGGGGGAATGGGGGGATGGGGTGGGGTGGAGTGGGGGGATGGGGGAATGGGGTGAGGGTGTGGAGTGGGAGGATGGGGGGATGGGGTAAGGGGGTGGTGTGAGGGGATGGGGTGAGGGGATGGAGTGGGGGGATGGGGTGAGGGGGTGGAGTGGGGGGATGGGGTGAAGGGGTGGAGTGGGGTGAGGGGGTGGAGTGGGGGGGTGGGGTGAGGGGCTGGAGTGGGGTAAGGGGGTGGAGTGGGGGGATGGGGTAAGGGGGTGGAGTGGGGTAAGGGGGTGGAGTGGGGGGATGGAGTAAGGGGGTGGAGTGGGGGGATGGGGTGAGGGGGTGGTGTGGGGGATGGGGTGAGGGGGTGGTGTGGGGGATGGGGTGAGGGGGTGGAGTGGAGGATGGGGTGAGGGGGTGGAGTGGGGTGAGGGGGTGGAGTGGGGGATGGGGTGAGGGGGTGGAGTGGGGTGAGGGGGTGGAGTGGGGGGATGGGGTGAGGGGGTGGAGTGGGGGGATGGGTTGAGGGGGTGGAGTGGGGGGATGGGTTGAGGGGGTGGAGTGGGGTGAGGGGGTGGAGTGGGGTGAGGGGGTGGTATGGGGGGATGGGGTGAGGGGGTGGGAGGGGTGGAGTCAGGCGGGGGGGTCTCACTTGCTGGTGCGCCTCCGACCTGGCAATCGGCAACCTCCCTGTCCTCGGCTCCGCCTGCGAGGTCCAGTGCCCTCCGCTCATGAACGGTGAGCGGGTACAGTACGGATGGACCCCTCCTGTTCTCTCCCTCCCCCTGTGGTTGTGGGCAGTCTTCTCCTGGGAGTGGCGGGGGGGGGGGGAACACAAACATCAGTGTCAGGCGTTCCGATGCATACAGCGCAGATGTTGGGTATGTGATGGCATGGCAGCACAGGGTACGCGGCCAAAGCGGCTGGCATGGGTAAGTGCAGTCCATGTGGGTCAGGTAGGGGGTTGTGCCGTCCTCCTGGTGAGGGGGCGCCATTCACATGTGTGGGTGATATGGGGGCTGGTGCCAGGGCCGGACAGTGCTGCGCAGGTGGTGGTGTCCCCGTCTGGGGCACCTGTCTGGTGCACAGGACCGCCCTCCTCTCCTCTCCAGCAGCGTATCTAGATCATGGTCCCTGAACCTCGGGGCGGCACGGCAGGCGCCGGCCACCTTGCGGGTCTCGGAACTGAGTGCCGCTCGCGCACCTTAAGCGACGCGAGTCATTGACGCGTTCCGCGTTTCCGACGCCAGTCAGGGCCGCTCCACCTGCGCTTCTCGCGGTGCCCGTCCTAGCCCCTTTTGCGGACTAGAATCGCTACTCACAGTGGCCCATTCACGCCACCGTAAAACGCTCCGGCGTTTACGACGGCGTCAACACTCTGCCACGGGATCAGAGAATACCGCCCGAAACCTGAGCTCGCTTCTCTCTCTACAGATGCTGTCAGACCTGCTGAGATTTTCCAGTATTTTCTGTTGTTGTTTCTGACTGTCATTAGATGCTCTGCTTCCACCTGCCACGCAACCCACCACCGGCAGGGTGGGAAAATTCCAATTTTTTCCAGTCCAGGATGTAAGTCTTGATTTAGAAGCAAGTGGTCCTATTACCAATTTAATATTGTATCGAAATGATTTAAATCAGTTCAGTCTGATCCTCAACTTAAACTAACTGAGTCAATGCATTTTTCAGATATTTTACTTGTGTCGGAATACAAGAATCTTTCCCTTTGGATTTCTGTGGGAAGGGGAAAAGGGACAAAAAATTCAATTGGAAAATAACAGCAACAAATTGAAATTTATTTTTAAAGGAAAAAAAAAGGCAGTACAGATCAAAGATTCATGTTTCATTGTCTGGAGAAGGTTTTCATTATATCTTACTTTGCTTTGCTGTCTAATAACTTTGGCAGAAGGGAATAGAATCCTGTAAATTTCTGATGAAAAATGAGTAAATAAGGTGACAGGCACAAAATCAGAAATAATTTCTCTATACAATACAATGTAAAACTTTTCCAGCCATCGCAAAAATCAATCCTCTGAGTATTGAATGTTCTGTATTATTTTTCTAAAATGCGGATATACGTGTTGACTTCGCTTCGATGTTTGAGTTGGATGCTTGAGTTTCCCATTCTCACTCCAGGAGTTAAGTATGTAATGTGGACTGACACTTCAAAGTTCTATTGTTGGAAGTGATATTTTTCCAATAAAACATTAAAGCATCTGCCTCAAGTTCTAAGATGCTATCTGTATATTACTCAAATTGGTGTCTGCCATATGTTCTATTCGAAACTCCACTGTGAACAGCTTCCTACTGACCAACAAGCTGTGTATTTGTGTATATGCTAGACCCACCTGCAAGTGCACATTCTGTGGTACGTTTTCCAAAGAAGACATAAATTGAATTTTGAACCCAAGAGAAAATACCCAATTATCCCTCCTATATTTTGACGACAGTTAAAAATATCAACAGTAATTGCATAGAACTGAGAGACAGAGAGATGAAATTTATTCATGCTGCCAACTCCTGCAATCTTGGTGCAACGAATAATCCCTGCCTTGGCAGGCCTGAGGCCTGCTCAGTACTGGGCCTCATTTTGATTAATCTGTGAGCCATGGACACATTCTGTACATCCCTGGGCCGCTTGCTGACAAAGAGGCATTTAGTGTCACTGAAACAATGATATTGCATATAAATGTAGGCCAGCAGAGTTAGGTGAGCGAGCATGGGAGGGGCGGGGCGGGGTGGGAGATTTTGTGTACCTCGCAAGAGCGGTTCATGCATAACGAAAGGGGGAGGAAAGGTTTTGTTGGGTGGTTTAAGGGTGATAGGCCAAGTGTGACGCTGGCAGAAGGAGGGTAGAAGGGGCAGGAACAAGTTAAACTTCACATGTACCTTACTTCTAGTGCTAATGTTGAACACAGCGTTCTCTGAATATAGGCTCAATCGCAGAGGAATGAGGATTGTTTTGGGTGTGCAGAGTTCAAATTGCACTCAATTGCCAATTAAAGGAACTCCCTAATATTTAGTTAGGTGGGCGACAACCATGGCCGAGCATACTCTCACCTGTATACCTGCCCTTTTCACGCTGTGCAATGGCTGCCATAACTATGGGTCTCAATCACCGGGAATTATCCTGGAACCTCAGGAGTGGGAGGACGGAATGTGAAGAAGGAAAACTCTGGCTGACCAACAACAGAAGCTGCAAGGCCAACAACAGGCAGCAACAGAGGGAGAGGCTGGTCCAGGTGCACCCATCCAGTGAAGGCATCGGTGAGGGTGAGAACTGGCATGCCAGCTCAATCAGAGGACAAGAACATCCGGATGTCAGACAGCTGTTACCAGAGAGGCTTGAGGATGTCCTGGGAAATGGTCACTGAGATATGCTGGATTGTTTGTCAAGGCCTGCAGCCATGTGGATTGTGTGATAACTCCATGCCTGTGGCCCTCAAGGCTGCTCAGATGCTCCATTTCTACCCCAGCAGTGGCTACCAGGAGATGAGGGGCAATATATGTGGCATCTTACAGACTGCCGCACACAGGTGCACAAAGGAGGTAACCAATGCCCTGTTTAGTTCTGCCATAGATTTTATCCACTTCACCACCAATCAAAACAGGCAGGCTGCAGGTTCAGCTGCATTTGGTGTTATCGCTGGGTTTTCTCAAGTAAAAGTCATTAATTGACCTCATGTGGCCATTAAATCTCCCTTGGGAACAGGCAGCTGCATGCGTAAACCGTAAAGGCTTCTCCATTTGAACATGCAACTGGAGTGCGAGCACAGGAAAAGAATAATGCATGTGCTTCTTCCCAGGGAGCTGTTATGATGCATACACCTAACGCAGCTCATAGCTCCCAGAGCTTTTTGAAGAACCAGCCCAGGTTGATGGACGGATCCTCAGTGACATCCTCTGCATACAAAGCTGGTGCCGCCAGTGAAGCAGAGAAGTGCTGCCAGGGTCATGGAGAGGTGAAATGGATGCCAGAGACAACCTGATCTACACAAGGTACGCACAACAATATCACATCTGCATGATCATCTATCCTTCACTTGACCTCAACCGCTGGACCTCTATCAACCTCCCAGGGTGTAGACTGAGACCTGTCATCCCAGGTTCGATTCCCGACTTGGGTCACTATCTGTGCGGAGTTTGCACTTTCTCTCCGTGTCTGCGTGGGTTTCCTCCGGGTGCTCCGGATTCCTCCCACAGTCCAAAAATGTACAGGTTAGGTGAATTGGCCATGGTAAATTTCCATAGTGTCCAAAAAGGTTGGGTTGAGTGGGGTTACTGGCTTACAGGGATTGGGTGGGGGTGTGGGCTTCGGTATGGTGCTCTTTCCAAGGGCCGTGCAGACCCGATGGGCCAAATGGCCTCCTTCTGCACTGTAAATTCTATGTTGTATGATCCTCACTTGCCAAGTTAGTGACTTGTATAAGTCACTAATAAGTCAGCGGTCAGTTTTGACAATTGGCTGGACAGCTGGTTCGTGATGCAGAATGAGGGTTCAAAGAGTGTGGGTTCAATCCCTGTACCTGCTGAGGTTATTCAGGAAGGTCCTGCTTTCTCAATCTTGCCCCTCACCGGAGGTGTGGTGATCCTCGGGTTAAATCACCACCAGTCAGCTCTCCCCTCAAAGGGGAAAGCAGCCTCTGGTCATCTGGGTGACTAAAGAAAGACCCCAACAATTCTCAAACACGAAAGATTAGAAAAAAGAAATTATATGTGCATAATTTTACAAGTGATAAACACATCGATAAATCCTTGGTGCCACCTTTGTGACATCCTCTGGAGGCATGGAGCCTTGAGGGCCTTCTGTACTGGGAGAGTTGGTGGGGTTGATGATGGAGGGGATGAAGAGACTCTGTCCTGAACTGAAGGCCCTGGAGAAACTGGAACATGTTCCTCCTCCAGCTGGGTGTGTGAAGGCTGTCCTGTCTCCCTGAAGGGGTGTGGCTGATGGAGTGGGGAGGTCCTGGCATTTCATCCTGCTCTCGCCTAGCCAATGCTGCACTGAGCCCATGGTTAGAGTGATGAAATGAAGATCAGAGTGAATAGGGATTGGATGTATAACCTGGATCTCAATGACGGCTGCCTTCCTCTCCAAGGATGAAGCCATGCGCTCAAATACCTGTAATAAGGTCAGGAGCTGAATGGCCCTGGTGGAACCTAAACTGAGCATCCGTAAGCAGGTTATTGCTGAGTAAGTGCTGCTTGAAATCACTGTGGGCAGAAGGAGGAGATGCACCTTTCCTTCTCTTTTCATGTACTAAACGATCTGTTTTGAGCTGCACGCAGAAAAATACTTTTCACTGTACCTTGGATCACATGACAATAAACAAATCCAAAGTGTGGCACTGTCCGATGTAAATTAGATACTCCATCATGTGCCATGTAAATTTTGACAGGGTCTAGTCTGGATGGGAACCCTGTAGCTGGTGGGATAACATCCTGTGGAATTCCAGAGCCATTAGGGGCAGCAGGGTAGCATGGTGGTTAGCATCAATGCTTCACAGCTCCAGGGTCCCAGGTTCGATTCCCGGCTGGGTCACTGTCTGTGCGGAGTCTGCACGTCCTCCCCGTGTGTGCGTGGGTTTCCTCCGGGTGCTCCGGTTTCCTCCCACAGTCCAAAGATGTGTGGGTTAGGTGGATTGGCCAGGGTAAATTGCCTGTAGTGTCCTAATAAAAGTAAGGTTAAGGGGGGGGGTTGTTGGGTTACGGGTATAGGGTGGATACGTGGGTTTGAGTAGGGTGATCATGGCTCGGCACAACATTGAGGGCCGAAGGGCCTGTTCTGTGCTGTACTGTTCTATGTTTCTAACTGATATCACCATCAATTCCCCCTTTCTTCCTCCCTGACCTCCCCTCAAACTCACATACTCGTGGTGCACTGACTCTGCTGATTCAGCTGCTGCTAACTTTCAATGAGCGTCATTCCTTCACCATTCTCTGTTTTAATCCAGGAATTTCCTTTCCGGTTCTCTCAGTCAGCTGGTGCATCTTTAGTGGAAGTTGTACAACAATGCAAGTTACATATCGATCCAAAATTTCCTCTGATCGTCCCCTGAATTCATAGCTGCCAATAAGAGAACAGCCCTGAGGATATTCTCAGTGCTGTTTATTTTCCGATATATTCAGTGCAATAATATATATTGTACTTTTGCACCAAACAGGCTGAATTCTCACCGATCTTTCTGTTCAGCTGTAAGTTGACTTTTATCCCTTTAGGAAAGGTCCAAATTCTCACATAACAACTCCCGCGCAAAAATAAAGACTGTACTCTCTGTTCCCCATAGTGATGCACTTCCAATTTCATCCATTTGCCTTTACTAAGCGCAGACAGACTGTCGAGTCACCTCCATTCTCTTCTTCATCCCTAAGAAGCACAACAGATCTCGGGTTAGCAGCCCACTGCTGAAAGACTAACTGTCTCAGAGGACAACTTGATTTGTTAATATTTACGGATGGCGGAGGATCGAGCTTAAACCACCTCTGTGAAAATTACACACCGAGATGTAACTAATCTTGTGTTGCCATTGCTTGCGAAATTGTAACCCACCTAATCCCAGTCTGTGAGCTTTATTGACTAAAACGATTGCACAATTTACTTTTATTTACCATTTCATTAAGCCAAATTGACTTTCATTTAGTCGCCTGTAACATGCATGGGTTAGTGCACTGCCTTGCAGTGCTGTTAGGCGGATCTTTGTTACGAATCTAATGACTGGATTCAGCATGAAATACTAAGGTCAGGAATCAATACTTGCATTTTTCTCCGTGTCTGCCCATGGAATAAGGCAAGGACCAGAATTTCAGTTTAAAATAGACAGTGTTAGATAAGAGCATTATTTTTAAGAATAAGGTGATAACCATGAGCCTTTTCAGTCGTCCCTCAACCCTAGCCTTTTCTGTATCTGTCAACACCTCTCTTGAGCCCATCTCTCCCGTCCAATTGTTCTCCTCAGTACCTTACTCCACAATATTGCTACGGTTCAGGTGAAAATGTTCCTCACTATCTCATTTCCAGCCGTAGCATTCACGTTTCAACCTTTTTCTCATCAATTTGCCTCGATCAATTTGATCAATTCCCTTCACAATCTGAAAGTTAAATTATTAATATCCGTGCGAGAGCTTAGATTATACAGGAGGGTGAGTGAATGATTGTAAAACACATAGTTGTAAAACGAGATTTGCTTTTGCTGCATATTAAAGTCGGTACACAGGTTATCGTGCAAGCCATGAGGGCGGGGATATTGGAACATCATCTGGAGGTGCACACTGCCAAGGCAGCACTTAGCAATGTGTTTGCCCAAAACTTGGAAACCCTCCAAGGTTCAGTCTCTGAAAGACAGACTATATTACACCATAAATTGACTGTGATGGTTTCCAATATGAAATGGCAGTTAACAGAGTGGCTACATCAAAATTTTCAGTACTTTGTGATTGCAGCAATATTGGGATAATGTTGTAAACCGCTCTGACTATGGCTTATTCTGAGTGGGGTCAACTCTGAAAACAGCTATGAGATCTGGACCACAAACAATGAATAAAGATGGTAATTCATCACTAAGAGTAAGTTTTTCAAAGGGGTTTTATAGAACCTGATACCAATAAAGACTGGCATTTATTTAACACCATTCATGACAGTAGGACAGCCAGAAAGAGTTTTCTTGCTGAAAATGTATGTTTCAAAAGTAGTCATAGTTATTCTGGAGAGACACTTTCCAGCCAATGGGCATGCAATAAGCACCCATAAACAATAATGAGACAGGTGAAGAGAGCACTCAGTAGAGCACGTACCTATGTCATCATGTGTT
This sequence comes from Scyliorhinus canicula, assembly GCF_902713615.1. NCBI lineage: Eukaryota > Metazoa > Chordata > Chondrichthyes > Carcharhiniformes > Scyliorhinidae > Scyliorhinus > Scyliorhinus canicula. Next base: position 45,195,755 of record NC_052148.1, on the reverse strand, counting down.
AATTCAATGTCATTATAGTGAAGCAGCTCTTCCTTAAGGCTTTTTCCTGCCTGCTTGATATTCTGTCACTACAAAGCTCAAAAAAGAATATTTTTACTGAGAGTTTCCTTCTCACTGAGGAGGCTCCAGCCAATCCACATCCAATAACCTGCTCTGAAAACTCTGCTCACATTTTGATAGATGTGACAAACTGCATCACAGCAGTCAAGACAATCCACAACCTTTAATTAATATGGCACGGGACTACTGTTCATCTCCAGGAGGAAGCCTGGCCTTAAAGAGCATGCTGGCCAACCAGAGGCCGCCAGGGAGGCTGGCAGCTCTGTACACTGTCAGTGTCAGCAGGAATGGTGGCCAGAGCTGGAGGTGGCATCCAGCGAGGGACATGGACATCCAAAATCTCATTGGAGCCATGCTGACAGGCTTCAGCGAGATGTTTGACAGGGTAGGAAAGGACAGGCACATGGCGAGGCAAAACTGGGCGGATTGTCAACAGAGGCCCCAGTGAGAGGCATCCGCCACCTGGGCGGGGGCATGCGCTGGCAGGAACAGGGAATTCCAGCAGCTGAAGAATTCCACCATGGTCTTCTTCAACATAGAGTAATAGGAGTTTTACATCAATCTGGGAGTATAGACACTGCCTCACTTTACTGCCTCACTGAACAACTGGCATAGAACATAGAACATACAGTGCAGAAGGAGGCTATTCTGCCCATCCAGTCTGCATCGACCCACTTAAGCCCTCACATCCACCCTATCCCCGTAACCCAATAACCCCTCCTAACGTTTTTGGACACTACGGGCAATTTAGCATGGCCAATCCACCTAACCTGCATGTCTTTGGACTGTGGGAGGAAATTGGAGCACCCGGAGGAAACCCACGCAGACATAGAACATAGAACAGTACAGCACAGAACAGGCCCTTCGGCCCTCGATGTTGTGCCGAGCAATGAGCACCCTACTCAAACCCACGTATCCACCCTATACCCGTAACCCAACAACCCCCCCATTAACCTTACTTTTTAGGACACTACGGGCAATTTAGCATGGCCAATCCACCTAACCCGCACATCTTTGGACTGTGGGAAGAAACCGGAGCACCCGGAGGAAACCCACGCACACACGGGGAGGACGTGCAGACTCCACACAGACAGTGACCCAGCCGGGAATCGAACCTGGGACCCTGGAGCTGTGAAGCATTTATGCTAACCACCATGCTACCGTGCAGACACGGGGAGAGCGTGCAGACTCCACACAGACAGTGACCCAGCCAGGAATCGAACCTGGGACCCTGGCGCTGTGAAGCCACAGTACTAGCCACTTGTGCTACCGTGCTGCCCCCATCAAGCAGAGTAAAGTTTTCCCCTGCTGTCTTCTAAGTCTCGGACACTCAATCTTGTATCTGTACCCTTTGTTCTAGCTTATTCGAGGCAGGCATCTTCTAAATAATAGCAAGTTACTGTGGATGCTGGAATCTGAAACCAAAAGAGAAAATGCTGGAAAATCTCAGCAGGTTTGGCAGCATCTGTAGGGAGAGAAAAGAGCTAACGTTTAGTGTCCAGATGACCCTTTATCAGTCATCTTCTATTACCCAATTTTTCATAACTTCAAACATTGTTCATAATGTTTGCATCACCCCATAACATGCTATCAAGCATCTGATGAATGAAGACAAGAGAAACCTTGATTTTTTTTAGCATTAAAAGTCGATGTCCAAGGTGTCGGGAGGGCACATTCAAAAATCACTTTAAGTTGTAAGAGTGGCACACGGGGCTCTGGATTTAAACTTGCAAAAAGTGCCTTTGGGACTGTTGAACGTTCCTCTTCATGTAACAATAAATATTGGAATGACCTCCTCACTATACAATGGATGGATGCTTTAGAGATTAGATTTTAATGTCATTTCGAATGGAGGAACTGAGATTGAAACATGGGAACAAGAATAGGGCCATTCAGCCCTGAAGGATCCCTTCTTCAACTTCCAAATAAGAGTCGACAGTCCGGTTGATTGGAGATGTCCAAAAAACAAGGGTGCGATTCTCCTCCCCCCACAACGGGTCGGAGAATAGCGGGAGGGCCTTCCCGACATTTTTCCCGACCTCCCGCTATTCTCCCCCCCCCCCCACGCCCGCCTCCCGACACGAATCGCTGCTCGCCAGTTTTTTACGGCGAGCAGCGATTCTCCCCTAGCCGATGGGCCGATTTCCCAGGCCTTTACGGCCGTTTTCACGAACGGCAACACACCTGCTCTCACCGTTCGTGAAAACGGCCGCAAAGTGCCGTTCTGGGTAACCATGGCACCGATTGGCACGGCTGCACCACGGCCGTGCCAAGGGTGCCATGGGCCCGCGATCGGTGGGCACCGGTCACGGGCAGCGGGTCCGAACCCTGCGCACTCTTTGTTCCTCCGCCGCCCCGCAGGATCAGTCCACGGGGCGGCTGAGGGGCATACCGGGCCGCGCATGCGCGGGTTTCACGCATATGCGTGATGACGTCAACCGCGCATGCGCGGGTTGGAGCCGTCCAATCCGCGCATGCGCGGCTGACGTCACCGTGCGCGTCAGCCGCCGTTAACTTTGGCGCACGCGCTTAGCGAATTTCGCTAAGCCTGCGATGCCGTGGTTCACGGGGCCCCGCTGCTAGCCCCGACCGGGGAGCAGAATCGGGTCCCGGGAGGGGGCGCGGAGGCTGCCGGGAAACACGGCCGGTTTCACGGCAGCCTTCACGACTCTCCGCATTTGCGGAGAATCGCGCCCCAACTTTATTGCTAATTATTCACTTCAGTATACTTACATAACAACTGAATCAAAGCTTAGATCAAAATAATGCATGAACTGGTCAGGAAATAGTGAAAAAGTGTTGTAACATAAACATAAGAAAAATATAAAGAAATGACTTTAAAACAAAAGTAATGTAACAGATGATTCAATAATTCCTAAAAGCAAGAATTCAGAACCAACTATTGATCATACGGTCTTAAGGGAATCCTTATCTATAATTTAGTCCCTTGTGTATTTTTCATTGGTTCTAATTCTCAGCTGAGGCTTCCTGATTTGTTCAAATAGTTACCAATTACTTAAAAGATGATTAATTAATTAAACATTGGTCATTTACCCAAGATTAACTAATGTTCCCCTGGCATAATCAAATATCTTCATGCACTTCCTCTCAGGCTGGAGTCTTTTGCGACAGAGCTAGCCATCAACATGGCTCTAGTTACTTGTTTATATCAGTTTTTGTTTAATGTTTTTTCAATACAATGGCTTATTAGGTAGAGTTTCCAGAGAACATTCATTGAAACAATGTCTGTATTTTGCAGGCAAGACTTTAAAGTTCAACAATTCATTCATTATCTAGGATGTGGAGATGCCGGCGTTGGACTGGGGTGAGCACAGTAAGAAGTCTTACAACACCAGGTTAAAGTCCAACAGGTTTGTTTCAAACACTAGCTTTCGGAGCACTGCTCCTTCCTCAGAGGGAGGTTGCCCACTCCCTGTGCTCCATGGCCACCATGATTCACCTGAGGAAGGAGCAGTGCTCCGAAAGCTAGTGTTTGAAACAAACATGTTGGACTTTAACCTGGTGTTGTAAGACTTCTTACTGTTCATTATCTAGAACAGTGACTATATTTCTGCAGACTGGGTATTTCTTTAAAAATCATTATATTCCAAGTGTCTTTAAGATTAATTTCTTAAAGACACCAAAAAATTAATGAATCTATCAAGCCTCTGAAGCCTGTGTTGCCAGGCAAATAGAACGAGCTGGACTCCATTTATCCATATTCGTTGATACCTTCTGCCTCATAAATATCTGTCAACTTAGACTTGAAAATTTCACTTAACCCAGTCAATTCCAGATTAAGACAATAAGACGCAGGAGTAGACATAGGCCATTCGACACAGCGTGTCTGCTCCACCATTCAATGAGACCATGACTGATCTGATATGAGAATCCTCGGCTCCACTTTCCTGCCCTACCCCCATAACCCTTGATTCCCCTACTGCATGTTGCTGATCAGTTGGATTGTACTCTGAGGGGGAATTCTGCCACCTTGGACCATCTGAAAATGAAGATGGATCTCTGGGGAAACTCTGGGACTTGAAGATGGACCTCCTGAATGAGATTTAATCTGTAAAATGCACCTGTAGATGCTCCCCCACCCAGAGCCTGTCCCAGAGGGAGGTGGCGCAGTCACAGAATGATGTGGTACAGTCTCAGAGGGAGGTTGCCCACTCCCTGTGCTCCATGGCCATGAGCATTGAGACCCTGGTCGAGACGAGCGCGGGCCTCCAGGACTGGCAGCGCCAGGAGGCGAGGGAGCCTCAGGGGCCATCAGGCACCCCATGGGAGGAGGAGGTGATGGGGCCCCTGCCGGGGACTACCGCAGAGGAGTTGCTGGAACACCGTAGCACCTCAAACTCTCCCTTCCTGTCCCTGATGCATTTGGTGGGCAGCAGACAGAACAGGGTGGCACACCACTTGGGACACCCGAGAGAAAGACAGCCCATCCAGGCCCAGTTGTCCCAGAGGACGGCCACTAAAGGGGACCTAAGTCACAGGGCAGGATTTGTAGCAGGCCGCGTCCACTCCTGATGTACTGCCTGGGGATCCATCTAAATGTAGCATTAGGGCCCATTAGGCCAGAAAGATAGACACCAATTAAGATGGCACGGGTGCAGCACACAGGATAGTGATAGGAGCTCGGGCACAAACTGTTAGAGAGATGTTGAAATGAAATGAAATGGAAAATCGCTTATTGTCACAAGAAGGCTTCAAATGAAGTTACTGTAAAAAGCCCATAGTCACCACATTCCGGCGCCTGTTCGGGGAGGCTGTTACGGGAATTGAACCGTGCTGCTGGCCTGCCCTGGTCTGCTCTCAAAGCCAGTGATTTAACCGTGTGCTAAACCAGCCCCATTTCATATGTACTTTGTAAAATAAACACCTGTTCACAGAGGTTCCAACCTGCCATGGCGCTCTGTTCGCAGGGTGTGAGGGATGGGCTGGGCTGGCAGCAGAGGGGACCTGGGGATGGGAGTGGGAGGGAGATGGTGGATGGTGGGGGTGGGTGGTCATGGTACCCCAGATTGGAGCCTGCACATTGCTTTGGAACCCTGCCCCTCCCCCACCCTCTCTCCCAACTGCGCCCCCCCCGTTCCCAGCACCCCATCCCCAATCCCCACCTCCACCATCCCAAGGGTTCAGTGGGTCTATGTGATGGAATGGCCATCTCACATGCAGGGATCACCAAGGTGGACGGTGAAAAGTGCTACTGTGGGCAGGAGTCAGACATTGTCGAACAACGTGGAGCACCAGAGCTCATTGCAGAGCGGGTTGTCATCATCCTCCATCCCATGGTCCTGACCCGCTGTTACTGCCAAACCAGGGCTCTCACTCACAAGTCGGAATCACCGAGGGGGTTGTGAGATGTGGGGTTGGGATGTTCGTGCCATCAGCGAGATGCCCTAGTCGGTGAACGGTGGCACAGCACAGGGCAGCATGGTGAAAGGCAGCACGGTCACACAGTGGTTAGCACAGTTGCTTCACAGCTCCAGGGTCCCAGGTTCAATTCCTGGCTTGGGTCACTGTCTGTGCGGAGTCTGCACATTCTCCCTGTGTGTGCGTGGGTTTCCTCCGGGTGTCCCGGTTTCCTCCCACAGTCCAAAGATGTGTAGGTTAGGTGGATTGGCTATGCTAAATTGCCCTTAGTGTCCAAAAACGTTAGGTGGGGTTACTGGGTTACAGGGATAGGGTGGAGGAATGGGCTTATGTAGGGTGCTCTTGCCAAGAGCCGGTGCAGATTTGATGGGCCCAATGGCCTCATTCTGCACTGTAAAGTCTATGATCTATGAATCTAGAAGTGTTTAGAGCATCCCAGGGGCACACGTTATAGGGCCTCCTATGCCAGCCCCGGACCCATGTCCTGTCAATCCTGGCCATTCTCCACGTTCTCCTCATCGGCTGATGCCTAGAGTTCATACCCCTCCACAAGCACATCGCCCCTCTGCTGCGCGATGTTGTGGAGGGCACAGTAGGTCACCACAATGTGGGCAACTCTCCAAGCACTATACTGGAGGGCCCCAACAGTGTCGTGCAGGCACCTGAACTGTATCTTCAGGAGGCCGAAGCACCTCTCGATCACGCCCCTGGTCGCTGCGTGGGCATCATTGTAGCGGGTCTCTGTGTGCGTCTGTGGCCTCCAGATAGGTGTCATCAGCCACGACCGCAGCAAGTAACCCCTGTCGCCCAAGAGCCAACTCCTCACCCGGGGGTGAGCCTTGAAGGTGTCAGGAACAGTAGAATTTGCCAGAGTGAAGGTGTCGTGCACACTGCCGTGGTATCAGGTACAGACATGCATGATGTGCATCTCATGGTCACACGCCAGCTGCAAGTTCATTGAGTGGAACCGCTTTTGGTTTGTGAAGACCGGCCTGTCATGGGCCAGTGCCCATAGGGACATGCATCCCGCTGATCGCCCCCATTACCTCTGCATCCCGGCGATGGTGATGCTCCCCTTTGCCCGGGCATCTGGTGGACTCGGTCCACGTTGAATTTTATATATTGTGCCGACTGGGCATACAGGACTTCCACGGAGGTCTGTGAGATTTCGGACAGGTTCCCACTCTGTGTCTGGAAGGACTCCGTGCTATAAAGTTTCAGAGCGACTGTCACCTTGATGGTCATCGGGAACAGGTGTCCTCTCCCACACCCGCAGTTCCAGGTACGCTAGGATCCGGCAGGTATGTCACACTGTGCCCCTGCTCAGCCGGAGTCTTCGACGGCATGCCTGGTCCGGCAGGTCCTCGCATAACAGGCACTGCAGGTACACACGAGGCCTGATGCTGCATCTCCTTCCGATCTCCTCCTCAGCTTGTTGGGTGGCTGACTCTCCATCCTCACCAGCCATTTCCCAGGCCTATGGTGCAGGCTCCACTGTGCCTGGTAATCCCCCAGCACCTCCTGCTCGTACAGACTCAGTGTATCCCCCAGGACTGAGGCAGTCAGGATGAAGGCCACCATTCCTGGTTGGATTCTAAAATCCAATGTCTGCAGGAGTTGAAACTCAGACGTGTTAGCATTTAAAAAAATTAATTTATGGGACATGGGCGTCACTGGTTAGGCAGCATTTATTGCCCATCCCTGGTTGCCCTTCAGAAGGTGGTGATGAGTTGACTTCTTGGGAAGGATGTTGATTGTGGGGGATTGGTAATGTCATTGAATGTTAAGGGGCGGTGGTTAATCCTCTCTTGTAGGAGATGGACATTGCCTGGCACTTGTGTGACACAAATGTAACTTGCCACTTGTAAGCCCAAGCCTAGATATTGTCCAGGTCTTGCTGCATTTGGACATGGACTGCTTCATTATGTGAGGAGTCGCGAATGGTGCTGAACATTGTGCAGTCATCAGCAAACATCCTCACTTCTGACCACATGATGGAAGGGAGGTAATTGGTGAAGCAGCTGAAGATGGTTTGGAATAGGACACTACGCCCAACTCCTGAGCCAAACCAGGCCCACCAGGCTACATGGTGGCTCCGGCCTACACTGCAGCTGCTGCCCCCACATGTCCACCTCCCTCCCCATCCCCACAACTACTTCTGGCCATTCCCCCAGGCACTGTACTCTCCGCACTGCCCCCCTAGCCCAGTTAGTGCCCGGCACCGCAGGGGCATCTCGCCCCAGTACCCATTTCTGCTGGCAGAGGTGGCAGTGGCTGGTGCTACCCATGCCAGCTGTACACTCTGCAGCCCCCGTCCGGTGTGTTGCCCTTGGTTGGGCCGTGTGATGCCCCGCCAGCAGGTTGTGGGTGGGGGGATGGGGGGTTTGGTGGGATGCAGTTGGGGTGGAGAGTGGTGTTGGGTGGGGGGGGGGACATGGGACACCCATACGGCCAGTGTCACTCTGAGCAAACACGGGTCACAGTGGGTGGTTAGTGGGGTGCTTTCAGGCTGCGGCAGTGGCGGACCATGCATGGACACCACCCTGGTCCTGGGGGTCACCCTGACGCCACGGCCCATCCTCTGGTCACCCCCCAGTACATCCCCTGACCCTGGCAGACGCCCCCCCCCCTCCAGCCAGACCTGCCAGCGGCAGGACCGGAATCCCTCGGCCACGCCTCAAGGAACATGTCCTAACTCTTTCCCTCAGCGGCCATGACACCTGTTTCTTGAATTTTAAACCACAAGTGAAATTCACCCTCAGTAATTCCTCCTGGCGGAGGCGAAGCATTGTGGAAGCCCGGGAGAATACTTGGCCCATTAATGGTCTGCCAAGGGTGTCCACTGTTCGTGTGGAGTAGAATGCATTGACACCGTTGTCGAGGCACCGGAGCATGGCGTTCCACCGGGCGCCTGGCACCGGCCATGATTTTCGGCTCACGCACGATTCTCCACCCAATCGCGTTTCCCGATCCCGGTGACACTGCACAGAGATCTCTGCCCCTTATGTTTTTTGACTGAAGGCCAACAATTTATTTAGCCTTTATGGTTACTTTTTGTATCTGTATATAGACCTTCAGTAATTAGAGCATGTTTGCACTACAATTGATTTTATTCTCTGAAAAGGAAGCATGTGTCAGGTTAGAGTTAGAAGGTGGTGGAATGGCGCATTACTCACTCAGAGAGCTGGCGCAGACACAAAGGCCGAATGGCCTCCCCCTTCTGTGCTGTAACAAATGCCCTCCGCACAGTCCAGACTCACATTATTAAGAACATGGCGAGATGGGCTGAATGGTCTTCCTCATCCATGATTAACTTGTGGTCATGTGACCTCATACATTGAGAGAGCATTTACAGTTGTGGACATCAGATTAACTAACAATACCCACGCTGGTGAAGGCTTTTTTCTCCCTGGTCTCTGTCTGTCTAGCTGTTTCACAGGCTTGCTGGAAGGATAGAGAAACCTGACAGCCTTCTGGAACAGTGCATCAGTCATCTGCTGAATGCAATTAGATACAATGCACCAACTAATGCTGCTACAAACACTTTCTGGTGTCCATAGCTTGGAGACAACGACAGACAAAACAGTTGGAGTCACTGTGGTTCCCATCTAAACTGAGTGCAATCAATTAACAGACCTCTGTCAATATATCTCTGCTAATTCCAAACCATCAAATATATTAATCTACAGACATGTAGATAGGACATATAAGATCCCTTCCTGAGGTTATGATTGCAGTTTGGCTCTCCGTTAATGATATAGCATGTGTAATTATACTGTCATTCATCACTGGCAGCTTCCTACACATCAGAGAGAGTGGCTTCTATTATAGCAGTTTTCTGTCTGCGGCATAATTTAATTGGGCAGCTGGGTCAGGACATGAAGCAATATTGGATAAGGATCTTCAAGCAAATGATGAAGACAACACCGGTGACATCGAGGATACTGATCGAGGGTCAGGACACCTCCAACAGCCTGTGGCCTGAGTTCTTCAGTCGTAGCTCTATAAGGAGTGCTTCAGCTGAATAAATCCTGCCTGATCCCACATTAGCAGTATTTTGTTTTAAATTAATTTACGTGGATGTCGCTGGCTAGGCCATCATTTATTGCCCATCCCTGATTTCCCTTGAGAGGGTGGTGGTGAGCTGCCTTCTTCAATCGCTTCCCTGTGGTGTACATACAGCCCCAGTGCTCTTAGGGAGGGAGTTCTAGGATTTTGACCCAGTTACAGCAAAGGAACAGCGATATATTTCCAAGTCAGAATAGCGAGTGACTTGGAGGGGAACTTCCAGGTGGTGGGATTCCAATGTGTCTTCAGCCATTGTCCTTCCAGATGTTAATGGTTGTGTGTTTGGAAAGTACTGTTTAAGGAGCCTTGGCGAGTTTTACTGCAGTGCATCTTGTAGATGGTACACACAGCTGCCACTGTGCACTGTGCATTCTCAATTGTTGTCAGGACATTTGAAAATGTTCGTCACGTTCTCCACATCTTCACTCTGGATATTAACTACTTTCATAATTGTTGATATGACCAGTTCGGAGTTGAGCTTCTGCACAGATTCCTGTAGTAGTGAAATCTTCACAGGAAGATTTGGAGGAAGTGAATGTTTATGTAAGGGGTGCCAGTCAAGTTGGTTGCTTTGCCCTAGATGGAATCGAGCTTCTCGAATGTTGTTGGAGCTGCACTCATCCAGCCAAGTGGGGAGCATTCTATCACACTCCTGACTTGTGCCTTGTAGGTGATGGACAGGCTCTGGGAAGTCAGGAGGTGAGTTACTTACTGCAGGATTACTAGTCTCTGATCTGCTGTTGTCCCCACAGCATTTATGTAGCTAGTCTAGTTCAGTTTCTGATCAATGGTAACCCCCAAGTTGTTGATAGAGTGGGAATGAAGCAATGATAATGTAACTAAATATCAAGGGATGATGGTTAACTTCTCTCTTGTTGGAAATGGTCATTAACTGGCACTTATGTGGCACAAATGTTACTTGTCATTTGTTAGCCGAAGTCTGCATATTGTCCAGGTGTCATGTGAGAGTACCTTTAAGAAATGTATGTTTAAGCAATGCACCTTTAAGAAATAGAGCATTTCATATTACTGAAGTAATGTCAGAGGGTGGGGGGGGGGGGAGCTGAGCTCACTTCTGTTTTTTGGTTTCAGTTTGAGAGAGCAGGTGAAAAGTGCCTGGCTGGTTTGCTGTGAGCTGTTTGAAAGGAGAAAGCCAGTTTTGAGGAAAAGAGCTTGGGGTGTCTGTGTTTGCAGTGATCTGGATCTGCTGTGATCTCTGCCGTGAAAGTCTATCTCTGAATCATTTGGGTGATTTAAACTCCTAATAGTAATATATTTAACCTGATGTGTTTCTGTTTAAAGGTGTTAAGTCTCTTGGATGTTTAAAGGAACAACTGAAGGATTATTTAGTGTTGTATTATTTTTGGGGTTATCTTTGAAGTAAGGGGTGTTGAGTTAACCAATGTTTACTTAAAAAGGTTAAGTTGAATTCATGGAATAAACATTGTTTTGTGTTTAAAAACCCACATGTCCATAATTGTAATACCACACCTGGAGACCAAGCCGTGGTCAAAAGCAACAATACATTAAAGGGAGAGGTTGGTTGAACTCCATGATACATTTTGGGGTTCTGAAAATACCGCTCCCATAAAAATTGGGGGCTCGAGGGGGATAAAAGTCTATCTATTGGATTGACTTTTGTTAACTTAAAGACAGTGAAGGATTGTTGCTTTTCCAGTGTGGTATTTGAGTTTAAGTGTGTTGTGGACAATGGCTCTTTCAGAGGCTCAGAAATTTTTGGGGGTGGAGAATGTCACACGCAGTACCTTACGGACAGAGACGAAAAGCAGACTGTTAGGTTTGACAAAAACATTGCAGTTAACATTACCTGACAAAATGCGAAAAGATGAGGTAATTATGGCGGTGGTTAAGCATTGAAAGTTGCCTGAGATACAGTCTGACTCATTGGAAATGGCAAAAATTCAGTTGCAAATTAAACAAATGGAACATGAGTAAGAATTAAAGCGGCTTGAATACAAAAGAGAGAGGAAAAATAAAGAGAGAGAGAAGAAAAAGAAAAAGAAAGAGAGATACAGATCAGGGAAAAAGATAAAGAGAGGGAGTTTGAACTTCAGAAAATGGCCATGAAACATGACAGTCAATTAAAAATGGCAGACGTAAAGGGAAACGTACCGTTGGATGATAGTAATGAGGATAATGAGAAAGAGCGTCATAGTCGAAGGCTTGGTGGGAATCTATTTAAATATGTCCAAGCATTGCCAAGGTTTGATGAGAAGGAGGTAGAAGCCTTTTTCATTTCATTTGCGAAGGTAGCTAAACAAATGAAATGGCCACAGGACACGTGGGTATTACTGATTCAAACAAAGCTGATAGGTAGGGCTAGTGAAGTGTTTGCATCACTACCGGAGGAGGTATATGGAACGTATGAGGAGGTGAAGAAATCCATCTTAAGTGCATATGAGCTAGTGCCTGAAGCTTACAGACAAAGGTTTAGAAATTTAAGGAAAGAATTTGGTCAAACAGAGTAATTTTGATAGGTGGATAAGGGCTTTGAAAATAGACCAAACGTATGAAGCTCTCAGAGAAATTATACTTTTGGAGGAGTTTAAAAATTCAATTCCTGATGTAGTGAGAACTCATGTGGAAGAACAGACGGTTAAAATTGAGAGATTAGCAGCAAAAATGGCAGATGATTATGAATTAGTTCATAAATCAAAGACTGGTTTCCTCCATCAGTTTCAGCCTGTGAGGGATAGAAACTAGGGACATGAGAAATACTCTAGTGGTAAAGGTAAAGGTGATCTGATGGGAGACAATAAAGAGAGTGTACCTCAGATTAAAAAAAGAAATCCAAGAGGGTGGAAAAGAAATAAAAAGTTTCAAATGTTTTCACTGTAATAAACTAGGCCATGGAAAGTCACAGTGTTGGTGGTTGAAGAAAAGCACTGGGAAGGCTGATATGGGAAAACAGGATAAGACAGTGGGATTTGTTAGAGTGGTAAAGGAAAGCCCAAGGGAAGCAAAGGAGGTGGAAACGATTGTACAGCCTGTTCAAGAAGTAATTGTTAAGAAGGTGCCAGATATCTTTAAAGAATTTACTTATGTGTGTAAAGTTTACTCATGTGTATCAGGAGGAGCAGGTAAAGAAGTCACAATTTGAAGAGATACAGGGACCAGTCAATCTTTAATGGTAAGAGATGAGGAATTATGTAGCTTGGGAAGAATGTTGTCAGAAAAGGTGGTGATATGTGGAATTCAGGGTGAGAGGAGTAGCGTTCCATTATATAAGATAAGGTTGGAAAGTCCAGTGAAGAGTGATGAAGTGGTAGTAGGAGTAATAGATCAACTACTTTGTCCAGGAGTACAGTTTATCTTGGGTAATGATATAGCTGGATCGCAGGTGGGAGTGATGCCTACTGTGGTTGATAAGCCAGTGGAAAATCAGACAACTGAAGGGTTGAAGGATGAATATCCTGGGATTTTTCCGGATTGTGTAGTAACCGGGTCACAAAGTCACAGGTTAAGACAAGATGAGAAATCAAAGACTGAAGATAAAGTTGAAGTGCAATTATCAGAAACAATTTTTGATCAGATGGTTGAAAAAGAACACGAACAGGTGGAAGATCAGGCGGATATTTTTAGTTCAGGAAAATTGGCGGAGTTACAACAAAAAGATGTAGAAAAAAAACGGATATATCAGAAAGCATTTACGGAAGAGGAATCTGAGAGTATACCACAGTGTTATTACCGTAAAAGTGATGTCTTGATGAGAAAATGGAGACCTGTACATATGCAGGCAGATGAAAAGTGGGCAGAAGTTCATCAAGTAGTATTGCCGGTAGGGTATATAAAGGAGGTGTTGCGAGTTGTACATGAGGTCATTTGGGAATAAGGAAAACTCAAGCTAAAATCCAGAAACATTTTCATTGGCCTGGACTACATAAAGATGTAGTTAAATTTTGTCAATCATGTCACACATGTCAAGTGATAGGGAAACCTCAAGCAGTGATAAAACCAGCACCCTTAATACCCATTCCAGCATTTGAGGAACCTTTTACAAGGGTCCTAATTGATTGTGTAGGACCGCTTCCTAAAACAAAAAGTGGGAATCAATATCTTTTGACTATAATGGATGTGTCTACTAGGTTTCCAGAGGCCATTTCAGTACGTAATATTACAGCTAAACGGATTGTGGAGGAGTTACTTAAATTCTTTACTAGATATGGACTACCCACAGAAATTCAATCAGATCAAGGATCGAATTTTACTTCAAAGTTATTCAAAGAAGTTATGGATAGCTTAGGAATAAAACAATTTAAATCAACTACCATCCAGAATCGCAGGGAGCGTTAGAAAGGTGGCATCAGACATTAAAGACAATGTTGAGGGCATATTGTCCAGATTATCCAGAGGATTGGGATAAAGGAATTCAATTCGTATTGTTTGCAATTAGGGATGCACCTAATGAGTCTACCAAATTTAGTCCTTTTGAATTAATTTTTGGCCATGAGGTAAGAGGACCACTTCAATTGATTAAGGATAAATTGGTGGATGAGAAATCGGAAATTACACTATTGGATTCCGTGTCAAATTTTAGGGAACGGTTAAATAGAGCAGGTGAATTGGCTAGACAACATTTGAAAGTTGCACAAAATGTGATGAAACGGGCAGCGGACAAGAAATCCAAAGTTCGTAGTTTTGCCAGTGGGGATAAAGTTTTAGTGTTGTTACCAGTGGTAGGTGAGCCTTTAAAAGCTAGGTTTTGTGGACCGTATTAGATTGAAAGGAAATTAAGTGAGGTGAATTATGTGGTAAAAACACCAGATAGAAGGAAGACTCACCGAGTGTGTCTTGTGAATATGTTTAAAAGGTACTTTGAAAGGGAAGGAGAGAAAAAGGAGGTTTTAATGATTCTAATTCAAAGTGACGAACCAAATCCAGATGACTGTGAATTTGACATACCTCAAATTAAATTGGAAAATGAGGATGTTCTTAAAAATTGGGATGAATTGTTAAGTTATCTTCCAGAGGAAAAACAAACTGACCTGAAAGAATTATTGATATCACATGGGCAAGTTTGTAGAGTAGTACTAAAATGGCTATACATGTTGTAGATGTGGGAAATGCTGTTCCTATCAAACAACTTAATGGACTTAATCCTTTAAAATTGGCACAGGTTAACAGAGAGATTGAGAGTATGCTGATAAATGGCATAATTGAAGTGGGTTGCGGCCAATGGAGCTCACCCATAGTGATGGTACCTAAACCAGACGGTATCCAACGGTTGTGTGTGGACTATCGAAAGGTGAATGTAGTTACAAGAACAGTCTCTTACCCTATCCCATGTTTGAAGGATTGCATTGAGAAAGTGGGACAATCTGCTTTTATTTCCAAATTCCAGACATGGAAAGAACATTTAAAACATCGCATGGAGTTCTTCGATCGACTTCAGTAGGCGGGTTTGGTGATGAACCTAGCCGAAAGTGAATTTGGAGAAGCCCGAATCATTTTCCTTGAGGAATTTCCAATACCCTCAAAATGAAGGGAAATAATGCGATTTCTTAGCAAGAGTGGATTTGATCGAACCTTTGTGCAAAAGTTTTGTGGCGTGATTACTTCACTGATGGACTTGCTAAAGAGACGTCAAAAATTTCAATGGACAGTGGACTTTCAACAGGCATGTAACTGCCTGAAAGCTGTGATAACCCATGCTCCTGTATTGGAGAATTGCAAGGGACTCTGTGATCAGATTGAACTGAAGTATCGAACTTTAAAGAGAATTGCCGAGGCGTAGAGGAATGGATGGATTGTGCATTGACTTTCTTGTTCAAAGAGACTGTCAATCGAGAAGGATTTTGGTTGGAGGAAGAAGAACAGGAAAGATGGACTATATTATTATAAGAACATAACATAAGAACATAAGAACTAGGAGCAGGAGTAGGCCATCTGGCCCCTCGAGCCTGCTCCGCCATTCAATTAGATCATGGCTGATCTTTTGTGGACTCAGCTCCACTTTCCAGCCCGAACACCATAACCCTTAATCCCTTTATTCTTCAAAAAACTATCTATCTTTACCTTAAAAACATGTAATGAAGGAGCCTCAACTGCTTCACTGGGCAAGGAATTCCATAGATTCACAACCCTTTGGGTGAAGAAGTTCCTCCTAAACTCAGTCCTAAATCTACTTCCCCTTATTTTGAGGCTATGCCCCCTAGTTCTGCTGTCACCCGCCAGTGGAAAAAACCTGCCCGCATCTATCCTATCTATTCCCTTCATAATTTTAAATGTTTCTATAAGATCCCCCCTCATCCTTCTAAATTCCAACGAGTACAGTCCCAGTCTACTCAACCTCTCCTCATAATCCAACCCCTTCAGCTCTGGGATTAACCTAGTGAATCTCCTCTGCACACCCTCCAGCGCCAGTACGTCCTTTCTCAAGTAAGGAGACCAAAACTGAACACAATGCTCCAGGTGTGGCCGCACTAACACCTTATACAATTGCAACATAACCTCCCTAGTCTTAAACTCCATCCCTCTAGCAATGAAGGACAAAATTCCATTTGCCTTCTTAATCACCTGTTGCACTTGTAAACCAACCTTCTGTGACTCATGCACTAGCACACCCAAGTCTCTCTGAACAGCGGCATGCTTTAATATTTTAATATTTTATCGTTTAAATACAGCGGCATGCTTTAATATTTTATCGTTTAAATTTAATATTTTATCGTTTAAATTTAATATTTTATCGTTTAAATTTAATATTTTATCGTTTAAATATGCCTGTTTGCGTGTGTTGTTTTCTTTTTGTGAAACAAAAAATTATATTTACTGTGTACATTTCTTAGTGGATGGTGCAAAAGTGAAAAATGAAACCATCTTGAAGTTGATGGTTTATTTTTTTTCTTGGGGGGAGGTGTCATATGAGAGTACCTTTAAGAAATAGATGTTCAAGCAATGTACCTTTAAGAAACAGAGCAGCTCATATTACTGAAGTGATGTCAGATGGTGGGGGGAGCTGAGCTCACTTCTGTTTTTTGGTTTCAGTTTGAGAGAGAGCAGGTGAAAGGTGCCTGGCTGGTTTGCTGTGAGCTGTTTGAAAGGAGAAAGCCAGTTTTGAGGAAAAGAGCTTGGGTGTGTCTGTATTTGCAGTGAGCTGGATCTGCTGTGATCTCTGCCATGAAAGACTATCTCTGAATCATTTGGGTGATTTAAACTCCGAATAGTAATGTCTTTAACATGTTTAAAGGTGTTAAGTCTTTTGGATGTTTAAAGGAACAACTGAAGGATTATTTAGTGTTGTATTATTTTCGGGGTTATCTTTGAAGTAAGGGATGTTGAGTGATCCAATGTTTATTTAAAAGGGTTAAGTTAAATTCATGGAATAAACATTGTTTTGTGTTTAAAAACCCACGTGTCCATAATTGTAATACCACACCTGGAGAACAGGCCGTGTGCTTCAAAAGCAACAATCCATTAAAGGGAGAGGTTGGTCGAACTCCATGATACATTTTGGGGTTCTGAAAATGCCTCTCACATAAAACAGGATCCGAATTGCTTCATTATGTGAGGAGTCGCAAATGGTGCTGAACATTTTGTACCCATCAGCGAACATCCCCACTTCTGATCTTTTGATGTCCAACATCTGTTCCAATCCCTCCATCCTCCAAAGACCTGCCCAAAGACCAACATTATCATCTCAGTGCTTACACTGATTCGGGGAAGAGTGGATGGAGGACATCTCACATATGCCTGAGTTCCCTGTCGATCAACTTTCTCAGCATGCCCAAGGTAGAAGAGGGGGTGGACCTCAGGACCTGCAAGGTGCCAACATGAACATTCCTGAGTGTTGCCAGCAGTTTCTACAAGGAGGGCCCAGTCGCTATTTTCACTGAGCTGACTACATGCACCATAGTTGACTGCAAAGTGTTGGTGCCATACAACAGATAACACACAAAAGGTCACACATGGTTGTAGCTACCTGGGAGGCAGCCCAATACATTCAGCAATTACTGGTGAGCATAAGACATTCCTCTTTTGATGGCTAGATCCTTAAAATCAATAATTTTATCCTTTCCAGCATAGCTGAGTTCTGAGCTCCTCACTAGCCTGGGCTGTCCTTTCCATAGTAGTGATTTGATTTTGATTTTGATTTGATTTATTGTCACATGTATCGAAGTACAGTGAAAAGTATTTTTCTGCGGTTGAGAGAACGTACACAGTACATATAGTAGACAAAAGAATAGATAAAAGAAAAGGGACAGGGGGAGAGAGCTCGCAGAGAGTCGCCATGCTCCGGCGCCATCTTGGAAGTGATCCACTATCAATACTTTTTGCGTTACTGCTCAAGACAAATATAACCAAAATGTGCACAAGAGGGTGAGTCACTGGATGAAAGGAAATGTCTCAAGTATTATGTATCAAAAAACTTAACAAAAATGCAAGAATTAACCCGAGTCCAAAGAAAATAAAAGCAGAACATTATCTGTGCCAATTTGAAATGCAATATCAGGCATTGAATGTCTAACTATAAGTAAAACAGGCGCTGGAATGTTGCAACTAGGGGCTTTTCACAGTAACTTCATTGAAGCTTACTTGTGACAATATTGTTTAGGGGCGGGTTTAGCACAGTGGGCTAAACAGCTGGCTTGTAATGCAGAACAAGGCCAGCAGCGCGGGTTCAATTCCTGTACCGGAATGTGGCGACTTTTCACAGTAACTCCATTGAAGCCTACTTGTGACAATAAGCGATTATTATTATTAAAAGGGGGCTGATGCAAAGTGGCCATTTGTGAGTGGAGGGAGGATTCTGATGGCAGCAAGTGGCAGTATTGGTATTCTTTGGAGAAAGTGATCATTTAACACTGCAATCAGAGTAAGAGAGCTTTAAAGAGATTTCTTACCTTGGCAGTCCTGGTAAAGTTGTTAAATCTTTTATGGTACTGCAGCCAGGTCCTGGAGTGCTGTTGCCACTGATGGCCAGCACTCCCCATGTATGCTAACCTCTTTGTTATGGTACTGACTAACTGCCCGATGGAATTACGACCTCCTTTCTCACTTCAATTTCTTCAATAAGTACATCCAGGGGCATCTACTCCTCAACATCAGGACTTCTGCTCGAAAACATGTTTTCTACAGAAGACCAATGAAGACTACACCTCCCCTTTAAGAGGGACAGGCATACTTTAAAAAGTGTAAGATTCACCAGATTTTCTGGTCTTTCGAATGGTGAGGTGCCAAGAAGCAGAGTAATTAGCGTTGCTAGCTCACCACTTACAGTTAAATGGGACCAAAACACTAATTTGATCTGGCTTCATCTCAATGTCATCAGGCATTGGGTCTGTCCATGTTGACCTTGAGATACTCTGCAGACTAAAATCGATCCATTCTGTCTAGGCCCAGGAACATAGGCTGGGATTTTCCATTCCCCGCCATTAGGATCAGGAATCCCGATCAGGCGGAGAATCCCGCAGCGGGACAAAACTGGGATTCACATCGAAGTATCGAGGAACATGGACCTGGCGGCTTGCAGTCCGAGTGGTGCCAAAATGCTAAGTAACCTCCTAACCATTGCCACCAGGGAGTTGAGAGGTGTCCTTCCTGGGAGATGGGGATCAGCGAGGGGGGGGGGGGGGGGGGGGGGGGGGGGGGGCTGGTGGGGCCCAAATTTGGGGCTTCCTTTGGATGGGGTTCCTTTGGATGCTTTTTCTATCTGTAGACATTAAACTCATTAAATAGTCAGTATGTAAAAAGTATCATTTTACGATAATAAAGTGGGAATGTGCTCTTCTGTACCCCTGTACCATATAGGCAGTCACACATTATCTCATAAATACACATTCCTATTAATAAAGAGAAAATATTTATCTCATAAATACATATCGCTATTAATAAAGAGAAAATATTCATCTCATAAATACATATCCCTATTAATAAAGAGAAAATATTTATCTCATAAATACATATCCGTGTGCATAAAGAGAAAATATTCTCATCTGTATCTTTGAACCAGGCATTGTCAAACTTGGGGGTGCGACCCACGGGTGGGTCGCAGGCGGGTGACGGGAGGGTCGCAGAGCCGTCCGTTGTGGTGCTCCTGATCGCGCAAATCTGTGCGCGTCAGCATCAGCAGCCGGCTGTTAATAATTCTGGCTGCAAGCGGCCTTCAAACTGGCAGCACACATGTAAAAAAAATGCGGTCGCACTGCACATGCGCGCCGATGAACGGGCACGCATGCGCAGTGCGGCCGCTCTTTTTTAAAGCCGTCGCAGCTTTTTGTTTTACAAGTTCGGGGGAGTTTATTCATTTTATTTTTATTTTTTTCATTTAGTTTATTCATTTTATTTTGCTTTTACAAGTTTGGGGGGTTTTATTGGATCCAGTAAGTCAGGGTAGCAGCTGTTTCTCTTACTGATTTTTTAATGAGCCTGCATCTTTGTTCTCCAGAAAAGAACAGCTGTGGGGGCGACCCCTTCACTTTCTATGAAACAGTCCAGAACAAAAAGGCTGACTCATAAAAAAATGGTCTACCCCATATTCTTAGACTGTGACCCCTGGTTCTGGACACCCCCACCATCGGGAACATCCTTCCTGTATCTACCCTGTATAGTCCTGTTAGAATCATATAGGTTTCTATGAGATCCACCCTTATTTTTCTAATCTCCAGCGAATATAATCCTAACCAACTCAATCTCTCTTCATACATCAGTCCCTACATCCCAGGAATCCGTTTTGTTAACCTTTGCTTCACACCCTGCATCGCAAGAGCATCCTTCCTCAGATAAGGAGATCAAAGCTACATGCAATATTCCAGGTGTGGCCTCACCAAAGCCCTGTATAATGCAGGAAGATAGCCCTGCTCCTGCAGTCGAATCCTCTCGCTATGAAGGCCAATATACCATTTGTCTTCTTTACCACCTGGTATACAGTCCTAGAACATACAGTGCAGAAGGAGGCCATTCAGCCCATCGAATCTGCACTGACACACTTAAGCCCCATGATTAACTTCAACGAGTGGCATATAAGGACACCCAGGTTTCATTGCACATTAATTCTTTCAATCTGTAGCCATTCTGATAATAATCTGCTTTCCTGTTTTTGCTACCAAAGTGGATAACCTTACATTTATCAACATTACACTGCATCTGCCATGCATTACCCACTCACTCAACTTGTCCAAATCATACTGAAGCATCTCTGCATCCGCCTCACACCTAACCCTCCCACCCAACTTGGTGTCATCTGCAAATTTGGAGATGTAACATTTTGTTTCCTCATCTAAATCATTAATATACATTGTGAATAGATGGGATCCCAGCACTGATCCCTGTGGTACCCCACTAGTCACTGCCTGCCACTTGTAAAACAACCAGTTTATTCCTACTCTTTGTTTCTTGTCTGCCAACCAGTTTTTTTTCCATGTAAATGCACTAACCCCGTCCCATGCGCTTTCATTTTACACACTAATCTCTTATGCGGGACTTTGTCGAAAGCCTTCTGAAAGTCCAAATAAACTTCATCTACCGGCTTCCTCTCATCAACTTTACTTGTAACATCCTTGAATAATTCCAATAGATTTGTCAAGCATGATATCTCTTTCGTAAATCCATGCTGACTCTGTTCGATCCTGCCATTGTTTTCCAAATGTTCTGCTATTAAATCTTTTGTAATGGACTGTTGTATTTCCCCCACTACCAATGTCAGGCTGACTGGTCTATAATCCCATTTTCTCTCTACTTGCCTTTTTAGATAGTGGGGTTACATTAGTTACCCTCCAATCTGTTCCAGAGTCTATTGAATATTGGAAGATGACCACCAATGCATCAACTATTTCTAGGACCACTTCCTTAAGTACTCTGGGATGTAGACTATCAGGCTCTGGGGATTTATTGGTCTTCAATCCCATCAATTTCCCCAACACCATTTCTCTATTGATCTTCAGTTCCTTCCTCTCACTAAACCGTGTGTTCCCCAACATTCCTCACATTCAAAGAATTATTTTGCATCATTGACTTTGTCTTTAAATGCTGTGTTTGTGGAACCTACCTCTTCACTCACCTGGTGAAGGAGCTACGCTCCGAAAGTTAGTGATTCCAAATAAACCTGTTGGACTTTAACCTGGTGTTGTAAGACTTCTTGCTGTGCCCACCCAGTCCAACACCAGCATCTCCACATCATGCCCAACATTTCCGGCATGTTATTTGTGACCTCCTTTGAGAAGACAAAAGTGTGTATTTAGTTGCTCAGTTATTTCTTTATTCCCCATTACAAAGTCTCCTGTTTCTGACTCTAAGGGACCTACATTTGTCTTTACCAATATTTTCTCTTCGCAAACCTATCGGAGCTTTTACAGTCAATTGTGATGTTCCTGTCAAGCTTACTCTCATACTCTATTTTTCCCTTCTTGATCAATCCCTTTGTCCTCCTTTACTGAGTTCTAAATTACTCCAATTCTCATATGTCATGTTTATTTTCTGGACAATTAGTGTGCCTCTATCTTGGATCTAATACTATCGTTAATTTCCCATGTAAGTCATGGTTTGGTCAACTTTCCTGTTTTACTTTTGCGCCAGACAGGAATGAACAATTATTGCAGTTCACCCATGCGTTCTTTGAATGTTTGCCATTGCCTATCCATCGTCTTCCCTTCAAGTAAAGTTTCCCAATTTGAAATATCCAGCTTGCACCTTACACCATCGCAGTTTCCTTCATTTAGATTCAGGCCCAGTCTCAGATTCAATGACGTCACTCTCCACCTTGATGAAGAATTCTATCATAGAAGTCGAATGAAGCATTGTAGGGGGGAATACTTTGTGGGGGTTGCAAGGAGTGGGGTTTGGGTTGAGGGGGGGGGGGGGGGGGGAGAGAGAAAATAACCAAACAATGGATGCCGAATAGAAAGGGCATGGGGGTGGGGGGTGGGGGGGGGGGGGGGGGGGGGGGGGGGGGGGGGGCGTGGGAGGGGACAGGAAGGCGAAGGCATCACTTCCAGCTTCTATCTACGATTTTTGAGTTTAATATTTTACCAGCTGCCCTTCTGTTCAAAGATAGCAACTGAATCAATGTTCCCTATTTTTTGACTTAATTGACTTATACATAATAAATCAGCTCAGACTGTTCTCTGAATAATAACCAGCATTCCAGCCCCCGGGTTGTAAAAGTTTGATATTAAAACTGATCAGGGTGAGTGTAGCAGCTTCAGCAAAAGAGTTATTTTCAGATGAGTCATTTGTTTGGGTATCCATGTTGTGTGACCACTGACGGCTGACTCCCACTCCACCCTCCCCCCCCCCACCCCCCCCCCCCCCACCCCCCCCCCCCCCGCCCAGCTCCTTTCCCCCACCCACCCAACTATTTTGGACCCAGAATAATATTAGTAAGCATTGGCACCCAAGCATGACTTGATTTTTACCTGTACTATGGGCTGGGATAATGATTTTTTTTTCTGCCTACTTATCTGCCTTCTCACGCAAAGTTGGAATACCGCAATATTCACCGAGCCAATGAGCCTCGGGATGTTGTTGAGATTAAATGGATGATTCCATTCCCAGTGGGAAGTGATGCGGATGAGCAGTACATCTCAGCAAATCACATGCAATCAGCCAATGATTTTTGGACCATTCATTTGAATGGATTGAAAATTATATCAATGATTTCTTGCGATGAGCCGACTGGGAATAGAAGCAGAAGATTCCTGAATCACCTGTCAAATCTGAAAACTGGTACTCTACTTTTCTAAGCAATGGGGCAGGATTCTCAGTTTGGGAAACTATGGGCAGGATTTTCCTTTGCCCGACGCCGATATCGTAATCGGCGATCGGGTGGAGAATCCCTTCCAACACCCAAATCGGAGGCGGCGCTGTTTTAAGCATGTTTCCAAGTCTCCGCCCCCTCTGAAATAGCGACATCGCAACGGGTGCCCTGTGCCATTTAAACGGCGTTGGCACATCATCAGAGGGCTTCCACCAATGCTCCGCCCTCAAGATGGGCTGAGTCCCCGACCACGCGGTTGACATGTGGTCTGAGCGGTTAGGAACCCGGCGTGGCAGCCATGGACTGTGCCCAGTGCTGCCACACTCAGCCGGGAGCTGTGCTACTGGTTATGGGGGCTTCCGCAAGGGCTTGGGGGATTGGTGGAGTGTGTCCAGGGGGTGGCCTGTGGGGTCGTATTTGGCGCGTCAGGTCCGGGCGCGGCTGCTGCCATGTTGCACGGCGCAACCGTTGCTGGTCGACGCTGTGCGCATGGCCATTCGCTGGCAGTTTTTGGCACGGGGGCTGGGGGTTTTACCCAGCGCCGCGCCAGTCCCTCACCGGTCCCAGAATCGGTGAGGGTTCAGTGCCGATTTTGGAGTCATAAAATACTGAGGAATTCTCCGTTTCAGCCGGCTCTTAGCCGCTGAAATGGAGAATCTAGCCCAAGGTTCTCCCGCTGGAGCTGAATCGCACCTGATTTGTGCTCCCTCTGGGAGCAAATCAGGAAAAGAGCCCCAATCCTTTACCGTGCAAATTTATGCAAGCTGAGGAATGTGAGGGATTCTCGAGGGAATCCCACCAACGGACTGCCATTTTGAGTGGGCGACCCAATAGCGAGGCCTGGGGACTGTGCCCCCTTCCCCCACCAATGCAATTCAGCCCCCTTCAGGACTTTCCGGGTCATCCCCCCCCCCCATACCGTATGAGAGTACCCCGACCCCCCACTGATCCCCACCAGAGACCACCTTATTAGAGAGACCCCCTAATTAGAGAGACCGCTATCAGAGACTGCCTAATTAGAGAGACCTCCACCAGGGACCCCCATAAAAGAGACTCCTGCCTGGAAGCCTCCGCTAAGATGAACCTCTGGGTAATAACCCGCACTGAACCTATGTGGTGGAATGTTTATCTTCCCCTTGCTCCTTGCGGAGTCGGAGCTCTCCCGCTAGGAGCGGGGTATCTCAATTAATCAATGTATAAAAGGTCAGCCAATAGGACACCGACTAGAATAGGAACCCACTGAGGATCTACTGGGTCGTGTACATATCGTTTGGGTAAATAAAACTTTGTTTCTTATTTCACTCGATGTGGGCTCCCCTGTGTTCTTACTAAACTCTGTCTGGAAGCCCCCCATAAGAGAGACCCCTACTTGGAAGCTAGAGAGCAGTCCACAAAGTGGCTGCCTTGAATCACACCTGTGTACTACACCTTTCAAGTACCCTGCTGTGAAACCAACCACAAAGTTTCTAACATCTAACTATAATTGACAGCTCCTGGACCACATCAATGACAGTTATGTGCTTTCTTTTTTTTAATAAACAATTTTATTGAGGTAGTTTTTGGCTTTATAAACAGTTACAGACATCATCAGAAAGGAAGCAAAAAAGGCAAAAATGTGCAAACATCCACGTTCTTTCAATACTTCCACCGTAACATATTGCAGAAGCCCGCTCCCCTCCCACCGGTACTACCCGCCATATTTTCCCTCCTACTCTACTCTAACCCCCCCCCCCCCCCCTGCTGACGCTCACTCTCCCGCAAAGAAGTCAATAAATGGTTGCCACCTCCGGGTGAACCCCTGCACAGAACCCCTCAAGGCGAACTTGATTTTTTCCATCCCCAGGAAACTCGACATGTCCGCAAGCCACCACTCCGTCTTCGGGGGCTTTGAGTCCCTCCACGCCAATAGTATTCGTCGCCGGGCTATCAGGGAAGCAAAGGCCAGCACATCGGCCTCTTTCTCCCCCTGGACGCCCGGGTCTTCCGAAACCCCAAAAATTGCCACCCCTGGGCTCATCACCACCCTTGTTTTTAGCACCTGGGACATGACCCCCGCAAATCCCTCCCAGTACCCCCTCAGCTCAGGGCATGCCCAAAACATGTGAACATGGTTCGCTGGTCCTCCCGCGCACCTAGCGCATTTGTCCTCTATCCCGAAAAATTTGCTCATCCGAGCCACCGTCATATGGGCCCGGTGAACGACCTTAAATTGGATCAGCCCGAGCCTAGCACATGTCGCGGTCGAGTTTATCCTACTCAGGGCCTCTGCCCACAGCCCATCCTCCATTTCCCCGCCTATCTCCTCCTCCCATTTAAGTTTCAGTTCCTCTGTCTGGGACCCTTCCTCCCTCATGAGCACCTTATAAATACCCGAGACTCTACCCTCCCCTTCATCCCTCCCAGAGACTATTCTGTCTAGGATCCCCATTGGCGGGAGGCGCGGGAAAGATGGGACCTGTCTACGAACAAAGTCCCGCAACTGTAGGTATCTAAAATCATTTCCCCTTACCACCCCAAATTCCTCCTCCAAGCTCCTCAAACTCGCGAAGCTCCCTTCCAGGAACATATCACCCACCCTTCCCGCCCCTGCTCGCCGCCATACTCGGAACCCCCCATCCATACTGCCGGGGGCAAACCGATGGTTGTCGCAGATTGGCGCCCAGACAGACGCCCCCATCTCCCCCACATGCCTCCTCCACTGGCCCCATATCCGCAGGGTCGCCACCACTACCGGGCTGGTGGTGTACTTGGCCGGCGGCAGCGGTAGAGGAGCCGTGACCAGGGCTTCCAAACTGGAGCCCCTGCACGAAGCCGCCTCCACCCGCTCCCAAATAGACCCCGTACCCACCATCCACTTCCTTATCATAGCGATGTTGGCCGCCCAGTAATAATTGACCAGACTCGGCAAAGCCAGCCCTCCCTCGCTGCGGTTCCTCTCCAACATCGCCTTCTTTACCCGCGGAGACTTTCCCGCCCAGACAAAGCTCATGATCAGCCCGTTAACTCTTTTGAAGAAGGACTGTGGGATAAAGATTGGGAGGCACTGAAAAATAAACAAAAATCGAGGGAGGATTGTCATCTTTACAGTCTGCACCCTCCCTGCCAGCGACAGCGGGAGTGCATCCCATCTCCGAAACTCTCCCTTCATTTGCTCCACCACCCTGGCCAAATTTAACTTATGCAGCCTGCCCCAGTCTCGTGCCACCTGGATTCCCAAATACCGGAAATTTTCCTCAACCAGCCTAAACGGTAGCCCTCTCAATCTGTTCTCCTGGCCCCTTGCCTGGACCACAAACATTTCACTCTTGACCGTATTTAATTTGTATCCTGAGAACTGGCCGAACTCCCTCAGCATTCCCAGTATAGTTCCCATCCCGGCCACTGGGTCCGACACGTACAGGAGCAGGTCGTCTGCATAAAGAGAAACCCTGTGTTCAACCCCGCCCCTCACCATCCCCTTCCAACCCTCTGCGGCTCTCAGCGCCATCGCCAGCGGCTCTATGGCCAGCGCAAACAGCAGCGGGGAGAGCGGGCAGCCCTGCCTGGTCCCTCGGTACAACCTAAAGTACTCCGACACTTCTCTGTTAGTCCTGACGCTGGCCCTCGGGGCCTGATATAATAATTTGATCCAATCCACCAATCCCTCCCCGAACCCAAACCGTCCGAGCACCTCCCATAGATAGTCCCACTCTACCCGGTCAAAGGCCTTCTCGGCGTCCATTGCCACCACTACCTCCACATCTCTACCCGCCGGGGGCATCATTATCACGTTGAGCAATCTCCTCAGATTGGCCGCCAGCTGCCGACCTTTAACGAACCCAGTTTGATCCTCCCCAATCACCTCCGGTACACAGTCCTCCATTCTCCCCGCCAGTACCTTTGCCAGGAGCTTGGCGTCTACATTAATCAGGGAGATTGGCCTGTAGGACCCGCACACCTCCGGGTCTTTACCCCGCTTCAATATCAGAGATATGGTGGCTTGTGACATTGTCGGCGGCAGGGTCCCTCTGTCCCTTGCCTCATTGAAAACCCTCGCCAAGACCGGGCCCACCAGCTCAGAGAACTTCCTATAAAACTCTACTGGGTATCCATCCGGCCCCGGGGACTTCCCCGACTGCATGGCCTTTAGGCCCCCCAATACCTCCTCTACTCTAATCGGGGCGCCCAGCTCTTCCACTTGCCCCCCCCCAACTGTTGGGAATGTTAACCCGTCCAGAAACCTTTTCATCCCCTCCGGTTCTTCCGGTGGCTCCGAAGTATACAGCTTACGATAGAAGTCCCGGAATACCCTATTCAATTCTGCCGGATCCTCCACTTTGCGCCCCCCCTCGTCCCTCACTCTACCTATTTCCCTGGCCGCCTCCCTCCTCCTGAGTTGCTGCGCTAACAGTCTGCTAGCCTTTTCCCCATACTCGTACACCACTCCCCTCGCCTTCCTAAGCTGTTCCACGGCCCTGCTCGTGGATAGTGCCCCCAGTTCCGCCTGTAGCCTCCGCCTTTCCCTGAGTAAAACCTCCCCCGGGGACTCCGCGTGCTCTTCATCTATCCGGCCCATTTCCCTGACCAATCTATCCATCTCTGCCCGGTCTGCCTTGGCTTTGTGGGCCCCAATTGAAATCAGCTCCCCCCGAACTACTGCCTTTAGCGCCTCCCACACGGTCGCCGCTGAGACCTCCCCAGTGTCATTCACCTGCAGGTAATTTTTTATACATTTCCGAAGCCTCTCGCAGATCCCCTCCTCCGACAGCAATCCCACATCTAGCCTCCATTGCGGGCGTTGATAACTCGCTCCCCCGAACTGCAGGTCCACCCAATGCGGGGCATGGTCTGAAATGGTAATTGCTGAGTATTCCGTGTTCTTTACCTCCCCCATACAGTCCCTGCTTATTACAAAGAAATCTATCCTGGAATATACTTTATGGACGTGCGAGTAAAACGAGTAGCCCCTTCCTGTTGGCTGTCCCTCTCTCCAGGGGTCCACTGCCCCCATTTGCCCCATAAACCCTTTCAGCTCCCTTGCCATTGCTGAGAGTCTACCCGTTCTGGGACCCGACCGATCCAAAGTCGGGTCAAGGACCATGTTAAAGTCCCCTCCCATTATTAGCTTGCGAGAATCCAAGTCCGGGATCTTCCCCAGCACTCTTTTAATAAAGTCCACGTCATCCCAGTTCGGGGCATATATATTCACCAGCACCACCCTTCTCCCCTCCAGTCTGCCCCGTACCATCAGGTATCTGCCCCCCCTGTCTGCAGATATGCCCTCTGCCTCAAATTGCACGCGCTTGTTGATCATGATTGCCACCCCTCTGGACTTCGAGTCCAAGTCCGAGTGGAAGACCTGGCTAATCCAGCCCTTCCTTAGCCTGGTCTGGTCTGACGCTTTCAGATGTGTCTCCTGCAACATAATTACGTCCGCCCTCAGGGCCCGCAAGTGCGCGAACACCCGCGCCCTCTTAACCGGCCCATTCAGTCCCTTGACGTTCCAGGTGATCAGCCTGGTCGGGGGGCACATCCCACCCCCCCCCCCCCCCCCCCCGCCGGTCAGCCATAGCCTTTCTCGGGCCGGCCCCTGACCCGTGCGTCGCGCCATTCCTGGCCCGCCCTTTGGCTGCCTCCACCCTCGACCTCCTTTCCAGTGCCTATTTCAAGTCCCTCTCCCGTCAGCAGAACAACCCCCCCCTCCCCTAACCCCATCCCCCGATACCCCCACCCCCGCCATCTACTGGCTGTTACTTCCCCCCCCATCTGACTTCCTTGACTAGCCAATCTGCTAGCCCGGTGACTCAACACTCCGGCGCCTTCCTGTCCCATTCCCCTTGTTTCCCCGCCCTCCTCCCCACCCACTGGGGCAAGCCGGTTCCAGTGTCTTCCACGAGCTGCACAAAAAGCCCAAACAGGAAAAAAAAAAAAACCCATAAAAGGGAAAAAAACCACAGAAAAAAGAGAAAAAGCACATAAATGTCCATGAACAAAGGAAAGAGTCTCAAATGTTCCGCTTGGCCCCTTTGGCCCAGCAAACCGTTGAGCAGCGGTCCAGGCACATTCGGCGTTCCTTCCCACAAAAATCCTCGGGCCCTAACTCGCGTCCTTGGGGCCTCCTTTCGGGACCAGCCCCAGGTCCCTCACAAAATCCATCGCTTCTTCGGGCTCGGAGAAGTAGTGGTGTTGACCCTGGTGCGTGACCCATAGCCGGGCTGGGAACAGCAGACCAAACTTCACGTGCTTCTTGAACAGCACCTCCTTGACATTCTTAAAGGCTGCTCGCCGCCGAGCCACCTCCTGGCTTAGATCCTGATAAATGCGGAGAACACTGTTGTTCCACGTGCTGCTCCTGGCGCTCTTTGCCCACTGCAGCACCCGCTCCTTGTCCACGAACCTGTGGAACCTAATCACCATCGGGCGGGGGGGTCCGCCCGGCCGCCCCTGCCTTGCCTGCACTCTGTGTGCCCCCTCCAGCTCCAACGGTCGTGGAAAGGCTTCGGCTCCCATCAGCTGCTTCAGCAGGTCTGCTACAAACGCTGCAGCATCAGCTCCCTCCGCCCCCTACGGGAGGCCGACCATCCTCAGATTGTTCCTGCGGATTCTATTCTCCAGCTCCTCCACTCTGTCCAGCAGTCTTCTCTGCCGCTCTTTCAGGCCGTCCACTTCTACCGCTGCAACCGTTTGCGCATCCGCCTGCTCCTCCACCGCCTCTCCCAGCTCCTTAACTTTCACATCCTGGGCGTCCATCCTCTGGTTCAGCTGATCCACCGCTTTCTGGATTGGGTCCAAGCTGTCCCGCTTCAGCGCTTCAGAACTGGACTTCATTACCTGGAGCATGTTATCCAGCGCCAACTGGATTGCTGAGTCCGGGGTCCGTGTGTCCGCCATCTTAGGTCCCAGGTAATTTTCTTCAGGTCCTTGTCTCTGTCCCTTTTTCTCCTTCTTCTTCTGCCTTCTGGAATCCCGCTGTTCCATATGCCGCAGCCCGCTCCTCAGCGCCTTCGCTGCCGCTTTCCTTTGCCCAGCACCTTAAATTTTTACCCCCTCCTGGGCATCTGAAGTGGGTCCAAGCTGTCCCTCCTCAGCAACTCCAAACTTTTTTTTCCCTTTGTCCTGGAGGAAGGAAGGTCCGTGGGTCCGCCATCTTACCCTTCAGGTCAGCTTCCTCCTTGCCTCCGTCTCTCTCTCTTTCTTCCTCACCTGCTGGCCTCCCACACTTTCATTTTCTGCAGCCCGCTCTCCTCTCCCCGGAGCCTTTCTGCCGCCTCCGTGGTCCCGCTATCGCGGGGAAACAGCTGTTCAGTCCCGCCGGAGTGAGAGCCCACCGAATGTGCGGCTCACTCGGACATCGCCGCCACCGGAAGAGTTATGTGCTTTCTGTTAGTTTCGCAGCTGGCCCACCACGAGTTCCACCACATCAGGGCCACGGTTTGTCCAGACCAATTCTGCCTCAGCGATTCCTGACCCAGTGCACCGGAGAATCACATGGGCCTGGAGAATACAGTGCCTGGCACGTTAATGGTTTGCATCCTCCCGCTGCTGGGGGGCACGAACCTCAATCCGGATGCCAGCAGGAAACCGGAGCATCGGAACACCAATCCCGTTCTCCGCCGCATCAGGAACTCTACTACCGGCAGTGGGTGGCAGAGAATCCAGCCCATAATGCCTTCCCTCATCCATATTTGTGGCCATGTACCTTCTCCACCTTGCATTCAGCAAGGAGACAAAGTAATCTGCCGCAAAGATTTTGTCAAACCTTCTGCAATGCATTCTTAAAGAATTATCAACGTTTTTCCAAAGTGATTCCTCTGCACATGTTGGTCAGCTGTGACTCGCCCCAATAAGTGGTACACTTCCACAGATCCATCGAATCTCTACAGTGCAGGAGGAGGCCAATCAGCCCATCGAAAGAGCACCTCACTTAAGCCCAAGCCCCGTAACCCAGTAACCCCACCTAACCTTTTGGACACTAAGGGATATTTTATCATGGCCAATCTACCTAATTGCACATCTTTCGACTGTGGGAGGAAACCGGAGCACCCGAAGGAAACCCATGCAGACGCGGGAGAATATGTGCTAACCCACTGTGCCACCGTGCCGCCCATTTTAAACAGCACCCTACCTCGGCCCACTCCTCCACCCCATCCTGGCAACCCCGTAACCTCACCTGACATGCACATTTTTGGACAGTGGGAGGAAACCTCCGCAGGCAGGGGAGAACGTGCAAAATCTACACAGACAGTCATCCAAGGCCGGAATTAAACCTGGGTCCCTGGTGCTGTGAGGGACTCAAATGGACTCCCTGTGTCCTTATCAAACTATTCGCCATGATGACATGCAAGCGATAATACTCACCAACGGAACCATCACAGTCCCAATACACGTGCAAACTGGGGTTAAACAGGGCTCTGTATTCGTACCAATGCTTTTCTCCATTTTCTTTACAGCAACACCCTCTGTCCGCTGGAGTGGAGCTCACCTATCGGATAAGCTGGGAACTTTTCAACCACCTCTAAGCCAGAACCAAGACCACTCTCACGTCCGTCATCAAGCTGCAGTACACAGACAATGCCTGTGTGTGTGTGCACATTCAGAGGTCGAGCTACAAACCATCGTTGACTCATTCACTGAGGCATATGAGAGAATGGGCCTCAGGCTAAACATCTGCAAAACAAAGATTCTCTAACAGCCTGCTCCTGCCGCACAAAACTGCCCCCCAACCATGAAGATCCATGGTGAGCCCTCGGACAATGTGGATCATTTCCCATACATCAGGAGCCTCCTCTCAGTGAGAGCAGACGTTGACGATGAAATCCAACATCGACTCCAATGCGCCAGTGCAGACTTTGGACGCCGGGGGAACAGAATATTCAAAGACCAAGATCTCAAACCCAGCATCATGCATATGGTCTACAGAGCAGCCAGGGTCCACGCCCTCCAGTAAGCATCAGAAATATGCACAATGTACAGCAGACATCTCAAATCCCTGGAGAGATATCACCAACACTGCCTCTGCAAAATCCTGCAAATCTACTTTGAGGCGTACCATATGACCATAAGACCATAAGATATAGGAGCAGAATTAGGCCACTCGGCCCATCAAGTCTGCTCGGTAATTCAATCATGGCTGGTATGTTTCTCATCCTCATTCTCCTGCCTTCTCCCCATAACCCCAGATCCCCTTATTAATCAAGAACCTATCTATCTCGGTCTTATAAACACTCAGTGATTTGGCCTCCAAAAAGAGTTCCACAGATTCACCACACTCTTGCTGAATAAATTCCTCCTCATCTCTGTTTTAAAGGATCGTTCATCCCTTTAGTCTGAGATTATGTCCTCTGCTTCTAGTTTTTCCCACAAGTGAAAACATTCTCTCCACGTCCACTCTATCCAGGCCACGCAGTATCCTGTAAGTTTCAATAAGATCTCCCCCTCATCCTTCTAATCTCTAATGAGTACAGACCCAGCGTCCTCTCCTAGGCCAATATCCCCAGTATCGAGGCACTGGTTACGCTCGACCAGCTGCGATGGGCCGGCCACATTGCCCACATGACCGACGCAAGACTCCCAAAACAAGTGCTTTAGTCCGAGCTCCACAATGGCAAGCGATCACTGGGATGGCAGAGGAAAAGCTACAAGGACACTCTGAAAGTCTCCCTAAATAAATGGAACAGCCCCATTGACATGTGGGAATGACTTGCCTTAGAACGCACAAGCTCGAGAAAAAGCATCCGCGAAGGTGCCAGTCACCTCGAATGTCGTAGGGCGGAGGTCAAGCATAAAGAGTGGAAGGAGAGCGAAGAATCCAGAGTGTCCGACCCACCTCATAAAGCACCACCTGTCAAACCTGTGGCAGAGTCTGCGGGTCCAGGATTGGACTTTTCAGCTAACGCAGAATCTACCTCCACGGAGCGGAAGCAAATCATCCTCGACACTGACGGACTTCCCATGGAGAATGAATAAATGTCCCTTTTCACCAAACTTACATGGGGAGGGCATGAGATTCTGTCCCATATTTTTATCATGGTTTTGTGGAATGGATTATGGTTGTTAATGAATATTGTGTTGATTAACACCTTTAAGAAAGCATTTCATGGCAACTGGGAGGGAATAGTTTGATAAGGACACAGGGAGTCCATTTGAGTAAAATAAAGAAAGGTAGTTTTATTTACAACACGTTATGTACACTGCTCGACAGATCCCTACCGGGTTTCTGTTCTGGGCACTGACTGGCCTACATTTAATACAGAGGTTAATAGAGATTCCATGGCTCTAGCGGGGGAGCTCGAACTCCGCAAGATCACGGGGAAGATAATCATTTCCCCCCCCCCCCCCCCCCCCCGTAGGCTGCATGCGGGCTATTACAATTAGCATTTGCCGATTGTTGGATAAATGGAGATGGGTCTGATTGAATGGGGTGCGCAATGTGGTCACATCTGAACTGCTTTCCATGGTCAGAAAAACAATGGTTAAGATTGTATGTTGTAGGGAGTAAATCTGGAGGGGCATTCTGGCAATCTGCCTGATTTACCTCAGGGGAGATTTTTCTCAGGAAATTAATAGGTTGATCAGAACCCGTGATAGAGCAGATTGAACATGGTTTGTGGAGGAAACGGACTTTGCATGTTCCTTCGTCTTCTTACCAAGAACTGCAGTGTAACCTTGCAGCTCAGGAACCATTTCTCAATGTCGTCAGACTATAATACACAATTTAATATCAGATTACCAAGCCAACCAAAATTTGGTTTGCTTGACTTTCTCAGGCTGTGAAATAGCCTCTTGTGAGAAAGGATCGCATTGAAGCCAAAAAAACCTAAATGTAAACCTTCGACAGTGCAACGAAACATATCATCAAGTATGACAAAGGAGCCACTTTTTAAAAATTCAGTTGGGATTTTTGTTTGCTCAGATTTCAAGCAAATCCATTAACATCCTCTTGCAAACGTGTAAAGGCAAATTGTAGTTTAGGTTTATCTGACAGCATGTTATTGAGTGTGATAACAGTTGCCAAAGACCTCTGTCAGCTCGTCCACACTCACCAGGAGTATAGAATTTGGAAGTTGTCAACCTCAATTCGCATCAGCACCAAAAAGCTGCTGCTTTAATTTCCAGACGGCCTATAATATCGCTGTAAAGCAATCTTTTCTGATGATACAGTTAATTGAGGAGGGCTATTGGTCGTTTCAGTCTTAATATCACCGAGGCAAAGGGGCCTTTTAATCAACGCAGGCCTACCTTGTAAGCAGCGATGGATATGAGACGTGGCGGGGAGGGGGGGGGGGGGGCGCAGTTAACCCTTTGTCAATCCCATTCAAGATGTGTATGCAATAATAATGATAACAATTTTTATTATTGTCGCAAGTAGGCTTACATTAACCCTGTAATCAAGTTAATGTGAAAATCTCCTAGTCGCCACATTCCGGCACCTGTTCAGGTACAAGGAGGAAGAAATCAGAATGTCTAAATAACCTAACAGCACGTCTTTCGGGACTCGTGGGAGGAAACCGGAGCACCCGGAGAAAACTCACGCAGACACGGGGAGAACGTGCAGATTCTGTACAGACAGTGACCCAAGCCGGGAATTGAGCCTGGGACCCTGGCGCTGTGAAGCAACAATGCTGCCCACTGTGCTGCCGTGCCGCCCCTACCATGGTGTGGACGTGCTGATGCCATGAGATGGCACTTTGAATTTCATAGAGATGGAAACGCCCTCTCAACTATTTTTCAATATTGGTTCCTCCTTTGTCATTTTCAAATCAACAGTGTTGAGTTCCTGAAATTGGTGATTACTTCAACACAATGGGCTTTGTTGTTCCACCAGCAAAGTAAGGCCCAGTTGCAGGACTATTTTAGTTTCATTACCATCCAGATTCCGGGATGGCGAAAGGGGAACAAATATTCAGTAGAAATCATGCATGCTCGAGGGCAGGGGAGCGCTGGGTGAATGGACAGGAGGGCGTGGGTGGCGATCCCGTCATCTTCCCACCTCCTTCTGATCAAGTCCAGGGTGGGGTCTTAATTTCCACTTGAGGGCCTCATCGCACTGCTGCAGGTCTTCACTGTTGATCCCTGGTGAAGGCCCCTAGTACTCTAGTACTAGACGTGCCCATTACTCCCAGTGGCACTCCTGCTACTGCTACTGAAGAGTTCCCAGCAATTCTCAGGGGTGGGATTTCCACCCTACTGCAGGCTTAATCAAACAGGAGACAAAAGCTGCCCAGGTAAGTGCCTGTTTGGAATGTAATACCATTGGGTCCCATACAGTAAAGAAATGTGGGGTTCCCAATGGTTCTTCAACTGATGGACAAGCCCCTCATCATCCATTTGAATCCCTGCCCAGGTCAATTGATAAATTAAAAACCTAACTTGATAGGTTTTTGTTTGGCAACAGTAGTAAAGCATGGATAAGAGATGTGTGAATGGAATTAAGATACACATCATCCATAATCTAACTGAAGAGCAGAATAGATCTGAATGGCTGATTAGTCAACTTCCCCTAGTTCTGATCCCATTCTCACCATTTATGCAGTTTTCAGCCATTGTTACTGATCAGCAATCTCCAGTGTGGACCCTGGCTGACTTTGTGGCTTCCTATCTCAGAGATGTTGGGGGGTTTCACGGAGTGATTTAGACGGGTCTATTGGTGCAACTGAGATCACTATTCACTCACATTTAGGCACCTGATTCGCTTGACTCGGAGCTCAGTTCTTCACAGCTAACAAGGGACTCACTCCCAGTCAAGTCAGGAGGATGGCAGTGCAGAGACCAGCTCCTCAATTTGTGGATGCTGTGCATGCCGACTGAGCCAGGCTTCTGGATGCCATAGAATAGAGACAGGGCACCCTGTTAATCCAAGAGGGTAGGAGACCCAACCCACTGCCCCCCAATCCACTGGCAAACACCTCGCACCACCCTCGCATCCGACCTCCATGCTTCTTCCTCAGAATGCCCTGGCACTCATCATCATAACCGCTTAATGTCTAGGCATGGTGCCTATACATGTCACCTGCTATACACCCCCTGATCCATCAAGTGTGTCTCACAATGCTCTCCCTTTGTCCCAGCAGGAGAAGGTAGCCTATAAAAGGAAGGCAAGGGAGAAGATGGGGGCAGATTTCCAGAGTTGCAATTCCTCACCCCTTTGAGGAAATGGCCCTGGTGATTGCAAGGCTGTCCGTGGAGGGAGCGGTCATCGACAATGAGGTTTGCCTGCACCGGAGAAGTGAGATTCCACTGCACCTTCGTCAAGATGACCTGTCTCAAGTGAGTTGTTGACATCACATACAATTATCCTTCCCTTTCATTGAACCCATGTCCATTGTCTTGCAGGATCACCATCTGATGAGGACGGGCCATCTGGAGTCTCTGTCACCACGCAAGAGACCACCTCTGAGGAGAGCTCCGAGAAGACCACCAGCGGAGTGTCACCGCTGTCACCCGCACCTCCCACCAGTGCAGGGACGCACACCGTGGTGGGCGACATTAGTGGGCAGGCTTCAGGGACACATCAGGTAGAGACTAGGCCATAAAGGGAGACAGTAGCCGGAGGTCTGCTGAATACCAGGTCTCAGCTGGGCCCAGCCAGATGTTGAGTCTCTGGTCAAGGTTCTCCCTGAGCTGCTAGAGATGATATGCCAGAGCCTTGAGATTCAGGAGGGGGTGTCAATGACATTCCTTCCACTGCAAGGCCGATTGGAAGTGTCCCAGAGGCGTCAGGTGCAGGGCATGGCATTGTGTGGCATCACGGCTCGGGTGGCAAGCGCGGTGGAGAACCTGGAGTGGTGGTGTTGAAGGCATGGCTCAGTGTCTGACAGCCATGGCTGAGGGTCTCGATATCATGTCCCATTCACTATTGAACATGTTCCAGACACAATGCTGAACACTCCAGAGCATGGCCCAGTCACTGAGGACCATCACGGAGAGCTTCAACACTATGGCGCAGAGAATGGGGGCCTCCAGGACTGGCAGCTTCAGATGACTCAGAGGCTTCTGGAGTTCCCTCCAGCTGCCCCTCCCCTCCACCTCATGGTATCATCCAGGGTCCTATGGGCACCTTCAGGAAAGAGGAAATGCTGGAGTCCATCCAAAGGCCTTCCACCAAGGAGACTCAGGTGGTCTCCAGTCCTTCTGAATTCCCCCCTCCTGACACTGGCGCACTTCAAGAGCAGCGGACAGAACAGGGTGGAACGGTGACACCTGTGACCCTGGTAAGTCGGCCGAGATCCTCTGGCTCCAGGCCCTCCAGAGGACCACTGCCAAGGGCATCAAAGGCCACAGGGTGCGGACGATGGCCGCCTCCACCTCTGATGTGCATCCTGGGAACGCACCTTGATGTAGCACTAAACCACGAAGGGTCAAGAATTTTAGGAGCACTCAGTGGGCACTTGGGAGGTCAATATTCGTAGATATTGTCACATTAAAATGTTCACCAGTAAAACATTTCACACTTGAAACATATAATGCCTGTGTCATTTTAATCTTCGCAATAGGCAGAGTCTCTCTCCCTATCTGGAGTCGCTTCCTACTCCAGGCCATCCCTAGAAACGGCACCGGTGAGAGCATAGGAAACCCATAGTGTCGGGCATCATAGACTGCAAGCCCCATCACTCATTGGACACAGATACTCCCTCCTTCCACAACAGTGGTCCGAAGTAAATAGCCCCCCGATTCAAACTCTATCATGAGGATGGGTATGAACGTACTGCGAGCAGAAAGACAGGAGTTAGAGTTAATCAGAACCTGAGGAGCAGCACTGCTTCCCTCACAGTGAGTGAATATCACTCTCCTGCCTTGAATAGTGACCCGCTAACAGTACCAACACAGGCCCATCATGTTAGTGCCATGTACCATAGACCCTTAGAGGGAGGTTCAGGAGGTATCTCCGACTGTCCAGGATGTAGCCGTCATACATGCTCCCAGGATAGCATGTGCATACATGCATGATCCTGAGGCGGTGGTCATACAGGATCTGAACATCAGGGAGTAGAACCTCTTCCTGTTAATCTGGGCACTCTGATGCCCCAGTGCTCATATGGTGACATACGTGTCATCGATGGCTGCCTGGACCTGGGTCATCACAGTGATGGTGGTCAATCCTGCAGCCTGGGCATTTTGGTGGGCCATGTGCAAGGTGATGAGGTCAGATGCCCGGGCATACAGAGCATCCGTCACCTCCAAGATGCACCTCTGGGCAGACGACAGTGAGATGCCACATAGGTCCCCGCTTGAACCCTGGAATGACCCAATCACATAAAGATTAAGGGCTGCCGTGACCTTTATGGTCACTGGCAGCGGTAATCCCCCCCCTCTTCCACGGGGTGCCATGCCCTTGAGATCGTGGCACAGGTGCTGCACTGTCTCCCTGCTGAGATGTAGTCTTCTGCAGCACATGTTGTCTGTCAGCTTATTGTAGGTCCATCGAGTCCTGTACACCCTCCGCGCATCGCTGGTCTCCCCTTCTGGAACCCTCCTCAGCCTGACCGGTGGCCGGGTCTTGAGGGTGTGTGGCAGCCCCTGCAGATGTGGTGTAGGCTCAAGCCTGTGTTGGCCTTGCTGCCTTCGGCAACATTTTCCCACCTCGGCCACGGCCATCAGTAAACGGCAACCTCAGCGGATCAACACCAGCATTCATCTTTTTATTTGAAACAATTTGGAGAATGAGAGGCTGCCAATCAGTTCGGTCTTCCATCCCGGGACCCTCGACACTCCCAACTCCCTCTTCCAGCTGCACCCACCCCCCTCCCCCACCCCACCCTTACCATGGCTATGCCGCCTTCTCTCAGAGTGCCAGACAGCGAGTATCTTTTGCTGACTATCCTCCACTCTGCTCACTCACTCATGCCCAGATCAGGGGCCCCTGGATCCCAGACCTCTTCCAGCAACATTAGGGAGAAGATTCTCAGCTGTCATCCGCTCATCCAGATAGTTACCCTTTGGATCCTCAGTGGTCAAGCCATGCTCTTTAGTCTATGATTGTTGCCAGCTGCCTCTTTGGTGCTGATGCACCGAGAGTACAGTTCAGGCATCAAAGGTTGCAGGGCATCCAGTCCGCAAATCATCCTCTTACAAGGAGGCATTTGTGAGTTCAGGGACCATCAAGCGCTATCACAACTAACACGGCTAATCCCTCCTTTGAGATAGCCTTCAACTATCTAGATAGAGGTTACTCAGGGTCAATGGAGTGTGAAATGAATGTGATACCCAAGTACAAAGGTGGAAAAGAAAGCAGACTGCAACATTGAAACCACAGAACCAACCGGAACCTCAATGAGGGGGGGAAATGGATGTTTAGGAGACATGCTGTAGCGTGGCTCTCTCCTGGAGCAGTTCGGTAGGTCAGAGAGGCTGCAGATCTGGTTGCCCCTGATATGAGTCTCCACAATATTAAAGATGGCTTGAGTGCCCCAGATACGCAACACCCCCATAAGCCCGGCCCCCTCCAATCCCCCTGAATAATGCCAGCCCTGTTGAAGGCCTCCCTCCCTCCCCGCCTTCTCCCCCCCCCCCCCCCCCCCCGCCCCACAGCGCTGGGGTATCAGCAACGGTACCCTTGAGTTGCATGGAGGTAAATGGAGAGGATCACTCACCTCCTCACTTCCCCTCGGTTTCCATGGCGCCTGTTCCCTGCTTTTGTACAGGAGGACTGAACGACACATGGTGAGGAGGGTGGGTGACCCCCTGGGAGGCCGCCGCATTCAACTTTAATCTCGCTAATGATTTTAAAATGGGCGGCACGGTAGCATAGTGCTTAGCACTGTTGCTTCACAGGGCCAGGGTCACAGGTTCGATTCCCAGCTTGGGTCACTGTCTGTGCAGAGTCTGCACTTTCTCCCCGTGTCTGCGTGGGTTTCCTCCGGGTGCTCCGGTTCCCTCCCACAAGTCCCGAAAGACGTGCTGCAGGTAATTTGGACATTCTGAATTCTCCCTCTGTGTACCCGAACAGGCGCCGGAATGTGGCAACTGGGGGATTTTCACAGTAACTTCATTGCGGTGTTAATGTAAGCCTACTTCTGACAATAAAGATTATTTAAATTATTAAATTATTAATAATTTAATATCAGGGTCTCGCTCTTTCCAGGCAAAATCCTGATCACGGCACCAGTAGATGGCCAGGAGAGAATTGCAAACTCTTTGGCGCCAGCGCAAATCCCTTTTTTGGGCTCTCCCACTATTCATCCAACATAGCGGGTTCGGCACCGGGCGCAAGGTGGTGAGAAAATCACCCCCATTGAGTCCATTTGTGACACTTCACTATTGTTCACCAGACATCAACTAATTCACCACAAGTTGGAAATCAAATCTCATCGCCCTTCCTGACCTGCATGGCATTTTACATTTACCAATCAACCAGGGGGAGTGCCTATTAATTTTTTTACGGAGATTGTCAATTAGCATCAACCTCAACTCCAACTTCATTTCTTACAATGATTAATTAATCAACAGGGCGTCGACAGGAAAGTAGAGTTGAAGCAATAATCAGATCAACCATGATCTTATCAAATGTTGGTGCAGGCTTGAGTGATCGAATGAGCCATTCCTAATGCTGCTCCTAACTTCTATGCTCCTCTGGCTCGAAGACCTAAAACATCTCACCAAGCCTCCTTTCCTGAGTCACAGCAGTAGGATATTTATGCTTATGCCTAGAGAGGGATTAAATCTTTAACTTCTGACCAGTCCTTTCTACGCCCTCCATCATTTACGGACATCCTTGTTATCAGCAGGGTTTGTATCCAGATTGATTGATTATTTATTGTCACATGTAGCGAAGTACAGTGAAAAGTATTTTTCTGTGGCCAAGGGAATGTACACATTACGTGCATTTTGTGCAGGAACTGACTGGACACAGATTGGTTGGAAAATGGGGAAGCAGGTCATATTTTGCCTCTGACTCGCTTTGTCTATTTTCGAGCATTTTACATGTTAGAATGCTTACGCACATTTCTTCCCTTCCTCTCACCATGGCAACAGAAGTCATCCAATAATATTCAAGTAAGCATATTTAAGTGAATAACCACCCTTGTCTTCTTCAAAGGGTGTCATTATATCTTTCACGTTTGCCCAAGAAAGCAGATAGAGCCTTTAATATCTCACCCAAAGTAGTACCTTCAACTGTGCAGCAGTACTCAGCCCTGTTCAGAATCGTCAGTCTGTGCTTCATCACTGGAGTGAGGTTTGAACACCAACCGTTTGACCCAGAGGTGAGAGAGCTAAGACTAATGGCAGGTGTCAAAGTTATCACTTGTAAGTTGCAACTTAACATGTGCTTCATGCCCATTCATGTTCAGCTGTGAGACTGAGTGATAGCTTGACATGGGTCAGATGTAAATGGTGAACAGGTTGAACTGGCAGTATCTTGTTAAATGGGCGTGTCGGGTAGCCTTATCTTTGCAGTGTCTTCACGGCGTGTTTTCCATGGCAGTAATAAAGCACACAACGTTGAACTTGGCCACCACCTTCTGG
The DNA here is from genome assembly GCF_902713615.1 of Scyliorhinus canicula. NCBI lineage: Eukaryota > Metazoa > Chordata > Chondrichthyes > Carcharhiniformes > Scyliorhinidae > Scyliorhinus > Scyliorhinus canicula. The sequence goes on along the minus strand of NC_052148.1, from coordinate 45,154,096 downwards.
CATACTGCCCTGCTATTCTTCAGAAACAGCAGCGTTTCCACCTCATCAAAATCAAACGGGGTTTAAGTGCTGCACCAGGCCACAAGTTAATGGAAGGAAAATTGCGTGTGCTATGAAATTTACCCTGAGGATTCATTACATTATTTCCGACACTAACTGTCTCAAAATCCATTCATTTACACTGAGGTGAAATCGGACCTAAAGACATTCTATGCTAGAGCTGTAAAACTGTAGCATGCCTGAGCTCTGTATGTCAGTATTCAATTCCTGCTGCAAAGATTTCAAGACTCAAACTAGCCATATCGAACCACTACACCTTGATTGATATGATCAGCCCTTCTTTTCATCTGTGACAGCACTGTACTAAAGAATAAGTGGTCATAAGCTGCTCCTATTAAAAATATATATTTAAAGGATGTGGGTGCTGTTAGCAACGTCAGCACTTATTGCCCATCTCTAATTGCCCTTGAGAAGGTGGCATTTCTTTTTTTGTAGGGCTTTTGATACAATTAAATGACTTGCTGGGTTATATCAGAGGGCAACATGGGTAGGATTGTACACCAGGCATGGTTTTGGTTGGTGGGGGGGATATAATATAGGGCAGGTGCCCAGCCCACTACCTGCCCACCCAACCCCAAGTTCATGCTTTTAATACAGGGGGTGGGCAGGCAGTGAGTTCACAGCCCTCCTAACATATGTTAATAAATAATTATAGCTCAACTGAGCTTGTTAACAAGCCGTTGACCCTGAAAATATGCTGGACACACCATAATATAGCTGTTGTGGACAGCTAAAGTTTTTTAAAAGGCAGGAAAGAAAGGGGGCACTATCTTCTGGGGGAGGGGTATGCCCATTGTGCACCAAGGATATCCGTGCGAAGATAGTACCACCCATTCCTTCCTACCCACCTCCACCGCTGACACCCCCTCCCTAATCTGGTCAAAACCTTTTCACCCAATACGTTGGACCTACCTCACTCCAGGATCCATTACACTTTCTTCTTGGAGCTGGTTGCAGTTTTAACACAAACTCGCTACTGAGCTCTTCGAAGCTCTTGAAAAGGGAGCCTAGCAGGGAAGACAGCAAAACAGCAATGGCAGGAGTTTTGGGGGGGGGGTTATTTAGGAGGCACAAATTCATCCTAAGGAGGAGGAAACATGCTAAGTGGAGGACGAGGCAACTATGGCTGACAAAGGAAGTCAGGGACAACGTGAAAGCAAAGGAAAAAACATACAAAGTGTCGAGGATTAGTGGGAAGCCAGAGGATTGGGGAGCCTTTGAACACAAGTAAAGGACAACAAAAAAAGCAATATGGTAGCACGGTGGCACGGTGGTAAGCACTGCTGCCTCACAGCTGCAGGATCCCGGGTTCAAATCCGGCCTCGGTGACTGTCTGTGTGGAGTTTGCACTTCCTCCCCGTGTCTGCGTGGGTTTTCTCCGGGTGCTCCGGTTTCCTCCCACAGTCCAAAGATGTGCAGGTTAGGTGGATTGGCCATTCTAAATTGCCTTTAGTGTTACTGGTTCATGAGGATAGAGTGGAGGCTTGGGCCTAAGTAGGGTGCTCTTTCCAAGGGCTGGTGTAGACTCGATGGGCCGACTGGCCTCATTCTGCACTGTCAATTTTATGATTCTGATAAGGGGGGAGAAGATAAAATATGAGGGTAAGCTAGCTAGTAATATATAAGAAGTTACACAAGTTTTTTTATATCTATAAAAGGTAAGAGAGAGGCAACAATGGACATTGGACCACGGCAAAATGAAGCTGGAGAAGTAGTAATAGGAAACAAAGAAATGGCAGAGGAACTGAACTGGTACTTTGCATCAGTCTTCACAGTGGAGTACACTAGTGGCATACCAGAACTTCAAGAGAGTCAGGGGGCTGAGGGCAGTGTAGTGGCCATCACTAAGGAAAAGATGATGGGGAAGCTGAAAGGTCTGAAGGTGTTAAATCACCTGGATCAGATGGACTACACCCCAGGGTCTGAAGGAGATAGCTGAGGAGATTGTGGAGGCATTGGTGGTGATCTTTCAGGAATCACTGGAGTCACGGAGGGTCCCAGAGGATTGGAAAGGGGTTGGAGGGAATGTGGGCGGGGGGTCCAGGGCGCGTGAGCGGCCGATGTAGGGCACTACTTTGCCGGTCCATGCCTGCAGGCTGAGTCCGCCATCGAGCACGGAGCAACTGCTGTAGGCTGCCGCCGTACACATGCGTGGCCTCTGACCTGGAAGTGCAGGGAGCCTATCAGCAGCTAGAGCTGCGAGCTCTACCATGGCTCCCTGCTAGCCCCCAGCAAAACGAGGAATCTGTGGCCTATTGATGCCAGTTTTCCTTGGCGTAAATGACCACAGGCTGGAATTTACGTCCTGCCAAGCCAGATTTCTGGTATAGCACGCCAGCGGAGTGTTCCGTTTCGCCGGCTGGTCAATGGGGTTTCCCATTGTGTGGCAGCTCGCGCCAGTGGGAAACCCCCTGGCTTCCAACAAGATGGAGCATCGCAATGGCAAATAATCCAGCCCCTGAGTTTTCACGACGTTGTGGGGATTTAGTCCCAAAAAAGGAGAATTAGTCCAATGTCTCAGAAATGCGGAATCCCACCCCATTTCCCACCCTATTTCTCGCAGAGGGTGGTGAATGTGCGGTACACAATTGGTGGTTGGTGAGGAGGATTGGGGTGGGGAGTGGGTGGTTCATGTGAGGTGGAGGGGTTCTCATGGGGGGGGAAGGAAGGTTTCAGGGAGGGTGGTTGGGGGGGGCAGTGTGTGCGGCATGGGTGGCCCAGGGCACGGCATTGTATTGTGCGGGAGCGGTACCAGGTGCGTTCCCATGGGGGGGGTCCAGTGCCAACACACCCGTGCGGCCTGGTGTAGATTAGTGACCTTCTTGCGGCACTGAGTGACGCTGCCTAAGCGATTGCCGCTGCCACTTCATCCCAGGTGGTGAAGGCTGACTGTGGTTCGCCCTCAGGGACCCTCAGGGGAACAGGACATACCTCCTGGTCTCAACCACCTCTAGGAGCCTCCGCAGGTCTGCATCCCCAAATCGTGGGGACGGTCATCTCAGCACCATGGCTGCGAGCTGTTTAAGTGCTGCTCTACTTTGTTAGTGGGGAGCTGATGAGTGCAGTCCCGGCGAATCGGCTGGTGAGCTATGATTTGCGGCGTGAAGCTCGTGAGGCATCATTAAATGGACCAATTAATGGTCCATTGTTGGATTGCAGTGATGGTCTCGCCAGGTCGAGTGCTGCGACCATAAGACCATAAGACATAGGAACAGAATTAGGCCACTCGGACCATCGAGTCTGCTCCGCCATTCAATCATGGCTGATAGTTTCCTCATCCCCATTCTCCTTCCTTCCCCCCATAACCCCTGATCCCCTTATTCATCAAAAACATATCTATCTCTGTTTTAAAGACACTCAGTGATTTGACCTCTACAGCCTTCTGCGGCAAAGAGTTCTCCAGATTCACCACCCTCTGGCTGAAGAAATTCCTCCTCATCTCTGTTTTAAAGGATCGTTCGTCCCTTTAGTCTGAGATGGTGTCCTCTGCTTCTAGTTTTTCCTACAAGTGAAAACATTCTCTCCACATCCACTCTATCCGGGCCTCGCAGTATTCTGTAAGTTTCAATAAGAACCTCCCTCATCCTTCTAAACTCCAATGAGTACAGACCCAGAGTCCTCAACCGTTCCTCGTACAACAAGCTCTTCATTCTAGGGATCATTCTTGTGAACCTCCTCTGTACCCTTTCTAAGGCCAGCACATCCTTCCTTAGATACAGGGCCCAAAACTGCTCACAATACTCCAAATGGGGTCTTGTATTCTACCCCTCTCGACATGAATGCTGACATTGTATTTGCCTTCCTAACTGCCGATTGAACCTGCAGGTTAACCTTAAAAGTATCATGGACAAGGACTCCCAAGTCCCTTTGTGCTTATGATTTTTTAAGCATCTTCCCATTTGGGAAATAGTCTATGCCTCCATTTCTCCTTCCAAAGTGCATTAAGCTCACACTTTTCCACATAGTATTCCATCTGCCACTTCTTTGCCCACTCTCCTAGCAACCATGCCTTCAGTTCCTTCCTCCAGATCATTAATGTATATTAATATACTAATAATAATATATATTAATCGCAGCAGGTCCCGCTCGCTACCACACTTAAAAACTTTTTCATTGAACCGCGCCCTTTATGTTTCTCTGCATTTTAATTTTAATGTGTGTCTGGGTCGGGGTGGGGGGGTGGGGGGGGTGGGGGGGGGGGGGGTGGATTTCCACTACAATTGCAAGGCATTGTATATCCTAAGGATAAAATGGGAGGCCCAAATGATTAAATAAAAAGATTCGGAGGAAAATCAGCTGAAAGTATTTAGCTCTATAAAGATAGAAATGTCAAGAGAAGAGAAACAAACAAAAGAAACAAAATCCACTATTACATGCTAATAAGGCAGGAAAGAGTGGATGATTACAATATGATGGCAAAGCTTTAAGTTAGCCATTGACATTGAAAGTCAGAGAACAATCTTTTGCTGCATTTTCAGGCGTGTTAGATATTAAGGCATTGTGTGGCACGCTGATTGGTTTTTAGTTCGGAAGCTAAGTTGACTGTGAAATTTGTCACACTGATAAATTAGCTGGGCTCAATTGTATTTATTATGCGTGCTTAATAATTGAGAGGATATCTTTGTGAACTAGTGGCTAAGATAGTTTATTTAGGCCTGGGCTGGCTACCTTACATTGAAGGAAGGTTCTTGTAGCCCAATTATTTAAGAAGGGGGTGATATAGGATCCGGGAAATTATAGGACAGTAAACTCGCCATCAGGCCAAATGCTTTAAAATGTGCTCTGGAATGAGAAAGAAGAAATCAATACAGGAGGTTCGAGGCTCGTTAAGGGAATGGATCCCTATCTAGCTAACATTTAGACAAATGCAGTGTTAGACATCTGAGGGTGGGGAAATTCTTGGGTTTCTTGGTTTCTTGGGCGGTGGGGGGGGGGGGGGGGGTGGGGGGGGGGCAGCACGGTAGCATTGTGGTTAGTACAGTTGCTTCACTGCTCCAGGGTCCCAGGTTTGATTCCCGGCTTGGGTCACTGTCTGTGTGGAGTCTGTACGTTCTCCCCGTGTCTGCGTGGGTTTCCTCCGGATGCTCCGGTTTCATCCCACAGCCCAAAGACGTGCAGGTTAGGTGGACTGGCTATGCTAAATTGCCCTTAGTGTCCAAAAAGGTTAATTTGGGTTAAGGGGGATGGGATGGAGGATGTGTGTGCTTGAGTGGGGTGTACTTTCCAAGGACCGGTGCAGACTTGATGGGCTAAATGGCCTCCTATGATTCTTTACAGCATTTCTGCTAAAAGTAGAAAATAGAGAGAAGCACAGTGGTAAATGATTATTCATTAAAGCAGCATGGGCTATCAAAGGAATAGCAAATAGAGTTTCATATTTAAGGCTCAGATACAGCTTCATTTTGAATATTGTGCTTGAATTTTGGTTCACAGACAATTGAAGGATAGTGGATCTCTGTCAAAGTAGCAAAGGAGGACTCCAAGTCCAAGAATCCTTAGTTATGACAGTAGATTCACTGGCTTAAGGTTGTGTACTTCAGAAAACTGCAAGCTTAGTAGCAGAACAATTACTTTTTTTTTATAAATTTAGATTAGCCAATTATTTTTTCCAATCAAGGGGCAATTTAGCGTGGCCAATCCACCTACTCTGCACATTTTTGGGTTGTGGGGGCGAAACCCACGCAGACACGGGGAGAACGTGCAAACTCCACACGGACAGTGACCCAGAGCCGGGACCGAATCTGGGACCTCAGTGCTGTGAGGCGGTTGTGCTAACCACTAGGCCACCATGCTGCCCTAGCAGAACAATTACGATAATTTTATTGGTTTTGGACAGTTTAAATTCCAAGCTGACTACCAAAAACATTTCCCAAGGTACATTAACACCTCCTTCTTCTTCCACAATCCTTTGAGATCGAGGATTCCACTCCAATTTGATGGTTTAAGTCCATACATAAGAACATATGAATAAGGAGCAGCGATAGATCACTCGGCCCTTCGAGCCTGCTCCACCATTCAATAGGATCATGGCTGATTGGACTGTAACCTCCCACCTACCCTCCATAATGTATCACCCTCTTGTTTATCAGGAATCCATCTGCCTTGAAAACATACAAAGACTCTGCTTGCACAGCCTATTGAGGAAGAGTTCCAAAGACTCACTGTCCTCCCAGAAAAAGAACAATTGAACCAGTGTTCTTATTTCCTGTACCCTTCATTGATCATAACCTAACCTTTTGATTGACAGCTGCTGACCACTTCAACAATGCTAAGCACTTTCTGCGGTTTGAAAAGAGGAAGTGAAACCACTTAGCTCAAAGGAGGGTACTTCAGATGCATTCAAGCCTGAAAGGAAATATAAATAAACAAACCTCCTGGCAGCAATGTTTAAACCATTAAGCTGTCCATCAAAGGCATGTTAAACGTACAGCACTGTGAAACTGAATTTTAGTGGATCCCAGGGTACTTCTAGTCTTTTCAAGTGTTGAGGGCTTTCTAGGAAGGCACTGAAACTTCAAAAAGCAGAAGTTTCAAAAGAATGAATGATGGAGCCTATGTGGAGAAAGGGAAATGGTTTGATTCTTCACTGAACTGTCTGGTCTGCTCATCAGCTACCAGGCAGAGCAGTTCAGGGTGAGAATGTGAGTTTAAACAGGTCAGATGAAGATGGAGATCGTGGACAGAGGGCTGCCTGAGATCACCATGCCCAGAGTGATCTTCAGGTTGCTCAGAGCTGGAAGGGGAAGTCCAGAGCTGCAACCCTCATCCCAGGGCAGGATCAACCCCTTTTTCCAGAGCCCGAGTCCACCTATCCACCCGAATCCTTGGGAGGATAGTTATGATCTCCAAAATTATATCGATGGGTTGGTGGAGTGGGCGATGACAGTTGGAGTTTAACACAAAAAAGTGTGAAGTCATACATTAAGGGCGGTCAAACAGTTATAGGGAGTACACAATAAATGGGAATATGCCAACATATATATGGGTGTCATGGTGGCACAGTAGTTAGCACTGCTGCCTCACAGCTCTAGGATCCTGGGTTCAATTCCGACCTTGGGTGACTGTCTGTGTGGAGTTTGCACTTTCTCCCTGTGTCTGCGTGGGTTTCCTCCGGGTGCTCCGGTTTCCTCCCACATTCCAAAGAGGGGCCGGCTAGGTGGTTGACCATGATAAACTGCACCTGTGTCCAAAAGGTCAGGTGGGGTTACTGGGTTATGGGGATAGGGTGAGGCATCGGCTTAGATTGGATGCCCTTTCTAAGGGCTGGTGCAGATTTGATGGGTTGAATGGCCTCCTTCTGCACTGTCAATTCTATGATGCTATGATTATAAGAGGGGTAGATGACGTGAGAGAGCTTGACGTACAAGCACACAGGTCCTTAAAGACAGCATTGCAAGTAGACAAGATTGTAGAGAAAGCATATGAAATGGCTTCATTCATTATCAGACGTACAGAATCTAAAAGTAGGGATATAACTTTGGGATTGTATAAAACACTGGTGAGGCCACAACTGGAGTATTGTGTGCAGTTCTGGTCACCACAGTAATTGCTCTGGAGAGAGTGCAGTAGAGGTTGACAAGAATATTGCCTGGACTGGACAAGTGTAGCTGTGAGGAGAGATTGGATAGGTTGGAGTTATTTTACTTGGAACAAAGAAGGCTGAGGGGTGACTTAATTGAGGTGCACAAAATTATGAGGGAAGAGATAGAGTGGACAGGATTAAATTGTTTCCCTTGGTGGATAATTCTAGGACCAGGGGACATAGATTCAAGATAAGAGGCAGAAGGTGTAGAGGGGACATGAGGAAGAACTTTTTTACTCAGAGGGTAGTGGGAGTCTGGAATTCGCTGCCCGAGTTGGTGGTGGAGTCAGAGACCCTAAACTCTTTTAAAGGTACCTGGATCAGCACCGTAAGTGCTGTAAGCTACAAGACTGTGGACCAACTGCAGGAAGGTGGGATTAGAAAGGGCACCTGGGTTTCCTTGGACCGGCATGGACAAGATGGGCCGAATGGTCTCATTCTGTGCTGTAACTTTTCTCTGGTTCTACGGTCCTATGTGTGCTGGCGATTCCTTCTTATAGACCCAAATATGTTGGGGTGGAGGTGTTGCGTGAGATGGTGAACCATTAGGGCTCAGTCACTGGGGAGGCTGTCATACAAGGTGAACTCACACCTCTGGCCCCAATGTTCTGCCACTTCTCGGCGAGGGTGTAACCATGTGGGACATTTATATGCCATGGATGCTCTACCAGTTGCACTTGCAGATGCGGGAAAATTGCTGACGCCTCTCCAGTAGATTCTTGCTCTACTTCCAACTGTGATGGGACTGTCTTTCCCAGAAGCGCAACATCTGTTTGCGCGACAGCTGTTCCCTGGGATCAAGCAGCTCTCCAACCATCTGCTCTCTGTAAGTCCCTGCCTCCACCTGATGTTCTGCAATGTGTGTTTGGTGCTCACCAGAGGGTGACCCAGGAGCCATTTCGCTAACATTACCCACCAAACAGATAGTCTCTGCAATGGTGAATGGTGCTGGTGACAGCAATGCCGAGAGGTAGGTATCTTCTCCGGAGTGGTGCTCCGGGTGCTCTGAGGGACTGGATGGGGGGGGCTGGAACGCGGGATGACCCGGTTTCATCTGATGGTGATCCTTCAAGACAACAGACATGGGGTGAAATGTTGGGAAGGACTGTGGGAGAGGGATGACTCAAGTATTATCGGGACCTCAGCGTTGCATTGGACTCTCACTTCTTTACCGCATGTCAACCTCTATCACAGCCACTGTCCTTTCTGCGGCCTCCCCAGTGAACTTCAGGGCCTTTTCCTCATAGGGGGTGCAGATTCAAATATCTGGAATGTCCCTTCCCATCTTCTAGAGATGTCAGCGATGATGGCTGCCTTATCCTTGGGGACACAGAAAAGGACATAGAGAGACGCTGGAACGTGCGTGTTATGGGGGTTTGTAGCTGATGGCATGTGTGGGCAAGGCTCCTGGCCAAAGAGGGCAGTACATGTGTTGGGGGTTTGTGGAGGGCGGGTTGTAAGGGAGATGCAGGTAGGTGGGGTGTTGTTGGCCTCTAGGGGGTTGGGACTGCTGGGAGGAATGAGGGACAGGACAGATGCCAGGGTCACAGAGGTGGTGGCTTACCCAAGCTGCTCCAAGGAGGTCGTTCATCTTCTTCCGACATTGCCGGTCCTCCTGGTGAGGCTGGCAGCACTGACAGCCTCTGCCAACTCATCCCAGCCCTTGTTCAGAAGGGAGGGGGGGGGGCATGAGTCTCCGCCCCTGCCTGGGGAAGAGGGTGTCCCTCCTCGCAACGGCGTCCAGCATCCTGTCGATCTCCAACTCCAGGAGCCTTGGAGCAGGTTTTTTAGCTGCCATCTTCTTGGCTGGAATGACAGTCTGTGGTGAGTGGAGTGTTCAAAAACTGCTGCAGCTTATCAAGCTCGGAATGCAATTCCCGATCCCAGTGAATCAGACGTCAGCAGGACCGGGAATCACTTGGGCGGCATGAGAGCTATGTGCTGGCCTTTTGCATGACATGAATAACTCCTAGCGGCAGCGTGCCGTTCCTCTGATTCAACTCCAGTGGCAGCACTTAGTCTCCAGAACGGAGAATCCAGCCCATGACTCACTGGTGCCCTCCTGTTATATTCAATTCCCCTCACAATAAACAATCACATTCGATTAGTTTTCCTAATTACTTGCTGTACCTGCAAACTGGCTTTGTGCAATTTATGCATTCAGTCTCCCAGATCCCAATGCATCTCGGAGCTCTGCAATTTCTTACCTTTTAGATATGTGCGATCTGCAGACTCTTGTCACGAATGGGGCACGCGGTGCTTGAAGGGTTGGGTAGGTAGGTTGTCTGGAGGTTAGTGAACGTTCTCTGACACCTCAACCTCACCCCTGATGAAGCCTCTCTATTTATTTGGTGGCTCCCCGAATGAGCCTTCTTCAGTCTGGTCGGTCACATCGATGGGGCCTCCAATGAGATGACGTGCATGTTTTACTTCTTCAGGGATGCTTTGAGGGTATCCCTCAGGGTTTCCTCTGTCCTCCTGGGAATCTCTTGCCACAACTGAGTTCTGAGGAGGGCAATTGCTTCAGGAGCCTGGTGTCAGACATACGAAAGACATGTCTTGTTCAGCTGGTTTTGACTAATTAGTGCCCCAATGCTGGGCTCATTGACTTAGGAAAGGACACAGCTGTTGGACTGCCTATCTTGCCACCGGATTTGGAGGATGTTACAAAGGCACCAGATTAGCTGGGAAGAGTCATATCCATAATGTCTTATACTGTTAAACTAGAATGAATGATATAAACTCCAGTAGTTGATGCTACTATCAACAGCAAGAAACTTTGATCTCTTTGATGGACGATCTCTACCCAATCCAAAGTGGCTGACGAAATCATGGGAAGAAAACGTGATGAGAAAGATCACTTGGGAACCAGCCTTGAATCTGCAGCAGGGCGTTGGTAGGAAGTCTATCACATGGACAAATCCAACTATGAGGGAAACAAGAGACACATCAGTCAGAGTTTGAGAATTCCTTCTTCTCCGTACCATCATCCCAGAGTATGTAATACAGAGAACTTGAAGGAATGCTGGGTCATTGGGCAGGACTCATCCATGAAGGCACCTGTTGTGAGCGCGAATGGAAAATTTGGCATTTCCCAAAACTCCATTCATTTTCAGCGGCACTGGGAAAATCCCAGCCATGAACGAGAATGAAAGATTTTGGCTATTGTTTGGTAATGCTGGTAACGGAGCTGTGTTAAGAGCCTCGCTGATGTTAAATGCCCAGAAGGGTGTTGGAACACTGGTTCTGAGTGGTGTACATTTTCAATTTGGTATACTGTGAGAAGAATATGTGAACTAGGGAGGAATAATCCAGTTTTGTGAACAATTAAAAAAGAATAATAATTAAATTAAAAGAAAAAAAAGACAAGAAGGATTCTCATACACTACAACACTTAACTGCACGGATGGCTGTACACGTACATTAATGCTTGAAGTTACCCCTTTAGTTCCCAACTACCTATGTTCCCTGAACTCTGAGACACCCTTTTGTTCCCAAACAATATCCAATATTTTAGATTCAGATATAGATTTATTGTCACGTGTACGTGAAAAGTATTGTTCTGCATACAGTCCAGACAGATTGTTCCATACATGAAAAACATAGGACATATGATAAATACATTAGGATACATAATGAAAAAACATAAACATAGACGGAAGTTGAAGCATATTGTATATAGTGCCACAACTGTAGAGGAGATGCGTAGAAAATTCAGTTCAGTCTATAAGATCAGTTCAGAGCCTAAGAGGGTCATTCAGGAGTCTGGTAATAGTGAAGAAGAAGCTGTTTTTGAATCTATTGGTGCATGTTCTCAAACATTTGTATCTTCTGCCTGATTGAAGAAGTTGGAAGAGAGAATAACCCGGGTGGGAGGGTTCTTTGATTATGCTGCCTGCTTTCCCCAGGCAGCGGAGGGTGTAGACAGAGTCAATGGATGGGAGGCAGGTTTGTATGATGGACTGGGCGGTGTTCACAACTCTTTGTAGTTTCTTACGGTCTTGGGCCAAGCAGTTGCCATACCAAGCTTTATAATCCCATGAGATAACTCCAGCCTTTGGGAAAACAGTCTTCAGTTTCAGTGAAGGCAAAATGTGCTTGGTTTGAGTTTTTGATCTTAACCAGTTGCCTGTTTAGCAATAACTTGTTTTCAGGAGACTGTTTCTGCAGCTTCTCCAGTTATTGTGCTATGGATGTATCATTCTTTCCCTTGATGTTATTCACCCCATAGAGTCGACTTTTATAATGTTTGTAAATGTGTCAAAATTTCCGGTCACATGTGCTTGTCCATTTCCTTACCTCTCCACTTTGAAGTTACCTCTTCCATACCCCTTTGTTTTCCTCTCGTCACATTGGTAAAAACATGCTTTTCTCAGTGGTATGCTAATCCACATCTCAAAATCTCTTCAGACAGCTGCCTTTAGCAACTCCCTGTTTTACTTTCTTTTTTCCCAATTTCATTTTTTAATCTTAGTTTTCCCCAATTCTTAACTTGTTCCCACTTTTTAAAAATGAAATATCTTAATTTGAACGACGATTTCATTCATAGAACATAGAACAGTACAGCACAGAACAGGCCCTTCGGCCCTCAATGTTGTGCCGAGCCATGATCACCCTACTCAAACCCACGTATCCACCCTATACCCGTAACCCAACAACCCCCCACTTAACCTTACTTTTATTAGGACACTACGGGCAATTTAGCATGGCCAATCCACCTAACCCGCACATCTTTGGACTGTGGGAGGAAACCGGAGCACCCGGAGGAAACCCACGCACACAGGGGGAGGACGTGCAGACTCCACACAGACAGTGACCCAGCCGGGAATCGAACCTGGGACCCTGGAGCTGTGAAGCATTTATGCTAACCACCATGCTACCCTGCTGCCCCTAAACCATTCCTTAACCATTTCTTATCAGTTTTACCTTATCGCACATTACGAAGATTTACAAACACGCATTGACATAATATATATACGCTGAAGTATTTAAACATCAGGGCCGGGATTCTCCCCTACCCGTCGGGGTGGGGGGTCCTGGCGTGTCGGAGTGGCGTGAACCACTCCGGCATCAGGTCGCCCCAAAGATGCGGAAGTCTCTGTACCTTTAGGGGCCAAGCCCTAACCTTGTGGGGCTAGGCCCGCGCCGGAGTGGTTAGCGCTCCGCCGGCTGGCGTGAATGGCCTTTGGCGCCATGCCAGCCGGGGCCGAAAGGGCTTCGCCAGCCGGCGTAAGTCCACGCATGCGCCGGAGCGTCAGCGGCTGCTGACGTCATCCCAGCGCATGGGCAGGGGAGGGGGGTCTCTTCCGCCTCCACCATGGTGAAGACCATGGCGAAGGCGGAAGAAAAAGTGTGCCCCCACGGCACAGGCCCACCGGCCGATCGGTGGGCCTCGATCGCGGGCCAGGCCACCGTGGGGGCACCCCCCAGGGTCAGATTGCCCCGCGCGCCCCCCCCCCCCCCCCCCCCCCCCCCCCAGGATCCTGGCACCTGTCCGCGCTGCCAATCCCACCGGTAGGGTATGTGGTTTAATCCACGCCGGCGGGAGAGGTTTGTCAGCGGCGGGACTTCGGCCCATCGCGGGCCGGAGAATCGCCGCGGAGGGCCCGCCGACCGGCACAGCGCGATTACCGACCCCACCGAATCTCGGGTGGCGGAGAATTTGGGTCACGGCGGGGGCGGGATTGATGCCGGCCCCCGCCGATTCTCCAACCCGGCGGGGGGGTCGGAGAATCCCACCCAAGGTTCCCAATGGTCTCTTTTACACTCGTGACAAGGCATCGGCAAAGATATTTTCTCTCTTGGCTGCATGGATGATTTTCAAATTAAACGGTTGTGGTAACAAACTCCACCTAAATAACCTGAATTTGCGATTTTGAAATCTCTCCTGTAAGTTGTGGGGATTGTACCTCTTTTGGTCAGCCATGTCTGGTAAAGAACTTGGTGAATTCCTCTACCACTCTCTTGATTGTGGCATTTCTTAGCGGTATGGCTTCAGGAAATCTGGTGAATATATCCATAATAGTTAACAAATATTGATTTCCACTTTGCATTCTTGAAAGTGGTCCAACACAACCAACTAGAATAGAACTCTTGTAAAAGGTTCTTCAAAAGCTGGAATAAGGATCAAAGGCGCTTGCTTTATTGTAGTTTGTGGTTTCCCTATTACCTGACATGTGTGACATGTTCGACAAATGTAACTACATCTCCATGCAGGCCTGTCCTATAAAGCCGTTTCTGTATCTTCGCTTCTGTTTTCTTTAATCCTAGATGTCCTCTTAATGGAATTTCATGAGTTATGCTTAGAATTTATGTCCTATACTCAGAGGGTATCACAATTTGATGGATTTCTGCCCATTTATCCTCTGCACTAATTTGCCATTTTCTCATTAATATGTGATCCTATATATAATAACATTCAGGAATATACTGAGCCTCCAATACCGAATAAACTGTTTGATAGATTAATTTTAATTTGGAATCACCATGCTGTTTCAGTTAAACACTTTTGTTTGCAGCACGGTAGCATGGTGGTTAGCATAAATGCTTCACAGCTCCAGGGTCCCAGGTTCGATTCCCGGCTGGCTCACTGTCTGTGTGGAGTCTGCACGTCCTCCCCGTGTGTGCGTGGGTTTCCTCCGGGTGCTCCGGTTTCCTCCCACAATCCAAAGATGTGCGGGTTAGGTGGATTGGCCATGCTAAATTGCCCGTAGTGTCCTAAAAGGTAAGGTTAAGTGGGGGGGGGTTTGTTGGGTTACGGGTATAGGGTGGATATGTGGGTTTGAGTAGGGTGATCATGGCTTGGCACAACATCGAGGGCCGAAGGGCCTGTTCTGTGCTGTACTGTTCTATGTTCTATAACCTTATCTCTTTTTCTCATCCTGTGCTTTTAACTCCTCCTGCTCTCGTCTCATCTTGTGCCCCTATGATCTCATTAGCACACATGGTGGCACAGTGGTTAGCACTGCTGCCTCACAGTGCCAGGGACCCGGGTTTGATTTTGACTTTGGGTGACTGCCTGTGTGGAGTCTGCACATTCTCCCCGTGTCTTTGTGGGTTTCCTCCAGGTGCTCCGGTTTCCTCCCACAGTTTAAAGGTGTGCAGCTATGCTTAATTTCCCCTTAGTGTTCAAAGGTTATGTATGGTTACTGGGCTACGGGGATAGAGTGGGGGTGTGGGCCTATGTTGAGGGTGCTCTTTCGGAGGGCCGATGCAGACTCGATAGTCCGAATGGCCTCCTTCTGCACTTTAATGATTCTATTCTAATCAGGAAACACCCCAGGATGGTCTGTTTGCAATTTCTCTGCAGCTTGATTTTCTACCAGATGTTCACCCACAGTAGGCATCATTACTATCTGTGACCCAGCTATATAATTCTCTAGAATGAATTGAATCCCTGCAATGGGCAATGTTTCTATCACTCCTAAACCACTTCTCCTGTCTTTAAGCTACTCCTTAAGGGCAGCCCGGTAGCTCTGTGGTTAGCACTGTGGCTTCACAGCGCCAGGGTCCCATGTTCGATTCCCGGATTGGGTCACTGGCTGAGCGGAGTCAGCATGTTCTCCCCATGTCTGCGTGGATTTGCTCCAGTTTCCTCCCAAAAGACTTGCTGTTAGGTGAATTCGACATTCTGAATTCTCCCTCAGTGTACCCGAACAGGCGCTGGAATGTACCGACTAGGGGCTTTTCACAGTAACTTCATTGCAGTGTTAATGTAAGCCTACTTTTGACAATAAAGATTATTATTATATTATTTTAAAGTTTATTTTCACCAGAGGAATTATTATTGTCTCGCACCATGAATAGTGCTAATCAATACCTTTCCTTCAATATCCCTTATCCTTCGACATTAGAGATTTACTGTATTTCTTAAAATTCTAATATCTTACCCCATTCCACTTGGTAAACATGAAAAAACTTTACCTTCACATGCATAACCCTCAAACACATCAGCCACCTGCTGTTTACTCTGCCTCTGAACATGTTGTGCACACATTTCCACCCTTTCAGTCCCTCCTATTATTTGTTCTGCAGCTTCTTTTGTTCTCCAGTTTCTGATTTAATATTTCCTTTCTTAAGACGTATAACTCCAACCGTCTGTCCATTTAACCTCCAGCATAAAAATTTGATGTGGCCCAGTTTATTACAGTGAAGGCATGTAACTTTCCTCATATCTCTCGTTCCCTCAGCACCAGTTTTATACTTTCAGGTGAAGTCTTCCTGGAATTTTCAACCACTCCCTCTCTTGCTTGACTGTCTTTTCTCGCACCTTCTCATTTTCTATCTTTCACAGATTTAAAACTGTGTCGAAAAAAGACGTTGACCTAATGACCCAATTCATATCTCATCAGCAAGTTCTGTGGCTTGCCTCATCGTTTTAACTTTTTGTTCCTTCACATGAGTTCCTACCACTGCAAGTAATGAATCTGAATTATTCCAACAGAATTACTTCTCATTGGTTTATTTTTAATGCTCTCACCAGTCTCAAAATTACATTGTTTAACTCTTTCAAATTCAACCTAAGTCTGTTAAGACTGTTTTCGTACATTTCAAAATGTTTGCCTGTAAGCCTCCGGTACTAACTCATGAGCACTCAATATAGCTTTCTTCACCGTCTCATACTCCCCAATCCTCTGACAAAGACGTATAGATTTCACTAGCCCTACCTACAAGTTTACTCTGTAAGAAGCGTGTCCAAATACCTTGCAACTATTTCATTTGTCTCATTACTTTCTCAAATGAATTAAAAAATACCTCAGCATCCTTTTCGTTAAATTTTGGAAGTGCCTGTACAAATCTAAATATCTCCCCACTAAGTTCATGTCTAAAACTACTTCCTCCCTCACCCTGCTCTAGTGCCTCTGCATTAACTTCCAGCATTGTAGGTTGAACTGCTCTCTCTTCCACCTCTTCCCTTTCTGCCAGTGCTACCTTTTCCATCTCCACATCAAGTCTCCTCATTTCCATTTGCTTTGGGAAAGTTCGCTCTTTCCCTTTCTTTTCCCTGCATCTCGAGGTCATGTTTTCTCATTTCTATTTCCTTTTCCTACATTTTTAATTTCTTCATTTCTGTTTGTAATTAAATTTTAAGCTAAATCAATTTCCTCGCTTTTTGGAGAACTTGGCCTATGAGACAAACCATGCAATTTTAAATGTTGAATATACTTTTAATAATCTCAGCTTTCCTTACCCCTGGAGCTAACCCCAGTTGCAATTTATCTGCCAATTCAGTTAACTGAATTTTAGTTACTTTCTGTAAACCAGGCAGAGTTACATCTTCCATCTTTAGGTAAACCTTAACCAGGGCAAGAGTCATTTTCCATCCCTATTTTAAATCTCACACACCCTCATTATATTTAAAAGTCACAAATTCCCCTACACCCAAGAAATTATATTTTTCCAAATCCTGCCAAAGAGCCCAATGTTGTTAAGAACCCCGCTGATGTTAAATGTGAGGGTGTCCCAAAGCCCAGAAGGGTAACTTGGAACCTTGGTTCTGAGTGGTGTATATTTTCAATTTTGCATACTGTGAGAAAAATATGCAAACTAGGGAGGAATAGTCCAGTCATTGTGTGAACAATCAATAAAGAATATTTATTAACTTAAAAGAAAAAATACACAAGGTGGACTCTAATACACAATAATACTTAGTTACACTGATGGCTATACACACACAGTGTTACAGGAAGTTATCACGTTGGTTTCCAAATGCCTAAGTTCCCTGAACTCTGAAACGCCCCTTTGTTCAGAAACAATGTTCAATATTATATAACTCTATGAAATAAATGCCACGCACAGGTTATTTGCCACATTTGGGAAAACTGTCTTCAGTTTTAGTGGAAGCGAAATCTGCGTGGTTTGAGCTTTTCGTCTTAACCGCCTGCCCGCTTATCAATAATTAGTTTTTGGAAGGCTGTTTCTGCAGCTGGGAGTGGCTGAGATCATGGCTGTGACTGTGTCTCCATCTCCAATTCTTTTGCTACGGATATATCATTCTTTCCCTTTGATTTTAATCACCCTGTGGAGTTGGCTTTCAGCATATACATCAGGGGCTGGTTTAGCACAGTGGGCTAAATAGCTGGCTTGAAAAGCAGACCAAGGCCAGCAGCGCGGGTTCAATTCCCGTACCAGCCTCCTCGAGGAGCCGTCGGAATGTGGCGACTAGGGGCTTTTCACAGTAACTTCATTTGAAGCCTACTTGTGACAATAAGCAAATTTCATTTCATTTCAATGTCCTTAACACTCTGCTTTGAAGTTACCTCTTCTTTACCCCATTGTTCTCCCCCAGTCACATTGGTAAAAACTTGCTTTTCTCACTGATACTCTAGTTTGCATCTCAAAATCTCTTCAGATGGCCCTTATCATCTCCCTGTTTTATCTTTATTCTAATTTCATTTTTTAGTCTTAATTATCCCCAATTTTTAACAGCCAATGTATTATTAAATACCGAGTAAGTCAAAGCTCCTGAGACAGTGATGTGTGAAATTTTGAACCACCGAAAAATTCAAACATTATTGTTGTAATTCGAATTTCAAAGCCACTGTTACACACAGACATTTGAAATGACTTAGTTGTGTCAGTGATTTATACAGCTGTATGATATACTTGCTGCATTTGGGTATTTCTTGGGAATATTGAAATGTAAGGTTAGCACATGTATGGTACATTGAATATTCTTTTAGGTTTGACAGCATTTACAATACAGTCATTTGTCTACTTAACAGTATTATCTGGAATAAATGTTTAGTATCTAACACTTCCTATTATTTCCATGTCTGGTATCTTTTTCTTGATTATGATGGGTTTTCTCCCTTCCCATTTCAGAAAATCCCCAGCTCAGCCCCTAGCATAGACATAGACATAGAACAGTACAGCACAGAACAGGCCCTTCGGCCCTCGATGTTGTGCCGAGCAATGATCACCCTACTTAAACCCACGTAACCCGTATACCCGTAACCCAACAATCCCCCCCATTAACCTTACACTACGGGCAATTTAGCATGGCCAATCCACCTAACCTGCACATCTTTGGACTGTGGGAGGAAACCGGAGCACCCGGAGGAAACCCACGCACACACGGGGAGGACGTGCAGACTCCACACAGACAGTGACCCAGCCGGGAATCGAACCTGGGACCCTGGAGCTGTGAAGCATTGATGCTAACCATCATGCTACCGTGAGGTAGCTCTAATAGAAGTGTTTGTAAAGACACTTCAACCATCTCTCCTCCAAGTTCTGTTTCAGATCTATTAACCAGCTTGTTAAGGTGGTGTGTTACAGTTCATACAGGCAGTCCAGATTGCTGTGGCAACATGCACTTTTACAAGCTTGTGGTCTGGAGCTATGGATAGTGATGGCAGAGACTCCAACGTTCTTTCCATCACAAGTGCGACTAGGAAGTACTTGCCCCCTTAATGCCTGCCATTGGTGTGTTGGTAGGATTTGTAGGTTGACAATCACCTCAGTTGGTCATATTGTCAGCACACCTTCTTTGGTCGTCAAGATGTGAGATGGGACTCAAACCTGGTGCTTCTGGTTCTGTGGCAGGAATGCCGTCTACTATACCACATACCTCTACTGTACCATTTCACAAGTTAATCTTCATTATTTAGTGTGACCGGGAATTTTGACACGTTTACAAGCGCATTTTACGCTATTTACATTTTCTAGTATTACACTGTCCTATCTGCTTGTCTGTCTATTTATGTCTCAGCTTTCCTATCTGTCGATTAACCTGCCTGCGCATGTCTCCATCTAACTGTCCATCTGTCTTATTATCTGGCTTATTCTGACAGTTTGTTTGTCTGTATGTCTGTTTGCCTATACTTGTACCTGTCTGTGCGCCTGTCAGCTTGTCTGGCTCTCTGCCTGCGCAACTGACTATCTATTTACTCATGGTGTTAAGTGTTAAGAATAGCAGCCACTCTGTATCCTTTACATGCCTTACACTCTCTGCTGCCTGTGGCGCACCCCAGGTCTAATAAGTTCCATTGCACAGCATTTAATGATCCATAAAATACTTCTTTTTTTTCCCGCTGATAAGCAGATCATGGACAGATTTTCTCTAATTAAAAACATCAGTAATACAAACAGGAAGCTGAGGGGGCTTCTGACAATAAGCATGATGAAGTGCCACTCGAGAGGCTTTGAACTATAATGCAGTAATTAAATACTGCAGTAATTAATCAATTGAGATTACAGCTACATTCCTGCTCCAGTAAATCTGCATTGATGTTATTGTGTGCTTGGGAATAATTTCAAGTTTAATAAACGGTATCATAGATGGTTTTGGCAATTTTTTTTGAGGAATGAGGAAATGGATTTATTTTCCACTTGTTAATAGTAAATAATAATTTTAAAATTAGATTCACATTAGGGATTAATTAGCTCGGTTTATAATTCAGATATTACTCAGTACCAGGGAGACAGAGAGTAAAAGAAATCGAGGTAATTGTTTAGCATTACACAGGCTCTACAAAATATTACGATAATTTCATTTCTAGCGTTTCTAGTTGCTTTAAAATAATTTCCCCTCCCCCCCACCAACAGGAATTCTGAAGATACTTATAGTACAGTATTGTAGAGAGGAGTGCAGATGTAAATGGAGTGTAATCAGAAAGGGGTTCCAACTGGTAACTAAGCTGCACTCAGCTTTACAACTGCTGGGTGGCTATAAATAAGCCTGCTTGTATTAAAAGTGGGCCCCATCTGTCTACTGGCGTGATTCAATTTGATTATGCCTGCTCTCTTTTGTCTGCCAGCCTTTTAAACCACTGCAGGAGGCTTACACACATTAAATAGCTACAAGGAAATGCTTAATGTTCAAATCATTATGAAAGCAACATGGAATAAATCTGTTAAACAATAACTTTGTTGACTTGGTCGATGTTTCATTTTGTCTGGACGTTCCGAGGCGCACATCCCATGGTTCTCACTATTCCATACAGTCCTCGTCCTTCTGTGTGTGTGTGTGTGTGTGTGTGTGTCTCAGGTGATTTCTGAGGTTTATGAAAGGTTGCTGGCAAGTTATCCTTTGCGTTTTCACTTACCAAGTAAGGCAGGGTGATTTATTTTTAAATAATAGATGAATATCTTGTTTTTCTTAATCATCTTTAGTTGGCCGCGATACACGTGCACGGCTGATTCTAACACCTGGGTGCAACATTTGTTTGAAAAATTAATTCATCTCCCTAATTTGTTTCAGTGTTCCCACCATTTTCTTCCCAGGTATCCCGGGGAATCCAATGGATTTTTTGAGTAGTTTGATGTTCACTGGGATTCCCATGGCCTTTCAGGGTATTATTCAGTTTTGGGAAGTTTTCAGTTGCGGCAGTGATCTTACTGTTTGTCTTTGGATATCTTTCTGTTGTTTTCAGAGTTTCTTCCTTTTTCTGTCCACCTTGTTCCGTTTTGGGGGGGCATGTCCTGCTGTTTTTTTGTTTGGGGGGGGTGAGGTGGTGGATCCTGCTGCATTCTGGTGATCCTGTTCTGATTTTTGGTTGATTTCTGGTGAGATGAGACATTTACATGTCAGAACATAAGAAAAAAAGTTTGAAAATAGGAAGGGAGAGACTGCATTGTCCTTTGAGCCTGTTCCACCATTCAGTAAGATCATGGCTGATCTTCTACATCATCTACATCATGGCAATATGGCGGCACAGTGGTTAGCACTGTTGCATCACAGCTCCAAGGTCCCGGGTTCGATTCCGACCTTGGGTGACTGCCTGTGTGGAGTTTGCACACTCTCCCCGTGTCTGCGGGGGTTTCCTCTGGGTGCTCCGGTTTCCTCCCACAGTCACAAAGATGTGCAGGTTAGGTGGATTGACCAAGTTAAATTGCCCCTCAGTGTCCAAAGGTTAGGTGGGGTTATGGGTTTGCAGGTGAGTGGGCCTGTGTAGGGTGCTCTTTCAGATGGTGGGTGCAGACCCAATGGGCTGAATGGCCTCCTTCCGCACTGCAGGTATTCAATGATCTCTACTTTCAAGCCGTATCCTCATCTTCATATCTCCTAATTCCCTGAGTATCCAAAAATCCATCCATCACTATTTTGAAGATGTTCTTTAGCTGAGCATCTGCACTCTCTGATGTAGAGAATTGCAATGATTCCTCAGAGTGAATACGTTCTTCCTGTATCAATGCCAAATGACCTACCGCTTATCCTGAGATACATTTTATATTTTTAGACATTTAAGTATTTTGTTTACGCAGCACAGTGGATGATCCAACACTTACTCCAGTTTATTGTAAGCAATACAGGGCAGCACAGTAGCATAGAAGGCAACACGGTAGCACAGTGGTTAGCACAATTGCTTCACAGCTCCAGGGTCCCAGGTTCGATTCCTTACTTGGGTCACTGTCTGTGCAGAGTCTGCATGTTCTCCCGTGTCTGCGTGGGTTTCCTCTGGGTGCTCCGGTTTCCTCCCACAGTCCAAAGATGTGCAGGTTAGGTGGATTGGCCATGCTAAATTGCCCTTTGTGTTCAAAATTACCCTTAGTGTTGGGTGGGGTTACTTGGTTATGGGGGTGGGGTGGAGGTGTGGACTTCGGTATGGTGCTCTTTCCAAGAGCTGGTGCAGACTCGATGGGCCGAATGACCTCCTTCTGCACTATAATCTATGATCTATGAAAGTGGAATCCACTGACTTGTGCAAACACATAGCTCTATCCTCACCTGCATTATCCTTCCTCGGCTACTGAGAGGTGGAGAACCTTGATATATTGGAGCTGGAGCCTGGAGCTTTGCACCCGGATAGGGAGCACAGAGACGGGACATTTCCTGGCTCCGCAAACCCAACCTGGGTGAAAGTGGCCGGGAAGCTCACATTTTCATTCCGGGACGGCACGGTTTCACAGCACCAGGGCCCCAGGTTCGATTCCCGCTTGGGTCACTGTCTGTGCGGAGTCTGCACGTTCTCCCTGTGTCTGCGTGGGTTGCCCTCGGGTCCTCCCGTTTCCTCCCACAAGTCCCCAAATGACGTGCTGGTTAGGTGGATTGGACAATGCTTGGATGATGGTCTCTCTCTTGAAGAGAGAGGTCTAACCATGAACCAAGCAACTCTTATGCAGCCAAATGCATTTGAATGTAAATTGCATTTGCAACAATGGAATGTGCTGTCACCACACTTAGGCAGTTTATTTCACATCATAGTCAATCTCTGAGGAAAAACATTTCTCCTTATGTCCATATGACCATAAGACATAGGAGCAGAATCAGGGCACTCGGCCCATCGAGTCTGCTCCGCCATTCAATCACGGCTGATATTTTTCTCATCCCCATTCTCCAGCCTTCTCCCCATAACCCCTGATCCCCTTATTGATCAAGAATGCAGTGTTGTGATGGAAACTAATTGGAGCCTGTGGCATTGCTATCCATGGCTCCAGAGCACAAGATGCATGGAGAGATGTAGGTTCCACTGCAACTTGGAGTTCCTGGAGGGGCACGGTGGCTCGGTTGGCTGGATCAGGTTGGTGGCAACAGCATGGGGTTCAACCGCTGTTCTGGCTGGGGTAGATTCAGCCTCCCTGCCTCCCTTGTGGTGAAGGTTATGGTGCTGTGGAGATAGTGGGGCATGTTGGGAGGAAGAGCAATTGAGCTTGGTCGGTATGTCAACAAAACAAGAATCAAGTAGGTCAATATTGAAGGTCAGAGAAAGGCCAGGGGCGGAATTTTCCGAGCCCGTGCTGGTTCGGAGACTAGGCCTTCACGCCGAAACGGCCCGCGACGCCGCTCCGACGTCAGTTCGCGAACCTCTGACCCCTGAAAACCGGGCGGTCGCGACGGGCGCCGCACGGGCCGGAGAATCGTGAGAGGTGGCCCAACGAGTGATTCTCTGGGCCCCATTAATACTGTGCCCCGGGTGGGCTGAAGTCCCGATGGCGAGGTTCTAATGTGGTTTAAAACATTGTCAGCCAGTCGTGCTGGCTGGCCCTGCGGCCGGAGGAGGTAGGGGGCGGCTTTGGGGGACCTCGGGCTGGCGAAACGGACACGGCCGTGGCTGCGGGGGTGGTGGTGGGGGGGTCCCTCCAGGGTCGGAGTGGGGGAGAGAAGACAGCCGCGGTGGCCGGGAGCATGTCCAAGTCGACATCCCGGAACATTGGCGCTGCACGGCGGGCGGCCACCTTCCCAGCGTCAGCTGGAGTGTACGTCTGTTTGTGAGAGAGCACCCAAAGACCAAGAACCATTTCACAACTGGTACCAAAGCACCAGAATCTATTTTTTAAAGCCGTTGGAAGTGAAGATTGAACAATTAATTACACTTCTCCTACCCAATACCCTGAAACAGCCACACTCGTTTAAAAATTGTAGGTATTTATTGCAAATTAACAGTCTGAACTGCAAGCCAAACAGCACGTGCAGCAACTATTAAACCAGCTGTAGTATATGGTTTTCTCCACAGTATCTTAAGCGTGACTTTAACACAGATTCAAAGCCGATCTAAAGGTTGACAGCGTGCATGCACAGTCAAACAAGGTACCCTGTTCTGAAGCAAATATTCACTGCTGTCACTTAGTTTATTAACCCATTCACAAATTTTGTCAATCAAGAGGTTTGGAACTCTCCTTTATAAGTACTCTTATTATTCTGACAGCTTGTAGTGTGTCTGTAGTGTGTATAGTATCGGAAGAACAACAAATGCGTAAAGAATTGTTGCCTTCATGTCCCAATTTTATTTTCTAGAAATATTTTTAAAAAACATGAAGTAGCACCATTACTTATGTTTTACCTTTATTATGTAGAACTTAAAATGTCAGAAAAATAAAACTCTTGATACAATTTCAATTCTTGTCTCAGCAAATATTAGTTTTTGACCATGAGGTAAAAGACCCTTTATCATAAAATAAAATATATTACGTTTTTAAACTTTGCTCAATAAAGTACATTTACGATCAAGTAACTTCACCTACATATACATAAACAAGGGGTAAACAAATGTATTAGAATAGAGATACTGAAAACTGTGTGGGGGGTCGTGTTATTTTAATGCGTCACGGCGCTGCGTCAATGTTGTGGCCCGCGTATCGGCCGCCAATCACAGGCCGCTCCCCCGCGCTTCTTGTGGCGCCCGTGCTGGCCCCTTGTGGGCCGCAAAATCGGTGGGCTACGGGGCCCGTTGAAGCTTTTGTAAAATGCTCCGGTGTTTACGATGGCGTCAACGCTTAGCCCCATTATCAGAGAATCCTGCCCTTGAAATTCACATAATGGCTTCTGGGATTAGTAGTCTGATTGCTGGGTTATGCTGAATTAACCTCACAATATAACCACATTCATTATATTATGATTGTGATAGAGGCTGGCTTGACGTCTGTGAGAGTCGTAGTGTGCCATTTGACCTCGATCACAGATGTTCGGGTGGGTTGGAAAGTGCGCCCAAGATCAAGGAAGGTCATTAGGTTCAGTAGGTATGATCCGATCAGGCATAGGTGAGGAGGTATCGAAGATATTGGAGTAATTGGAAGATAGAATAGGTAATGGGTGATTTCACTTTTTTAAAAGTTTAATTTTGCCTTTCTTTAATGATACGAACATTTGTGAACATTTGAATTGAGAAGTAGAGTTGATCCAACATGGAAGACATCACAATCAAGCCTTGTCCTGTTTTCATCCAAATTCCGCGTGGGAAGTTCTCCAGAATAAGCCAATGAACAGCGATTGAGGGAAAGGCTTCTTGCTCCTATTTCCCTTCCCTAACCTAACGCTACCGTGACCAACCTTTTTATAGCTGCTACAGCTGAGATCAGCTAACCTGGTACAGCTCAGAGTGGAACCTTCCAGAGACGCGGCTTTGATACTATGCCAGGCAGTTATATTTTAATTGCGTGTGTTATTGAACTTGTAGGAAGGAAAGAGGTGAGTGGGGCACAGTCACTCTAAATGGGGGATCATCCTTCCCCCCCCCACCTCTCCCCATGGGAATCTTTTTAAATCACGAACAGTTAATATAATAAATTAGTACTAGGTTGCATATCCTGCAGGCCGATGCAGTGTAAACCACGAAAACGGCTGTCACAAAATGAAAAACGCCAACCGTAGCACACAGAATGGATGAATGGAGAGATGCTCTGTCCCAGTACCCAGAGGGATAGGTCTGGTGATAGCCCTCTCATCTGCTTAGCACATAATGCATGTGTTTGCTGCGATGTTGGTAATGTGTTTTTTTTTTTCAACTTCTTTTATCCAGAGGAATGAATCACATAAGTAGAGCAGTGGAACAAGATTTTCAACCCATTGCCTTTGATTAAGTGCTTTTACATGGGGGTCTCAGGACCTGCAATAATATTAATGGAGTGGAAAGCAGAGCAAAGCCAGGACCTTGGGTTCCCCAAGTAGCATTATCCCAGGGATAAAGAGGATGATTATAAACTTACATATATTTGCTCTTATCATTGCTTAGGAGCAAGTTTAGAATGAGAATTAAATCTAAGCCTTCTCTCCTTTTGAAGCAACAAGAATTAAAGGTTAAAACAAAACCGATTTATTGAAGTATAATTTTCTTTCATTAATTGAAATGAAATACATTCCTAACCTCTTTTAATTTTTTTTACTGTACCTGTTCTCTGTCCTTTTCATGCTGAGGTACAAACCCGGCAGTACTTACTCAGGTGCCCATTACGTTTAGAGACAAATGTCATCTAATGAGATCGGGGAATATAAATACTAGCATAGCCCAATTCTGAATGTATCTAATATTCACTTTGCAGCAACTGTTACTGGATACTGAGAAGGAATTGATCTCATGTCTTCCGAGTCGAAGGGCACAGAGTGACCTGATTTTCATTGTAGATGGGGGCAGATCACTCAGCACGTACCAGGGATTTTTGTGTGTATGGGTCAGTCCAACACTGGAAGGGGCATCTACCCACTGAGCCATCAAGGATGCACATTCTGTCTCTTTTTGAAGTGACTGCGTGAAGGTCTGCGTTCCTTCAAGCATCCAAATGAGTGGGATCAGATCTTCACAATGAGAACTCATTTGTCTTGTAACCCAAGACAAGAATATGAGTAAACAGCCTCACATGATAGGACTCTTTACTATCATTTTACTTATTAAGAAATCTTTATTGGAGTTGATGCGAATTAAAGGGAGAATTGGACATTTAAAACTGACCTAAGTTGTGACACTCCTCAGCACATTTCCAGTACATATTCACCATGGAGAATGCCATGTTCCTCTGCCCACCTTGCTTCAAAAAGCGCCTTGTTGTCAGAAAGATGGCACAGTGTTCACATTTGTTAACATTCAACAGTGATGGTGACATTACTGCCAAGCAATTGGAGACCACAGGAACATTCCCACATTCCAGACAGGAGTGTCAGAGCAATGACAAGGACTTTGGCTTCAAACAACAAAGAAAAGTACAGCACAGGAACAGGCCCTTTGGCCCTCCAAGCCCGTGCCGACCATGCTGCCCGTCTAAACTAAAATCTTCCACACTTCCGGGTTCCGTATCCCTCTATTCCCATCCTATTCATGTATTTGTCAAGATATCCCTTAAACATCACTATCGTCGCTGCTTCCAGGCACCCACTACCCTCTGTGTAAAAAACTTGCCTCGTACATCTCCTCTAAACCTTGCCCCTCGCACCTTAAACCTATTCCCCCTAGTAATTGACCCCTCTAGCTTGGGAAAAAGTCTATGACTATCCATTCTATCTATGCCCCTCAAAATTTTGTAGACCTCTATCAGGTTGCCCCTCAACCTTCGTCATTCCAGTGAGAACAAACCAAGTTTATTCAACCTCTCCTCATAGCTAATGCCCTCCATACCAGGCAACATCATGGTAAATCTCTTCTGCACCCTCTCTAAAGCCTCCACATCCTTCTGATAGTATGGCGACCAGAATTGAACACTATACTCCAAGTGTAGCCTAACTAAGGTTCTATACCGCTGCAACATGACTTGCCAATTTTTATACTCAATGCCCTGGCCAATGAAGGCAAGCATGCCGTATGCCTTCTTGACTACTTTCTCCACCCATATTGCCCCTTTCAGTGGCCTGTGGACCTGTATACCAAGATCTCTCTGACTGTCAATACTCTTGAGGGTTCTACCATTCACACTATATTCCCTACCTGTATTAGAGCTTCCAAAATAGAATACCTCACATTTGTCTGGATTAAACTCCAACTGCCATCACGCCGCCCAAGTCTCCAAACGATCTAAATCCTGCTGTATCCTCTGACAGTCCTCATCACTATCCGCAATTCCACCAACCTTTGTGTCGTCTGTAAACTTACTTATCAGACCAGTTACATTTTCCTCCAAATCATTTATATATACTATGAACAGCAAAGGTCCCAGTAGAGATCCCTGCGGAATACCACTAGTCACAGCCCTCCCATCAGAAAAGCACCCTTCCATTGTTACCCTCTGCCTTCTATGACCTAGCCAGTTCTGTATCCATCTTGCCAGCTCACCTCTGATCCCGTGTGACTTCACCTTCGTGTGGAAAAAGAGGATGGAAGGACAATTTTCAAGTTTTAAGGAAAGTAAGATTGTAGAAAGCTGATTAATTAACTGACATCAGCTCGAAAATATTCCTGGCTTCCTTTGTGAAACTGGACAGAAAATGCAAAGTCTAACCACAATACTGTGTGCAGCCAACAAAATTCACGGTGCAGAGGGCAAATGTTAAGCTGAGGCCAGGTACTGCAGCCGGGATTTTCCGGACCCGCCATAGCGGGACCCACCCTGGACCAGCCAACAGTCCGGAATATCCCAACGGTGAATGTGGCTGCAACATTCCGGCCCACAAGGCTCAGGGAATGAAAATCAAAGATTGAGCTCTCCTTGAGTCATTATTCTGTAGTTCCCAGCTGCAAGTCATAGAGTGGCTTCAGGCATTGGCTTCAGGTAGGTCATCCACACTCCTGACTGTTGACATTATCTTGGGCAAGGAGACTCAGGACAAGGGTCGGAGAAAAAGAGGGAGCAAAAAAAATGAAGATTGATCTATTCTGTGTGAAGGTGCGGTTGCTGAATATTTAGCCACTCTTAGTTTGAGCGTCAAAGAATACGATGGTGAGTTTGGTGCATTCACTCACAGCATAGTCAGTGGAGGTGCAACCTTACAAAGCACCAACTTTGAGATTATGGTGTTCAGCGTCTGTCATGTTGAATTGTTCTGTGTTTGATTATGTGGGTGTTGTTTTTAACTCTCAACAGTAAGTTTCACTGAGTAAAGATGCCAGGCTGTGGAGGCATTCTGGAGGCTGAAGGCTGATCAAGAGCTGTAAAAGCTGTATTCATTCAAAACCTCTTCAAACAGACTGATTTGTAGCTGATGCTGTCGCTTAAACTCCTCCAAGCAGACAAGGCTGTGGCGTGAGGCGGCACACTGTTCGCTGGTGGCCGGATTCTCTGCTACCGCTGCTGTCAATGAGATTTCCCATTGAAGACACCCCCCACCGCCGGGAAATCTGCGGGTGGGGGTGCACTGCTGACAGGATCAGATAATCCCGCCGCCAGTGAACGGCTGGAGCGTTCCCACCAAACTCACCACGGGCAATAACATGTTAATGCAGCACCTGTGGCCACTCAAGTACAAAGTCATATGTCTCTACAACCGACTCCATGGCTAATAACACCATGACAATAACTCCACGTTGATATTTTTGAACAAGTGCAAGCAGCGCCAAGGTCTTTGTTTGCAGTTCATGATCTACATAGTAAATGTTGGGGGAATGGTTAGGACAAATTATATAACCGTCACTGTGGTCATTGACATTCTAGACAAGCTGTTTACAAAATGGGTCTTGCCAGAGACAATTACAACAGACCATAGGCAGATATTTGTTTCCAGTCAGTTTTTAAAAAAATTTATTTTTATTAATTGATGGGATGTGGCCTGCTAAATGGGCCCAAAATCGGACAAAACGTTTTTCCGGTTAAATCACGCCCGCAATGTTGATTATCTGCCTCATCAAGTCGACCACGCAGAAAAACCCCAAATCTGCAGATCCCAGCATAGTTGTATCTCAAACTATTTTTGTACTTAGAGCACACTGACCAGGTGAACCCTAAGAAATGATTCAATGTACGTACCTTTTTGCTTCGGTTGATTTAATTCAAAATAATTTTACAAGGGGGAAAAGATGTACTGCGCGATTCAATGGCTTCGTCGTACCTGACTTGGTGACGCGAGGGGCCTTTTGTGAGATTCGAGAGGCTCGAAACATCACTAATCTGGATCTCGCCCCCGCTGAGTAAGATCCGGAGTAATATATTTAAGTGAGCCATCAGGCTCATTTAAATATGCCTGTGCCATGTTCCCCCAGGAGCATGCCTGCGAGACCTCACCATGGCGCCATTGAGCACTGGTTTCCACAAACGTGGACCAGACGTAGCGGTACCTGTGGGCGGGGGTCTCCCAGGCCAGCAGGGACTCCCCTTGTTGATTGGGCTTTGAGCAGGGTGGTACTCTTGTCTCCTGCTGACACTCGGGAACCTTGGCACTGCCAAGCTGGCAGGAGCCAAGATGCCAGGGTGCCCATACCAGGGATCTAGCCTGGGGTGCCTTGCCCTTAAGAGCTGAGGGGGCCTCCATAAGAGTTAAGTTGGGTGCAGTGTGTGGGGGGTCTGGAGGCCACGGTGGGGATGCTGATAAGAGTTGAAAGGTTGAGGCGGCATTTAAAAATGGCGCCCTGATCTGTGAATAGTCTTCCGGCACAGGAATGCTGGGCTCAGCGATGCAGGAAATGATGTAAGTGCAGCCTCAGCGACGTGGTCCTGCCAATGCCAAAAAAACCCAGCAAAGGGCTATTAAATAGCGGTGCCACTATCGCCACTGGGCGCCAAGAAACATCCTGCTAAACCGTGCCCAAAACGGGGCTCTGTTTTGTTCCCATTAAATCACACCCATCATGTTCAATTGTCCGGTGCCTGATTATATGAGTCTTTTAATATTGATGCTCATTGAGCTTGATTGGATAACCCAGGGTGTGGACTCAGAGAAAAGTAAACCAGCTGTAGAAGTTGCTAGATGCAACAGGTGGAAGCACAGAACAGGCATTTTGAAGGACTGTGAATAAAACCTCTTACATACACAGAAACTTCTCTACATAGCTCTGAGGCAGATAAAATATATAACAGACGTATGAATAGAAAATGGTTCTTGCTGTGAGAAGGTTGCTCCTGAACAAAACAGCATAATTTGCTTGTGGTTTTTGAGTTTCCTGGCTTCATCTGTCCACCTGATGGCAAGACATTTCAAAACCCATTTTTCTGAGCTAAGGTTTCTACCTCAGAAAGTGACCATGGAGGAAATATTTCACCTGCACTTGCCTTGATACCAAAATGCCTGACGCAACAAAATTTATCAAGAATTGTTCTCTCCACATAAAAAGGACATCAATGCTTGGTACTTAGTACTTGCATTTCCAAAATTAAAATCCTGTGTCGAATTCAAGAAACAATTTAATATTTTAAAACAATAGAGCTTATTTTATTATCGCTATGATTATAATCACCTTGAAGAGAAGAGGGAAGTACAAAATGCCTGCCTTTCCATTCCTCGGTGAGAGGGCCACTGGAGCAGTGCCACTTTTTGCGTGTCTTTCTTTCTCTGCTTGCCCTGACGCAGCCTGGTGTTGCTAATATTTGTTAAGGGAATGACATTGGGAGTGAGGAATCGCTTGAGTTTCTTGATTTGACAAATCTGTTTCACCTGGCATCTCACAGTGTAATAGCTTCACGCTTCATGAAGTGTATTGTTATTGTTTGACATTGTTAACACCACTATGCTTGGAAAAGGAGGTGGCTGTGGTAAGAGCTTACACATTATACCTTGATGCAAATTCCATCTTTGCACCCTATTCTACTAACTGTGTCTCTATACAGAATTCTTCTCTTGTCAGTTTTGACAAGCAAGTGTCCATCATGGTGCACATTAGAAATGAAAAATGCATTATAACAATTCCCTCAATGGGCACTGGCTGTGGCTAAAGAAAATGTGTTTTATTGTCCCTTCAGTACGATGAGAGGTGGGCTCCCAATGGGAAATGTGGACCCTGATGTTCGACTGAGCCACACGGACTGGAACATAGGACTTAGGGACAGGAGTGGGCCATTCAGCCTTTCAAGCCTGCTCTGTCACTCAATAAGATCATGGTTGATCTGGTTTTGGCCTCAATTCCACCTTTTCGTGTCTGCACCCCTCCCCCCATAACCCTTGACTCCCTTATCTATCAACGATTCAATGTCCCAGACTCTAATGGGGCTGGTTTAGCACAGTGGGCTAAACAGCTCACTTGTAAAGCAGAACAAGGCCAGCAGCACAGGTTCAATTCCCGTACCAGCCTCACTGAACAGGTGCCGGATTGTGACGCTGGGGGCTTTTCACAGTAACTTCATTTGAAGCCTACTTATGACAATAAGCGATTTTCATAATGTTTTCTCGGAAAGAGAATTCCAAAGACTAACAACCCTTTGAGAGAAAGGAAATCTCCTCATCTCCATCTCAAACGGAAGACTACTTGTTCTTCAACTATGTCCTCTAGTTCTTGTCCCTTCCAGAAGTGGAATGATCTTCCTATCTATCCTATCAAATCCCCTCAGGATCTTATATGTTTCAATAAGATCACCTTACACGCATTTCAACTTCAATGATTATCGGCACAACCTGTTCAACCTTACTTCAGAAGACACCTCAATCCAGGTATCAGGTGAGTGAACCAATTTTACTAATTGTGGCCGGGGGTTCTCCGATTCGAGTTCCCCCTGCCACAGCTGCCAGCGGGCAAGGCTAATTTGGCACTCAGCCAAAACTCCACTCACTACAGCGGGACCGGAGAATCCCACCAGGGTGAACAGACGGATAATCCCGGCCTGTGTCTCTGAAGAGCATTCCTCTCTTTCAGTTTTCACAGGCAAGTGACTGTCATCATGCATATTCGAAATGGAAAATGGATTATAACAATTCCCTTAATACGCACCTTCTCTGGAATGCTTCTCATGCATTTATATCCTTTCTTAAACAATAGTACCCCAGATGTGGCCTCACTAATGCTCTGTATAACTGTAGCTAAACAGCCATACTTCTATATTCCGTTCCCCTTGCAATAAACAACAACATTCCATTTGCCTTCGTAATCACCTGCCTTTTGCAAACTAACTTTTCTTGACTCATACCAGGACATCCTGATCCCTCTGTACCTTAGCGGTTTTTAAAAATTCATTCACAGGATGTGGGCTTCACTGGCTCAGCCAACATTCATTGCCCATCCTTAATTGCCCTTGAGTATGTGGTGATGAGGTGCCTTCTTGAACCGCTGAAGTCCATGTTGCAGACTTGAAATGAAATGAAATGAAAATGAAAATCGCTTATTGTCACAAGTAGGCTTCAAATGAAGTTACTGTGAAAAGCCCCTAGTCGCCACATTCCGGCGCCTGTTCGGGGAGGCTGGTACGGGAAGTAGTCAGATGGGTGTTTCATGGTCATCGTTCGACTTTTAATTCCAGATTTTTATTGAATTCGAACCCAAGCCCCCAGAGTAATGCCCTGGGTCTCAGGATTACTAGTCCATTGGCAATACCATTGTACCATCACCTCCCTCAACTAGGCACACTCTCCATTTAAATAATATACTACTTTTCTATTCTTCCTAGCAAAATTGACAAGTTCACATTTTCCCACATTATACTCCATCTGCCAAATCCCATTCACCCGATCCCTTCATCTGTATCATTGATGTAGATTGCAAATTGAGGCCCAGCACCAATCCCTGCGGCACTCCACTTGTTACAGCTTATCAATGCGAAAAAGACCCATTTGCCCCTTCCCTCTCCCTCCTGTCAGCTAACCAATCCTTTTTCCACGCTAATATGTTACCCCCTACACCATGTAACCTTATCGGCGGGATTCTCTGGCCCCCCCCCTGCTGGGTCAGAGAATCGCCGGGGGCGGCGTGAATCCGGCCCCTGCCAGCTGCCGAATTCTCCGGCGCCAGGGATCTGGCAGTGGCGGGAATCGTGCCACGCCGGTCGGCGGCCGTTGGTAGCGGCCCCCCCGGCAATTCTCCTGCCCATAATGGCCGGGTGGCCACCCGTATATGGCCGATCCCGCCGGCGTAAATTACAACAGGTACTTACCGGCGGGACCTTGCTCCGCAGGATGCCTCCAAGGTCCTCGGGGGGGGGGGGGGGGGGGGGGGGGGGGATCTGGCCCCGGGGGATGTCCCCATGGTGGCCTGACCCGCAATCGGAGCCCACCGATCCGCGGGTGGGCCTGTGCCATGGGGGCACTCTATTCCTTTGCGTTGGCCGCTGTAACAGTCCGCGATGGCTGACGCGGAGTTCAACCCCCTGTGTATGCGCCGGAATGACGTGCATGTGCCAACTCGCGCCGGCCGGTGGAGGCCCTTCGGCGCCGGTTGCCGTGGTACCAAGCCCCTTCCACACCGGCCGGCGTAGCGCAAACCACTCCGGCGCCAGCCTAGCCCCTGAAGGTGTGGAGGATTCTGCACCTTGGGGCGGCCTGACGCCGGAGTGGTTCACGCCACACCTTCGCGCCAGAGTTGCCCACCCCACCGGTTCACGGAGAATCCCGCCCGGTCTTTGGTCCATGTGGAATTCGCTGACCCACCAGGGGTAGCAATTAAGACATTGTAATTAGCCTCAAATTCATTCCGTGGGTTTCTGATCCACATCATGATCCAGGGTAACCCTGCTGAAACGGCATGTGTGTGGGTGTGTGTGTGGGTGTGATCAATGGGTGAGAACAAGATCAGCTCTGCTATCCCATATGGCAAAACAGCTCAGTGACAGTAAAAGCTGCACACTGTGATATATTACAAAGGGGCTCCAACAGGCTTTTTATAATTTGCCGTGACCTTTGGTGAAGGGTCAAGTGGTGGACACTAACAAGGTTGGAAAGAGTAGATGAGAAGACAAGATAAATCAGCAAATAGTAGATGGTGGGAGGCAGTCAGCTTGGGTTTCAAAAGGCTGTGGATTGCAAGTCGCCAGAGTAATTCTACTTGTGAACTGGAAGGAGGTGGTTAAAACGCTGCTATTGTCCACAGAGAGGGAATGACGACTGAAAAGTCTTTTCTCCACCTCTGCTGTTGTATACTTTGACTGTGTTGTCTGGTTCTACCAGGCATATGACACAGAGAATAAAAGAAGACCAAAAAAAAAAGTTTTGGGACAGGAGAAAAAAATGGAAATGCCCAGCCTTCGTCAAGGAGAGTTTTTGTTCTGGCGCAGAAAGTATTTTACGAAGCGGGTGTTCTGTGAGGCACAACCGAATGAAGCTGTCATCGGCACTATTGACTGACATGCCAGTGTAAGTGAAACATGTGATTCTGAATGACTCCCTAATTACTGCTGCTGTGATGTCTGCAAGCCAGCCAGGCCAGAGGTTAATAGTCTTGATGTTCAGTCATCGCCTGCTCCAGATGCAGGAGTTAAACTGGCTCCATGACGGTCGATATCTGAATCAAGTTCTCAAGGCTATTGCACCAACCGATCAATTAGGCCCTTGTTCCCTTTGGTTGTCACCTGACAAGGAGTTTGATGAGTTGGAGCTGGGGAGACAGACAGTTTAAAGTAGTTCAAGACAATTAAAAAAAATATATAAAATAATAAAAGAAAAGGCCTCAGTATAACCCTTTCAGGGGCATTAACCTATATACGGCAGAAAGTCAATTATCTGGATGTCAGTAATATAAACAGTTCCATTGACAGAATGCTGCAATGTGCTTGTGCACTCTTTTGTAATCCTGAAAGTAAGAGGCATGGGTCCAGTACAATGCAATGGCACCTGATTGGAAAGAGAAATAAATATAGGTTCCCTCCCACGTTATGGTTAGTGTCCATGAATGCTATAGGCTTACATACAGAACGACAGTCCACCATCCAGCTCACTGAAAAGCAACAGCAAAGACTCCAAGAAGTTCTACATTCGTTATACTAATCAAAGATTGCTGTTCTGCTATGTTCCCTGGTTATATAAAGATTGGCTTGAAGTGCCATGTAATGCAGTATCGCTGTGGCATGAGTCACATATTATTTAGATACTGTATGATTCACCTGGTACATACAGTATTATTACAGTGTGAATCACCTGGTACAGTATTATTACAGTGTGAATCACCTGGTACAGTATTATTACAGTGTGTGTCACCTGGTACATACAGTATTATTACAGTGTGAATCACCGGGTACAGTATTATTACAGTATGAATCACCTGGTACATACAGTATTATTACAGTGTGAATCACCTGGTACAGTATTATTACAGTATGAATCACCTGGTACAGTATTATTACAGTATGAATCACCTGGTACATACAGTATTATTACAGTGTGAATCACCTGGTACAGTATTATTACAGTGTGTGTCACCTGTTGCAGAATCATTACAGTATGAATCACCTGGTACAGAATTATTATAGTATGAATTACCTCTTATAGATCATTACAGTATGAATCATCTGCTACAGTATTATTACAGTGTGTGTCACCTGGCAAAGAATCATTACGGTGTGAATCACCTGGTTCACTATTATTACAGTTTGAATCACATGGTATAGAATCATTACAGTGTGAGTCATCTGCTACAATATTATTACAGTGTGAATCACTTGGCACAGAATCATTACAGTGTGAATCACCTAGTACAATATTATTACAGTGTGAATCACTTGGCACAGAATCATTACAGTGTGAGTCACCTAGTACAATATTATTACAGTGTGAATCACTTGGCACAGAATCATTACAGTGTGAATCACCTAGTACAATATTATTAGTGTGAATCACTTGGTACAGAATCATTACAGTGTGAATCACCTAGTACAATATTATTAGTGTGAATCACTTGGTACAGAATCATTACAGTGTGAATCACCTAGTACAATATTATTAGTGTGAATCACTTGGTACAGAATCATTACAGTGTGAATCACCTAGTACAATATTATTAGTGTGAATCACTTGGTACAGAATCATTACAGTGTGAATCACCTAGTACAATATTATTAGTGTGAATCACTTGGCACAGAATCATTACAGTGTGAATCACCTAGTACAATATTATTAGTGTGAATCACTTGGTACAGAATCATTACAGTGTGAATCACCTAGTACAATATTATTAGTGTGAATCACTTGGTACAGAATCATTACAGTGTGAATCACCTAGTACAATATTATTAGTGTGAATCACTTGGTACAGAGTCATTACAGTGTGAATCACCTGGTACAATATTATTAATCATAGAATCATAGAATTTACAATGCAGAAGGAGGCCATTCAGCCCATCGAATCTGTACTGGCCCTTGGAAAGAGCACCACATTTAAGCCCACACCTCCAACCTATCCCCATAATCCAGTAAACCCACCTGGCCTTTTTCGACACTAAGGGCAATTTAGCATAGCCAATCCACCTAACCTGCACATCTTTGGACTGTGGGAGGAAACCGGAGCACCCGGAGGAAACCCACGCAGACACAGGGAGAACGTGCAGACTCTGCACAGACAGTGACCCAAGCCAGGAATCGAACCTGGGACCTTGGAGCTGTGAAGCAACTGTGCTAACCACTGTGCTACCTGTGCTGCCATGTTTTCACTAAGTGGCATACTTTCATCACATGTCATGTTTTTATCATGTAGCCAAGTAGAATCTCCAGCAGCAGCACACCTCTCCCTAATGAACTTAATGCATTCTATGCTCGGTTCGAGCAGGAAACCACAAAACGGTTGTCGAGTGCCCCAGCAGCCTCATACCCACCGTCACAGCTTCCGAAGTCAGATCGACCTTCTTGAAAGTGAACCAATGGAGAGAAATGGGTCCAGACGGGATCCCTGGTCATAGACTCAGATCCTGCGCAGACCAACTAGCAGATGTGTTCGCGGACATCTTCAACCTCTCCATACTCCATTCCAAGGTTCCCACCTGCTTCAAGAAGACCACCATCATACCAGTGCCAAAAAAGAACCAGGCAAAGTGCCTCAATGACTACCATCCGGTGACCTCGGCATCCATCATTATGAAGTGCTTTGAGAGATTGGCAATGAGACACACCAACTCCATACTCTCAGAACGCCTTGA
Organism: Scyliorhinus canicula; assembly: GCF_902713615.1. Lineage (NCBI taxonomy): Eukaryota > Metazoa > Chordata > Chondrichthyes > Carcharhiniformes > Scyliorhinidae > Scyliorhinus > Scyliorhinus canicula. The sequence continues at coordinate 45,116,400 of NC_052148.1, read as the reverse complement.
TCCACTGCAATTCATATGCAGCCACAACTGGTCCACAGCAGACACCATCTCCCTGGCCCTACACGCATCCCTGGAGCATCTCAACAACATGGTCTCCTACATCAGACTCCTATTCATTGACTACAGCTCCATCTTCAGCACCATAATCCCAGCCAAGCTCATATCAAAGCTCCAAAACCTAGGACTTGGCTCCTCCCTCAGCAACTGGCCCCTCGGCTTCCTGACCCATAGACCACAATCAGTAAGGATAAACAACAAAACCCCCTCCATGATAGTCCTCAATACCAGGACCCATCAAGGATGCCTTCTTAGCCCCCTACTATACTCCCTATACACACACGGCTGCATGGCAAAATTTGGCTCCAACATCATCCACAAGTTTGCTGATGAAACGACCGTAGGGGTTGGATCTCGAGCAACGATGAGTCAGAGTACAGAAGGGCGAACCTCGTGGAGTGGTGTAATGACAACAATCTCTCCCTCAATGTCAGCAAAATCAAACAGCTAAGGAAGCAAAGTATCGGATATGGGTCTGTCTGCATCAATGGTGCCGATATGGAAATGGCTGGCAGCTTCAAATTCCTAGGTGTGCGCATCACTAACAATCTGCCCTGGTCCACCCACGTCGATACTACGACCAAGAAAGCACAACAGCACCTATAGTTTCTCAGGGAACTAAGGGAATTTGGCATGTCCACATTGACTCTTACCAGTTTTTACAGATGTACCACAGAAAGCATCCTATCTGGCTGCATCACAGCCTGGTATGGCAACTGCTCGGCCCAAAACCGTAAGAAACGACAGAGAGTCGTGAACACAGCCCAGTCCATCACACGAACCTGCCTCCCATCCATTGACTCTGTCTTCACCTCCCACTGCCTTGGCATAGCAGGCAGCAGTATCAATGACTCCTCCCACCCGGGCTATTCTCTCTTTCAACTTCTCCCTTTGGACAGGAGACACAAAAGTTTGAGAACACGCACTGACAGATTCAAAAACAGCTTCTTCCCCACTGTCATCAGACGCCTGAACAACCCTTTTATGGATTGATCTGATCTCTTCACATACCTTCTCTACCGAATACTTCCTGTATACTTCACCCGATGCCTGTGTCAATGTTGTGTATTTATGCATTCCCTATGTTTTTTTTCATGTATGGAATGATCAGTCTGGACTGTACACAGAACAATATTTTCTACTGTACCTCGGTACACATGAAAATAAAACACATCCGATCCAATATTTTCATCATGTGGCATTTTCTAAGTGTTCTGCTGTAAAATCTTTGATAATGAATTCTAGAATATTCCCCACTACCGACAGCAGGCTGACTGGTCTATCATGCCCTGTTTTCTCTCTATCTCTCTTTTTAAATAGTGAAGTTCCATTAGCTACCCTCCAATTTGTCGGAACTGTTCCAGAGTCTATAGAATCTTAGGAGATGACCACCAATGCATTCACTATTTGTAGGGCCATTTCCTTCAGTACTCTGGGATGTAGATTATCAGGCCCTGGGGATATATCGGCCTTCAATTCCATCAATTACCACAACAACATTTCTCTACTAATATTGATCTCCTTCAGTTCCTCCTCTCACTAAACTCTGTGTTACCAACATTTAGGTATCTTATTGATGGCCTCATTTGTGAAGACAGAACCAAAATATGTATTTAGTTGCTCAGTCATTTCTTTTTCCACCATTATAAATTCCCCTGTTTCTGACTGTAAGGGACCAACATTTGTCTTCACCAATCTTTTTCTCTTCACATACCGATATAAACTTTTACAGTCAGTTTTTATGTTCCCTGCAAAGCTTACTCTCATACTCTATTTTCCCTTTCTTAATCAATCTTTGGTCCTCCTTTGCTGTACAGCAAACTGCCCCCACTCCCCAGACTCATTGTTTCTCTTGATCAATTTGTATGATTCTTCCTTGGATCGAATATTGTCTCTAAATTCCCTTGTAAGCCATGGTTTGGTCACCTTTCCCATTTTACCTTTGTGCCAGATGGGAATAAACAATTGTTGCAGTTCCCCCATGCACTACTTGAACATTTGTCATTGCCTATCCACAGTCATCCCTTTAAATAGCATTTCCCAATTGATCATAGCCAACTCATGCCTCATTCCATCATAGTTTTCTTTATTGAGATTCAGGACCCTAAACTCAGAATCAACTACTTCACTCTCCATCTTCATGAAGAATGCTATCAATTATGGTCGCTCAACCCCAAGGGGTCTTGCACAACTAGATTGCCACTGATGCCGCTCTCATTGTACAGTACCCAGTCTAGGATGGCCTGCTGTCTAATTGGTTCCTCAACATATTGATCCAGGAAACCATCCCATATACACTCCAAGAATTCCTCCTCTAGAGTATTGTGACTAATTTGATTTGCCTAACCTATATGCAGATGAAAAATCACCCAGAATTACATAATTGGTACCATCAAAGGGAAAACGAATTTATGTCCAGTGATACCACAGATCACAGCAGTTGTGTGTGGAACAGAATGTACACAATATGTCTGCGAGGAAGCATTTCCCTGACTGGGAGGCAAGAAATGTTATTAATTTTAGGGCAGCACGGTAGCATGGTGGTTAGCATAAATGCTTCACAGCTCCAGGGTCTCAGGTTCGATTCCCGGCTGGGTCACTGTCTGTGCGGAGTCTGCACGTCCTCCCCGTGTGTGCGTGGGTTTCCTCCGGGTGTTCCGGTTTCCTCCCACAGTCCAAAGATGTGCAGGTTAGGTGGATTGGCCATGATAAATTTCCCTTAGTGTCCAAAGTTGCCCTTAGTGTTGGGTGGGGTTACTGGGTTATGGGGATAGGGTGGAGGTGTTGACCTCGGGTAGGGTGCTCTTTCCAAGAGCCGGTGCAGACTCGATGGGCCGAGTGGCCTCCTTCTGCACTGTAAATTCTATGATAAATAGGCCTTTTAGCACACATGCTGAGCCCAAACAAAAGAAAAGCTCAGCAGATATCATCAATCCAGCTATTCAGGACCTGTCTTTAGCCGTGCTCCAGTCATTCTATGCTGATGTTGAAATTGACTTCACCATGGAGAAGTCCATTCTGGGAATAGCTGGAGCAGAGGAGTTACCGTTGCAGCAAACAGTAAGAGAGTGGTCACATTACCGCAGACTGGACTATATCCGACCATCGTCTTCTCTGATTACTAACCTGTTTCCAGACCTTAGCCTGAGTGGCACCACAGCTCAAGGTAGATCTATTAAAGCTTCACAATCTACTGTTTTCCAGAGTGAAGCTAACTAACATTTAATGCATTGATTTTTTTTCGTGGAGTACATTAAATTCCCATTACTTTTATTAACCATCTGATAGCTAGTTCTGTCTCCATTCACAGAGTCACACCAAATTGTTGGCCGTTGTCAGCTCTTTGCCATTGCCCTTGAATAAGAACTTACTAAAGATTCTTGCCACTCAAGAGAATTGGTGACATCTTAGGCCAATTGTTTTATCATCAATTGTGCGATCCTGAGAAATTTCATACGACAGTTAAGGACACTAAAATTTACAAATAAGTAATTTTGTTACTGTAACGTTAAGTCAATATTGTAAACGATGGATATCAATGGGATATTTTCAACTTAAGCATAAAACTGTCATTGAGGATTGGATAACCATTATTGAAATCAATGGGAAGCGAATTCAGTTATTTTCGAAAATGGATCCCGATCTCATTGCTGGTTTTACACTCCAATGCCCAGATGGAAGTTACCTCCTAAATTTCAAATTGTGTTCATTTTACAGGCATCAAACAGAAGCAACAAAGGTCAAACAGCAAAACTGGGGTCGAACCTGGACCGATTCAGCGACTGTGGAGGGGCTAGCATTGGCGCCACATGGAATACGATTGATTGCAATGAGAAACGGTGTGGGAATCACCTGGTCCGTGATTGACACTCGGGAGGCTGACAAGCTGCAGCCGCATATACACATTACACTCCCCTCACACACTCACCCCAGCCAACAAGATGGCACTGGTTGCTCTAGGGCGTGTCCATCCCACTGAAGGGTCGGATGGGGCCAGAGGGCACCAAGGGGGTGCCCTGGGGTGAACATCCATATAACCTGTGGCTCAAAGTTCACAGTGGACAGTCAGCAGCTGTGGCAATGGTGCTCCATGCCCGTCCACCCTGACCCCACAGCCATTCAGCCCATCAAGTGCACTGACCCTTGGAAAGAGCACCCTACCTAAGCCCACAACTCCACCTTACCCCTGTAGCCCAGTAACCCCAACTAATCGTTTGGACACAAAGCGGCGATTTTGCATGGCCAATCCACCTAACCTGCGCATCTTTGGACTGTGGGAGGAAACCGGAGCACCCGGAGGAAACCCACGCAGACACGGGGAGAAGTGCAAACTCGACACAGACAGTCACCCAAGGCCGGAATTGAACCATGGTCCCTGCACTGTGAGGCAGCAGTGCTAACAGCTGTGCCACCTTGCCGCCCATAGTCAGCTAAAGTCTTCCAAATGTCACCAAAAAGCTGCATTCTCTCCCCTCAGGTCCTCTCAGCCTCTGACCCAATCCACTTTCCTCAGCCCCTCCGAATCCTGAGAATATCCTGATGACATGGGAAGTGATCCAACAATCTTCACAAAATGGGAAAACTGCCCGTCAAGGCTTGCCAACTGATAACAGCTCGCCCAAACAGTTTCACCACGGCGAAGGGCCTAATTTTAGGCCTGCTTTAGGCTTCTGGTCAGGGCGCGAGCTACATGCAATTCCCTACTTTGGGCCTGAAAGATGACCTGCAGGAATTGCCCACCCAAAACATTTTACAAATGTAATTTTCACAACTTCACAACAGCAATTCAGGTTCAAATGAATTAATTTTATGTGAAGTGATGCGGGATACTTCTGAAAGGTGTGATAAGATGCTGTATAAATGTTAGTTATTTCTCCAGTTTACTCTCCCATTCTCCTTGCTCCCTCTTCTCTCTTCCTATTTCCCATATTTTGACATTTACTTAACTTTAATTTTGCAATTGCTCTTCCATAAATATTAACGTGCCTTTACTACCACCCCTGTGTCTCCAGAGATAAATATTCCTGCAATGGTGCTAATGCTGGAAATGTTCTATCTAACAAGGCTTATCACTAATATTTAATAAAATCCCTGGTCTTACATGTGTCTGTAATATTTTGTTTGAAATAAATAAATACATTGTTAATTATCTGCCATCTAGAATTGTTTTACGGTAAAAACCTGGCTCTCAAATTCTCAATCTGTCTTCCTGCAGTTGGACAGAGATGGAGCCGGCCTTTACCTACATTGCTAGCTGCAGCGGTCAATAGTTCAATTGTTCTCCGTTTGATTATGTGTGTCTGTAATCTGATCTATGCTCTGTGTGTGTTATTGATTAAGCCTGGGTGTGGAAATATAGAAACATGGATAATAGGAACAGGAGTAGGCCATTTGGACCTTTGACCCCGTTCCACCAATCGGTTTGATCATGGATGATCATCTAGCTCAATGCCACACTCCCACCCTCTCCCCATATCCCTTTAGAATCTAGAAATCTATCAATTTGTTTCTTAAATAATTCAGTGACTTGGCCTCCTTGGGCAGCACGGTAGCATTGTGGTCAGCACAATTGCTTCACAACTCCAGGGTCCCAGGTTCGATTTCCGGCTGGGTCACTGTCTGTGTGGTGTCTGCATGTTCTCCCCGTGTGTGCGTGAGTTTCCTCCGGGTGCTCCGGTTTCCTCTCACAGTCCAAAGATGTGCAGGTGAGGTGGATTGACCATGATAAATTGTCCTTAATGTCCAGAAATTTCCCTTAGTGTTGGGTGGGGTTACTGGGTTATGGGGATAGGGTGGAGGTGTGGGCTTGGGTCGGGTGCTCTTTCCAAGAGCCGGTGCAGACTTGATGGGCCGAATAGCCTCCTTCCGCACTGTAAATTCTATGATCTATGATCTCCAAATCCTTCTGTGGTAGAGAATTCCACAGGTTTACCATCCTCTGAGCCAAGATGTTTCTCCTCATCTAAGTCCTAAATAGTCTACTCTGTATCCTGAGACTGTGGCTCTTTGATCCAGACCCACCCCGGCAAACCAGAGGAAACAGCATCCCTGCACCCAGCCTGTCCAGTCCTGCCAGCTTTTCAGATGTTTCAATTAGATCCCTTCTAAATTCCAGTGAATGCGGGCCCAGTCAACCCAATCTTCATATGATAATCATGCCGTCCTGGGAATCAGTCTGGTGAACTTTCACGACACTCCATGTGTGGCAAGTATATCTTTTTTTAGATAAGGATACCAAAACTGAACACAATACTCAAAGTGTGGTCTCACCAAGGCCCTGTACAGCTGCAGTAAGACATCCTTGCTCCTGTACTCAAGTCCTCTTTCAATGAAGGCCAGCATACCTTTTGCCTTCCAAACTTTCAGCTTGCTTTCAGTGACTGGTGAACAAGGATACCCAGGATCCTTTGTACATCAACATTTCCCAATCTATTACAATTCTGTTTCTCCTTCCAAAGTGGACATTCACATTTATCCACATCACACTGCATCTGCCATGTATTTTGCCTCTCACTCAACTTGCCTCAGTCACCTTGAAGCCTCTTAGCATCCTCCTCACCACTGACATTCCCACCAAGTTTCCTGTCATCAGAAAACTTGGAAATTAGGGGTGGGGCTTTCCTTCCCTTGGTGGTGTGTTCTGCAGCGGTGGAGGGTGGCTTGCTAGCAGGCAGAGGCAGGATCTGATGGTCCCAACTGGGTTTTGTGTTGAACGCACGCCTTGCCGCTGTGAAACCCGCAGCTGGGGTGTGCCATCATTGGGACCGTAATATCCCATCAGCGCCAATGGCCATAATATCCCACCCATTACTTTTGGGTCCCTCATCCAAATCATTGATGTATACTGTGAATAGCTGGGGCCATGGCACATATCCTTGTGGGACCCCGCTATCACCGCCTTCCACTACAAAAAAGTCCCATTTATTCCTACTCTCTTTCATGTCTGATAACCAATTTTCAACACATGGCAGTATGTATCCCCAATCCCATGTGCTTTAACTTTTCACATCAGCCTCTTTTATGCTACAAAGTTGCAGAAAGTGCTGGAAGCCAGAGTTCGAAGCATGGAGTAGACATTTTAAAGCAGTTAATTAAACCTGTTACACACATAGAAACTGGTATCACCTTTACATTGATTTGAGATATATGGCGGGATTTTCCATTGGCCTACGCCGAAATCGGGAAACGCAATTGAGCGGAGAATCAGGGGTGGGATTCTCCGACCCCCTGCCGGGTCGGAGAATTGCCGGCGGGGCGGCATGAATCCCACCCTGGCCGGCTGCCGAATTCTCTGGCGCCGGGGATTTGGCAAAGGTGGGAATCGCGCGCACCGGTCGGCGGCCGTTGGCAGCGGCCACCCGGCGATTCTACGGCCCATGATGGGCCGAGTGGCCGCCTGTTTTTGGCCAGTCACGCCGGCATATATTACAACAGGTACTTACCGGCGGGACCTGGTTCCGCGGGCGGCCTCTGAGATCCTCGGGGGGCGCGGGGGGTTCTGGCCCCAGGAGATGCCCCCATGGTGGCCTGGCTCGCGATCGGAGCCCACTGAACCGCGGGTGGGCCTGTGCTGTGGGGGCACTCTATTCATCCGCATCGGCCGCTGTAACAGTCCGCGATGGCTGACATGGAGATGAACCCCCCTGTGCATGCCCTGGGATGGCACAAGCGCACGCTGGCGCTCCTGCGCGTGTGCCAACTCGGGCCGGCCGACAGAGGCCCTTCGGCACGATTTGCGTGGCGCCAAGCCCCTTCCACGCCGGCCGGCGGGGTGCAAATCACTCCGGCACCGGCCTAGCCCCTGAAAGCGCAGAGGATTCCGCACCTTCGGGGCGGCCCGACGCCGGAGTGGTTCACGCCACTCCTTCGTGCCAGAGTTGCCCTCCCCGCCGGTTTGCGAAGAATCCCGCCCCATGCCTTGGAGCTGCCTGCCATTAAGCTAAAGACTAACTGCACCAGGTCACTGTCCTTCCTACACCCTGCCGCATGGTGCAGTACCCTAGATCTGCTATAGGAACCACATGCTTTCACCAAAGGCATCTGAGGCCCAACATGAGAAATCTATGGCAGGATGAAATCAACAGGTTGGAGACAAGCCCCCAAAAAGTTCATCTAAGATGGGAAAGCCATGTTTCCCAGATGGATGATTACAGAATCCACAAGCAAATCTTTTTTGGGTAACTGTTGAATATTTTTAAGGCAGAGTTAGATAGATAAACTCACCAAGGCTCTTTCATCAACCTGCGACCTCAACCACCTAGAAGGACAAGAGCAGTAGACACATGGGAACACCCCCACCTGCAAGTTTTCTCCAAACCACACACCATCCTGACTATCTATCGCTGTTCCTTCACTGTTGCTGGGTAAAAATCCTGGAACTCGCTTCCGAACAGAACTGTGGATGTATCTGCACCACATGAATGCAGACAACCACACCACCTTCTCAAAGACAATGAGGGTTTGGCAACAAGTGATACCCATATCCCTGAAAGAATTTTTTTAATTCCTTGACTCACAAAGGTGTCAAAGTCTATCAAGGAGAGGCAGGAATGTGGAGTTGAGGCCACAATCAAATCAGCCGCGATCGTATTGAATGGCGGAGCAGGCTCAAGGTGTTGAATGGCCTACTGCTGGTCCTAATTTGTATGTTCCCATGTGTGTATATTTCAGGGCCAAGTCCATCAAGGTGGCCAGTACAAACGATACGTGGACAGCCTAAAAAAAAAGAGCTGTACAAACCTTTGCCTCTCTTGGGAAAACACTGCAGCCAATGTGGAGGCAAAGGTTCAACATGTTTTAAGGAGCATCTACAGTAAACTCGCAACATCTGAGATATCCAGAGGAAGACCTGGGGTGACGCAGGAGCTCCCACAAGCACCAACAATGACAATGTTGTTGTGATACCCTGGGCAAGTGTGCAGTCAATTCCAGCCCCATATACTCCGGAGTAACAACACAACACAAGTGGATTAACCAATAATTTTTATAAAAATTCCCGAAATCTTTAGCCCTTGGCTGTCCAATAATTACAGTCACCAGGTTTGTAAGTTTAAACACAATTGCTGTTTATTTATAACCAGAACAAATATGAAATAGGCAGTAAATACAGCTGCTTAATGACAAGCTAATACTTGTCTCCAGCTTTAACTGCCCCACTCTCTCTCCACAGGGTCCCGCTGACCATCACGTGCCGCCGGGGTCTGCGCTGGGAGTTCTGTAGGGACGGCCCCCGCTGGTTCCATGCCACTCCGTGTGGCTGCCGGTTCCAAGGCTGCGGTTTGCCTCCCCTTGTCTTTGCCGACTTTTTGGCTGGGCGGCTGACTTTTTCCCATTCTTCTTGTCAGTGTGGTGGCCGGGGGTTAGGCTGGGGGATTTGTCGGTGATTTTGGTGCCCCCTTGCTGGGATTGAAAGGCTGTAGTCAAAGATTTTATGCAAGAGCCACTTTTCGTGTGACCACTCAGTTCATTGCCACCACTGGATTCTCAGCTCCGACATATTCAAGCAACCAGGACCCTGGCATATTGAGCTAAATTGTGATGACCAGTTCAATCTGGTTTATATTTCTTTGAATTTAGAAGGCTGAGAGGTGATCCAATCAAAGTATTTTAAATGGTGCTAATTATTTTAGGAATGAAAACAGGAAATGCATTTCCTGTCAAAGGGTAATGAAAATCTAGCATTTCTCCAAAAGTATGTGGATGCTTGCTCAATTGATATTTGAGATGAATACTGTTTAATGGGGTAAGGATGTCAAAGGATAGGAAGCAAAGATGAGTAACTGGAGTTAAGGTACAGGTCAACTGTGATCGAATTGAGTCTCAGAACAAGTGCAAGGGGCTGAATGACTACCCAAAGTCCTATATTCCTATGTTTCTGTCTGCAGAGATGGGAAAAATGAATGCGCTCAACCAGAATTGTCTCGTGATCTTGTTATTTTGAAATTATGAAATGTTTTTAATTTAACTAGTTTTTTGTGATCATTGTGACATTATGTGAAGTGGTCAGAATACAAAGAACATAAGAACATAAGAACTAGGAGCAGGAGTAGGCCATCTGGCCCCTTGAGCCTGCTCCGCCATTCAATTAGATCATGGCTGATCTTTTGTGGACTCAGCTCCACTTTCCGGCCCGAACACCATAACCCTTAATCCCTTTATTCTTCAAAAAAACTATCTATCTTTACCTTAAAAACATTTAATGAAGGAGCCTCAATTGCATCACTGGGCAAGGAATTCCATAGATTCACAACCTTTTGGGTGAAGAAGTTCCTCCTAAACTCAGTCCTAAATCTACTTCCCCTTATTTTGAGGCTATGTCCCCTAGTTCTGCTTTCACCCTCCAGTGGAAACAACTTGCCCGCATCTATCCTATCTATTCCCTTTTAAATGTTTCTATAAGATCCCCCCTCATCCTTCTAAATTCCAACGAGTACAGTCCCAGTCTACTCAACCTCTCCTCATAATCCAACCCCTTCAGGTCTGGGATTAACCTCATGAATCTCCTCTGCACAACCTCCAGTGCCAGGATTAATGTCATTTCATAATTAACCAGCAGATAGAACTAGATGCAGAACTATATAAAGCACTGACTCACAGGCTTCTGGGAGAACAAACAACAAAGAACAATACAGCACAGGAACAGGCCCTTCGGCCCTCCAAGCCTGCCCCGATCACGTGTCCTATACAGACCAACCGCCTGAATCCTTCTATACCCCGTCTGTTCATGTGCCTATCAGATAAGTCTTAAAGGTCGCTAACGTATCTGCCTCAACCACCTCACTTGGTAGTGCATTCCAGGCCACCACCGCCCTCTGTATAAAAAACTTCCCCCGCAAATCTCCACTGAACTTTTCCCCCTGCACATTGAACTTGTGCCCCCTTGTAATTGTCATTTCCCCCCTGGGAAAAAGCCTCCAACTGTTCACCCTATCTATACCCCTCATAATTTAATAAACTTCTCTAAGGTCGCCCCTCAGCCTCCGTCTCTCTAGGGAGAACAATCCCAGTTTATTCAATCTCTCCTCATAGCTAATATCCTCCATACCAGGCAAAATCCTGGTAAACCTTTTCTGTACTCTCTCCAAAGCCTCCACATCCTTCTGGTAGTGTGGTGACCAGAATTGGACACAGTATTCCTAACGTGTCCTAACCAGCGTTCTATATAACTGTAACATAATATTCAAGCTTTTATACTTGATACCCCGTCCTATGAAGGCAAGCCTGCCATATGCTTTCTTTACCACCATTTCCACCTGTGCTGCAACTTTTAAGGATCTGTGGACCTGCACACCCAGATCTGTGTGTCTCTATGCTCCTGATGGTTCTGCCATTTATTTTATGGCTCCCACCTGAATTGGATCTGCCACAATGTATTACCTCACATTTGTCCGGGTTAAATTCCATCTGACATTTCTCTGCCCAATTTTGCAGCCTATCTATATCCTGTTGTGTTCTCTGACAATTTTCATCACTGTCCGCAACTCCAGCAATCTTAGTATCATCCGCAAACTTGCTAATCAGATGAGCTACGTTTTCTTGCAAGTAATTTATAAATATTAAAAAGAGCAGAGTTCCCAGAACAGATCTCTGCGGAACACCATGAGTTACAGACCTTTATTCCGAAAAACACCCTTCCCCTGCTACCCTCTGTCTTCTATGGCCAAGCCAGTTCTGGATCCATCCAGCTAGTTCCCCCCTGACTCCATGTGATCTAATCTTTTGCACCAGCCTGCCATGAGGGACCTTATCAAATCAGAAGTTTGGAGAGGAGAGCATTGGAGAAGTGAGAGAGTAGAGAGTACAGCTATAGATGGAGCGTAGAGAGTAGCGCTAGTAGAGTGCAGATTGTGGATTACTAGATTATTGTTTACTAAAGGAGTAAGTCGTCAAGCTTTAATAAGTAGTGTAAATAAAAGTTAGCTTTGTTAATGAACTTAGCTTCTGTGGTCTTTGTGAACACCACAACATCCATCCTGATAACAGAATGACAAAGAACCCCGCAGTCATTTGACTAAAGGCTATTTTAATCACTTCTTTACCCAATGGCATTTCTCCATTTCCACTTCATAAACAGACTGAAAGCCTCAAAGTTGCTGTTCATTCAAAATCCTTCTGGAGCTCAAACTGCTTCTTTAAATGTTCCAACATTATTTGTTGTATATTTTTTCTTACTCAACTTGTGACGGTTGAAACACGTGACTCACTTTCTCCAAAACTTTTCCTCATTGTCCATTGACAGCAATGAACTGACATAATGAGAAACTAACTGCTTTGCTCCGTGTGTTAGGCTAACCAGCAACGTAGGGAAAAATCATTAGCACGGCATGATGATGAATTGAAATCCATCAACGAGGTTTAGGCAATCATTTTCTACTGGTAGGCTGCTCCTTGTATTACAAGACATATTGACTTAAATCTGTCCACAGTAATAAACTAGTTGGAATGTGAATTGAAGCATTGACAGCATTAGGTGTTTAAAATATCAGAATATCAGGCTCATTTTATGAAGTTAATTGGTTCGCACCACATTATTGGCTAAATTGGGCCTTTTAGTTCTACAGCATTAAGCATCTGATAATGTGTGAAACCCTATTCAAAATATGTAGCATGCTGGGAGAACTGCTGAAAAAAACCTATCATCCTGATTGGAATTTTACACTGGAGGGTAATTGGGCAGCAAAATTACTGATACTCTATGTGCATTTTAAATTGGACCTAGTTTATTTAAACTTGAAGCTAAGTTTGTGCCCCAGTGAGGAGGTTTTTGATGATGGATTGGTTGACCATTTACTCCAGTACACAACAGGAAATACATTATAAAGGTGGAGGAATGAGGGGGTGGGAAGGGAGAAAGTGCCTTCACACCTGAAATGCACAAGGTACTTGCTTCAGATATTCTGAACATCTTTTCAGAGTAACACAAAGATGCATAGAGCAAGGCCTAACAGGTCATTGAGCCCACAGCTTTCATGGAGCAGGTTCAATCTATTCTAAGACTGACTGTACACAATCCAATTAATCTCTTGAGGAAAGACTCTGCAAATCTCTCCCAAAGGTAAATCGAACAGCACCTCAGGCTACCTGCCTAATCTCATATCCCACTTTGTACATCTTAGATCAAATTGCTGTCCTTCTCCTGGCAGTTCTGTGGTATCAACAGAGGATATTTCATGCCCTCTTTGATTATTTCCATACATATTAATCATTATTTCTAAACTGGTAGTTATTAAGCATTTTATTAAATACGTTAATCTGCATGATTTTAGCTGAGAGCCCATTAGTGAATACCCACTATCATTTTTTTTCTTAAATCCCTTCCAGTCTCAGGTCTTGTTCAAATTTCATTCATTTGATAGTTGCCTCTGCTTATTCTGCACTCACAACTCAAGTTAAACAACATGATTTGATCAACATATTATGCATTCCCCCTCAGTAATTTAAACAAGAACGTGGATCATGTCCACTCTATGATGTGTTGGCTTGTGGAGGCTTGCGAGATGAACAGACACTTCCAACACAGATGAAGGTTCAACTCAATTTTATTAACTACCTCCAACTAACTGACACACGATGACTGTGGGTCTAAATAATGCTAACTTGAACTAGAGACCTGAGCCTTGTCCGAACCAGATGATTCTCTCAGCACGTGTTGTAAGTCTGTGCTGGGCTGAATAAGTTCCTGTTACACTCAGAGGCAGCACCCAGAATGAGCGGGAACCGTGGTGCCCTCTGCCTTTAGAGTGTGTGTATTCTAACTGGTGATTGGCTGCGGTGTTTGTACATGTTGATTGGTCCCTATGTGTGTCCATCAGTGTTTGTCTGCACCATGATATATTGGTGTATATTATGACACTCTACAACTTCTCTTTCCTATTGAAAATAATTATACTTCCATGAATCTGTCTTCAAAACTCTGGGCACCAGGTATTGGAATTCTCACCATATAAAACTCTGAGTACCGTGTATTGGGATTACACCCAGCGCTCTCCTCCACACCCCATGCATCTTCAAGAGAGACACATTTGCCACTAAGGTGTCTGTTAAGGCAGGTCATTATATACAGGCAAGCCCGTCAAACCACCTTTCTTAGTCTGACGTCTGGTGGAAGAGAAAAGATAGATTGGTTGGCTGGATCTGGGGAGGGGAGAGTGAGAGTGTGAGAGAGACCCAGACTGTTTAAAGTGATGTATCACATTAGGCGGCTGTCTGCCAGCAGGGAAAAAGAAATCCTGAAGGATTTGATCATTCCTGTTTGTGATGTGGAATAGTTTCTCTTACCTGAATGCTTGTGTCCAAACCGATGAAGAAATAAAGCACCATAAACGAAGACTAACCGAGGCCTCACTGGAACACTACCCTTTAGCATTGTACACATACCCCCCCCCCCCCCCCCCCACCCCCCTCTCCGCCCCACCTTTTACAAATACCACAATTGGAAAAAAACATACAAATATATCATCCACTGCAGTGCTATGCCAGATGCAGGCTGGAATATATTCTAAAATGTTCAACCTGGCAATTTTAGACAGACAGCTGGTATGAGTAATGAAAATACCACTGGTTCAATAAGAGACAATCCTTCTCAAGCAACAGTTACAGCTCGGAGGGGAATGACAGTAACTTACGTTTAAGGTATTATCAAGGGACAATCAGAAATGGAAACTTCATCACTTCTCAGCCTTTTAGCTGAGATGAGTGTGAGGTCAGGTGTAATGCCTGGACCTGGTTTGCCTCTCTTGTAGGCCCCATGAATTGGATTCAATTTGAATTGGTATTTGGAGCAGGCAAGGAGTTGGATGAGGGGTTTGCCCCTGTCCACACTCTGAGCTCTGGCTTTGTAACTCTGATGAAGGAATTTTTAAAAAAGAAATGGAAACTTAAAGGAAATGTTAACGTGGATGGCTGAAAGATGTGGTTTGAGGTGGGTTTCAGAGGAGCAAAGGGGCAGGCGTGGAAAGGCTCAGACAGGATATTCCAGAATTTGTGGCTTCGGTGTCCCAGGGCCTTGACTGATGGGGTGAATTGGGTTGGCAAATTCCAGAATTGGATGAGCGGACAGGGTTGGGGAGCTGGGGAAGGTTAAAAAGATAAGGGAAAATTAAACCATGAAGAGTTTTGAATTTGGCCATTTTAAATTGGAAATGTCAGAATCTGGTAGCTAATGTTGGTCAGAAAGGTTTGAGCAGATTTGAGGGTTTGAACAGATTGACAGCGACAGAAGTACCTCAGTGAATGGAAGAACATAGATTAGGTAGCTGGAAGCAGTTGTAAGTGTCTTGGGAGAGAGTATTTTCTGTGACAGTGGGGATTGGAATAGCAGAGGGGTATCGGCAGTGAGGGATATAAGCAAATGGCCAGGAATAGTCTTGCCTGTGATCGGGACCTTAGAAATAGGGAGGTCATGCGAGATGGTGGAGTCAAGGGACTGGCTGTGAATGTGGATCGGGGGCTTTGCATGGAGTGAAACGCTTATGGGGCACAGTGAATTCATAGGGGAGATGGGCACGGGTCACAGAGATGAAGATTGAAATAAGAAACATTTGATGGTTGAAAGATATTTGAATACAGTTTGAGGCGATTCTTAATGGCTTGTGGCTGGTCCGAGCAGACTGTGAGGCTTTGGTACCAGTAAACAAACACAGAGAGGGATCACTTGGAATACTGAGTACTTTCTGTGCAGCAATATATTGCATTGCTTGGTAGTTACTGGAAAAACACTGCGGGTTGTGAAGGGAAATGTCACTAGCTTGCTGCAGTAAAGTGGAAAAACAGATAGTCGTGTCATGTGGCACAGGAAGCCAGCAGCAGCTATTTCTCACAGCACTACCATATGTTCACTATGGGCTGGCAATCAGTTCCTGGTCTGTAGCCTTTGCTGAAATGTGATTGGCTATGAGATGTAAGTCATTGAGCCCCATATAATTAATTGTTACAGGATTGTAAATTTTTTTCTTCTGTTTTTCTCCCTGTTGCTTTTCATGCAAAGATGTGCATTACTTTTAGGAAACTAAATGGTATATTAGCCTTTATTGCAAAGGAATTGGACTGTTAGAGCAAACATTATTTAGACGCCCTGCAACCTTTATGAACTGCATGGACAAGGGTAGCAGATGCCTGGGAACGCCACCATCTGCACCGTTACTGCGACACCGTTACTGCGGCATCGTTACTGCGCCACCGTTACTGCGGCCCCGTTACTGCGGCTCTGTTACTGCGACACCATTACTGCGGCACCGTTACTGCGTCACCGTTACTGCGGCCCCGTTACTGCGGCCCCGTTAATGCGGCTCTGTTACTGTGACACCATTACTGCGGCACCGTTACTGCGGCACCGTTACTGCGGCACCATTACTGCGGCACCGTTACTGTAACACCATTACTGCGGCACCGTTACTGTAACACCGTTACTGCGGCACCGTTACTGCGGCACCGTTACTGTGACACCGTTACTGTAACACCGTTACTGCGGCACCGTTACTGCGGCACCGTTACTGCGGCACCGTTACTGCGGCACCGTTACTGCGGCACCGTTACTGTAACACCGTTACTGTAACACCGTTACTGCGGCACCGTTACAGCGGCACCGTTACTGTAACACCGTTACTGCGGCACCGTTACTGTAACACCGTTACTGTAACACCGTTACTGCGGCACCGTTACTGCGGCACCGTTACTGTAACACCGTTACTGCGGCACCGTTACTGCGGCACCGTTACTGCGGCACCGTTACTGTAACACCGTTACTGCGGCACCGTTACTGCGGCACCGTTACTGTAACACCGTTACTGCGGCACCGTTACTGCGGCACCGTTACTGCGCCACCGTTACTGGGCCACCCTTACTGTAACACCGTTACTGTAACACCGTTACTGTAACACCGTTACTGTAACACCGTTACTGCGGCACCATTACTGTAACACCGTTACTGTAACACCGTTACTGCGGCACCATTACTCTAACACTGTTACTGTAACACCGTTACTGCGGCACCGTTACTGTAACACCGTTACTGCGGCACCGTTACTGCGGCACCGTTACTGCGGCACCGTTACTGCGGCACCGTTACTGTAACACCGTTACTGTAACACCGTTACTGCGGCACCGTTACTGCGTCACTGTTACTGTAACACCGTTACTGTAACACCGTTACTGTAACACCGTTACTGCGGCACCGTTACTGCGGCACCGTTACTGCCGGCACCGTTACATGTAACCACCGTACTGTAACACCGTTTTACTGTAACACCGTTACTGTAACACCGTTACTGCGGCACCATTACTGTAACACCGTTACTGTAAACACCGTTACTGCGGCCCATTACTCTAACACTGTTACTGTAACACCGTTACTGCGGCACCGTTACTGTAACACCGTTACTGCGGCACCGTTTACTGCGGCACCGTTTACTGCGGCACCGTTACTGGCGGCACCGTTACTGTAACACAGGTTACTGTAACACCGTTACTGCGGGCACCGTTACTGCGTCACTGTTACTGTAACACCGTTACTGTAACACCGTTACTGTAACACCGTTACTGCGGCACCGTTACTGCGGCACCGTTACTGCAGCACCGTTACTGTAACACCGTTACTGTAACACCGTTACTGTAACACCGTTACTGCGACACCGTTACTGCGGCACCGTTACTGTAACACCGTTACTGCAGCACCGTTACTGCGGCACCGTTACTGTGGCACCGTTATTGCGGCACCGTTATTGCGGCACCGTTACTGTAACACCGTTACTGCGGCACCGTTACTGTAACACCGTTACTGTAACACCGTTACTGCGGCACCGTTACAGCGGCACCGTTACTGTAACACCGTTACTGCGGCACCGTTACTGTAACACCGTTACTGTAACACCGTTACTGCGGCACCGTTACTGCGGCACCGTTACTGTAACACCGTTACTGCGGCACCGTTACTGCGGCACCGTTACTGCGCCACCGTTACTGGGCCACCCTTACTGTAACACCGTTACTGTAACACCGTTACTGTAACACCGTTACTGTAACACCGTTACTGCGGCACCATTACTGTAACACCGTTACTGTAACACCGTTACTGCGGCACCATTACTCTAACACTGTTACTGTAACACCGTTACTGCGGCACCGTTACTGTAACACCGTTACTGCGGCACCGTTACTGCGGCACCGTTACTGCGGCACCGTTACTGCGGCACCGTTACTGTAACACCGTTACTGTAACACCGTTACTGCGGGCACCGTTACTGCGTCACTGTTACTGTAACACGTTACTGTAACACCGTTTACTGTAACACCGTTACTGCGGCACCGTTACTGCGGCACCGTTACTGCGGCACCGTTACTGTAACACCGTTACTGTAACACCGTTACTGTAACACCGTTACTGCGGCACCGTTACTGCGGCACCGTTACTGCGGCACCGTTACTGTAACACCGTTACTGTAACACCGTTACTGTAACACCGTTACTGCGACACCGTTACTGCGGCACCGTTACTGTAACACCGTTACTGCAGCACCGTTACTGCGGCACCGTTACTGTGGCACCGTTATTGCGGCACCGTTATTGCGGCACCGTTACTGTAACACCGTTACTGCGGCACCGTTACTGTAACACCGTTATGTAACACCGTTACTGCGGCACCGTTACAGCGGCACCGTTACTGTAACCGTTACTGCGGCACCGTTACTGTAACACGTTACTGTAACACCGTACTGCGGCACCGTTACTGCGGCACCGTTACTGTAACACCGTTACTGCGGCACCGTTACTGCGGCACCGTTACTGCGCCACCGTTACTGGGCCACCCTTACGTAACACGTACTGTAACACCGTTACTGTAACACCGTTACTGTAACACCGTTATGCGGCACCATTACTGTAACACCGTTACTGTA